>NC_135306.1:158259070-160659070 GCF_048772815.1 Callospermophilus lateralis | reverse complement strand
TCATTTGTGAAATACCACCCCTCGTGAAATACTCCATCCATGAAAATAAAAATTCTTCTGAAATTTTTGCAAAATGCTATATCACCTGCTTCTAATTACTGCTTTTCACTGGTTCCCAGGCAGACAGTAGCTGATCTCCGGCTTTTGAGCCTCCAAGAGGCAAAACTAATGTCATAGGCATGAAAGGTGTCCCCAAATGCTCCTCATCACACCACTGGCCAAAGAAGTCACTGCTAACCCTGCAAGGCAAAAGCCAAGATATTGTTGAAGCTCAAAGTTAAAGGTCAAAGAACTTGAGTAGCAGAGGAGGGTGTCATTGCTGTTGCAGAAATACAAGAACTATGAAAAAAGGTGCAACGCCACTCAGAGTAAGAAAAATGTAAGTAAAAAAAATTAAGATCATATCAGAACATCATTTTCATCATCAAATTGGCAAAAATCCAAATGTTTCATAACAAATTCTGTTGGTAAAACTGTGGCAAAAGAAGCACTCTTAACATTGCTGATAGAAATGCAAAAGTTACGCGGACTGTCTAGGATGATTTGACAGTATCTAGAAAAATTACATGACTTATTGATCTTTTAAGCCAGAATCCCACCTTTGGGTATTTATTATAAAGGAATTCTGGTAAAATATGAATGGAAAAATGCTGTTAATGGCAGAAGTATTTATAGGTGCAGAAGTTTAGAGCCCACCCAAACATCCTCATCAAGAAGGGCTGGTTCAATAAGTGACGGTACATCTGCATGAAAGAATTTTTTATTTGTTTGTTTGTAGGTTTTGTTTTGTTTGGGTACCAGGGATTGAACCCAGGGGCACTTAACCACTAAGGCACATCCCCAACCCATTTTTTATATCTTATTTTGAGACAGGGTCTCACTAAATTGCTTAGGGCCTCGCTAAATTGCCGAGGCTGGCTTTGAACTCCTGATCCTCCTGCCTCAGCCTCCTGAGCCACTGGGATTGCAGGAGTGCACCACCACATCTGGCTTGTTATGAAGGAGTTTTTAGGCCCCCAAGGAAAGGAATGAAGAAAATCTATGGCTTCTACTGTGGAATGCTATGACATCAGGTTAAGTGAAGAAAGCGGTAGGAATAAAATGTGTACAGTATTTTACCATTTATTTAAAAAGAAGACAAATGTATACCTATCTGCCTCTAATTTTTTAATTAAAATGCACACTGGAAGGATATGTCGGACAATTTCTGGTCATCCTGCAGTTTCATGGTCCATCCTTTATCTCCGTCCAACCATTTCCATAGCAACCAGCTGTGCACTCCTGTAGCCCAGCACAACCCCTGGCCTGAGCTACACTGCTTACCTGGCATTTTCCTGAGAAGTCTTGGCTGCCCCTGGAAACCCTCTTTACTCCTCAGAACACCTGGAAGTTCAAAGTAGCTAATGTCAGCCCTGGGTAATCTTGGACTAAGGAAGAAGAGGGTCAAAGGACCAATACTCTCACCTTCCATGTCTGGAGCATGAGCCACATTCTCCTCAGGTCCTCAGGGGTCCTCTGGGGCTAGAGCCCCCATTGCCCATCATGATTATCAACTCTTAAACTGAGAATTACTGTTCTCTCATTCTCTAGCTATAGATGGTCATTGTGAAACTATCTAGCCCCTACTTGGATAAGTCAATCTAGTAAATTTCCATTTTAAAATCTTATACACACACACACACACACACACACACACACACACACACACACATTCTATTGGTTCTGCTCCTCTAGAGAACTCTAATAAAATATGGCTCACTGTTGACTAAAACATCACATTGTCACATGAGGCAACACACAACCATAAGACTAATGATATATTTTTTAAAAACCTATAATTTTGCTTTTGAATTAAATGTATCAGTAAAAAATAAAATAAAGTAAAAACTCATATCTAATTTTTACAAATAGCTATATATTATCTCTTTATATGGCAAAGAAAGAATGATTAAAATTATTAGACACAGTATGAATTAAAACCCTAAATTGTAGTCATTTAAAATCATTTCCCACTTAAAAAAAAAGCAAGGATTCTTGGAGAAATTGCTGATTACAAATTGGGTCAAGAAATGCACAAGATGGGCCTGGAACATTTTTCATCAGCAACACAGCTATCAAACGCTTCCAGGCTTACGCAAACGGTCTTGGGAGGTCACTTGAATAAGTTCCTCTCTGTCAGTCAATGATGAACAACATGAGCACCAACCCAGTAAGAATAAGCACTGGGGTGGGCTGAATTGTACCAAACAAATATGTTTGCCAATTCCAAATTGGATTTTTTCTGCCTTTCTATATGATTATGCCTCAAAATAATTTACCTGCTCATCTGGGGACATTTCTCTCCATTAGAAGTATTCTATTTTAATAAATAAGGGTTCTCCGGATAGACAGAACTGATAGGACATAGATGACAGATAGAGAGATAGATGAATAGATAAGGAAGGACTAATTAGGCTGAGAAGTCCCATGACAGTCTGCAAGCTAGAGACCCTGAGATACTACTATGTGGTTCAATCCCAAGTTCAAGGGCCTCAGAACCAGGAAAACCCATAGCACAACTCAGCCCAAGGCTGAAGGCCTGAGGACTCAGGGGGCCACTGGAGTCCAAAGGCTGGAAAGTTTGGAGTTCTGATGTCCAAGAACAGGAGGAGATAGTTGTATCCCAGGCCCAGAAAGAGAGAAAAGCACCTTCTTGTTCTCTCCAACACCTCAGTCAATTGGATGGTACCTGCCCCACAATCCCAACGGATCAGTCTACCGATGCACAAACCAGTCTCCTCTGGAAACATTCTGACAGATGCACCCAGAAAGAATGCTTTACCAGGCCTCTAGATAATCCTAATCCAGTCAAGTTAGCACCTTAAATTAATCATCTCAGAATCTAACTGATAAAGGATCCACACTCTGCCCACCAAGGTGCACAGACTGAGGCCAGGAGCGGTGGGGACAATGGCTCTGCATCCACATGTTCAATGTGACTGTCTTGATGGGCAGAGACAGTGACCTTGAACCCTTCTCAGGACGGGATGGCAGCCCCTTGTGGGGGCACTAAGATCAGGGGAGTCATTCAGGCCCAGAATAGAAGGTCCATTTTAAGACTTAAAAGGATTTCATCAGAACTAACCAAAGAGACAACCAGTAGTTGATTGAAAATTGACAATTGTGAGGACCAGATGCCAAGGACTGTGTGTTCTGCTTCCCGTTTTTAAAAGATGAAAAGTAGCTGAATAATTTACATCAGGAAAGACCACAACACAGGCCAAAAGAAAAGGGACTAAAAGAGAAAGGATTGCTTCCTAAAGGAAAAGAGCATAAACATAAAGCAACATAGAACCAAGTCAGCTCTCAAAACCCACTGGGATTGTCAGCTTGCTCTTACCCTGGGTTCACCCCCTTCCTTTGCTGTTCCACTCCTTTGCAAAGCTCCTGTCTTCCGAATGGAAAGAGAAATTCTCCTTGGAAAGCCACCGTGTGGAAGAGATTGCACTAGGGGTAGTACAGTGCTCAAGAGGAAGCATTTCTGCCTCAATTTTATGCAAGCTCTGAAGCTTGAGGAGGTCAGGTGGCTTGACTATGGCTACCAGGCAGAATGTGAAGGAACAAGGCTGTGAACCCAAGTCCATCTGACTGCCAAGCTTGTGCTCTTTATGCGAATCTTTAATCCCACTGGTCCAAATCAGAATGCTAGGTTCTCTTCTCCCAGGACGGCCCTTCCCATTTTCAAAATCAACTGCCAGCTCCCCATAGCTTCGCTGCTCCCAGATCCGTGTCCTGCAGCCCAAATAATCCCAGTCCCTTCATCCGTCAGCACAACTTCAGATCATTGCCTCTTTCTTCTCCGAATATGTTCCAATTTGCCCAAATCTCCTTAAACGTAAGATGCAGAAGTGGACACAAATTTTCAGATGAGAATGAATGGGCCAACCACAGCAAAAACCACAGGGATTACCCCCCCCCCTTGATGTGGAATGGAAGCTTAGGATGGATTCGTTAGCTCTGCTGACAGCGCAGCACAGAGCTGGCCCATAATGAGTGTTCCCTCAGCTGAAGTTCCCTGGAGCTTAGAGCCCTGTCTCCGCTAAGCCAATTTCCCTCTTCCTACACTTGAGCAATGGGTTGTTTTGAGCCTCGATTCAGGCTTTTCCCATTATTGATGTCAATTCCATTACACAGACACCCACTGAGCTAGGCACAAGTGCCCGCTGCTGAGGAGCTGAGCTGAACAGGGCTCTGTTGAGCTCAGTGCTATTTCCCAGCCTTGGCTCTGCTCAGAGCTCCTTGAGGCACCACTGTCCCCATCCCAGGGCCACTCCCCTGGGGTCCTGGTACACACTGAAGTCTCCTTCCAGCATATGTTGAGGACCTCTTCAAGAGCAGAGTCACACCTTGAACATCACCAGCATCTAGAGTCCTTTGTGAGTGACCACGACTATGCCAAGAAGGGTGCTTTTGTTAGTGAGTGAGCAGCTGCCAAGAACATTTCAAGGAATGATTTACTCCCTCTCTGAGGGTTGTTTACACCAGAGCTCTCTGTTCCCTTCAGAGTCAGTGCCTCCCCTGAAAAACCTGTCACAATGTGTGATCTGAGAGCTGCCAGTTTGCCTGAAGGAAGAAAGTTCATCTATGTTTCCCCACACAAGAAATTCTGCCACGTTCGTTTGCTTGTCCAAAATTTGTTCTCTGGCCCAGACACCAGGGTAGAAGCTGGCCCAGGCCTAGGCCTCACTGGGCAGAGGTCATCTGTAATTCAAGAAGCTATTTATTCCATGTTGCCCCTACCCTCGGTAAGCCAAGAGTGTCTGGAATGAGTTACAAAATATGTAACTCCATAAAGCCAGGAGAACATAGATAATTCTGGCCCTTTCTAATCAGTCAACCCAAAGCTTGATTTAGCTAAAATGTCTCAAGATTTGGTTTGCTGCAAATAGTAGCCACATGGGACTGTGACAAGAGCTCTAAACCAGGAACCAGACAACCTGGGTCAGAGTTCAAATGCTACCACTAACCCCCTCTATCACCTCGGACAAATTATTTACCCTGACTGGGCCTCCATTTCCTCATCTGCTCCAGTTACAGGATTAACTCTCTGGGTGCTCTTCAGATCATGATATTATGTAGTATCATGTGCCGCAGTCTGGCTGGGCACAATTCAGGAGCCACTTGTCCAAAGAAACGAACTTTGTTTTTAGAACACACACACCACACCACACAGCTCCTCAGGAAAAACCCTCAGAGCCCAACTGCCACCACCATCTTCCCACAAGCCTTTCAACCTCCCCCACTCCTCCTGCTCTTGAGGCCGATTGGCTGGGTCGTGTGGGTGGAGCCAAAAAAAGTCCCCCAATGAGCAGCTCTGTGGTCTGAAAGGGTGGGGAAACAGCCCAATGAGCATCACCGCAGAGGAGCCAATCAGTTGGCAGCTAGAAGTTTGCTGGGGCCGCTGTGGGCCAATCATCAGCTGGCAGCTGGAAGTTTGCTGGGGCCCCTTTTGGCTGTGGCTGTCAACAATTGTGGGTGATGAGCATGGCTGTGGAGCCTGACTGCCTGGGTTCATACCCCAGCTCTGCCATCTACCAGCTATGTGACCTCCAGCAAGTTACTTAAGTTTTTTTAAACCTCAGCTTCTTTCCTCTTCTGTAAAATGAAGATAAGACCAGCACTCTCCTCAAAGAATTCTCTCAAGGACTAAAAAAGCACCAGAATGTTTAGAACGGAATGCAGGGAGTGCTCCGTAGTTGGTGGTGGCGTTCTTGTTCTCCTTTTTGTTTTACTATTCATTTCCAACCCGAGTCTAGCTGTAACTATCAAGATGAAAATGAGCTGCTTTTGAGACAGTCGATGAATGGAGGCTTTGTGCCTCCAAATGCTCTTCTAACAGGGGTTCTCTGCAGTTTAAATGCCCTCAGGCCAAGACTAGAGTAGGCACTCATGGCTCCTGGGAACCCCAGAAGGGACAGGGTACCTCAATTGGGCATGAGGCTTTTGGACCCTCAAAGTTTGCCCAGTCTCCTGAAACCATCCCATAGGCAGGACCCAGAAAGCTATCTTTCTCCCCTGGGCACAGCCACATCCCCAGCTCCTGTCAGTGATCCAGCAGGGCTTAGGACTGAAGCCAGGAAGCTCCCTGATGCTTTCTCCAGGGAGTCCTTCCCTAGTACCCAGTCTGGGCCAGAGGCACCTAGAGAGGTTTGGCCCTTCCTTGTTTCCTGCTCCACAGGACTCTCTATAGGAAGGTGAATGGCCTCTCTTTTCCTTGAAAAAAGCCCATTAAGACCATAGTTGGAAAGACTGAAGAGCTGCAAGGCTTCTGGCATTGCTGACCAACTGGATTGGGGATGCTGCGGGAAGAAATTGAAATTCACGATAGCTTTTTCCTGAGGCTTAGCACTGCCCATTGGGGTGCTTCTAGGACAAGACTTGGAAAACTAAAGAGCACATTTATCATTTATTTGGTGCCTAAAATGGACCTGAGGAGGCCTATTTCTCTCTCAGCCTACTGAGAGAGAAAACAAAAGTTGGCACCTCACTAATGAAAAGCCTGGTCCTAGAGTGTGTGGCTTAAGTAAGCAGCACAAAGGAGCCTCCTGACACTAAAGCCCAGAACTAGCTGGAGTCCCTGCCATCACCCACAATGCTGGGTAGCCCCATGTCCCCATCTTACTGCCTAATATGACAGAGCTGCCATTACACTTCCTACAAGGACCTCACTCCTGGAAGAAGAGGGGCAGAGCTGCACATGCCTATTTCCTCATCCGAAACACACCTAGTGAGACAGAAGCCGGAACAGCCATACTAACTTGTCACCCACGTGGAAGGAGACATCAAGAATGCAGAAATATTCCGCCCAACACCCTTCTGTCCAATCCTACCCACTTTGCATGCAAACTCCAGGGCCTTCCTTCCTGACTCAGGCCCATGTCACAGGTTTGTGTTCCATCTGGGTAGAAGATCTTTAAGGGCCAAAATGGCCTTCTTCATCTATGTTGTGACTCCGCCTGTGGGCCATTTGGCTCTGGCATGTACTTGCTGTGTGATTTTGTATGAGTTCCTTAACCTTTTTCTGTGTGCCTTATTTAGGCCTTTTCTGTAAATAGTACAATAATAATACCTACCCCATAGGCTACCATAGGGTGCTGGGAAGATTATGTAAAATACTTTTTGAAACAATGCCAGGGCTATAGTTGATGATGATGATGATGAGATGAAGAGGAGGAGGAGGAGGAAGATCTGTGCACCAATATTGAGCAAAGGCCCATTTATGGAATGGAACAGAAAGGAAACAAAAGAACTGCCTTTGTATGGGGGACGTGAATATGGAAATCTATATATTTTCTGCTTCATTTTGCTATGAACCTAAAACTGGTCTAAAAAATAAAGTCTGTTAAACGGAATGTCCTGCCCTGCGCCCCTGGCTGGAGTATCCCATCTCCCAGAGGATCCCTGGCAGCTGTCCTCCTCACCTGCCTCTGTCCCTCATGGCAACTGTGTCTAGGCCCTGGGCTTCACAAAGAGGCCCAGGGATCAGACCTCCCGAGAAAATGAGGATGAAGACATCTGGAAAGACACTCGACACAAGGAGCTCCCTCTAACTTGCAGCCAAGACTCTCCTGAACCAGAATATGGTAACTCAAAGGAAGGAAGCCAGAGATCCTGATCACCTGTGAGTGATGAGATTGGCTAAGAGAGATACAAACACCTCACCTAGTCCCAAGGCCTGCTCCCTGCAGAAAAGCCCCAGGGTCCCAGGGTAGAATAGGTGAAAACTAATCTCCCTCCAGGCTTCAGGAAACAGCTGTACCAGCAGCACCAGTGTTCCTGATGGTCTGTGAAGTGGATTATCACAAGAAAGCCAATAATCCCAGAACTCAAGTTCAACAGAAGCCAGTCCACCCCAGCCCTGGACCAAGCCCAGGCCTGAAGATTCTCACCTAGGTCCAGCACCAAACTCCATCCCTCCCAAGCCAAGGCAGACTCCAGGACCTGAACAGTGGATGAGCCTACCAGGCCCCTCAAGCCCCAGATCGCCAGGTGATGAAACTTGCCTTTTATTGAGGCCCTGAGGGTTATAAACAAGCCGGCCTGACATATGGGTCATTCCTAAGACTCCTGCTTCATTGGCTTTAAGGGCCCCTTGGCGGTAAAGAATTTCAAAGCTGCTAACTCCATAGTATATTAAAGTGGAATAAATTCCTCTGAATGGTCCTCAGGTGAGAGCCGCTGCTTAGCAAATACCTCCTGCTTCCTCTTACAGGACCCAAGGCTGACCCCTGGTGGTCTCTAAGACCAGCTGAAGCCCAACCTTTCACTTCTGTGTCTGGATATTTTTCTCCCTTGGGACTCTCAACCCTTTAGAAATGTGGGTGTAATAAAATATTAGAATGAGGTTCTTTTTACCTTAATTTTGATCAAGGTATCAATATGTGAGAGATGAGATACTAAACTGGTGTAAAACTTCCCACAAATATGTAATTTTGCTAATGATATAGGCCCAAGCACTTGTTCCGTAGCCTTATAAGCCCCTTTGTCATGTGCGAAGGTTGTCCTCCCAACCTTCCCAGCTTCATTTCCATCACATGCCCAGACTTCCCGTGCTGCCTTGATGCTGCTCTGCTCCCCTATGCACCTCTACACCGCAGCAAGCCAAGACTCTCAAGACCTCCGTGCCTTGTTGTAGGTTGTCCTCCCTTCCTGGAAAGACCTTCCCATCTCATCCTCAGAATCCTATTTATCCTTCAAGGCCAACCACGATGCCTCTCTTTCCTGAAGCCATGGGATCCCAGTGGAAAATGAATCACACTGTCCAATGGGTTCCCACTGAGGCTTTTAGCATGGCTCTTAGTCCTTTCTTCCGGGTATCAGAGAATGTGTGCCCACACCTATCTCCCCTACTAGCCTCTGAGGTTCTCGGAACTTGGGCTACCTCTGGGTCACGCCTGTGAGGCAAAGAACCTCACCCCACCGCTGGTACAAAGACCTATCCACAGGTGTGGCTATATGCTGGACCAGTAGTCAATGACAGGCAAGATCCAATTGCAATGGTACCAACCTAAGACAGGAGGCTGACGCCTTGAGGTCAGCTCATCCGATGATGGGTAAGGACCATATGTACTATTGGACAACCTAAGGCAGGCACGGTCCCTAAGCCACATGCTTGTTGTTTAAACAGAGAGGGGGAGATGTTGAGAGCCACAGCCAAAGGGGCCCCTGCAAACTTCCAGCTGCCAGCTGATGATTGGCCCACAGCAGCCCCAGCAAACTTCCAGCTGCCAGCTGATTGGTTCCTCTGCAGTGATACTCATTGGGCTGTTTCCCCGCCTTTTCAGACCACGGAGCTGCTCATTGAGGGACTCTTTTGGCTCCGCCCACATGACCCAGCCAATCAGCCTCAAGAGCCGGAGGAGTGGGGGTTGTGAGGCTCGCTGGAAGCTGGTGGTGGCAGTTGGGCTCTGAGGGAATTCCTGAAGAGCTCATGTGGTGTGGCGTGTGTGTGTTCTAAAAATAAAGTTCATTTCTGCTTGATAAGTGGCTCGTGAATTGTGCCCAGCCAGACTGCAGCAGGTGTCTACATATTGGTAGATACGGGTGAATGTAGATCCTTTTGGCAGTAGCCTAGGAGGATTTTCTCTGTTGTGAACACCAAAGAAAAAAGACAGAAGTGACTTACTGAGTCCCTTTGTGGGTGGAAGTGAGTTGGAGGAGAAGTTGTAAAGCCACCATTTGAAGGCTAAGAGTCCCCTTCCTGCCTTGACCACCTACACAGACATCTGCCCACTCCTAGCACATGCAAGGCAGTTGTCTCTGAGCTGATACTATGCAACTAGAAATAAAGAGTGCTCCCAGGCTACGTCTACATGATCTGTGCCTCCAGAGCTGTTGTCTATTCAACACACATCTAAATAATCCAAACTGCATATCATGCTTTTTATAGTTCCTGTATATAAAGTCACATCTTTCCACTCCTATTGCTGTGCACTTAATATCTCCTCAACATTTGTTTCTATGATGTGTCTGTACACCCGCATCCACCCCTTGCACATAATTCCCTCCTGGGCAACCCACATCTGTACAAGCCCATACAGTCACATGGGTTTCTGCTCATGATAGGTCTACATAAAAAATAACCAATGAGTTGTTTTGTTTGACTCCTTTTCAAAGGAACACACTCCTGCTCAATTCTGACACCAGGATGGTACCTACAGAGCCATCTGGAGAGTTCCTTTCAGAAATGGTTCCTTTATCTCAGGATTATATAAAGACAAACAAAGTTAAATGAGAAGACCTAAACCTTTACTGAGAAACAGCATTAAAATAAGAGATTCTCAATTATGTTTTCAGGGAATCAAATTCACTATATTTGGCTTGTAAAATAAATTTTAAAATTAGATCTATACCTAGATTTCTATTTTTAAATAGCCTATGCTGTCATTTTTTGTTAAGTTAATTAGCACTATGTCAGTGAAGTACTAGTTAACTAGATTAGTTATCACAAGATTAAGGTTAAATACAAAGGGTAAGATCAGCCTCCTGTGAAAGACAGTTTATAACTTTGAGCAAGTGGGGTGGAGGGGTGGGGGGTGTATGCAGACGCACAATTTTCTACCAAAACCACCACATAATAAATATTCCTTACTATATAATAAAGATATTCTAATAAGTGTTTGTTTCCTATAACAAAGTTTTAGTCTTTTTAAAATTTGTTTATGTATTTTAAATATGCCTACCTTAGGTATATATGATAGCAGAATGCATTTTGATTCATTGCACACAATTGCAGCACAACTTTTCATTTCTCTGGTTGTACACCATGTAGTGTCGCACCATATGTGCAGTCATACATGAACCTAGGGTAATGATGCCATCTCACTCCACCATCTTTCCTGCCCCCCCAAATTTTAGTCTTAAAATTAAACTTTTAAATGTATTTACTAAAATATGGAGGGGAAACTCTTTGCCCATCTTAATAAACACTCTTAGAAACAAGCCTGTATGTGATAAACAGATACAAAATATAAATTTGACTTAATTCTAGGGTGCAGAGTATATCAATATCCCTTCAGTCCCTAACTTGTTGCAGTTCTTAATCTGTCCCCCATTTCTAAAGTTTTCTCACTTCAAGAACAGTCAGTATGAACTTTGTAGAACTGGCTTTTTCTGTTGTTTTTGTTTAGCAAACTCCCTGCAGGTTCATCCAAGCTGTTCACAAATTGTTGTCACTAGTTTGTTCCTTTTGCAGCAGTTGTTCCATGGTTAATTTAACTCTCAAATGCCAAAGAACATCTTATTTCATTGTCACAAATAAGGTTGCTATAAATGTCTGTGCCCTCATTTTTGTACAAATGCACATTTTCATTTCTCTGGGATAAATGACCCAAAATGCAACTGGGAGTGGGTATAGGAGTTGCGGGGTGCGATGTTTGTTTTTTAAGAAAGAAATTGTTTCCCAGAATGGTTGGGTCATTATTTTGGTATTGTATTATCTTCTGCCTGCTTTCTAATTGAATTGTTTTTACTGTTTGGGTTTGAGAGGGGATTTTCTTTTTAAATTGGTTTGGTTTGGTTTTGGCTTGCGGCGGGGTTGTTGGTTGGTTTTGGTTTGGGGTTTTTTGTTGTTCTTCTTCTCTTTGTTTATTTTGTTTTGAGCAACATCCCCAGCCCTTTTTTATATCTTTATTTGGAGACAGGGCTTCACTAAGTTGCTGAGGCTAGCTTTAAACGTGTGATCCTCCTGCCTCAGCTTCCCAGGCTGCTGGGTGAAAGTTCTTTATATACTCTAGTTACTAGTCCTGTGTTGAATATGCAGTTTGCAAATAAGTTTTCCCAGTTTATATCTTGTTTTTTCATCCCATTGATACAAACTTTCACAGAGCAAAAGTTTATTATTTTGATGAGGTCTAATTCATCCATTTTCAAAGTGTGCTTTTTTTTTTTTTTTTGTCAATTCCAAGAATTTTTGCCTTACTGAGATCCCAAATATTTCCTCCTATTTTTTCTAAAAGTTTTATTGTCTTTGTTTTACATATAAAACATTTGATTAAATTATATGGAAGGTGTGCCACTTGGGTCATTTTTTTATTGCTTTATGTGTCTAACTGTTTGAATATCATTTGTTGAAAAGTCTACTTAATTCCAGTTTTAATTTTGACAAAAATAAAGGCTTAAGGTTTGTAGTCATTTCACACACACACACACACACACACACACACACACACATGCACACACACAAGTAAACAATATGAAGTTCATTAACAGTCAACACAGCATATGTATTTATAGCTAGTTAATTATTACAATATGGCTAATAAAGATTTTTTTAAATACACTTCTATTTTATGTGAATTTCTTAAAAAATACACACATAGGGGCTGGGGATGTGGTTCAAGCCTGGCATGCGTGTGGCCCGGGTTCCATCCTCATCACCACATACAAAGATGTTGTGTCCGCCGAAAACTAAAATATTAAAAATTCTCTCTTTCCCCCCCCCCCTCTCTCTCTCTCTCTCTCTCTCTCTCTCTCTAAAAAAAAATACACACATACACACACAAACACACACACACACACACACACACAGAGTGAGAGGGCTAATATCCATAATATACCAAGATCTCTTAATAATTAAGGGAACAGGAGCCAAACATCTAATTGAAAATTGAGCAAAAATCATGAACAGACAATTCACCTAAATAAAGTGACCTATTGCACTTATAAGTTGTTCAACTATAATAAGATAAATGCAAATTATAATTACACTGAAGTAACATTTTCACATATGAAATAAACAAAAATTTTTAAATTTGGCAACACTGTATTGGCAAGGATGGGGAGAAATAGTCTTTCTTAAACATTGCTGGTAGGAATGCAAAATGGTACAAACTATGAAAGGAGTATTTAAGAATACTATATATGTACTTACCTTTTGATCTAGAAATCCCATTTCTAGGAATTTACTCTGAAAATATACCTGCGACAATATAAAATTGTTCATGCACAAGTTTGTTTGTTGTACTATTATTAGTAATTGAAAATGTAGAAAACAACCTAAATGCCCATATATAAAATATTTACTAAATAAACTAAATTATACCCATAAGATGGAGTACTATGGAGTGGTTAAATAGAATATGTATGGTCTCTATAAAATAATTTAAGCAAAGTGCAAGAATATATTTAGTATTCTACGTTTTGTGTAGGAAGAGAAAATATGAAAATCACATATATTTGCTTACTTAATTGCAAGAAGAAATTCAGAAAAGATAAGCCAGAAACTAATGAGAATAGTTACCAGTAGGGATGGATGGAAACCAGGGGGACAGGGGAGAAACAACACAGTGAGGGTGACTTTTTATAAAGTTTGAAGCTTGGAATCATAAAAGTTTCGAACCCTCATTAAAAATTAAATCAAATCAATAAGAATGTCAGTTTCAAAATTCTAAAATGAAATGTAAGCAAAGAAGCTAAACATAACCATGTGGAAGGGAAAAACAAGAGAACTAACCTAAGAAACTTGAGACCAGTGCTTTGAATAGCACCTTCAATCTAAAGACAAAAAAAGAACCATAAATAAATAATTCTACTTATAGGATTTTTTTTTCAGTAGAATGAGTTAGCGATTCTGAAGCTATTTTCTGTGTAAAATAGAATTGAGCAAATGAAAAAAATAGATTGAAATGGTCGGAGCCAGATTTCTCACTGTGAGAGGTAGATGTTGAAATATAGAATGGGCGAAGAATAAGAGGAACTCAAGGAGATAGGACTGGAATTAAAGGTATCAGAGATAGATGATAGATAAAGTGTGTGTGTGTGTGTGTGTGTGTGTGTGTGTGTGTGTGTGTGTTTTCTAGATCGGTAAGCTGAAAAGTCCTGGACTTTATGCCAAAAGCAATGGGCACATCTCTTATCCAGATCTTCTAAATATAATTCCTTATAAAAATATAATGGACCAGAGCTGCTTAGAAAAAATGGTTGATTCCAAAGTTGAGGGAAGAAAGAACTGGAATAGTTTGTCACAGAAGGAGAAAAGGATAAAGAGGTGCTCAAAAATGGGAACATGAGCTAGCATAGCAAATCAAAAGTACAGGAAGGAACATAAGGGGGCTAATCACTGGCCAAATCCAGGTGAATATGAGCCTCAAAATAAATGATGCAATTAGATGAATTAAGAAATAAATGAGAGATAAGGGAAGATATTTCTTATAGCATTATCCCAACTAGTTCACATAAAAGGAATGATGGAATTGGGAAAAAATCACCATAAAAATCGTCACAGCAACAATTGATTCAAGAAGGAGTTATCAATGGATGCCAAAACTAGTGGGTGACAGTTTAATAAGGAACAGGATACACAGTTTTAAAGTATATTTTCATAAATTATTTATTAACTAAAAAGGGGAAAATAATAACTTATAATGGAGAAACCTGGAAGGCACCAACTCAGGCAAGGGAGAAGCATGTTCTAATACTGTGTTCTGAGAAGGACACTACATGTGATACAGAAACTCAAAACACATGATCAGAATCTTACTGGGAAGACTCTGGGACACAGCCAAATTGAGGGACAATTTACAAAACACTGATCTATACTCCAAAAACATCAAGGCCAAAAGCAAAGGAAATGTTCCAAATTAAACGGGCTGGGGATGTGGCTCAAGCGGTAGCGGGCTCGCCTGGCATGCGTGCAGCCCGGGTTCAATCCTCAGCACCACATACAAACAAAGATGTTGTGTCTGCCGAAAACTAAAAAATAAATATTAAAATTCTCTCTCTCAAAAAAAAAAGAATCCTAAAAAGATATGACAAATATGCAATATGTGAATCTAGATTAGATTCTGGACCATAAAAAATAAAATAAACCTAAACAAAAGCTTCACCATAAATAATAAATGTTTGAAGAGAGAAATGTGTTTAGCCTAATTTAAATGTTACTCATTATATACATGTATCAAACATAACATGGCACCCCATTAATATGTACAATTCTTACATTTTTGTGTGCCATTTAAAATAAAAATAATATAAAATTTAAACAAAAAAATAGTTAAACAAAAGCTGGGAAGATGTTTGGCAGAATTTGAAATTGGACTGTGCATGAAAAGTATTTGGTTGATATTAAATTTCCCAGTGTTGGTCATTGTACTATGGTTTTATAACAAAACATTCTTGTTCTTATAAAATACACATTGATATATTTAGAGGTAAAGAGATATATTGCCTACTAAATTCTCAAATGATTCAGGAAAAAGATCTTTATACTTAGAAAAAGAGAACAAATGATAATAATTCAAATGGGATAAAACATTTTTTATTGGTTGTTCAAAACATTACAAAGCTCATGACATATCATCTTTCATACATTTGATTTAAGTGGGTTATGAACTCCCATTTTTACCCCAAATACAAATTGCAGAATCACATCAGTTACACATTCACATTTTTACATAATGCCATATTAGTGACTGTTGTATTCTGCTACCTTTCCTATCCCCTATTATCCCCTCTCCCTTCCCCTCCCATCTTCCCTCTCTACCTCATCTGCTATTATTCAATTCTCTTCCTTGTTTTCCCCCCACTTTCCCCTCACAACCTCTTATATGTAATTTTGTGTAACATTGAGGGTCTCCTTCCATTTCCATACATTTTCCCTTCTCTCTCCCTTTCCCTCCCACCACTCGTCTCTGTTTAATGTTAATCTTTTCCTCATGCTCTTCCTCCCTGTTCTGTTCTTAGTTGCTCTCCTTATATCAAAGAAGATATTTGGCATTTATTTTTTAAGGATTGGCTAGCTTCACTTAGCATAATCTGCTCTAATGTCATCCATTTCCCTGCAAATTCCATGATTTTGTTATTTTTTAGTGCTGCATAATACTCCATTGTGTATAAATGCCACATTTTTTTTATCCATTCATCTATTGAAGGGCATCTAGGTTGGTTCCACAGTCTAGCTATTGTGAATTGTGCTGCTATGATCATTGATGTGGCAGTATCCCTATAGTACGCTCTTTTAAGGTCCTCAGGGAATAGTCCGAGAAGGGCGATAGCTGGGTCAAATGGTGGTTCCATTCCCAGCTTTCCCAGGAATCTCCATACTGCTTTCCAAATTGGCCACACCAATTTGCAGTCCCACCAGCAATGTACAAGTGTACCCTTTTCCCCACATTCTCGCCAGCACTTATTGTTGTTTGACTTCATAATGGCTGCCAATCTTACTGGAGTGAGATGGTATCTTAGGGTGGTTTTGATTTGCATTTCTCTGACTGCCAGAGATGGTGAGCATTTTTTCATGTACTTTTTGATTGATTGTATGTCCTCCTCTGAGAAGTGTCTATTCAGGTCCTTGGCCCATTTGTTGATTAGGTTATTTGTTATCCTATTGTTTAATTTTTTGAGTTCTTTGTATATTCTGGATATTAGGGCTCTATCTGAAGTGTGAGGGATAAAAATTTGTTCTCAGGATGTAGGCTCCCTATTTACCTCTCTTATTGTTTCTCTTGCTGAGAAAAAAAACTTTTTAGTTTAAGTAAGTCCCATTTGTTGATTCTTGTTATTAACTCTTGGGCTATGGGCATCCTATTAAGGAATTTGGAGTCCAACCCCACAATATGTAGATTGGAGCCAACTTTTTCTTCTGTCAGACGCAGAGTCTCTGATTTGATATCAAGCTCCTTGATCCATTTTGAGTTAACTTTTGTGCATGGTGAGAGAAAGGGATTCAGTTTCATTTTGTTGCATATGGATTTGCAGTTTTCCCAGCACCATTTGTTGAAGATGCTATCCTTCCTCCATTGCATGCTTTTAGCCCCTTTATCAAATATAAGAAAGTTGTAGTTTTGTGGATTGGTCTCTGTGTCCTCTATTCCGTACCATTGGTCCACCCGCCTGTTTTGGTACCAGTACCATGCTGTTTTTGTTACTATTGCTCTGTAGTACAGTTTGAAATCTGGTATTGCTATGCCTCCAGATTCACATTTCCTGCTTAGAATTGCTTTTGCTATTCTGGGTCTTTTGTTTTTTCATATGAATTTCATGATTGCTTTATCTATTTCTACAAGAAATGTCGTTGGAATTTTGATTGGCATTGCATTAAACCTGTAGAGAACTTTGGGTAATATCGCCATTTTGATGATGTTAGTTCTGCCTATTTATGAACAGAGTATATTTTTCCATCTTCTAAGATCTTCTTCTATTTCTCTCTTTAGGGTTCTGTAGTTTTCATTGTATAAATCTTTCACCTCTTTTGTTAGGTTGATTCCCAAGTATTTTATTTTATTTATTTTTTTTTTTTTGAGGATATTGTGAATGGAGTGGTTTTCCTCATTTCCATTCAGAAGTTTTGTTGCTGATATACAGGAATGCCTTTGATTTATGCGTGTTGATTTTATATCCTGACACTTTGCTGAATTCATTTATTAGTTCTAGTAGTTTCTTTGTAGACCCTTTTGGATCTGCTAGGTATAGAATCATGTTGTCCGCAAATAGTGATAATTTAAGTTCTTCTTTTCCTATTTTTATGCCTTTAATTTCTTTCGTCTGTCTAATTGCTCTGGCTAGTGTTTCGAGAGCTATATTAAATAGAAGTGGTGATAGAGGGCATCCCTGTCTTGTTCCAGATTTTAGAGGGAATGCCTTCAGTTTTTCTCCATTTAGAATGATGCTAGCCTGAGGCTTAGCATATATAGCTTTTACAATGTTGAGGTAAGTTCCTGTTATCCTTAGTTTTTCTAGTGTTTTGAACATAAAGGGATGCTGTACTTTGTCGAATTCTTTTTCTACATCTATCGAGATGATCATATGGTTCTTATCTTTAAGTCTATTGATGTGGTGAATGACATGTATTGATTTCCGTGTATTGAACCAGCCTTGCATGGGATAAAACATTAACTCTTGGTGAATCTGAGTGAAAGGTATATGGGAATTCTTTATACTATTCCAATTTTCTGCACAGTTAAAGTTATATAAAAATTAAGTTACCCCAAAAAACTCTTGTTCCACCAGTGGAATTTTTTCTTAAATGAAATCCCATCTGGAAGCCTTATGCATCCAATAAACTCAGAGTTATTTTGAATGAAAAGAAGATGACGGCTCGAGAGCTGTGAGCACAGGTCCTCAGCAGCAGGGGAAGGGGAAGGCTGGAGAGAGATTGTCCACTGCCAGTCCCTCTCCACTGGATGTGCCTCCTTAAGGGAGCACCTCTGTCCTCATCCCTATTCAGATCCTCCTCCCTACTCTTCTCTGCCCTTTCCTCTGACTTCCACTCTCCATGCTAATCTGGGCTCTTCTTAATATTTATGCAAATGTGTTAATTATGCAAATATTTATGCAGAGATTCTGCTAACCTGTGGTCTACGATGCTTAGAAGTGTTATTTCCCAAACACACAGGGTTTAAGGGCTGCTGGTCCTATTTCTGCTCCAAGCTGCAGCCGCCCACACAGCTACACTAAGGAGGGTCTCAGAAGTGGAAGTTCTGTTGAGGAAGTGAATAAACTATATATACTACCTTCTGGTTCCCTTGCAAAATATCCTCTGGTTGCTGGAATGGAACTCTTTAGCATTGAAGAGATACTTTCTTTATTTCCTAGAGCTAATGTAACAAATTACCACTATCATGGTGACTTGACACAAATTTATTTTCTCACAGTTCTGGTGGTCAATAGAGCAAAATCCCTTTCTTTGGACTAAAATTGAGTCCAATTAGCACTGTTGGCAGGGCTAATTGATTTCAGAGGCTCTCTGACAGGAGAATCTGTTGCTTTTTTCTGCTGCTAGTGCCTGTGTTCCTTGGCTTGTGGCCTCTTCCCTCATCTTCACAGCACAGCACTCCTCTGTTATCACATTATCACATTGCCCCTCCTCTTTTCTCATCTCCCTCTGCCTCTCTCCTTCAAGACACTTATGCTTGCATTTAGGGCCTGCCCAAACACTCCAAAAAAACTCTGCCTTGCAAGATGCATGACTTCATCCTATCTGCAAAGTTTCTTCTCACATAAAGTAACATTCATAGGTCCTGGGAATTAGCAAGTGGGTCTCTTTTGTGTATATATATATATATATATATATATATATATATATATATATATATATAATTTTTTATTTTTTATTTTAAATTGTTACATATGACAATAGAAATCATTACAATTCATATTACATATATAGAGCACAATTTTTCGTATCTCTTGTTGTACACAAAGTAGAGTCACCTAGTTCCTGTCTTCATACATGTACTTAGGGTAATGATGACCATCGCATCCCACTCTTTCCTACCCATATGCCCCCTCCCTTCTACTCCCTCCCCTTTCCCCCTTTGCTCTATCTAGATTTCACTTAATCCTCTCATTCCCCCCTGCCCTGCAGCATATTGTGGATCAGCATCCTTAAATCAGAGAAATCATTCAGCATTTTGTTTTTGGGGGATTGTCTAATTTCACTTAGCTTTATATTCTCTAGCTCCATCCATTTACCTGCCATGATTTTATTCTCTTTTAATGCTGAATAATATTCCATTGTGTATATATACCACATTTTCTTTATCCATTCATCTACTGAAGGGCATCTAGGTTGGTTCATAGTTTAGCTATTGTGAATTGTGCTGGTATAAACATTTGATGTGGCTGTGTATCTGTAGTATGCTATTTTTAAGTCCTTTGGGTATAGACTGAGGAGAGGAATAGCTGGGTCAAATGGTGGTTCCATTCCAAGTTTTCCAAGGAATCTCCATACTGTTTTCCGTATTGGCTGCACCAATGCAGTCCTACCAGCAGTGTATGAGTGTGCCTTTTCCCCCACATCCTCACCAACACTTACTGTTGTTTGTATTCTTAATAGCTGTCATTGTGACTAGAATGAGATGATATCTTAGAGAAGTTTTGATTAGCATTTCTCTAATTGCTAAAGATGTTGAACATTTCTTAATGTATTTGTTGATTGATTATATATCTTCTTTGAGAAGTGTCTGTTCAGTTCCTTGGTCCATTTATTGATTGGGTTATTTGTGGGTTTTTTTGGTGTTAAGATTTTTTTAGTTCTTTATATATCCTAGAGATTAGTGCTCTATCTGACGTGTGTGGTAAGAATATATTCCCAATTAGTAGGCTCTCTATTTACTTCACTGATGGTTTCTTTTGTGGAGAAGAAGCTTTTTAGTTTGAATCCATCCCATTTGTTGATTCTTGGCTTTAATTCTTATGCTACAGGAGTCTTATTAAGGAAGTTGTGGCCTAATCCTACATGATGGAGATTTGAGCCTACATTTTTTTCTAATAGACACGGTGTCTCTGATTTAATTCCTAGGTTCTTGGTCCACTTTGAGTTGAGTTTTGTGCATGGTGAGAGATAAGAGTTTAATTTCATTTTGTTGCACGTGGATTTCCAATTTTCCCAGCACTATTTGTTGAAGAGGCTATCTTTTCTCCAATGTACGTTTTTGGCAACTTTATTAAATATAAGATAACTATAATTATGTGGGTTAGTCTCTGTGTCTTCTATACTGTACCATTGGTCTACCAGTCTGTTTTGGTGCCAATATGGTGCCGTTTTTGTTACTATTGCTCTGTAGTATAGTCTAAGTTCTGATATAGTGATGCCACCTGCTTCACTCTTCTTGCTAAAGATTGCTTTAGCTATTCTGGGTCTCTTATTTTCCCAGATGAATTTCATGACTGCTTTTTCTATTTCTATAAGGAATTTCATTGCAATTTTGATTGGATTTGCATTAAATTTGTCTAGTGCTTTTGGTAGTATGGTCATTCTGACAATATTAATTATGCCTATTCAAAAACAAGGTAGACCTTTTCCATCTTCTAAGGTCTTCTTTAATTTCTTTCTTTAGTGTTCTGTAGCTTTTTTAATAGGGATCTTTCACCTCTTTCATTAAGTTGATTTCCAAATATTTTATTTTTATGCTATTGTAAATGGGGTAGTTTTCCTCATTTCCCCTTTAGAGGATTTGTCACTTATATACAGAAATGCCTTTGATTTATGGGTGTTGATTTTGAATAATACTATTCTGCTGAGTTCATTTACTAGTTCTAGAAGTTTTCTGGTGGAACGTTTTGGGTCTGCTAGGTATAGAATCATATCATCAACAAATATTGCTAATTCAAGTTCTTCTTTTCCTATCTGTATTCCTTTAATTTCTTTAGTATGTAATTGCTCTGGCCAGTGTTTCAAGAACTATGTTAAATAGAAGTGGTGAAAGAGGGCATCCCTGTCTTGTTCCAGTTTTTAGAAGGAATGCTTTCTATTTTTCTCCATTTAGGATGATGTTGGCCTTGGGCTTAGCATAGATAGCTTTTACAATGTTGAGATATGTTCCTGTTATCTCTAGTTTTTCTAGTGTTTTGAACACAAAGTGGTGCTGTATCTTGTATGCTTTATTGAGATGATCATATGTTTTGAGATGCACCTATTGAGATGATCATATGTTTCTTATCTTTAAGTCTATTGGTGTGATGAATTGCATTTATTGATTTCCATATGTTGAATCAAGCTTGCTTCCATTGGATGAATCCCACTTGATCATGGTGTACTATCTTTATGACATGTTTTTGTATTCAATTTGCCAGAATTTTATTGAGAATTTTTGCATCTATGTTCATTAGAAATATTAGTCTAAAGTTTTCTTTTTTTGATGTGTCTTTGCCTGGTTTTGGAATCAGGTTGATAGTGGACTTAGAGAATGAGTTTGGAAGTGCTCCCTCTTTTTCTATTTCCTGAAATAAATTGAAGGGTGTTGGTATTAGTTCTTCTTTAAAGGTCTTGTAGAACTCGGCTGTGTATCCATCTGGACCTGGGCTTTTCTTGGTTGGTAGGCTTCTGATGGAGTCTTCTATTTTGTCACTTGAAATAGGTCTGTTTAAATTGTGTATAACATCCTGATTCGATTTCAGCAAATCATATAACTCTAGAAATTTTTGTCAATGCCTTTGAAATTTTCTATTTTATTCAGGAGTACAAGTTTTCAAAATAATTTCTAATTATCTTCTGTATTTCTGTAGTATCTGTTGTGATATTTCCTTTTTTATCATGTATGTTAATAATTTGAGTTTTCTCTCTCCTTCTATTCATTAGCATGGCTAAGAGTCTATCAATTTTTTTTTTCAAAGAACCAACTTTTTGTTTTTTCAATTGTTTCTTTTGTTTCAATTTCATTGATTTCAGCTCATATTTTAATTATTTCCTGTCTTCTACTGCTTTTGGTGTAGATTTGTTCTTCTGTTTCCAGGACTTCGAGATGTAATGTTAAGTCATTTATTTGTTGCCTTTTTCTTTTTTTAAGGAATGAACTCCATGCAATGAACTTTCCTTTTAGAACTGTCTTTATAGTGTCCCAGAGATTTTGATATGTTGTATCTTTGTTCTCATTCACCTCTAAAAAATTTTTAATCTCCTCTTTGATGTCTTCTGCAACCCATTGTTCATTCAGTAGAATATTATTTAGTCTCCAGGTGTTGGAGTAGCTTTTATTTCTTATTTTATCATTGATTTCTAATTTCATTCCATTATGATCTGGTAGAATGCAGGGTAGTATCTCTACTTTTTTTATATTTACTAAGAGTTGCTTTGTGGCATAATATATGGTCTATTTTAGAGAAGGATCCATGATCTGCTAAGAAGGAAGTGTATTCTCTCGTTGAAGGATGAAATATTCTATATATGTCAGTTTAGTCTAAGTTATTGATTGTATTAGTGAGTTCTATAGTTCCTTGTTCAGCTTTTGTTTGAAAGATCTATCTAGTGGTAAAAGAGGTATGTTAAAGAAACCCAAAATTATTGTGTTATGGTTTATTTGACTCTTGAACTTGAGAAGAGTTTGTTTTATGAACATAGCTGCTCCGTTGTTTGGGGCATATATATTTATAATTGTTAAGTCTTGTCGGTATATTGTTCCCTTGAGCAGTATGTAGTGTCCCTCTTTATTCCTTTTGATTAACTTATCTGACATTTCATCAACTTTGTTGTCCATAGATTCTGTTATTATGGTATCCTGGTTTGTTTGGGGCACTTTCTTCCCTTGTTTTTTCATGTTGTCTATGTGCCTTCCTTTCTTGCTGCATGGATCTGAGATATTACAGTTTCTGCCCTATATTCTTGTAGTACTGGTGCAGATTGTCTGTACCTCACCTTGATGATGGCCTTCTAGACCCTGCTGGTGTCCCTCAGTGTATACTACTGCAACTAAAGGTGGTGGCAGCAATAGCAGAGGTAACTCAAGATAATAGTGGAGGTACCTCAAGATGGATGCAATGTCTTACAGAGATGGGGCTGAAAGGGTGGGTCTTACACTGTCATTGGAATGCCTGCTCTGAGACGCAGCTGCTTCTAGGCCATTTCTGTTGTCAAAAAGGTAGGGGTTACTGCATGGGGAAGGCTATGGCCATGTCCGCAGTGTCCCAAGATGGAAACAGGTTAGGCTTGGGCTCTCGTGTTGGGGGAATGGGAGATGGCAAACTCGGACCTACCCTGGACCTGGGTCCCATGTATGTTGATGTGGGTGGATCTGGGCCAGGCCAGAGCTCCCACAGTGCTCTGCTGGTCTAGCAAGTGGATCTCTTTAGGAGCCATTCTTCAGCCCACCACTGAGACCTAAATTGATTGCTTCCCAATAGCTTTTATTTGCTCAAATACTCCAAAACTTTATGATTGTTTTCTGTCTTTCAACAAATTATTCCCCAAGTGCACTGATTTGAGTTCAACACTGCTCCTTTCCAAATCAATGCCCAACTTTTGCTGCTCTGCTCTATGACACCCGCTGCTGGTAGGTGAAGTTACAGTGCTGTGTCTGCACTTCTCTTAACCTGCACCACCTTTTATCAATTGATGCACCATGTTAGTGTTGGATAGCCCCAGCCCTGGAAGGAAACCTCTGAACGACACAGAAAAGGATTTGAGCAAGAAGAACCTCTGCCATTTTCCAGGCTTGTCTCTGGGGAGGGCTGAGGTCTCCCTGGGAGCTTCCATCAGCAACAACCACAAACATAAATCTAAAAGAACTGAACTTCCATACTCCTGCAGAATGAAAGGGGGGCAGGGGAGGTTGGTTCATGGTTAGGCTGATTCTAAAATATACGGGAATAAAAGCTTTTGGGGTGATGAATTTCCCTTTAATGCTGTCACATCTATAGTCCTAGAGATTTAACCTCTGATTTTTGGCTATAAAACCAACATTATTTCTGCAAACTTGACACCAGATGCTGCCAGGGAGAAATAGCTGAAGTGATAAAAATCTATTAAACAGATTTAGTGAAGCAAATACAAACTAATTAACAATTTTAGAATTAGGATTAAACACTAATTCTTTTAAACCATAAAAACTGAGATGAACAAAAGGAAAAAAAAAATGTTCTCCCTCTGAATAACTCAAAGGAGCCATCTGTTTGTCATTGAGAAAATGGCCCAATTGATAGATTTTGAACAAATTCTGACATATTTTCTTTCTGGATTTGAATGCAATATGGACAGTCATCCCAGAAAGAAGGCCCATTACTTCCCAGCTAATGTGTCAATCTCAGCTTCCCTCAAGCTCCAGAAAACGAGCTATTTGTGTACTGACTCAGAAATGAGGAAGCAAAGAATAAAAGGATGTCTTTATGAATCCTGCTTGAGACATATGTTTCTGGCCATTAGAAAGGAAAGACAGCCTAGAGTTCCCTGTAGCCTCAGTGTGCAGTAGCCATTCATTAGTGGGACACAGTTCCTCTACCAACTCTTCAGTGCCGTTTCCTAGGGAGGGCTGAAAGGCTTCATCTGCTACCATCTGAGTCTTTCCAAATTGGTGAAGTCTGGGCTATGAAATTGTGGCAGTTGATTCACCATCCTCCCATCTCCCCACCTGGACATGCTAAGCCTGAATATATAGTCTAATTCTAGAACACAGGCTCAAGAATTGACCCCAACTTAACTCTTTTTGCTCTAGCCCCAAATTTGGTTTCTTTAGCATCAGATCAGCTTGACTGTTGGTCTCACTCTGGGTAACTCTTGAGAAGATCTCAGATCTACTTGCACATGAGATTTTGATACAACTTGGGCCTAACCCAAATGTCTATATATACAAATGCTCAAATAATAATAATAAACTATCATTTAATGAGTGTTGATTATGTCCCAGACAGTATGATGTCTCATTGAGTCCTCTTAACAACGTCATAAAGAAGATATTATTATGATTTCTATTTTACAGATAAGAAAAATAAGTCCTAGAGAGATTTAATAATCTATCTAAGGTCATACAACTCCTAAGTGACAAGACAAAGTTAAAACCCCCAAGTCTAACTCCAGAACTGACTTTGAACCTCTATATATGGCCTGTGGCATTTGTGTAAGCCATCATTTGTTCATTCACATCCAACTTCATTCTGAAACACATTTGAGATTATTTTACAGAAATATTACCAGTATAACTCAACTGAGAATACTTTCAGGAACTAAAAGGGTAAAGTGGTCAATTGTTAAGTACCTTGTCCACCCAAATGAGATTGCCAGTGAGCCAAACCTGTCAACAGGGTACTGGGGTCAGGCTCAGGGATGAATGCTTTGCTCCTCAGAATATTGCCTCAGCAGAAAACAGAAAGCTATATAACACTCAATCCATAGGGGAACCCTGGGTGGATCAGTGTTGGAAGTTACAACTCAGAATGTCTTATTGGATTTGGGGATGATGACTGCCAGTAACATTGCAGTCCAAATTCTTTTTACCTGCCCATCCTGAAAAAGGCAAGCAAGCACATGGGTTTCTGAGAGTTGTTTGGCTTGGTCTGAGTTCCTTCCACACTGTGCAAGATTTTATTATATAACTAGAATCTATGCAGTTCTCAAGCCCTCTCAAAGACGGCTATCTAAAATTCTCCTGATGATTGAAGGTACACATTTAAACATAGAAATAGCATAAAAATTTTAAGACTAATGTTTCCAATCTGTCTTTCTGGACAATGAGTTGCCAGATTCTACTGCACGAGTTCCCAATTCTTACACTGAGCACAGGCAGAATGATAAGCAGTCACCATCAGAGACCGATGCTACATAAAGCCAGGAGGATCCGAATTTAAATGAGTTGAGCTACCTAAGTGTCCCCAGTAAATCTGAGAAGAGGTCAGCTTTGAGAAGGTCCAGGTGAGAGCAGGTAGGAATTGATTGGATCACCCTCTGACAATTTAAGCCTCTTGTCCTTCCTCCTTTGCCTGCCCCATGCCAGGAAGGCAGCTATGCCACTGGGCTTTTTATGCCAGCATCCCTCAAACTAGAGCCTCTGAACATTTTCTCTGAGTTTATGAGATTTTTTTTTTATTTTTTAGTTGTAGATGGACACAATACCATTATCTATTTATATGTGGTGCTGAGGATCGAACCCAGTGCCTCATATATGCAAGGCAAGCGCTCTACCACTGGGCCACAACCCCCACCCCTGAGTTCATGAGATTTTTGACATTGTTATTTATTTATTTATTTATTTATTTATTTATTTATGTGCCAGTAATTGGACCCAGGAGCACTTAACCACTGATCCATATCCCCAGTCCTTGCTAAGTTGCTTAGAGCCTCACTAAGTTGCTGAAGCTGACCTCAAACTTGCAATCCTCCTGCCTTAGCCTCCTGAGTTCCTGGCATTATAGGCATGTGCCTCTGCACACAACATGACATTGCTTCTTTAATTTTGTGCTTTTGTCTTGATGAAAATATAAAAATAGTCAATATAAATATCTTGGAGTTCAATTGGAAAACCAGCCCAAACTACAGAATTTCTATTTCCACGTGTAGGTGACAACATGAGCCAAATAGAACTGCTTTATCTCTCTCAAATAAATGCTAATGAAAAATAAAAGGCGTCGGGGTGGGAGATATAGCTCAGTGGCAGAGTGTTTGCCTAGCATGCGCATAGCTCTGGGTTTGATCCCCAACTCACCTCTGCAAAAAAAGAAAAAAATAAATAAATGGGATGAACACAAATGGTGTTGTCATCAAGTGAAGAGCAAATGATCTCACAGTATCTTGTAGAAACAAAAATGTGATGTTTAGAATAGAAAAAAAAATGGTGGAAGTGCTGAGACATACTGTGCCCTATTGCATATTCAGCAGAGCCACTGCCAGCTCACTTGAACCTCTGCCTTCGCTGGCAGGACATGTGGCACTTAATGATTTTGTTTTAGCAAACCAACATCATCCATCACACTGAATAAAGATTAACCTGAATGTTATTGACTTTGTGGATTTTTTTTTCATGTTTTATAAATTTGTAAAAGTTTATCTGAATGTTAACGTTTGCATAGTGCTGCTTATACTTCAATTTAGACATTCATTTTGGTTTTTAAAGAGACTTTACTTGGTTTAATACCTGCACATACTTAATTATGTTGATAAAAAAATTCATTAGCATTTTTCCCTCAAAATGGTCTCTATATCATTTAAGTTTGAAATATTTTTATTTCTGAATGTTACATCATCAATTTCTTTACTACAGTAGAGTTTGCCCTATGGGTCAGTGGGTGTGGCTAATATATGTCACCAATAAGATCGACTTCTTTACTTTTTTTATGAGCTCTTTGTTCATAATCTATTCCCCCTGAAGAGTGCTGTAAGAGCCAACAGCTTAAGAGGAAAAACTGTCCACCTGACCACATTAACTATTCTAACAAGGAAAAGAAAGTTCTGGAAGGATCTCAAGACAAGTCCTCAAAAACTAGAGTTTAGTCAAATAGGCAAAACAGAAGCACAGCAACAGACCTAGGTGGGTTAGATCCACCAGGCAGAAAGACAGCCCTCATGTTCATTCCCAGGGTTTCTTCTTCCCCTCCCATTCCCACTAATAAAGACAGGACTGGCTGCAGAACCTGCAGCTGGAAAGCCACTAGCCCCAGCTGGGAAGAGGGAAGGACCAAGAGGCAAGAGCCAGACTCGTGAATTCACAGACCATTTGCTGGTTGCAGAGAACACAGATTATGTTAGACATAATTGACCTCAGAAAACAAAACACCAAATCCCTCCCAATAAAACGCTGAGTTACTTCTGATGAGTTAAATGAAAGAAGAGAAGCAAGGATCTCACTAGAAGAAATCGTTGACATGTGAAGGCTTTGCCCTCAAGCCCCATTCATGGTCCTTGAAATGTAGCCAGCATGCTTAAGAGTAGTGCTGGGATCTGGGGAGAGGGTAACCCAGAGTTGCTTCTGCTTAACCTGAAGTGAAGACCTAGAAAATGATGTGAATGAAGGAAATAGACAAGCTCTAAGACACAGACAGGCTGGTTTGTATATTAAATGTATAAGAATATTTTTAATCCTGCAAGGAGAAATGCTTTATATCATTTTTCTTGAAACACACAGACCCTTTGGTCTATCTTTCATTTATCTTCCTGAAGACTTGAGTATAGAAAGATACTGCACTATCCTATTGAAAGCAGCGCAAGGGTGATACAAAAGGTAAGAGGCTCACACTGAAAATCAAGAGCGGGAGGGTAGTGGCGGGGACTGTGATGAGCTGAAGAGCTCTTGGGTTCACCCTGCACAGGGCTTTCGGAAGCCACCATATACATCACTGAGGCAAACATCAGTTCTGCTCATCATTAATTCCAAGACTGGGAAGGGAGCCGAGGATGAAGTGATTGTTAAAGGGCCATTCACCCAGCAAATTTGGACCAAGCACTGGCCAATTCAACCAGTTTGCTGCTGGGCATTTTTTTTTTCTGTAATACATTTATAAAGTAGCAGTCTGTAAGAGATAATAGAGGTAGATCCCCAATCCAGGATCTCATTATGTGTCTGGTCACATATAATGAGGCCACTCCCACATCTTGGCCAACAGCCCACACTAACACAGCTCTGCTGATGTGGATCTAACAAATTCCATTCAATGAAAACCCCAACATAATGGCAGCTATTAATACTTTCTAATATTAATAGGTAGCATTAATCTTACATAATAGAACCCGTCTGCATAGCAGGCACTTCATTTCAGAGCTTTTCCAGCTTTCTTTCAGCGTCCTTTCACCACTCTTGCAACTGTCTGTTAGACATCCTTCAGTTTGTCATCACTACTAAGGTGAGGGCTGGAGGGCCAATAGAGCACATGAAGCACAAAAACACAGCCACAGGTAGGGCTGTCCTCTTCTCTCACCTACATCCACCAAGAGGAGAATGAGCACAGGAGACATCCTCCTTGTATAACGCATGCTTACTTTCCTTCAGATCTCAGCTTAGGTGCCACTTCCACCAGGAAGCCTTCTGTGCCTATTTTCTCTATCTCAACAACAACAAGAAGAAAAACTGCATTGACTGTCCTCCAACAAGGTTCCCTAACACCATTGGCTTTCCAATATTTACCATTGTCTTCTGTGGGCTCCTTTCAAGCAGAGTTCTATCATTTCTTATACCAGAGCATAAAAAGGACTCAGTACCTGTTGAATCAATGGCAAATGGTTAAATAGATTATTCTGTGGATGAATGAATGGACAGGCAATAGGAGGATAGATTGGATGGATGCATGGATAAATATATGGATGAACAGATGGATGGGTGGGCGAATGGACTATGGACAGATGGGTGGGTGGATGTTCTTTGCCTTTTTAGAGGTTCTGTGTAAGAGAAGGAGCCTTCTCCAATATAACGCTTTCAAGGAGACCTCTCCACAAGATGGCGCTCCTGTTTCTTAATTTACGGTTTTTGCTGAAATTTTTCACGTTTCAAATTTTAAACTTAGAATCATTATGCGTATTTCACAGTTAATGTCCTTAGTTTACCACACTGCCCATGTTTCATGTTCCATTACATTTCATACAATTCTAAACAGGTTCTTTCCCCTGGGACATCAAGACTTGACCCTGTAGCATTTCATTTTGACACCAGGGGCTGCTTTGTGGCTTTTCCAGTTGTTTCAATTGGGGAACAAAATCAGTCCCCAGACAGTATAGGAAGTGAAGGTGTTGTTCTTCCACCATGCCATCCCCAACAATGAATAACAGAAAAGTAAAAACCTTGACTTGAAATAGCCATTAACTTTTGGAACCATGAACTTGCATTAACAAAATAGTAACCTCTTACATTTGTACAGAGTTCTGAGCCAACCAAAGCAATTGCACATTGCAAAAATAAGTTTTTTAGTACCTAAGAATGATTCCAAGCTCTTTGGATCTATTATCCCCATGTAGCCCTCATACCAACCCTGAGAATGAGGCCTTAATACCTCCCAATGTCTCGAGGATAATAAAATGAACGTTCAGAGAGGTGGTGTGTGGGTGGTAAGTGGCAGGGCTGAGGTTTAGATCCAGTTTGTCTTCAAATGAATTTGTTCACCATTGTTTGCTGTGACATAAGCCAGTTCACTCTGGGAGACAGCATCAGGCAACCCAGGGAAAGAGAATCTCCAAGTCCACTGCCTGCTTTGTGCTTGTGTTTATGCATGTGTGCATGTACACACGTGTGCCCACATGCCCACACACCAAGACACATCACGCAGCTCTCAGAGGGGAGTGATAATTACTGTTTTGAAGCACCCACACATGCTTGGTAGAATGCCAAGCGCCTTCTCATGCATCTTTTCATTTCATCTCTATCTACCTCTGTGGGGAAGATATTATTATGTCCATTTTAAATATGAGAAAATTATAGCTCAGAGAGACTAAGTGGCTTATGCTATATCACAGAAAACCCAAGAGCCAGGCTGAGATCCAAATGCAGTACCATCTGACTTCAAAGCTCTGGCCTTCCTTCTGTACCTTATGATGTCGTCGGAGGCCACCTGAGCTCAGGTAACTTGGAAATTCTAGGACGTGTTCCTGGAGCCACCTTTCTACTCTTTCTACAACTCCCCAAACATTCTCCTGGACCTCAGCACTTTCTCATTCTCAGAAATGCCCTTCCCAATAGTCTGCCTGGAGAGCATCCACACTCCTTAGAAGACCCAGGTCACATGTCATCCTTCCTACAGTGCCTCCTCTGATCCCTCAGTGAACATGCCCATCCTCACACCACATCCACGGTCCTTCCCCAAGACTCCCTGCTCCACACACACACACTTTATGGAATCACAGTGTCAAGACCGTGAAAGGCTGATGCTCCTCTCGTCCCAAGCTCACCAGGTGCCTGCCACAGCTGCTGCAGCTTCCCAGATGCCAGCAGAGGACACCTGCTGTCTCCACCTTGTGTCTCCAGCACCTTTCTTGGGGCCTGCTCACAGGAGGAACTCTGTGATGACCATCAATGACCCCTGAGTAGAAGAGGAATGAGGTAAGGGAAGCCTCAAGTTCCGGACCTTTGACAGTTTAAACTGGAGACACAGGCAGGAGCAGATCTGCGGATCTGCAAAGAAGGGAAGGGCAGTGAAGAAACAAGCAGGAGATGCATTAGCAGGTGACATCAGGGGAGACAGCAGATTCCTACCTGTGGATCAGGTAGAGGAGCTGGGTCTGTTCATGTGTACCAAAGTCTCCAGCTAGCACATTTGGAAATCACACACACACAGAGCACTTACTCTGTGCCAGGCCCTGGCTTAAAGATCTGCACATACCTTAGCCATGTTCATCTTCACAGCTTCTGGGGGCTACAGGGACAGCAGCATGTGGCCCTCAGAGGCTGAGTGAGAAGAGACCACATGGCTCCACCAGTTTCTCTCAGGAGCTTGGGAGCCTGTAGCCAGTAAGGAGTTCAGCCACTGTGAGACCAGCCTGAGAAAGACCCCATGGATGGGAGAAGGCAACTGAAAAGCCCAACTGTTCCAGCCCCAGCTGCTTGAGGGTTCCTAGTTCCAGACCCAGACAGAGGAACCCTCCAAGACAAGCCCAACCCAATACCACTGAGAGAGCCTAAGAATCACCTAGCTGAACCCAGTTGACTCCAGATTCATGAGCAAAATAGATGCTTTAAGCCACTGTTCTGGAGTTGTGTGCTGTGCTGCAATACATAACGGAAGCAGGCCTTGGATCCCTATGAAATGGGTCTAGTTGTTAGCCCTGTGTCCCTAACCACTGCACTAAGCTGCCTCTGCTTAAGTCCATACAGTGAAACCAACTAGTCCATCTCGATCAGATGCCAGATTTCCAAGTCACAACATCCTGCTAGTGATGCCTGTGTGTTTCCAAAATGCCTACAAATGCTTTGTTGTTTTTGTCATTCTCTTAGGTAGAGTTAGAAGTGACTCTAGCACTTTTGTTCTTCCAAAATATATGTGCAAATGGGCCTAAGTGAAGCCTAGAAAGATCTCAAATGCCCATGGCCAAATGAAGGTAAAGACAGGGAACCACTCTTCAGCCACACTACTCAACCAGTGGTGAGAAGTAATCTGGACCACCAAAATGCCACCGGTCAATCTGGAAGGTTGCAGCTATGCCACCTACTTTATCTAACACACATTCAGAAGGGAAAGACATATGCCTAATAAATATATTTTCTAGATTAGGCTCTGCAGACTATGGCCTATAGCCTAAATCTGACTGACCACCTGGTGTTATAAATAATATTTAATTAGAACACCGTGTATTGCCCATGGCTGCTTTCCAGTTAAACAGCAAATTAAGTAGTTGTGGGGGACTGGACAGCTTACCAAGTTAAAAATACTTACTCTCTTGCCCTTTTCAGAGAAATGTTTGCCAAATCCTGTTCAAGATAAGTGAAAGTTGACTCCTTATTTACATCCTAAGTATTTTTCAAATCATTCGCTCTTATCATCTTCAAATTTTTACTTATATGAGATATTTCGAACAAACAAAAAGTGAGACTAAATAGTAACTCTCTCATATACCCAAAGGATACTAACACTTTGTCATATTTGTTTCAGCTTAGCTTAAAAACAAAACAAAAAACAAATATAGCTAGGGTTCCCGTAACTCTTTCCCTTCTCTCCATCAGAGGTTAGCATTTTCTTGAAGTTGTAATGTTTCCTCCCTATTCCCACTTTTGTACTATTATTGCAAACTTATACAATTTGCTACAGGCTTGTACAGTTTTTATGTAAGTACTATTATGTGGCACTGTCTGTTTTTGGTAACTTTTTTTTTCCACTCAGTATTACATTTTTAAGACGTGTGTGTGTGTGTGTGTGTGTGTGTGTGTGTGTGTGTGTGTTTTGCTGGGACTGAACTCAGGAGTGCTGAACCACTGAGTCTATCATCAAAAGACAAAATATATTTTGAGTGCCCTCATTAAGTAGGTCAAGCTAAACTTGAATTTGTGATCCTCCTGCCTCAGCCTCCCAAGTAGCTGGAATTAGGGTTGTGCACTTCTGAGGTACACCCATTTTTGAGATTTACAGATATTGTCACATGTATGTTGAGTTCATTCATTTTAATTGCACTATAACATTTTGTTTTATGTGTAAACCACAGTTTACATAACATAGTTATGAAACAACCAAATGAAGGACAACCTGGTTGTTTCCACTGTCTCTATATTCACAGTGCTGTAATAAACATCTTCATTCTGTACACAAGTAAGTTTCTCCAGGGAATGTTCCTGGAGTGGAATAGCTGGACAAAGGACAGGTGATTCATTATCTTCCATTCACCCTTCTTATAGACAATTCTGTACCCTCTTCCATCTTGCTCTGGGCCCCCACAAGCTGAGTTAATGAACTAATCAGCAAGTTCTCTTGCCTTCTGCTTCCTTTGTGTTTGACCAATGAAGAGGACCACCAGGAAATTGGATTAGGGAGGAAAGTGAGGTCAGGGTATTTATTTCCCTGGTTCCCTCCCTATGGAATCACAGCAGCCTTGCTGGCCCCTCCACTGAGGGTCACAGGCCCAGGCCACCTGTGCCTTACAGCCCTCTCTGTCTCCAGGTTTCAGTAGCTGTTCCCTTAGCTTTCCCTTTCAGGGCTAAGGGTGGCTGGGTCCCACTAGTACTAACTCCTTACTGTGCTTTTCCCATACCTTTCTAAATAGCCCCAATATTAAACTCTCCTCAAATGATCAAATGTGGATATACCACCTGTTTCCTGCCAGAACCCTGGCTGATATGACATGCATCTCCAAGTTCACAGTCTTTGTAAACTGCTCCCCAAGGGAGTTGTATTATTCTGCACTCCCACAGACTGAAGCATGAGCTCCTACTTCTTTACATTCTCTTCAAAACCTGTATGACTTATATTATAACTTTTGCAATAAGACTGAATAGGAATGTCTTGCAATATGTTTATTTGTCCTTTGGGTTTCTTCATCTATTAATTGCCTGCTCATATTCTTTTTTGAATCTCAGGCTTTTTCTTTTTCTTACTGATTTAAATGAGTTCTTTAGATATTTAGAATGTTAATTTTTATTGAAATGAAAAAAAAAACTTCTCCCAATCAATGTCTGATCACTTCCCTTAATTTATGGTTGTGGCTTTCTATTTTAAGATGGTCAACATTGTCCATTTTTTCTGATTTTGCTTTTTAAAACTTAAGAAATTTTTTTTCTAACGCACAGTCATCAAGATATTGTTCTAGAAGTCTTATAATTTTGTTTTCTCCCAATTGGATCATTAGCCTATCTGGAATATATTTTTGCTCTTGGTGAAAAGTTTGACTGTTTTATTCTATTTGTAGTTTAATTTTATTTTTTCACATAGGTTAACCATCAATTTATCCAACGATCCCTTCTGTCCTCCCCACTTCACAAAGCCACATCTGCCATATTTCAAGCCTTCATACACACAAAGACTGTTTTGGGCTCTCTTGCTTTGCTCTATTCATGTATTTGCCAAAAACACACCATCACCCTCATTGTTATACAAAATTACATATAAGAAGAAGTGAGGGGAAAGGGAAAAAAACAAGAGAGAGAAATGAATTACAGTAGATGGGGTAGAGAGAGAAGATGGGAGGGGAGGGGAAGGGAGGGGGGATAGTAGAGGATAGAAAAGGCAGCAGAATACAACAGACACTAGTATGGCAGTATGTAAAAACGTGATATGTAACTGATGTGATTCTGCAATCTGTATATGGGGTAAAAATGGGAGTTCATAACCCACTTGAATCAAATGTATGAAATATGGTATGTCAAGAGCTTTGTAATGTTTTGAACAACTAATAAAAAAAAAGTAAACCAAAAACACACCATCCATGTGAAAAGTCTAGAAGCATCTTATCATCTCCCCTAAACCTGATCCTTCTCCAAAATTCTCTGAGGTATCCTCTCCCATGTGCATTTTGGGGTTTTGGTACTCTATATCAGATTATGACAATTTTCTTCTAATTTTCTAAGAATTTTCATGTGATAATAATACATTAATAATGAATATTACAAGTGATATATGAGATATTAAATAACAAAATAATGAATAACCTGTAAGTACATTTATAGAATTATTTTTCTACACTAGAGAAAATCATGTGACTTTTCTCCTATTGATGAGGAATAATAATACACTAAGAGATTCTCTGATATCAAACTGTCTTGGAATTGCACAGATAGATAAACCCTTTTTTGCTGTATTATTTCTCTTGATAAATAGCTGATTAAGTTAGGATTTTTACATCTATATTAATAAGAGATTGTTCCATGTAATCTATTTCTTTTGTTCTCTTTGTCCATTTTTGCTTAACGTGGTAGTTTTCTCTTTTTTATTAAAATGTTTAAGATTGTCTGAAGATTTTTTTGCAGATTTATTAGAACTTTTATTAAAAAGCACCCATACATAATAGCTTCTTAGTTCGATAGATTATTAATTATTATCTTAGTTCATTTAGTAGCTATAGATCTACTCAAGTTTCCTATTTTTGTTGAGTCACTTTTAGTATGAAACATTTTTCTGAATAATTATATATATCACCTTCAAATGGGTTATAAGGAGAGCAACTCTGCCTTGGCACCACAATGGCCTTGCACATATTCCTACGGACCACATAGGGCTGTCATCTGAGGCACTTTCATAAGGCTAATTACCATCCACCTCTCTATCTTGGGGAGCATTTCCTAGTTTGCAAGAGGTTGCCATGAGACAGAGTCTCATCTACCTCTCTAGGTTATGGGCATGAACTTTCATCCTTAGCCACCCCACACCCATACTTAGGGCATAGCTACAGGCTATAAAACTGCTTAACTGTAGCCCAAAACCGGCTCCGCCCCATAACAGAGCAACCTGTGACTCAAATCTGTCATCTTGGTGCCTTGTTTTGATGTCATCTTATAGTACACTGTACACAGGGAGCTCACACCATATTGATTTTTGCTGTGTAAATAGTAAACTGTATTTATCCAAGTAGGTTCATCTTGTCCATACCCATCAGATCTTTGGCACCAAACCGCCCTAAGTATTCAGTAGTCAATGCTGCTTAGATGTTGCTTGACATATTACCATGCTGTTGCTAATAGCACTCTTTAGGATTTTTGAAGTCCAAATCCCTTTTTATTTGAATACATATTTGATTTAGCTCTTGTTTTCTCACTCAGTCTTGTTAGAGGTGTCTGTCTGATTAGCTTTTTCAAAAAACCATCTTCAGTTTTTTCCTCTTTTGTTGTTTATAATTTATTATTTTCAGGTCTTATCTTTATTATTGCCTTATTTCTGCTTTCTTTGGAGTTTGATTCTTCTACAAATTTCTTGCAGGGGATACTTAATTCATTACTTTTCAATTTTCCTTTTCCTAATATTTATTTTCAAAGCTCTAAATTTCCCCTAAGCACTATTTCACTGTGTCTCACAAGTTTGGATTTGTAGGGATTTTGTCATTTGGTTTTTGTAAAATTCTCATTTCAGTATTTTTTGAGTCATGAATTATTTATAATTTTAAATTTACAAATAAATGAAGGATTATTTGGTCTCTTTCCATGGAGGATGTCTAATTTTATTAGGTTAGGGCAGGGAAGGTAGCTATTTGATAACGCATCTTCTCTCTGTGGCTAGTGATAAACACATTTTAGAACTGTTCCAAGTATTCTTGAAAATAATATGTGTTCTCTAATGACTATGCTTAAAGTTCTATATATTTCCATTGAATGAATTTTCATGAATTTTGTTCTCAAATTTTCTTCATACATATTAAATTTTGCTTATTCAATCTGTCAATTACTGAAAAAAAAGCTTCCTATTATGATGATGAGCTCATCAATTTTGCCTTATCATTCTATCATTGTTGCTCTGTGTATTCGAAGGCTGCATAAATATCGTAATTGTTTTATCGTCCTGCTTTATTATTCCATCATTATATAATTATCCTCTTTTATTCAATAAAAATGAAAACTGTATTGTCTGATATTAATATATTGTACTAGTTTTCTTATGATTGGCATTTTTATTGTATATATGTTTTTTAATTTTAATTTCATTTTTCATTTACTTTTAAATCATTCTCAGTTCCTCTGTTTTAGAAATAACTCTCCTAAATGGTATTTTGTTTTGTAGCCAAACTGAGAGTTTCTGTCTTTTAAGTGGCAGGTTTGGTACATTTATAATAATTTTATTTACTGGCTATGTTTTATTTTTATTTCATGATATTTTCTACTTACTCTAAATTTTATCTCTGTTGTCTTCTTTCTTGCCTTCCAATGGATAGAGGTCTACCATCTAATATCTATTCTCTTAGTGCTTACTCTTTATTTGGGAACATACATAACAATAACAATAAATCACATGTATATATACATATATATGTATATCTTCATCCTCACTAATAACAATATATTTTAACTTCACTTTCTGTCATCATTCATATTACTATGTCTACACGTGTCCATTTAGGACTAACCATTACTATTCTGGTTTCACAAAGTAAGGCCATATCCTTTGTATACAAACAAAGCTGTAATGATTTATTTGCTCATGGTCATTTTTCTACATCTCTTTCCTTCCTTTTAGGTTTTATTCTTTAGGTCTCATTCTTTCTGAAGTACATTCTTCATCTAAAACTGCCTTGGCTTAACCTTCATTTTCAATCATAACGAGGTAGAATTCTCAGTTACTTTCTTTCAGCTTTTGTAAATAGTATTCCATTGTCTTCTGAAGTCCATTGTTGCAGTTAAGGAAACTGCTGTAAATCTGTCATTCCTTTATAATGTCATTCCTTTAGCAATTGTCTTTGCATTCCTGTTGCTATTATGATTATCTTTTTGTTCTTGAAACTACGGTTCTCTAATAGGAGGCTTTGTTGAAATAATGCTCAAGCTTCATTGTATTTCTGAATTGTATTTCTAAGATTTCTTGCCTTTTATCAATTCTGAAAATTTATCAGGTAGCATTTTTATATCTCTTTAAATATTACAGGGATCTCTGCCTGATCCCTTTATTCTGTGTTTCTGGAACTATCTGTCTGTCTACATACATATACACATATATAAATACACATGTGCATATGAAGTTCTGGTGTTTATGGTACACACACACATGGGTGTGTGCACACACACTTTTTTCATATATCTGTCTCTCTGTCCTGCTTTTCAGGAATTTTCTCATATCTTGCTTCCATTTCATTAATTTGTTCCTCAACTGCATTTAATTTGTTGCTTAAAAAATCCAATGACTTTACTTCCAATAACTATCATTTTATTCCAGAAATTATATTTGTTGTTTTTATTTGTTTATTCTTTTATCTGGAAATTTTAAAAATCTTTATTATTTATTTTCTTTTATACTGATGTTTAGTGTCTTAAATGCTTAGAAAGCTAATAATCATTTTTTTAACCAAAGAATGCATGCTTTATTTTCAGTAAGCCAGAATGTAGGAGACTGCCATTTTCCTATAGCCCCATTTGCTCATGTGAAGTTTTCTCTAAGCCGCTTCATTTCTGTTAAGCAATGTCTTTTTTTAAATGGCCTTAAAATTAGGGTGATCCACCTTTCTCATTTCCTGATATTTTATATACTTAAACATTCTGTTCTCCTCCTGTGGCTGTTTGATTTTACATTTAGATTATGAAATATTCCAACTTGCCAGAAGTATTCAGTATTCTTTTTTTTTATTTGTTCTCTTTAGTTATACATGACATAGATTATACTATGACCATACTATGCTTTTTCTCTACTGATCTTTCTGTTATTTACTTATAGTTTTTTTAATTAGTGTCTTGTGGATGTATATGAGGGTGAGACTTACTGTGGTATATTCACATATGCACATAGGATAGTTATGTCAGATTCATTCCACTGACTTTCCCTATCCATCCCTTCTCTCTCCTTTTCATTACCCTTTGTGAACTTCTATGATATTCCTTCTATTCTTTCTTTATCCCCCCACCCTTATTTTGGATTGACTTCTGAATATCAGAAAAAATATTTGACTTTTGAATTTTGGAGGACTGACTTATTACATTACATGTAATATATACTTCAGAGCATGATAATCTCCAGATCTATCAATTTACCAACAAATACCATAAAGTCATTTTTCTTTATAGCTGTGTAATAGTCCGTTGTGTATATTTACCACATTTTCTTTATCCACTCATCTGTTGAGGGGTACCTAGTTTGGCTCCATAACTTAGCTGTTGTGGATTGTACTGCTATAAACATTGGTGTGGCTGTGTCACAGTAATATGCTTTGAATATATACCAAGGAGTGGAATAGCTGGGTCAAATGGTGATACCATTCCTAGTTGTTTGAAGAATCTCCATACTGCTCTCAAGAATGGTTCTACTAATTTACAGTCCCACAACAATGTATGAATGTATCCTTTTCCCCACATCCTTGCCAACATTTACCTGTTTTCTTGATAATTGCCATTCTGCCTGGAGTGAGATAAAATATCAGTGTAGTTTTAATTTGCATTTCTCTAATTGCTAGAGATGTTCAACATTTTTTCATACATTTGTTGACCATTCATATTTCTTCTTTTAAAAAGTGTCTGTTTAGTTCCTTTGCCCACTTATTGATTGGGTTATTTGAGTTTTTTGGTGTTAAGTTTTTTTGAGCTCTTTGCACCTTCTGGATACTAATGCCCTATCTAAGGAGCAGGTGGAAAAGATTTTCTCCCATTCTGTATGTTCTCTCTTCATGCTCTTGATTGTTTCCTTTGATATGAGGAAACTTTTTAATTTGATGCCATCCCATTTATTGATATTTAATTTTACTTCTAGCATTTTAAGTGTCTTGTTAAGAAAATCAGTTTCTGAACCAACATATTGGAGTATTAAACCTACATTTTCTTCTAGCAAGTGCAGGGTTTTTGGTCTAATTCATAGATCTTTGGTCCACTTTGAGTTAAGTTTTGTGCAGGATGAGAGGAGTTAAATTTCATTCTACTACATATGGATTTCCAGTTTTCACAGTACCATATGTTAAAGAGGTTATCTTTTCTCCAACACATGTTTTTGGCATTTTTTGTCTAATAAAGATAACTGTATTTATGTGGATTTGTCTCTTGTGTTTTCTATTCTGTTCCATTGGTATGCCTGTTTTGGTGCCAGTATCATGCTTAGTTCAGTAGTATAATTTGAGGCTCAGTATTGAGATGCCTCCTGCTTTACTTTTCTCTCCAAAGATTGATTTGGATATTCTGGGTCTCTTATTTTTCCAAACGAATTTCATGACTACTTTTTCTATTTCTGTGAAGAACATCATTGGAATTTTGATGAGAATTGCATTAAATCTATATAGTGCTTTTGGTAGTATAGACATTTTGACAGTATTAATCCTGCCTATCCAAGAACATGAAAGGTCTTTCCATCTTCTAAGGTTTTCTTCAATTTATTTCTTTAGTAGTCTATAGTTTCCAGTGTAAAGATCCTTCACCCCTTTTGTTAGATTGATTCCCAAGTATTTTTTTATTGAGGCTATTGTGAATGAGATAGTTTACCTAATTTATTTTTCAGCAGATTCATCATTGGAATAATAGAATGTGATTGGTTTATGGGTGTTGATTTTATATCCTGTTACTTTGCTGAATTCATTTGTGAGTTCTAAAAGTCTTCAAGTGGAATTTTTTGGTCTTCTAAATATAGGATCATGTCATTGATAAATAGAGATAATTTGAGCTCTTTTCCTATTTGCATCCCTTTAATTTCCTTCTCTTGACTAATTGCTCTGGCTAGAGTTTTGAGTTCTATGTTGAATAGGAGTGGTGAAAGTGGGCATCCTTGTCTTGTTCCTATTTTTAGCTTTAACAATATTGAGGTATGTTTCTTCTATCTCTAGTTTTTCCAGTGTTTTAAGCATAAATGGGTACTGTGTCAAAATCTTTTTCTGAATTTATTGAAATAATTATGTAATTCTTTTTTAAAATCTATTTATGTGTTGTATTACATTTATTGATTTCCATATGAACCAACCTTGCATCCCTGGGATAAATCCCACTTGATAATTGTGCACTATTTTTATATGCAGTTTGCCAATATTTTATTATGAATTTTTGCATCTATGTTCATCAAGGATATTGGTCTGAAGTTTTCTTTCTTTGATGTGTCTTTGTCTGGTTTTGGTATCAGGGTGATACGGGCTTCATAGAATGAGTTTGGCAAAGGTCACTCCTATTTGTTGGAATACTTTGTGGAGGATTGGTATTAGTTTTTCTTTAAAGGTCCGGTAGAACTTTTAAGGTCTGGATTGAGAAATCAATTGAGATTTGGATTGGTTTACCTCTAAATGTGAAAGAAAAGAAAAAGAAAGTTGTTTTTCTCCATCAACTTTTGAAAATCTGTCCTTATTCTGTATGTTAGGCATTTTCAAAATAACTTGTCTTGGAGTAGATCTGTTGTGATTTTGTATATTTGGAGTTCCATATGCCTCCTGTATTTGAATTTCCATTTCATTCTTAAGGTTTGGAAATTTTTCTGATATTATTTCATTGATAAGATTGTGCATTTCTTTTTTTTTTTTTTTGTAACTTTATTTTATTTATCTATTTTTATATGGTGCTGAGGATCAAATCCAGGGCCTTGCATATGCAAGGCAAGCACTCTACTGCCAAGCCATAACCTGAGCTCCAGATTGAACATTTCTTTAGTTTGAGTTTTAGAGCCTTCATCTATCCCAGTGAATCTTAAATTTGGCCTTTTAATGTTATCCCTGATTTCTTGAATATTCTGTTCATGGTCTCTTAACATCTTTTCTCTATGGTTGATTCTTATTTTCAAGATCATATGCATTGTCTTTAAGGCCTAAAAATCTGTCCTCAAAGTGGTCTAATCTATTGTTTATGCTTTTCATTGAGTTTTTAATTTGATTTATTGATTCCTGCATTTTAAGGATTTCCATTTGATTGTTTTTCAAAATCTCTATGTCTTTACCTGAAGTGAGTTTTCACTTCCTATATTTTTCTCTGATTTCACTCCTTACGTTATCTTTTAGCTCATAGTACAGTTTAACTATAATTTTTTAAAATTTCATCTCTGACATTTCCTCCACTGTGGTGTCAATGAAGTCTATTGTTAAAGCATATTGTTTGTTTGTCTATCCATCTATCAGTATACTTCTGACTGCTTTAAGTGAAGGTCTACAATGTGAGCTTCTTTTTTCTTAAAAGTCCTGGGTTGGATGTATATCTAGATAATGCTATTTTAATACAATATGTGACCTCTGCTGATCCCAATATCAGCTCCACTTTAAGAGATACCACTGAGCCCTATTTAGTGTAATCACTTCTGAGCCAAGTGTCATACTATTCAACCTCATAAGAACAAAAACTTTAAAACGATAGTAAAGTTCTGGAACAGGTCAAAAAATTAGTAGCTGAATTTAGTGAACTCACTATGACCTTAAGTGAGTGCTAAAAGGAGGGAGGAAGAAAGTTTGTGCAAATGGGGGAGAGAAAAAAGAAGGAAAGAAAAGAGAGAACAGGAGAGAGAAGCTATAAAGGGATCATTTATATCAAGGTAGAAAGGAGGAATCGATGAATGGGTAGTAGCTAACAGTGCAGGAGGATGAGTAGGTGGTAAGAGAAGCAGGTAAACTACAGCTAAGAAAACAAAGATAGGAAGATTGATTTCCATTAATGCTTTAAGCCATTAGATGAAATACATTCAGATGGGTTGGAGATACAATGTTGGCTATTGGGTTAACAATTATCAATCTAAGGAGTTATCTATATGATCAAAGCTTACATTAGAGTTGTTTTTAGTATCAGAGGGTGCAGTATTATGAGTCAACTGATTCAAATGTTGCAGAAGATCAGGATGCAGGCTCTGACGTGGCCCCTCTATTTGCTCCAGGTCACTAGTGTACCTGTTCCCCTCTGCTAGATTCTTTCTGCAGTAATGAAGATCCTGGTAGCTGTACGTGTGAGCAGAACACGGGTTGTGGGTTTTCTGCAGGTGTTCTATGGTGCAGTGCTGCCTCCACTCTCTGAGGTGCTATAGTGAAGAGAGTCTCAGGTGGTTCACTAGGACTCTAGTTTTCACTGCCCGGCTTGTGAATGGTGGACATTGATTCCCTCTGCTTAGTAAGTCTGGTGCAAGACCCCACAAATATCCAAACAATGCCCTATCACTTGCCAATTGCAATCATAGTTCAGGCCACGCACCTGTTAAGGCTGGTATCTGGACCTTTCTGCTGCATAGCCTCTGGCAACTTCCCACTGGGCCTGTATGTCACTGGATATTCAGGCAACTTCCCTCTGGTACAGTGCTGTGATACTGGAGACTGTCCTTAGGCTTCCCACGGTGCTTCCCCAGGTGCCCAGGGGCAGGGCCTGGTGACTCAACTTTCCTCTGTTCAAGACCAACACTGCTTCATTTTAGCCTGTGTCTGAGGCTACAATCCTTGCCTGGGTCACCAAGACTGAGTGGAGCTAGAACTGCCCCTCCCTGGCCCAGGTTTCCCTCCAGCCCACTGCAATCCCCTTGTTTGTGGGAGACAGAGGGCAGAAGAGGGGAGGTTCCAAGATTTATGGTTCTTAGTGGTCCTTTTAGAATCTCTTTCTGGATTTAAGAGGGCCCACTGCAGGGGGCTTCCCTCTGGTTTAACTTGAAGCTGTCTGGGCATGGAAAGATGCTGTGCTGATTTAAGAGGGTGACTTGTTGGTGGACTGCAGACTCCACAAGATGGCTGCGCCCCACCCCCCAGCTTTCTTTTCATGATTTGGTTTTAAGCACTTTGTGCTGTTTTAAGGACAATTTCTGCATTTTAAATTTTATCTTTTCAACAGTTTCTCAACAGTTTTTAAGTGGGTGAGCTTAAGAGAATGTTCGCTCCTCCTCTCTCTCTGTCTCCCTCAATGCCCTCCCGGCTCATTCACAGGTTCAGGTGAGGGCACTCTGGGTTTTGATTTCTACTTGGTAACCTATCTCCCAGTCTCTCTAGGTCTCCGACTATGTAGTGTCAAGTCTTAGAGCATTTATTTTGTCACCGACCTCTCAAATCTGCTTTAATTTGCAGCCTCTTTTCCATGATATGAGGAGATCAGACTAGCTGCCTAGTTTGCTTCCACCATCTTCAACAATCATAATAATCTTTTTTATTGCAACTCCTAATTTTCTTTCATAATAGATCATTCCTTCACTTATTTTATAATTGTTATTGTGAGCTCTCGTGTTGCTTCATGCCAAGGTTTCATTCTTAAAATTCTGCCTTAAGCAAGGTCAAGACTTCCTTACCATTCTACTGTGGATGTTAGAGCTTATGTTCCCAAATTAACAGGACCAATTATCTGCTGTGTGCATGCACACATACACACTCACCCGCTATAATCTCACTCTGCTTTGGTTTTCAATTCTTTCTTCACTTTGGGTCTCTCTGGATTCCCCTTTTTCTTGAAAATTCAGCCACTAATTTGAGTTTTTAACTATTATACCTGGAGCAAGCATTCTAAGTGTTTTTATGTGGGAAGTTCTATGCATTCTTAATCTTCCCTCTTGCTGAAATGAACATATAGCATGTAACATTATTTAAACTCATCAAATGAATCATTCAAAGAGTGAATCAATGATTGGGAAACATCACTGCATATGTCATGTGAGAGGCAGCCTGCTTCACACAAATACCTCAAGATCCATAGACATTACTTTGAATTTTAGCTCTGCAAAGTTGAATACCTAAGTAACCCCAGATAACTTACAATCCCAGAGACTTGATCTCTTCACCTATAAAATGCACATTTTGACATTTCAAATTTCCTACAGATGTCAAATCTAAATGCATGCACTGAGATTTATTTGGGATGAAATATTTCAAATTTGTGTGACACAATTCCATGCCTTTTGCCAAAGAATGGGAATTACTTTGCCTTGTCTTGAAGACTCAGGGTCATCCCTTCCAGCCTCAGTGACCATGCTGAGAAGGAAGAGGAGGATATATGCCAGGACCAGTGTGGCCTGCGGGATTTTCATCAGAAGCCTAAGACCCCAGTGCAGCATCCAGGACAGCCTCACAGTGGCATCTACCCTTAGGATGCTCATGATAAAGAGAAGTTCCCAGGAGACCTGTGGAAATGGAACAAGTACAAACCAGGTTCCACCAAGACCTTCATCTACATCCTCTCAGGAATCTTCAGGACAGAGCTGAGAACTGATTACGTTATCCCCACGTTACATGTAAGGAAACAGGGCTCACTAAATATCATACAATGCCCGCCACCATATCATGATAATTGAGGAACCCTAGAATAAGAGCTTCACCACCCCACCTCCACCAGGCAGAATTAATCTCTCCCTCCTCAGCACTTCCAGAAGGTTTCCTGCTTTCCGGATACAGAACTTTATCACACTGAACTCACTTTTTGGTCTAGTGTCTATTCTTGCCCTTAAAGTTTCTTGAGGGCATCAATTGTCTTGTATTCACCTTTGAATCCCAAACCACTGGACAAGGTGGATCAAATGGATAATTATTAAATGAATGAAACTCAGACCTCCTGCCTTCAAATTCAGTATGCTTTCCTCTGTCTCATGCTATCTCCTGGTCATCAGCCCAGGAAGCACAAGAACCCACCCTCAAAGGTTCCCAAATCCACATTCCTCCTCAACCATCAGGGTCTAGCTGGGGTTTTACCCCTGGGTAGCGGAGACTAAAGCCTTATCCATTCTTGTTTCCCTGACTAGATGGGCACAGTGTCTGGCATGGGGCTGGACATATTTTAGATGCTCAGAAGGCCTGGGTGATTGAAACGGATGGGCATTTGATCCGAGGAGCCTCAGACATAGGACAGCACTGGCTCCGGGAATCACAGCTCAGGCAATGACCTACATCAGGACCTCTTTAATGAGAAATTATGGAAATGCACTGCTGGGAGCTGTCTTGATTAACAACAACTTGATGGTGATTGCAGCTTTGTGGACTCCCCCTTCCCTCCTCCCCTCTCCTTTCCTCCTTGACACCTAGAGGCAGAACCGAGCCACCTTTGACAAGGCTTTCTCTCTCCCAATAATGCTGCTGACAGACTCAGTTTGGTAAGAGCTGAGCTAGAGGGGTTGGCAGCCCTTCCGCAGGCATGTGGCTCCCTAATGGGCAACCTAAATCAATGGTAATTGAGATCTCACCGCACCTGTCCTGCCCCAAGTTCTCAGGAAAGATGAGCTGAGCTTCTAGGTAAACAAAAGAGAATCAGGTTGGATGTTCTTCCAACACCACTCTCTCCATCCTTCTCCCAAAGCCAGTTTGTCCGAGCAGCCATATCCTGACGAGAAAATAAAGATGGGCTCCCTGTACCCACTACTACCCCTGAGATCCAGCCTCCAACCTAAGAGCAAGCTGGACCTGAGCCCCCCAAGAGAAAGAGGGGTACATCCATTTTGTGTGCACAAGGACTTCTGAGCAGTATGCTCAAAAGGCACAAAAAAGAATTGGATTCCAGGAAGGTTTGACTTCCCAAGCCAAAGCTCCATCCCTCAGCCCAGAGCCAGGCACAACCTGACAGCTTCCTGTCAGACTGTCCCTGGATTCCCCATCCCTGCGCTCACTTATCACATCTTCCTTCAGCAAACATTTATTAATGTGTGTGAGGTCCTGAAAGTCTGTGGTTCCGAGTCCTCCCTTTCCTTCCCTCCTCTACACACACACACACACACACACACACACACACACACACAATAATTTTAAAGTTAAGTATTTTATTAAACAAAAGATTTTTCAAAGAGGTTTTCTCACCTTGCATGACTCATCATTTTAGTTGGTAACTTTGGGTTTCTCTGGTCCCCAGCTTCTCCGGAGAATCATTAATTCAGTGTAAACAAACATTTAAATCATTTGGGAGCTCACTATTTGAAAGCTCTAGGGGTGAGCTTCTTGTAATGACATGATCAGTGCTTGCATTGTCTGCAGAACAAATCCTCCTTAAGGAGGAGAACTCTGAATAGAGCTCCTCCTTGACGGAACAGAGCTATTAAACTTGACCTGGCAGAACAAGATGGGGCAGATGCTATATCCATTCTCCTTAATAGAACTTAACTAGTTCACAGGGGTATCAGAAACCCTAAACCCAGAAAACAGCTCCTGGGGCTTGGCTCTGCTTCTCCTATCTAGCCCTTTTTCACCCAAATGAAAAATTCTCAGAATGTGACCCCCAAACCAGCAGCATCAACATCATTTGGAAACATGAAAGTACTAATTCTCAGACATCACCCCAGACCCGCAAAAGCAGAAATCCTAAAGCCGTGCCAGCAATTTGTGTTTTATCCAGCTCTCCAGGTGATTCTGAGGCCCCAGGTTTGAGAACCTGTGCCCTAGATAGAAGTCCACTCTTACTAAGATCTGCCAGGCCCACCACAGAGATACCACCAGCCCATCCAAGCTTTTGTGTATTATAAATAGAGCCTCATCTGGGAGGACACAGCCACAGGCATGTACTTACAAAGTGGAACCAGAGCTCTATTTTACCCTCACTCACTCCCAGTGTCACACCCTGTACAGTGAAGTCACACAGCCAGATATAGCAGCCCACCCTCCGGCCCCCTCTCCAGCCTCTCATCCCCCCACTTGCCTCCTAGTGTTCCAGCCACACCAAACATCCAACAATTCCCTGAGCAATCATGGCACTTCATTCCCTTATCTGAGCTGGTCTCTCCCTCTACCCAGAATGTTTTTTCTCCATTTTCCACCTGGAAAATGACTACAATCTTTACATGTCAGTTTGGTAGTCTCTCCTTCCAGAACATTTGTTGACTGCAGGAGAGTTGCATTCCACTCCTCTTGGCTTCCTTATCACATTGTGTTCATCTTTCACTTTGTCCTTACTTTGCTACATTTTTTAAGAGTTGGTTTCTTGTCTCCAACCCCCTCAAGGGCAGGATGTATGTCTGTTTCATCTTTGTATTGTAATGCCAGATTCATGGGACCCCAAAAGATTTGTGGGACCCCAAAAGACCTCTAGGAGCCGAATCTGATGCAATCACACAAGAGTCTTTATTGCAAGCTCGAGCCTGGACTCACAACCGTTTCCGATGCAGCGGTCACGGGGAGTGAGTCCTGGTCCTTTGTTCAGTGAGATTTTATAGGTTTTGGGGGATACTCTATGCATCACAACATCACACAGCAAATCATTTCACACCACAGGAAAAATCAAACAACAACTCTTAACATTGATTAGCACATTCACTGGCAGGAACAAGTCGGGTAGGGGTGATTGGTTAGTACAATTGGGGGATTCCTTTGAACTGATTGATTTAAGCCACGAGGGGTGTATGTGCTAAACTACATGGTTTCCCAACATGTTATCAACCACCACCCTGGGGGGTCATCTAGCATCCCAGGTATTTTCCCTGTCTCATGCTGATTGGTGGTTGCTAGGGGGTGGCTATGGGGTCCTCACTAGCCTGAGTCAGGGACACCTGGCGCAGCAGATCTCTCCTGTTATTTGCAGACAAACAACTCAGCAGGGTGGCTATGTGCCTATGTGTTCTGTGTGTTTTTCCAAGGACAAGGGTCACTCACACTCCCTCCCTCTGGACAGGCCTTTGTTTTCAAAAATGGAATCATATCAGTTTCTCAGTATCCCAATATCAGCACAGTCCCTAGCATTTTCATTCCGTGACAACATCTACAAAGTGTCAGTGTCGTACCAGGTTCTCAGCACCAGAGACACAGCAAAGATGGCCGCTGACAAATCAACCTTGTGAACTCCACTCACAGCTAAGTGACCAGCAGAAGGGGAGGGAAAAAGAAAAGGAAGAAGCGAGACCCTTGCAGAAGTACGGGATGTCATTCTTCTTACGATGATTTAGAAGCTTCCTCAAAAGCAAAATGACTTCCTCCAGCTCTGAGAAGATGAATTTCTTTCCTGTAAACCCCTCTTCAGATTCATTCACAAAGCTGAAAAGTCAAGACGAGTCCCAAGCAGAAAATGAATCTCTGATCAAGAGGCCTCTCCTCCGGTGGGGGCTTGGCTCAGTCCCAGACATTGAAGAACCATCTTGCAGTCCAGAATATTCAGTGCCTTCCCCTAGGTGGTTGCTTCCTGGAGCGTGAACAAGGACAAGAGCAAGATTTAGGAGACTTGATGCTTCCCCTCCTTGTGAGGAAGGATCTAATCACTCTGTCAAGATCAAATCAGATTAGCATGCCCCTCCTCAATTAGAAGCTTATCTAATTATAAGTTGTGAATAGCAAGTTTCTGCTCACTTGCGTAATGCAATAATAGGGCGGGGGAGGTCCTTGTGGAAGCCATTTGATTTTCTACACCCAGTGAGCCATGGAGGTTAATATAACAGATGTTCCACCGGCATGCAAAAAACATGGATTTTTCTCAAAATAAAAGAGCAGGTTTAAATGTGGAAGGAAAGAGGTTGTGACAATCAACCAGAGGAGAGATGGTGATGCCTGCACCAGGGCAGAGGCAATAAGGATGGAATGGTCATTCTAGGACATGAACAATGTTTGGGATATAGAACTAGATGTCTAGGAGAGAACAAGAGGAATCAGGAGAAAGATGGAGTACGTCTAGTCTTGGTCCTGAAGATGCTGCAGAAATAGCTAGAACAGACCTTCTGACAGGATAGACTTCGCTAGCATGCTCTCAAGCCTGAGTCCAGACACACACACACACACACACACACACACACACACAAACATCACAACAAACATTGACAGATACACATAAATACATTTACTCACTTAAAACAACATTTTGAAATAATTATTCAGAAAATGAAAGCAAAAAATACTTCAGTGATAATTATCTGGATTTTTCAGAAAAAAAATAGATTATTTTATTGCAATGTCCCACCTGTGATATTGAATCCTCCACAGGTATAAAATATATTAGATTTGCATGGTACATCTTACTTTTCAAAGAAAATTCACAAATGTTATGTGACTAAAACCTCACAGGGTTTTTTAGTTTAGTTTAGTTTTGTTTTAATTTTTCTTGTTGCTTTTTGTTGTTTTGTTTCCTTTTCTTTTTCTGTTTTGTTTTGTTTTCCTTTCCAAATGCATTTTGTGTTGGACACTATCTGTTAGCTCCCAGAACTATCCCAGTCCTTCTGAGGTCTCTCATGACCAGGAGCCAGAATTAAAAGATTATATTTTCCAGAGCCCGTTTTCAGAAGTCTGTTCTGAGTCCACCAATAAGAGACATTCTCATGAGATGCGGAAGGTCGAAGAGTAACAGGCCATTATTGGTCCTCAGACATTGACAGACAGGAGGTTGGACAAAGGCTTCCCTAAGTCCTCCTGGGAATCATCCATCACCTTAGTGCCTCTGGAAGATGAGATCATTATGATGCTTTTTGTTATGATTTTGGATGTCCCCCAAAAGCTCACACGTGAGACAAAGTAAGAAAGTTCAGAAGAGAAACAATTGGATTGTAAGAGTCTTAACCCAATCAGTGAGTTAATCTCCTGTTAGGGATTAACTGAGTGGTAACTGAAGTGATAGAGTGTGGCTGGAGGAGGTTGGCATTGGGGTGTGGCTTTGGGATATAACTCTCTCTGCTTTCTGATCAACATGTGAGCTGATTCCCTCTGCCACATTCTTCCACCATGATTTTCTGCCTCACCTCAAGCTCTGAGGAATGGAGTCCACCTTCTATAGACTAAGACTTCTAAACTGTGAGCCCCTAAATAAACCTCTTCTCCTCTACAATTGCTCTGGTCAGATCTTTTAGTCCCAGCAGCCAAAAAGCTGACTAAAATAGTTTTTTTGTAATTTTAATAATTCCCTGATTTTCTGAAACCATCTACAGTTTGTCTCAATCTTTGCTCTTCCAAATCTTTCAAATACTTTGTAAGCATCAAGTTCCCTCTATGAATTCCTTTCTGCATGTGATATCTTGGGCATTTTTCCTGACTCATACACTTTCATACATTACACACACTTAAACATCTATGAATGTTTTAAACTAACAGTTAAACAACATCTACACAAATAAACTAATAGTAACACTTCACTTTTCTTCAGTGTCATCAAATTTGTATATTTGTTTACACTGTCTGTATTTGTTTGCTAGGACTACTGTAATAAAGTAACACAGACAGAGCAGTTTCAATCTGTTGTCTCATAGTTCTGGAGGCTAGAAGCCCAAGATCACACTGTTATCAGGGTTGTTTCCTTCTGAGGGTGTGAGGGAGAAGTGCCAGCCCCTTTCCGAGCTTCTGGTGGTTTGCTGGCAATCTTTAGCACTCTTTGGATTCTGTTGCATCACATAGATCTCTGTCTTCATCTACCACAGCATTCTCCTTCTGTGTATGTCTCTCTCTGTTCAGATTATCCCAGTCACATTTGGAGGTACTAGAATTGGACTTCAACATATCATTTTGGGGGACTCAGAGTACAACCTATAACACTCTCCAATTCTGGATGGAAATGCCGAGCAGGAGTCAATTGGATGTAAAGCTGAGGAATGTAGGGGGGATTTTGGATAGAGATATCCAAATCTTGAGAGTATTGGCAAAAAGCGGTTGTAGAAGTCACTAGAAAGTTCATTCACAGAAAATGAGGAAAAAAAGAAGAGGTCTGAAAGCAGAATCTCAGGACACATTGGCATGTAAGTTAGGGGGCTGAGGAACAGGAGGCTAAGAAAAAACAGTTGAAGAGGCAGAAGAAAAGCCTTCCTGGGAAGGGCTCTAACTCATTCAGCTTGCACCATAGGCACCCACCCGGATCAAGCCCAGGGCCATTGGTCAAATAGTCCAGATTTGCAGTCAAAATCTGAGGACAGGGAAGGCTGAGACTGGAGGATCATGAGTTCAAAGACAGCCTCAGCAATGGCAAGCCGCTAAGTAACTACCCTATCTCTAAATAAAATATAAAATAGGGATGGGGATGTGGATCAGTGGTCACATGCCCCTGAGTTCAATCCCCAGTACCAAAAATTAAAAAAAAAAAACGAGGAGTGGGGGAAACGCTGAGCAGAGGAAGAAAATAGACATGCCACTCGTTAGTTTTGCCAACTGTTTGCTCAGTTGAATTTCAGTAGCTCATCATCCATGTGCCATCAAGAAAGTCACTTTACCTTTTGCTCACTTATCTGACAAGTGGAGATGACCATGACTGTAATAAGAATGAGATGATACATGTAATCACTGTAGCTTGTGCAGAATTAGCATATAGTAAATATCCAACAAAAGATAGTACATAGTTACTTTTTATTATCTGGACACTGCTATAAGAAAATATGATTCTTTATCTCAAACTTATGAGTCAATTTTCAAAGCATGAATGAGAAGCAGAATCCATCTGAGGGTAATTTTATTTACTCCAGGTTCAAAAACTCATAAACTCACCTATGCATTTTCCTGGAGCCCAGAGAAGTTAATAACTCCCCCCCACACACCCCAACTAAGAGCCTACAAAGAGAAGAGATAAGCAGAGACAGGGCTGGAATCAAGAATCCTTAACTCTAATATTAGTCCTGGGTGCCCCAAAACCAGCTGCCACTCTACCCTGCCACTGTCTCCATTGGAACCCCCAACCTGACCTTGAGCTCATCCTGGCCCAGGATGCAGCCTGTCCTTTTTCCTCCAGCCTGTCTGGTCAAGCATGGGCTGCTGAGCAAGCATGGCTATCATGGAATTGAAACCTAAAGGGGCATCTGGAAGGCAAGTGGGATGTCTGGAAGTAATAAGCTTGTGACTGCTTGTTCATTTGGCACCCAGTGGGGGTAGCACAGATTCCTCTAATCTCTCTTTCTTAAGAATCAATAAAAAGCTAGTGATGCATTCAGCTGAAATTAAATAAATGAAATTAGTTTCCTTTTTTAACCTTTTATGGGACTATTACTTTGGTCACATTCCTTAAAGTCACTCTGGGGCAATCTGACACATCATTTTGGTAACTGAAGTACAAATTTTAAAAACTGAGTCTTGATGTCCTGAGAAGAAAAGTATTTGGTTGGCCACAGGAGGTGGGAACAACCAGAAGAAAATAGCTGATTTGATCTGAGCACAGAAGGATCACTAAGTAAGGCTGGGTGTCCCCGGCAGGAAGGACCAGCGTGAGCACAGATGTGGAGGGAAGAAACACAGCATGTGGGAATTCAGACATCATTGTAGTGAGCATCAGAGATTGACTGGGGTTGGAGTGAGGCTGGTCGCAGCGGTTCCTGCACTGCCTGTGGCCTAAACAGAAGCAGTGGGGTTACCAAGGAGGGCATCTTGACCAACATATTTCACTGCTTGAAACAACAGAATTGGAGGGCAAACTTGTCTTTTCTGACCCTAATTCATAAGTGCGAGAGGAGACCTACCTGATTTCAAATCCCACCACTGCCATTCCCATCATGTGAGATTTTTATGGCAATTATTTAACCCGTGACAAACCTGTTTTCTCAAGTACTGGAGATAATAATAATGCTCCCCTTAGAGGATTCAAACTCAATTCCCACATGGTCAGGCAAGTGAAATCCATAACTGCCTAGGCATAGTAGATCAAGGAGAAGTAGAAATTCCATTCAACTCCTAATGCTAAACGTAGTCAAACTCAAAATGTTTTACAACATTGTATGTGCTGAACACCTGGCCAACTTGTAGTCAGCGTGTGAATGTTTGACTATCTCATAAGTCAAATATTGATTGATATAAGATTGTTTCAAGAATTGAGACAATGCATATGAAATGCTTCATATAATAGAGAATCCACACAAAAGGAGTACATATATTATAATCCATTTATATGAAGTTCAATAGTAGGCAAACCAATCTACAATGACAGAGACCCAAACAGGGTGTACCTGGGCAGGGGATGGGTATCGGTAGTGAAGGAGCATAAGGGAGTATTAAGAAATAAAAGGAGCATGTTGGAAATGTCCTAGTCTGGTTCTAAGTTGTTATCTGTGTAGAAACACACATTAAAAATTCATTTATCTGAAATTTTTAAAAAATCATTAAAAAAAAATTCATTTATCTGGTTGGCAAGGATGTAGGGGAAAAGGCACACTCATACATTGCTGGTGGGACTTCGAATTGGTGCAATTATTCCGGAAAACAGTATGGAGATTCCTCAGAAAACTTGGAATGGAACCACCAGCTATTTCACTCCTTAGTTTATCCCCAAAGGACTTAAAATCAGCATACTACAGTGACACAACCACATCAATGTTTATAGCAGCTCAATTCACAATAACCAGCTATGGAACCAACCTAGATGCCCTTCAACAGATGAAAGGATAAAGAAAATGTGGTATATATACACAATAGTATATTACTCAGCCTTTAAGACGAATGAGATTATGGCATTTGCCAGTAAAATGGATAGAGCTGGAGAATATCATGCTAAGTGAAATAAGTCAGTCCCAAAAACCCAAAGACCGAATGTTTTCTCTGATATGCAGATGCTAATTCACAATAAGGTCGGGGGACCTAGGGAAGAATAGAAGTACTTTGGATTAGGCAGAGGGGAGTGAAGGAAGGGGATTGGGCATGAGGATAGAAAGGATAGAAGAATACATTGAACATCATTACCCTATGTACATATATGATGACACAACCAGTGTGATTCTACATTATGTACAGCCAGAAGTATGAGAAGTTATACACCATATATGTATGATGTGTCAAAATGCATTCTATTGTCATGTATAACTATTTAGAACAAAATTTTAATATTCATTTATCTGTACACTTGCACCCTGTGAACTTTATTGTATACAAGTTACACATTAATCAAAAAGAATGTATTAAAAGAAGTCCGTCATAGTATAATAAGTGTTTAATAAATTGCTGTTGTAGCTGTTATTATCATTACCATTTTTATTGTTATTGTTATTATTATTAAGCCTCAAGGTCAATATACCAGCAAAATGACAAATAAGCATTCACCTAAAACTCACTGTGTTCTGGGTACATATGTCAGATTATATTTTCTAAAAATGGATGTATGTATGTTGAGTGTATCACTCCCACATGCTCTTGCTACATCATGAATTTCATTCCTTCCACCAAGAAGTAACATCAATGTTGAAAGAACAAACAAGGCTCGTTGTAGGAGAAAATGCACTTTTTATTGAGGAACAGCTCTGCATATTTATAGAGCCAGGCGGGGGTGGTTTGACAGTTGGCATGGGGTGTTTTCTGATTGGTGGGTAAGGATCATGTGAGTCAGCAGGGCTAGTCTGATTGGTTGGTAAGGAACATGTGAGCCAGCAGGGCTCACCATTGGATGGCTCTTCTCGGGAGATGGGGAAGTTAGTCTTTGGAGCAGGGGCGACTCCCAACAAATGTCCCATCCTCTTGAATCCGGTCTAGGCTTGTAAAACTACTCTCATCAATAGAGCATGGAAAACATGTCATGTGGCTTCTGAGATTAGGTTATAAAAAAGCACATGGCTTCCATCTGGCTCTCTCTTGAGACACATGTCTGAGAGGTTCTTCTTCTCAAGATGTAAGTCTGACTACCCTGAAGTTGCCATGTTGGAGGAATCACCTACACTGCCTTGAGAAAGATGTCTAAGAAGCCTTGGCTCTTCCAGCCTTGATGTTAATGTCCCAGTAGCCCCGGCACTAAATACATGAGTCAAGAAGCCTTTTAGATGACCCCAGATACCACCTAATTCAACCTCATAAGAGACCCTGAGCCAGAATCAATCTGAAAATCTTCTTCTGAATTCATGACCCAGAGAAACCACAAGAGATAGTAAATGGTTATTGCTTTAAAGCAATAAGCGTTCAGGTGACCTTTAGGCAATAATGGATAACTAACACAGAGTTTGCTACCTGGGAGGGGTGATGCTATATCCACAACAACAAAAGAAAACTAAAAGTGGAGCGATGACCTTGAGGGCAGAGGTGGAATCTAATAGCCTTCAAGGAGGCTATCCATAAGAGCTTAATGGAAAGTAGGAAAGATAAAAATAAATGATGGAGAAAAGGGGGATCTTTGTTATATAGAATATTAGCCTCTTCAGGCTGATATATATATTGGATGACTGAAGCAATAGAAAATTATTTGCCTACAGTTCTGGAGGCCAAGAAGTCCAAAATCAAGGTGCTGTCTAGTTAGATTATTTGGGAGAGTCCTCTTCCTGAATTGCAGATGGCTACCTTCTTACATGGAGGAGAGAGAGTTGGATCCTCCTCCCCAGCCCTATAAGGATTAAGGTTACCCTAATGATCTTATTTAACCTTTATCACCTTTCCATAGGCCATATCTCCAAACACAGTCACAGTGGGTGTTAGGGCTTTAATATATAAAATTGGGAGAAACACATATTCAGCCTAAAACATATAGTGAGGACAAATTTAGAAATACTATCTTTTGTGCTAAAAGAGAAAGCAGAAAAATATAGCTAATACATTAACTGATTTAGCAAAGGAGATTTCCAAGTAGAATGTTGAAGGTACCACTTGGCTTCTGATTGCTTATAATAAAAGGTGAAAAGAGGGAAGACATGGGTTAATTTTTTTTTTAAATGAGCATAAAAGAGCCAAGACTTGCTGAGTTTGAAAATAAAGATATCTGATGCCTAGACTCTCCATTCAGGAAATGATACTAAAAGTTTAAAATGGCCTCCAGGCAAAAATCAAATCCAGAGTGCTGTCAAGGAAATGCAGTCTAAAGATAAAACTGGGGGAATGAACATGAAGCCTTTTATTAAGATCTCGGAAACACGTAAGGTGGTGCTTCTGACAGAAAAGCAAAGAATAGGGCTTTTGGTGATGTTGATGTGGTGTCCCATAGCCACCTCAGAGGAAACTCGAGACAAAAGGAGTTCATCTTGTGGATATTTGTGGTTGTGACTTGTATCTACTGGAGCGAATGCCAATAAGAACCACAGTGTCTCGTGGTGACTGTAAGCTGACTGCTGTGTCTGGAACACTGGGTACTTGGACCAAGAAGGACCACAAAAATGGGTATTTGGATCTCCAAACTGCTACACAAATACAGGCTGAGAAAAGCCCCAGTTGTGAACACTGTTTCTAATGGGAAAGAATGGATGACACAGGTGCCTTCTGTCTCTGAGCTCAGAGGGTGGAACCAAGAGCCACGGAACTATTCACAGCCATGGGACTGAGTTCTAATCCAGATATTGCCCATATGCCCAGCAGAATTTCAGGATTGCTAAGGAACCCTGGGTGCTCACCATTTCCCTTTTCTTCCTTTAGCAGGAAGATCTCTCATGACTATCCTATTGCTACCTCACCCTGTGGATTAGACAAAGGGAAGATAGTATGTTTCCTTTGTTCAAGGGCTTATATATTAAAAGGAACTGTACAGGAGTTACTGTATTTGAATAATACACCCAAGGAACCTCATTGCACATCAAGGGTCAGGACCTCATGATGAAACTGTCATATGATGAGACTTTGGGGCATTTGGAAGGAGTGAGTGGAAAGGATGTGAATCACCAGGAGCCAGCAGGTAGATGAGGCAGCTCGCCCCTTGGGAACCTCGACTTGTGGTGTAATCCCCTCCCACACAGAATCAGGCCTGGCTCTGGGTGACCAATCTAAATCAAAGAAGAAATTAAATGAGCTTGGGTCACATCAGGGCTTGTGGCTTCTGCCTGGACTCTCAGACCTCATGCCAGCTTCTATGATGTGAGACACTCAGGCTGCTCCATGGAGAGGAACCAAGCCCTCCCCACCCAATAGCCACTGGCCCTGGGAGTCAACTTCTTTGAGAGTAGATCCTCCAGCCCTCGGTGACACCTGACTGCAAACCCATGCAAAACCCTGGGGCAGGACCACTCAAATGTGCAGCTCCAGAATTTCTTTTCCAAAGAAATCTTGAAGAGCAGCTCAGTTTGCCTACTCTTTGCCTGCCGGTTCACCTCACCCGAGCCATATTACTCGTAGATCAACCCAGTGGTTTCTTCTCTGCCCAATAGTGACTGCAGCTGTCCCAGGGAATAGTCTGGAGGGAACTGGGTGACTGTAGTGTTCAGTGTAGTGAGGCGATAAAGGCAAAGGAAAGGTAGTGGATCTGCTGGCCCAGGATGCCAACATCGTGTGCCACTGCCAGGGAGGGAATAATGCTGGCCATACAGTTGTTACTGTAAAATGTGAAATGAGATTTTCATCTTTTACCCAGTGGGATAATTAATCCAAATGTTACTGCATTCATTGTAAATGCTGTGGTAATTCATCTACCTGGATTGTTTGAAGAAGCATAGAAAAATGTTCAAAAAGGGAAAGGCCTAGAAGGCTGGGGAAAAAGGCTTATCATATCTGACAGAGCTCATATTGTATTTGATTTTCATCAAGCAGCTGATAGGATCCAGGAACAATAGAAAAAAGAACAAACAGGAAAAAATTTGGGTGCCACAAAAAAGGGCATTGGCCCAGTTTATTCATCCAAAGCTGCTAAGAGTAGACTGCAGATGTATGATCCTGTTTCTGACTTTGAAGGCTTCTCTGGGAGCTTCAAAGTTCTAGCTAACCAGTATAAATCTATCTACCCTACTTTGGAAATAGACATTGAAGGTGAATTGAAAAAACTCAAGGGTTATATGGAAAGGATTAAACCAATGGTGAGAGATGGAGTTTATTTCCTATAATATTTATAGCCCTACATGGACCACCAAAGAAAATCTTGATAGAAGGTGAAATGCAGCATTGTAAGATATTGATTTTGGGACTTAACCTTTTGAAACTTCTTCAAACTGTACTGTTGGAGGTATCTGTACAGGTTTGTTTATGCTGCCTCACAATGTTGGTGAAGCGTATGGAGGTGTGAAAGCTTCTACCACTAGAGTTGGTATTGGTGCCTTTTGTACACAGCAAGACAATGAAATTGGAGAATTATTACAACAGAGGGTAGGGAGTTTGGCATGACTACAGGAAGGAAAAGAAGATGTGGCTGATTGGATCTTGTTTTACTCAAATATTCTCATGTGATCAATGGATTTCCTGCACTGGCCCTTACCAAGTGGAATATTTTGGACATGTTTATGGAAATCAAAGTTGGAGTTGCTTACCAGTTAGATGGTGAAATCATACCTCATTTCCCAGCAAACCAAGAAGTCTTAAATAAAGTTGAAGTTCAATTTAAGACTCTCTCAGGGGCTGGGGAGGTGGCTCAAGCGGTAGCGTGCTCGCCTGGCATGCATGCGGCCCGGGTTCGATCCTCAGCACCACATACAAACAAAGATGTTGTGTCCGCCGAGAACCAAAAAAAATAAATATTAAAAAATTCAAAAAAAAAAGACTCTTTCAGGAGGGAATACAGACATATCAACTGTGAGGATATTAAAGAACTACTTGTTAATGCACAAAATTATGTTTGATTTATTGAAGAGGAGCTTCAAATTCCAGTTAAATGACTGGTATAGGTCAATCCAGAGAATCCATAATTCAACTGTTTTAAGAATTTCCAGAAATACTCTCTGAGCGGGAGGGGAAAGATTTTCTTAAATATTTCTTTAAGACCTGTAAATTCAAGAATATTGATGTGAGTTTTAAGCCCTACAGTCATTTCGAGTCTTTTAGGAAGAATGGCTATTGTGGAGATAGACTTTGGCATATTCCAGTGTCACTCCCCTCAGCTGGAATAATTGCTATATCACATGTTGCTCCTGCTGCTCAAGGTGCCACGTTTTCTTTCAATGTTTTACTATTACTATAGTAAACCCATGTTGTTTGAAATCTAAAATAGTTACTTTCAACGTAGTTTTTATTCATTACTGTCATTGTGTGTTCTTAGGTTTCACCATGGTAAGAACAATTAATGCAGTTTTGCGCAAATATTTTAACATACTGATCATTCGCTGTAATCTTTGCTAGAAATTCTTTGTTAGAAAAGGATGAAGAGAGAGGGTTCTGTAAACTGTTGCAATGCTAAAAATTCAGTTTAAATTGTGAACTGTTTATTTTCTGCTGAAACCATTACAAAATTGAGCTTTTGGCGGCGGGAGGGAGCTTATTCAGAGGTCCTTTAATTTGTTCAGAATATAACTTATTTCTCTCTATAAATTATTTAATACATTGAACATTTAATTAAATGTGCAGAGAAAAAATATTCCCCAAAACAACAATCTTAATGTTAAAAAAAGTAAAACGTATGTTGTGATATTTGATAGATATTTTTATTGAGTTTCAGACATTAACTGAAATGTATCTTTCCTTTTATTTTAACACACCATTATTTCTAAGTCTATTGGATTGATTTTTCAACATTGTGCCTACAAATATACGTACAAAATCATCTACAAATGTCTAAATGAACCTAAATTGTTGGCCATAATTTTGATCATGCCTTCATTTCTTCTTTCTTGGGAAAAAAGGGGGGGTGTTATTTTTGACAATTAGACTTAGTATATTATGTTGTAGCTTTTCCTACAATGAACTATTAAATGTTTAAATTAGGTGCCACTTTATTTTATTATACCATCAATAGTTGATTTAAAAGAACCAAATATTTCTAGTAAAAAAAGAAAGGAAGGAAGAAAACTTGAATGGGTATTATGGTTGGATGTGAGATGTCCCCAGAAGCTCACATGTGAGATCATGCCGGAAGGTTCAGAGAAGTGATTGGGTTGTGGGAGTCTCAACCCAGTCAATGGATTAATCGCCTAATGAGATTAACTGAGCGGTAACTGAAGGCAGGTAGGGTATGGCTGGAGGAGGTGGGGCATTAGAGGCATGGCTTTGGGATATATATTTGTATCTGGCAAGTGGAGATTTCTCTCTCTGCTTTCTGATCATCATGTGAGCTGCTTCCCTCTGCCACACTCTTCTGCCATGATGTTCAGTCTCACCTTGAGGAATGGAGCCAGCTATCTATAGACTGAAACCATGAGCCCCCAAATAAACTTTTCCTCCTCTATAAGTGTTCTGGTCAGGTCTTTTAGTTACAGCAGCGAAAAAGCTAACTAAAACATGGGAAACAATGATTACTGTTGTTTAAAGCTATAAGTTTGGGGGCAATTTGTATCACAGCAGTAGATAACTAACTCGACTCTACAGGGCATACAAATAGAATCAGCTGTAATCATGGCCACAAAGAACTTGCAGTAGAGTGAAAAAAAAAAATGTGGAGACACTGGTGAACACATTGTTTAGGCCAGCATGAGGTTCCCTTGGCCAGAATGTTAAAGGGCAATTTCTTTCTTCTGCTGAGAAGGTGGGTGTCTGGGGCGGTGAGATATTGGGAGCTAATTTCAAGAAGAGACTAATGCTTTAAACAGGAGAATTTCCATTCAACATGAAACTATCAAGTCCTGGCTCTGTTGTTGCAAAAGAGAGCTTTCCATTTACTGAGATCGCTTGCTTTTGCTGTCACCATGTGGCAGAGGCAGGTGGGGGATTATTGCCCCTATAACACAAAGGACAAAACTAAGGGTTCCCCTGAGGCACTGGCTCACCCAGGCCCAGGGCACTACCTGCCCCAACAGCTCTCCACAACAGTTGCCTTCCACTGCCCAAAGACCCAGAAATCAAAATGTCTCGAAGCTCAGTCATAAACACACTTTAAGGAACAACATGGAGGGAAATACAGGCCAGTTGCTCTGATGGGGACCCTCAATAGGTAATAACAGACTTTGGCTCCCTTAAAACAATCTCTCATACCTATTAAAATCTGTTCCTTAGGCTGCTGAAGTTGAACTAATACTCTAGCCAAGATTATATCTCTATGTACTATGTGACCTCAGGTCTTTCTGGGTCTCTGGGCCTCATCAACATTATGTGGGGTTATACCGTCTGTTCCCTGAGGCTCTGTCATTGTGGGATTTGTAAGGAATTAGTGTGGCCTTCAGTGTGCCTTCAACCCTAAGGTTAGCAATAATAACACCCATAATAACACCCAGCCATTCCCATCTTGAGTTTCCAATCTACAAGATCAATGCCAAACAGGAAATTGCAGGCGGTAATTTATTCTGAATTCTCCCACCATGGAGTCTGTTTAATATACATTGCTACATGAACTCTAATAAAACATTAAACAGACAAAGAAGGTTTCTGACAGCCCTCCTGGCCCCCTGACATATGCTCCCCTTTCTTCCAGAGCCCCCTGGAGAGGAGACCTCCCTGAGATCGCAGCTGTGATCAAGAATAACTGCAAGAGCCAGGCAGGAGGGTTATTGCAAAAACAGCCAAGCCCATAAACTTAAATGACATAAGAAAAAAATAAAACATTGTAAAAATAATAATAAAAAGGCCACACTTTATTAATATCAGAAGACTTCTAATCAATACCTACCCTTGGTCTGAATATCTACAGGAGGAGTATCTGCCTGTCCATCCCTGTACAGTTGACTTAGTCCTACTGTATTAGTCTGGGTCCCCTAGAGAAACAGAACCAGAAGGGGAGAGTGAGGGAAGGAGAGATGGATTTACTATAAGGAATTGGCTCACACAATTATAGAGGCTGAGAAGTCCAAGATGTTTAACAGCAGCAAGTGGAAGACCCAGGAGAGCCAATGGTATAAATTTCAGTTCAAGCCCAAGGCCAGAGACAGAAGACTGAAGTTCCAGTTCGAAGGCAGAAAGAATCCTTTCCTACTCAGCCTTTTGCTACATTCAGGTCTTCAGTGTATGTGTGAGGCCCACCCACAATGAGAAAGGCCATCTGCTTTGCTCACACTACCAATCCAAATGTTAATCTCATCCAAAAACATCCTTAAAGACACACCCAGAATAATGTTAACCCAAATACCTGGGCACCTTGTGGCCCAGTCAAGTTGATACATGAAATTAATCATCACATTCATCCCAGGCCCACAGTATTGGGGCTCATCCTAAAATATAGTAAGATTAAGGTAGATCTGAAAACTTTCAATTCTGGGGCCTGGTCTGCAGGGTTTGGCTCCAGGGACCCAACTTAGCATAGAGCTGAGCCATTATCCTTTCATATGAGAGAAGAGTAAACTGTCATCTTTCCTTATTTCATCAATCTCTGCATTAGCATATAGAATCACAAATAGCTAGAAATCCATCAACACAGTAATGAAAATTCAGTATTATGAAGGCTGAATTTTGATTCCCCCAATCTCAGCAAGATGTCTGAGAGCTTTGGGCAAGTGTTGTGTCCATGCTGAACAAAGAAATGACCAATGCGTCCAAGTCATATCCTGGCATGGGAAGCAGAAATGGTCCAGCAAAATATGCAGAACCAGAACAAGGCAGGTGACATGGAACAGATGGTGCTTAAGTAGCTTCTGTGTAAAGAGGTCAATTTTACCCTGGGGAGTCAGGGTTGGCAGTTAGCACACAGCCCACTCCGAAGTGTACCTCCTATTGTGTGTGGCTACTTAAATACAATTATGACTAGAGTAACTGTTGAGTAAACAAAATCCACCATCTCACTTGTTTGTTAACCTATTTTTTTTTTTTTGTACCAGGAATTGAACTCAGCAGCACTCGACCACTGGGCCACATCCCCAGCCCTATTTTGTATTTTATTTAGAGTTGCTTAGTACCTCACTTCTGCTGAAAGCTGGCTTTGAACTCATGATCCTTCTCTCAGCCTCTTGAGCCACTGAGATTACAGGCATGTACCACCACACCTGGCTTTTGCTAACCTTTTTGTTAGATTGACACATTCTTAAATAAAGAGCATATTCTAATACCATTAAGGCAGGCTGATTTAATTGCAAGAGCATACTCAGCATGTGCAGTGACCACCACAATATGCAGCAGGGACAGACTCAGGAAGCAAGTCCCTTATTCCTCCCCCACACAAGAGAACAGACAGAGCCTCTCCCAGCTGAAGTGGGTGAGCCCCTCCTTACCCTGTATTGAGGCAGAGGTCTCATGTGTCTTGACTCCGAGCCCAGCACTGTTTCTGCTATGCTGTGAAGAAGCAAACTCAAGCTTGATTCAGAAAAAAAAACACAATTGTCAGGAAAAAGTGGAATATCAAGTACCAAGAATCCCATCTCCTGTCTTGCCTCCATATTCCTCCAGTTCCTCCCACTCCAGGGCATCACACACACACACACGGTACACACACACACACACACACACACACACACTCACATATATGAACACTCATACACACTCACATGCACATGCACAGAGGTGGGTGTGCTGTGGTGAAGATATGAGAACAAAGCTGTTTGTCCTGGTCACAAGAAACTCAAGGCTGCAGAGGACATACAGCCCAGGCATTGGCTTGGCTGCATGACAGCAGAGCAGACACTTTGCTCTTTCCCAGTGATGCAGAAGACCCCTCCCCATGATGGGTGGTGTGGCCCATAACAATTCATGTGGCCCATAAGTGACCTTTCTTATCACAAACCTGCTTCCTCTCTGACTTCAGTCTCTGCCACCCATTTGTCCCCAAACTGCCCCCAGACTACAACCCTGGAGACTTGACCTGCACAAGGACTCTTTGACCCCAGAGCCTCCCAAAGACTCTTAGGACACCTCATAGCTTCTCCAACTCCAGCCCTGAATGCACCAACCCAAGTCCTAGCTTCTCGCCCAGTGTCTGCTCAGGCCTAGCTGTCCTAGGCAGACTAAAGACAATATCAGGACTTTCCCTCCATTCCAAATCTGCACCCAGGAAACTAGGGGATGCAATCTGAGTAGACATGTTTCCAAAGAAGACATACATATGGCCATCCAATAAGCACATGAAAAGATGCTCAACATCATAAGTCGTTAAGGAAATGCAAATCAAAACCACAATAACATACTGCTTCATACCCATTTGGATGGCTACTATAAAAACAGAAGAAAAATAGTAACCTTTGTCAAAGATGTGGAGAAAACAAAACCTCATGCATTGTTGGTGGAAATGTAAAATCACTGTGGAAAATAATTTGGCACAGAATTTCCATATCACTCCCAGATGCATGCCCAAAAGAATTGAAAGCAAGCACTCAAACAGATATTTGTATAGCAGTGTTCATGGCAATAATATTCACAATAGCCAGAGATAGAAAAAAGCCAAGTGTCCATTAATGGATAAATAACAAAATGCGGTTCCTACATTCAATGGATCCTATTTAACTATAAAAGGAAATTTAATTCTGACACATGTTATAACATGAATGAACCTAGAAACCTTTATGCTGAGACAAAAAAGCCAAACACAAAAGTACAGATAGTGCAACTAATTTTACTTATAGGAGGCACCTGGAGTAGGCAAGGTCATTGATATAGAAAGCCAAATAGCAGATACCATAGCCTGGGTGGAAAGAGAGCATGGAAAGTTGCTATCTTATGGGTGTGGTTTGTTCAGGATGATGAAAAGCTTCTGGAAATAGAAAGTGATGTTGGCTACTCAACATTGTGAATGTATATAATCCAATTGATTTGTACACTTAAAAATGGTAACTTTTGTGTTACACATATTTTAACACATTAAAAAAAAGAAATTAAAAAAAAAAAAAACAATCAGGGACTGGGGTTGTGGCTCAGTAGTAGAGCACTCGCCTAGTGCATCTGAGGCCCTGGGTTCGAACCTCAGCACCACATAAAAATAAATAAATAAAACAAAGGTATTTTTAAAAACTAATTAATGTGCTTCACCATTTAAATGGAAGATGGGAAAAAAACATAATTGACTCTTTTTTTTTTTTTTTTTTTTTTAAGTGTCGGGTATTTAACCACTGGGCCACATTCCCAGCCCTTTTTTATGTTTTATTTTTAGAAAGGGTCTCACTGAGTTGCTTAGGACCTTACTAAATTACGAGGCTGGCTTTGAACTCTCAATCCTCCTGCTTCAACCTCCCCAGCCACTGGGATTTCAGGCGTGCACCACCACACCCAGCAGGTTGACTCCCTTTTGATGTCCACTGCTTAAAAGAATTTGAGCAGGACAAACCTCGGAGACCTATCTTACTCCCAGGCTAGGACTCAAGCACTTAGGGGATTAATTAAGAGGTTCTCCCAGGAATGCCCAGGACAGGACAAAGGCTCCAAGGTAGATCCTGGCAAGCCATTGCTCTCATCTAGGTGGTGATGGGGTCCACAGGCAGGAAGGCCAAGTGGTTTTGGGATGAGAAGGGGTCAGAGAGGCAACAAGCTTACTGCATCTTTAAATTAAGGCTTATGAACTTCCTCTAAGTTTCTGAGCAACGGGTATAGTACCTTAAATTAACCAACTTCCAGGAGAACAAATAAGCTCTACCTGCTTGCCCAGAGGAGGTGGTAGTACATTGTAGGAAGAACTCAAGCTTTGGCATCCCACGGGCCTGAGTTCAAGTTCTGACATTTAGCAAGTACATGGCCTTAGACAAGTGGCTTAACCTTTAAAGGACTTAGTAAGGGCAGTAATACCTACATCCCAGGAGTAGTGCAAGACTAATAATCAAACACCTATTACATGCCAGATGCAGTCCTCAGCAAACCCATAAAGCAGATATTTATTTATTAATGAAGACTTTACTAATTTAGAATTTATTAATGAAGAAACAAAACAACTTCATTTCTCACTCATCACACTTTTTTTCTATGTCTTCCACGATTCTAGGCCTTAGGGAAATGGCAGCAAACCAGACAAACACATCCTGGCCTCCAACAGTATCCTTCCCAGCAGAGAAGAGAGGTAGGTAACAAGCTAAGGTGACTTCTGTGTGTTTCCTGAATGTAAGGATCAGGATGTGCCAAAGGCTTTGGGAGCAGCAAGGGGGGTCTGGTCCAGAACATCAGGAAGACGCTCCCAGAGACATTAACAACAAAGTTGAGACATGAAGATGGAGAGGAATTGGTCAGAGAAAAGTGAACAGAAGAAGGGAAAGCAGGGAGAAGGGACCCACCAGGTACACAGGTAGAGCCTGAATGTAGCCTGTGTGTGGCACTCAAAGACCCAGATGGAGGTCATTGCTGCCCTCCACCAAACTTCAGAGATAACAAAAAACACAGGGTTGCAATTCAAAGCCCGGCATCCAGTTCCAGCTCTGGCCCTCCTTGAGCAATTCTTATCCCAACTCTGGATCTCAATCTCCCAACTGTAAAGAAGCAATTTATAACATTTGGCCTCTGAAGATTGGTCCCACTTCATTCATTCATTCAGCCAACAATGACCAACTCCCTCTTACCTGGCCAGCACTTTTCCAGAATATGAGAATACATCATTGAACAAGAGAAAGACCCTTGCCCTAGAATAGAGCTTGTATTCTAGAGGAGTGAAGACAGCAACAAATATACAAAATACATAGCAAATAAAGGAATAATATAATTTTTTAGAAAGAGTTGGGTGCTGTGGATAAAAAGAAAAGCAGAGCCAGCATTGGATTTCATTTTAGATGGGGTGCTTAGAGTGAGCTGCACTGAGGAGGCATATTGAACTGGTGAAGATCGAAGGAGGTAGATTTCAGAACTATTGGAGGAGGGGGCAAAGGAAACACAGCAAAGCCTCCAAGCAGAGGGCGCACACCAGATTAGAGAAACAAGGAAGCCAGCTGTCTGCAGCAGAGCATGCAAGGGAATAGCAATAAAAAATGAATCCCAAAGGGTGAAGGGAGAAGACCAAGCAGATCAAAAGGGGCCACTATGAGGACTCAGGGTTCTATAAATTGCTCCAGAGCCCCCAGCCTCCTGATCAGTGGCAACCCCTTTGACATACTTGGGTCCCTGGCAGGAACTTCAGGATAGTGATGCCAGCTCAGACTCTTCCTCCAGCTGAGGGTTGTGGCACCCTCTCAGGAATGGCCTCCCTGTGCCTTGGCAATGAACTTGGCAGCCTGGACTCAGACATGCAGTGTGGCCCTCACACAGGCCACATACCCAGGGATCTCCCAGCCCATTACTCAGCAAAGCTCACTCCCTCTGGCTCAGCCTTTCCCCTCATTGCTGGGCACAAAGGAAATAGAAAAGAAAACTGTGTTCTGGATTGTTGATGGTTTGGTTTTTCCCCCAGCCGATGCTTTTACTGCTAATTGATCTTTATTGCTCACTTCCATCATTTGGAAACCCATTTCAGCCTCCAATTGCTCTTTGTGCCTCTGAAAAGTAAAAAATCACTAGGCTTCTAACTGAACAGTAATTATCTTGGTATTGCAAGGCCAACCAGGCCCCTTACCCTAGTCCATTACCACTCTTCTCTTTCCAACTTGGGAAAAAAAATATATGAATCAATGCAAGACAGTCATTTATTCTCCACTTTACGGGCTGCACACCAAATAGGTTGTCAAGGTCTTTTTAAAACCACTTTCCTCCCTCACATTCTGCTCAGCAAGTTGCTTTGTCTTCCTCTCAGCCATTGATTTTCACATCTTGTTAGGGTTGTTCTAAGCTCCTAAGGAATTAATAACAAATTAGCCAAAGTCCATGAGCTGCAGCTCAGCTCGCTGGGCTTACCTGGACAGCTAGCCTGGGCTCTACTGCCCTTGTCCTTCACTAAAGTGAATGGGGTGCCCTCTAGGATGGAGCCTGGGCTGGAGCAGCCTTGGGATTCTTGGTCTTACCCTGCATTGCCAAGAAAGAGGAGGAGACTGCTCTGCATTTGATCTTGGCATCCTGAGAACTGAGTATTGGAAATGGGAGGAGAGCACAAGAGAGTGGTAGAAGGATATCTTTTGGAGCCAGACAGACCTAAGTTTGAAGCCAATCCTAACCACTCACTGCCTGTGTAGTCTTGTGTCCTAGTATTTGAGTCACTGAAGATCGCCATGAGTATTGTCATATAGGTATCAGAACTGTGAGCATCCAGCTACAAATCATGCTGAGTGTCAGCAATGGGGAGGGGCCAAGGAGGTGTGATAGAAGAAGCAGGGGAAGTGCAAGTGTGGAGCTGGGTGGCCGCCTGGCCAAAAAAGCAGACCTTTGAATGACAAAATCAGGAATCCAGATCTCAGTGTCCAGATTATTAAATATCCAGGTTCATTCCAGGTTGGCATCAGTGTTCAAGAAGTAGGTGCTTGAGTCCAGGGAAAGACTCTGATTGGGACATTGCCCTACTGGCAAAGCAAGAAACAGAGCATTATGGCTAAGAGCAAAGACCAGGGGCCAGACTTCTTCAGTCCAAATCCTGATTCTGCCACTTACTAGTTTGTAAATTTCTTTCTTTCTTTCTTTCTTTCTTTCTTTCTTTCTTTTTTTTGGAGGGAGGGGAGGGTGAGAGGGTTGCTAGATATTAAACTCAGGGGCACTCGGCCACTGAGCCACATCCCCAGCCTTATTTTGTATTTTATTTAGAGACAGGGTCTCACCGAGTTGCTTAGCACCTCACTTTTGCTGGCTTTGAATTCACAATCCTCCTGCCTCAGCCTCCCAAGCTGCTGGGATTACAAGCATGCACCACCGTGCCCGGCTAATTAGCAAATTTCTTAACTTTTGGGTCTTGGTTTCCTTATCTGTAAAATAGAGCAAATCACTGTACCTCAAGGAGTTATTGTTTTTTTGTTGTTTTTTTTTTAAGAGAGAGTGAGAGAGGGAGAGAGAGAGAGTGTGAGTTTTAATATTTATTTTTTAGTTATCGGCGGACACAACATCTTTGTTTTGTATGTGGTGCTGAGGATCGAACCCGGGCCCCACGCATGCCAGGCGAGCGCGCTACCGCTTGAGCCACATCCCCAGGCCCGAGTTATTGTTAATATTAATGAGTTAACATAGGCCAATGGCTCAGAAAAGTGCCTGGCACCTAGGAAATGCTACATAGGGTGAACTTTATAAACAAAGAAAAATGAGGACTATCATAGAAAATTTAATAGCACCTTTTGGGTAGAGAGATGAGTATTGAGGGTGGAAGTGGAGATGAAAATCTGAAGTGAAAAGGAGTTTCCAAGAGTGAGGAGTTACCAGCAAAGACCGCTCTAGGTAGATGACTCCCTGGAAAACCCTGGTGACTGGGAGGCCAACTGAGCAACATGGAGCGTTGCTTGCATGCGTACCTCGGGGCAGGTTTTGACTGAGTTAGAACAAATAATACTGTAGAGCAGAGAAGGTTGAAGATGGCGGCGAATGGAGTGCATCACCCCCGTGTACCGCGTCACTGTGTGGGTGAATGACGAGTTAGAACAGCCAAAAACTATCTTGTTAGGAATTTCCAGCAAAATTGGGGTGCACCAAAACCTAGAGGAAGGATTTCCAACACCCAAGAATCGGTTACTGGGGCTCAACCGCGAGCGATTTGTCCACACGGAGAGTCTAGCTGCTTATTCAGCAACTCGCCCCGCTGCTAGAGACTGCGGCGCATGCTGGGAAACGGCAAGCTGGCAACGCAGAGATACAGCGCTGCTGATTCTGCGGGCTCCTGCCGGTTGTGCCCTCACTGTGCTCAGTGCTGAATTCTGGGTTTGAGACGGGGAAGGAAGCGGTCCAATTCGATTCTCCACACCAGTCAGACCACCGAGGAAGCCAGCGGCCACCATCTTGGAGAGCTGACATCACCATCGCCAGTTTTCGACTGATTGCAGCTCATTCAGTGATAGATCAGGTCTGTGACATTAAGACCATCTTCCATACAGCGGGGAAATCACATAAAATCTCTCCCCGGCTTTCCCGGGGCGTGATTAACAGAGTGAGAGTGAGTAGAGGCGTGGGGGAAAGGCAAAGGCACCTGACCCCCAACTCCTCCCTCCCACCAGCGGCTGAAACGAAACCTGTTACGCCAGCTCTAGGAGGAGGGGCTAGCGGAGGGAGTCAAAACAATAAGGTGCCGGTTCGAAAAGCTGTGGTTACACATCCTGGAAACTGCAGGCACAGAGTGTAGTTTGAACTGCCAAGAGGTATCACAAGGGGATAGACCTGGCTGACAGGAGAAGCCAGGGGACTAGAAACCAGGAAATAACCTAAGCTAACAGGTTTTGAGAGACACCAGTGGGGGGAGGAGGGAGCGGCCTCACATGGACTGTTTCCTACAGCCGGAGGGCAAAATCTTGACCCGGAAGGCACAGCACCACCTACTGGAAGCGAAGAAAATAGAAACCTAACAGTGTCCCTTTTGTCTTTTAATTTTTTTTTTAATTTTTATTTTTTTTATTTTAAGTTTTTTTCTTTTCTACAGTTTACTATTATTTTTTAAATGTAATTTCTATTTTACTGCATTTTATTATTTTTTTATTATCATTTATGTTTATTTTCTATTCTTTTCTCTTTCTTTCCTCTCTCCCTCTCTCTTTCTTGGTTTGCTTCCTTACCTTTTCCCCATCTTTCCTCTTAAGCGTGACCACCCAGATTACATACAACTTACTAAATGCAAATAGATGAATACTACGAATTGGTCCATAGTCCGCCTAAGCCCTTAACTACCCCCAAGTACTCCTGTCTATTCTCTTGTTCATATCCTCCTGCATTTGAGCAACCCCCCAAAGAAGCTAACATATACTAACCTCCATACCATCAAAGCGTCCAACCTCAACATAAAATCCTAAGCTCAAACCTCAATTCTATACATGCCATCAAATTCTGTAGGCCTCTAATGAAACTAATGAATTTACCTTAAATCACAATTAAATCCAACATCTCTAAACATTGTCTCCCAACACAAAGGAGAGATACTGGAACTATAAAAACCAAAACAAATTTAAAGAAGAAAACAGAAACACAACAAACAGAGTTGGAAAGCAACGTGAGCACCATGAAAAAACAAGGGAAAAAGGATTACAAACAATGCAGAACAACTTAAATTCACAGGAGAACCTAGAGGCTTCAGAAAAATGGTCAGAGAAAGAACTCAAGGCATACCTAACTCAGATGGAATGGAATCTTAGAGAAGACTTTAGACAGCAAGTCCAAACAATGAAAGTATACTTTGAAAACGAATTAAATAGGAAAATTCAAATGTCAAAGAACGAGCTATACCAGAAGATAGAGATTTAAAAAAAAAAATCAAACAGTAATCCTAGAAATGCAGGAAACCATAAACCAAATTAAAAACTCAAACAAGAATATTACAAATAGACTAGATCAAATAGAAGTCAGAACATCAGATAATGAAGACAAAGTGTATAAACTTGAAAAGAATATAGTCAACACAGAAAGGATGCTAAAAAATCACCAGCAATCTATCCAAGAGATATGGGATGTTATAAAAAAACCAAACTTGAGAGTCATCAGGATAGAAGAAGGCATAGAGGCTCAAACCAAAGGAATGAACAACCTATTGAATGAAATAATCCTAGAAAACTTCCCAGATATGAAAGATGGAATGGATTGCCAAATCCTGGAAGCCTACAGGACCCCAAATATACAAATAGACCAACCCCAAGACACATAATTATGAAGATATCCAACATACAGAACAAGGAGAGAATATTAAAAGCTACGAGAGAAAGAAGGCAGATTACATTCAGGGATAAACCAATTAGGTTAACAGCTGATTTTTCATCACAGACGTTGAAAGCAAGAAGATCCTGGAACAACATATTTCAAACGCTGAAAAATAATGGATTCCAACCAAGAATACTGTATCCAGCAAAATTAAGCTTCAGATTTGACAATGAAATTAAAATATTTCACGATAAACAAAAGTTACAAGAATTCGCAGACAGAAAACCAGCACTGCAAGGCATTCTAAGCAAAACACTACAAGAAGAGGAACTGAAAAACAGCACCCAAAACTAACATTGGGAGGTAACTCAGTAAAGGGAAGAACAAAAAATATAACCAAAAAGGAAAAACAAGCCAAACTAAAATAAATAAATAAATAAACATGACTGGAAGTACAAACCATATTTCAATTGTAACCTTAAATGTTAATGGCTTAAATTCACCAATCAAGAGACATAGGCTAGTAACCTGGATTAAAAAAACAGATCCAACAATATGCTGCCTTCAAGAGACTCATATGATAGGAAAAGACATACACAGGTTGAAAATGAAAAGCTGGAAAAATCATACCACTCACATGGTCCTCGGAAGCAAGCAGGAGTGGCCATACTCCTATCGAATAAAATCAACTTCAAACCTAAGTTAATCAAAAGGGATAAAGAAGGCCACCATATACTGTTTAAAGGAACCATCCACCAACAAGGCATAACAATTATCAATATGTATGCACCAAACAATGGTGCTGCAACATTCATAAAACAAACTCTCCTCAAGTTCAAGAATCAAATAGACCACAACACAATAATTATTGGTGACTTCAACACATCGCTCTCTCCATTGGACAGATCCACCAGACAAAAGCTGAATAAAGAAACTATAGAACTCAATAACACAATTAATAACCTAGACTTAACCGACATATATAGAATATATCAGCCATCATCAAGCAGATACACGTTCTTCTCAGCAGCACATGTATCCTTCTCAAAGATAGATCATATATTATGCCATAGGGCAACTCTTAGTAAATATAAAGGTGTGGAGATAATACCATGCACCTTATCTGATCATAATGGAATGAAACTGGAAATCAATGATAAAAGAAGGAAGGAAAAATCCTGCATCACCTGGAAAATGAACAATATGTTACTGAATGATCAATGGGTTACAGAAGACATAAAGGAGGAAATCAAAAAATTCTTAGAGATAAATGAAAATACAGACATAACATATCGGAATCTATGGGACACAATGAAAGCAGTTTTAAGAGGGAAATTCATTGCCTGGAGTTCGTTCCTCAATAAAAGAAAAAACCAACAAATTAATGAACTCATCCTTCATCTCAAAACCCTAGAAAAGGAAAAGCAAAACAACAGCAAATGTAGTAGAAGGCACGAAATAATTAAAATCAGAGCAGAAATCAATGAAATTGAAACAAAAAAAAAACATTGAAAAAATTGATAAAACTAAAAGTTGGTTCTTCGAAAAAATAAATAAGATTGACAGACCCTTAGCCATGCTAATGAAGAGAAGAGAGAGAACTCAAATTACCAACATATGGGATGAAAAAGGCAATATCACAACGGACACTACAGAAATACAGAAGATAATTAGAAATCATTTTGAAACCCTATATTCCAATAAAATAGAAGATAGTGAAAATATCGATAAATTTCTTAAGTCATATGATTTGCCCAGATTGAGTCAGGAAGATACACACAATTTAAACAGACCAATAACAAAGGAGGAAATAGAAGAAGCCATCAAAAGACTACCAACCAAGAAAAGCCCTGGGCTGGATGGATATACAGCGGAGTTTAACAAAACCTTCAAAGAAGAATTAATACCAATACTTTTCAAGTTATTTCAAGAAATAGAAAAAGAAGGAGATCTTTCAAATTCATTCTATGAGGCCAACATCACCCTGATCCCGAAACCAGACAAAGACACTTCAAAGAAAGAAAACTACAGACCAATATCTCTAATGAACATAGATGCAAAAATCCTCAATAAAATCCTGGCAAATCGAATACAAAAGCATATCAAAAAAATAGTGCACCATGATCAATTAGGATTCATCCCTGGGATGCAAGGATGGTTCAATATATGGAAATCAATAAATGTTATTCACCACATCAATAGGCTTAAAGATAAGAACCACATGATCATCTCGATAGATGCAAAAAAAGAATTCAACAAAGTACAACATCCCTTTATGTTCAAAATACTAGAAAAACTAGGGATAACAGGATCTTACCTCAACATTGTAAAAGCTATATATGCTAAGCCTCAGGCTAGCATTATTCTGAATGGAGAAAAATTGAAGGCATTCCCTCTAAAATCTGGAACAAGACAGGGATGCCCTCTATCACCACTTCTTTTCAATATAGTTCACTGGCCAGAGCAATTAGAGCAATTACACAGATGAAAGGAATTAAAGCATAAAAATAGGAAAAGAAGAACTTAAATTATCACTATTTGCAGATGATATGATATTATATCTAACAGACCCAAAAAGGTCTACAAAGAGACTACTAGAGCTAATAAATGAATTCAGCAAAGTGGCAGGATATAAAATCAACACACATAAATCAAAGGCATTCCTGTATATCAGCGACAAATCTTCTGAAATGGAAATGAGGACAACCACCCCATTCACAATATCCTCAAAAAAAAATAAAATACTTGGGAATCAACCTAACAAAAGAGGTGAAAGATTTATACAATGAAAACTACAGAACCCTAAAGAGAGAAATAGAAGAAGACCTTAGAAGATGGAAAAATATACCCTGTTCATGGATAGGAAGAACTAACATCATCAAAATTCAATATTACCCACCAGCAAAGCAGTGGTCATTATAACTCATGCATCAAATTGAATTATCCATATTAAGCCATTCCACGGGGCTCTTCCCAGTGTCTACAAAACAGCAAGCAGCTTTCCCTTAGATGGAAGTTTATGGACGCACCTTTGGACCTATGATCCCTAGGGTCTCAGATCCTTCAGTATTCAGATAATGGAAAAGGAAAGATGGACAAGAAGCAGCACACCCACTTCTTAAAATCCCTGGCCAGAAGTAGGCTACCCTGCTTTCACTCTAATTCGTTGGTGAGGACTAGTCACAGGGTCACTCCTGGGAGTAAGGAGGACTAGGAAATGTAGTCCCTGTGCCTTCCAGCTCTACCATGTAGAAAAAAGGAGCGTGTCATTTGGTGGACAATTGGCCCTTGTAGCCACAGGGCTCTTTTTTGTTCCTTTGTCCCACATAGAGTTACCCCACTGTGTGGCTGTGATCTGTTCCCATGCCTACATCTCCCACCAGATTATGAGCTCCCTGAGGGCAAGGGTCTCACTCTCTAGTATCTGGCACCAGGCACCAGCGCTTAGGCCTGTTGGATGAATGGGACATGAGTCATTACCAGCTCAGGAATTTCGAGAGTTTGATCATGTGGGTAGAAGATTCTCCCTGCAGCAGCTGAGCTAGACTGGGGAGGGCAGAAACACCAGAACAGATCATGAAGGGAGACTTTTTTAAGTCACCCATCAGTCGGCAGTCTGGAAGTTTGCTGGCAGCTGGAAGTTTGCTGGGGCCCCTTCGGCTGTGAACAGATCTGTTTGTTTACTTTCACCTTTCCTTTTCATTATATTTAATAATTCTCTTAAAGACAATGTAAATTGTTAAGAAAATTGTTTTCTTTTAGTGTCTTCTGGAATGTTACATAATTTTTTCTTTAGCCATTATTGCCAGAATTCCTATCTTCATCCCGGTGCCGGTGAAGACAAAGATAAAACCAATCTACAGCTTCTGCAATAGCCATCATTGAACTGCTTGCAGAACTTGCCTGGACTATGTGTCACTTGTATGCATTGTAAACTCACTTGTATGCATTGTGAACTATGTGTTAGTGCAGCAACTTGTGGTAGTGTTGGGGTATTTATGCTGATGGTGTCATCGGTGGTACAATTTTTCCAAAAGGAGCCGTCAATTGGCTTGGTGTATCTTCCTCCCTTCTGCTTGTCATGATCGTTCAGCTAAAATTTGGGGGCCAACAGAGGTGAGGCAAAGAACCTCACCCCCCCGCTGGTACAAAGACCTCTCCACAGGTGTGGCTGTATACTGGACCGGTAGTCAGTGATGGGTAAGATCCAATTGCAATGGTACCAACCTAAGACAGGAGGCTGACGCCTTGAGGTCAGCTCATCCCATGACCGGTAAGGACCATATGTACTATTGGACAACCTAAGGCAGGCACGGTCCCTAAGCCACATGCTTGTTGTTTAAACAGAGAGGGGGAGATGTTGAGAGCCACAGCCGAAGGGGCCCCAGCAAACTTCCAGCTGCCAGCAAACTTCCAGACTGCCGGCTGATGATTGGCTCACAGCGGTCACCTTTTTCATCTCTGTGACCAAAAGACCTGTCGAGAACAATATAGAGGGTAGGTTTATTTAGGACTCAAAGTCTAAGAGGTCTCAGTTCGTAGATAGCCAACTCCACAACTCTGGGCCCTAGGTGAGAAAGAGCATCATGGCAGAAGAGCATGTCAGAGGAAAGTCGCTCAGGACATGGCCATCCGTGAGCAGAGAGAGCTCTGCTCACCAGAGACAAAATATACATCCCAGAGGCACACCCCCAGTGACCCACCGCCTCCAGCAACACCCTACCTGTCTATAGTTATCACACAGTTAATTCATATCAGACAATTAATCTATGATTAGGTTAAAACTCTCATAATCCAATGATTTCACCTCTGAAGTTTCTTGCATTATCTTACAATGAGCTTTTGTGGGGACAGCATGTATCTAAACCACAACAGAGATTTTTCCAGAAAATAAAATAAAACACAGGAGAGAATGTTTAAGCCTCTTTGAGAAGTTCGCATCTTCATCTGCATGGTATTTCTTAGGCCAAAAACTGCTCCAGATCCTTAGGGTCTCAGGTCCTTCAGTATTGAGAGTTCCGAAACATGGACTCTTCCTGGTTAACACATGTAGCCCATACTATGCACCAAGAACTACCATGAATCCTCACAATCACCCCATTCAAGATGAGAAAATTGAGGCTCAGAAAGGCTAAGTTATAAGATACTGTCTCTACCCATGGACTCCTCTTTCCTTCTCTGGAAAGGGACAGTTTCAGCCCATCTTCCATCATTTCTGTCAGTAAGAATTAGGTTTTGGGGGACAGCAGATGTTGCTAAAGGGAAAAGCAGACATTTGGCGCTGTCTAACCCCTGAGTGTACTCTAGGACTCCTGCTACATAAATATTACTCAGGTAACAGCCTGCAACAGGTGAACAAGGTACCAAGATTACTCTTCACTTTGAGTTCGAAGCATTTTTCAAGCCTAGAAAGACTGAACTTTTCATTGTTGTTTACATCTTACCACATCTTTTGGTCAAATTAGAAAACAGTCAGGGTGGAAGCCAAATAATAAATTGCAAGACCTCAAGCCCATCTCAACATGACACCGTGCAGAATTAACAGTGATAATATTATGACAGGAAGCTGATCTTCTCTCTGCATTCAATGCCAGGGCTGAATACCCAGAGGCCAGCTGTGCGGAAACGCGGCTCTACTCAGCCATGCTTCACATCCCCTGCACCGGGCATTTCCATAATCTTAACTGGATAACAACCACAGCCCCTCCTGGGAAATCACTGCTTCAGAAATGTTTTCATACCGATGACAAGAGGAACAGCTGTAATTTGTCATTATAGAAATATCCAATTATCAGGCCACTGAGTGATGCCTCCAGCCTCCTGTCCTCGCTGCCATCAGTCTGGGCTCTGAGTTGCACACCTGTCAGGGCCAGGGCCTGCCAGGAAACCATCATGGAAGAGACTGGCTTCCACCTCCCATCACCTCCAGGAAACTTCAGCAGCCCCCATCTCTGGGGGAAGCCAGTGCCTCCGAGGCTTCCTGCTGATGCCACCTTTTGATGCAAGTGCAGGAAGAACAGATCATGAGCGGCTCAATGCCCACCAGCACTGCTGCCTCCTCTGAGAGGGCTACTGTCAAATTCTGGCAAAAACTGCTCTTTCTCTGCAGTTTTTCACACAAGAAGATGAAGTGGCCTGCAACAAGTTAAAGCATTCAAACGTCAAAGCCAGGCAGGCCAGGTTTCCTAGCTATGTGACCCGTGGGGTATACTTGGGACAGAACTGACCATGGGTAGAATACACTGGAAAAACAAATCAATGGAAAATAGCTAAATCTGATCCGATGCTAGAGCCAACACGTATAGATACTGCATGCTATGTAAATATTAACTCATTTTATCTTCACGACAATCCTGCCAGTTGATGTTATTATTGTGCCTGTTTCACAGATGAGGAGACTGAGGACAAGAAGGTTAAAGAATTTACCAAGGGTGCCTGGCTACTAGTGGTAGACCTGAGATTTATTCCAGGCAGTCTGGTTCAGGGGTTGCACCCCTAACATTTTCTGTTCCTTTAAACAAGTGTTACTATTGTCTGTGTCACAGGCACTTTTGTTAAGTTCCTGACACAAGAAATGCCATTTAATCTCCACAAAATGTTATCCCAAATGTACAGGTGAATTAATTGAGGCTCAGAAAGGTTAAGTAATTTGCAAGGGTTCACACAGCTCCTAAGTGACAGAGCCAGGACTCAAACTCAGGTGTTCTGGTACAGTCTGCATACTGAGCCACTGTCTATATAGACTTTGTGACAGTTCCTTGACTACATTATACATTCTTGCATTTAATTAATCCTCCCAACAAACCCTTGAGAAAGGCACTATTATCACCCTCATTTATAAACTTGCAACTAAAGCTTATAAAATCTAAACAAATTACCGTTAGTAATTAAGGACTCAGGATTCAAATTCAGTCATTATCTGGAAACTTCTATTTAAAACTTATGCTACAGCAGCATTTTACCCTAACCTCTTGTGTGTTCATTCACAGGACTTGTGAATTTGAATTTAACTGACCTAAAAGACAAATGATCTTCTCAGTACTTGGCTCTAATGCCACCACTTCCACAATGGCTCCCTGCATCGCTGATAGAAGTCACCTCTTGTTCCTCTGTTTAACCTTTGAGCCAGGGTGGTTCTTGATCCCTGCTGTGGACAGTACTGCATGCTTGAGCACAGTCCCCTAGTGTGTGGTGACCTGCCCCAGTCCTCACTGGGGAGATGCCTGAGAGCAGGGCTGGTGGGACCAGGGACTGCAGCATGAGACAGCAGTGGCCACCGCCTGACCAGAAGCCTGGTGATAAACAAGGACCACAAGGGCAGGCATGGAAAAGATCACAACAGAAAAATCTGGAGAAATAGCAAGCAATTGGAGAGGGGTCACTAGCTTAGCAGAGCCTAGGAAGCTAAATCCTGTATCAATAGTGGAGAACACTAAGAATTAAGGAAATGGTAAAATGCAGAGAATTTGGCAACACTGGTGCTCGTAGGTCTGGGGATGAAGGAGGTAAAGGAAGTTAGACTGGTGAAGAATTATTTAAGAAGCACTTATAGCCCTGAACCCCTTCCCTGACTCTGTGCCTCAGGCACCTGTCCTGCCCCATGCCAGGGAAGAAGGGAGGTCTATACTCTGAACGTAACAAAATGGAGGGAGTTTGTCCTGAAGAACCACAGAATCAGACGGAGGCCAACATGCCATATTGAATGAAGAGAGAATGCGGAGATCCTCATCTTGCTTCCTGACGTAGGCTCCCAGAACAAAAGCACCCACTTTTGCCTTCTAGGGGACAGAATGGAAGGATCTATAAGAAGAATATGATTGGCTTGAGAGGAATTGCTTTTTACAACAACATTGCCCTGACAAATGTCATGACTGGATCACCCTAGAGAAAAACCCCCACTTGACAAACACTACCTACAGGCCTTTTAGTCCCCAACTCCTAAACATGAGCAGACATCTGAAGACTACCAGAGACCTCAGGAAAGTCTCCAACTGAAGGACAGTGCTGGGAGCCATCAGCCAAGTAGGTATGACAAATTCCTTGCCAGCTTACTCCCATGCTGTCTAGTGGAAGGACTTCTGAAAGGTGACCTTGCTCAAGGACCAGGGCAGGATCCGTGTTTAGGGTGTTCCCCCTTTAGAATAGGGCGGTTTAGCATAATAGGAGATTAGGGAGTTCCCCCTTTAGAATAGGGCAGTTTAGCATAATAGGAGATTAGGGTGTTCCCCCTTTAGAATAGGGCGTATCCTGCTGCTGAGTTCCTCTTGAATGCTTAGGGTCAGACAGTATATTTTGGGAGACAGAAGCCCAAGAGAGTGGATTTGGGCAGAGAACGTGTGAGTTTCGGGAATAAAGAATTGCTGTTTGAAGGAGGGAAATGAATTACAGTAGATGGGGTAGAGGGAGAAGATGGGAGGAGAGGGGAGGGGAGGGAGGATAGTAGAGGATAGGAAAGGTAGCAGAATACAACAGTTACTAATAGGGCATTATGTAAAAATGTGGATGTGTAACCGATGTGATTCTGCAGTCTGTATTTGGGGTAAATGGGAGTTCATAATCCACTTGAATCTAATATATGAAATATGATATGTCAAGAGCTTTGTAATATTTTGAACAACCAATAAAAAAAATTAAAAAATAAAAAAATAATAAAAAAAAATAAAAAGAATTGCTGTTTGAATCTACAAGCTGTGTGGAGACTCGTGATTTGTGCCCAGCCAGAGACTGCGGCAGGACAGGACCAAAGGAAACCAGGGTGGGTCAGGGACAGCAACCTGAAGGAAACCAAGAAGGACAACATTAAAAAATAACTTTAACATTCTCAGAGAAATAAAAGAGCATGTTATATCTGTGAAACAAGAATAGGGTGCTATAAAAAGAGGAGTGACACGTTCAGAAAATAAAGAGGAGCTTCAGGAAATTAAAAATATGAGAACAGAAATGAGAAACACAATAGAACAGCTGAAGGGCTGAGGAGATCACCCAAAATAGCCCAAAATGAAGAACATAAGGTAAGATCATTAAAGAACTAATTCAGTAAGTGCGACATCTTAGTAGTAAATATTGTAGTAGTTGAAATTGCAGAATGAAAAATTCAAGATTTTCCGCATCTATAGACAATGAATTTCCAGATTGAAAGAACCACTGAGTGCCCAGCAAAATAGATTTTTTAAAATACCCAACCCAAAGCACAGCAACAGGAATTTTCAAAGCATAGAGGACTTTAAAAAAAAATTCTATACAAGTTTTCAAAGGAGGTAAAGAAGAAATAGGTCACATATACAACTTAGGCATTAGAATAGTTTCAGGCTTCTCAAAAATAATCTCAGAAGATGATATACAATCAATCAACAAATATATGAAAAAATATTCAACATCTCTAGTAATTAGAGAAATACAAATCAAAACTACTCTATGATTTCATCTCACTCCAGTCCGAATGACAGCTATTAAGAATACAAACAACAATAAATGTTGGCAAGGATGTAGGGGAAAAGGCACACTCCTACATTGCTGGTGGGACTGCAAATTGGTGCAGTCAATATGGAAAGCAGTATGGAGATTCCTTGGAAAACTTGGAATGGAACCACCATTTGACCCAGCTATCCCACTCCTCCATTTATACCCAAAGGACTTAAAAACTGTATACTACAGGAACACAGTCACATCAGTGTTTACATCAGCACAATTCACAATAGCTAAATTGTGGAACCAACCTAGATACCCTTCAGTAGATGAATGGATAAGGAAAATGTAGTATATATACACAATGGAATATTAGTCAGCATTAAAAGAAAATAAACCATGGCATTTGCAGGTAAATGGATGGAGTTGGAGAATATCATGCTAAGTGAAGTTAGCCAATCCCAAAACACCAAAAGCCAAATGTTTTCTCTGATATTTGGATGCTGATTCATAATGGGGATGGGACAAGACCAAAGGAAACCAGGGTGGGTCAGGAACAGCAACCTGAAGGAAATCAAGAAGGACAACATTAAAAAATAACTTTGGGTAAGCATGGAAAGAATGGAGGAACTTTATATAAGGCAAAGGGGAGGGAGGGGAAGGGAGGGGGCAGGGGGGTAGAAAAGATGGAGGAATGAGATGGACATCATTACCCACACGTATAAGACATGAATGGTGTGACTCTACTTTGTGAACAACTAGAGACTTGAAAAATTGTGCTCCATATGTGTACTATGAATTGAAATGCATTCTCTGTCATGTATAACAAATTAGAATAAATATTTATTCTAAAAAATAATTTAAAACAAAAAAATAATAATCCCAGATACTACAAAGCAGTAAAACAATGCCTTCAAAATTCCAAGAGAAAATTATTTGGTAAAAACCTTAGCCAAATTGTCAATGGAGAGTGAACATCCTAAAATACATCTTCAGGATATGAAATTCTCAAAACAAAACAAAAGAAAAATGGGTATCCCGTACCTCCATCCTCAGGAAGCTACTAAAGCATATACACCAAATAACAGAGGAAGAATGGGTTATGAGAAATAGGGATCCAACACAAGAGAGAGGTGAAAGAATCCCTAAGGTGATGATGAAGGAACATCTCCGGTGGCACTTGTGCAGCAGGAATGATAACCAGCAGTTTATAAGGCTATGAAAAAACTAGACCAAAAAGATGAATTGATAGCAAATCTGATGTGAATGAAAGGAAATGTACACAACCTTTGGAGAGTTTAGGACTGAACTGGTAGCAAGCACGTGAAATATCCAACACACACACACACACACACACACACACACACACACACACACACAAACAAAAGGCGATTAACTCCAAAGACATCAAAAGTTGTTTGGAGAAGGAAAAGTAATCAAAGTTTACATGAGGCCTCCTCTCAGACCGGAATGGCACCCAGGGCCTAATATAATCACTGAATATAGTTCTAATTATAATTATGTTGAAAGGATGGAGAGATGGGAAGGGAGCATGTATTTGGTGGAAGAAAATGGACCTAGATCTTCATTTTCCATGGTAGTCAATACACGATGCCTAAAACAAAACAAAACAAAACAAAAATCAAGGGGTGGGGATGTGGCTCAAGTGGTAGCACCCTCGTCTAGCATGCGTGAGGCACTGGATTCGATTCTCAGCACCACATAAAAATAAAATAAAGATATTGAAAAAAAAATCAAGAATTGTCCATACTGTTGGAGACAAAACACATGGTCTTAGCTTTTTCCTGCTGTGCCTTAACAACCCCACCAGAACAATTGTAGAGGAGGAAAAAGTTTATTTAAGGGCTCACAGTTTCAGAGGTCTCAATTCATAAACAGCAGGCTCCATTCCTTGGGGCTGAAGACCAGTCAGGACATCATGGTGGAAGAGTGTAGTGGAGGGAAGCAGCTCCCATGATGATCAGGAAAGAGAGAGAGAGAGAGACTCCACTATCCAGATACAAAATATATACCCTAAAGTCACACCCACAATGAACCATTTCCTCACCTGCCTCCAGTCACCACTCAGTTAATCCCATAGGGATTAATTCACTGATTAGATTAAGGCTACGTCCCAACCATTTCTCCTCCAAACCTTCTTGCATTATCTCACACATGAGCTTTTGGGGGACACCTCACATCCAAATCATAACACACATTTAGAAAAGGTGAAAATAGTTGCCTCTGTTGTGGGTGAGAGAAAATAAAAGAAGACAACAGGGGTTGTTTGCATCTTATAATATACCTTGTAGAAAGTGATTGAATCTTGAAACTATGTGCATATAAAATTACGACAAAAAAACTTAAACTTAAAAAAGTTTTCCTGAGACTACCATGGGAGGCGAGAGCAAGCCCAGACCACCCACACCAGCCCGCACGGTTCCCAGGTTCACAGTTGGCCCGGGTCCACCCTTTCACCCGTGGGGCAGACACCCACCAGAGCCTAGCCTCTGGCACAGGACCACCTATTCCAACCAGCAGACTACTACTGGAGTCAGGCCTCCGGCCCAGATCTGTCCACTCCGACCTGCGCAGGACCCAGGTCCAGGATGGAATGCCCCAAACAACAATGCACACTATGCCTACTCAAAAAAAAGGCAATCAATCTCTCAAACTGGAGGGAAAGAAGAAATACTGGGGAATGATACTGGCCAAATTATATTGTTATCCTGTATGTACATATGAATATGTAACAACAAATCCCACCATTATATACAATTATAATACACCAATTTAAAAAAATATGGGAAAAAATCCAGACTGAATGCCATACCTGTGCTAATCTTGCACTTGTTCTCCACAGTGGTCATGGCAGGGGCAGATACTGAAGGTGCTGAAGATGGGCAGGTACTTTCTTTCCTTTAACACCATTAGTCACTCTTACCCCTCCAGGCATTCCAGCTAAAATGTCATCACTACTCTTGGTCTAGAAGCAACAGGAAATAAAAACAAATTGACTGGATGAAATTAAAAAAAAAAAAAAAAAAAAAAAAGTTTTCCCTGGCTTTAGGATGGGAACTGAAGAGAACAGGGGGGTGTTCTCTGACAGAACCCAGACCGTTTCAAGCTTTGGCAAGAGGATCAGGGCAATGAAACAAATAGCTATCATCCTACTACTGCACCCTTGTACCTCCTCATAGTTCATTCATTCATTTATTCAACACATATTGATCAAGGTCCTGCTGTGGGATAGTAGTTTCACATCTATTACTTCAGATGATCTGGCTTTTAGGTGTTAGAGGAAAATCATGTGACTGGTAGCTCCTTCTCTTAAGTAGGAACAGTTACCACTGGCTCCCCTGGGGAAGAGAGGGTGAGTCCCAGCCCTGGGCTGCTGGGGGTAAAAGAGAGACAAGAGGGTCTCCCTCTGGGCTGCAGCACATGCTCCTCTTGCGTGTCTAACATCAGACATCTCACCACCCAAGGGGAAGCCTCCTTCCAAACTAATTCTCTCACAAGATCAACTTACATTTCCCCTATTAATAGAGTACATGAGGGAAGCGGGAGGGATGAGGAAATGCATACATGTTGCATACATGGTGGAATATTTGTTACCTACAAAAGCACGTGGTTGAAGTTCGACCCCTTCACTAATGAGTGGGGAGGCATCTCCACAGCACACAAAGTCTGGTCATCTGATATATGCCCTCCCTGAGCATGTCCTCCTCACCGGAAGTCAAAAGCCCTCCTGTCCCTTCTTTGGGAAGTCTGCCACCTCCTCTACTTGGGAAGCAGCTCCAACGTCCTTGGAGTTGCCACATAAGAGGCATCTGAGATGTATTCCAAGGGCTCAACTGAGACTGCCTGAAGGTCATGATGTGAGAAGGCAAGGTCAATGGTACCCATGCTAAGAAGGAAGGGCCAGTAGGCACCCACCTACTCAATGGAGTCAGCCATTCTATTCTACCACAGAGAGACAAGAGGAAGGAAGAAAGGGAAGGAGGCAGGAACAAAAGTGGAAATACTTAGGAGCTCCCCTTAGAGTTTATGCAATATCACACTCAGTATCAATCACACACCTTCACCATAGACTCCCTGAATACAGCCAAGTCAAGGGCGACTAGCCCACTCGAAGATTATTTGGTACACTTGCCCATTGCAAGAGCTTATTTCAGATGCAAAAGATGAACTAACATTGTGCTTCAGTGTCGGTAGTAAAAAGCAAATAATTTTGGGCACAAGAACCAAGAAATAAGAACAGAGCTCTAATGCTTCCATAGAGAAGCAAATATTTGCACTTATTAATATCCTGAAACCCATGTTACCATGAATAGTTCCTTCTCCTTTTATCCCACGCCTTTTGTCTAACACAGTGATATATTGCCACCCTTTCAAAATCCTGACACAGATGACATTGAAGCAAATTATGTACCTCGGCCAGATTTCGCAGTTGAAATGGAGATAGCTGATGTGTACATTTTTCCATCTAATTAACATTCCATGGTTTGAATAGCTGTTATCATGCCCTGGGTCCCATATGAATGGGTGAATAGATAGAAAGATTCATAAACAGCTTGGCTTGCACAGAATGAGATTTTTCCCCAGACAAAGAGGAAATGGAATGAATCATTGTTATTTGGATGGTAGCAGTCATGAGAAGCTAGTGCAAGCACTGTCCCCTGGGTGCACAGCACAAGTGTGTTGCCTGGCACCAGCAACCACTTCAAGAGGACTTTTGCCCACTTCATATCTCTGCATTTAGCCATGCAATTTTTTCCTCCCAGGTCTTTGTATCATATGTTGGTTTCAAAAATATGTTCCACTTTTTTTGATACTCCTCCACTCAAGAGGGATAGATTAATTCTCTTCCTCTTGTATTTAGTGATTTGCTTCCAGTAAAAATGCCCCTCTCCTCTCTTTTCTTCTCCCTTCCCCTCTCTCTCTTCCTCCCTACCTTCCTCTCTCCCTCTCCCTCTTTTGTCAGTCACTGGGAAAATAAGCTGGCCACTCATGTGACTTATCTTAACTTTTATTATTATATTTGTGGAAATAATTCATATTTTTCTCCTGAATATTCAAAAGTCAACATGACAGCTGTCTCCACAGCAAGATGACAACTACTTGTACTTTGAAGTAAGTGTGAGGTTGCCAGAAGGTTGGTCAGGGCTTCAGTAAGCTAACCACTTTTCTGAGAATTGCACATCCTACTGGAAAGGAAGAAAGAGAAACGTGAGGAAAAATGTCAAGGGCATACCTTGGACTCCTCATTACTCTCCTCATTCCCTTCTTCCTCCAGCGTCTTCAACAAGCTGATTTGCCTCTCATGGAATTCCCATATCATGCTGCCCCTAGCACCAGGGTATGCATGCTGCCAACCCCTGCCTAACTCCCTGAAGCATGCAGCTGGCTACCCTGATGCTCATTCCTGCAAACTCCAGCCATACCAGCTACTGAGCCAAGCCAGCCAGAAAGCACAGTGTCGGAGGAACTTCAGTGCTTTCACAACAAGCTAGAAACCTCCATAAGCAGAGTAACTACAAATTAACAGAGTGGTTTAAAGTTCTCAGTTTGAAATCAAACCTCAGGCATAGGTTTGATTCCAAAATCTACTATTGACTAACTGGTTGACCTTTGGAAAGTTAAATAGTTAATCCTTAGGTTCTTTCTCTGCTTATTGGGAGCATAGTACCACTTCTCTTATACAGGATTTATCTTAAACCTATGTAGTCACTTAATGAAAGACCTGATACCTTACTCCATAAACCTTGATGCTGGTGGTAGGAGTAGAAGGTTAATACTGCAAGCTTAGAATCCCTTGCTAGCCCTATCCAGTTACTTCACTCACCCTCATTGAAAATTCTGCTGAGTCTTCATACCTCGTGTGGCCTAGTGCCCTGTGGCCTGTTTGGGGTTTTTTCGTCCACAGTGCCCACTCTTCTCTTAGTGTCCATCAGCCCCAATCCTGCCTTCTGTCCCTTCCCTAACTCCCAGCTCACTCCCAGGTCCTGATCCCACTCTTCCCTTGCTGGAATCCACCCACATCCACATGTGAACACCTCTCAGTGCAGGATATGAAGAAAAGCCACTGCACTGCCATGACATGTTCCTATACATCTTCTAAAGGTTTCCTGGCTATTTTGTTCTTAGGTGGAAAGAGCAAACCAGGTCACCTTCTTTCCTGCAGGGAACTGCCTTTTCTGGGGAAAACCAGCTGAGGTAATTTATGTACCCTGCTTAATTACTTCACGACCAGACTCCTTGCTAAGTTGCCCTGGCAACACCTAGCAACCAGCCACTGCCACCAGCTGCTTCTGTAAGAGAGTTCATCTGTTTTATATTTTTCTGTTTTATAAACAGCCTTTATTTGGTAGTCTTGGTATAGAACAGAATAAGTTAAACAAAAGTCTGGACAATATGCACCTAGTTTCATGCCATTACCTTTGCTTGTTTTTGCCTCCACTTTCCTGCAGAGGGTAGTGGCAGGCATGACTGCAGACAGTGGGGATAGGTGGGCATGTTTCCAAGCACATCTCTTTAGAGAGAGATGGACATTCTCGCTTTGTGACATTGGAAATACTATTTCCCCTTGCCATGCCTCTGTTTATTCATTTGTAAAATGGGGGTGATACTATCTGTGATATACACACATCCCCCTTACGGGTTTAGCACAAGGATAAGCTAAGTGAATATACAGTGCCTGGTACCTAGTTCATATTCACGATTATGAATCATCTGAGAAATCAGCAGCCATCTTCCCAAAGGACACTGCAGTGGTGTCTGGTAATTCAGGTGATTGCAGTCTGCCTCTGGGGTTATCTGCACCCCTCACCCTCCTTCCTGGTGCCCTGAACTGTCTCCCACCCCTTGTTCCTACTCCACCACAATGTAAGCTCCATGAGGCAAGCGTTTTTGTCTATTTTGTTCCTCAATGTAATCCAACACCCTAGAACCGTGGTGGACATGATATCACTAGGACCAAATCATGAACACCCTGCTCTGAGGAACCAGGAATGTCCTTGGTGCCTTGGTGCACTTCTCTTCTCCAGACCCTCCAGGGGTAGCTAGCAAAATGAGGAAAACTGAAGATTAAATACCCAAAGACTTGGTTTAGTGCCACGCACCACCTTTCCCTTGGCCTCTCTGGCCTGCAGTAGGGATAACTGCAAATCAGAAATAACGCTAAGGGACCTCGGGATAGTGTTTGGAGGACTCAGAAAATGTGTGGGAAATGCTTTGTGTACTCAAAAGTAATATACTTCTGGGGGTTATTTTCTTCCCCAAACTTTTCTGTATTTTCTACATTATCTGCAATGTTGACTTTAAGGAAAGAATAAATTATATTTAACTTTAAAAAAGAAAAAGCTTAAAGAAATAGTAGCCTTTGTCTGTCAAACTGCCAAAGCTTTCATCTTCTACTCTGACATGGAAGAACACAGTGAGAAGGGCGTTATCATGCACTGCTAGTGGGAGGATGATTTAGACAACACTTTTTGGGAAATTATTTGGCAACAGACATTGAGAATCTTTTTTGGTATGTTTTAACCCTGTAATCCTTAGCACCTATGCAAAGAAAATAGTTAAAAAAAAAATCCATGTAGTTAAAAATAATCAATAAAGCAGTTTATAATAGACTTTTCTGACATATACACAAAAACTAGAAACAACGTGTCTTCGTATGAGAAATAAATAATTTAGAGTATCCCTCATAATGAAATATCAAGAAGCCCCTACAGCTAACTTCTCAAAGAATACTTAATCGACTGAGTAAATATTCATAACATAATGTAAAGTAAAATAACTAGAATACTAAACTGAATTTATAAAATACAGAGACACATAGAGAAATACAAAAGGAAAAATCCATAAAAATAGAAACAATGTTACCTTTGGATAATGAGACTATGGGTCTTATTCTCTTCTTAATTTTTCTGTATTTTAAAATTAATTAAATGAGCTTATGTTCTTTTACAAACTAAAATTTCTATTAAAAATAAATAGGTAAATACATATTTAAAGTTACAGGGGTTTTTCATTCCATTTTTTACCATTATAACATTTTTATAAGACTATACTTTCAGGGTTTATTTCTATAGTTTGAGCATTTTGTTCCTCATTAAGTATAATTGTATAAAAATTGTGTATTTTTAATATATACGGCCTCATGTTTCGATACAGGTATATATTATAAAATAATCACCACAGTCAAACTAAATAACGTATCCCACATCTCACACACTTACCTTTTTTTGTGTGTGTTTGGTAAGGATACTTAAGATCTACTCTATTAGCAGTTTTCATGTATACAATACATTGTTATCAACTATAGACACCATGGTGTCCAATGGACCTCGGTAACTTACTCATTCTGTAAAACTGAAATTTTGTACCCTTAGACTAATATATCCTCATTTCCCCTAACACACACACACACACACACACACACACACACACACACACTCCAGCCCTGACAAACACCAGTCTACCCAGGTGCTTTTCTGAGTTCAACTTTTTCAGATTCTACATAAAAGTAAGATCATGCAGGATTTGTCTTTCTGTGCCTTGCTTAACAGGCCCTAGGTTGATCCATGTTGTCCCAAATAAAAAAATTTCCTTCTTTTTAAGTCTGAGTAATATTGCATTGTGCATACAACATATGCATATTTTATATGTATGTAATTTTTATCAATTTATCTCTTGATGGAATTTGATTCCATATCTTGGCTATATGAATAATGCTGTAATCAACATGGAGTACAAAATATCTATTTGACATACTGATTTTATTTCCTTTGTATATATATCCAGAAGTGAGACTGCTGGATCATATAGTATATTTTTAATATTTTGAGAAATCTCCTTACTGCTTCCAAAATGGCTATGCTAGTTTACCTTCCCACCAACAGTCTGCAAATGTTCCATTTTCTCTGTATCCCCACCAACACCTGTTATCTTTTGTCTTTTGTCGTTCTAAAGTGTGTGAGGTGATAGCTCATTGTGATTTAAATTTGTATGTCCCTGATAATTAATGTTGTTGAGCATTTTTCATATGCTGCTTAGCCATTTGTATGTCTTCTTTTGTAACACTGTTTTTTTTTCATGAACAAAATAATTTCATTATTGCATTTCTAGTCATTGAAACCAAGTACCACTGTTTTTATTACCATAGCTTTATAGAATATTTTGAAATCAAGTTGAATGATGTCCCCAGCTTTGCTCTTTTTTTTAATTTATTTTTTAGTTTTAGTTGGACACAATACCTTTATTTTATGTATTTATTTTTATTTGGTGCTGAGGATCAAACCCAGGGCCTTGCACATGCTAGGCAAGCACTCTACCGCTGAGCCACAACCCCAGCCCCCAGCTTTGTTCTTTTTGCTCAAAATTTCTTTGACTCATTGGTGTCTCTTATGGTTCCATACAAATTGTAAGATTTTTTCTATTTCTGTGAAAAAATGTCATTGGAATTTTGATGGAGGTGGTATTAAATAGCATTTTTAGCAAGATTATTCTTCCAAGCCATAAACCCAGGATATCTGCATTTGTGTGTGTTGTCTTTTCTTTCCTTTTTTCTATTTTTTTCATTCTTACTTGCTCTGGCTGGCACAGAAGTGCTGTAGCTAGAGTGGCATCTTTTTCTTATTATTGATCTTAGAAGAAAAACTTTCAGCTTTTCACCATTGTCTGTGCTGTTACCTGTAGGCATATATGGCCTTTGTTGTGTTAAAGTACATTTTTTTCCTCATTTTGTTGAGAGAATTTACCATGAAATTTATGTTGAATTTTTTCAAATGCTTTTTCTGCATCTGTTTTTCTGTGATCATATGGTTTTTATGCTTCCTTGTGTTACTGAGATATTATCATTTAAGGAAGTGCATGTGTTGAACCATCCTTGTGCCCCGGGGAAACAACTTTCTTGCTCCTGGTATATATCCTTTGAATGTGCTGTTGAATTCAATTTGCTAGAATTTTGCATCTATGTTTATCAAGGATATTAACCTGAAATTTTCTTTTTCTTTCTTTCTTTTTATTTATTTATTTATTTGGTGACATCTTTGTATGGCTTTGGTATCAGAATAATGCTTCCCTTAGTGAAATGAGTTTGGATATGTTCCTTCTCCAAATTTTTCAGAGTCTGACCAGGATTGGCATTGATACTTCTTTAAATGTTTAGTAGAATTCACCCATGAAGCCATCTGGTCCTGGGCTTTTCCTCATTAGAAAATTTTGGCTAGTGATTCAGTTTCCTTGCTCATATTTGGTCTGTTCAGATTTTCTATTTCCTCGTGGTTCCATCTTGGCAGATTGCAGGTATATAGGAATTTATCCATTTCTTCTAATTTTTCCATTTTGTTGGCAAAAATTGTTCATAGTATTCTTTTAAGATCCTTTGCATTTCAGTGGTATTCATCATAATGTATCCTCTTTCACTCATAAGTTTATTTGCTTGAGTCTTCTGTCTTTTTTTCTTCATCTAGCTAATAGTCTGTCAATTTTGACTATCTTTTCAAAAGAACAACTCCATAGAACAAGTCCATAGATCTTATTTCTGCTCTATTATTATTATTTCCTTCCTTCTGTTAACACTTAGTTTATTCTTTTTCTAGTTCCTTGAGGTGTGTCGTTTCTTTATTTAAGATTTTTCTATTTTTAAATATTGATACTTACTGCTAGAAATTTTTCTCTGAAAACTGTTTTTGCTGTATCCCATAAGTTTTGGTAAATTGTGTTTCTATATTATTTAATAGTATTTCTGATCTCTTCGTTTACTCATTGGTTGTTCAGAAGTGTGTCACTTAATTTTCACATACTTACTAACTTTCTGGTTTAATCTAGTTATTAATTTCTAGTTTCATTCTAATGCGTTCAAAAAACATACTCACTATGACTTCGGTCTATGGCCCAATATATGATTATCCTGAAGAATGCTCTGTGCATATTTGAGAAAAAGGGCATTCTTCTTCTTTTGGAAGGAAAGTTCTGTACATGTTTGGTAAGATTCATCTGGTCTATATGAGTTGTCCAAGTCAACCATTTCCTTACTATTTTTCTGGATGATCAATCCATTGTTGAAAGTAGCATTTTGGACTCTTTCAAAATTGTTGTGTTACTATTTCTACCTTCAGTTCTTATAATATTTGCTTTATATATTTAGGTATTTCCAACATTGTATGTTCATATGTTTAGAATTATTAAATCCTCTTTATTAATTGACCCCTTTATCATTTATTATGATCTTTATCTCTTGTGACAATTTTTGTCTTAAAGTCTATTTTGTCTGATGTAAGTAGAGCTACCCTAGCTTTCTTTTGGTTACCATTTGCATACAATATCTTTTTCCATCCTTTCATTTTCAGCCTATGTGGGTCCTTAATCTTAAATGAGTTTCTGGTGAGCAGCATATAGTTTGAGCTCATTTTCTAATGCATTTAATTACACGATGTCTTTTGATTGAGAATTCAGTCCATATACATTTAAAGTGATTACTGAGGAATAAGGGCTTATTATTGACATTTTGTTAATTGTTTTCTTCCCATTTTATAGTTCTAGTCTTTCAGCTTCCTCTGTGATTTGATCATTATAGTGGCATGTTTTCATTACTTTTTTTTTTTTTTTTTTTTTTGAGGGGGAGTTGATCACAAGGGCACTGAGCCACATCCCCAGCCCTTTTCATTTTTTGTTTTGAGACAGGGTCTCACTAAATTGCCTAGCTTGGCCTTGAACTTGAAATCCTCCTGCCTCAGCCTCCCAAGTCGCTGAGATTACAAGCATGCACTGCCACACCTACTGTGTTACTACTTTCTCTTGGTCTTTTGTATATATATTTCACATTTCTTTTTGATGGCCATGAGTCTTCCACAAAACATCTCATAGTTGAAAGTCTATGATAAGTTAATTACAACTTAATTTTGATCACAGACAAAAAGTGTACACTTTTATTTCTCACACACACATTTCATATTATCAAGGTTGCAGTTTACATCTTTTTATATTGTGCATCCATTAACAAGTTATTGTAGCTTTAGTTATTTTTTAAACTTTCGTCTTTTCACTTTTAAACTAGAATTAAAAGTGATTTGTACATCATCATTAGAGTACTATAGCATTCTGATTTTGACTGTATCTGTAACAGTGAAATTTACCTTCATATGTTTTCCTGTTGCTAATTAGGGTTCTCTAATTTCAACTTAAATGATTTCCTTTAGCATTTCTTATAAGGCACGTCTAGTGGGGATGATGTTTCTCCAGAAAAATTTCTCTCTCTTCTTAATTTCTAAAGGATCACTTTGCTGACTACAATATTCTTGCCTGTCAGTTTTCTTCTTCTAGTACTTTAAATGTATTACCTCATCCTCTTCTGATTCATTTTTTATGTCATTTGGAGAAATTTATGAATCATTTTTATAGAAAGGGTTCTTGGCTGGTAACTTAGCATTTGGAGATCAAAAAACACCACCATTGCTGTTGTGTATTAATGGCAACCGGCAGGGTAAAAATTCTCTATCACATACTTTTTCTCTTAAATTTCTATAGATACTCTACTGCTGCCTTCTAGAAATTATTATTTCAGAGAATAATTCTAAAGTTAGTCATATTTAAATTCCTCTAAAGTATTCCTATTTTGGGGAGTTTATTTGTTTATAGTACTCTTACATACTTGAAATTAAATTATACTACAATTATTATTAATCCTGGAACCAGTAGTCTGGAGTTGGAGCAATAGCCAAAGGTCAAATCACAACAAAAGATTTGAGTTGAAACCTTTCTCTTCGTTGCACAATTATCCATATTCCATTCCAAGTTCAGATCTACCTCTTTACACCAAAATAGTCTCTTTCCTATCCTCCACTTACCTTTCTCCCTTGCCCCAACTACCAGCAAAATCAAGAAAAACTGGTACATGTCCCACACGCTTTTATCCTCTATCACACATATAAACTCATGTAATCATATATATTTATAATTTTGGGATTTGGGCACAAAAATATTTTACACATACAACAAATATAATTTTACTATATACCCTTGTCTACATCATGTTTTCCTCACCCATCTGAAAATCTCTCCAGTTCAATTGGTATAGGTATAGCTTATTTTTTTCTAATGACTACATAATGATTCAAATTATGAATGTTAAAATTCATTCAACAATCCTTGTATTGATATTTAGTTTTCTTTCAGTATTCTTCCATGTATCTTGTTCTGTTAGTATTATTTTTGTTTATTTTTTGCTATAATTAAAATGCTGCAATAAACACATTTGTAGATATATCCTTATTTCTTGGTCCCCTAATTTCCACAGAACAGATAACCAGAAATTGAAATGTTGCATCATGAACATTTTTCTCTTTCCATAAATTCTGTAACAATTCACATTTCCACCAGTAATGTGCAATGGTGCCTTTTTTTTCAACAAAAAACTCTAAGTAGTATTATCTTTGTCTAATTTTTTTCCAACATGATATGTGAGAGGTATTATGTCATTGTCCCTTTGATTTATACATCCCTAACATCTTTTCTCATAGTGTTTGGATTTCCACTTGAAAACTGTCTACTCATACACTTTGCCTATTTTCCAACTGACATGTCTTTATTAGTTTGCAGAGGTATTTAAATATTTTAAACATTAATGCTTTATCTGTTTTATATGCTGGAACTTTTACCTCAGTTACCATTTATCTTTTGTCTTTATTTATAAATTTTTTTCATATAACATAAAGTTTATATAAGCAAATATAACTATCCATTTCCTCTACAGCATCTATGTTTATTGTCTTGGTCAAAAAGATTTCCCACACAATTGGGTAATATGCATGTTCTCTGAATTTTTCTCTTGTGTTCTCGTATCCATCTTTTACATTTAAATCTTTAACCCATCTGGAATGTATTTTAGTATGTTGGAGGAATTAAAATGTCTTTTCATTTTCTTTTAGATGGATAGAGTCATTGGAGAGCATGACCTAATATGTAAGCCATCCTTTTTCCCACCAGAGCTGGCTTGTATTAGATGTTTTACACTGTGTAGTCACAGGGAGCCCCACCCTCAGAGGCGACCTCTGTGTTTGGTTTTGTGCTCTGTTGTTGCCATCTTGAAATTCCACATAATTAGTTCTTTCTATTTGTGCTTTGTAAGTGAATTCCAGTGGGACATTGAGCACCCCAGGGCTAGGCACCTCAGCATGGCCCCACCTTCCCTGTCTCTCTGCCTCCCTGAGAAAAGTTCTCCCCTTCCAGCTCTCCAATCCCCAAGCACCCTGTCCCTGGCTGGCCGCCCCTTCCCACGCCTCTTCAGAACTTTTCAGACATATATTTCACCAAAACAAAAGGATAAAATGAGAGAGAAATAATCAACTCCAGAAGCCAAGATCCAACTAAGAGAGAGAAGGGGGATTTAATTAAGACGGTTGGTTGTGAGGCCTAGAGATCAATTCAAAGTGGAACAGACCGGAGTGCGAGGAGGTGAATATTCAGGGATAGAAATGGAACATCGAGATTCCTTGGCATGCTAGCTGGACCTAATCAATACGATTCTTTACAGTTCTATGAATATTCAGGAAAAAACTGAGGATACGTTTATTTTTTAAAAAATCACTAGCAACTGAAAAAATAAGACAATCATTAACTCCAAGAAAAACAAAATGCCATAAAAGAAAGGAAATATAATCATAGATTTTTTTTGGCAGGGCGGGGGTGCTAGCTATGAGGTAACTAAATGGTTACAAGAAGGTAAGTATTAAATGTTGATCTCACTAAAAATTACAGTATAACTATATTGGGAGAAGGATGAAAGAGAGAATTTGAGGACGGGGGGTGAAAAGCAGTAAGAGAACTAAAAGATATATTTATTTTCTATGATAGGAAGTTAATAGGGATGACCTAAAATTGAAAGTTTAAGAAATGGAGGTATAAACATGCACTTAGAAATATGTACATAAACACCAGTAGAAATAGGCAAAGAATTAAGTGTCTCTGTGGTACTGAAAATCTGGCAAGGAAGTGGATAAGGGAATGAGCCATTAAACTGTTACTTTTTATTATAATCTTTATAGTACTCTTTGATTTTTTAAAATTAGATACTTGTGGCACTTTTATAAAATAAAATTAGATTTTTAAGAAGTAACAGGCAATGAAAATTCAGGATGTGTCTCCCTTAACATGAGTGAGGCTGGCTCTGGTCTGTAAAGTCATTGCCAGTCTCTGATTTGAATTCTGACACTTAGGTATTGATTTAAGCAGATCAGTTTTGCTTTCCCTCGAAGGAACCATCAAAGAACTGGATGACTCACAAAGAGTTAGTCTTTAATTTCAGGACTTCTTAAATTAATAAGATGTAAAATAGGTGCATTTTTCATTACAGTTTCTGATCTGTTTCCTAGTCTTTGAGTTTTCAGATCCATTATTGTCTTTTCCATTCCTCTCAACTCCAAGTATTTCCTTTAAATTCTAGAAGTGCTTTTCAAATTTGACCTCTGCCCCCAAGGCAGAATTTTCCTCTAAGCCCTTAGTGCTTTACCAGTTTCTCCGAATAGACCCAGGACTTTTCAACAGTGGAAGTAATAAAGAAAATCAGGATCAAAGAAATAATCAATTGTTATTGAAATCTAGCACAAGAGAATTTCTACACTGTACCTAGGTTGTACATTTATTGAGATGTTAATTCTGAATTGTTATCACTTAGGATATATTTAGTAACTATTCAGTTTATTTTAATACAAGATTTTGATGCAGGTAGGGTAAAGGACTAGACTAGTGATTTTCAATTGCCTGCAAATCTTTTAGATATCCTAATGCCTCCATCTCACTCACAGAGACTGATTTAACTGATCTGGGTGCATTATGGACATAGGAATTATTTTTTAAACTCCCATGTCTTTCTAACATGCAGCAAAAATTAGGTACCATTGGACTAGATCATGTCATAAGTGTTCTCTCTCGAAATACCTGAAAGAATGAATGTGGTTACTCAGTAACCACAGTCCAGGCACTAAATTCAACCTACTACAAAGTGTCCTTGTGATACATGAATTCTTGAAGGAAACAAGTGGCTCATGCAAAAACCTTGAAGCAGCAGCAGCACCTGTCACACAGCCATCCATAAACCTCCTCCTTAGTTGGCAATAGGTTCCCAAGATGGCCTGCCAAGAGTCGCATGGGTGGCAGGTGTCTTTCCCTTAATCATGCCTTTTCTCTTCAGAGATTATGTTTGTTTCTCGTTGGGCAGATTATTCGAACTGCATATTTTAGGGCCACCCTTTTTGCCCAGACAACCAGATTCCCTGAACTTTTTAATCAAGGAACTGGATGGCCCCCATCATGGTTAATTCCTTCTGTTCTGATCGCTGGAACATGGAATGAACAAAAGTTTTACAGAGCTCATTTCCTGTATGGAATTGGAAGATGCTTTGTGAGCATATGTGAAATGGCTCTCCAGTGGTAATGGTGTCTGGCCCCCTTGGCTAAGCATGCTTTTGGAGACGATGAATCAAGTCCCACAGCTGAGACCTGAGTTGGTGATGGCAGTCAGCAGTTGGTGCCCAATTCGTGAAGCAGGTAAGGGGGTCATAGAAAGGGGGGCCTGCTGAACTGAAAGCCGCAGTTGAGACTGAGCTGGGGAGAGCATTTTTGAACTGCAGACAGGGTGCCAATGAGTTGATCTACAGTCCCAGTGGAAAAGGGAACCAGGCTGACAGGGAGCCATGCTGGCCTGAATCCCAGAAAAAAATCACTGCTGGATCTCCAGGAATGGAGGGCTGAGTGTGGTGAGCAGCCGAGGGGGACCAGAGAATAAACAGTGCCCTGATCGCCCTCCTACAGATGATCAATGCTCCAGTCCAAGAACTGGGGAGAAGAATGCAGAGAGATAATACAGGAAGCATCAATGGAGCCACTGTATCTCAGGGTCTGAGGCCCTCAAGAGCAAAAGGTTGCCTTTGTGAAATTCTCTGACTTAAAGCACCGCCAACTACCCCAACTGCAGTGTCCATTTCCTGCTGCTGTGCACACCTGGATGGCATGTTCTCAGCTGCTGCCTGGCCAGTTTGTGTAGTTAGGCCATTGTGCATGAGCTCAGTTCAGACCTGAGCCACAGGGAAACAGAAAGGCCTCCTGAGCCTGGACTGGCAGAGGCAGGGAAGCATTAGTGGGTAATGACTGCAATCAAAACATAAGTGGAAACAGAAGGGTATGCCTAGTCAGCCCTTTCAAGGCTGGACCAGATTCTAATATTCCTAGTTATTCTGAAAAACCTACAGTTTTGAGCTAATGTATGAGAGGGAGCATGGATGCACACTGTACCTAAGTTATTAATGAGAAATGCAAATCATCCTCCTCCCCACGATTAAGATGACTCTGCTCTACATATATTGGAAAGTCAGACCCAGTCCTCCCAAATCATTCCCTTTATGACCACAGACCTTGGAAGAAGGCTAAAAAGCTCCATAAAAGATAAATTTTTTTCAAAAATGTGGTCAGATTTGTAAACCACCACTCTAAGTAACCAAAAAAAAAAAAAAAAAAAAGTACTTGAATTTGTTTTTAAAATAAAGAGAATATATTGACCCTGTTAAGTAGAATCCAGAGATAGGGCATATTCCAGGATGTTCACTGATCCAGTGGTTCTTTGAAGTCATCAAAGACCCAGCATCTTTCTGACCTTTTGTTGTGTCAGTCAGAGGGTCATTTTAAAGCTGGCCCTCCTCATGGTCACAGAAAGGTTGCCAACAGCACTGAAGGTTATGTGCTATCTTATTTCAGATCTGGCCAGAGAAAGAAAGGTAAACTCTTTCAGTCATACAGCAGAACTTCCCCCAGGGTCAAGGGAAAGTCATGTGCTAATTGACCAATTAACGGCAGCCTAGAAAATGAATTCAAGACCAAACAGTGATCTCTGCTCTGTAGGTGCCTTTTGCTCTGAGGCTTAGGGCCCTTGTAAATTAGGGCACTCCATGTGACCAGGATACAATTAGAGAGGACATCTGTGTTGGACCTGGGGGAAGAGGGCAGGTGAGAATGGTGTTGGTCAAGGACAACAGTTATATTGGATTAGGGCCACCCTGATGATCTTATCTTAATTTGACTCATTTGTAAAGACCTTGTTTCCAAATAAAGTTCATTTGCAGGTACCAAGGTTTAGGACTTCTACTTATCTTTTGGGGGAAAACAATTTAATCTATAGCAGGCCCCTTTCATTAGTATCTCCCCTCCAGTGCTTTTGGCAATAGCTAAGGCACAACTGCGGTTCTTTTCCATAAAGGACAATGTGTATTTCTCATTCTAGCCGCCCTTAATGAATCTGAAAGGTAAAGCCAGAGAGATGGCCTGTTGGCTGGTCCTTCAAGGATCTAACCCACTGGCTCACCCATGGGAGCAGAGTTGACAGTTTTTCTGAAACATCAGCCTGTCCCTCTACAAAACACCAACTATGATTAAGTTTCCTGAACCAGGGAGATGCACCAAAAGTGCAACTAGACTCTGGCAATATAAACCTAGCCCCACTCCCCTCTCAGGTCCTTAGTTTCCCATCTCTAAAGTTCAGAGAGATTTCTAGTATCTGACAGTGACTGAAGTGGGCACATCTGTCCCAAATCCGATATATATCCAAACTGCCAATTAGTACATGGTTTAGTGGGAATCCCTAGAGACCTGCAGGAAGGCTCATTAGAGCTATTAAAGACCCTCCCCAGGGACAGTGTGCATTTTAATATGCAGATTCCAAATTGAGATAATAAAGCTGCTGCTGTTCTTGTCTTCCCAGGAGCCAGAATTTTGTATTCGCAGCATCTCTCGACACCCACGACACCCACGTAGACATCCTTTACACACATCAGAATCTGCACTTGAACAGGACAACGTGTCAGAACTACAGGAGAGCTGGGCTAGTTTTATGTGCAGAATCACTCAGCAGTCTGTGTTCTGCTGGCTTCAGGTTGGCAACTGCAAAAAAGCTGCAGAGCTTTCCCCACAAAAGAAAGGAGAAGAATCTGTAACCTATCAGGACAGAGATTGCGGCAAACACAGAGGCGTGCAGGGGTTAGCAGGGCCAGCCAAGGACTGCGACCAAAAGCCATGTGGTCCATTGGGGCAACCATGTTGAACCCAGCAATGAGCAATGAGCTCACTCAGTAAAGTACTGCTGAGGTCTGGAGATGGAGAGAACAGGCCCAAACTTTCCAAGGAAGAAACCCCATGAGGACCAGGCCGAGAATCAGGATACAAATCACTCAGGCTGATTCATAACCAGGGCAGGGCTCCTGGCCCAGCTTGGAATCTCCCCACCCAGCAAAGAATGTGATGGAGTAAATGTTAACTGAGTGAAAGAAACAGTCAACTTGGGAGAGGTGGGGAGAAAAGGAAAAAGAAACAGAAGAAGAAGAAGATATATAAATATATCATAACAAATCCCACTGTTATGTATAATTATGATGCACCAATAAAAAGGAAAGAAAAAAGAAGAAAAAGAACAAGAGGAGTAAAGAAGGAGGGTTAAGAGGAGGAAGGTGAGAAGTGAGAAATAGGAGGGGAAGAAAGGAAGGATGAGTGGTGGAGAGGAGGGAAGGAGAAAGAGTAAGCCACGAGGAGATTCTCAGCCTTCATGGGCTCTGAAGGCCCAGAGCTCCCCTAGACACGTGAAACGTCAAGTTCCTGACTGGCAATTCGAGACCCATCCACTGGTGGGCCTAAGTCCCCGGTGATCTCTTTGCCTCTGGAACAGGGGGATTCAGAGTCCAAGCAGGGCTGGAGACTGTAACAGACTGTGCACTTTCAACCTATCCCTCTGTGTTCCCCAGAGAAGGCCCTACCCGCCTCCAACCAACCTTCCCCACACCCCCTTCAACCCAACAAGCTCATCTATTCAGGCAGTGCAGTAAGAGAACAAGGTCTAGATTCAGAGGCTGGGCTTGAGTCCTGAGCCTGCACTTCACCAGCCTAATACTGGGCAAATTATGCAACCCAACTGAGCCACTATTTCTTTATCTATACAGTGGAGGAAATAATAATGCCTGTTTCCCAGGGTTGTTGTGAAGATAAGGGATGTAAGTGGTATTAGCATAGCGCCTGGCAAGCAATAAGCCGTGTGTGTGTGTGTGTGTGTGTGTGTGTGTGTGTGTGTGTTTTGTCCAGGACTCATGGGCAAAGTGAGTCTGCAGGACAGAACTCAGAGTCAGTCTTTTAAGCCTCTGAATTTGACAGCAAAAATTTCATGGCACTGATGCCTCTGGAGCCCCAGAGACGCTGTTTCCAAATCTGGAAATTGGAAATTCAGATTACAAGAAGCATCTTTTTACTAGTCAAAGGAGGCTGCTCATCCTAGTAAAACAGAAGAACACCAGCTAGGAAAAAGGCACCCTCTCACTGCCTGCCCACATGTCCCTGACTAATTAGACAGAATCCCCTGGCTTCTGCCCCAGGACACTGATTAACATTCCTTCTCCTCACTGGGAGATCCCGGGACAGGGGCCTGCCAGTCAGGGAGCCTCCTGCTCGCACCCCTTTACCCCTGCTGGAAACAGAAGGAGATGCCAAAGGAGCTGGTGCTGCTCTGGGGGCATGTGCTTGGACGCCCAGTGTGGCTTCCTTGTGGGCGGAGGGAAGCAGCATCTGTTGGCTCAGAACAACCTCCTTACTGTCCTGATACACCCAGGGCTCTGCAAAGGCTCCCACTGGGCAATCTGTCTGTACATCTTGCCTTTGCCCATTCTGCCTTTCCTGGAGGCCCAGGTCTGTTCACAGGGTTTCCATAGATTGGCCTAAAGAGGTGGTTTGTAATCTCTGCTGCACCAGAACCACATGGGAAGCTAGACTCCACATCAGAATGACTGAACCAGAACCTCTGGAGGAGGAACCTAAGGATCTGGGCCTTTCAAAAGCTCCTGGAGTGATTCTGAGGCCAGGGAGGGTTAGGAACCTCAGTACTGGACATCTGTCCACAGGTTGCTGGGCCCTTCTGCAGAAACGGAGCTGCTTCTTAAAAAACTGCTCCCACCCAGACTCTTGTGCACATGCACACACACACTGAGAGCCTAGCCTAACTACCACCATCTCTCTACTGTTCTCCAAGCCTGCTTCAGAAATATGAGGCTTTCATTGCTCAACTACTTGAGAAATGGGGATTGTTATTCTCATTTTACAGATGGGAACTTGAGGTCCACTATAGGCAGTACAGTAACCCCTATAAAGGAATCTGGTGGTTCAGAAGACTGACATAAGCCCTTTGAAAATCATTTTTCTATAAAAAGCCTTTGATTGAGTAACTCCACATATGAGGATCTATCCCAAGGAAAAACTTATTTTTTTTTGTTTTTGTTTTTTATTTTATTTTTTTATTGGTTATTCAAAACATTACAAAGATTTCAGAATCACATCGGTTACACATCCACATTTTTACATAATACCATAATAGTAACTGTTGTATTCTGCTACCTTTCCTATCCTCTACTATCCCCCCTCCCCTCCCCTCCCATCTTCTCTCTCTACCCCATCTACTGTAATTCATTTCTCTCCTTATTTTTTTCCCATTCCCCTCACAAACTCTTATATGTAATTTTGTATAACAATGAGGGTCTCCTTCCATTTCCAAGCAATTTCCCTTTTCTCTCCCTTTCCCTCCCACTTCATGACTCTGCTTAATGTTAATCTTTTCCTCCTGCTCTTCCTCCCTGCTCTGTTCTTGGTTGCTCTCATTATATCAAAGAAGACATTTGGCATTTGTTTTTTAGGGATTGGCTAGCTTCACTTAGCATAATCTGCTCTAGTGCCATCCATTTCCCTGCAAATTCCATGATTTTGTCATTTCTTAGTGCTGCGCAGTACTCCATTGTGTATAAATGCCACATTTTTTTTATCCAAGGAAAAACTTATAAACCCAAATGCAAAACTCCTATGACCAAAAATGTTTACAACAGAATTATTTATATTAAATTTTTTTAAAACTTAAATTTCCAAAAATAAGAAAAATCTTAAGTGAAATATGACATCTCCTCTCAATTGAATATTATGTAGTCGGCAAAAATGTATGCTCAGAGTATGTACCAACATAGAATATAGATCATAATATTTAATGAAAAAACAGGATTTCAAGTTGTATAAACAGTATGGCTTGTAACTACATAAAAACCACTCATTTTTTTTTAAAGAAAAATAGTAGAAAATATTCACTAGGTTGATCCTCCTGAAGTAGTTTCATGAATTATATTTTTATTCTTTTTGTTATCTGAACTATATTTTATTGAGTTATTTTTAATTTAGTTTAAGTTTAAATTTAATTAAAATTAAGATTAGCCTAGCTAACTTTATTAAGTAAATATTATGGTAGATTCTCCCCCAAAGGTGCCCACATTCCTAATTCCCAGTGCCTAAAAACTGTACATAGCAAAAAGGACTGAGGAGAGAACCCTGGATTATCCAAGTGGGAGCAGAGAGAGGCAGAGGAGATGAGTGACCAGAGCAGAGATCAGAGTGACATATCCATTAGTCAAGGATCGGAGGCTGTCTCAGAAAGCTATAGTCTCCTGCAGAATACAGCCTTTGGTTTTCACCACAGAAGACTATTTCAGACTTCTGGCCAAGGTGGTTTTGGTAATTTGTTATAGCAGCTGTTAGAAACTAATACCAGATACAAAAGGCAAAACTCAAGGTGACTGGAGTTGTTGAAACCAAATCCTCTTCTCCTTCCACCCTAGCACTCCAGCAGGAGCCCAAAGCCCAGACTGTAGGGGGAAAGGGAACAGCTCCCTTAGGAATGCACCCTCCTGGGGCTATGGACTGAATATAGCTGTCAGTTCCAGCTGTAAGTCTCCACCTCTTCCTCTTTAGCCTCCTTCTTAGGGATACCAAGGAGTTGTATCAAAACAAACAAACAGAAAGATCATTTTCCTTTAGGATACTCTGCTCCCAGGCCAATAACATTTTTATCAAATCACTGATACCAACAAGGTCTGAAATTCTAAAACAGATGAAAGATGACGATAGATAGCTAAAATAGTACGTTTTACCATTTTTAAGCCGTCTACAAGTGTAGAAAGGGTTAAATCTTTTTGTTGTTGTTTTGTTGTTTTTTTAAGAAATATTATTCATCAAAGTGTAGCATTTTAGGGTGGCAAACTTTAGTAGTGTGTCTATTACTATGTATATATTTGGATGTCCTACCATATTTCAGAAGGACTTAATATGCTAAAACTGCAAATGCCTTTCTGAGCAGGGCTGTGCTGTGGATTCTGAGGTGGGAGCTATATGCACAGACTTTGGGCTCCAGTTCTCAGCTCTGTGGCTGACTTGGGTGTGATCTTAGTTGACTCAGTTCCCTCCAGGCGGCTAGAGTGGGAGACAGTTCAGAGAGAGCTTGAGTCAGACACTGCATACAATAAAAACAACTCTGGTTAAGTTAAGCATAAGGAAATTCATTGTAAAGCTACTGGAGGGCCAAAGGATGAGAAAATTGAAACACTAAGCTCAGGACCTTGTAGAACCCAAAGTACTCAAACTACAGGAAGCTAAGTAACATACTAATAGCCCAACCAGCCCTATGGGCAAGAGGCTGCTATTGCTCCTAACAATCTATATCAGCCTTGCAACATTTGGTCCAGACTCAAAAAAATCATTGGCTGAGTCAAGGTCAGGGCCCACCCCTTAGCTATGCCCAGGCATCCAGTGAGAGGAGATGGACTTTTTCTGGCTTTGGATTTTTTGAATGGAGAGAATAATGAGAGTCCACATGCAGACCATGATTCCTTTATCTTGTGGTTCTCCTGGCCGGCAGCATCAGCAGCATCTGAGGACTTAGAAATGCTCCACCCCACACCTGCTGTATGGGTGTGGGGAAGGAGACAGCCATCTGTTTTAACAAGCCCTCCTAATGATTCCACGCACACCAGTTTGAGAACCACCACCCTTCAGGAAATCCAAATGCTACAAAAAAGGCTGAATATCAAAACATATCAGTTTTCCACTGTGTAGGTTAAATGAAAGTATGGAACTACATTGGCAATAATAATAATAAGGTAAAACATTGGGGATAAGGTTCTGTTTAGGGAAAAAAAAAATTCTCATGGATGTGTGGTATACTGTGCTTGCTGTGCAGACAAATCCACAATCCCTCTTTCCAAGCACATTGCAGTCTCTGTCCCCTTCCTAAAGACTCCTGTTTCTCAGCCCCAACTCCAGTTCCTAATTGTCCTCCCTCAAGTTACTCAACACCACCCCACAATGAAGGGGACCTTCCACTCTGCAAACAAAACCTTCCTGTTTCCCTTCCTTCACAGGATCCTAACCCCCCACCCCACCCCAGAGAGAACCTTCAATGTCTGTCCACTGGGACTCCTGGAAACAAATCGTTGCCATCCTCTGGCAGGAGAAACAGCCATCTGTTCCATCTTCCTTTTTGGGCTATACTGACCTCCCTGCCCCAGCAGCCAGAAGGTGATTCCATGACTTAGTGTTCCTCCTGATTCCTTCAGCTCTATCTAGCCCACTAGCCAGTGCTGCTCAGTTCAGTAGAAATTGGCAGTTGGTAGTCCAACCGTTTAGACTGAGTTGGAGGGACACCTTGTGGCCACAGCTAGTATGACACATCAGGCCAAGGACTTTGTTTCCATAAAGACTGAAACAGTGATTTTTGAGAATTAAAAAAAAACTAAAATTCACCTACAATTATGTTAACAAGAGTATTTTTATGTCAGTTCCTTCTCTTAAATGTTTTCTGATAATTACCAACACAGCGCCCACTCCACAGAGCACCCCTTTCTTTTCAGTGGAAATCTGATCCTCAGAATTTTCCATGTTCATTCAAGGTTTTTGCCATCATTCACCTCAGTGACAGTCAACACTAGACGCTTAGTCCATGCTAGTGCAATGAAACAGGAAGAAGAGGCCTTAGACGTTTGGGAGAGCTCCATCTCTGGAGTAACACCGGCAGGGGTTCAAAGCCCAGCTCTGCTACTTACTAGATGTGTGGGATCTTTGGCATGTTTCTTAACTATCTATATCTGGGTTTCCTCATCAAATGGGAGGAGAGGGGAATATTACCTACAGTATAGGGTTGTTATGAGAAGTCCAAGAGATAGTGTATGAGGAGACAACTTAGCACAGTGCCTGGCCCTACCCCAACACCAGCATCATTATTAGCATTCATAAATACGTCCCCATTGGAACTATCACAACATGTGCCAACTAGAGACCTCGATGGGATCCCTGAAACTGTGCAAACATATGAGCTGACTAAAGACTGGGGGAAAAAAAACATAAAATAAGACAGTTTAAACAGGTGATTCTTTAAAGACTAGAAACTTCGAACTGACAAAGAGGATCTCAGTCCTATTCCTCTTGTCCCTGCTCTTGAGAAGTCACTATGTGTTCTATGTCCCTGATTTGGGTTCCTCCCAGCTACCACCACCTCCAGCTCAAATATAATATGCTGAGGAATGTGGGAACCAGCTTAGGATTCCCTCCAAACATCGTCCCACTAGGTGCTTCAAGGGCAACACGACACATCTGCCTGGGATCTGCAGTATACTCTGCCCAGAAACCTCTGTCTATGGGAAATTATCTCACTGCCAAGTACGCCCTAATGAACAAAAGAAAACAGAGAAGCAAGACATCCTCAAGGAGTATGTAAGGGGATTCTCTCTCACTGCCTTCTTCCAGAGAGCCAGACAGAGATCCCATATATATGTTAGGATAGAGGATAAAAGATAATTTAGCCCCTGTCTCTGCCCTCAAGAATGCTTCTTTTTGTAGGAGGCAGGCATAGGGGAGACACAGGCCCATAAACCAACAACTACCATACAGTGCTAGAATACAGGCGTGTTCCCATTAGTGCAGTGGGAAAATGAGCCTTCAGTTCTGTCCTGGATAGTGGGGAAGGTTTCACAGAGGAGTCAGCTCCAGTGGGCTGATTGAAGAAGGGTCAGATTACAGGAAGAATCCAGGTGAAAGCTGTTTCTTACAGTACACAGAGCCTTGGGATAAAGTGGAGAGAAAGGGTGCATCAGAAATCTCTGAGGGGTAAGTTAAAATACAGATTCCCAGGAAGTTAAAACTCAGATGCCCAGAGACCCAGATCTAGTAAGTCTGAGGAAGGGCCCCAAAATCTGATTATTTAGTAAGCCTTCCCCTCAGAGTGATTCTGCTACAGGTAACCCACATGCCCAACACTGACCAACCCCACAATTGTCCTAGTCACCCCTCCTTCTTAAAACTTCTGTGGGCTTTGCTTGGAAGGTTCCCTGCCCACTTAGGAAATACCTTCTCCTCCCTCAAACACTAATAGACAAACCTTTTCAGAGTGCTTGCTTTCTGCTCATAACCACTTTATATAGATAATTTCATTTAATCCCCCAAATGAGCCTAGAGAGTAGGTTTCCTAATAAACCCCATGCTACTTCAGGAAACTGAAGCACCGAAGAAATTAAGTTAACCTATAGCCGCACAGCCACACTGCTGGATGTGTGTTATCTTGTCTCTCCTTTAGATTGCTCCCAGCATAAGGGGCCCTGGAGCCACAGGGGCGGTGTCCAGGGCATTATAGCTGCTTAGTAAATATTTGTGGAATAAGTAAAAGAATAAACACGCTTTCCTTCTATCTGTGACCTTCACCCAATGCCTAGGCAACAAATCCGCCCCCTCCCTCTGGGCTCCTCCTAGGTTCCCACTGCCCCTCCTTTCCTACCCCTGGGGCCTGGGAGCCCCGCCCTCAGGGTCCTGCCACTGAAGGGTTACAGCCCAGGGTCTCTACTGGCCCTGCTGTTGACCAGGGACCCGAGGGCCTAGGAATGTGCTTTCCGTGTTTGTAGAGCCTTTCCATTTGGCAATACCGGAGAGGGAGCTCTCTCTCCAGACACCTCCTCAAAGTCTCCTCTTTCTTGGGGCTCCTGCCGGCTGCTCCCTCCCTCCCAGTCCCTCTGGATCCGTTTCGGGATCCCTCCTAACTTTTTCCTCTCCTCCCTACAGTCTTTCTACCCGTTCCCTGACCACTGGGTCTCCGGCTGACTCTCTCTAGATGTTCTTCCCTCTTTCCTTCTCCTCCCCTTCTCTCTCCCAGCTCCTTCCTTCTCTCCTCCCCACCCCTATCCCTTTGGGCTTTTAGCTAGTCAGCCTCTCCCCTTCCCCCTACCTCCCAGCCTCCCTTCCCTCCTCCCTCCCCAGGTTTGGACTCCCCACCCCTCCCCTCCGCCCCCGGGCCTCTCCCACACTCCCCGAAGGAGGTCAGTTGGCAGCCCCGGCTCCCTCCTCCTTGCGTCAGAGCCTCGGGCCCAGAGGCCTCCCGGCCCTACCCTCCAGCCTCGGAGACCGGCTCGCCCCGGCTCCTTCCCCCGGAGTCCTCCTTACCGCCTCCTCGGCTCCCGCGGCCCCGCCCTGCCTGGCTCCCGGGGCTCCCGGGAGGCGTCCTCTCCCCAGCGGCCCCCGCACCTCTGCTGCCCGCAGCTCCCCGCAGCCGGGGAGGGGTGAAGGAAGGTCACGGCGTTCTCGCAGCGGGGCGCTCGGGCCCTGCCGTTCCTGGCTGGACGTCCCTCCCTCCCCACCTGCCTCCTAGGACAAACAGCAGAAATCCTGCAGCCCCCGAAGGGCCCGATCCAATCTGGAAGCGACTCCAGCGAGAGATGCTGGGCCCGCACCTCCACGGGCATCGCCAGCCGCCTGCCCGCAGCGCAGTCGGGACGAGCCCTGGCACGTGGGCCCGGGCCACCTACCCCTAACGCTGGCGCAGCGAGGCCGGGGGTTCCCGCCCGCTTCCCGGCAGGGGGAGCCGCGGGGACGCACCTGAGCCCCCAGCCCCGCTCCCCCAGGACGCCGAGACCTGCCACGAGTTAGGACAGTCCCCGGCCGCCTTTCGGGCCGCCCCGGCTGCCTGCTGAAGCCATGTGTGCCCCGGCAGCCGCTGAGCGGCACGTTCCAAACGGGCTTAGAGGTGACGGGCGGAAAGGCTTCGCGAGGGAGGAAGAGAACCCTCCGCTGAGACAGGAAAGTTTTCAGTCCTGCCCAAGGCTTCAAGAGGAACCCTAGCCGAGTTCGCTCTGTGCCTTTCTTCAATAAACCAATACATACTTAACTGCCCGCCTCTGTGTGCCAAGCGTTGGGTACCACAGATAGATCAGATGTGTTCTCTGCCCTCCAGGAGCTAGTGGGAAAGAAACCCTCCTAAGTAGCAAATACAATCAAAATAAAGGAAATCACAGAAATGGAAAATTAGGAAAGAAGTCATCTACTCTGCACCTATTGTATGCTCAAAGCTGCTCTAAGCATTTTATATGCGTCATTTTGCTTCAGTCTTCAACTGTTTCTAAGGTATTCCTATCCCTATTTGACAGATGAGGAAACCAAGTCTTAGTTGTTTAATTGAATTGCTCAGGTCACACAACTAATAAGTAGTGGAGCTAGGGTTTTTAAACTGCCTAATTGACTTTCAAACTACTGCTTTTCTACTTAGAGAAGATACTAAGGTATGCTACACTTTGTGAGTACAAATGAGCCTAAAGCTTCAAAGACAAGGTGAAGCCTGAATTTTGTTGTTGTTGTTGTTGTTGTTGTTGTTGTTGTTTTGAGGGATGTTCAATAGAAGCTCCTTAGGTAGCCAGAGATGTTTTTCTTGGATTTGTTGTGAATTTTTTTTTCTTTAATGAACTTTTTTTTTAATCTGAAATAATTTCTGAGCAAATAACTTAGCTAATACTCAACTCAGAATTTTCTGAGAGCACCAAGATGATATGGCTTATTTAAAAAAATGAGTATGTGACACTATAATTCGAGTCAACTTTTAAAAGGGGAGGGGGAGTTCTGTGATATCACTATCTGCCCCCACCTGTTTTAATCACTCTTTCCTCCCAGTTCTTGTCAGTTCACAGCACTTACCTGGGTGGGATGGAAGGCAGTTCCATCCTGGGACCCAGTGAGCCATAGAGGGCTTAATGGGATTTACAAATGCTCTGAGTGACTGTTTCCATCAGTAATGTGTCTGAATCATAGTACTTACGTAGGAGAAAAAATCCAATATCTCCATAAAAATCACTCATTTCTCACTTTCCCAGGCAGACACACCCAATATAGTTTTCACAGAGGAGACAGCCTCCTTACCTGGTGCCCATGGCCCAAATCTCCCTCCCAAATGAGACTCTTGCTCCTCAAATACTTCACTCACCTCAAATGCCCCTGCCCTATCCACGTTCTAACAATGTTCCAGGTACACTCCCATCTCCAGGGCCTGCTCCAATCCTTCCCCCTTGCTCCAGTGTCTGCCCTCTTCCCTAATTTCCTCAGATTTTTTCAAACACCATTCTTTCAGATCCAAATAAATTCCTAACTTGTCGATCAAGCTTTCTCAGCATCCTAGAGATTTTTCCTGCCTCCAGTTCTTCCTACATATACCAATCATTGCTTTATGTTGTTGCATGACTTACAAGCATGTTCTGTCTCCCAGACTTGAAGATCTTAAAGGTAAGGACTACGTTCAACTTCTCCACTTCTGTCTGCTCTCAGTGGACACTTTTCAAATGTGCATTAATTATAATGGTACTGGCCATCAGTGCTTCAAAACACTATAATTTCCACTCATAAGAAAGAGTATGGCCAGGTATGGTGGCACATGCCTGTAATCCCAGCACTTCAGGAGGCTGAGGCAGGAGGATCCCAAGTTCAAAGCCAGCCTCAGCAATGGCGAGGCATTCAGCAACTCAGTGAGACCCTGTATCTAAATAAAATAAAAAATAGGACTAAGGATGTGGCTCGTGGTTGACTGCCCCTGAGTTCAATCCCTGGTACAAAAAGAAAGAAAGAAAGAAAAAGAATATGGACTCAGAAGTCAGATTGAGCCTGACTCAAATCCTAGTGCATCCACTTACTGATGATGTGACCTTGGGAAAGTTTCTGGACCTCTCTGAGCCTTAGTTTTCTTGTCTATAAAACAGGAATGGTAATAGGGCTATTGTGGAACTCTAGTGTGGTAATGCTTAGCACAGGGTAAGAGTGCTTAGTGTGTCCTACACACTGAATAAATAGCTGGTGATATTATATTTATTATTACTGATAATAATGATGAAAAAACAAAAGACGGGTGTGCTAATAGATTTCAAAGAGTACTTGTTTAATAAAAGTCATTGTCCTCCAACATGAAAGAATCATCTGTCAAAGAATTTCACATTAGAAAAATTGTACAAGTGAGTAGTTCTGGGGACTTTGCACTTGAGTGAAACTTCATAGCTCTGAGATTTTGCCACCCAATACCAAATGTCTGGGACCTCCACACAAAGTTCCCAAGTATATAATCATCTAAACATTCGCTGCTTATTTCCAGAATTTGGGATGACAAAGCTAATTCAGTCTTCTAGAACGCTGCAGCTGGGAGTAACGCCAAAGACAGCCCTCATTCGGTGCACAGGGAAGCAGCAGGCCTCATACAGTCACCTGATACAAGGAAGTCACCTGGCAGGGAAGTGGCAGAGCTTGAATTAGCAACCAAAATATCCTGACCTCTAGTTCAGAGCTCAACACCACCAACACCTCATTGGCTCCCCAGAGAAAGAGTGACACTGGGCAGCTTGTGCCCCGCATACCAGCAACACTGGAGTTTGATCTCCTCCAGCTGTATTTGTTCCCAGGAAGTCCACTGAGCAGAGTTATAGACTGCAGGAAGAAGAGAGTGACTTGTCCCATGGTTGTTAAAATGTAAACTGGCAACTCTGTTGCTAAAACCTCCTGGCTCCTCCAGGAGCTGCTATCTAAATACTCCATATTCTGAGTGAGAATAGTTAATGCTCAAAGATGCTAGCAACTGCTGTAGTCTGCATCTCCTCTTGAGTGTTCACACTCTGCATTTGAATCCTGCTTCTATCCAAGTGACCTCACAGTTTTCAAAGGTAGCTCTGGGGAATATTAAAAAGTCACAGAACCTCCAGGAATTCATATACAGAGGCACTTGTGTATATAGAAGCAGACAGGGTGAAAAGGTTGTATAGAACATGTCATCCTTCTGACACACTGTGGGTCTAAATATAGTCTCTTGCAGTGATAGTTTCACCTAGAAGAAAAGCAAAGAAGAGAAATAAATGTTTGTTGAGTGAATAACTGATTACCAAAAGTATAATTCAGGAATCACCTGCAGCACCATCAGTCATTTCTGAGCAACTAAAATTTTACAAACAGAATCATCACTCACCTGGCTTACAGGGCAGAGCCTGGCTCCTGTCTCAGTATTCTGGGGCTTTCTCAGATGACAGATTCTAGGAGTTCGTGGCATAGAGAACTCACAATAAAATTTGCTCAGTGGTGCATCTTGCCTGAATCAAATTTAACAGTCACAATGGTCCCCATAAAGTCACTTGGCAGAGAAGGACCATCCCTACAGAGCAGAAATATGCCTTGATTGATGAGGAAGCCCATCAAATTAAGGCCCAGAGTAGACCCAGATGAAGTTCCCTTCCACACCTCACCTTTTATGAATTCAGCCATAACTCTTATCCTGAGAATCCAGCAGGTCTGTTACCGGCTCAGTGTGACCTCATCACACCTTGCCCTTACCTCGTCCCCACACCTGTGTCCTCAGAGCCATTCACTCATTATTCACAGCCCTACTTGCCTGCCAGGGTAATGTTGAGCTAGCAACTACACTGGCTGACTTCAGGGTTCCCAAAGCTACCCCCTCTAGAAACAGTGGTGCATGATCTCTGGGCCTAGAGCATCTGGGGTATAGATGCATAGAATCCCAGATGGCCCATTTGTTCATTGCTTACTATGTGCTAGGGACTTTGCTAAATATTTTATAGGTGTAATCTGATTTTTATTCTACTGATAGCCAAATGAGGTAGATTTTATTATGCTCATTTCGTGTGTGAGGAAATGATCAAGTGACTGGTCTGAGGTCACACAATTAACAAGTCGCAGAGTGAAATAAGGACCCAGATGTGTCTCACAAGCTTGTAGCCTCTACACTCTTGAGGGCTCTGTCACGTTGTCTCTCATTGCTAAGCTACAGCACTGTGCACCCACAAACACCAGATATGCAGGACTGGAGACAGCTGGAACTAGTTCCAGTCTAGCTTCATTCATCCATCTATTCATCCTTCCAGCAGATGTTGACACCTACTGTGGGCCAGGACTGCAGCAGGTGCTGGGGATTCAGAATAAATAGCACGGAGATCCTGCCCTTAACATGAGGATCTTAAAGACAAACAAGGACTTACTCTGGAGGCTGCTTAGTCTGTGATCGATGTATGATCACTTTTACCGACAGAGATCATCTTGGCAGGGAGCTCTGGTTTGGACTGAGCTGGCTCTTGGAACCTGGATCACTCAAGGTTCAGAGCAAGGGGCCAAGGAGCACTGCTGTTGATTCATACTAAGTATTTATCCCAGGGGAACTTCAAACAGCAGAAACAGTAATCTAAAACCCACCCTCTCCACCTGTCTGGAATTGCCTTTGGCTACATCTTTGAAAAACCCACTTAGAGCAACGTTTCTGGAGCCATCCCAACTCAAGGGCAAGTGTTTTGTGTTTCTTCAGATACTAGTTTAACCTAGTAGAGAAAGGCTGGAAGGCACTGGACAAATTCTGCTGCATGGACCAAACACCTGCTAACATTTCCTATACAGTTAGTGATACTTTTTATTTTTTTTCCCTCATGGGAAACTAATAGGATTAGACAATTGTGACTGACCCCCATGCTGAAGTCATACCACATCTGCAACCTTCTAGAAGACTGCTGAGTCAGCCCACCACATCCATGGGCTGGGAATCTGTGCACAGAAGATGGAGCTTTTCCACTGCAACCTTACATGGCAGAAGAGCAAAAGGGACTAAGGCGTTCCTCCCCCCCTCCCCCCTCCCCATTTTACAAAGTCACTAATTCCATGCATGAGGGCTCTGCCCTTGTGACTTCATCCCTCCCTAAAGGTCCCACCCCTTCTTACTGCTCATACTTTTTGCAACAAATGGAGCATGAAAGGATGCAAGACTTCTGTAATAATTCTTCTGTGTCCAACAATTTTATTTACTTGCACTTTAAGTATTCTTGTTAAGAAGAGAGAAGGCCTGCCCACTGGGACAGCGTGTCCCAAGAGGGGAACACTCCAGTTTCTTCCCCTGGGAGGTAACCAGAGGAGCTGAAGAGGGCTCACAGAACTCAGCCAGAAAAGCGTCAGCAAATGACTTCTGTGTTTACTCACTAAGACCAAGTAGGCCACTCCAGCTAGGGATCCTAGACTATTCAGACTTCCAGCACAACCCAGCCCTGAAAAATGAACGCAGGTCAGGTCAAAGTGCTGCTCATCAGTGCTTTCCATGGAAAACAAAGGTCAACAAAGAGTATCCCTTCAACTGGGCTCCAGCTCTTTGTGTCCTAAAATATCCATCACAATCCTTCATTAAAAAAAAAATCTAAGCCACCCTTCCCAAAGAAGGATTTCTCTGATATGTTGGCAAGACGGGAAGCAGAGACCTCTTAGTAGGGTAAACTCCTGTTGGTCAAAACAGCATTATGCTCATTGAGCCCCGTCAACTGTGACTGCTGTGGGACAAGAGACTTTTGGTTTTGCTAGTTTCATTCCTTTGGCATAAATAGAAGAGGAAAAAGAAAACATTGGGTTATCCCTGGTTTCTCTTTATTCTCCAATTTTTCTGCAAGAATATATATGTTTTCTTTTTGCTCTAAGATTTTAAAAGATAAAATAAGGCTAGTAAAAATTTGGGAAGAAGGAGTTTCTATAATTGAACAAATATGGCTTTGAGCTTTCTAACAGCTCAAGAAAGGTTTCACACTTCTCAGTAATTATTATGTAAATTTTGTTTGGTTTGGTTTGGGGTACTAGGGATTGAAAGGGGCACTTTACTGTTGAACTACATCCAAGCCTTTTTTATTTTTTTATTTGGAGACAGGGTCTCTCTAAGTTGCCTAGGCGGGCCTCAAACTTGTAATCCTCCTGCCTCAGCCTTCCAAGTCACTGAAATTATAGATGTGTACCACCATGCCCAGCTACGCAAATGTTTTCTAATGAACACTTTTCTGTATCCTGCAGAAAATTTATAAGGTCAGTTTTTATAACATGAAAACATTTTGATACTATAAACTATTTTTAAGGGACTGATTTTAAAGTACTGTTTGTTCTGGTCACTTGTTGTTTTCACTACGCAGTTTATACAGCTTTCTTCCAGCAACTGGCCAATGCGTGGAATATTATTCAGCCTTTAAAAACAAAGAAATCTTGTCATTTGCAACAACATGGATGAACCCATAGGATGAAATGAAATAAAACCAATACAGAAACACAAATACTACATGATCTCACTTATGTGTGGGTTGTGAAATAGTTGAACTCTTAGAAACAGAGAGTAGAATGCTAGTTCCCAGGGGCTAAATGAGAAAATACAAAAACATCAATTTGTACAACTAAATAGGTCTAATTTCTAATGGTCAACAATACTCTAATAAAGCTATAGAGGGGAAGTCCATATGCAAAGGGAAAGGCGATTCCAGAAATGGGCATGAACTAAGGCCTGACGGATCCTAGCATCACAGTCCCTATGCCATGGAGACAGCCTAAGGAATAGACATTGGCCTAATCACAGTCAATGAGATATAGTGAAAATTTTGTGGAACTATTGAAAACAGAAATATATACTCTTTTCTACTGAACTTACTCTTGGGAGGACAAAAGACTAAGGTTACCTGAAGCCTCCTTGCCATGGCTTAGAGAAAGGTGAAGCGAACACAGGGAGAAAACTAGGGTCAAGAATAGGAATGAAATTTGGGCCCAGTGATCTTATTTGATCTCCTGGACCAAACCATACCTGAAGCTATTCTACCCTGTATTGTTTGGTTACATAAGCAAATAAATTCTTCCTCTTTATTTCTTATTTATGTATTTTCTCAAGCCAAAATGAGCTGAGTTTTCTGTTACTTGCATCCAAAACAGCCCTAAATGATATGCTCGTGAGTTAAATATCCATTTGCAAGGGGATGGCCAAGCATGCCTTTTAGAAATCATAAGTGTCTTGCAGAGGCTGAAAAGGATCCCCACAGGAGTATTTAAGGGAAGCCATAATAAAAAGTTAGTACTTCTGAAATCTGAACTCTGAGACCAGATGTCTTTTTTTTTTTTTTAGCTTTCATTATCACCTCTGATTATACAGTTATCCTCCTTAATAAGAATGCCTCATTAGAGTGCTATACTGAAAACTAAATAAGATAAAAATATATTAAAATGCCCAGAACAGTGCTTGACACCCAGCAGATTCTCAACAGATTTTTATATTCTCCCAGAATATTATTGTCAAAACACAAAATGCATAGAGACAAGAAGTTTGCACATTATCGAGAACTCCACCGTTGCTCAAGATAGTTGTTAGGACTTCTTTTGCATGAAGCATGGTCAGAACATAGGATATTTGCAAGACAGCATCCTCGAAGCAATGATGCTCTTATACTTAGAAATGATGGATCCAAATGTATGTTTCATGAGGAGAATATCAACAGTGGGCATTTCAGTGAAACAAGTATCACAAGATCAGAATGGACTACATGCAGAGTTTGTCAGATGGGAAGCGGGAAGACCTATCAAGGAAAAGGTGATATGTTTGATGTGCTCACTGATAACAACAAGGGCATGAAAACAGCTCCAGAAACCCTGAGGAACCCACGTCGACACACGACTACAGGAAATGTATGTCCCAAACCCTGAGTTTCTTTCTGGAAACGTTGCTGATGCTCTTAAGAGCAAGATAATGTAAGATAGGTTGCTGGGTGACACATACCTGTAATCCCAGTGGCTTGGAAGGCTGAGGCAGGAGGATCACAAGTTCAAAGCCAGCCTCAGCAAGAGCAAGGAGGTGCTAAGCAACTCACTGAGATCCTGTCTCTCCATAAAATCCAAAATAGGGCTGAGAATGTGGCTCGATGTTCAAGTGCCCCTGAGTTCAATCCCCAGTACCCACTGAAAGAAAAGTGGTGCAGGACTGATCAAACACACACCTGGGATAAGACGTGGGTTTATTGTCAGGAGCCCCACAAAGCTCTCTGCACGAAGAGAGGGACACCAGCAGCAAGCGAGGCAGAGCAGCAGCAACTCCCCCTTGAATCATGGCCAGGCACTAGGGGCGGTTTAGTCTTGACTGACATAGTAAGCATTCCCCGATCTTGTGGAAGGCAATTTGTTTCTTGGGAACAGAGACAGGCAGTTTTCCTATCTCTCAGAGGGGGAACAGGAAAACCGACATGTCCCTTTATCTTCTCAAGGAGAGAATAGAGAAACCAGTACATCTCCATCTCAGGGGCCGGTGAGTTGTCTCCTATCTCTCAGTGAGAGAACAGGGAGAGACTGGCACATCTCCATGCCGGTAGGTTTTATCTGGGGCTAGCTTCTATTTTGGGGGAATAAGAACAGTATTCATAAAGTGGGGGTAGGGAAAAGGAAGATGGCTGCAATTATGCTAACACCCTCCCCCAAAAAGGTAAGATAGGTTCACATTATAATCCCAGATCGTTGTAATCTTCTATTTATGGATCTTGAGCTACAACTTAAACTAAGTCTCAGTTTTCTTGTTTGTGACAATTAAATAATATCATGTGCCTTATAGTAGCTCCTTTCTTCCAAGATGTGACAGTCTCATCCAATTCCCCTGCCAGGTATGTTGTGGTCTGCACTTCTCTATCCCCTAGAAGGTAGGTGTGTTCTCATGGTTTGCTTTGGAAAATGAAATACAAACTGAAGTGAGTTGTATCTGTTGAGGTGGAAGCTTTAAGAAACAGAGCATGATTCACTAGATCCTCTTCCACTCAATAAGGTGATTCTAGAAGCAAGTGTCAAGACTGGACTTCTGTCAGCCTGTGTCCCCTGCTGTCTGTGATACACAAGCTCCCCGATAAACTGCTCTGATGTGGTCCATGAGCAAGTGATCAACTCTAAGTTGTTCCTTTCTTGAACAACCCAGCCCATCCTGTTTGATATACCACATTAGACCCTTTCAATTCATGAAGCCAGTTAGAGATGTTTGGTTATACTTTGAATCTCTGCATATATTACAATCAATATAAAGATACTTCTAAAACTTTAAAACCAAAATTCAGAAGATTCAAAATAAAATATATATGATTAGAAAAGAGTGATAGTAGGGCTGGGGCTGAGGCTCAGTGGCAATGTGCTTGCCTAGCATGTGTGAGGCACTGGGTTCGTCCTCAGCATCACATAAAAAAATAAATAAATAAATAAATAAAAGCACTGTGTCCATCTACAACTAAAAATTATAAAGAAAAAAAGAAAAGAATGATAGTACCTAGTGCCAAACAAGAAATACAATGAAAAACATTCTCACACTTTTGTAAGGAATGTAAATTGAGTAAGCTTTCAAAGGACAGTCTAGCCCTGTGTATAAAAATTGGACCTACTTTAGAAATTTATTCTTAGGAAATTATGAGATACTTATGCAAAGAAATATAGATAAAGATATTATTGATGTACTTACTGGTTATAGGAGTAAAAAAAAAAAAAATTGGGAACAATCTAAATGTCTAACAATAAGAAATGGGTTATCCAGGAGTTAGAAAAGATAATGCTAAGTGAAGTTAGCCAATCCCAAAAAACCAAATGCCCAATGTTTTCTCTGATATAAGGATTCATGGTGGAGTAGGGAGGAGAAGCATGGGAGGAATAGACGAACTCTAGATAGGCAGAGGGGTGGGAAGGGAGGGGAGGGAGCATGGGGTTAGAAATGATGGTGGAATGTGATGGACATTATTATCCGAAGTACATATATGAAGACACGAATTGGTGTGAATATACTTTATATACAACCAGAGATATGAAAAATTGTGCTTTATATGTGTAATAAGAATTGTAATACATTCCACTATCATATATGAATTTTAAAACTTAATTAAAATATATTAAAAAATTATAAAATTTTATTTGTAAAAATAAAAATTTAATACTTTTGATGCTTTTGTAAATGATATTTTTCTATTTCATTTTATGTGTTTCTTGATATTTTATTAAATATTTCTTTTTAATTAAAAAAAAGAAAGAAAGAAAGAAATGGGTTATACAAAGCATGGTAGATACATACATAGAGTACTGGGCAGAACATGGAGTTCAATATATATTTTTATTTATTTATTGTTGGTTTATTAGGAGTTTACACAATAGTGGGATTTGTTGCAATGTATTTAGACATGCACATATTTTAATCAATTTCATTCACCAGCACCTCCCCTTAACCTCCTCTCCTCCCTCAATCCATATTTTTAATAAGTATATATCCATAACACATAATTTTAGCAGGCTAAGTAAAATAGCATGTCGCCCACATCCGGCACAGCCACGGATTCAGATCCAGGGTCACTCCACGGGAATTGGGCTGGCAATGAAAAGACCACACAAACACAAAATACCTTTTTTGGGGGGTCAGGGATGGCTCTGCGACCTCAGGGGTCAGCTCCTGTGCTGGAGGGCAAAAGGAGAAAGGCAGCCAGGAGGCAAGAGAGCGAGTGCATCCCAACCCCTGTTTTTATTAGGGGAAAGACATTCGACAGAATATTCCACCCAAATAAGGCAAGGGATAGTGTTACAACAAACAGGGGGGTACAGCCCAGTCCCATTGGGTGACGCCCAATTCCAGAGCTGCACTTCCTTGCTGAGGGAAGGGAAGGCCCACTTGCTTCACACTGAATTTGATTCCAGTTCCACACCCCCATTACTCAAGGCTAAGGGGGCATCCTCAACCCCTGTTCAGGGCGCCTCGACAATAGCACATATTATATCAATCTTTTTTTCATAAACATATGTTTTGGACACCAAAGGAAGAGCTACATGAACACTACTGATGGTTATCTTCATGGAATAAGCTATAGTTGATTTGTATTTTTTCCATTTGAGTGTGTGTGTGTGTGTGTGTGTGTGTGTGTGTATTTTTAACCAGAAAAAAATTAATCAATTTTTATTCCTAAAAAAATTAAAATGAGTGGGAGGGAAAAAGCAAAGGCAGAAAGAGTCAGAGAGACAAAGACTGACAGAGTGATTAGTTGTCCTCTGCAGTGATCAAGACATTGTCAACTGTGGCTACAGAGACTGGGAAACCTCCAAGCTCTGTCAAGAAGAGTTATGTTCAAAATGATTGTAACCACACTATATCAAAAGCTAATCAACTATGTTGGACCCTGAGAAAGGACACTTTTAAAAGGTTGTTCAGCAGGGAGTGTAGAAAAGAGTCAATCAGCCGAAAGCCATCACTGTCTACATCTGCCCTATTCCCCAGGGTAACCTGGAGCCCCACACAGCCACTGAGCCCTTGAACTAAAGCAGATCCTGATGTGCTGCAAGTGTGATATGATCACCAAGCTTCAAAGACTTTGTGTGAGGAAAGGAATGTAAACCAGCTTAATAATAATTTTAACATAGGTTATGTGTTGAAATGGGTTCTGGTTTGGATCTGTAATGAAAGGCTCATGTGTTGAAGGTGTGGTCCCCAGTGTAACAGTGTTCGCAGGTGGGGACTTCAGGCAGGTGAGCATTCTAACCTTGTCAGTGGACTAATCCATGAACAGATTCATAATTGGATTGCACTCTTGGGAGGTGGTGGAAACTGTAGGAGGTGGGGCCCTCCCAGTTGGAGGAAGTAGGTCATGGAGGGAGGGTGTGCCCTGGAAAGGTATATCTTGCCCACAGCCCCTTTCTCTCTCTCTCTCTCTCTCTCTCTCTCTCTCTCTCTCTCTCTCTCTCTCTCTCGAGGGAGGGTGTGCCCTGGAAAGGTATATCTTGCCCACAGCCCCTTTCTCTCTCTCTCTCTCTCTCTCTCTCTCTCTCTCTCTCTCTGTCTCTCCATCTATCTCTCCCCCTAACCTTGGTATAAACACTTTGAAAAACATTTGATGTAAGAAGCCTCTGATACAGGTTTCCATATCCGAGAATCTGTCCCAAGGAATAACTCCTAAACATAACCACAAAAATCCAAGAAAAATATTTGTTATAGGATTATTTATAATGCAAAAAAAAAATAAATAAATAAGACAACTTAAACTTCCAAAAATAAAGAAGACTTAGGTAAAATATGATATATCCACTCAAAAAAACTATGACACAGGCAATAAAATTGTTTGCCCTGACCATATATAGCATGAAAATTAAATGATTATATGATATTTAGTGAAAAAACAGGATCAATTTTTATTCGTAAAATACAATTATAACCATGTAAAAACTGTCCTTTTTTTAAAAATTAGAAGAAAATATTCATTATGTTGTTATCTTTCAGTGGTGAAATCACAAGTTATATTTTTTCTGTTTTTCTGAATTCTATTTAATTAATGTTTTATAAATTAGTATTAGGGTTGGTCAAATATGAGTATTATGGTAGACCACTTCTAAGAGGTTCATGTCCTAATCCCCAGAATCAAGGAATGTTACCTTACACGATAAAAGGGACCTTTATATGATTAAGAATCTCAAAAGGAGACACTTATTTTGTTTTATTTAAATGGGCCTAATATAACCACAAGGGTACTTGTAAGAGAAAGGTAGAAAGGTCATAGAGAGAAGACAATTAATGTGGTGACAGAAGCACAAGTTATAGTCAGAGAATGCAATGATTTAGATGTGTCTTATTCCCCAGATTCACATGTTGGAAACTTGGTCTCCAGCATGACAGTGTTGAGGTAGCAGAAATTTTAAGAAGTGGGAGGTGAGAGGTGGTTAGGTTATGGGGTCCTGCCCTCAGAAAAGATTAAGATAGTTCTTAAGGGACCCTGATTAAATATATATATATATATATATATATATATATATATATATATATATATATATAAAATTTATATATATATAACATATATAATATATATAACATAATATATATAACATTATATATATATATAACAGCAGAATGCATTACAATTTTTATTACACATATAGAGCATAATTTTTCATATCTCTGGTTGTATACAATGTATATTCACACCAATTTGTGTCTTCATACATGTACTTTGGATAATATTGATCATCACATTCCACCATCATTAATAACTCCATGCCCCCTCCCTTCCCTCTCCAACCCCTCTGCCCTATCTAGAGTTCCTCTATTCCTCCCATGCTCCCTCTTCCTATCCCACTATAAATCAGCCTCCTTATATCAAAGAAAACATTCGGCATTTGGTTTTTTAGGATTGGCTAACTTCACTTAGCATTATCTTCTCTACCTCCATCCATTTACCTGCAAATGCCATGATTTTATTCTCTTTTATTGTGGAGTAATATTCCATTGTGTATATAGGCCACATTTTTTTTTTATCCATTCATCTATTGAAGGGCATCTGGGTTGGTTCTACAGTTTAGCTATTGTGAATTGTGCTGCTATAAACATTGATGTGGCTGTGTCCCTGTATTATGCTGTTTTTAAGTCCTTTGGGTATAAACTCAAATGGGCCAAGGACCTGCACAGACACTTCTCAGAAGATGATATACAATCAATAAAAAATATATGAAAAAATGTTCATCATTGCTAGCAATTAGAGAAATGCAAATCAAAACTACTCTAAGATTCCATCTCACTCCAGTCAGAATGGCAGCTATTATGAAGACAAACAACAATAAGAGTTGTAAGGATGTGGGGATAAGGTACACTCATACACTGCTGGAGGAACTGCAAATTGGTGCAGCCAATATGGAAAGCAGTATGGAGATTTCTTGGAAAATTAGGAATGGAACCACCATTTGACCCAGCTATCCTTCTCCTCCATCTATATCCAAAGGACTTAAAAACAGCATACTACTGATTAATTCTTATAAGAGTGAATTGTTATAAAAGAATAAAGCGGACCCCTCCCCACTCTCTGGCTCCCTTTGATGCCATCTATCATGAAGTTCCACAGGAGCTGAGAACATGCCAGAGCCATGCCCTTGAGCCTCCAGAACTGTGACCTAAATAAACCTGTCTTCTTTATAAAGTACCTAGCCTCAGGAATTTTATTTTAGCAACTGAAAACTGACTAATATAAACAGAAAGATTCAAAGATGCTACAAGTGCTGGCTTTTAAGATGGAAGAAGAGACAATAGTCAAGGAATGCAGATGACCTCCAGAATCTGAAAAAAATAAAGAAATAGATTTCCCCCTAGAACCTTAAGAAGGAGCACAGTCCTTTTGACACTTTAATTTTAGGAATTCTGATTTCCAATTTCCAGACCTCTGAGGTGATAAACTCGGTTGTTTTATACCATTAAATTTTGAAAATTAGATACAGCAGCAATAAGAAACAAATACAAATATATAAAATATTTATGATGGAAAATTTTATTTGGCTAAAACAGGCTTTATTTGTTTAAGGAGCTTTAATATTTGTAGTCCAGTGTTACTTCATCATTAAATGTCACAAAACATAAGCAATAGAGCTTAATATGTTTCAGATGAATACATCTTATCTTCATTCTTGCTATCTACATGGAAATACCTTATTATGCAGCAACAAACACTGGATTGGGAGCAATTTGCTTAATAATGACATTTAGTACACAAAACTCTGAGAAGAAGACAACAAGCAGCAGGAAGGAGAAACTAAAAAGGGGGGGGAATTTGATGAATCATAAACAAAACACACCCCTGAGTTGAGCATCTCTAGATTTATGCAAATTCAACACTGCACAGATTTCTCCAAAAGGCACATACTGCAATTTTAGAAAATTCTAAGATAGTTAATGCACAATGGAGCTACAACATAATTGTAATCATCCTTACTTACTGTTCTCCCTCATCCAGTCTCTTGTCCCATTCTGGACCCCCAGTGTGATTTCCAGTTGACAATCTTGCTCCTCCTACCTTGGTCTTTAGCCTGGAGTGTCTGACTCCTGGTCTTCCGCTCCCTCACCCCAATAGCCCTCCCTTCACCCAACTCTAGTTTAGATTTGCTCCACCTGTTTTCTCTATCTAGCACTATTTCTTGGTTCACCTCTCAAGACCTAACCTCTAGTCTTGGACTCCAGGAGATAGGGAGAGGAGAGGAAGATGAAGGTGGGGAAGTGAACCATCTTGGAGGAGTGGGCAAAATTATCTTTGAAGCAAAGGCAGAAGAGAGGGCAGGAAGGAAAGTCAGAGAGAGGGCTAGAGGAAGGAAAGAGAAAGTAAAGTAAAGAGGGAGGTGGAAGGAAAAGAAGAAAGAAAAAAAGAGGGGAGAAGTGCACACCACATAAACCAGTCATCAGTAACCTTAGGGAGAAAACACACTGAAAGCTATGGAAACCATTGCATCACATATGAAATGTTTGGACAAACACTAATTTTGGGTGAATGGCTCATTAGCTGATTTGGCTTATGGGTGGACTGGTTTTAGTGAATTGACCTATTTTCCAAGGATACCCTAGCCCAAGCACATGTGTGTACCACTTGGCAGGTTCAGTACATCCTGAAAGTGGGGGAAAGTGCCTCTAACCATCCTCGCTTGGAGACAGACTGCTCAGATCCCCTAATTATCTGGTTCTGTCTGCACTCATCAAACAGCCTTCTCATTATAATTTGGCTTCCCATGTAGATTTTCCTACTGGGAGAGAACAGGCTGACCTGTGAGCAGGAGTATTCTAATCCCACTGGTGGTTACTCAGCCTGGAAATTAATAAATCAGCATTCTCTTGGGAATTGTATTTGCATGTCCATTCTTCAGAGTCTAAAAGAATTTCACTGCGCACACAAAAAGTTATGTTAGTGTTTTAGTTAAGCCCTTTTGTGTTATAAGTCAATGAAACCCACTTTATTAGACATTAACAAAAGGCAGGAATTCATTATAAGACAGTGGTTGTATGTCACTCAAGAGCAGAGGGCAGTTGACACTGAAACCACAAACTAGAAAGCCACCAGCACTGAAGCTTCTTGTCCTCTTTTTCTACACTACAGCACTTCCAACAGCAACATGGGTTTCTACACCATGTCACTTTCCAATTCTCTGTGGACACCAGCTGGATGTCCTATAATTTCATTCAACTCTGACACTAACCAGAGTCAGCTCAGACCCCACAGATTAAGGGCTCCATTCCACAAGGCTGCCTCTCACTCAAAACACCAATTTTGGGCTGGGCTTATAGCTCAGTGGAAGAGCTCTTGCCTAGCATGTGTGGGGCACTGGGTTCAAAAAAATAAACCAAAAGAAAGCCTATCAACAACTAAAAAGTATTTTTAAAAAACACCAATTTCAAGAAGTGGTCCCCACATTACTAGCAACTCTGTCTGTCTTGGTTACAAATCAGGGTCTGTATGTAGGGTCCCCAGGTAATCCACATTTCAGTCTGACTTGGCCACAACCCCCTCATCAGTTTCAATTATTTGCTATAACAGTTCATGGAATGTAGGAAACATTTTACTTATGTTGACCGGTTTAATATCAAGGATATCATAAAGACACAGATGAATGGAAGCTCTCTATCCCTTTATTTACAGTTTTTATGGATGCTACAGTTTGGATGTGGAATGTCCCCCAATGGCCCATATACTAAAAGCATGGTCACAAGCCTGTGGCACTATTGATATAGTGGGAGAACTTTAGAGAGGTGGAGCCTAGTGTAAGGAAGGTAGGTTACTAGGGGTTTGACCTTGAAAAACATATTGGGACCTTGGCTCTTCCTCTCTTTGCTTTCTGGTCACCATGAGGTGAGCAGCTTTGCTCCACCATATGCTCCCTACTGTGATGTTCTGCCTCATCACCTGCCCAAAAGTAAGTGACCACAGACTGAAACCTTAACCCAAAATAAACCTCTTCTCCTTTAAGTTGATTTTCTCCAACATTTTGTCATACAATGGAAAGCTGACTAACAAATTGGAAGCTTCATTTCCTAGGAATGCTTGGCTAGATCATCTCCAGCCCTGCTCCCCTTCTCAGAGGTTGGAAGGGGACCCTGAAAGTTTGAACCCTCTAATCACAAGGTTGGTTCCTCTGGTAGCCAGCCCCCTTTTTCCAAAAGTCACCTCACTTGCATAATCATAGGAATTAACAGAAGGGACTTATGAATAACAAAAGTGGTTCCTCTCACTCCCACACTCCTGAAATCCTGGCATTTCTAGAAGCTGTGGTCAAGAATTAGGGACAGAGACCAAATACAGCACAGCATCACAGTCAGAACCTCACATTCCTGCCATGTTCTGCTCTCTTCACTCCCAGGCTGCAGGGACTTTTACTTTTATCTTCTTCTTTACACCTACTTTTCCTCTCTCTTTGGAGAGCAGCATACTTTCTGTCACAGGTATACACCTAAAGAAGGCTGCTTCTCACCTGCTTTAGTCCCAGCCACCAAGAGAGATAAGCACCTGTGGATCCCAAATCTAAATTCCCAAAAAGAGAATCTGATGACCCGGTTTGGTTCAGGCATTTACCCCGATCAAATTGTCTATGGCTGCTTAGGGAAGCTGCGAGTAGGAAAGAAGTGTTTCCCAGTTCTATGAAGCTGAGAAAAATTCCCAAGAGAGAATAATTTTGGGTGGGACGACCATCCAGAAATTGTCACAGATCTACAAACTCTGCAAGTCACAGATGTTTCAGAAATTTTTAGATTCTAGAATATGATCATATGCCTCACAAACATCATACCCCAGCTGTCTAAGGCAGTTTCCCATAAGCAAATACACCAAAATTTTTGCAATGAATGTTTATGCAAAATAGGAAATAAAGATTTATAAATAGTCTTACATGGGTTCAAATCAGATTATGCCTCCAAAAAAGTCAGGAAAATACTTTTGGTTTTTATCACTTCTGGATTTCAAAATTGCAGATAAAAGATTTGAACTGTACAATTCCAGACTTACAAAGCCGAGGACCAGACTGATGATATCAAGCTACTTCCTCCAAGAGACTTCCTAGGTCCTTACTTCTCCAAGGGCAATAAAAAAGGAGTAAGGAGATGTGGTCTCTGGATCGGCAGCTTCGGTGTTGTCTGGTCATTCATCATAAGTACAGAATCTTAGGCCTTGCTGCAGATATAATGAATCACAATCTGCATTTTTTAAATATGCCCTGGTACTTCATACCCATATTAAAGTTTGAAAAGTACAGTTCTAAGTGACACTCAACCTCCTTTAGTCATCAATCTTTGTATTGATGTACATGAAATACAGCACACAACCATCCTTTCTTATGTTTTTGAAAATACCTTCAATTGTGATTTTTATAATAACAAAGAAACAACCTTAACACCAAGCAGGTGGCATACCATTCACCAGCCTGCTCAGCTAAATGGAATAGTAAACAGTCTGTATCACCACCACTATGCATCACTTAATGAACACTTCTTCCTGATCTACTATTTACATCTGGGTAGGGGTTTCTTTTTATGAAACTATATCTACCAGAGAATATTTGTATAATCCTTCATGAAAAATGGATCCAATAGGATATAAAGCAGCTGGAGCTATAATTAAGAAATATTTGATAAAGAGTACAAACAAGTAAAATGCAGAGCAGTAGCCAGAACATTAATTTTTTTTCCTGCTTGCTGGGGAGAATTTTCTAGAAGGGTAAGCAATACAGTGCCCATACCCAGTATATTTTTGCAATAGGGTATCAGCTTTTTTAACAAAACATCTCCTACCTTGCACCCTATTGTTTTGCAATTTATAAGGGCAATAAAAAAAAGGAGTAAGGAGATAGAGAAGGTTTTCTCAAACAATAACAAGTGTATATATAGTGAATTTACTTTAAAGTTGTTTGGAAACAGAAGAAACCTTCAAAATCCCAAAAAAAATAAAGAAATTATGAGCACAGAAGTGTTCTTCAGTCTATAACTTCTTCCAACGTGCCAGAATCAGCAAGAAGAAAATAATTAAAATAACAAAATGGTGACATTGGCAGCTTTTAGGACAACTCAAACACAATGCCCTGAGATGCTAAAAGTAAGTGACTCTTCAGCAAACTAACATCAGTAAGTGGCTGACCAAGCAACAGCAACCAGAAGTATTCCACTGGATGCTCTCTAACCAGAGTCCCCCTGCTGTGGAGCGTGTTTTTACCACACCACCAGGCCAAGTTCATCATGGCTGCCCTGAACCAGGATTATGTCCCTTTAACCCATCCTTCACAACACATTTGAAGTTCGTTACTATAGAATAAAATAAAATTAAAATGTTTTAAAAGCCTTAATATTCCCAATTCCTTACCACAGAAATTCTTAGGGTGGGTGGGGCTTAGGGATATCTATATCCCCTAAAGTTACCTGTTAAATTTTGAATATGTTTATTTTTCTGGGGAAAAGTTTCATAGTTCCCACTGGTTTTTCAAAGGGGTCTGGGACTTTATGTATGAGGATTACTCTTCCAGTAATTCTCAAGTATGTATACTTTCCCATGCCTTTTGTGTGTGAGTGTGCTTATTATATTTCCTCCACTGAGAAATCATTTATTAATTTACTGTATTGAATGTCTATCATGAATTAAACCATGTGATAGATGCTACCATATGCTAAATGTTACAAATTTCACAGTCAACAAGCCAAACAGGCTCTTGCATTAATCAACTTTTTGTTTCTGTAACAAAAGTTACCTGACAAGAACAATTTAGAGGATGAAAAGTTTATTTTGGGCTCATAGTCTAAGAGGTTCAGTCCATGGTTGGCTAACTCCATTGCTCTGGGCCCAAGATGAGGCAGAACATCATGGTGGAAGGTCTGGTATAAAAGAGTTGCTCAGTTCATGGAAGCCAGAAAGCAAAGAGGGAGAGAGAGAGAGAGCACGCACAAAGAGCCAGGGACAAGATATAATCCCCCAATGGCACACACCCAATGACCTACTTCTTCCAGATGTTCCCCAATCTACCTACAGTTACCACCCAGTTATCTATTCAAATTACCAACTCATCAACACTGACTAGTTTATAGCTCTCATAATCTAATCATTTCATCTCTGAACATTCCTGCACTACCTAGCATGAGTTTTGGAGGATACCTCATATCCAAAGCATAACATTCTACCTCTGACTCCCAAAAGTGTATGTCCATATAATAATAAAAAATGCATTTAATCCACTTTGAATAGTCCCAATAGTCTTAATAGTTCCAGTATTACTCAAAAGTGCAAGTCCAAAATCTACTCTGAAACTCAAGGCAAACTTGGTTGTGAGCCCCGGTAAAAATCAAAAACAAGTTACATACATCCAATACACAATGGCACAGAGAAAAAATTTCCATTTCAAAAGGGAGGAATGGGGCATAGAAAGAAGAGATGGAGCCAAAGCAAGAACAAACCCAGTTGGGCAGATGTTAGTTCCTGTAGTTCCATGGTCAGCATCTATAGCATATGACAGTGAGATATGATCTCCAAAAGGCTTGTGTCCTACCTCTTTGGCCTTATTGGATACATCCCACAGGCCTCTCTCTAGTCCCAGTTCTGCTTATTTTCTGAAATTTTCCTTTGCAGATGTGCCACATTCCTGGCATTGCTTAGTTCTGGGGGGTCTCCATTCCCACTTTGGCTCCATTCTCACAGCTTCATGCATCATCCTTTCAGGGGCTCTCCACAGAGTTTCCAACCCTACTACAATTTGCCTGGCCTTCCAGGCCTTCCTTTGAAATCTCTGTGGAAGGCTCCATAACCCCTTAATTTCAGCAACTTGCATTCCTACAGAACTAGCACCACATGGACATTGCAATGTTCTGCTGCCAATTTGAGCAATAGTCAGGTCCCCTGGGATCTACCCGAGTAACTAAGCATGGTGAATTGAATCCTAGGAAAAGAACTTCCCAGGAACCCCTCCAAATGAGTTTACACTTTTGTAATCTTGAGCCTACAGTGGATATAGTATTCCTGATTCCTTAGATACCTTCAAGCCATCTTTCCTATTGACTGTGGGAAGTATTTAGCTTCTCTTCTGTAGTGGTAATATTTTCAGCAGCCACATTTTGCCTAGCCCTAATCTTACATGTTTTTTTTTCTCTGATCAAACTGAAAGTGTTTCAAATGTTTCCTTTCTGCACTTTGCTCCCTTCTCACAGTAAACCTGGCTAAAAGTCAATAATATCCATGCCACCACTTGCATACTATGCCACCTTGAAATTTCCTCTGCCATATTAATTAGTCCATCACCTTTGAATTCAGCCTCACAGAAAGTCTCAAGACATGGGCAAAATGTAGACAAATTCTTTTCCAGGATGTAATATGAATGGCTCTAGTCCAATTCCTAACTGAGTCCTCATTTCTGCCTGGAACCTCATGAGCACAATCGTTATTGTCCACATTCTTCTTCAGCATTCTGCTCTTCTGAGTTTCTGCCAGAATCACCCTTAAGCTCTGTTTACAACATTCTAAGTCTTCTCCATCCTGCATCTCCAAACGTTTCCAAACTGCTCCATCAAACAAGTTCCAAAGATTTCTTCATCATGTGGTCAGATTAGTAACTGCAGGGACCTCACTTCTGGTACTAATATTAGTCAGCTTTTTGTTGCTGTGACCAAGATACCTGATAAGAACAATTTAGAGGAAGAAAAGTTTACTGTGGGCTCATGGTTTAAGAAGCTCAGTCCATGGTTGGCTAACTCCATTACTGAGTCTAAGGTGAGTCAGAACATCATGGTGGATGATATAGCATAAGAAAGCTGCTCAGAACATAGCAGCCAGAAAGCAGAGAGAGAACACAAAGATCCAGGGAGAATATATCATCCTCTGAGGGGACACATCAATGGTCTACCTCCTCCAGGCATGCCCTACACACATACAGTTATCACCCAATGATCTATTTAAATTATTAATCCATCAAATGAATTAATCCACTGACTAGGATTAATCTAGTTCTTATAATCTAATCATTTTAACTCTGAACAATTCTGCTTTGCCTTAACATGAGTCTTTCAAGAAATACTTCATATCCAAAACCATAACAGCTCTTCTTGTTCTTTTTGCTCATCCTTCAAGTCTCAACTCAGACCTCATCTTCCCCAGAAGTGGACCCTAGTCCAATACAGACTAGACATATAGAAACTGCCTCTATCATTTAATAATAAAAATATCTGTTTGTGTTTCTTCTACTCCCCGGGCCCAAGATAGTTTTCCTGGTGTATGACAAGAATTCAATAAACATTTGCTGAACGGAAAAAAGAAAAAAATTCAAGATAATTTTCCCCCATTAAATGGAACCCACTAGTTAACTATTACTAAAGACTATAAGATTATTCAAAATCAAGAAGATTTTCATTTGTGTCTTCTACAAATCCTTGGAATCTGAGTCAACAACAGAAAATGTTAAGGGAAGATGATGGCACTGCTGATAGATGTGAATAACTGCATGATGAGTTTTATCCTTGGGCCTGGAGTTGGGAAAGGACAAAAGCCTATGGTTCCATATGATGCACATCTAGGAATTCAATCTGGGACTCTGAGGGTATAATCCAGGTCTGTGGAACAAGATCTTTGCACATATCCTGTGCTACTTCTTGTTTCTCACCTGCTTCAGAAGCTTCATTTTCCCCAACAGGTGACCCTTGTTTTTAGATGCTTAAAATGTTAATTAAGAAAGTGCTTTTCGTTTTTGATTTTCTTACTTTCAAAATGGATTTGTGAAATAAGTCAGTAGAAATAACTAAGGGAGAAAAAACAATTTGCCAAATAAGCTTTTTGAGTAAAAGAGAAAAAGACAACATGTTGAAAGGGAGACTATCAAGGGCATAAGGCATCATGTTTATCTGTTTAAAAATGAGCCTCAGACCAAAATTGTTAACCAAATCTATCAAGTCTTTAAAATTAATTCTCAATTTACAGAAAATATAAGGGCTATATTTTTTTTTAAGTTAGGTGATAACCACAAAAAGGATCAAACAAATTAAAAGGTGGAACATTCTGCATTACAACTGGCCTGACTCCTCTGATGCCAATGTAATAAAAAAGAAAAGAAGTGGGGTTGTTTTAAAATAAAATAATTTAAAACCATAACTAAATGTGATATATTGACTCTGATAGAATCCTGCTTCTAAAAAACCAGTTTAAAGATTCATATTGGAGACAGTCGGAGAAATGTGAACATATAATTTAAATTAGATGATATTAGCAAGTTGCTATTAATTTTCTTTAGTCGGATAATGACATTGTCATTATGTAGACAAATGTCCTTATTCCTAGGAGAGGCATACTGAATAGTGAGGTGTCTACAATGTATTTTGAAGTGGTTCCTATAGATATCCTATTAAAGAAAATAAAACTAATTTTTTAAAATTATTTAATCACAGTTAAGCAAATACAAAGGCCATGGTTCTGTTCTTTTCCATTTTTTCTGTATCCTTGAATATTTCTGTAATATGTAATTGAGAAAATAGCTTAAAAGATAACAAATAAAGATCCAGACTAACCCAAAGGGTTAATACTAGTGTTGTCATGGGTGAGAGAGCAGGGACATAAGAAGGGAGTTCAGTAGACCCTTGTTGAGAGCCACAGTTTAGTCGGAATGATGCCTGGCATTTTGCTAGAGGGAATAGTTAAAAGGTGACCCTGCTCTGGGATTAGGGCGGATCCTGGGGATGGGGGGAATAGGGAGGCTCGGGATTAGGGCGGATCCTGCTGCCTCAGGCACCTGCTACTTTGGAGTTCCTGCTGAGTTCTCCTGGAGTTCTGGGAGAATTGTGTTCTGGGAGAGTTGGCCACGGAGCCTGGTGGAGGGAGTGTGTTCCCAGAAAGCGCGTGTAGAGGGCCGGTGAGAGTTTAGAAATAAAGGTTGCTGTTTGAACCTACAAGGTGTGTGGCGGCTCGGTTATTTTGTGCCCAGCTAGACTGTGGCAGACCCTCCAGGACTAGAATGGCCCCATGACCAAAAAAATAAAAAGTCAGCATTAAGAGACTGCCATGCCAGAGCCAGGTGAACAGTCAATTGGCAACACCAGGGGACTACCTGGGAGCGCAGCCAATGTTGGTTGCCTGTGCTGATGAGCTGCTTTAGCTATACTCATTGTTCTCAAGCAAGGGCATTCCACCACCAGCCACCTCCATGTAACCATCCAGGAGCCAGGAGAACCAATGCCCACTCATACTTCAAAATTTTCTTATTCTAAAAGATCTACCCTATGAGGAAAACCCAGTTTTTAATGGCCCTGGTCACTCATCAACCCCATCAAAGGAAGGATGGGGACCTGCCCAGTACTCCTAACCTCCCATGCCTTCATTTGGGCAGGACTGAATGGAACAATTTTGAGATATCTCCTATCATCGAGTCATTAAAACCCACACAGGAGACATGCAAAAATACTCAAACGTGTTCCTGATGGAAGCTCATACAGGAATGGCTAAAAAAAAAAAAAAAGTGCTACTTCTGAGAAAAACACCCTTCAGTTCCCACAGGTCTAGGACGATGGTCAATGAAGCACTGGGGGAAGCAGAAACTAGTCAGTGAGCCACTTTGAGGTGGAGATCAATCACACAAACCTCTACTTCAAAAAATTAGAGTCCAGATTCAAGGCTCTCCTGCCTCCTGCTTCTTCTGTTTCCTTTTGTTCCCTAAAAGTGTGACTAAAACCAGAAAATAGTTAATAATGGTTTCATCTATTTCTCAAGGTCCTTCATGAGTATCATAATGTAGTCAAAAGAGGTATACAGTCCCCACATAATGGCATTTTATGATTCCTCTTGGAAAAACATTTTAAATTAAATGAGATGAATGAATTGGCAATAGAATACACCACATAATTGTGTTAGTAACAAATCAAAACGTATGTTACCCAAACGTTGTTGGCCCTCACCAGCCAACAGGTACAGTAAGGCCACATTCACATTAAATCTGAATGTCATTGCTTGGTACGCCAGGCAGTCAATCGAGAATTAGTGTCTTGCAAAGTTCTCCCAAGACTCTCCAGGTGTCCCATTCCTGTGGAGGTCAGCTCAGATCTCCCGAGGCTGCTGGCCTGTATCCCCACAAACTGGAGCTATTAACTCACCATCTGCCAGGTTTGAGAACAGAAGTTCCTGTCCACTTAACACCATCACAGTGCCTTAGAAGCTCGCAGCACTGCCTCAGCTGAGCTGGATGGAGACTTCCCTCCAACACCAAATGTTGAGCCCCTGATGCTCACCATACTGACTCTCGGCTCTCCAGTCACTGCCAAGGAAATGAAGAGAATGGAGCCCTTAGTCCTGAGGTAACTTCCCTCAGCAGGTTTGCTTTGGGCCCCAAAGCATCATAGAATTTAGTTAAGCAGGTCTTGTAGCATCCACACTTTGTCCTCCTACAGAGTGCTCTGGGGACCCCAGCACTGCTCCCCTCTTGCCTGGGCTTACTGGCTATATTTGCTATATTTGCCCTGCAGTGATTTCTCCCTCAAGGGCCAAGTTGTCTTCCTGAAACTTGGCTGCAATCAAATCCCCTCAAACTATTAGTGGAAACAGTATATGCCTGAATCCCTGAATGGGCATGAAGTAAGAGTTCTTCAGTCCCAGGTAAATCATCAGGTAGAAATGAACACCTGAGAGGAAAGGAATCACCTAGTTCCACATATCACATGGTGGTGTCTCATGCAGCTCCTACTCAGATGAGACCCAAGATACTGGTACATAGTGTATTTGACATCTTATTTAAGAAGGTACTTTACATCTACAAACACCCAACCTAACAAGGGGGGTGTGAAGTCCCTTCACCATTTACTCCCCAATTTACAAAAATTTCTGGAAGAAAAATATCGTTTTATTTTCTGCTATAGTTTTGGTGTATTTTTTCTACTTTCTCTATGAGCACATGTGCACATATAATTGTTCTCCCTGTAGATAATTTTAAAGTATACTCTTCATCATACCATCAAATATTTTTTGAAAATATAATTTTAAAATTGATAAAGGATTATCTCTGAAATCAACCTAGCATAATTTTAATCATCACATAATAATGGAATAATAAGTTTTTCTAAGTTTTTGTATTATAAAAAAAAGACCATGATCAATAACATTGGACATGAGCTAGGACTGCATCTTTGATTATTTTTTAAAATATTTTTTTAGTTGTTGATGGACTTTATTGTCTTTATTTTTATGTGGTGCTGAGAATCGAACCCAGTGCCTCATTCATGCTAGGCGAGCACACTACCGCTGAGCCACAATCCCAGCCCCTGCATCTTTGATTATTTGTATTCAAAGATATTTCTATAAATTGTGTGGTCAAAACATTACAATAGTTTTTTTCCCCCAGATGATACACCATTTACTTATTTCACAGTAGAATGCATTTATACATATTATACACAAATGGAGCACAACTTCTCATTCCTCTGACTATACATGGTGCTGAGTCACTGTAATAGTGTAATCACACATGTATACAGGGTAATAATGTCTGTCTCATTCTACCATCCTTCCCATCCCCAAAACCCCACCCCTCACGTCACTCCCCTCTACACAAACCAAAGTTCTTTCATTCTTCCCTACCACCCTACACCCTGCCCCACTATGAATCAGCATCCACTTATCAGAGAAAACATTCAGCTTTTGGTTTGGGGGCATTGGTTTATTTCACTTACATGATATTCTCTAGTTCCATCCATTTATAAATGCAAATGCCATAATTTCATTCTTCTTTAAGGCTCAGTAATATTCCATTGTGTATATGTACCACATTTTCTTTATCCATCATCTGCTGAAGGGCATCTAGGTTGGTTCCATAGTTTAGCTATTGTGAATTGAGCTGCTATGAACATTGATGTGCCTGCATCACTGTAGCATGCTGATTTTAAGTCCTTTGGGTATAAACTGAGTAGGATAGCTCGGTCAAATGATGGTTCCATTCCAAGTTTTCCAAGGAATTCCATACTGCTTCCCATAATGGTTGTACCAATTTGCAGTCCCACCATTAATGTATGAGTGTAACTTTTTCCCCACATCCTCACCAACATTTATTGTTGCTTGTATTCTTAATAACTAACTGCCATTGCGACAGAATGAAATGAATAGTTTTGATTTGATTTGCATTCTCTAATTGCTAGAGATGTTGAACACTTTTTCATATATTTGTTGATCAATTGTATTTCTTCTTCTGTGAAGTGTCTGTTCAGTTGCTTTCCCCATTTATTGATTAGGTTATTTGTTTTGTTAAGTTTTTTGAGTTCTTTATATAACCTGGAGATTAGCACTCTATCTGAAGTGCATGTGGTAAGATTTTATTCCCATTCTGTAGGCTCTCTCTTCACATTATTGATTGTTTCCTATGCTGAGAAGAAGCTTTTTAGTTTGAATCGTCATATTTATTGATTCTTGATTTTACTTCTTGTGCTTTAGGAGTCTTGTTAAGGAAGTCAGGTTCTAAGCCAAGATTTGGGCCTACCTTTTCTTCTATTAGGTGCAGGATCTCTCTTCTAGTATATAAGTCTTTGATACACTTTGAGTTAATTTTTGTGCAGGGTGAGAGATAAAGGTTTAATTTAATTTTGCTAAATATGGATTTCCAGTTTTCCCAGCACCATTTGTTGAAGAGACTTTTTCTCCAATGTATGTTTTTGGCACCTTTGTCTAGTATGAGATAATCGTATTTATATAGGTTTGTCTCTGTGTCTTCTATTTTGTACCATTGGTCTACATGTCTGTTTTAGTACCAATACCATGCCATTTTTGTTACTATTTCTCTGTAGTATAGTATAAGGTCTGGTATTGTGATGCCTCCTGCTTCACTCTTCTTGCTGAGGATTGCTTTGGCTATTCTGGGTCTCTTATTTTTCTAACTGAATTTCATGATTGCTTTTTCTAATTCTATGAAGAATGTCATTGGGATTTTAATAGGAATTGCATTAAATCTGTGTAACAGTTTTTGTAGTATGGCCATTTTGACTATATTAATTCTGCCTATCCAATAGCATGGGAGACCTTTCCATCTTCTAAGATCTTCTTCAATTTCTTTCATTGTGTTCTTTAGTGTAGTTTTCATTGTAGAGGACTTTTACCTCTTTTATTAGATTTCCAAGTATTTTAATTTTTTTGAGGCTATTGTGTATGGAGTGGTTTTCCTAATTTCTCTTGCAGTGGATTCATCACCTATGTATAGAAATGCATTTGATTTATTGGTATTGATTTTATATCCTGCTACTTAGCTGAATTCTTTATTAGTTCTAGAAGTTTTCTGGTGGAATTTTTTGGATCTTCTAAATATAGCATCATGTCATCAGAAAATAGTGATAGTTTGAGTTCTTTTCCTATACATATCGCTTTATAATTTCTTTCATCTGTCTGATTGCTCTAGTCCCTGAGTTTCAAGGACTGTGTTGAATAGAAGTGGTGAAAGATGGCATCCCTATATTGTTCCAGGTTTTAGAAGGAATACTTTCAATTTTTCTCCATTTAGAATGATGTTGGCCTTGGGCGGAGCATAGATAGCTTTTACAACATTGAAATATGTTCCTCCTACCCTTAGTTTTTCCTAGTGTTTTGAACATGAAGAGGTACTGTATTTTATCAATGCTTTCTCTGCATCTATTAAGTCTATTGATGTGATGTATTACATTTATTGATTTCCATATGTTGAACTAACCTTGCATCCCTGGGATGAACCACAGTTGATTGTGGTGCACTATCTTTTTAATATGTTTTTATATGTGATTTGCCAGAGGAAAATGTTGTTTTTCTATGTATTACTTAGAAGCTCTAAGAACTTTATCTTTTTTTAATATTTATTTTTTAGGTGTAGATGGACACCACACAATGCCTTTATTTTTATGTGGCGCTGAGGATCGAACCCGGGTCCTACCCATGCTAGGCAAGCGCTCTACCGCTGAGCCACAACCCCAGCCCAGAACTTTACCTCTTAATTCTTGAAGAAGTAGCCATGAATGTCCTTGAGGTTGCTGCACTAAGTGAAATAAGCTAGTCACTAAAGGACACATGCTGAATGACCCCACCTAGAAGAGGTACCTGGAGTAGTCCAAGAGAGAGAATACGAAACAGTGGTTGCCTGGGGCTGGGGAAGGGGAAAGAGGGATTGCTTCATGGGTAGAGTTTCTGTTTTTATAAAATGTAAACACTCTGGAGATGGATAGTGGTGATGGTGTCACAACGGTGTGGATGCACTAAAGGCCACTGAGCTGTACACCTAAAAGTAGTTAAAATGGTAAAAGTTATATTTTATCACAACAATAAACAAATAATGCATTTGTGCACCACTGTGGTAGGGGTGGGGAAAAGCAGCAGCAGATGCAGAGGTGTCACAAATGGAGCAAAGGGTTAGTCCAGACCCTGAAAGCCAGAGAGAAGTGATCTGCCCGGGATCTCAAAAAAGCACTATCCACAAACAAGATTAAGTGGAATGTGAAGAAAAGAGAAACAGATTGGGGTGGGGGCCAGGTGTGAATAATAATTATCCCTCAAAGGAATGCAGCATGTCAGCTTTCATGTATCTGTGAGTAGCTGACCTGACTACCATGACAAGCCTGGAAGGTGAGTCAGGGGTCAGACTCCAGAGCTTCAGGGAGGGATGGCTGCCCTGCCATAGGGAGCTACTGGCCTCTGCATTTGCCAGTGAGAAGCTTCCAGAGGTGGACTGGCTCACCCTAAATCCCACAGTTACTAACTAGCAGGGCAGAGGCTCGGCCTCACTTCTCTCAACTCCTGGTGCTCATGCCACAACCAGGGAAGACTTAAAACAGAAGGAAACTGAAAAAGTCAAAAATAATTCCCTACTGCGTCAAAGAATAGAAGGATTCCTATTGTACGTTAAAACTCAAAGGACAAAAGTATATAATTTGAGGATATATTTGAAACCGTACAGAATCCTCCCACCCTGCCTCTGAGTAGGACAGTTGATAAAAACAGAATCTGGGGTGAGAAGTCATCTGACTCACCCATGAGGTGGTGGAGAAGAATCTGCAAGCAAACACTCTGAATTTATTTCCAGTACTGTTCTCATTCTGCCAGCCTTGGCAGCCAGCCCACTGGGTGTGCATCGGGGCCCTCCTTTGGAGACATGGCCAGAGCCCAATCTTAGGAGGACACTGGTAGGCTAAATCATGTGGCCATTAAGCTAGAATTTAAAAGGACACACACACACACACACACACACACACACACACACACGAGACATGAAGCCATCTGGCTGCTGCGGTGTACTATGGTACTGAGGGTTTGATGAGAGCTCAAGTCCTCTGTGACACAGGGGCAGCCTTCATATTGTCCCTGTGTCCTAACCTGTTCCAGGAAGAGGCAGCAAAACTGCTGCAAGAGAAAGCACGTGGCCTCAGAGGTGAACCAAGGACATCTGCTGAGGTGCCAGGGATTTATCTGAGCAGCCAAACTTTCTCGTTCACTGACAGACAGGCCTGTGTGTGCTGGAGAAACCCGTCCCACAGCTCAGACTAAGGACTCGTTGCAGAATTTGCCCACAAGGGAAGTGAGCTAATGACTGGGGCGTTTCACCTTCTGCCTAGATGCATCATAAAATCAACTTGTACAGCCTGGCTCAGAGAATACATTTGCTCACCCAGGGCTCTGAGGCCTTTCACAGAGAAGTGGGTTCTTAGGTATTCATTTTCTATGCCAGGAAGAGGGCCAGTGGCCTGAGCCTGACAGCTGATCCAAACTGTGGTCAAATCTGACGAGCAACCCAAATCTGCCTGTGGCATCTGCTCCACATCTGGAACTTGTGATTCACCGGCCGCTCTCTCCCCTAGCTCTACCTTCTCATGCAGGCCTGAGCATGCAGGACCCACAGAGCTGAGGCCTCAGTGCCCAGACTTGTCCGTCCACCCAAGCCTTCATCAGGGTTTGTCCTTATCTCCAACATAGCCTTCCCCTCCCCTGTAGACTCAGCCTGATTCACCAGCTTCAAATCCAGATGAAAACCCTGCCTGAGACCATCTCAGACCCATCCTGAACTATGGTTAGAGACTCTCAGACTGGGATAGATTCAAGGTCTCCTGGACACTAGTGTCTATTCTGGCCCTTTAAATTTAGCAGGGACATGCCCAGCTGGCCCACCAGAGAGAGCAACAAGTAGTACATGTTCTAGCCAATCCTGTTTACACTAGACCTGCTATTTTTGCTCTCAACTCCCTGGTTCTCAGAGTCCTGGCTCCATATCCCAGCTGCCACGGCTACTTCTGGCCCCTTTACTTTGGTGACCCTTGGACTTCTCTTTTTAGATCACAGCCTCTCACATGTTTCTGACTCAACTTGTTTCTGCAGGGCTGGCTTTCCTCCGAGACTAAGTGGAAACTTAGTCAGTGCGGACTCCTGATCCAGCCCAGACCCTGGGTGCTCCCTCAGCTGGGGTCCTGCTGAGGAGAGGCAGAGAGGGAGGATTTGTTCCTGTGTTCTCTGCATGGCTTCTGATCCCTAGTTCTGTCTTGCCCTTCAATTCCAACACCTGTGCTTCCCTGGTCATGCTCCTGGCTGCTGAATCTTAATGGGCCCTGGTCCCTGGAAAATTCTCCCTTGCCCAGAACAGCTCTATCCTCTTGGCTTCTGATTTCATACTGGCCTTGCTGGGTTACCTCAAGTCCATTCCCCTGCTATATCACTGAGATCAGAGCAGGGGAAGGGGCTCACAAACTTCTGAGTCAAGTAGGGGTCAGAGAGGAGAGAGCAACACAGCCTGAGGCAGAGCCCTGACAGAGCACAGAGGCTGGGGACAGTGGCACATCTCTCAGGCTGGGATACATTAAAGAAGTTCTCTGGGAACTTTTCTCTACAGGGATGTAGTGAGTCTTTATGAGGTAAAGCCTAGTGGGGCAGCAGAAATCAAGGCACTTGACTACTCTAAACTGTGTGCATGTGCAGGAGGAGGAATGTGTTGTTCTAGAAAATATCTTGGACAGCTTTCAAGTTCCAAAGTCCTAGAAGCAAAACGTGGCCAAGGAGCAGAAACAACCCTCAAACCCCTGTTGCTCAGAACTTTTTCCTTTTCTGCTACACTCTATATATGTGGTTTTAGTAACATATTTGTCATGGATGTACTAACTCCTCCACCAACAAGTAAATGAGTCCACCCAAGATTCTCCCACTCCCAGTGTCTCCACGCCCTCCATTCCAGAAGAATCAGAAACAAAGGCCTACTCCTTCACTAGCTCTCATCATCCTTGGGGGACCCAGGATTCAAAGACTATTTTCCCCTAAAATCCAACAGGCCATTTGTTTTTGTTTGTTTAGTTTTTGGTTTGGTTTTTCCAGAAGCCTAGAAGATAGCAACTGTGCTTAATGAACACAGTCAGTGGCGGACTGGTGAGAAGCAAGGCTCTGGTGCCTGGCCCCAGAGGGATTCCAGCCCTGCCTCTTGCTAGTGGTGCAACCCTGGGTAAATGACTTCTCTATGCATGTTACCACACCTCTAAAGTTAAGACTCTAATAGTCCCCACCTCACCACATTGTTGTGAATATTATTTGCATTAATTTATGTAAGAATGATGCCCCTTACATAATAAGTGTGTCAATGCTATAGGTTTTTTGTTTACAGATTATACTCCCTATATCAGACTTTCTCTAAATACTCTACATCCAGTAATTCATTTTTTCCTAATCCAAGTAAAACAGAGACAGAACATCATTCCATAATTATAATTTTAATTATTGTTAATGTTTACCATAAACAGGGACAGATGATTCCATGATTATAATTTAAACTATGGTTAATATTCATGTATAAGTCCCATCAACAAAATTTTGATACATTACCAAAATTCATCCCAATTTCTGCTACTCCTAAGAATTCTGGCCTTAGGGGGTTTATGTATAATGAATATTCATGCCTGATCAAAAAATAAACTAAGTCATAATAGATCAGAGAATATCAGAATATACAAACCTGACCTGTAAAGATGATAAAAATGAAGCACCCAGGAAAAAGTAATTCCTAATGGTGCCTCTCATTTGAACACATGCCTATATCATAGTATATCAGAATAAGGACACATTTCTGTATGAATCATTTTATCTTATCATTAAATCATGAACAATTTCCAGTGAAAGCTGTCCAAATTCCCAATGAAAGCTGTCCAAATTCCCATGTCAATGTACAGTATAGTCTTTGAAATTAGCACTTCAGTTACTAAAGAACAACACATTCATTTGAATTTCTGCAAATGAACTGACCTCCTCATTGGATGTTGGTGGATTTTTACTAACATAAATGATTCTACAGTAAGTATTTTAGCACAAGTGGCTTTTTCTTCCTTTTAGATAATTTCTTAGGCTAATTATCAGAGATAGGCTTACTAGATAAAAGAGTCAAATTGAAGCTATCATTGCTTCTACAATCTCATGGATCCCTGAGATAGTTAGTAGAGGGTTCTATTTGAGGACTAAACTCTCCTGGGAAGAGCACAAAGAAGGAAAAAATGAGCTAACATTTGCTAATGTATCAGATATCATACAAGGCTTCAAACTGAACTTCTGATATGCTGCTGATCTGACTTGCCCATATTTGTCATTATTGCTATTGTTTTGATCATTATGAAGGCAGTTGCAGGTAGTATATTAGAAGCTTTGTTCATTCTATATCATTTAATCTTTACAACCATAGACTGAGACAGGTATTACCATTCCCATTTCATAAAAAAAGGATGCAGTTGCTCAGACAGTATAAACCAAGGTCCCACAGCTAATAAAAGGAACTGGATACCCTGTCCAGATTCAAGTGTATGCTCTTTCTGCTCTGCCACAATGTACTTCACCCTTTCTCCTACTCCCCACTTCTATATGTGCAGATTAGGAATTTTGCCCCTGCTCTGGATGGTGGAGCAAATGCTAGAGATGTGGGCCTAGAGGGAAGGTCAATCTGCAGGACTTCTCTGATAAGGACTGATCATTCCTGGACTTCAATCTACAAATTATTTCTCTTTTTTTTCTTGCTGATGAAAAATATAATAATAAAGATGATTTTTTAGTTATACACACACATACACTCTCCAAAAAGAAGACTACTAAAAATAGAGGACCTGCCACCTATCAAAGACACTGACCAAGGATACCAAATGTCCTTCAAAGCCAAATATCTTTCAGAACATTTCAGCCTGAGCACATGGAATTGTGCTATCCTTATGCTAAAGTATTTCTCCCATGGAATTATTTGATCTGGCCTGATATTTGCCAATTTGTGACATTTCTACATCTCAATTAAATTGTCTAGCTCAATCTATATTAATTATAGCCTTTTGTCCCCCTACCAAAAGGGACTTTTTCCTGCATGTTTTCCCTGCATGTTTTGAAATAGTGTCTCTGAAACACACTGAATTCATAAAATTCCAGATGTTGCTCAATAATGCCTCTGAGCCACTAATATCCTGGCTTTCTTGAGACTACAAGGAACTATATGGAACTGAGGCTGCAATTGGAGAGGGTTTTAGAAAGACAGGATGCCATCTGTGCAGAACAAGGAGACTAGATTTGATGACATGAATAAATTAGGAGCCACTCATGGACCCAGGAGCTGAGCTCTGCAATGTATAGAAGTAAGCAAATAGGTCATTTGTCAGGCAGCTTTCATATGCAAATGATAGAAACCTGACAGGTTAGAGCAGAGAAGGAATTATTGGCACCTATCTCAAAATTCTAGGAGGGGTTTTCAAGTGTAACTGGATCCAAGTATTTAAAAGGTATACCAGGAATTTATCGCCATCTATTTGCTCTGCTTTCTGTCTCCAGAGAGAATATAGACACAAGTAGCCCCAGGCTTATTGTCCACAGAAATTCCAGAGAAGATGTGTCCCAATTGTCCCACTGAAAGTCCTAGAACCACTTTTCAATTGTCCTGACCTCCAAATCCAATTCTACTCTTCTCCCTTCTCTAGCTGAGGTTGGTCTGTGTGGATGCATCAGTGGCTCTTTTCCCCAAGACCTTCCTTGGAATATTGCCTATGGAAAGAAGGTAGACTGGAGGAAGGGAAAATAAGGCTAAGAAGTTTCTTTCCCAGCCCCTTTGCAAAGGTCTGTTTGGGTTGGCTGTGTTTCTCAGCAGATAGACAGTTGCTGATCACAGCTCTCCATGCCTGACCCTCTCCCTCTCCACCCACTCCTTCTCTTTGAATTCCAATAATGGCTTCCTAATCTTGAATGCCTTACTATGAGTAGCCCACCAAAACTGCATTATCCATTATGATTTTCCTACCTACACTCTGCCCACACCTCTGTGGAAGGGTTGGCTATTTGATAACCCAATTTGAAAGTGTCACCTGTTTCCAGGATCCTGACAGATACAGCTAAAAAGTCTATCCCTAAGTCAAATCCATGTGTCTCATTGGCTAGTCCTGAATTCACATGCCTACTCCTGGAATAAAGATCAGAAATCAGCTCCATTCAAGCCACAGGTACTGAAAATAGAGGAGGGGTGGTCTTCCAAAAGGACAGGGAAAAACAGCCTATGATCACCAAACAAAGTAGTTAAAAAGGAATTCTAGACATAGATACTGGGCTACCCACACATTCTTCAGAAGCAGCACTTCCATATCAGTAAAGACGAATTTCAGAGAGTAACTGCATGCTGAAACAGCACTCAGGATGTCTTTCATCCATGTCCAGTCAAATCAATGCCTTCTGAAGATCTGGCCACTCATTTTCTGAGCTCTAGGCCTGTTGACAACTCTCTTCTGAAGTAAATTGAAATCTCTATCATCGATTCACTTTGAAATGTCATAAAGCAGCTTAGGCCTTGGCTGGCTGAGCAGTAAAGCAGACCCTCTTGGCAGCTCAAATGAGCTGCCCCTGACAGAAGGACAGGGGCAAGGCATTAAACATTGCCAAGAATGGACAATTTGAAAGATTCCTAGTTGCAGGAATGGCAAGGTCAAAATCATAACCACTTTGAAAAAAATGTCATCATTTAAGGATGAATGTAAAATGGGACAATAGCAACCTCATCCCCAGAGCTGTAGAAGAACACTTCGCCTAATACCCCAGGAAAAGCCTATATCTTAGCAGGGATTTCTTTATTTGGTTACCCTGTTTATAATGACTGGCTGTACCATGAGTGAGTTGCTCTGCAGGTAGAATCATGGACTACTACCCCACTGGATCTCAGTTAAATTTTTAACCATTACTAGAAAATTTGCAGTTCAGTTCCTAGCTGCCTCATCCTCCAATCTGTGTTTTGACGGAGCCTCACTGTGCCTTTTTAATGGGCAGGTTGACAGCAATGTGCTGAGAATATTTGACTTTCCTCATCCATTTTTTCAGTAGAGCCTAAGATGCTACTTTGAACCCAATTGTTTGCCTCGCTTGGTCCCACTAATATATTACTCCTTTTTTAAATACAGTTCCATTGCAATTCTCTTCAACTATAATAACACTTTAATGGAAAGAGATATTCTCTGGAGCCTAAAAAGGAAGAATTTGGGGCACTGAAAGAGAAGAAATTCAAGGGCTCTTGCTGGTAGAATCCCTTAGCCACATCTGAGCCTATGAATATACTGAAAAAAATTGTGGGCATTGGAAGTAACAGATCAGGTTTAAATCCTAGTGTGTGACCTTGAACAGGTGATGCGGATGGACTTGAGTATTATTAGTATTATAGCATTATTGTCTCAAAGACACTAATTACATGATAAGCATTAAAAATAAATGAGTTTTCTGAGCTCAGGAATATTTGATTGGCATGTCTCCAGACATTCCTGCTTTGAAGGACTCATCAAAGTAAAAGTTATCAATAAATTTAGAAGATAGAATAGTATAGTGGAAACATGTCAAACAGGTCTCATCTCACTATTCGTCTATGTTTGATGGAAGCTTCCTGGAGCACTGTACTCAAGAGGATTCTGAAGTGATATCTGGACTCAGTGGGAAAGAATGCCTTGATCTAACTAGGACCAAGCATTACATTCCTGATGTAGATTGAAAGTTTTAAGCTTAAAAGTCAATTCTTAGGTTAAGGAACATGGATTAACTCTGCTACACTAACAAACAACAAAAAATAACCCTACAATTTCAGTGGTTTTTAACCTGAAACATATATTTTTCACCACTCAGAGGGTCCAGCTACGGGTTAGATTTGGGTCTTATTCTGCTTTCTTCTCATTCCAAAACCCAGGAAGAAGGTCTATAACTTACTATGCATATGGTAAAAAGCAGAAACAGAAATGGCCAAGCCAAATTAGGCAATTGCATTTAAAGCTTTCACTCAGACACAGTATGTCATATTTCCAAATTTAATTGGCCAAAGCAGCCATAGAGCCAAGCCCCAAGTTAATGGAGAGAGAAAGAGGAGTTCACCTATGCCGTTAGCAATTGGGAAAAAAGAAAAGGCAAAGAACTGGGACTCTCCAAAGAACATATGGGTCTAAAGGAAGAGATGAAAGGGAACCAAGTAGATACACACACACACACACACACACAAAAAAAAAAAAAAAAAAAAAAAAAAGATCATCTAGAAAGTAATGAGCAGGTGAGATAGCATCCAGAATATACCACTTAGATAAGCAGATCAGCTCAAGACCTGCAGAAGGTTCAGAGGTCTCAGAACAAGGAATGAATTAAGATTAGAAATATCTAAGAAGTCATGTCTATGGCATACTGGTAAAGTTGGTGGGCAGGTATCTTCTAAGAAGACAATTTTATCAGGGAGCCAAGCACTATTCCATCATTGAATAAATATTTATTGAGTACCTTCAGGGCAGTGGGCATCATACCAAATATTGTAGGTATGCTGGTGTACAATAAATGAGAAATGGCTTCTGTACTTACATAGCTGCATTGAATAGTGGAAACAGACTATGAAATATTAAATTTACTCTCCATGGAAACAGATTATGAAATCTTAAATTGACTGTCCATCTTCTTTCAATCCAAAAACACATTGCTAGCATTCACTTTCTTCCATTCAAAATGAATATGCCCCATCTTATTCTTCCTCTACAAATTCATTACCCCAATATGTGTCCCAACACCCAACAGACAACCTACCATCATACCTTGTTTTTTTCAAAGACAATTAATAGCTTTCCCTCATCTTCCCACCAACAAAATACCAACATATTCAATCAGCATACATTCTCTTTCCTTCTTTCCATCATAAAGAACAAAAATCTCTGTCCCATTTAGACCTCATCTACCCTTGAGCTCTCAGTCTTCACTCCTGCAATTCTTCTGTTTCTCTCCAGCATTTTCCTTCTCTACTAGATCATTTGTATCATTACACAAAGATGTTGTAGTTGGGAAAGGGAAGGAGGACAGGATTTTCCCTTCCAAGGAGTCTTTGGAAATAGATTAGTGTGTATTTTAGTGTCACAGTGACCAGGGAGCCCTAGTGACATTTAGTGGAGGCCAGGGATGTTATGTTAATTGTGCTCCATAGTATTTAAAAAGAACTTCCTTAATTCTCATAACTTCCAACTATTACCAATTACTTATCAACCTATCCATAGCAAAGCTTCCTGATAGAGTGGTCTACATACACCCCTTACCTCACAATCTCTCCTCAATCCACTCCAATCAAGTTTCTGTCCTCATCACTTGCCAGAGACTCTGTTTTCAACATGACCAATGACAGCCATATTGCCAATTCAGGGGTCACTTCATGATCTTTATCTTATTTGATGTCTCACAGTATCTGAACCAACTGACCACTCTTTCCTTCTTGAAATAGTTCTAAAGCATTTTGAACTAAGAAAACCAAAGTGATTTATTCTTCTCACCCAAGCAATTGGCCAATCAGTGAAAACAAAAATCTACTACTCTTCTTTCCCTTGTCTCAGGAAAGGCTGTTCAGGTGACTGAGCCAAGAACTAAAAACAAAACACCAAACAAACAAACAAAAAACTAAGAGTTACCCTGTAGTCCTCTCTCCCATTCCCCACATAAATCCATCTTCAAGTCCTATACCCAAGAATCATCTCAAAAGTCTACATTTCTCTTCATTTCCACTATTGTTCCTCTGATGCAAACCATCAGTATTTCTTGTCTGGACTACCAAACAAGCCTCATTGTTCTCCCTGACTATCTATGACTTCTTCTTCATACAGCTCCCAGAGTGATCTTTTTTAAATGTAACTATCATGCTTAAAACCTTCATCCTTACCCTATATTGCAAACCCTTACCTGAACTGAACTTTACCTACTTCTTTGACTCCTCTTGAAACCACTATGTTAACCAAACTGGTCTTGTTTCCTTCCTTGAAACATCAAATATCATCCATACCTTTTGAGCATCAAATGTTATAGAATTTATTGTATTCAAGTTAGGCTTAAAGTAGATGTTGGTGGGAAAATAGATTGAATTTTCACAATTTATCACTCTAGATGGTCAAGAGCCTCTGACCAGAAAGACAAAGAAGAATATTATAATTAATAAATAGATCAATCCATGAAGAAGATATACAAATTCATATGTTCCTAACAACAGAGACCCAAAGTTCATGAAACAAAACTGACAGAATTGAAGAGAAAAATAACAGATCTACAATAACATTTGGAGACTTGGAAAACCCCATTTTTTATTGGTTCTTTTTGGTTATACATGACAGTAGAATCTATTGATATATTTATATAAACATGGAATATATCTTATTCTAATTAGGATCCCAGTCCTGTGGATGTACATGATGGTGAACATTTAGTAATGGATAGAATAATTAGCAGAAGATTTATAAGGAAACAAAGAATTGAACAACACTCAAGCCAACTAGATCTAAGAGACATATATAGAACTCTCCACCCAATAACAGCAGAATACACATTTTCTCAAGTACACACATGTGGAACATTCTCTAGGACAGGCCATATGCTAGGCCATAAAACAAGCCTCAAAAATTTTTGAAGACTGATATCATATAAAGGATATTCTCCAACCACAATGGGATGAAAGTAGAAATAAATAATAGGAAACATGGAAATTTATAATTATGTGGAAATTAAATAACACACTCAAACAACCTATGGGTCTAAGAAGCACTCAGCAAAATTTTTTAATATTTATTTTTTAGTTTTAGGTGGACACAATATCTATATTATTCGAACCCAGTGCCTCATGCATGCTAGACAAGAACTCTATCACTTGAGCCACAACCCTGGCCTCACTCAGCAAAATTTTGTCAATCTTACCTCTCTCAGTAATTCACACCTACTACATTAACATCCTAGAAGAAAACTTGTATGGTGTCTAGGAAATGCATGAGTTCCTTTACAGTTAGCTTTTGCTGCATTACAAACCACCCTACAACTGACACAAAACAATAACATTTACTCCCATGCTCACAGGTCTCAAAATTGGCTGACAGTCATTCTGCAGGCTGCAGGTCTGTGGAGAAGCTAGGTAGTCAGGCTGAAAAGGTAAGGGACCCCTGGGGGCATTTTCTTCTCCTGGTAGAGGACAAATGCTCATACAGCTTTGGTGAAGATGTATACAACTCCTTCTAAGAACTAGGCTCAGATCTTGGAAGATATCACTTCTTCCCAATTCTATTGACCAATTGCTTCTGCCCAATTCTCTTGGCCAAAGCAAATCACATCCAAATCCAATATCAAAAAAAAAAAAAAGGGAAGGATACTCTACTCTCTATATAGAGGTTGGAGGGGAGGGAATGAGTATCTGTTGAGCAATAATCTGTCTTCCACAAGCCACTTGGAGAGAAACTTTGAAAAATGGTGCTATTGTTGCTGCTATGGATATGGAACAATAATATTTTCTTATTAACCATGTTGGTTATATTATAAATGAATGATTAAGACTCATTTTCTTCCTGAATTTGAAACTATTAAAAGCCATTTAGAAGTTTTAAATTCTTCCAGGCCATTTTACCCAGATTCAATCATCAAGTGTTTGCATATTAATTTATTCTTAGCTAAACAACATTATGAGCTCAAAGAGAACTTCTGCTTCAATGATGATTTTTCTAGTCCTGAACAGAAACTTTAAAAAATGTACTGTATATCAAAGCAACAAGAATGAGTCTGACACCATCCATAGGAACTGAATAAATACACCTTTTCTGAAAATCTTCCTAAAAGTCTCTCTGCCTTCTAAATTTTGACTTATTGTAGAAAACTTCAACCTTTCAAAGAAATCTTTGTGAACTTCACCTCTACTGAAGTATAAAATATCTACTATAAATCCAATATGAAGTCTAATCTTTCCTGGCTTGAAGACCTTGATATGTTGCTAATAGTTGCACGTATGCGCATGCGCACACATTGTGAATAATGACATCATCCCAAATTCTGCATTACTCAGTCAATTGATGGTACATAGCCTCTTCTCATGCTACAGCCCCCTACCTAATATCTGTTCCACAAAGATTCCCATCTATTTGTATGATTTAGAACTTGGTGAAAAGAAAGATATTTTCATCTTAATTTCATGCCAGAAAATATGAAGTCATAAAAACATACTGAAAAGGATAGACATTTTTAAACAAGACCTTAAGAGCCAGACCCAATTCCTGTTGCCAAACTCAATGAAGAACTGTTTGGAGTAAGAACAGAACATTGCTCTGGGAATGAGCCAGCTAGTAAGGCTGATACACGATGACATCTCTGGCTTGTATAACCTCCCTGCCCTTGAAATGAACTCTGTAGAGGTAGCTCAGCCAATACTGACAAAGAGCAAGCTGTGCTTTTCCAAGGCACACAGCACCTACACCCTCACTACTCAATTCCACTAGTTAGAGGAAAGATTCATTAAATTAATGGAAAGTCCAAATTTTTATTATTCCCAAATACAAATAATACTTTTAGATTTAAGGAAGTGACAAATGGAATCCAAGTTTTTTCCAGTTCCCCTTCCAAAAATGCCATTGAAATAATAAAGATGTAGAAAGAAAAGACAAATAGCAATACTAGAAAAATCAGGAAGAATATTATCAGCACCAGAAGGAAAGCTGATGAATTTCTAGAGGATAGTAAGTAGATAGGCTAAATGTAACTCTTGATATATATCTTAAGATTATGCCTCAATGTAATAATTGACTTACTGGGCAAACTGATAAAAAAATAATTTGTGCCACAATTGAAGATCCAACACACTAAGGAAAGTAAGTAGATAGGTTTTCCCAAAGGAACCATTAAAAAAGAAAAAAAATCAGTACAGCAAGAACATAAAAAAACAAAACAAGCAAAAAATAAATAAATAAATAAATAAAATAACCAGCAGGCTGATTAAATTAAAGGGCTTAAATTTTAGAACTGGGTCACTTTTTCATATGCTGGATCTATAAACCAGTAGTTCTCAATGTGTAAGACTTGTGTTATAAAAACTATTTTCAAAGTCATACCAAGTTGTTACTTATTTTTTATTGTGTTGATATTTGTATTGATAGTGCAAAAATAATTGTGGGTAAAACTACTGGTGCCATTTTAGTCTGATTTGTACTGCTGTAACAGAATACCCAAGACTGTGTAATTTGTAAAGAAGAGAAACTTATTCTCTTGCTGTTCTGGAGACTAGGAAGTCCAAGATCAGGATACCGCCAAGTTAGAATCTGGTTTCTGTCCTTTCCAGATGGTGCCTTGAACACTTTGTCCTTGAGAGGGGAAGAAAACTGTGTCCAAACTTGGCAAAAAGCAGAAGCCAGAGAGAATGCTCCCACAAGCCCTTTTCATACTGACATTAATACATTAATCCTAAACATCTACCATTCAGGCTCGCCATCCAATACTGTTGCACTGGCAATTAAGTTTCCAATACATGAATTTTAGAAGGGACAAAAACATTCAAACAATATTAAGCAGGAAACCGGTGTTAATAGCCATTATGTTCCTCATCACCAAGCACTCACAGAATTTAAAAAAAAAAAAAAAAAAGCCAATTTTATGTAATGTCCCTAATGAAGCAGTAAAAAAATTTTAATATTATTAAAATCTCACCCCTTGATCCTTTTTCACATTCTGTGTGACCAAAAAAAATAATAATTCTAAATTAACACTTCTTTTGAATGCTAAAATGTGATGATTATCTCAAGAAAAAAATACTCATGTACAATTGTTTGAGTTGCAAGCTGAATTTGCTGCTACTTTTTGTGAAGAACCATCTTTTTTCAATAGTCAAACAACAGTAATTCAGACTTCTGAATTGGGAATCTGACAGACATTTTGCCAAATGAATGAAGTGAACTACCTCTACAAGGAAAACAACTGACAGATTTGTTGCCAATGATAACATTCTAACTTTCAAGTGAAAGAATTTGAGGAAGCTTCTAATGCCACCATAAGCTTGACAAAAATCTCAGTGCAGAGAATTTTTTTGTTCGCAAGGATAATATTAATGACTTATGTCTTTTTTTAATATTTATTTTTTTAGTTTTATTGGACACAATAATCTTTATCTTTATGTGGTGCTGAGGATCAAACCCAGGGCCTTGCACATGCTAGGAGAGCGCTCTACTGCTGAGTCACAATCCCCGCCCAATTGTATGTTTCTTGATGCTGTATAATGAACTGTATCAAAATTTTAAAAATTTGAGTAATCCAGGGGTTGGGGATATAGCTGAGTTGGTAGAGTGCTTGCCTTGCATGCACAAAACCCTGGGTTCAATTCCCAGCACCACAAAATCATAATCATCATCATCATCATCATCATCTAGTCAACTAATATTTTCCAAATGCATGATGTTACAAAATCATGCATGGGAAATTGAAAACTGCAAGCTACAAAACAGATCACAAGACTTTTAATACGATAGAAAGTGTTTGCTGCTATGGTTTCAGATGCCACAGTGGAAACATTATTTAAGAAACTTACACTTGTCAAGTGTTGGTGTTGTATCAAAGAAGAGTATCCACATTTATCTAGAAAAGTTATTAAAATACTGAAGAGTATTTTAGTGCTGGATTCTCTTCATATACTTTCATCAAAGCAATATTTTGCAATAGATTGATTGCACACACAAATGGAGAATCCAATTGTCTTCTCTTGGTCATTAAAGAAATTTGTAAAAATGTAAAACAATGTTTATCTTCTAATTTTTTTGTTTTGAAAAGCCTAGAAGTTTTCATAAAATATTATTTACATTAATGTTCAGTAAGTTTTTTTGTGTTTTAAAATAGTAAATACTTGTTTAATTTCTAATCAGTAACTATCAATAGATACAACTCTCACAAACAAAAGCTGTGTGAGATCTTCAATAATTTTTAAGAGTGTAAAGTGGTCTTAAGGTAAATTTGGAGAATGAGTGCTATATTCATTTCCACGTTTGCCACAGTTGGGAATAAAAAGGAGATGGAGAGGTGGAAAAATAATGTCTCAATAGAAACCCAAATGGGAAGGATAATGATACTTCACAGCAGTGAAGCCACTTAATTTTATCTGTTATTTGGGTAAATTTCTTCATATCTTTTTATGGGGCCAAGGTCCTGTGGGAACATAGACACTCCTAAGGTACATTAGCAGATGCTGGAAGTGATAGTTGGAGAGCAGGTTTGGGGAAGCTCATGAAAGCTTTCCCACACCCCTCATTCATACATGGAGCTGCTAGGCTAGTCCCAGACAAACCTGAGAAAAATAAAGGGACCAAATGAATAACCTATAATGAAAAGAGAAAAAAGTCATCCGATGTCAGTTTACAAGTCCCTTCCCTTAGGCAAAATACATGAATTCGTACATGATAGCAGGTACTTTCTTACCCTAATGCACTAGAATTTACAAGATAAGGTCCTGACCTGGCTATAAAGACAAAATAGTCATGATATGAAAGATTTCAAGGCACAGACAAAACTTCAGGACAAGTATTTAGATTCTCACAGATGATGATGCTTAAGCAGTTAGTCATCTATTTAATCAGCAGGAGTTAAATGTGTTAACCAATACTGGTGCCTTTATGAACAAGAAAAGGATAGTATTTCCTTTTTCAAAAATTTTTAAATAAACGAGTTTGCTACAAGATACACTTTCTTTCAGAATACCACAAATTTTCTTTTCCTTTTAGTTGTGACATCTTATTTTCAGTCTGGAAAACAAATTATTACCCTATCAGAGATAAGGTAAGGCACTTCCGTAAATCAATAATGTTTCATTAATTCTGAGAACATACAAATCACTCTAAAATTATCAGTAAAATGCCTTGGCTGTCTAAAACAAGTCGATATAGTTCCTTTGACAACTGATAAAATTAACTGCTTTCTCTATCTCAATTCTGGTAACTTAACTTGAAATTTTAAAAAGCATATCATTGGTGGAGTTATGGGTCCTAGGAGAACTGGGAAAATGGCAAACAGTCCTAACTTATAACATGCTTAGTTTCTCATATAATATTCCCAGGTTCTCTCTCTCTCTCTCTCTCTCTCTCTCTCTCTCTCTCTTTTTTTTTTTTTTTTTTTTTTTTTTTTTTGGTAACTAGGAGGAAAGGTCTGAGAACACCTGGTCCCTGTCTACTATTACTTTCAATATTCTTTGAAATTCCCACTCTTCCCTAAAATAGCTGCCAGCGGTCAGAGGCAAAAGGATTATAGATCTAAAATGGAAACTTCTCACTTTAACAATTCCTCTTGCTCCAGAAAAGTAAGAGAACACATATGCTTATGAGAGAAAGGAGGTCACACAGATATAATTAAAAGGTGAATGAGGAGTGGTATTATGTCCGTTTTGATGCTAACATCTTCCACTATCATTTTGGGCTACAGAGAACAGATGTCACAGAGCTTGTCAAGGATCTTAGGATCTTCCTCACTAATGTATTTCCTAATTTGGGGTAAGATAACCTCTGGGACTTCTTAGGAAATGTAAGAGGCAGGTGGATGTGCAGGTTACACGTGAAAGTCTACTCCAACATTCCTACCTCCTTAGCTTTTGGAATCCTAGTATATATTATCCTAGGGAAGTTCTGGCATTGAACTTTGCTGAAAGTAGGCCATTGCTGAGTCCAAAATTTAGTCATCCAAGCCAGCTATTAGAACCATTTTTAGCTTTAGCTAAAATATTAAATTCAGAGTTGCTAAATGTACCCATATCAAAATACTGATCCTTTTTTTTTTTTTTTTTAAAGAGAGAGTGGGAGAGAGAGAGAGTGGGGGAGGGAGAAAGAGAGAGAGAGAGAGAATTTTTTAATATTTTTTTTTTTTATTTTTTAGTTCTCGGAGGACACAACATCTTTGTTTGTATGTGGTGCTGAGGATCGAACCCGGGTCACAACATCTTTGTTTGTATGTGGTGCTGAGGATCGAACCCGGGTCGCACGCATGCCAGGCGGGTGCGCTACCGCTTGAGCCACATACAAAATTATATTTTATTATTTTTGGCCTAACATCCAGAACCTATTTTCACTTTTATTTCTGGATTGATGAATCATTAAAGTCCTGCATTTTTTTTTTTTTTTTGAAGTGTAAACAATTTCTCTCTAGGTCAGAAAACTTGCATTTGTATGTTTCAGCACGCTGAGATCTGACTCTAGTTTAGGTCTAGGCTAGGAAATATAAACAATGGGAAAAAATCTTTAGAAAAATAAGCATCTCCTTGAAAGGGAACTGCCTCAGAGAAGATGATCATAGAGTTTTCAAGAAGAAAAAAATGAGTCCTTTTTGTCCTAAGAAGAGGGGTTGCTTTTGCTTGCTCAGAGAACCTGTGTGTTCAGCTGTTCAGCTTCATCCAAACCAATCAAGAGTCTTAGAATTCTACTTTTTCCCATTGATCTGTCACATAAATGACTCATTGCGTCTCTGAATTTAGTTTCCATTATAAGTCTGCAATCCTCCCAGTTTTATTTTTAATAAGGTTAGTCTAATGACTATATGTAGTTAAGAAATTTTTCTAGGGTTGCCATAAAAGTTTTCTGATTTTCTGAATGTGACTTGAGCTCAGATCTCAAACCCTGAAATTTGGCATTTTCTTTCTGAAAATGTTCTAGTGCAGTCATGAGATGTCATTTCACCCCACTGCCCGCACTTGGTCACCAAAGATAACTACTTTAATAGGTACTACATCCCAAGAAGCCACAGATGATATTTTTAGTACTTACAATCCTACTGTATGTTAAAAATTACTAGAATCCTGTCTTCCACTGTCAAGAAACTAAGCCTTTATTCACAGCCAAGGACATCTACGAATCAATCCCAAATTCCTTAAAAAATAGAAATTTTTTTTTTCAAAATTAAGTAGCACCGAGCCAACGTATAATGAGTTGATCCTTTTGTCTGAATCCAGTCAGAAAAACAAAACCCACACTAGGTATTTCAATAGAGAGGTTTATTATAGGGAAATTGGCTACATAGGTGTTAGCTGAAAAAGTAAAAAGGCAAATACTGAGATCACCTAGAAATAACTTCAGGAAGCAGCTACCATTCTGGGGCTGGAGAAACAAAAAGAAGAGAATGAGATAGCTAGGACCTAGAAGCCCAGAATAGGGACCCCATGAAGCTAGGGCTCACACCTCTCAGAAAGTGCAATCATCTGGCTGTTGGCAGTACTCGCTGAGGGGGTACCATGAGGCTGCGGGGAACTGTGCTACAAGTGAAGCATTGCCAGCCTGCAAGCAACACTAACAAGAATAGGAAGTCTCTTCCCTCCTCCAGCCTCCAGGTCTTCTATAATGCCGGCTAATGACAGAAACTAACAGGAAGCGAACTTACACAGGCATCTGGGAAACAGAGTTTGAGGATGACTGGCACCAGCAATCACAGAAAGTAGATTTGGAGCTGAAGGACAATAGGCGAATAACTGGCACGGTCAGTGTTTAGGCCTAGTGTTCTTTTCTGAACAAGTTACAGATTTCGTGTTCACGCACCTTCTAACTAAAAGTGTATAGGTACGTGGTTTTTAATACATTCACAGAGTTGTGCAACCAACCAATGCATCTAACTGCAGAACATTTATATCACCTACAAAGAACTCCTGTCCCATTAGCAGTCACCTTCCATCCCTCCTTTTCCCCCCGACCCTGACAAACACTACAATCTGTCTAGGATTTGCCTATTTTTGACATTTCATATGAATGGAATCATATAACATATGACCTTCTATGTCTTCTTTCATTTAGCTTAATATTTCCAAAGTTCATCCATGTTGTAATATGTATCAGGACCTCACTGATTTTTATAGCTGAAAAATATTCAATATTAACATGTCAAATTATACTTAACTATCATAAAAAGAACAATAATAAATAAAATGTCTTTAAAATATTTAATAGTATGTATATGCTACATTTTATTTATCTACTCATTAGTTGACAAAATATCTGGTTTGCTTCCATTTTTTGGCTAGTGTAAATAATACTGCTATGAACACTCATGTCTAAGTTTTTGTGTGGTCACCTTCATTTCCGTACAAGAAATTCACCTTAATAAAATGACACAAAGTAAGGATAAAAAAAGATACGCAATGCAAACAGTAATAATAAGAAAGTTGGAGTCACTATATTTATATCAAGCAAAACAGACTTTAGATATGTATTATGGTTTGGGTCTGCAATGTTCTCCAAAGGTTCACATATTAAAGACTTGATCCCCAATCCAGCCACATTCAGAGGTGAAATTGTAAGCCCAAATAAATCTTTCTTCTTTTAAGTTGATTTGCTCAGATATTTTGCAACAACAATGGAAAACAATGCAACATCATTAGAGATAAAAAGAGACAGTTCATGATGATAAAAGGGCTAACACATCAGAAAGATATAAAAAATAAAAATATGTATGGATTGAATATAAGAATGTTAAAATACATGATGTCAAAATTAACAGAATTAAAGAGATAAATGGATGTCTATAAATATAGTTGGAGATTGTAAGACCCTTGTTCTATAATGAACTAGATTTAAAAATCAATAAGGGTATTAGAAAATCTACAGGACATTACCAAGTACCTTGACTTAATTGGCATTTACATAACACTATTCCCAATGACAACTGAATATACCTGCTTTTCAAGCACACCTGGAATATTCATTAAGATAGATTATATGGCCAGAAATGGTGGTGCACACCTATAAATGCAGCAGCTCAGGAAGCTAAGGTAGGAGGATCGCAAGTTCAAAGCCAGCCTCAGTAACTTAGCAAGGTCTTAAACAATTTATCAAGATCCTGTCTCAAAATTAAAAAATTAAGGACTGGGAATGTGTCTCAGTGGTTAAGTGCCCCTAGGTTCAATTCTTTTTTTTTTTTTTTTAAAGAGAGAGAGAGAGAATTTTTTTAATATTTATTTTTTAGTTTTTCAGTGGATACAACATCTTTATTTTATTTTTATGTGGTGCTGAGGATCGAACCCAATGCCCCACTCATGCCAGGCGAGCACGCTACCACTTGAGCCACATCCCAGCCCCACTAGGTTCAATTCTTGATAAAAAAAAAAAAGACTTTATGTTGGTCCATAAAATATGGCAATATAAATCAACATGTGTTGAATTCAATTTCAAGGTATCAAATTTTTAACAAAATCTTAGCAAATCAAATCCAATAAAATGTAAAAGTGATGATGATGCTTATGACTAAGGAATACAAGATTACTTTAACATTTGAAAATCAAATAAAGCATACTTTTTCATAGATTATTAAGCTATCCATTTTCTTAATTTCAAGGTTAAGGACTTAATAATAGTTTGTAGTTGTGAAACAAAAATACTACATTTTAAACCATGAACTCTCTTATTGGAAAGATTAATATTTCATGTGACCTTCTATGTCTTCTTATTCCTAATGTAACCACAGCCACTTTATTACTGCTTTGCATATGTCACACTGCCTTGTTTCACTTAAACTGGATACTAGAATAGATATTTCTATGTATAAATCCCAGTGAATTCTCTTATTGAGGTTTATATGTGTGTCAATATTATTTGTTTTGCCTTTAAATAATAAGGTGTTCTTGTTTAAAAAGAAAAAGACTGTGCACATCAGGATATTAAATTGCATCTCTTTTTATACAGGCAATGAATATGAACACAAAAAAAATTACAGTACCATTTAAAATCACTAACAGAAAAGAATAAATGAAATATTTAGGTGCAAATGTAGTGAAATATTCACAGAACTTCTATTCTGAAAACTACAAAATACTGATGAAGTCAAAAAGAATCTAAAAAAACGGAGATCCTTGCCATATTCATCAGTTAGAAGATTCACAATATGAAAGATATCATCAGTTTTCCCCAAATTGATAGCTTTAATGCTATTCCTACTGAAATTCCAGTTTGCTCCTCTTTCCTTCCTTTTTTTTTTTTTTTGTCTTTCTTATTAAAACTACAATAATGGGAAGTTATGCTCCATGTATGTATAACATATCAAAATACATTCTACTGTCATGTATAACTAAAAAGAACAAATAAAAAATTCAAAAAAAAAATAACATTTAGTTTCTTGAAGAGGTATTAGCTTCTTCAAATGGTCTATTTAAGCTTGTATCAATTTGCAAAAATTACATTTTTCAAGGAATTTGTGAAATTTATTTGGCATAAACCTGCTCATAATGTTTCCTGCACTTTGTAAACATAGACAAGATCAGTGAAATTTTATAGAAAAAAGCAAGAGTTACCACAGGTAAAACCATTTCAAAAAAGAAGGACATGGTGCAAGGAATCTACCCAATTTCAGCAATCAAGATAGATAAACACAGAGCAATGAAATAGAATAAAGAACCCCAAAACGGACACATACAAATATGCACAAAAGATTTTTTAACAGGGCTAGGTTGTGGCTCAGTAGTAGAGCGATCAACTAGCACATGAAAGGCACTGGGTTCAATCCTCAACACTACATAAAAGTAAATTAATAAAATAATGGTATTGTGTCCAAATACAACTAAAAAAAGAAAAAGAAAAAAAAAGATTTTGACAAAGTTTTCAAAACACTTCGATAAAAAAAAAGAAAAAAATATTCTTTTCAACAAATGATACTGGAGCAACCAGATAAACACAGGCCAAATAAATAAAGAGCGCCAAGATGTTTACTCAAACTGAATCACAGACCTAAATGTAAAACTATAAAACTTTTAGGAAAAAACATAACACAAAATCTTGGGGATCTAGAGTAAGGCAAAAAGTTTTTAGACAACACAAAATATGTCCTGAATTAATTAATTAGATGTTATCAAGATTAAAACTTTGTGAAAGCTCATGTAGAAAATATGAAAATATAAGCTACATACTTGGGAGAAAATATTTGCAAACCATTTGCAAACTTGGGAGAAAATATTTGCAAACCTTAACAAAGAACGAATATTTAGAATATATAAACAATTCTTGAAATTAAAAATAAAAAAACTAAAAATAAGCAAATACATGTAGAGACATATCACTGATGATTTACAACAAATCCATTGCTAACATTATACCAAATGTATAATAGTGAAAAACTGAAACCATTTCCTCTAAAATCTAGACTGAAATAAGGGTTTCAATTCTAATTCTTATCACTCTTATTCTACATAGTATTACAAACTTAAGTTAAAGCAATCAGGCAAGAGAAAGAAATATAAGGGATACAAATAAGAAAGAATTATTTCAGATGATATAATTCTATTTTTTCAGATGATATAAGTCTATACTTGCAAAAAGCTAAAGAGTGCACCAAAAATCTCTAATAATAAACAGAATCAGCAAAGTGGCAAGACACAAAATCAATGGACAAAAATTGGTAGCTTGGGCTGGGGATATGGCTCAAGCGGTAACGTGCTCACCTGGCACGCGTGGGGCGCTGGGTTTGATCCTCAGCACCACATAAAATAAAATAAAAAGATGTTGTGTCCACCGAAAACTGAAAAATAAATATTAAAAATCCTCTCTCTCTCTTTAAAAAAAAAAAAATGGTAGCTTTCCTATATACCACTAATGAACTCACTGAGAAAGAAATTAGGAAAACAATCCCATGTACAATAATCTTTTTTTTTTTTTTTTTTTAGAGAGAGAGAGAGAGAGAGAGAGAATTTTATTATTTATTTTTTAGTTTTTGGTGGACACAACATCTTTGTTTGTATGTGGTGCTGAGGATCGAACTAGGGGCCGCACGCATGCCATGCGAGCGCGCTACCGTATGAGCCACATCCCCAGCCCCCCATGTACAATAATCTAAAAAAAAAAAAAAAAAAAAAAAAAACCTGGGAATAAACCTAAACAAAGAGGTTAAAGACCTCTACAATGAAAGTTATAAAACATAAAACATTGAAGAAAGAAATTAAAGAGCTGAGATTGTGGTTCAGTGGTAGAGCACTCACCTAGCATGTGTAAGACCCTGGGTTCTATCCTCAGCACCACATAAAAATAAATAAATAAAATAAAGGTATTGTGTCCAACTATAACTAAAAAATAAATATTAAAAAGAAAGAAAGAAATTGAAGAAGACACTAGACAATGGAAAGACATTTCATGTTCAGGGATTGGGAGAATTGATATTGTTAAAATGGCCATACTACTAAAAGCGATCAAGAGATTCAATGCAATTTCCATCAAAATACAAACGACATTCTTTACAGAACTAGAAAAATAATCCTAAAATTCATATTGGAAGTTATAAGACCCTCAAGTTGCCAAAATAATCCTGAGCAAAAAGAACAATGCCAGCCAGAGGCATCACAAATACTCAATTTCAAAATATTCTATGAAGTTATTACAACAAAAAAACAAGAATGTATTTGCATTAAAATAGACATGTAGATCAATGGAATAGAATACAGGACCCAGGAATAAACCCACATGTTTATAGCCACATGATTCTTAACAAAAGAGATTAAAACATACAGTGGAGACAAGGCAGCCTCTTCAGCATTTGGTTCTGGGAAAACTGAACTTCCCCCTGTAGAAAATTGAAATCATATCCCTATCTCTTATCCTATATAAAAATCAACTCAAAATGCATGAAAGACCTAAAACTTTGAGACTACCATAGAAAAATATGAGAGAAACATCTCAAGATATAGGTAGAGGTGACAATTTCCTAACGGAATTCCAAAAACTCAAAAAATAATACCAAGAATTGACAAATGGGATTACATCAAATTACAAAGATTTATAGCAAAAGAAACAGCCAACAGAGTGAAGAGACAAACCCTATAGCAGCAAAGGATTAATATCTGACAAAGGATAAATATCCAGAATATATAAAGAACTCGAAAAAATTAACAAGTAATCCAATTAATTAGCAGGCAAAAGAGCTGAACAGATACTTTTTAAAAGAAGTATAAAAAGTCAATAACCACATGAAAAACTGTTCAACATCTTTAGCGATTAGGAAAATGCAAATCAAAACTCAAACATTGAGATTCCTTTTTGCCCCAGACAGAATGTCTATTATCAAGAAAACAAAAATAATAAATGCTGGGGCTGTAGCTCAGTGGCAGAGCTCTGCTCTTGCCTCACACTGTGAGACACGGGGGCGGGGGGTGGGGGGGGTGGGGGGGGTGGAATAGTAGAGGATAGGAAAGGCAGCAGAATACAACAGACACTAGTATGGCAATATGTAAATCAGTGGATGTGTAACCAATGTGATTCTGCAATCTGTATACAGGGTAAAAATGGGAGTTCATAACCCACTTGAATCAAAGTGTGAAATATGATATGTCAAGAACTATGTAATGTTTTGAACAACCAACAATAAAAATTTTTAAAAAATAAATTAAAAAAAAAAAGAAAGAAAGGCATGTTGTCCGTCTACAACTACCAAACAGAAAATAAAAATAACAAATGCTGGCAAGGATGTGGGAGAAAAGGAACCCTACAAACTGTTGGTTGAAATTTAAATTAGTACAGGCCCTATGGAAAACAGATGGGTTTTCCTCAAAAAACTAAAAATAGATCTACCATACTATCCAGCTATACCACTCCTGAATATAAATCTGAAGGAATGAAAGCATACTGTGGAGATACCTGCAATTGTGGCACTATTCACAAGAGCAAAGTTATAGACTAAAGCTAGACACCAACTAGCAGTTGGATGGATAAAGAAAAGGTGGTATATATACACAATGGAGTATTATTCAACCATAAAGAAAAATGGAAGTGTATCATTTATAGAAAAAATGATGGAACTGGAGATCATTATAAAATAAGTCAGACCCTGCAAAAACAAATAGCACCTGTTTTCTCTCATGTATAGAATTTAGAAAGTAAAAAAAAAGCAGCATGAAGTAAAAGGGGAGTGTGCCTTTTTCCCCACATCCTCCTCAACACTTATTGTTGCATGTATTCTTAATAACTGCCATTCTGACTGGAGTGAGATGAAATCTTGGAATAGTTTTGATTTGCATATCTCTAATTGCTAGAGATGTTACATTGTTGGTGGGACTGCAAATTGGTGCAACCAATCTGGAAAGCAGTATAGAGATTCCTTAGAAAACTTGGAATGGAACTACCATTTGACTCAGCTATCCCACTCCTCAGTCTATACCCAAAGGACTTAAAAACCTCATACTATTCAATTCTCAGCACTGCAAATATATAAATAAATAAATAAATAGAGGTTCATAGACAACTAAAAAATTTTTTAAAAAATTCCTCAGTCAAAAAAGAAAACATCAACTATTTCTTAAAAGATAAACAGCAAACTGGGAGAAACATACCTAACACCATGTTCACAATCAGTATTTTACAAGATTTTACAAATCAGTTAAGGAAAAAAAAAAAAAATACCTAGAAGGGAAATTGGAAAAACCCCTGAAAAGCAAGTCACAGGAGAATAGATGTAAATGATTGATAAACATCTTTTTTTCTCTGTATAAATGAATGTTTTCATTTCTTTTTTTTATTAGTCGCTCATGACAATACAATGATCTTGACATATCATACATTTGAATCAAATGGGGTATAATTTCCAATTTTTCCAAGTGTACAGGTTGCAGAATCACATTGGTTATACTGTATGTATAAACGTGGCTGTGATAAACATTTTTTTAAATGTTTAACCTCTTTAGTAACCTCATTAGTAATCAAGAAAATATACTTTAAAATCAATTTTCACCTATCAAATTGCAAAATTTAGAAAGACAAATAACATACAAAGCAATACTGGCACAGGCATGGAAGATAGGGACTCTTGTGGGCTATATATGGAACTGTAACTACAGGCCTAGAACAACAGTCTTTAGGAGAGTACAATTTAATACACACCTTTAAATCCTAATAAGTCATTGATTCTATGTTAGGAATCTAACCCACAGAAGTACACCCATAAATGCACAAATACGTATACATAGGACATTGATTGTAGCATATTTCTAGTGCTAAAAGATAAGAAACAACCTCAAATTTCCCCACAAGGGAATAATCAAATAAATCAATGGAAAAGGATGCATTTGTTCAAAAAAGTCGTATATGCTGGAATGAAAATTTCTTCAAGAAAATTGATGTCAAACTGTGTTGCTGAAGTAATTTATTTTATATATATATATATATATATATATATATATTTATAAATATATTTTATATATATAAATATATATATATATCAGTGATATATATTTGTATGTGTATATATATGTCTGGATATACAAAAAACTATTATTGTCATTAGCTTTGGTGAGGGGAATGAAAGGGAAGAGATAAAAGAGACTCTTTCAATTCTGTACTTTAAAAATTACAGTAAGAATGATTTCTCATGAAATGTTAATATTTATGTTTCTTTAATAGAATACATGGAAAGCACTCAAAGTTTCTCCAAGCAACGTACTGCATATATTCAAGGAGCTGCTGTTATTATACTCCTTATTGTCAGCATCCTTATTCTTTACAGCTGCCAACACTGATCGGCCTTTCATCAGAGAAATTTAAACAAGATTTACAAACAGAAGTTCATTTATTCACAGAGCACATCTTTGAGGCAAGGCTATAATTCCAAAAAATGCAGACATAATAAATGACTTGCCCAAATTCTCAAACAAGTCAGGAAATGATGCGGAGCCAGGATTCCACTCTTGTACAAATAAATATATACACTGGCTCTCAGTGCAGTACTATAAATAACCCCATCCCCTGGCATTTCAGTCTCTCCCCCAAGTAATTGAGAGTTTAAATGACTTGCAAACCTTCACTTTGGCTTTAAAAACTGCCAGTGTCTGGCATTCTTTGAAAAGAGATGGCTTTTTAAAACTTGAACACCAACCTTCCCAAGAAAGTCAAGAGAATAAGATTCGTTTTCACCTTCTATAAGAGGATGACCCTAGAGGAACATAATGTTTTTCCAAATGACAGCTCTGATCATATCATTTGGCAGGAGTACTCTAAAACTATCCCAATCTGAAAACTTTCTTAAGAAAAGGAGGCATGAAAGACACTAATCTGAATCAGGAAAACGGGTCTAAATTGTGCCTCCTCTAATAAATGTGTGTGATCACAACTAACTTTATCAACTTCTCTAAGTCTCAGATTCCTTATTTGTGAAATTAGAATAAGAATACTTCCCTGCTTAACTACAGAAGTTGTCTTGAGGTTCAAATAAGAGAAAGAGATTATGGAGGTGCTCTGCAAAGTTCCAGATAATTGTTACCAACATTTGAAATTGGACTTCTTCATACAAACGTATTTCCTACTCCCTCCCACAAGATGTGAAAAAATATCTGAGTTGCTATATTCAAGCCTCTCAGTTTGGGGTCTAGTAATTTCTAGACCAACAGTTCTTAGCTGCAGCATCTAGAAAAAGAGTATGTGAAACTTATTTGTGAAGTGTGTCATAATTGAGAGTAAGTGACAAGTTTTTCTTAAACATTATACCAGATGTTACTCTTCAATATTTGCCATTGCCTTTTCTATGTGAAAGTTCCTTCCCTCAGTTTCTGATGCTTACATGATCCTCCTTTTTCCAAATCTCAGCCAGAGCTGCATTCAAGGGTAGGCAGTTGGGCAGCTGCCAAATCATTTTCCCATTAAAAAACAAACAAACAAACACTGAAATATCACTGGGATAATTAGTAACTATAGAATGAGTTAAGGTCATCATACTCAAATTATGACACAGGTGGAAGAACATAAATTTGCCCCTCCATGAAATACAGTTTAGGAAAGTGGAAACTAACAGTATTAGTCTAACATTTATTATATGCTTTTTACATACCAGGTCCTATGACAAGGGATTCACATGTATTATTTCATTTAAACCCAGCAACTATTTATGTGATTGTTTTTAAACCAATTTTTCTGGTGAGGAAATAGAGATGCCCAAGATCGTACAATAGCAGGTAACAGAGATATGATTTAAAACAAGTCTTCCTCTGGGACTTATGCTTACTGTGCATCACAGTAAGCATAGCTAAGTCTAGCTAAGTAGAGTCTAGCTAAGTCTGTCATATGTGTGTGTGTCTTGCATTTATGCAGGTACAATTCAATGAAATTCATCAGGTAGACTAAATCCAAAACCAAATAATTCATGGGCCATGCTATTGGTGAGGAACCACAGATCAATTTTAGAATAAAAAATTTTAACTTTCTAAAATATCTCCAAAGAATGTGTCTGGTTCAGAAAAAATGCAAAAGCAAAAAGAACAGACACTACAGAAAAATGTGAAATATGTTGCCAAAATGTTTCAAAATATCAGCACTGCTTAGGCACCTGTCTATAATTTCAATTGATGAAAATTAATTTTTCACCACCACCATGAAATAAGTGTTAAACACATATTTAGGATTCAATGGCATATATAACATATTTCACTCTCTCAAATTAGTGAGAAGTATATTTACTAGAAGGAATTAGGAGTTTATGAAAGCACTGGAAGATCTGGAACAACAGAGTTGAAGCTGGGGGTTCCGGGATAATTTCCAGAACACTGTTACAGAAGCGGCCCAACATGAGCACTGTGTTTATGCAGTAGGGGAGTCAGGAAACTTGTAGTAGCTGCTGACTCTGCCATGATTTGAACCAGCAAGATAGATGCCCTGCTCCCTATCTTTCATCATCCTTGAAATTCGGGTACCCAGCACTGGGACCTCTGCTAGAACTGTCTCAAGAGAAACCAACATCCGCCAGTGGAAATAAAAGAAGTGGCAGAAATACAACTTCCACTTCAGAACATTCACCATCAACTTCCACTGTTATATATGTTCTAAAAAACTAGGTTTATGAACCTAAGCTGTAATGTCTTTTGGGAAATGTAGTCTCTAGGTTTCTAGCCTCAAACAGTAAGAACTGCTAGTAGTTGTAGTTGAATTAAATGCTTCAATCCTGAGGTTAGCTACAATCAGGTATCAAATGATTAACCACCCTAGAGTTCCTACCACCTTGTGCCAACCCTGACAATATTTCAGAGTAGAGACTTGACTAGGAGCAGCCCAAAGTTGAGCCAGTGGTCCATGGCCTGATGAGAAAACAACTTGGGACAATCAGATTATTTTCTCAGGTTGAGATTGGAACACTGAAGGACTGAGCCAGTGAACTGAGGGCTTTACAAATTTTCGGTCAAATAGATTTGGGGTCAGAATGATGATGGGTTTGTGTGAGAAGAGTTATTATACAACTATTGAGAAATATGGAATAAAATGTTACAAAGGATTGCATCTGGGGTCTGGGATTGTAGCTCAGTGGTAGAACACTTGCCTACTATGGTGAGGCACTAGGTTGGATCCTCAGCACCACATAAAAATAAATAAAATAAAGATATTGTGTTCATCTATAACTAAAAAAAAAAAAAAAAAAAAAAAAAAAAGGATTGCATCTGAAAAAGAAGCCAATGAATTTTTTTCTTGTTGTATTCAATCCTTTCAAGTACTGCTATTAGGATCTATGCTTATATTGCTGGGATATAATTAAAAATTAAAAATAAAACAACAAAATGAATACCCCAAGCTTGTACCTTTGAGTCAGAACATCTAACCTCCATATCACAAGACCATTAGCTGAGGAGCAGGTGTTCCAGACAGTCCTTCAACTCCTCACCTCCATTCCCACCTACTGCATCTGGTGTTGTAAAACTGAAAATCAAAAAAATGTTAACCAGTTTCTGAAAACCTTGAATGCCAAGCTAAGGAGTTAATCACCCAACAAAGGGGATAACTTTGAATAAGGAAATGACTTTAACCTCTTTACTTTAAGGTGCTTATCAGTGTATAGGATAAATTTTATAGAGAGTGGCTGGCAGCCAAAAGATTGGTTAAGAGATTGATAGTAGGATTAAATTGTTGATAGTAGAATCAAAGAGAGAAAATAGATCCGAGAGATCCAACAATGGAGGATTTTTTGGTGGCTGTTCAGATATTAGGGGCAAGAAAAGTAAATTTAGTGCTTATCTCCCACTTTTCCAAAATCTCTTCTTTTTAAGCACTTATCTCTCATCTATTCCATGGGATTCTGGTGGTAGATCAGAATAAACTCATTTCCTCAACTCTGAAGGAGATATGTGTCCCAGGTTGGCTGCTCAGAGTACTCCTTCTCTGGACAGTGTGTTTCATTCACAGACTCATAAAACCCAAAATAAGTGAAAGTCCTTTCTGGAAACCTTTCCCCCAATCCTGCTAGGGAGAATGCTTTCTTCCTGTAAGTTCTGGGATACCTTGACCACAGGTCATCATACTGCCACAGAGAGAGGGCCTATCAAGAGACAGAACCAAACAGAAATCATTTGAGTCATTGAATCCTCCCATGCTTCTACTAATGAACTTTTATTTGTGAGCTAGGAAATTAACTTTTTTGCTTATGACTGTTTAAATTAAATTTACATCTTTTTAAAAAGGAACTTATTAACAGGGAGTCAGAGATGGCTTAATTTACTTATCAATAAATATTAGATGTTCTACTTAATGAACAATTTAACACCCAGTACAATGGAGATAAAAAGGAATTCAAAGAAATGGTCTATATACACCTTAAGATCAGCTCCAGAATTGTCAGCAATTATCAATGTCATCTGATAGCTCTGGGATTCATTCTTCCATAAAACTAAGGAAAAGGGGGATTGAATTATATTGTTATGGCTTAGATATGAGAGAATGCAAGAATGTTCAGAGGTGAAATGATTAGATTATGAGAGTTAAAACTAATTGTGGATTAATCCACTGATATGGATTAACTGTGTGGTAACTGCAGGCAAGAAGGGTGTGCCTAAAGGAAGTAGGTCATTAGGGGACATTGTTTAGGGGTTTATATTTTGTCCCTGGTGAGCAGAACTCTCTCTCTCTCTCTTTCTGGTTACCTGGCTGACTTGTCCTCAGCTGCTTTCCTCCACCATGCCAGGCAACCAGAATGTTCTGTCTCACCTTGGGCACAGAGTGATGAAGTCAGTTAACCATGAACTGAACCTCTGAAACTGTGAGCCACAATAAACTTCTCCTCAAGTTGTTCTTATCAGGTCTTTTGATCATAGTGATACAAAGCTGACTAAAACATTATATACTATATTTTCTTAGGCTCTAAAATTTATAAGTTCTTTGACATGACATAGGAGAATTATTGTGTCACTGAAGATTCTAAAATATGGAAGATTGATATGCAAAACTGGTTAAATGAAAAGAGGAAGATAATAGGACTGCAGTGATCATTTAGAAGGAATCTTTTCTTCAGCCTGATCTAGGCAATAGGTAAGAATTGTGGAGGGGAGGATAAACATTAAAAACATTAGCAAAAAGTAACAATTTAATGCCTGTATGTACAGAATACAGATGAGTCAAGTTTGCTAGTTTGGGATTTTAAAAGAATAAAAAAAATATTTAACAAAGTCAAGGCCATTGGTTCATTGAGCATAAGTATTGGGAGAGAATTAACATGCTGAATCTAAGCTATTGATATATATTAAAATAGAGCATGAAAATTTGAACTTGAAAATAAGAACTGAAATTCAAGTGGGAAATCAGGGTTTGAGTGATAATTATAAGACTCATTGAACATAGAGGAAATCATCAAAGTCCTGTGAGTGAAGAAAGAAAATCCATAAAAGAAAAAACATGATTAGTTTTCTTATTAATAGCAAAATGTTAAAATTATCTTGCTTTTTTTCGGGGGGGGGGGGGAGGGCAGTACTAGGGATTGGACTCAAGTACACCCGACCACTGAACCACATCCCCAGCTCTATTTTGTATTTTATTTAGAGACAGGGCTCACTGAGTTGCTTAGTGCCTCACTCTTGCTGAGGCTAACTTTGAACCCACAATCCTCCTGTCTCAGCCTCCCAAGCCACTGGGATTATAGGCATGTGCCACTACACCCGCCAAAATTGAATTTCTTAAGCCATTAATCTTAATTTATAAATGCTATTAGTCTGTCTATAAATCTCATAATCTTTCCATAAAAATATAGACACTTTCACTTATGCTCTGCTAATTCACAAGCTAAACAGACTAAATACTCCTTAAAATATTTAATGATTTGCATATTCAACTAATCAAATTTTTCTCAGACATTTTAAACTACAATTACAAAATCTAACCAGTGAAATCCATAAGCATTTATATAACTCCAGCAAATCTAATACTAATATACATGTGCAAAATTCTCTCAAATGTTTCATACATTTCAATAGCTGATGAAGCACATATCGCTACAATAATTCAACGTTCACAGAAATCATGAAACTGTATGATTCTAACATTTTACATTAAAGATTACAAACTGTGGTAGACATGGAGATGTTGCCACTCCAATCCTCCTTCAAGAAAGGACTTGCTATCCTGCTTGGGGACAGATATTGTGATCAGCAGGTGTCCTCCAGCTAACTTTTTCAGGACGTGCTCAGCAGCAGTCTCACCCTTCCCAGGGTAGCCCACTTCTACTAACAAAGGGAGGGTACAAGGAAGAGGTATAAAGACCTGGGATGGGACACTATGACCCACAATACTGGCTCCAGAGCTTTGTTTCTAATTATCTGCTTCTGTAAAACCGAAATACAATAGAAACTAAAGCAAGCAATCAAGAATTGCCATCTCAGATGTCCTACAGCAACCAAGGCTACAAATCTGGAATATTAGTTGAAAATTGTCACTAATTCAGGTTAACAAACCAAGTTCCTTTATTACAATGAGTATCTACCTGTTCACCCAATATATGACTGTAATCTTATTCACAATGATTTTCTTTCCTACATAAATTAAATTTGTGCATGCATACAGCTTATGGTTCCCACAAACAACATTGCCCTTAACAGTCTCTACTACTAATTAGTTTTGGGAACTTAAGTTATTCACCTCTCTATGCTCAATGTCCTTACCTGTAAAAAAGGTGTGATCTTAAAGTTTGAAGAGTAAATAAGTTAATACATTAAAAAGTGTATAAAATGGCTCATATTATGTACTCAATAAATGCTAACTATAATCATCATTGATCTGAGTTCTATTTGTGCATATTTTATGTCTTATCAACCAACATTTTATAATTTTACAAAGCAATTAAAGAAAAAGTCTTTAGATAATAAAGACCCTTAATTATCAGCCTTTTCAGATTTTAGTGAAGTCCTATACTTTGGTCGAACTTATTCAACTTTACCATTTGGAGTGCCTGGCTCATTTGTTTTATTTTTGATGGTACCGGGTATTGAACCCACCATATCACACATGCTAGACAAGTGTTCTACCACTGAGCTCTATCCCCAGCCCCATTGGCTGAATTTATTTCAAACACTACTTTCCCTACCAGTTTAATGTTTTGGGTTTCCCAATTCATGAAGACATAAACTAGATGTCTAAGGATTACATGGGGAGCATACAGGTAAAGGGCTTTTTTAAATATAAAACACAAAAATATAGCATTCCAATATTGTTCTGAAGCTATATAACTCCTGCAATGGCAAAATTAGATTCTTTCAAAGTAAAATAATGCCCCCTTCTCAAAAATCATCTCCATTAAAATGGAATCAATTTAAAAGGAATTTTAAAATAATAATGATAACAGATGGACATCCTACTACAGAGCAAGATGAACATGTTGAAAAGGCCTTTAAAACATTTGGAACTAAATGTCAATCCTAGGAAATAATCCACGCAGTTCTGAAAATTGTGTTTAGGGTTAGGCCCCTTTCAGCACCTAAAATGTTCGATCACATATCAAAGAAGTTCATTAAGAAAAACAGAAGCTGCCCTAGCTTTTGACCCCAAGTTAGGACTATTTTTGTCGCGTAGGTAGTGTTTAAAATTGTGATCCAATTTTCATTAAGTCATTTCCATGGAGCCTCGAAAGCTTAAAACACTGCGAACGAAACCCACAGTTAACACTACCATACTTTACCAACCCCACCCACCCCCAACCCATATTCTTTCAAGAGGCCAATTTGGGAAAGGCTCCAAGGCTCCAAGAATCTCCCAGAAAATGGAAGCGCAGCCTGTAGCCTTTGGCGATGCTGTTTTTTAAAACGGGAGAGCAGCCCGCAAAATGAGAATTCCAGGGAGGGTCGGCCGCTAGTGGGAGGTGCGGACAGTGGACAGCGGGACAGTACCCCAAGGCCCGAGCCCACCTGGGCCTCCCCGCCATCCTGGCTGTCTCGGCTGTTCCCGGGCCCCGACACGCCGACGTCGGGTGTGGGGCCGAGGAGCGAGCAGGGGAGTTTCTTCCCAGATTCCTCCGGGAAACCCAGGTAAAAAGACAGCGGGCGCACGTCCTGGGCCTGGGGCGCGGCCTAGGGGAACAAAGCGGTGGAGAAGACCTGTGCGCCCTCGGGGCCGCAGCAGATCCACACTAATCACCCCGACTCAGGCCGATGAAAATGCAGATTCCCGGCCGCTCCAGTCCGACAGGTCATCAACTCTATCTGGCTGCACCCTGGAATCTGCATTCTAAACTAGAGCTCGAGCCGTCCGCAGGCCAGGGAAGTTTGCGAACAATCGCTTCACGCCGGGCCGCACCGCTATCTCACCATCCCAGCGTTGGCCGGGTAGCGACGCAACCCAGCCTGGTCCTTTCCGTTAGTCCCGCCCCGCTGCTCAGCGCGGATTGGTGACGGGGAGAAGCTCTGCCGCTGATTGGGCAACGGCGGAGTCGCTCCTGGAGACCGTAGGGTTCGGCTGCTCCAGAGTGCTAAATTTATCTTCAGACCAGGACCGCGCCAGCAGCGAATCGGATCTCTATGGAGGTGGCATAGGCGGTATCCCTGATCTGAGAGCATCACCCCGTCCCCGCGTCCTTCTTTCCTCTGTTTTGTTTTTTGCCCCCTCCCCCTCCCTCCAGTCCGCGACGACTGGCTCTTGACCCCCTTCAGGCCTCGGTGAAGGTGAGAAGCAGAGGCGCCAACCGCGGCTGAACGGCGCGCTCTGAAATGGCCGCTGCCTGGAGCTGTCTAAAATGGCGGTCGCAGGCACAGCTGGGGACCGCGGCGCTGCTGTGCAGCCCAGCCGCGGCCAAGGCCGTTCTCTCCAGCGCAGATGGAGAGGCAGTAGAGGGAAGGCGTTGGATGCTAAAACGAATTCTTGTGGTCGTTAGCGGAGGCGACCGTCTGGGACGCGAGAGAAGTCCTGAGGCGAGGGTGGGCAGGGACAGGAAGCACGCCCCCAGACGGGGTGGTCTGCGGGCGACGCGCACCTGTGACAGGGAGGCGCCGAGGGTGGCTGGTCCGGCCACACGTCGAGATAACCGTGTAGAAAAGCACGTAGGTGCCGGCAGAGCTGCCCTCACGCACTCCCGCCTAGCCTTTGTGATTGGCCTGCTCTCCTGCCCCGAGGGGGGTGTTCACAGCTGGAACCGCCTGCGGGTGGATGCGACAGGGTGCCTTACCTGTCAGGTTAGTCTAGTCAGAGGAAGAGAGACGTTTTCCCACCTTTTCAGGGAGTGGAATGAAAACTTTCCTCCAGGGAATAGAGATTCTTTGTCCTCAGGTGCTTTGGGGAAGCCCCTCTGTAGAGCTAGGGATGAGGCCCTCCTATGAAAACGAGGCTTCGTGCTCTTGGGTGTCTTCTGACGGCGAGGGAGAGGCATCCTAACCCCAGATAACCCCGCCGCTCCACGGAGGTCTCTGGCTAAATCCAAATTGAAACTGAAAGAATCTGCGCTTTTATTTTCAATAAGAAATAGGATTTTTGTGCTGCTGCCAGTTTCCAGCTGTTGACTTCCTGGCAGTTAGAGTCCAACTCCTGGTCCTTTTTTTTTTTTTTTTTGGTGCTTGGGGAATTAAAAGAACACGCTAGGCATGTGGGCTATGTAGTCAAACTTTTGGGACTTTGTTCTTGGTTCTTAGAAGATGTGTTAACTTAGTAGATACTTAACACCTCCTTGTTGATAGAGTGGAGTTAATAGCCCCTGGCTCTCGTTTGAGGATTAGACAAACTGATCTGTATTCGAATTTGAGCACAGCTACTTGCACATAGTAAATAATGATTGCTCAATAAACCTTAATTGTCTTGAGAAATTGCTTGTTGAGGGGACAAAACTAATTGTAGCCAAAGGTATATTTCATATAACACTTCTGTGTATAATTCCATGTTAGATTTGGTGCTTCATTTTAGAGACATTAAGAAGAGGCTTTGCTTGAGTTCAATTTTCCTAGTTTTTTTTTGGGGGGGGGGGGAGGGGCTGTTTTTTGTTTGTTTCTGTTTTTTTGGCGGTGCTGCAGATTGAACCCAGGGCCTTATGCATGCTAGGATAGCACTCTACCAATTGAGTTATATCTCCAGCTGGTGGTTTTGTTTTTGATGTATTTTTTTGAAGTCAGTGGGTAGGGAAGCATTTCAGAGCGGTGAAATTGCCACAGTATTAAAGAAGATGAAAATATTCACAGTTTTACTTTGCTAGATGCTAGGCATCTTCTGTTTCAGTCCAAGAGCAACATTGTAATGAAGAATCGTTAATACTGCCTAGATCTAAAATTTATTGTGATGAATGCTCATCTTAGAAATTTGTAGTTAATTCTGCTTATTGCAATGTCTAATTTTAATTTTTCTCATTTTAGGCTTTTGGTTACTCCCCTTTCCACCCCATCCCTTAATTTTATTCTTTTGAAGAGTCTACATTTCAAGTTGCCAAGGTGGAGAGCGTGATTGCAGAAGGGAGTACTCCTCATTTCAGGTATCTTACCCACTAGCATTTTGATTCAGGATCTAACATGAGATTATAAGGCTTATTCTGTGACCAAGATTATAAAGTTTAAATCAAAAGTAGGTGCATTTTTATAGACACAATTTGTATGTTTTAAGTTACAAAGTTTAACTTTAAAAAATAGTATTTATTAGAGGTTCTTAAGTTTGTATTACTCTTTTAATTATGCTTTTTATTATATGAAAAGAAACCTTTTAAAATGAGAGTTTACGTTTTCTTTAGTTCCTAGTTGGGTTTTCACCTATAGTATAATGGAATCCAGAATAATCAATAAAAATATACATTACTTTGGGGACTGGAGTTGTAACTCAGTGGTAGAGGGCTTGTCTTGCACATAGGAGGCACTGGGTTTAATCCTCAGCACCACATAAAAATAAATAAAGATATTGTATCCATAAAATATATATATATATACACACACACACACACACACACACATTACTTTGAGTCTTAAGTTGGATAATGTAAACATATATGTAATTTTTTAAGTCCAGAGAAATAATCCCTAATTTTTGGTCTATAGTTCATTGTGAACACATAATATACAGGATACAGTAGAACTCTGTCTTGCAATGCTTTCAACAGTGTTTTTTGTTTTGTTTTGTTTTAAGTTGTAGATAGACACAATGCCTTTATTTATTTTTATGTTGTGCCAAGAATCAAACCCAGTCAGTGCCTCACACGTGCCAGGCAAGTACTCAACCACTGAGCCACAACCCCAGCCCTGAACAGTGAATGTTTTTAATATAGCTCATGAGAATTTTTGCCAGCCCTAAAGAGAGACTTTGGATGTATGATTATATCAACACTTGATACATCTAAGGCCATTAGTAAAACTAAAGAGATTCCAAAATAAACCATGAGATGGGATTGGTAAATTATGGCCTGTGCTCTCTGTTCTTGAACATAAAGTTTTATTGGAACACACCCATGCCCATTCTTTTGTGTATCGATTATGGCTGCAGTAATGCTACAGCTAGGGAGTTGAGTAGTACAACAAAGACTATGGCCCACAAAACCAAAAATATTTACTATGCAGCCCTTTCCAAAATGTTCACCAATCTTAGAAATAATCTTAATAACTATTATATCTTTGTTCAACAATCCTCGGGCTTTTTATAGCATGTTAATATTCCAAGTGTTTTGATAAAAAGATTGCTACTAGCAATAATTTTAATAGTTTATTTTAATGTAAATTTATTTAAATATAAGTTTAATACTACTAAACTCATTTCTATAGCTTTTATTTTTATGTGATAATCTACCTTTTAAGAAAGGTGTGCCATACCTGAGAGCACCAGGAAGTCGCATGAGAGATCACCTGATAAACGAACGTGTGATGTTCCATCTGCGCATTGATGCATAGGCAGCATTTACAAATTAACTGATGTGTTACTGTGTATCATCTCTCGTCCTCTTTGTATCCTGTCTTATAATTTCAACACATTTGTGATACTCAATGTTTATTCTAAATTAACCATGTTTTGTACCACAAATTCATTGCCCATGGATCTTTTGCTGAAACAAGGAAATCTTAAACAAGAAGTAGAATCTTTTTGTTACCAAATTGTATCTGAATCAAATGATCAAAAGGTTGGAATATTACAAAGTGAAGATGAACAGTTGCAGCCTTCGGTTTCTAAAAAATCAGAAGGTGAGCTTTCCAGGGTCAAATTTATGTCTAATTCCAACAAAATAACATTTAGTAAAAAACCAAAAAGAAGAAAATATGATGAAAGTTATTTGTCTTTTGGATTTACTTACTTTGGAAATAGAGATGCGCCTCATGCTCAGTGTGTATTATGTAAAAAAATTTTATCAAATAGCTCTTTAGCTCCTAGTAAGCTTCGAAGACATTTGGAAACTAAACATGCCGCATATAAAGACAAAGATATAAGCTTTTTCAAGCAGCATCTTGATTCACCTGAAAATAATAAACCCCCAGCACCTAAAATTGTCAATACAGATAATGAAAGTGCTACAGAGGCATCATACAATGTAAGTTACCATATAGCCCTGAGTGGAGAGGCTCATACTATTGGAGAATTGCTTATCAAACCTTGTGCAAAAGATGTAGTGATGCGAATGTTTGACGAACAATATAGTAAAAAAATAGATGCAGTACAACTATCAAACAGTACTGTTGCTCGAAGAATTAAGGATCTGGCTGCTGATATTGAAGAAGAGCTTGTTTGTAGACTGAAAATATGTGATGGGTTTTCACTACAACTAGATGAATCAGCTGATGTTTCAGGACTTGCTGTGCTGCTTGTGTTTATTCGTTATAGGTTTAATAAGTCTATTGAGGAAGACCTACTTTTATGTGAATCTTTGCAAAGTAATGCTACTGGTGAAGAAATATTCAACTGCATCAACAGTTTTATGCAAAAACATGAAATTGAATGGGAAAAATGTGTCGATGTTTGTAGTGATGCTTCTAGGGCAGTAGACGGGAAAATTGCTGAGGCTGTCGCCTTGATAAAATATGTGGCTCCTGAAAGCACTAGTAGTCACTGCCTATTATATCGACATGCACTAGCAGTTAAAGTAATGCCTACATCTCTAAAAAATGTGCTAGATCAAGCAGTGCAAATCATCAATTATATTAAAGCTCGACCACATCAATCCAGACTACTAAAAATTTTATGTGAAGAAATGGGTGCCCAGCACACAGCACTTCTTCTAAATACAGAGGTAAGGTGGCTTTCGAGAGGTAAAGTTCTTGTAAGGCTTTTTGAGCTTCGGCGTGAACTACTGGTTTTCATGGATTCTGCTTTTCGATTATCTGATTGTATAACAAATTCATCCTGGCTGCTAAGACTTGCATATCTTGCAGATATTTTTACTAAATTAAATGAGGTTAATCTGTCAATGCAAGGGAAAAATGTGACAGTTTTTACAGTGTTTGATAAAATGTCATCATTGTTAAGAAAATTAGAATTTTGGGCCTCATCTGTAGAAGAAGAAAACTTTGATTGTTTTCCTACGCTCAGTGACTTTTTGACTGAAATTAATTCTACAGTTGATAAAGATATTTGCAGTGCCATTGTACAGCACCTAAGGGGTTTGCGCTCTGCTCTTCTAAAATATTTTCCTGTAACAAATGACAATAATGCTTGGGTTAGAAATCCATTTACAGTAACTGTTAAACCAGCTTCATTAGTAGCACGAGATTATGAGAGCCTAATTGATTTAACCTCTGATTCTCAGGTGAAACAAAATTTCAGTGAACTTTCACTAAATGATTTTTGGAGTAGCCTAATTCAAGAATATCCAAGCATTGCAAGGCGTGCAGTTCGTGTACTTCTTCCTTTTGCAACAATGCACCTGTGTGAAACAGGGTTTTCATATTATGCTGCAACAAAAACAAAATATAGGAAAAGACTTGATGCTGCACCTCACATGCGGATCCGACTTAGTAACATTACACCTAATATTAAACGGATATGTGATAAAAAGACACAAAAACACTGTTCTCATTAAAATCGGAAGGTTTTGCATGTCCCTTGATAACCAAATGTACATGAAAATAAAAGATGATTTACTTCATCTCTAGTATTTGAGATTTTAAATAAAGTTATTCAAGATTTTTTATACTACATAGATGTTAAGAAAACTAAAGAATCAAAAAATAAACGTACTTGTTGGCTTTTTTTTTTTTTTTTTGACATTGTAATCTCAAGGATATCTCTGGTCTTAACTGGGAAATGATGGTCCACAAGATAAAATTCCAGTTCCTCATAATAACATACCCCCTCAGGATCTATCTCATCCCTACCCATTTTTCTAGCCATGCTTTCTTTGCAACTCTCTAGCCCCATGGAATATCTTGCCACTCTTTAAACAAATCACACTGTTGCATGTTATCAGGTCTAAAAAAACTATTTCATCTCCATCTTGCTTTCTGATAGACTCCTATTTGCTTTTCAGTATGCAGTGCTACTCTAGTTTTGTTTTTGTTTTCAGTTATTCTGTTAACTAGAGTTCGGTGTGGTCATTATGCAAAAGTCACTGAAGAATGTCATAGTTATGTGAATCAAGCTGCACCATTGAGGAAGAGGAAAAGAAGTAGGGAGAATATTTTCAGATATTTTGTTTCCAGTTCCAAATAGATTATTGCAAATTCCATATACTGTATTCTAAATTAATGAGACTTTTCTGTATAGTACTTGTAGATGATTAAACTTTAACTCCTTATCAGTTTATTCTTGTAATACTATAAAAGGCTCCTGCTGTCTGGACTACTTTTCCCCTATCACATGATACAACACAGGCCCACCATCTGAATGTTAAATATTTTGTGTTGCTCCAGTGGTCAAGAGCCATTATTTATTTAACCTCTCTTATTGAAACCTAGCCTACTCCACTATTTAACCAGCTGACTACAACATTCTGAACTTTCTTGAACCTCAGTTATCTATAAGGTTATAATTGTCTCTTTTGAAGATTATTATGAAGATTGGATGAGACTATATATAAAACTCCTACAGTGGGTGATCAGGAGTAAGTGTACAACTTGTGTTACTTCTTCACCACATCTAACTATGTTCCAGTTAAATTTGACTCACTTCACCCTTCTAATCTGAGTTTTTATTCTCTAGAGACTCAACAGTTTCCCTGGCCATAGGACCTATCCTGACCAAGGCAATAAGATTAAACATTTCTAGCCCAGGCTTTTTCCCTGTCACCTTATTAAATAAATACCTTTTTACTTGTCAGGTGCTTTAGTAGGGGCTTTGTATATTATCAGTAATCTTTACAATCCTTGGGATTTAGGTAATTTTGGACTTACCCAAGGTCACACAGTAAATGAAATTTAGTTTAAAATAAGTCTTTTCAAAGATGGAATTTTTTTCAGTCATTACCTTGCAGACTTTTCTGATACCATCAAAGAGTGACTTGGGTGTATAACCTAAAACTCCCTACTAAAATCTGAATTTTTTTTGAAATCTGTTTTCTTCTGAATTCATCCAAAATTAGCTATCTAATTTTTGATAGACATGAATGTCATTTTCATGTATAAATTATATGAGTGCCTATTTTCATGTAAGAATATGGATTAAATTACTATCAAGTAAATTCCCCAGAAAGGTACATCATAACTGCTCATACATACAATACTGTTTATGTACTAACTCCAGAATTAAATATGCCCTAGATTGAGAAGTTTGTTCAGTGCCATGTCTATCTGGCTCAGACCTGAAGTCTGATCACTAGACTCCATGCAACTGCGGAACCTGAGCTCTTGATTAGATAGACAGTATCCTCTATTCAGGATGTTATCCTCTTAAGATGAGCTCTCTTATGTTCCAACCTTTTTCTTCTAACATCCTCCTCTGGGATTCTATAGATTCCTGCACTTAAATCCAATTTCACAATTGGGATCCTGCCATCCATTACTAGATATTGCTGATGCTACCCAACTTTGATGCCAATTCCACTTGTTTATAATTTTCCAGGACTTTCCTATGGCTTGTGAGGCTAGTAAGAACAGGGTTTTAGCACCTAAAGGTGGGTCTGGTACCTGCTGTATGATAGGTAAGTCTACTTCCTGATAGCCACTATCTAAAGTAACCTAGTATAGTTACCATGATAGAATCCAGAAACAATATTCTTTTCAGGTTATGTTTAACATAACCTGCCCTTCAGAATTGGCTTTCTCTTCTATAAAAAGCAAAGTAAGCAGCACTGCCATCCTACTAACAGTCCTTTGGTTACCCTTCTGCCAGACAGCATCCCCAAGACTGACACTAGAGCTTCTAACTGGAGATTGCAGGAATTCTCTGAAAACCTTTCACACAAGAACTACTATTAAAGAAGAAATGAGAGAAATTTCACTGAATAATAGAAGAGCTATTTGGGTCTAACTGATATTCTTGAGGCACCCTCAAGTGATAGCTACCCTCCTTGCCTATCAATGAAACAGTAAAGTTCTGATGTGCCCAAGCCCAAAGGACTCTAACCTTATTCCCTGTATTTCAAGTAATTGGCTTTAATGAATATGTTTTTTTTGTTCAACTTTCCTTACCCCACTGCACATAATAATAACACTCATAAGTTCTCGGTAGCTAAGGCTTCTTTGGGTCATTTGTAAAACTTCACAAATATCTAATTGTGAAAGGTACTTAGTGAATTTTATATCTTAGCTTAAAAAGTAAAGTATTAAGGTGAGATATAATTCATACTTTATTATGAAAATTAACATGACCCCTAGCTTTACTTAAACAGAAAAGGCAGTGATTAACTAGACTTTGTCTATCATGGATTTCAAAGTCAACATTTATTTAATCTCCCCTGTTGCCAAGAATCCATCAGCTATGTAAACCTAAGTGCCTCTGGAACTTATCTATGCTTATTTCGTTTTTTAAAGTTGGTATAGCGGCACTGTTAATGAGTACAATGGAAAGAATTCTAAAGTGGGTGTCAAGAGATTTGTATTCTGCAACTAATTAATGCCTTAGATAAGTTCATTTCCCTTTCTAGGCCTTAGTTTCTTCATTTAGTAAATGAAAGGGATTGAACTAGAATGAACTCTTAAAAGTTTTTATCCATAAGATCAATATTTATACAACTGAAGATTACAGTGACGATACATGCTCAGTTATTTGAAATAGAACTTTCATTAGGCCCAGCTAGCTCAGTCAGTGGAGCATGAGACCCTTGAGGCAGTAGTTTCAAACTGGTTTTTTACCAAATCCACAAAAAGAAACACTACATTTTGACCCAAGTGTGTGCGTGTACACTAATAATAAACTACTAACCTTACGTTTAATTTCGAATTTTACATACTATGTAACTTTTTTAATGATGGTTAGGCCCCAGAAATTAATTTCATGATCCATTCTTGGCTTATAGCCCCTGTTAAACATTGATTGAGTATATGCCATTGCCTTTACAGAAAATTGTTCAGAACCTGGATCTAAGCCTATTAAGGTATTGTATTGCTCTGGTCACAGGAATAGCAGGTGACCTGATACAGGCCAGTAAAAAGCAAGGACAATTTAGGGGGGCTTTCAAAAGGTGTTTCTTCATTCTGAGGAAGAGATAAATATCCTATGTGTGTAAGAGCTGGAATATTGCAGCTCCCTAGCTGCCAGCCTATGGATAAAGCCAACACATAAGAGGGCAACCCAAAAAATTAATGAGATACCAGAACAATCGGTTACTGCCTTGCCTTTATTGTTGTTGTTGTTACATAGGCAGTAAATGCCCTTTATTAAGAAAATTTAAGTTGGGTTTCCTACTACCGTAGGCAAAATCATCTTAATATAGTGGTCTTGAATTTAGCCAATGAATTACTGAAACCCAGCTGTGCCTCTGTCTTATATAACATCACTGTGAGCGAAATGGACTCAAATCAAGACAAAGTTGATGATAGAGTAATGCATTTCTGCATTATTAAATATCCAAAAACAAATCCATACTACACGTAAGAAAGATTTAATTAATGATGTTTAAATTCATTTTTCCAATTTTATAATAGAGTATAAAAGCGAATATAAGCTTCAAGAGGGCAGGGATATCGAATTTCTTTGCCTCTGTATTCTCCAGGCCTAGAATAATGTCTGATACCTAATAGTTGTTTACTAAAATGTCAAATGTCCAGCATTACAGTGATGTGAAAAGGTCTAGGATTGAATCTCAGCTCTCATACTTTCTAATTGTGGAGACTTGTACAAGGTACTGAAGTATCTTCATTGCTTAAGTTTCTTCATCTGTTTTAAGAATATTTTATTCTGTTTTACTCACAGGCCTTCTCTGAGACAAGAAATCCTATTATGTAAAATTATTATGTAATGTGCTATCTCATTACTAAAAATCATTATTTTAATACCAACAGTGTTATAACACAACATTGCTTGATAGAGATCATGTTAACTTGGGTAATAATATCCTTTTTTCTTTTTGACCATATATTGGTGCCAGATATTATTTAATTATGACAGCAACTCTATGAGGTAGGCTGTCACATTCCTCATGACTAAAACACTCAGGGTCACTCCAGGTGAACTGGGCTGTGTGAAATAATCACACAAGAGACAGAGATATCTTTTTCTTTGGGTCCTGTGACAGCTCCTCTGACCTTAAGGGTCCACAGAAAGAGAGAGCACATGCTGAACCCTTTTATTGAGGAGAAACCATTCAAATGAGGCAAGGAGTCAGGTTTCAGGGGGCTGAGTCTAGCTTCATGATGTCTGCTGTCAACAGGTTGACTGACATCTAGGAAGGCCACACCCAAAGCCAGAGCAAGAGAAGGGGAGACACAAAGGGCATTTCCATGAAACATTCTATCCCAAATAGGGCAAAGGGGTGGTATTACAGAGGGATAGGTGAGTGTAGCTGAACCCCATGGGTGACATGACTACATCTGAAGACACGCCCTCAACTTCCTGAACTGGGACAATGTCCAGGTCACTACAAAATATAGTGACCAGTCAAAGCCTCTCACTTCAGGATGGAAAGCATGAGTCATTCAGAGTAGCTATCAGCCCCATTTTAGAGATAAGAAAACTAAGGCTTTAGTCATCTATTACATAACAAATTACCCTAAAACCTAGTGACTTTAAATCATCAACAGTTATTATCTCATTGTTTCTATAGGTCAGGAATCAGATGCAGCTTAGTTCAGATTTTGCTTCATAGTCTCATGAGCTTTAACGAAAGTGTTGGCCAGAAGTGCAGTCATTTCGAGGCTCCACTAACAAAGGATGTTCTTCTAAGCTCACTCCTGCCCACAAAATTTAGTGTCTCACAAGCTGTTGGAAATTCCTTGACACATGGACTTCTGTAGGCAGCTCACAACATCTCAGCTGGCTCTATCAAATTGAGCAAGTCGAAGAATGACAGACTGAAGTCAATCTTTTGTAACCTAATTTTGGAGTTGACATGCCATCAGTTTTGTTATATGCTATTCATTAAAAGTAAGTCACAGGGCTGGGATATAGCTCAGTTGGTAGAGTGCTTGCCTAGCATGCATAAGGCCCTGGTTCAAACACCAGCACCACACACACAAAAAGCACAGTAACTAACCCATATTAGGAGGGAGTGTATTACACAAAGGCATGAATACCAGGGACAGAAGTCATTGTGAGCCATTTTAGAAGGCATCTCCTACAGGCTGAGAATGTACAAATTGCTGATTCAGTTTTACAAAGCTAATGAGTAGCAAACCTGGGATTTCATGTCATAATCTGCCAACAAAACCCACAGTGTTTCCATCTATTCTTTTTATTTTATTTTTCATCTGTTCTGGTAAATACATAGGAATGATATTCTGTCAGCATAAAGTTTCCTAGAATAAACTTTCCTAGAATTCTTCTAAAATGTTATAAGTCTTTTTCTCAAGGACAGAATAAGCCATCTGCATTCTAATTGTTTTTCATAGGATAGTTCATCCTAATTATTTTCTTTATAGATAGGTCAAGGTAAACCATTTTTATTCTTGGTCTGTATAATAACTTCCACATTTTGGCAATATAGAATTTTCATTTTTAAGAAATTATACAAAGAAATTACTTCTCAGCAAGATTATGTAAAGGAAACAACTTGGTAGCCACACCAGTATTACTAATGGGCCTTTGGGGAGTATATCTTTTTGTTAATTTATTCACATTTGGATGGGGAAGAACATAAACATTTGTAAATAACAATAAAGATGTATGTATTTATACATGGAACTGTATAAAGTTCAGAGAAGAAATATAGTGAAAGAAGTGTGTTAATGAAGAATTTGTTCAGGAAAAAAAAAATGCATTGAGACTTGAACCATGGATCTGAGTGTATCAGGTTATTATGGCACTGAGTTGTTTTAAGAAAAAAAGAAAAGTATCGCCCAAGATTTTTTTTTTTTTTTTGCAGGGGTGGGCAGTGTTGCTTTTATGTATTTATTTTCCCATATTTGTAATTGGTACATTATAATTATACATAATACTGGGATTCATTGTTATATACCCATATAACAACATAATTTAGCATGGTCCAAGATTATTGGAGCCTAAGCTGATTCCTAGCAAATTTGAAATTTTGAGTATTTTCTGCAATATAGGGGACAGATGAGATCTGATTGGCAAAACAGCAGTCAGACTTCAGGACCAGCAGTGATAGAAACATGGAGTTGGGGTGTGAGAATGGAGGGAGTACATATGTCCTAAAATAAAGGGTAACTGTTGGAGAATGGGATTTGAAACTTCTAGTTCAATTGGTTTCTTTCCCCATTCACTCTCTTCAAAACCAAGGGTACCCCAGAAAGGTATTTGTCCCTTGCTAGCACAGTGACTGGAAAGTTGGGGCAGATAAGCCAGGCAGTAACCCAGAAGGCTATGTCCAGGAAAGGAAACCTAACTTCATACCTACAACACTAGCCAGTGGCATACCCTATCCAAGATTATATTTTATTCTTCCCTTACAATTACTAGAGCAAACTATGTTGAACAGAAATGGTATCATGACATAGAATAGGAAATACCAACACAAAAACAAAATCAAAGCCAGGCGCAGTGACGCACACTTATAATCCCAGCAGCTTGGGAGGCTGAGAAGGTTCAAAGCTAGCCTCAACAATTTAGCAAGGCCCTAAGCAACTCAGTAAGACCCTATCTCTAAATAAAATACAAAAAAAGGGCTGAGGATGTGGCTTAGTGGTTCAATCCCTGGTAAAAAAAAAAAAAAAAAAAAAAATACCCAAAGAAGACTAATATCATGAAAAGGTAATACCAATCAACAAACAAAAGACTAACACCCAAGAAACCAGTTATTAGAGTAAACAGAGGAGGATCTTAGAAATTATATTTATTTAGTGCATACTGGTATGGTGTCAGGCATTGTTCTAAGGACCTTAAATGTAATTTTAATTTAATTCTTATACAGAATATCCCCAGAGGAATGTGAGAGAATATTGCATCATGAAAGGAGAACTAACTTATGAAAAAGAACCAGTTAAAGATTGTGAAAATTAAAAAATTAAAAGATGAATGAAACAACAAATGGACTTTGATGAAGTGCAAATTAGCAAAACTGCAAAAGTAAGCTGAAAAAATTATTCCAAAAAGAACAAGGATTGGGGGAATATGATTTTAGAGACTATAGATCCAGAAACTAATGTCTCTTTCATAGTTCTAAAGAGAGACAAGAATTTGGGGGAGGGAATAATTGAATAAGTGATAAAAGAAAAATTCTTGGTATTACTCTAGCATAATTTATATTTAATGCCATTTGCATTTTTTAAAATGATCAAGCATTACATAAGTGTATCTATTTTTTATTACAATTTGCATCTAAAATTCCATCACTTTGTAATATGTATTTCTAAATTATATTTTATGTTTTTATAACAATTATGCTAGGTTTTTAAACTTTATTTTGAAATAAATTTTCACCTAACAAAAGTTGCAAAAATACCTTTCACCCAGCTTCCCCTGTTATCAACTTACATAAGTACAGTGTAATCATCAAAATTAATCGATTAACATAAGCACAATACCATTAACCAAATTATTAATATGCCTTATATAAACAAGGATGCAAAACAAGTCAACGGGAATGATTAATGTACACAGATAAATGCAAAATAGAAAAAAAGAAAATGAATAACTATTGTATCTTTATTTCTATAATTGGTCTTGGTGCCACTGTTTACTATGTCCTTTCATCTCTTCATATTCTTTTTCTCAATATCTTCAGCTGGTTAAAGTTTCCGTGTGATGTGGTGATCCTCAAACTTGAGAAATTTTGAGTTCTTGATGTTCTGTTTTAATAGGTTCCTGTGGTCCTTTTAACATTTGCCACTGAACTTAGCAATACAAGGAGATGATCTGAAGTATCTCCTAGGTTTAAGACTTCCTCATCTTTGTGCTGAATATATAGCAGCAATCATATTTCCCTGATATCAAGCCTGTGCAGTAACCTGTTTTTCCTTCTATTGTTCCAATGTTATGAAAAGTCCAAAATAACCAAATAATAGAAGAAAACTTCCAGTTAAGTAAAACCATTCTTGGGTTCTCTGGGGAGAGTATTCCTTCCTTGGATACAAAGACCTTTAAATAGGCAAAGCTCAAAGTTGTGGGAAATAGAAAGCAAAACATATTATGAGTGGATCAGTGGAGGTATTCATCTCACTTCTGGGTTTCCCAGCTGATAAATTACAGATAAAAGAAAAATAGCATTTTATGTTGGTTATTGGTTCCCTACACATAATGCTGTAGGATAGGAGTTGGAAGACTTCTTTTCTATAAAGGGCCAGGTAGCAAATATTCCAGGCTTAAGGGCCACATAACATATGTTTTTTTTTTTTTTGTTTACAACCCTTGAAAAGTGTAAAAACCATTCTTAAAAGCTATACAAAACAGGATGTGGGCCATATTTGCCCTCAGACTCTAATTTGCTATGATAGGGCAACACCTAATTTTGCAAAGTGTTCCCTCCCTGTTGGCATTGGAACTGAGTATTTAAAAGGCCATTTAAGAGTTCTTAAGACCAACTGCTTCTGGATGATGAGATATACTATACAGTAAGACTCTAGTGAGTCTTGTGAGTATGTTATTCTGGGCAACCAGGGATTAGTACTATTGTCTAATAATCCCTTTAAAGAGAAAAATGTTTCCATTCCCCATGTTTGGTTTACCCTAGCAAATAACTATATATCCCTTTGAGGGAAGGCTGAGAAAAAGATGTACATATCATAATCAAAAGCTCCTTTCTTTAAAGTATATAGAATATTCTGTACTCAAGGGCCTCAGAGTCTGAACTTCCCAAGACTAAAAAATGGTTGAGGGCTTTTACGCTTAATAATATCCACAGTCTGGCCTCTGTTTTCCCAGCTTAGAGTTTATTCATTTGTATAAATATTTAAGTCCTAATGAGCTATCTGTTACACAGCTTTCCATCACTGTGACAAAATAACTGAGAAAATCAATTTAGAGGAGGCAGGATTTATTTTGGCTTACAGTTTCATAGGTTTCAGTCCATGGTTAACTGGATTCATTGTTTTTGACCTGTGGTGAGGCAGTACATTATGGTGGAAGGGGTGGTGGAACCAAGCTGCTTACCTCACGGAAAGCCAGGAATAAGAGAAATTGGGTTAAGAGAAGGGGCCAGGGACAAGAGACACCCTTTGAGGACACACCCATGGTGACATACTTTCTCCAACTAGGCCCCACATCCTAATAGACCACTCAATTAGGAACCTATCAATGAACCAACCCATTGATTAGATCAGAGCCCTCATGATCCAATCACTTTCCATAAGCCCTATTTCTGAACATTGCTGCCTTGAGATTTTAAGCCTTCAACACAAGAGCTTTTAGTGGGTATTATAGATCCAAACTATTTTTCTGGTCCTAGAAACTGATCAATTAGCCACCACCAAAGATCTATAGATCAAAACTTTGATCTTCCATTCTAACCCTACTTGGTAATCATGTACAACATGATGATGGCAGTTATGTTCTGCTACCTGACCTCTGCCACCTCAAGATCCTTCACCATCCTTAAATTAGAAAGCCATTTCAATGCTAGCACATTACAGCCATTACAGTAATGTTTAGGGATTCATGTATCATCCTTACCAATCTGTTTCTTCATGCTATGATATGAAGAGAATGTGCTCTAGGCCATTTGGGTATACAGGAGTAGATGATCTTAAAAAAAATAAAATAAAAAATAAAAAAAAAAAAACACTTCAATGTTGCTTTCTTCTGAGAACATTGGAATTTGTTTTCAACATTATACCAAGAAATTCTGGCAACTAACTCAGTTTTAGTCACCAATTGAGTCTAGTTTTTAATTAATCAACACATCTAGAACACTCCTAGCTACCCAAACTAGTAACTAGTATGACTCCAAAATTTCTAGTAAGTGTTCTCATATCAACCAATTCATCACAATCTAAAATTATGTTCTTTCTCTGATCTTGCACCCTTGGAGTCTCTTCCTATGCATATCCCTAGCATTTGGCTTCTGTAATTTAACAAATCTTGTCATTTGGGGGGCAAGTAAACCTTCTCTTCACAGATTTATTATGTAATTCCCTAGAGCATCCTGTGGTCTGACTCAATTTATATATAGGCAGTCATTGAAAAGTAGGGTAGAGGGGGAAATTTGATGTCCCTGTGCAAGGTGGGGCCTGTATTTATCTTCTATTGTGCAGCAAATTACCCAAAAGTTAGCAATGGAAGATTATAAGCATTATCTCAGTTTCTTTAGATCTGGAATCTGGAATTCTATAGCTGGGCAGTTCTGGCATAAGTTCACTCATGAGGTTGATATTAAGAAATCAGCTAGGGACACAGTCAGCAGAAGGCTGTAGGATCTAATTCCAAGATTTCTCACTCACATATCTAGTAAGTTAGTGCTGATTATTAGCTGAGGGCCTCAGTTCCTTATCATGTGGATTTCTCTGTAGTAAATACTACATGACATGGCATCATCTGACTTTTCCCAGATTGAAGAGAGTACGAGACAAAAACTGCAATATTGCTGGGAGCCATCAGCCAAGTAGGTATGACAAATTCCTTGCCAGCTTACTCCCATGCTGTCTAGTGGAAGGACTTCTGAAAGGTGACCTTGCTCAAGGACCAGGGCAGGATCCGTGTTTAGGGTGTTCCCCCTTTAGAATAGGGCAATTTAGCATAATAGGAGAGTAGGGTGTTTCCCCTTTAGAATAGGGTGGTTTAGTAATAGGAGATTAGGGTGTTCATCTTTTGGAATAGGGCGTATCCTGCTGCTGAGTTCCTCTTGAGTGCTTAGGGTCAGACAGTATTTTTTGAGAGACAGAAGCCCATGCGGTGTGGATTTAGGCAGGAGTGGATTTGGGTGGATTGGATTTGGGCAGAGAACCTGGATTCCCCCAGAACGTGTTTGTAGACGGCCGGTGTGAGTTCGGGAATAAAGAATTGCTGTTTGAATCTACAAGCTGTGTGGAGACTCGTGATTTGTGCCCAGCCAGAGACTGCGGCACAATATCTCTTACAACCTAGCTTCATGAGTCACACACCATCATTTTTGCAATATCTATAGGTTACACAGGTCTACCCTATTCAGGAGGGGAATATACACAGACATTTATTACTAGGAGTTGGAGATTACTGAGGCCTTCTTGGAGACTAGTTTTATAAGATCACAGTAGAGTTTTCAAAAAAAGTGAAAAGACAATCTTATCAGGGGACAAAGGAGACTACTTCTGTAAGTAAGGGACAAAGGATTTGAGGAACATAGAATGCCATATTTGGAGTCTTCTCATTTCTAGTCAATGCCCTAACTTCCACATTGGAGATTAAGTAATACTATTAATTCTACCTTAGTCATAATTCATCATTCTTCTAAATCAAATTTTGCTTCAAGTTTTTGGTGTGTTAGACCTGTAGCTATAGAGACAAGGAATTTTTTTAGGAAAATCAGAATAAAACCCTGGTTTTCTGAACATGCCCTGAACTAAGAATTTGAAATCTGGAGTCTACAATTTTCTTTAAGCTTTTTTTAGCACAATTAATACAGTTAGAAGCAATCAGCAAAACCCTGACCCTTGTGCTCCTTGTACCTTCCACAATGACCTATCACTGCAACAAGTTGGTCCACCAAAGAATTGCCTTTAATAGGTACTTCATTCCAGATAACCAAAGGTAATAATCTTTAGAGCAAAAAGAGAATATGTTTTTATACATAACTGAAATTTTTCTGAATTGATCTAGATCCAGGGACTCAAATTATATTAGAAAGAATCTCTACTCTTGACTATATCATTCTCTGTTGTGTTTATTTCCAGGAAGACTCCTTCCATGTGATAGCAAAGATGGTCTCTGTCTTACATTTTACTAGCTTGGCAGTTCATAGATGATAATTTTTTTTTTTAGTTGTCGATGGACACAATACCTTTATTTATTTTTATGTGTTGCTAAGGATCAAACCCAGTGCCTCACACATTCTAGGCAAGCATTCTACCACTGAGCTACAACTCCAGCCCCACAACTGTTTCTCCACTGTGTATCATTAACCACTTGCTTCTTCTAATAGTAATCAAATTCTCGCTTCCATATACAATTAGTTCAGAAAACTGGTCCCACATTTATATTTCCTAGAAATTTGATTGCTTATAACTTTTCTTATTACTGCATCAATCAGAGTTCAGCTGCATAGCAGATAATCCAGTTTAGGCAAAAAGGAATTTAAGGAAAAAAGCTAGATGCTTACCACTAAAAAGACAAAAGGAGCAAGCTCTTAGACCAACACCTCAGAACAACCCCTAGTGTTCACAACCACTCTATTTCTACCATGATTAGAAAAACTCAATACAATTGTTGCAGAAACCTACTGCCATTTTTGCTCACCACACAACCACATTACCTCTGCTACTGATGCTATAGGAAACCGCCAACTCCAGACACAACACACATCACCTCTGACAAATCCACACGTGCATCTTTCCTCTCTTGTGTTAGTTCTGAATTCGTTTCTTACAAGATACATTGAACTGAACTCTGGAATCCTAATGGAAAGGAAGTCTAGGAAGTGTCACTTGTTAGCTTTCCAACTTTTGCAACTTGGAAAGGGGTTGGGCTTCCATAATATTCTCATAACATTAACCCACAGCTCTCATAATATTTTGTTTATATCAAGAATTGTTATTGTACTATAGAATTGTTAGTTGTAATGTCTATGTTAGATTGAGATTTCTTTAAAAACAAGATAAATTTTTATTCATGGTTAGGATACCCTACATTTACTAGGAATCTTTGTGCATCAGAGTAAAGACTGGTCGTTATACAGTCCTTTCAGTCAGACCCTACTCATTGCCTCCATCCTAACCCTTTATTGAAATGAAAATTTGCTTCACATCATTTCCTTTCTTATCATATAGTATGCTGACTAGAAATATCAAGAATCTGGGATAAATTTGCATTTGAATTTTGGCTTATTTGCTTACTAGCTATATAACTTTGGGTAAGTTATTTATCCCTCTAAACCTTAACTGTACTATGAGGAAAATACGTTCCTCATAAATCTTTTGTGAGAGTTAAAATATATGAAATTACCTGCCACATAGCACACACTCAAAAAGTAGTACATATTATTATAAAAATGTCTTCTCCTATCTCGTACATATAACTCTGAAGTTGGAAAGAACATAAGAATTTATCTAATCCGGCCCCATAATACAAATAAACCCAAAGTCAGAGGAAGTAAAGTTTCACATCTCTTGTTTCTACTTGCCCCAGCTCATTCATGGATCATCTCCTGTGTATCAACACAATATTTACTACATGTTGACACAATTGCACCTCAAATTTCCTGATTAAATACTTACTTGAATAGCTTTTCATCTTCCCTTTGAGTGAGATTTAGTATGGAATTATCTTCAACTACTTGGCCCAGAAATAGCTGTCTTATCTCTATCCATGATATTTAGTCTCAAGGACAAAATACCCCTATGTGCCTCACTCTGAAAGGCAGTTATTGCCTCAGCATTCTGGAATCCAAGAACCCCCTTTTAGACACCATAACATGTAGTCTTGATGCAGCTACTTATTTTATCATCACTATAGATTGACCCATCTTTGGCTATTGAATCTCTCCTACATTGTTGAACATCCCTCTGCCATCAGTCAGGCCCAACGTTGTGGCAGTGTCTAATGCATAGGTTCTCGGCTGGGAAAGAAGATAATTTTGGTCTTTCAGTAGACATTTGGTAATGGTGGAAGACATTTTTCATTGTCACAACTGTGGGAAATGTTCTACTGCAGTTAGTGGATAGAGGCCAGGGATGCTGCTAAATATCCTACAATACACAGAACAGGCTCCTATAACTAAAAGATTATTTGGCCCAGAATGTTAATAGTGTGAGGTTGATAGATTCTGGCTTTTTAGACCAAAGTCTTATTCACTTAGCCTTGTCTTATAGTGTCATAACTTACTAATAAGTTCTAGAATAGGACATTTCCATCAAGATACAATGCCTTATCATTTCTTCCCATAGAAACTTCTTCCTCTGCCTTCATTAAGGATTTTAATCATTTATAGTCTAATACTCTCTTAATAGCTAATAGCTCTCTTTTATCTTTTCCGTGTTTATAAGTTGTCTCCCCAACAAAGCCATGAGTAATTTGGGGGCAGTATCCCCATTCCCTATATTCTGAAGCTCTTTTGTGTGTAACAGTATTAAATAATCCATAAAAATAATAACCTGGATTCATATAAAATCTTTCAGAACGCTCCCACTTTCTGGGCAAGGGCCCCAAAAGAAAAAGAATAGGGTCCTTCTTTATGGAAATATTCAAACTACTTGAAGTCAAACAAGTCAAATCTCCTTGGCTTCATGAATCTCCATCCATTCCCACCCATTCTTGAGTATTCCTGGGTTTTGTCTCAGCTTTTGATTTCCTTGCAATCAGAGTTTTCTTCTGCTTATCTTTAAGTGCTTTCTCCACTAGTTACCGTAATACCTTGTGTCTCTGACTACTCTCTCCAATAATATCTACAGCACCCAGGATTTCCTGTGTCATAACACTTCACATTTGAATTTCTTTTTCAGTGCCTTTCTTCCCCAAAAGACTTTTAGCCACATGAAGGCAGAGAAAAATCCTGTACTCTTCATTATTATATCCCCAGCATCTTAACAGAATGCCTAACACACAGTAGGCATTTAGTAGATACTTACTGAATGAATGCAGCACCTCTGTGCCTAGCCTGAAGTTATACTGTCTCACATTTCTCTCTGGCCCACATTAGTAAATAACAAAATTTATTTCCCTTGTCATAAATGCATTTGAGATTTTTTTTTTCCAAAACGAGTTTCATTAAAACATAATGGAGGGCTGGGATTGTGGTCAGAGGTATAGTGCTTGCCTAGCAGCATGCATGAAGCACTGGGTTCAATCCTCAGCACCACACAAAAATAAAATAAAGGTATTGTGTCGACCCACAACTAAAAAAGAAAAGTTCAAAAACAAAATAATGGAGTGGTAGAGCACTTGCCTCACATGCGTGAGGCAATGGGTTTGATCCTCAGCACCACATAAATAAATAAAATGAAAGTATTGTGTCCATCTACAGCTAAAAAAATTTTGAATTAAAAAAAAAACAGACTGGACTCCGAAAGGACATTCTATGAAAGAAACTGCAAAAAAGAAAATTGAAATTTTTAAAGTATAGCTTTCTGTTCTAACACTGATTAATTCCCAGGCTCATGAGATCTGTTTCACAGCCTACTTGACCATCTCATTCGCCCAGGGTAGCCTACCTTTCTCCTCTTTCTTCCCTGAGGTCTCAAATAGGTAAGTCTTGGGGAATGTTGTGCACGAATGGGCTGAGTCTTATGTGATGCCCTTACTCTTTTCCTGGTGCCTGTTAGAAGTTTATCTTTCTGTACTTCCATCTGTAGTGACTGGACAAGGGAAATGATAAGCCTTTTCAGTCAATGAAGGGGAAAGAAAAGAAACTGTACTACTTTTGTCTAATTAGAACCACTTCTTCTTAATTATCTCATTTGGAGAAACAGATATGCCAAATAAAATCCAAAACTCCATTCGAGTCAAACTTAATTTCATAATCACTTCCCCTTCTAGTCTTCCTGTTACAAAAAATTGGCTTGAGAGTATATTAGTCTATTTAGTATCCTATAACAAAATACCATATACTGGGAAGTTAACTACAATAATTTATTTCTCACAGTCTAGAGACTAGAAGTCTCAAAATGAAAGTGCCAGCAGACTTCTTATCTACTGAGGGCCCTTGTTTTGATTCAGCCATGGTGCACCTTCTCTCACACTGTGTCTTCACATGTTAGAGAAGCAAACCTTGGTCCTCTTTTATTACAGCATTAATCTTATTCATGAGGGCTGTGACCTCTTGATCTAATCATTTCTCAAAGCGGGGAGTTAAGATTTTAACATACAAACTTTGGGGATGGTGGGGGCAAGGTGGTATAACATTCAGATCATAGGTAAGAGAGATTTTCTTTTTATAAAGCCATGCTTGTTATTACTTGTCCTGTGATCAAAAGGAATAAGGCTTTTTAGGAGCAGGAGTCCAGGGATGGAGTTAGAGAGAAATGTTAAAACTCTTTAAGCATACTGCCCTTACAATTAAATCATCAACTTCAAAGCTTGGCCTCCTGGTTCTGTCTGTTCCCTAACCCATCCCCAATGCTAATTTTTGTCCTGGTTTTTAATCTCTTTTTTTCCATCTCCCTCCCCCTGACTTCTTCCTCCTTTTCCTCTTTCTTTTCTCCCTCATTCTTGTTCTCTGCAATTTCTATTCAACATACAAGTACCCAACCAAGAATTTATGAACTTCTGAAATGCCTTATTATTCACTAACTAAACTGTGGGTATGAGTGAAAATGTTTGCCCCACTCCATAGGCTGTCAGAGGCTTTTCTTGATTCCCAGAGCTTACTATCAGCCAACTTCCATTATATTTAGTAACTCCCCAGCTTAGTGTGACACTTCCTCTTCTTGATTCTTGAGTCAGGCAGATATCCAATTCAGATTTAATATATTGTAGAGTTACCCTGGGGCTCTTTGCTGATTAATCTGAGGTAGTATATAAGTGGTGGTACAGCATTTGGGCTCTAACCCATACTGCCTAGCCTCAAATCCTAGTACTACTACTTAGTTCTCTATGCTATTATAGAAAGAATAATGCTATCAACCACCACCAAAGGTTGGTATGTGTGTGTGTGTGTATGTATGTATGTATGTATATGTGTATGTGTATATATATATATGTCATTTAGAACATAGTCTGAAACATGATCTAGTAAGTATTAGTTATTATTTTGAATTTACCAATGACCTTACTGGGGAAAGACACAGGTTACTTCTAACATACTATTCAACAAATATTTATTGAATGACCACAAGTGACAGATAATGTGCAGGCAGAATATAGAGATGAAGCAGAAACTAGTTCTAACTTCAATGAGCTGCATTTTGTCTATAGATAGAACTAAGGGCAAAGGAATAGCTGCTTTTCTAGATAATCCTTTGCTATTATCTCTATTGACTTTAATTCAAGAAAGAATGTTTACCCTTTGACTAATATTATATTCAGTTTTCTTCAGAAGGTCAGAAACACATTTTGTAACCATATATCATGATCCCCCTTGCTCTCTCCTAAATATACTAGGGATTACAAAATTATATCTCTTCTTATTAACTATCAACAAAAAGAAATAATAGGGGCTGGGGCTGGGGCTACAGCTTAATGGCAGAGTGCTTGCCTAACATGCATGGGGCACTGGGTTCAGTCTCAACACCACAAAAATTTTTTTAAAAAGGAATTCTCTCCATCTACAACTACAAAAAAAATTAAAAGAAATAATATCTTGTCTTTTCCCCAAACTTCAGTTCTTCAAATTCTCAGATATGATAACTTTGGATGATTCTGGTCCTTTTTTTCTCCATCTGACTTTGATTTGGTGGTTTGTCAATATATATCTGTTTTCCCTTTGTGTATAGTGAAATGTGGAAAAGTAAGCTGAGTCAGAAAAGTGTCATAATTTACCATTGTTGTGGTAATTATTTAAGGCCCTTTCTCAACAATTTTTCCCAGATTCAGCTGCATATCTCTGTGGCTTATGATAACATAGTAAAAGCATGCAGACAGGAAACAAATTTAAAATGTTTTCACCAGAAGATAACAAACAACACTTTCTAAAACAAAACATGAAGTTCTAATATAAATGGTGCTTGAGAGGGGGAAAAAGGGATTTTAAAAAAAGATACAGTGAATTAACTAAAAAATAACAGCCAATTCTTTGTTCTGGTTATCATTCTTATTCAAAACCAAGACATTTTTATTTGTATACTCTGATAAGCATTGTCTCTTCTAAGGGAGGGAAGGAGTCATGGACAAGCCTGAGCTCAGCTGTAGGAATATGAAAATGGAGAAGTGCAGCACTGTGGGGACAGATTAGTCTCTGGAGAGCACTGGGTCAGCATTGTTTTATCATGGTATGTTTGCTTTCTGTTTTGAGTTCTTTGGTGACTCACAAATGTTCTCTCTCTCTCCACCCTTTATCTAACCAGCCACAATAAAATCTAACTGTCAGAGAACAGTATGTTTATTACTAAGGAAAGGCAGGTATTTGATGTAATAGTAACCAAAATTGGCTTAATTATGTAAAATTTGCCATACTATCATCAAATTTCTTTTAAGAATTGATTCATTATTCTCTTTTTAAGCCAATAATTATTCAACTAGTGATAATTAAAATTATTTTAGTAAATCATTAATATCTTTTAATAATCTTTAAAATCACAATTAGAATAAATATGCTTTAGACAATTTTAATATGAACAGAGCAATTACATTTAGTTTCTTTTCAGTTTGATGGGGGTAAATAAAAACTCTTCTATATTTTAGTTTGAATACCAAAATGTAAGATTCAAAAAAGAATACAACTGGTTAAGCTATAAAAACTACCTACTGCTTTACTTGACATCACAGAATTTTCCCATTTTCTCACATTATCTTTCCCATTTCCACTAATATTTTCAGTCTAAAATTTGTAGCCATGATGAGTACTCAATTCTAGATCCAGACATGCTAGAATTCTCAATAGTATATAAATCTTTCAAAGTCTCACCTCATCATTAAAGTCACTCTTTAAGGTTATATGCAACCTGTGGCAAATTATTAGGAACATAGAATATCTGAACATATAACAAGTACAACTCTTGTTCACTGCCTAAATCTGAATCAGAATCAGGGATCCTGAATTCCTGGCCCAGGAAACCTATGAATAAACAAATTTTAAAGGGAGAGTATTTGGTCAGGGAATGTGGTATCCTGGCTTCTACACCTTGAGCAACCTTAGGAGCAAGTCCCTAAATATAGATCGTGCCTCAGTTTAATCACCTGTGGAACTGTGATACTATTATCTATGCTTTAACATCCCCTCTTAGGGATACTGAGATCTAACACAGGAAAGTGCTTTGAACTGCTCAGAAAATAGTGCTACATAACTTCGAAGATTATCATTATTATCACCATCTTTATACTTGATACTTATTCTTGATGTTCTTTCCATTAGAAAAATTCAGATTTACAAAGAGAGATATATGTATTCATATAGCATATCTCTGGGAGAAATCTCTAATTTCAATATGCAAAATAAGTAATTAAGCAAATTAAGTTTTAAGACAAATTTAAATGATCCAAAGCCAGAATTCCAGTCTAGTATATACGAATATATTGGCTCTCAGAGCAACAGCATTATAAACTCACTGGTAACTGAGTCAATCTTCACATGACTAAGTCTAGCAAATTTTGTAATTTTGTTGCTGAAAGCTCAGTCCTTGTCCCCAATGTTAATCCAATAATGAGGACACTGTTTTGAGAAAAAGGGAAAAGAAGTTTCATTGCTTTGCTAGCAAAGGAGAAACACAAGGAACTCCTATCCCAAAAGCTGTGATTCTGCCCATCCACAGGAACAGGGGGCTTTTATAGAGGTGATTCAGAAAAAATGAGATTAGGGAGAAGAGATCAGGAAGGAGAAGTTTAGGGAAAAGAATATCAGAAGATCAGGGAGGAGATGGGAAAGGAGAAGAAGGTTTGGGAAAAGAAGATCAAGGAAGAGACTGGGAAGAAGAAAGTTAGGGAAAAGAAGATCAGGGAGGAGAAAAGAAGATTGGGAAAAAGAAAAAAACATGGAAGTTTCAAGCCAGAAGGGATATAGTCAAAGCATCAAGAATAAACAATGCATTACAATTTCACTTTTAAAATTTCCTACAACCAGGACTTCCTTTTAAATGAATGGCTTTTTAAATTAAATTAATGATCAATATTTCAAAGAAAGTGAGAGAATGAGAGAAATTCCAGGTTTCCTAAGACAACAACTCTGATCATAATAGATTTCCAGATAGCTACTGTGTTAATAGTTCTCCAGAGAAACAGAATCAACAAAGGGTGTGTGTGGGGAGTATGGGGGACAGAAGAAATAGACAAAGCACAGAGAGAGAGAGAGATTTTAAGGAATTGGCTCAGTTGAATGTGGAGGCTAAGTGAGTACAATATCTTATGGGCTAGTCCAGCAGAATGGAGATTCAAGGAAGAGTTGCAGGTCAAATCAAATTGCAGATTGAATTCAAAGGTAGTCTGCTGACAGAATTCCTTCTTGCTGGAGAGAGGTCAGTCTTTATTCAGTTAAGCCCTTTGTTTTAGTCAGCTTTTTCTCTACTGTGACTCAAAGTGAGACAGGGTGTCATTCAGAAGAGTATAGCAGAGGAAAGCATCTCAGGACATGGTCATTGAGAGGGAGAGGGAGGGAGAGGGGGAGGGGGGAGAGAGATAGAGAGAGAGATTGATTAAGCTTAGTTTACAAAATATAAACCCCCAAAGCATGACCCCAGTGACCCACCTCCTCCAGCCATACCCTATCTGCCTTCAGTTATCACTCAGTTTATTGCTATCCAGGGATCAGGTCATTGATTGGGTCAAGGCTCTCATAACCCAATCATTTCACCTTGTATTGTCTTACACATGAGATTTTGGAGGACACCTCACATCCAATCCATAACAGCCTTCAACTGATTGGATGTGGAAGGAAATCTGATTTACTCAGAATCCAGTTGAAATATTAATATCATTCAAAAAACACCATCACAAACACATCCAGAATAATATTTGACCAAATATCTGGGCATTATAGTCCAAATAAATTAACACATAAAATTAGTGATCACAGCTGCTTTGGTTTAGTGGCACTAAACTATAAAATATAAATATACATTATTACATATTGTCTTCATTCAAAACACTTTGATTTTTTTAATTGACATAAAATTGTATGTATCGATAATGTGACATTTAGAAGTACATATACATTGTAGATTGACTAATTAGTTAACGTATGCATAGTTATTTTGGTGATGAGAACACTCCGCATTTTTCAAAAATATAATGTTACTAACTATAATCACCATATGGTCACCATGTTGTATGATAGAGCTCTTGAATTTACTCCTCCTATCTGAAATTCTGTATCCTTAATCAACATCTCTCCAACACTCCCCCCACCTCGCCACACACACAGAGACACAGCTGTCCCAGCCCCTGGAAATCATCATTCTACTCTGTAGTTCTATATGATCTACTTTTTTAGATTCCCACATGAATGAGATAATGCAGCATTTGTCTTTCTGTGCCTAGCTTATTTCATTTAACATCATGTCCTCCAACTTCATCATATTGTTAATATATGTGGCAGTATTTCCTCTTTTTATGGTTGAATAATATCCCATTGTATAAATAAATATTTTCTTTTTTATAATACACATCCTAGCAGGTATGACGTGATATAGCTCATTGTGCTCATTGCATTTTCCTGCTGTTAAGTTATGTTGAGCATTTTTTCATATATGTGTTGCTGTTTGTGTGTCTTCCTAAGATAAATGTATATTAGAGTCCTCTAACCAGTTTTTGTTTTTGTTTTTAATTTTTTAAGTTGTCAATGGACCTTTATCTTATTTATATATATGCAGTGCTGAGAATTGAACCCAGTGCCTCACACATGCTAAGCAAGTGCTCTACCACTAAGCCACAAGCCCAAGCCCCTCTGCCCAGTTTTTAATCAGGTTATTTATTTACTTACTATTGAGTTGTTTTAATTCTTTATATATTTTGGAGATAAACCCTTTAGCAGATATATGATTTGCAAGTATTGTATCTCACTCTGTAGGTTATCTTCACCCTGTTGATTGTTTCCTTGAATGCACATTTTAGTTTGATATAATCCCACTTGTCTATTTTCATTTTGTTGCTTTGGATTTTGGGGTCAGACCACAAAAATCATGCCCAAACCAATGTCGTGGAACTTTTCCCTCGATCTTTTTCTAGTAGTTTCATAATTTCAGGTTTTACATTTAAGTCTTTAATCTACTTTCAATTAATTTTTATATCTAGTATGAGATAGTGATCTAATTTCATTCTTCTGATGTATATATCCACTTTTCCCAACACCATTTATTGAAAAGACTGTCCTTTTCCTATTTTGTGTTCTTGGTATCTTTGTTGAAAGTCAATTGCCTATAGATGTGTGAATTTATTTTTGTGCTCTCTGTCCAGTGATCCATGTATCTGTTTTGTTTTATATTTGTTTGTTTTGCCAGTAAAATGCTGTTTTGGTTACTATAGCTTTGAAGTTGGATAGTGTGATACCACCACTATATTCTTTTTGTTCAACATTGCTTTGATTGAGCAGGGTCTTTAGTGGTTCCATGTGAATCTTAGAATTTTTTTTCTATTTCTGTGAAGAATGTTCTTGGTATTATCATAGGGATTACATTGAATCTGTAGATTGCTTTGGGTAAGTGCAGATATTTTAACAGTATTCATTTCTCCAATCCATGAACATGGGATATCTTTCCTTTCCTATGTCTTATTCAATTTCTTTCATTAAATTTCTTAAATTTCATTAAAATTCAATTTCTTTCATTAAAACATTTAATTAATGTTTTATACTTTTCAATGTATTAATCTTTCATCTCCTTAGTTAAATTTCATTCTTTAGTATTTTTTCTGTATTTCTTGTAAATGAGATTGTTTCCTTGATTTTTTTTTTCAAATAGGTTGCTGTTAGTATATAGAAACACTAATGATTTTTATATGTTGATTTTGTATCCTGCAATTTTACTGAATTGTAGCAGGTTGGGTTTTTATTTGGGGAGTGTTTGTTGTTTTGTGTGTGTGTGTGTGTGTGTGTGTGTGTGTGTGTGTTTAAATGCCTTTTCTTTCTCTTGCTTAATTGTTCTGGCTAGGACTTCCAGCACTATATTGAATAGAAGTGGTGAGTGTGGCATTATTTTGTTCCAAATCTTAAGAGGAAAAGATTTCATCTTTTCCATGTTTAGTGTGGTGATTTCTCTGGGTTTTTCATGTATAGACTTAATATTGTGCTGAAGAATGTTGTTTCTATACTTAACTTGCTGAGGGCTTTTATCATAAAAAGATGTTGTATTTTGTCAAATGCTTATTTCTATTGAACTGATCATATCTATTAGTGTGATGTATTACATTTATTGATTTGTGTATGTTCAAACATCCTTGCATCCCTAGCATAAATCCCACCTGATTATAAATTTAGTTTCCTGGTATTTTGCTGAGATTTTTTTTTTTTTTTTATCTATTTGCCTTTATTTTTTTTTCTTTTTTTTTTTTATTCCTTTTCTTTTTATACTGTCCTTTTCCAGCTTTAGTATCAGAGTAATGCTGACCTCATGAGTTTGAATGCATTCTCTCCTCTTCAATGTTTTGGAAGAGTTGAAGCATTGATGTTAGTTCTTTAAATGTTTGACAGACTTCAGCAGTGAAGTCATCATGCTCAGGGCTTTTGTTTAATGGGAAACTTTTTTATTACTGATACAATTCCCTTACTCGTTGCTCTGTTGAGATTTTGTATTTCTTCATAATTTAATATTGTAGGTTGTATATGTCAAGAAATTTATCCATTTCCAATATGGACAGGTATGTCCAGTTGTTGGCACATACCTGTCCATATTCATCTCTTACGATCTAATCAGTATAAATACATGAATACTATTTATGCCAGTGATATTGAGCCCAGTTGTATATTCTATTAATTTGTATTTCTATTGTATTAGGGGGTTTTATTTGGTTGGGTTTTTTTGTTGTTGTTGTTTTGTTTTTGGTGGTGGTGCTGAGAATTGAACTCAGGGCCTTGTACATGCTAGGCAAGCACTACCAACTGAGCTATATCCTCACCCACCCACCCCCACCGTATTAGTTTTAATGTCTCTTTTTTTCATTTCTGATTTTATTTAAAGTCTTTCTTTTTTTTCTCAATCTACCCAAAGGCTTGTCAAAAATCATTTCATTTCATTGAACTTTTTCCTATTGGTTTTCTATCTACTCCATTTATTTCTGCTAACTTGGAATTCTGTTAAGAGATAAAAAGTCAAGCAAAGTCAGGTAGAGTGGTGCATGCCTATAATCCCAGCAACTCAGGAGACTGAAGCAGGAGGATCACAAGTTCAAGGCCTCAGCAATTTAGTGAAACCCTATCTCAAAAATAAAAACGACTTGGGATGTGGCTCAGTGGCAAAGTGCCCCTTGATTCAATCCCCATAGAAAGCAAGCAACCAAGAAAGAAAATCAGCCAGTAAAGGAAAAGCCACTGGAATCAAAATTTTTGAATAGATATGGATGTGCCAGGTGAAGTGGCACACTTCTGTAATCCCAGCAATTTGGGATTGCAGGAAATTTGGGAGGTTGAGGCAGGAGAATCAAAAGTTCAATCAAGGCCAGTCTTGGCAATATAGCTAGATCCTGTCTCTAAATAAAAATAAAAAAGGGCTGGGAGTGTAGCTCAGTGATAGTTCCCCTTAGTAAAATTCCCAGTACTACCCCCCCAAAAAAGATGTAGATGTATGTTTATCCAGACCTCAGTTTCCTCGTCTGTAAAATGGATATAAGGATATTTCTTCTGAGCTGTGAGTGTAGCGCAGTGATAGAGCACATGCTTAGCATGTGTGAGGTTTTGGGTTCAATCTCTAGCACCCTGAAAAAATTTTAAACTTCTATACAGAAGTGTTCTTGAAAATGTAAATGAGCACTTTACAGATTATCATTTATATATATAACCTGCTTTTTAAAACTTTTAAAAATTTGTTTTATATATATATAACAATATAATGCATTTTGACCTATTTTACATACATGCAGTATAACTTCCCATTCTTGGGTTGTACATGATGTGGAGTTACATTGGTCATGTATTCATATATGAACGTAGGAAAGTTATGTCCGATTCATTCTACTGCCATTCCAATTCCTATTCATCCTCTCTTCCCTTCATTCCCTTTTGTAATCCAATTAACTTCTGTTCTTTCCTACCACCCTCTTATTGTGTGTTAGCATCCACATATCAGAGAGAACATTTGGCCCTTGGTTTTTTGGGATTGGCTTATGTCACTCAGCATGATAGTCTCCAGTTCCATCCATTTACCAGAAAATGCCATAATTTCATTCTTCTTTATGGCTGAGTAATATTACATTGTGCATATATACCACATTTTCTTTATCCATTCGTCTATTAAAGGGCACTTAGGTTGGTTCTATAGCTTAGCTATTGTGAATTGAGCTGCCATAAACATTGATGTGGCTGCATCATTATAGTATGCTCATTTTAAATCCTTTGGATATTGATGTGTGGGTTAACTGGATCAAATGGTGATTCCATTCCAAGTTTTCTGAGGAATCTCCATACTGCTTTCCACAGTGGTTGTACCAGTTTGCAGTCTCACCAGCAATGTATAAATATAACTTCCCCCCCACACACATCATTGCCAACATATAATCTGCTCTTAACATGTATTTTCTGCCCTCTAAAACATGCCAAAATCCTTGGTTTATTGCATGTATATCTCTCTATTGCAGTTCAATAACAATAATTTGCATTTTCTAGAGAATGATTCATCAGCTACATTGTTTTACCACATTTTGGTCATACTTGGATATAAAATGTATTATAAATAAGCATTATCACTAATAAAATTTATAAAGTACTATATAGTTTGCAAATGATTTTCTTTTTTTTTTTTAATTGTAGGTGGACACAAAACCTTTGTTTTATTTATTCATTTTTATATGGTACTGAGGATGGAACTCAGTACCTCACCCATGCTAGATATGTGCTCTACCACTGAGCTACAACCTCAACCCCTCTTTTTTTAATGAGAATGGATTCAATATTACCCCTATAATAACATTCTCAATAACTTATATTCATATATGTTTTATTTCTTTTGGGAAAAAAAGAATACTAGGAATTACACATAACTTGAAGTATATTGTCATCTAAGTTGTTGCAATAATCTTGGTCACCTTTTAGCAGTATTTCTTTTATAAACTATCTCTAACTTTAGTTTTCCTAAGTGAAATAAATTATGATTACAGTAAACTAGAAGCATCTGTTGTTCTCCTCTACTTAACACTTTCAGTTTACAAGTCTAATATTTGAGTGTGTTGATGAAGTCTATTGACATCACCTCAGTTGTGCTACTATTTATACATTTAAGAATTTAAAAAAAAAATTTACTAGGGCTGGTAATATAGCTTATGGTGGAATACTTGGCTAGCATGTGAAAATTTCCAGCACTACAAAAACAAAAACAAAAAATTAAATACTATGTTTGACTTATAAAAATATTAGGCAGGGGTATTGTCTATTAATTCTTTTGGTCTAACAACATGCATCATAAGTAAGGGGATCATAGGCCATGGATTGCCTGGTATACTCATGATTTTTGCCTGCTGTACCAATGTAATTAATAATAACCCCCTTTTTCAACCTCCAAGTATAATGTACTCACTACTATTTATCAATGTATACCCAATTTCTAGTATTACACACATAGCATGTATTAGGAGCTCAGTATTTGTTAATGAATAAATGATAGTCCATATCCAAAGAGATAATCCCATTAAATAGAGTTCAAAGAATATATTTCTGCATTAAAATACTATGAGCATTTTGGTGGACTAAATGAGGAATCCCGAGAAAGATATGTTCATGTTCTAATCCCCTGGAACTTTATATTTCAAAAGATGTGATTAAATTAAAAACTTAAAAGAGTTTATCCTGGATTATCTGAGTGCAATCACATGTATCTTTATAAGACAGAGGAGGTTTTGTGATACAACACACACACACACACACATACACACACACACACACACAGAGAAGGCACTGTGAAGACAGAGTAGAGAGATATGACCACAAGCTAAGGAACAACAGCCAACAGCCACCAGAAGTTGGAAAAGACAAGAAATTAATTCTCTTTAGAGCCTCCGTTGGTAATATGGCTTGCTAACACCCTTTATTTGCGGTTTAGGGCCCCTAAGAATGTGAGAAAATAAATTTATGTTGTTTTCATTCACCCATTTTGTGGCAATTTTTTATGGCAGCCAGAGGAAGCTAATACAAGCTTTTTACACATTGCTTGCAAAAGTAAAAAAATAAATAAAAGAATATCCTCATGGTTACTTATGTTGTTGTAGGGGAGAATTTTGTGCACTTGGGAAAGTATGAGATTCTTCCACACATTAACTAAATAAAATTGGAAAAATTACTTAAATTTCAATTTCATGTATCTGTAAAATGGGAGACCTGATACATCCCTGCTTAGCCCAAAGTGGTTTTGTATTGAAACTAAATTGCAAGAATGTATATTTCATACTCAATAAATATTTATTGATGCCTACTATGTACCAGGATCTATTCTAAGCTTTTAATCTCTTGTTTTCCAATACATTGTCTACCAATGTATTTGTTTATGTGTGTGCATGCATCTTTTAAAACTTTTAAAATGGACACCAAATGACAGTCATGGTTCCTAATGTCATTGAACTTACATTCTAATGCAATGAGCAGGCAATACACAATAAAAAAAATTCAAAACATTATTTCAGATAATAAGGACTTTGAAAAAATTAAATGAGGTAATCTAATAAAGTGCTTGGGAAAGAGAGCAATTTTACACAGAGTGATCAGGAAAGGATTTTCTAAAAAGATGGCTATTCAGCCAGGCATGGTGGCACATGCCTATAATCCCAGCAGCTCACAAGTTCAAAGTCAGCTTCAGCAATGGCTAAGCACTAAGCAACTCAGTGAGACCTTGTCTCTAAATAAAATACAAAATAGGTCTGGGAATGTGCCTCAGTGGTCAGGTGCCCCTGAGCTCAATCCCTGGTACCCCCCCCCCAAAAAAAATGGCTATTCAAGTTAAAACCAATTTAGTAGTGGGGAAAGCCATCTAAAAAACTGGGATAAGAGGCTGAGCACGGTGGTGCACGTCTGTAAATCCCATCAGCTTAACAGGCAGAGGCAAAGGAGGATCATGAGTTCAAAGCCAGCCTCAGCAATTTAGCAAGGCACTAAGCAACTCAGTGAGACCCTGTCTCTAATAAAATACAAAACAGGATTAGGGATGTGCCTCAGTGGTCAAATGCCCCTGAGTTCAATGCCCAGTACCCCCAACAAAAAAAGAAAAAAAAAAAACTGGGATAAGAGCTTTTGAACAGTGGAACTTGAAAAACTAACCATAATTTTTGCATGTTGGAGGAATGGAAAGCTTTTCATGAGTTTGAAAAATAGAAAAAGGCCCAGTATGACTAAATTATAGAGATCAAGGGAAACATTGCAAGAGATGAAGTCAGATATTCAAGGGTCAGATCATGTAAGGTCATGTAAGCCATAATAAGGAGTTTTGATTTTATTGTGAATATAATGTATATCCATGATTAGAGGGTTGTATGCATGAAACTGGCATTATCTCATTTACAGTCTTAAAAGATGACTAGATTCTGAGTAGAGAATGTATTAGAAAGCAAAAAATGAAACTGAGGGACCAGCTCAAGGAGACTGTTACAGTAATATAGGCTAGATATAATGGTGGTTAGATTAAGGTGACAGCCATGTAGATCAAGCAAAGTGGATCAAGTTTAGATATATTTTGGGAGACAAAACTTCTGATGGATGGGATATGGAAGATGAAATAGAAAAATTACAACCGATTCAAAGATTTTTGGTCTTAGCAACTGGCAGATGATGAACAATAGGAGAATAACAATTTTTTTTTTTTGTACTGGGTATTGAACCTAGGGGCACTTAACCACTGAGCCATATCCTCAGCCCTTTTATATATTTTGCTTAAAGAGTCTTGCTGAGTTACTTCGGGCTTCACTAAGTTGCTAAGGCTGGCTCTGAACTCACAATCCTCTTGCCTCAGCTTTCCAAGCTGCTGGGATTACAGGCATATGTCACTGCACCCAATGGAGAATGACTATTCTGAACATGTTAGATTTGGAATACCTAACAGATATCCAAGAGAAAATTTTAGTGGACATTTCAGTACATGTGATATACATTTAGAGCTTCCATGGTAGGGAAGTGTGGATTAGGGATGAAGATATGAATTTGGAAATAATCATCATAACACTGATATTTAAAATCACAGAATAGATAAATTACTTTTGGGGAAAGTACTCAGAGGAAACAGAAGGTCCAGAATAAATCTTCAGGGTACTTCAATATTTGGACATCAAACAAGGCAGAAAACAGAACAAAGACTAAGCTAAACTGTTGAAAGAGCCAATGAGATAGGAAAAAAATCCTAAAGAAATATGAATCAATAAAATGTCAGCAAGATAATATTCACTTCTGTATGTATAAATAAATCTATTGGTAATACAGATTTATTTACATATACAGAAGTGAATATTATCATGTACCACCAGCACAAGAACCTTATAATTTTGGAAGGAAGATAAATATAAACCTCATAAAAACAATAGAGTAAATATTGCCCTCTAACTGGTCTTCCTATCTCCAAGTTTGCCTTTAATTTACTCCATACAAGCCCCTGGTGAATTTCCCCAAAAAAACAGTACTCGTGTCAATGAAAAGTTATTGGCTTTAAACAAAAATGATCATAGTTCTCATATGTTCAAGAATTTTCTTTGCCTATGTAGTCAATTATCATCTCATTCTGGTGCTAAACAAAGGATGGCCACAGCCTCATCTCCTGTTAAGCCATTTATGAGATCTTTTAGCATTTTTTTCTTGGTTGTCCTATTTATCATTGATTTCACCCATTCCTTCTCTTGTTTGTAACTAGTGTATTTATCTTGTCTTTGCCTAAATTGTGAGCTCCTTGAAAACAGGTTACATCTAAGCTCCTTGCTTAGCCACTAGTATAGTAACTAAATGTATTTATTTTTCTTCCAAATGGGCAAAGACCAACAAATTTTAATCATATAATATTTAACACTGGTGTTAAAATGGAGCAAAGTTTGAGTATCATAAAATTAGATTAGGGTTAACTGTGGGAATGAAGGAGAGATGAAGTAGTCTGAAGCCAGATTACAAAGGGCCTTTTATACCAAACTAAGGAATTCAGATGCTATTCAGTTAGGGGAGAGCTAATGAAAAATTTTTTAAATATTTTCTAGATGTTGATGTACCTTTATTTTTTTATTTATATGTGGTGCTGAGGATTGAACCCAGTGCCTCACACATGCAAGGTGTACCACTAAGCCACAACCTCAGCCCCAAGCTAATGAAATTTTAACACTAATATCTGTGTCAGGAATGAATCAGTAGAAAGAATAAATGAGAGTAGCATCAAATTGCAAGCAATGGGACATTAGTAGGAATGAATTTTTAGGGGTAGCCATACCAGTCTAACAGGCTACCCAAAAGAAGATTGGGTGTCTGGGAGTGGTGAAAAATAAGACCAATGAAAGAGGAGCAGAATATGAAGGACTTGAAAGCCAAGCAAAAGCATATGACTTGAGATCCCTGGTTTCTAATGCCTGTTTCCCTCCTTGGGGAACACCCCTTTTCTTTTCTGGAATGCAGTTTCCTTTTCCTAAGGTTTTCTTCAACAATAATGTTAATTTTCTATAATGCTCTGACCTGATATAGAGATTCTCAACCCTTCACTGCACATTAGAAATTCAGCAGATTAGACAAAGGGGAATGAAAAGAAGGAAGTGGGGGGTTGGGAATAGGAAAGACAATAGAATGAATCAGACATAACTTTCCTATGTTCATACATGAATATATGGCCAGTGAAACTCCACATTATGTACAACCACAAGAATGGGATCCTAATTAGAATAAGTTAGACTGTATGTTTGTACAATATGTCAAAATACACTCTACTGTCATGTATACCTAAAAAGAAAAAAAAAAGAAAGAAATACATGGAGACCTTTAAATACTATTGATTTCTAGATTCTGGATTTCAGATATTCGTACTTGTCTGAACTTGATTGTCTGACCTTAGATGCAGTCCCCAAGTGATTCTACTGTACAGCCAAGGTTGAGTTCAACAGATGAAGAAAACAGTGAAGCATCAAGATTGTTAAACATAGTAATGATATCTTGGGAGGGAATGTTTTAGGGAAGACTAACATGAGTATATAGACTAGAGGGAAAAGACTGGAACGAGCAAACAAGGATTTTTCAATAATTCAGGAGAAAAACTTCTAAGGCCTGGAGAAGCATGCATGCAATAACACTATAGGGAAGAAGATGAGTGAAAGAAACATTTAGAGAAAAGTAATACCAGAACTCAATAGCAGATTGAATATTAAACCTGATCAAAAGGAAAGAGAAAATATAAAGTCAAATTTCTAGCATAGGGGCTGGGGATGTGGCTCAAGCGGTAGCGCGCTCGCCTGGCATGCATGCGGCCCGGGTTCGATCCTCAGCACCACGTACAAAGATGTTGTGTCCGCCAAAAACTAAAAAATAGATATTAAAAAAAAAATTTTTTTTTTTTAAATTTCTAGCATAATACATTGTGAAACAGCTGGTTACTCATGATTATTGACAATATGGTAACCAACATTAACTACTATGTCAGGGTCTACTCTGTGTGCTTTATCTCATTTAATCTTTACAACTCTATGGATACCATCATCATTACCATTTTACAAATTCAAAAACTGAAGACAAGAGAGCAATTAAAGAAGTTGCCCAACGTTGCACAGCAAGTTGTAGAGAAGATATTCCACCTCAGTGGGTCTGACTCCTTTTCCTTAAAATAGGAAGATGATCTGCTACATATTGAATCTGGTGAATTTGAACAAGCAACTAGAAAAAGCAAAGTGGCTATAAAGAAGGCCAGACAAGAACATAAATGACTGAATCAAGTTAGATTTGACTATAGAAAATAATCTTTTTCTTCAATGATAGGGATCAAACCCAGGACCTTCTCACATATGCAAGGCAAATGCTCTACCACTGAGCTACATGCCCAGCTCCAAGAGGAAAACATATACAAGAGGCTCCTATCCTGCTATACTCGAGTGTTGCCCTGTGTGAATTTCAGGCCCATTATTGTCACTTCTTAAGACTTTTTCTAAAAAGATGGAAATCTGGGTTCATATATACAATCTCCTAATACTTAAATATCAATTAACTCAAGTGTCAACACTACTGGATTGTGAGCGCAGTAGCGTTCATCTGTAATACCAGTGGCTGGTGTGGCTGAAGCAAGAGGATAGTAAGTTGAAAGCCAGCCTCAGTAACTCAGAAAGACCCTGTCTCTAAACAAAACAATAAAAAGGGATGGGGATGTGACTTACTGTTTCAAACTGGTTTTGTACTGGGTTTAATCCCCAGTACAAAAACAAACACTAATGTGGCCCAAACTAAATATGGCTGCAGATTTGCCTCTCTGATCAATAGGCTGTTAGAAATTCAGTATTGGATTTAGATTGGAAGATTGGGGCTTAAGATGTATGATTAGGGAATCCTTCAGCACAGAGGATAGAAATGTTGTAGAAGTAGTATGCACTGGAATAACTACCAGCATATAACATTTGTTAAAACAATGCAAAAATATATGTTAACAAGACCAGGACTCTTTCATGTTTTTTTTTTTTTTTTAGCTTTATAGAAAGCTGACAAAATAGAAGTGTAAAACTAGCAGTTGGAAGTATGTTTAGTTCAGTTTTCTATGAACTAAATTTTTAAATTCCAGACAATGACCTGAATTTTCAGGTATCCAACATGTGATGGAAACATTTGAAATTGTGAAAATATTTTTATCCCCACTGATTGAAAGGTAAATAAAAAATTGTGTTTTATCTACATTTTTACTTTTTCTTTGCTACTTTGGGTTACTCCTTCCCAGTTCAGTTTCTCACAAACACTCATATTTTAAAAGCCTATAGCAGAGGGATTTACTATTAGCAAACATTAAAGATTAAGTAAAATCTTTTCATTTTTAATCATTCAGTTTCAAGTTCCTTAATTATTAGAACATTCGGGTTTTAGGGCTAAGTAACTATTCACTTTGATGTCTAGGTTACTATAGTGTTTCTGAAGTCCATTCTCACTATCAGATAAATGTATTCATTATCAGACATGAGGAGTGTAAACCAGTTGTGTAAAAATACACATATTTTTTGCAACTGCAAAATCCTACAAAAAAGTATAAACAAATATTATTCTGCTATTATTTTGAAGCTAGAAGTGTCCTGAAATTATAACATGAAACCTCTTGTATTTAAAACAAAATTTGCATCTTTCCTAAAAATATTTCCTTTTTTTTTAACACACAACTAAGTTTATGAATAAAAATGCTTTTTTTCTGGTTCTTAAAAATAAAGTGAAATTGATTTAATAGCAATAATTGTAGTAACAATAAGGTGGGGAATTTTTCCTATTCCATAGCAAAAATCTAAAAATGCAGAATTGTGTCAAAAACCTTCAGAACCACACCACTCCCTTCTATTATCAGATTTAAATGTTCAGGATAGTGCAACTGTTATGAAAACGGTATTCAGGACTAGGTACTTGGAACACCTAGAGCTGTTTTGACATGTCAAACCTAAGTTTGGGTTTTTGAAAATCCTGCCGTCCATTGGACACTAAGTCATTCACGATAACACACAGTTTTTCTTTTGATTACATTGTATCAAGAACTGTGCTCAAAATGGAGATGGGGACATTTCTGTTGTTAAAATATATAGAAACATGACTCCATTTTTGTAAAGCTAAAATGTCGCAAACGGTGGAACACTTACCCTCTCCTTTAATATATTACCTGAGAAATATAAATAGTTCAACCTGCCAGCTTTGAAAAGCCTAACCCTGTGTCTTAACGTGGACTTTATATAAAATGGAAATAAAACTGCTAACAGTTTTCACTGTGCTTTAAAGAAAAAAACAAAAACCAAGAGTGAGCAATTTAAAACCCTCCAAGCGCCCCGCGCTCTACCAACACTTCTTCAGAACAAGTCTGGCATATTCTGAGCATTCCTCGGTGACCGGTGGCCGGACGTTCCTTTGCGGAAAGCTGTTTCTAACCAGAGGTACCAAGACAATAAGCCCCTTCCTTTCATCTCTTTCTCATTCACTTTGTAGACGGCAGGCCAATAAAGAGCTTAATGTTTTCTTTCCGCACTGGGGCTTTTCGCTTTCGTCTCCTGTCCTCAGCCCTATCCCCGGATCCCCCACCCCTAAGCCTGCCGAAACCTAGGACCTGAAGACTGGTAGCGATTCCCCGCGCGGCGCCCCGGGGGCGCCAGGCCTCAACGCTGCAGGCTGGTCCCAGGACGCCTGACCTGCGCTGGGCAATCTCAGCTCCCTAGGGGCGCCAGGGAAATCAGTGCTCAGACACGCCACGGACAGGGGTTGGGTAAGGTAGGAAAATCGTGCGTTTTCTTCCCAGGTTGCAGCAGCAAAAACGAGGAGGGAAAAGAATCGTGTACAACTCGAGCTCGGGATCCGGATTCTGGGAACAAAGAGCCTATGCAGGAAGACGAGGCAACCACACCAACGCACTCAAAAGGGCTCTCCAGCTTTTACGCAAGCGGCCCGCAACTCAACAACGCTCGGCTCCCCTTACGCCACTGGCTTGGTCCCAGAGCCTTCGCGAATAAGGCTTTGCGCACTGCGGCGGGGCCGCGCCGCAACCGAGCTTGGCCCTCTGGCTCCTCCCCGCCGCCCTGCGCGGATTGGTGGCAGATGGCAGCCAGGCTGCTGATTGGGTGGCGAAGGAGCCATTCGGGGCGGCTCTGGTGGGTTCGGCTGCCCCAGAGTGATAAGTTCGGCTTCTGACACGCCTCAGCGCCAGCAGCGAGTTGGAGCTCTATGGAGGTGGCGGCTGGTACCGGGTGGTGGCTGCAGCAGGGACTCCTCTGAGCTGAGAGTTTCAAGCCGTCCCCGACTCCTTCCTCCCCCTTCCCTCCCCCTTTTTTGTTTTCCGTTCCCCTTCCCCCTCCCTTCCCCGTCCCCGACGACCGGATCCTGAAGAGGCAGCTGCGGTGGCAGCTGCTGAGTTCTCGGTGAAGGTGAGTGGAGTCGCCGCCGCCGAGCGGAGCGCTCTAAAATGGCCGCCGTCCCCGGCCGCTTCTTCTCGAGTGGTACAAAATGGCGGCCGCTGGCGGAACCGGGCGGGGCGACCCTATTTTAGCGTTTCCTCTGCACTTGGGGCACCTGGAAATTCCTGGCCTTTGCTTTCCTTTGCCGTTTCTGTTGGAGTAGAAGGAAAACTGCAGCTTGACTACGCTTCGTGTCGGGTGTTGGCAGGGTGCGCCGACGAGGCCAGGCGGGCCGAGGCATGGTGTGCTTGGGCGGCGGGCGAGCGGGGCGCGGGCGCGGGCGCGCGCCGCGGCGGGAGGGCGATGGGCCGCGGGCAGGGCCCAGCCGTTGGCGCGGGACCAGCGACGCGCAGGAGTCCCGGAGCCCGGCCTCCCGGCGGGGCGAAGTTAAGCGGGGCCTGTCGGCCGGCTGCCCTTCGTGGGGGGAGGCAGAGGGTGAGGGCTTGGGCCCCTTTGTCGGCCCGCGGAGGCAATGGCGAGGCGGCTGTCAGTCCCGGGGGATTTATGGGTGGGAGGGGGCCTACCCAGAGCGGCGGGTGGGCCGAGGCCGCCTTCCTGCCCCGAGAACAAAGAGCCGGGCGCTGAGCCGGCGGGGGCGGCCTCTGCTGCTGCTCCTGCCGAGGGACCCACGGCCTCGCGGGGCGCCTGTCGGTAGCACTTACCTAACTCCAGACGGGGTGGGAGGAATCCGCTGCTCTATTGTTCCCAGGAAGGGAAAACGGGGCGGAGGTTTTGCTGCCATGTTGTGGCCCTGGTCTTTCGCCTGCCGGGTGCCTGCACGCCTGGGCCATCGGCGAGTCTTAACACAACATGCCTTATGCGAGAAGGAGGGACGGGCAGTGAGGAAAGGAGTGGAGCCGCCTTAGGCCTTGTCCATGCCGTGCGGCTCGCCACCGAGGCAGCACAATTATGAGAGCAGACATTTCCCACCTAGTGCTCTAGGTGTTGATAACTTATCTTTTAAGTTTTAAAGATAGTAGCATGTGGCTTGGTTTTGAGCAGTTTGAGTTCTTGTGTGTCTTCGAGGGCTGGTCTTGCGTCCTTGAGCAGCCGGCAGTTTCTTAAACAAAAAAAAAAAAAAGATTCTGCCCATTTGTTTTTTGAGTACGTTCTATTTTTAGTGTTATGAGACCTGCAATGCAGTGAAAGTTAAATCAACTGCAGTGCCAGGATCTGAAATAATTTATTGAATGAAGGTTTATAGATCTCTGTGTTAGCAGTGTCTAATTTTGATGCTCTTTCTCATTCTAGGTTTTTCATTTCTCCCATCCCCTCCCTTCCCCACCCTATCCATTAATATTATTCTTTTGAAGATTCTTCGTTGTCAAGCCGCCAAAGTGGAGAGTGCGATTGCAGAAGGGGGTGCTTCTCGTTTCAGGTATGTGTAGATTTCTTTAGGGGGGATGGTTTAGAAAAGTGATAACAAAATAAGAAGTCACTACACTAAATAATTCTGACTTAACATGCTACAATTTTTAAAGTCCTTAAGTTTGTTGGTTTTTTTGTTTGTTTTAATGACAGTTTTCTTATTAACTACTTGAAGAATAAATGCAATTATTAGTGTTTTCTCAAGGCCCAAGTTCATCTGTGATTAATTTCTGAAGTATTTTTTTTTAAATAACCTTTATTCCTTTAGAATGAGACATGATTGGTATAATGAAGCAAAAAAAAATTTTTTTTAAATAGTGCTTCTTCGGGCGGAGGAGGAAGTAGGGGTGCACCTCAGCACTATCCCAAGACTGCTGGCAACAGGTATGGTAAACATGTAAAAACATCAACTTAATAGTAGATTAACTCTTGATCATCTCTTAAATAGATCATCTAATGTGAGTTGGGACTCTGAAACTGCTTATTCTTGGGTTATTTTTAATGATGTTATTTTTTGAAATCAGTTATTATTTGTGCAAGGTGTTTTATATGGAATGTGATCACAAGATATTAGTGTTCTCAAGGTGTGGCTCCTGGACCACCTGCATTAACATCATCTGAGAATATATACTGGAAATGAAAATTCTTAGGCACTACCCCAAACCTGCTAAAGCAAAACTGGGAGTGGGTCCAGCAATCTGTTTTATGAAGCCCTGTGAATGATTCTGATATACCATACTATTTGAAAATCAGTTATTTCCAGAGTTACTTTGTTGTGGAGCAAGTAGAGAAAGCATAGCATAGATTTTTCTGTTTGATAGAGTTTCTGATCAGTGTGACATTTGGTGTGTAACTGGCTACTGTTTCACATTTTCTTGATTTGAGTCTCTTTTTTGACGTTAATCAGCGAGTTCCTGGGGAAAACCCCAGGGCAAAACGCTCAGAAATGGATTCCTGCACGAAGCACTAGACGAGATGACAACTCCGCAGCAAACAACTCCGCAAATGAAAAAGAACGACATGATGCAATCTTCAGGAAAGTAAGAGGGTAAGTTTTAAAATCTGCTTTCATAAGAAGGAAGAAGTATAAATTAGCTGTATTTACACAGCGTATACCTTATACTATTCATAAGGTAATGTTCGTGCCCAGAGAGCATATTTTTTTCTAAATGTTTATTTTTTTAGTTGTAGTTGGACACAGTACCTTTATTTTATTTATTTATTTTTATGTGGTGCTGAGGATCGAACCCAGGGCCTCGTACGTGCTAGGTGAGCGCTCTACCACTGAGCCACAACCCCAGCCCAAGAATATATTTTAGTGAATGTTAATGTTCACAGTATCCCAAATAGTCTTAAACTGAAGAGAATCACATCAGTATTTGTACTGTTGGTTCTAGTCAGTTGGTTATAGCCATAAGCCTATTGTCCTGGCGTTTCCCTCTTGGCTTAGTGTGTAACCCCATTATATAGTAAGGAGTATAACTATCACAGCTAATGGTCTCTATTTAGTCCCTGATAATGAGGCTTTTGTGCTCTTAGTTTTGAAAAAGGTTTGTTGTCAGACAGCTGGGAACCCCCAATTTGACAGATATTATAGTCTAAACAACAGTGACAAGGAAGAACCTTTATTCTGTTTGCTGATATTTCAAATGTGATTCTTTTTTCCCCAGCATACTCAATAAGCTTACTCCTGAAAAGTTTGACAAGCTATGCCTTGAGCTCCTCAATGTGGGTGTAGAGTCTAAACTCATCCTTAAAGGGGTCATACTGCTGGTAAGTTTCAAATGTTGGAAACTTGGGAAGACAAAAATATTAACCCTAGATTGTTTTTTTTGTTTGTTTTTGCCTTTAATCATATCTTTACCCTGAGGTCTGAGTTAGAGGGACATGTGTTTCTGAATACTGATAGTAATAAAAATAGAACTATTAGCTTTGTCATCAGATTTAAGAGTGAAGTTTAAGTTGTTTATACTGTGTTCAAAGGGGCTATCAGCGAGCTATTTGTTTTCCTTTTGTAGAAATGAATTGTATGATAGCAAAAGATTTTTAGTGCTTTTTTCCACACACACACACCCCAATACCACCATCACCCCTTTGGACCTCTGGCCTCATATGTGCTAGGCAAGTGCTCTACCACTGAGCTACATCCCCAGCCTTCCAGTGTCTTTTCCAACTTGGTGGTAGAGGAAGGAATGAGAACACATGAGGTCTTTTTAACAATAAAAGAAGCAAAGAGAAATAATCTGTCATGAGATTTAAGACTGCCCAAAAAAAATGGTCATAAAAGGACTTGTTTGAAAAGCTGCCAGTTGATTTATTTATTATAAATGACTTCCTCTGTAGATTGTGGACAAAGCCCTAGAAGAGCCAAAGTATAGCTCACTGTATGCTCAGCTATGTCTGCGATTGGCAGAAGATGCACCAAACTTTGATGGCCCAGCAGCAGAGGGTCAGCCGGGACAGAAGCAAAGCACAGTATGTGGTGACTTTTATTTGTTTATTTTAAAATTGATTTGAAAGACATCGTTAATAAAGCCTGTGCCTTTTATTTTCAGACATTCAGACGCCTCCTAATTTCCAAATTACAAGATGAATTTGAAAACCGAACCAGAAATGTTGATGGTAAGAATTTGTTTATATATGAGGGCTGAGATGTAGCTCAATGTAGAGTGCTTCTTTAGCATAAGCAAGGGCCTGTGTTTGATCCCCTGCACCACACCAAAAAATTATATTTGATACTAATTACGTACAGTATATTTTCAACCTAATTCTAAGTGTTGGCTTTATTTTTTTCCCCCTTTAGTCTATGATAAACGTGAAAATCCCCTCCTCCCTGAGGAGGAGGAACAGAGAGCCATTGCTAAGATCAAGATGTTGGGGAACATCAAATTCATTGGAGAACTTGGCAAGCTTGATCTTATTCATGAATCTATCCTTCATAAGTGCATCAAAACAGTAAGTATTACTGGGAATTTACACTTAAATTAAGATAATCAATGAGTGCATCTTTGGGAGGAATTGAGTCAATTATAATTGTTTTGTGCCATCTTAGTAGATTCAGTGGGGCTGGGGCTCAGCAGTGGAGCACTCGCCTAGCACGTGTGAGGCCCTGGATTTGATCTTCAGCCCCACTTAAAAAAAAGATGTTGTGTCCAACTACAACTAAAAAACAAGTTAGTGGATGGTTAGTGAAATATTTAGATGACCAACAAAACTAAATGCTGTAGAACAATATTTAATATGAAAATATGCCATGTGTTTTACAAAGTAGATGTTGAACTGATTGTCCACATCAGAACTGCTTGTTTTGAAGGGATTGAAACAAATCCCTTCAAAACAAATTGAAACAAATCAATAGAACTATACTAGATGCTGTAGGAAATATGAATGGATCAGTGCAAAGCAAACTACTGCGTAACCCAGAATAACTAAAATTTTGTCAACATGTGGCCTTTCAGGGCTGGGGATGTGGCTCAAGCGGTAGCGCGCCCGTCTGGCATGCGTGTGGCCCGGGTTCGATCCTCAGCACCACATACAAACAAAGATGTTGTGTCCGTTGATAAATAAAAAATAAATAAATATTAAAAACTTCTCTCACTCTCTCTTTAAAAAAAAAAAAAAAAAAACATGTGGCCTTTCATTCTTTTGGTAGCTTTTGGAAAAGAAGAAGAGAGTCCAACTCAAAGATATGGGAGAGGATTTGGAGTGCCTCTGTCAGATAATGAGGACAGTGGGACCTAGATTAGACCATGAACGAGCTAAGGTGTGTATGTTGCTGATGAAAGCAGTATATGTACTTTATTTTTTGACATTAAAGGGGGTTGCCATGGTCATTTACCTTGGTGATAGTTTAGGAGTCTTAAAAGCCTAAGACAGTACACATTTGTTTTAGTTCTTTCAATTATGTATTTTTCTCTTTTATCAGTCCTTAATGGATCAGTACTTTGCCCGAATGTGCTCCTTGATGTTAAGTAAGGAATTGCCAGCGAGGATTCGTTTCCTGCTGCAGGTAAAACTGGTTTGTTTGAATACGTTGTTAAAGCTGAGTTTTTTTGTTCAGGAATATAAAAATGAAATTTACACTTTTAAATTACAGGATACCGTAGAGTTGCGAGAACACCATTGGGTTCCTCGCAAGGCTTTTCTTGACAATGGACCAAAGACGATCAATCAAATCCGTCAAGATGCAGTAAAAGTAAGATGATATGTGTTTATTTAATCAAGTAGACTTGAAGTATTTTTATAGTAGCACAGGGACACAAACCCTCCCCATCTTATTGAGATTGTCAGTGGGAAGTTCTTACAGAAACATAGCAGTCAAACATTCTATAGGTTTTTCTGTTTTCCCCAATATTAATTTTAGTTTTCAGTAAAATAGTGTTAAAAATGAAAGTACTTATTCACCTCATTTTCAAAGGATCTAGGAGTGTTTATCCCTGCTCCTATGGCTCAAGGGATGAGAAATGACTTCTTTCTGGAGGCACCATTCATGCCACCCAGGATGAAAATGGATAGGGACCCACTTGGAGGGCTTGCTGATATGTTTGGACAAATGCCAGGTAATTTTTGAACAGAACAGAAGTTTGGTTAAACTAAAAAAACTAAAAAATTAGTCTAAATTTTTTAATAGTAGAGTTTTAAGAGTTGCTCATGTATGTATTTTAAGGTAGTGGAATTGGTACTGGTCCAGGAGTTATCCAGGATAGATTTTCACCCACCATGGGACGTCATCGTTCAAATCAACTCTTCAATGGCCATGGGGGACACATCATGCCTCCCACACAATCACAGTTTGGAGAGATGGGAGGCAAGTTTATGAAAAGCCAGGTAAGAAGGCATTAGGAAACAAGTGTTAATATTGCAATGTCAATTTATTTTGCTTCTTTATATAAAGATAACAGCTATTTTAGGTGTCCTTTCTAAACTAAATTTACATCCTTGGCAGTTATTTCAAATTGAGTGAAATACTTAAAAAGTCACATTACTTTGATAGTTAGGCTAGATTTTTATTCTTCCCTGTTTCATCTTTTACTTTCTCTGGGCAAATTCAATTAAGCTTTCCCTATGGCTTGGCTCATCCCTTTGGTAATTTGTGGACCCCCTTTTTATCTAGACTTTCTTTCTCCCTTTCTGAAATAGGGGCTAAGCCAGCTCTACCATAACCAGAGTCAGGGACTCTTATCCCAGCTGCAAGGACAGTCGAAGGATATGCCACCTCGGTTTTCTAAGAAAGGACAGCTTAATGCAGATGAGGTACATTTGCCTATGTTACTTATATATGGTAGTTTGTGGATTCAGAAAATCTATTGCCCGATGATTATAAAAAGACGCGTTATTTAATGCTGGAGTTCTTTTCTTTTTTCTCTTTTTCTGTCTTTCTTTTTCTTTCTTTGAATGTCCAGCGTCCTATGAGCGAAGATTATGAGATATGAGGGCAAGACTTTATTAGTTAGGGTGAGGAAAATGGTTGTCAGTATGTTGTCCTGGTTTCCTTGTAAGTAGAGTGATTTAAGAACAAAGCAAGATGTTTTCTGAATTTCATTTAATTTGCTGGGATTTTATTTTAATAATGCTAATCCTAGGAGAATTCCAATGGAAATGTAAGGTTTATGACAATATCTTATTCTTCCGTGGATCAGGTCTTCAATTTTCTTGCCAGAAATTAAATGTATTACGTTAACATTGAATAACTTTTTTTAGTTTGTTTTTAAGAAACATTTCTGCCCTAGATTATATCATGTCTATAGAATTAATTTTAGGATATTAGAGTGTTAAATTTAACGTTAGCCAACTATATGTATTAACTTGGATGTCTGGTATGGTTTGTTTTTAATTCCAGATTAGCTTGAGGCCTGCTCAGTCGTTCTTAATGAATAAAAATCAAGTGCCAAAGCTTCAGCCCCAGATAACCATGATTCCTCCTAGTGCACAACCACCACGCACTCAAACACCACCTCTGGGACAGGTATGGGCCCCATAGTATGACATCATTCTTCCTTTTTAACTTCATGTTTTCTTCCACTAATGTCACATGTTCCTTTTATCTGTCATGTTGCTTATCTTTTAGACACCTCAGCTTGGTCTCAAAACTAATCCACCACTTATCCAGGAAAAGCCTGCCAAGACTAGCAAAAAGCCACCACCGTCAAAGGAAGAACTACTTAAACTAACTGTAAGTATCTAGTGGGTTCTATAAATAATCTTTAGTTACTGGGGTATATTTGGAATAGAGAAAAGTAATTGGATTGTATTCTTTTTAGGAAACTGTTGTAACAGAGTATTTGAACAGTGGAAATGCAAATGAGGCTGTTAATGGTGTAAGAGAAATGAGAGCTCCTAAACACTTTCTTCCTGAGATGTTAAGCAAAGTAATAATCCTGTCACTAGATAGAAGTGATGAAGATAAAGAAAAAGCAAGTTCTTTGATCAGTTTACTCAAACAGGAAGGGATAGCCACAAGTGACAACTTCATGCAGGTAGAATACTTTTCCTGATTGTTTAATAAGAACTCCACTCATTGAAAACTGTAACAAACTGACTGTTGTGTGTTCCTTCTAAGGCTTTCCTGAACGTATTGGACCAGTGCCCCAAACTGGAGGTTGACATCCCCTTGGTGAAATCATATTTAGCACAGTTTGCAGCTCGTGCCATCATTTCAGAGCTGGTGAGCATTTCAGAACTAGCTCAACCACTGGAGAGTGGCACCCATTTCCCACTCTTCTTACTTTGTCTTCAGCAATTAGCTAAATTACAAGATCGAGAATGGTTAACAGAACTTTTTCAACAAAGCAAGGTCAATATGCAGAAAATGCTCCCAGGTAAGAGAATGCTGGTTTGTTAACACTAAACCTAGAGGTTCTTGGTAACTTGAGTGGATTTATGTGGATCAGACAGCTTTATACCTTTCCAAGTAATAATAAACATTGCCCTGGATACATCTTAAGATCTTATTTTAAAAGGGGATTATCAAATCTTTTTACTTGATCCATGTATTAAGAGTTCATTTTGCGGTTGTGGGGTTGTAGCTCAGTGGTAGAGCACTTTGTAAACAGGCCAGTTGGATAAAGTAAACTGCTACTCAATGATGCAAATGATTTTATCTCTTCAGAAATTGATCAGAATAAGGACCGCATGTTGGAGATTTTGGAAGGAAAGGGATTGAGTTTCTTATTTCCACTTCTCAAATTGGAGAAGGAACTTTTGAAGCAAATAAAGTTGGATCCATCCCCTCAAACCATATATAAATGGATTAAAGATAACATCTCTCCCAAACTTCATGTAGATAAAGGATTTGTGAACATCTTAATGACTAGGTAAGATGAATGGTCTTCTATAAACAGTAAAATCCATGTTTTATTTGCTATAGAGAATAAGTCTGCAAGGCAGGGAGCTAAAAGTTAAACCTGTTTCTTGAGCCAGATAACTCACTTTGTGGTTCTAAAAAGGCTTCTTTTTGTCCAGCTTCTTACAGTATATTTCTAGTGAAGTAAGCCCACCTAGCGACGAAACAGATTCTTCCTCTGCTCCTTCCAAAGAACAGTTAGAGCAGGAAAAACAACTGCTTCTTTCTTTCAAGCCAGTGATGCAGAAATTCCTTCATGATCATGTGGATCTACAGGTCAGTGCCCTGTATGCTCTGCAGGTGCACTGCTACAACAGCAATTTCCCAAAAGGTGAGATGACAGGTGTTAAAGGAATGAGGAGTTCAGGGGCAGTGCATGAGATAGCCCACTAAGTGGGGATTTGGGGTTTTTTTTAGGCATGTTACTCCGCTTCTTTGTTCACTTCTATGACATGGAAATTATTGAAGAAGAAGCTTTCCTGGCTTGGAAAGAAGATATAACCCAAGAGTTTCCAGGAAAAGGCAAGGCTTTGTTCCAGGTAAATTTTTTAATTTGGTTTGGGGTTTCTTGCTTTTTGTTTTTCCAGTTTCGTTGGTAGTATTTTAATGAGTAGTGTGCTCGCTCCCTCGCTCGCTCCCTCTCACTCTCTTGTAGCCACACAAAATACCTGTATTTTATTTGTGTTTATGTGATGCCGAGGATTGAACCCAGTGCCTCACATGTGCAAGGCAAATGCTCTACCAGCTGAGCTACAACCCCAGCCCCCAGTAGTTCTCTTTTTTAAACTAAAATACAGGCAAAAGATAGTCCTGAAAGTTTCTTAATCCATACATATCATTTTGTACTGTTCAAAGCTATTAAAAGTGGGCAGTTAGCAGCATGAAGTAAAGCTAGGAGGTGAAATTATGCTTAAATCCTAGTGGTTTATAAGATGTTGAATTAGAGGTGATTAACAAAACTTTTTGGTATTAAAAGTACTTAAACAATTTTGGTGATTGGAAGTTTATTTTTTAATTTATTCTGTCTGTAAGTAAAGAATTTAGTATAAAGGTTCTGGTTTAGTAGTTTTCCAAGGGACCAGGCTTTGGGAAACTGTTGTACAGCGTCTTACCTTACTCCTAAGGGTTACAGAGTAGCTTCACAGGGATCATCTTGAGACTAAAAAGATTTCCTGAAATGTAAGTGGACAAATGTCATACTAACCTTGAATTAAAACTTAAGGCTGATTCACACAGTACATTTGCAGCTGTTTGCAGTAATCAAAATGTGGTTTAAGACTTTTGCCCTTGGGTAAATGTTTGGTTTTGGTTATGTCTTGAACCTGCTGTTGAATAATAATTACAAATCTAATTTACAGGTGAATCAGTGGCTAACCTGGCTAGAAACTGCTGAAGAAGAAGAATCAGAGGAAGAAGCTGACTAAAGAACCAGCCAAAGCCTTAAATTGTGCAAAACATACTGTTGCTATGATGTAACTGCATTTGACCTAACCACTGCGAAAATTCATTCCGCTGTAATGTTTTCACGATATTTAAAGCAGAAGCACGTCAGTTAGGATTTCCTTCTGCATAAGGTTTTTTTGTAGTGTAATGTCTTAATCATAGTCTACCATCAAATATTTTAGGAGTATCTTTAATGTTTAGATAGTATATTAGCAGCATGCAATAATTACATCATAAGTTCTCAAGCAGAGGCAGTCTATTGCAAGGACCTTCTTTGCTGCCAGTTATCATAGGCTGTTTTAAGTTAGAAAACTGAATAGCAACACTGAATACTGTAGAAATGCACTTTGCTCAGTAATACTTGAGTTGTTGCAATATTTGATTATCCATTTGGTTGTTACAGAAAAATTCTTAACTGTAATTGATGGTTGTTGCCGTAATAGTATATTGCCTGTATTTCTACCTCTAGTAATGGGCTTTATGTGCTAGATTTTAATATCCTTGAGCCTGGGCAAGTGCACAAGTCTTTTTAAAAGAAACATGGTTTACTTGCACAAAACTGATCAGTTTTGAGAGATCGTTAATGCCCTTGAAGTGGTTTTTGTGGGTGTGAAACAAATGGTGAGAATTTGAATTGGTCCCTCTTATTATAGTATTGAAATTAAGTCTACTTAATTTATCAAGTCATGTTCATGCCCTGATTTTATATACTTGTATCTATCAATAAACATTGTGATACTTGATGTACTTTTATGTGACTTTCAGTAGCACCTGCAGCTTTGTGGGGAATTGTTAGCTTTTGAGGATTAGAAGATGCATCTCAGTTTGAAGATTTAGGAACTTTTAAACTCATAATCTATTTTTTCATGATAGGACACAAAATGAGTAATTTCTCAGGTGAGTTTATTAGAATTATATTTATATAGAACTATCAACAGTTTCTGTAATCAAAGACCATAAGTCTCATGAATTTAGAAGAATGTTGCTATCTATGCATAGCAACCAAAACTGGTATCTTCTCATCAGGCTGAAGTAGGTTGATAATCTGTTCTCAAGAAGATTTCACATCCCCTCTTGAAAAATCCATTGTCCCAGTAAAATTATTTGGCATCTTTATTCAACTAAATGTTCATCATGGGGGTTAAGATGTATTTTTCAGAAACTCCTTAAGGATTTACCCATGCTCCCAAGCCTTGGAAGATTTTTCAGTCCTGGGCTTAATGTTAAAACTTGGGCAGGGACACTTCTGCCACCTGAGAAGAACAACCTGGTCTTGGTTTACAGAAACCTTTAAGGCAGGCAGTAGTACATCATGCTAATAGGCACTGTTGAAAGAGGCCCCACCTACTAGAAAGGGGTGATAGGTAAAGCCAATATATTTGTGTTCCATTGGGATCAGAAAGGCTAACCCTTTGTGGGGATGGTCATCTCTACCATGCGGCCAGCGCAATGGTTTCATTAATGAGGTTCTTGGCATAACAGTTAGCTAGCGAGATCGAAATAAACACACAGACTCAGTTACCTTTTTCTATGACCAGGTCCGAGAGGGCTCCCCTCTCTGGTTCGTTCCTCTAACCGCCCGGCAGGGCAGCAAGGATTACTCAGGGCTAGCAGGAGAGAGAGCACGCCAGGGAGTAGCCTTTTATTGGGGAGCAAGAAATTCAGGGGAGAATTCCATCCAATGAAGGTTGAAGGGGGGGCCGCACTCCAAGGCCGGGGTCAGTGGTCAGTTACACCCCCACACGGACAGGTTCTCGACAGGAGAGGGCCGGGAAAGCTCCGACACAGCCAGAGCGCCTCAGACCCTAACCGGGAGTCACCCAGTCACGTGTGAGAATGGCTCCCAACAGTCATCACTAAAATTCTAACAATTTATAGCTTTGGGTAGCTTTTAGTGGCTATCACAGCAAAAATGGTAGGTGAACAACCTACTTTAGATTTCAGGAGACTTGAAGGGTATTCAGATAAAATTGTGTTATTCTTAGCCATCTGCTCAGTAGTGCTACATGCCAAGGGTGAAAATTGATTAACTCAGCAAAGGTAGCACGTGGTTAGGGGGCATGGGTTAGCCCCTGAATTCATTTTATAGCCATAATTAATCCATTTTGGCCAGGGACTAGCAATCTAGTCCAGAGACTTAGAAATCTTATTCCAAATTTTTGATGTTGTATTCACCTCCTTTTCTCCCAATCTCAAACCTCAATACCCTTTGTACCTCTACTCGCAAGGTCACCAGTAACTCAAATGTTCTGCAATATATTTTTGATCATCCCGCTCATTCCCACCACCAGATCCCTTTTATAGCATAAATGCCCCACTATTGAAAAGTGTGACAGCCTCTAACAAGACTCAGGAGTTTGTACCAAATTCTTGATTGGAAAAAAAAAGACAACTAAGTAGAAAGTAAGTTTACTGGAATCCAAGTAACCAAAAGGGAGCCTAGAGAACCAGGCTTAAATATGAATAGCAACTAAGGGAAGGAAGTTTAAGCAGCACAAGCCACAGAAATTGGGGCAGATTTTTAATTAGCCCTTAGTCCTTGCAGCTTCCCTTACAAGTATCTTGAATGAATTCTCCCAGAGACAGAAGCCCCAGTGTCAGAACCCCAGGCAGAAGCTCACAGTTGCTAGTGGACTGAGTTAGTGTCATGCCTCCACCCTTCACTACCTTGGCTTCCTGTAGCAGAACCAGAATATGGTTTTTGGGGTCTGTTAAATAGGTGTAAGCCTCCAAGGCTTACAGTGTGGGAGAAAAACTTTGGAAGAAATTTGAGTGGATAGTCATTAGAAAGAACTGCCCATTCTCAGGCCCCTCTGTACTCCACTGCCTGATACCCCTGCTCTCAGCTTTCTCCTGTCTCCTGAGAGGACCATCTCCCTTCCACTGTCCACCAGAAGAGCATTTTCCATCCACAGTTTTGAATGAGAGGACACACTTCAAAATCTGTGGGAGGGGGCAACAGGGGTCAGCTATGATTCTCAGCTGTCCAATGAGGCCAGGAGAGAGACCAGGATTTACAAATGTCCCCACTCACCTCATTGGCTTTAGAAGCAATCTTCCAAGGAAAAGCAACCAAAGAGATGCCCAAGCATGGAGTGGATTGGTTGAAACAGAACACAGAGCTACATGGGCTACCTAGACCAAGACCCTGTCCTCCCCACCCCACATCTGGTTTAGGAGGATAGGCAGGAGCCCCATGACCCCTGAAGAGACCTGACTCCTGCGCCCTCTGCTTTGTAGCCTTGCAGGTGAGAGACCATGTGGCAGGTGAGATTCAAGGTTCTCATCCTATACATCCCAAAGGAAAGCAAGACCCAGACCTAGCAAACACAGTCACCAAGAAAGGGGAGTGAGAATTTTGCTCTCAGTTTGGTTCCCCGTCAACTATGGAAGATGCCTGATGTGCCTGATGAGTAGTGAATCTTTAAAGGAGAATAAACTATTGTTTGAAGCCACCTAGTTTGGCACTCTGCAAAACTGCAGCCTTGGGGTATCAGTCCCCTGCCCTCACAGACTCACCTCCATGAGGGCACTATGGCCTCCAGCTGTTCCCTCCCTCTCTCCCCAGACCTCTGGAGTTGTTTTACAGCTCAACTGAGTACAGAGGTGAAGGAAGAACTTCCACAAACTAGTGGAGGAAAGAAGAAAGGAATGTGGCAGTGATTAGAACTCTGTTGAGAATTCTTTGAATAAACTTACTGCACTAGTAATCCACCTTGACAATGAAAAACTAGAAAAATAAACCAGAAGAAAAGATAAATTAACATTGTCCATAATTTGCGATGGAGTGACTTTTGTTAGTATCAGAGGAAGTTTCAGATTTTATGGGATTGGAGGGCTCTTTTTCTGTTACTAGAAATTAAATCAAGGAGTACTCTCCCACTGAGTTACATCCTCAGATGTTGAGGGCCACGAATCAAGTCAAGATGGCGCCTGGCAGTTTGCCAGGAGGAGTGGTTTGTGAGGCAACGCCACCGAGCCATTAAGATGGTGGAGATTCCTTATTGGCTGATTGCTGTATCTGGATGATGCTAATTGAGTCAAGCTGTGTGTAATCAGTTAGGTATATATACTGCTGCTATTCCATAATAAAGCAGTTCCCGTTTCAACCTTCAAGTTGCTTGTCACCTCCCAGTTATTTTGCCCAGCTGGACTGTGGCACTCAGGCCCTTTTATTTTTTAATTTTGAGCTGGGTCTCACTAAGTCTTAAACTTGAGATCCTCCTGCCTCCACCTTCCAAGGCACGGGGATTATAGTCATGTGCCACCATGCCCAACTTGAAGGGTTCTATCTAAGAAATTGAATCCAGAATTATATATACAAGATGAAGTATTGGGTCTTGGAAGAAGCCCAAGCAAGTGCGGAACCCTGATGCATAAACTTTATAACTTTACAGAAAATCCACTCGTGGGCTGGGGATGTGGCTCAAGCGGTAGTGCGCTCGCCTGGCGTGCATGTGGCCCGGGTTCGATCCTCAGCACCACATACCAACGAAGATGTTGTGTCTGCCAAAAACTAAAAAATAAATATTAAAAATTCTCTCTCTCAAAAAGAAAGAAAGAAAAAAAAATCCACTCGTGTGTGGAAAAAAAAAATCCACAAGTCATAAAGGAAAATGTGCCTTTTAATGTTTGATTCAAAATGCTACAAAGGACAATCTAAGAAAAATATTTGCTATACACAAATTATAGGCTTGGCAAAAAAAAACTCTTTTAAAAAAATCCCCCCCTATTCCCACACACACAAAGTGAATTTTAGGGCTGGGGCTGGCTGTCACTCAGTTGTAGAGCACTTGCTTAGCATCCAAGAGGACCCGGTTCCATCACCAGTATTGGAAAAAAAAAAAAAAAATCAGTGGGGAAAATGTTTCGAACCCCGACTATATTAAGATGTTGAAAACTCGGTTCTTGTCCCCAGTACCAATCCAATAACAAGGACACGGTTTTGAGAAAAAGGGAAAAGACAGTTTATTGCTTTGATAGCAAAGGAGAAACACAGGGGACTCCTGTCCCAAAGGCTGTGATTCTGCCCATCCGCAGAAAATAGGGCCTTTCATAGAGGTGATTCAGAGAAAATGAGATTAGGGAGGAAAGATCAGGAAGGAGAAGATGAGGAAAAAGAAGATCAGGGAGACATTTAGGGAAAAGAAAAAAAAAAAAGTTTCAAAGCCACAAGGGATATAGTCAAAGCATCAAATGAACCCCTGTTACAATTACTCTCAGAAATGTCTTTGGATGTAGACAAATGTCCGTGGAAGACCTAGGATTTTAGGTTTTGGATAAGCCCGAATCTTTCTGGTTAAATAGCTCGTTGAAATTGGAGCTGGTTTCTAAGTGTGGTGAAAACAAAACATGGCTCCTTCTAGGTACTTCCCTAAGCTTCCTCTAGTTCCCACCAGCCTCTTGATCTGGAAACGCCCTACCTTTCCACACCCCTCCCCTACTTGATGACATCACCTTCTTTAAGCCCAAGTGAAAAATGTGATGGTGCCCTCTAGCAAGGGCACATTTGTCAGGCTATAGATCCTTGCTACTCAAAGTCTAGGCTTTGATTCAGTACACTTGGAAGCTTGTTAGAAGTGCAAAGTAATAGCTGGTCTCTTTCCACACCTACTGGATCAGAATCCCCAGGTGATCCAGTAGCCCATTAGAGTTTGATGAGTTCTAATCCACAAGACAACCTAGGCCTGCCACAGTGGTCCGCTTTATGCATTGAATGTAGCCTTGCGGCTTTGCCACTGCAACTGATTTTTTAAATGAATGTCTTTCTTTCTCTTTCTCTTTCTCCCTGCTCCTCCCAAACCTCTTCCCCTCTGTAAGTAATCTCCAGGGAAATAGGATTACCTTTCTTCCCCATCCTAGACAGATTTATCTGTCCTTGAGTACACACCCACCATAGGAATGAAATTCCAGACTTTGAGGATGGCACCAGACGATCTCAGAAATGACTACCTTCCAAATTAACAAGTGAATTACAACTCCAACAAAGGACATGTGGAATATAGCTTTTGAGTCACCTCTTTAAAGGTCCCTGTTCCTGCTCTTGAGGAGAATCACAGTCTCTGGGACAGGAGTCCCTGTGTTTCTCCTTTGCTAACAAAGCAGTAAACCTTCTTTTTCCTTTTTCTCAAAACCGTTATTGAATTGGCATCTGGGACAAGGACCAAGCTTTCAGCCGCAGGCCCTCTTACTGACTGCCAAGGATTATCTTCCCAGCTAAGGTGACCCTATGTCTCGGCTTCTACTTCAGAATAGAAGCAAATACTCTACTCTTGTATCTTACTACCACCCAAAGTACTGACATGCCAAGTAGTGTACTGAGACATGACTTCCTTCTCTTTATGAGGAGGAGAGGTTCCAGCTCTTTCCAAAGACAAAACCTCCTTAGGCAGGGACCCCATTCCCTAGAGCCAGATCACAGCAAAGCATTTGCACCCTCACCACAGAGCACCAGGGCTCACTGGCCCCAGCACAACTGTCCTGTGGCCCACAACCCCAGCCACCTGAAGAGGAGGGGGGGTTGGGACAAGATCAGCTGTTTGCAATGTGAGATTCCAGAAGTTCGAGTCCCTGGCTCTTCCTAGAGAACAAGAGGATGGAAACCTGTGTTCTGCAATTTCTGTGAACCACGAAAAAGGCTATGCAAGGCACTGCTAGAGAGTTCAGAAGAGGACCTCCAAGAGGATTGTGGGCTGCTGTGGCAGGGCTTTTATGTCTACTAGACCAGCCCCAGCCCTGGTCCCTCACACAATTGTTCATGGTCAAGGAGTATAGCAGGGCTCCAGTCTCCCACTTCCTTGGCCCTCAGATGCCCCTTCACACTGCCTTAGCTGCTACTCCAAGCTGGAAGCAGCAGGAGGTGAGATAAGCCAGGAGCATGTCTGAAGTTTCCAGCCGCCAGGACAATGGGCAGTGGTTAGGCAGGAAATGGAGTCTCCCTGTCTTTCCAGTTAAGGAAATGGAGCACCAGCTCCCATGGGAGAAATCAAAGCAGTATTGTTTCAAAGAACAAAACAGTTCAAAGAGAACAAAGTTTTTGGCATTGACTCCTCTCTGGAGAGGGTACTATCATATACACCACCCCACTTGGATGACTGCAGCCTCTCTGGCGGGGATTAACGACCAATGTACATGTTCATTTATGAGAATTATGCTCAAGGGTAGTGATCTTTCAGTGTCTTTTAATACTCCATACCTTCACAACTGTCAAAATGAGAAAATCTGGCCAGCAATGAGAGCAGGTTTCTAAGCTGGTAAGCAGGAGAGTCTGCCAGGGCATTTGCTCAGACGCCATATCTGTGAAGGGCCCTTGGACTCATGCCACATGGTTGCCATTGACATGACTTCCAATTTTCTGGAAGGGTAGAAGAGAAGCATGGAACTACCAGAGACCGAAGAGCCTAGAATCTAGTCCCTTTCCACAACTTCCACTTATAGATACAAAGTTAAATTTTATTTTTTTTATTTTTTTTTTTTTTTTTGAGGAGAGAGAGAGAGAGAGAGAGAGAGAGAGAGAGAGAATTTTTTGATATTTATTTTTTTTTTTTAGTTATCGGCGGACACAACATCTTTTGTTTGTACGTGGTGCTGAGAATCGAACCCGGGCCGCACGCATGCGAGGCGAGCGCGCTACCACTTGAGCCACATCCCCAGCCCCAAAGTTAAATTTTAGGAACAAAATAGACATCAGCATCTATTTCTTGCCAAGTCTTATGGCTTGGCCATTGGAAAATTGATGAAAAAAAGCATGAACCCTGTCCTTGGGTTCATTGTGTGATGGGAATATATACATAGAACATTTTCTGGGGCCTGACATTGATCAAATTATATTGTTACATTGTTTGCATGACCGAATATGTAACAATAAATCCCTCCATTATGTACAACTATCATGCACCAATATAAAATGTGGAAATGTGGGGCTGGAGCTGGGGCTCAGAGGTAAAGCTCTTACCTGGCATGTATGAGATTCAATCCTCAGCACCACATAAAAATAAATTAATAAAAATAAAGACATGTTGTCCACCTACAACTACAAAATTTAAAGAAAAAAAAAAACTGGAAATGTGACAGGGGTTTCTTTCACTTGATGCCTTGACTATATCTCTTGTGGCTTTGAAACTTACGTGTTTTTTTCTTTTCCCAATCTGTTTTCCCCTAAATTTCTCCTCCCTGGTCTTCTTTTCCCTAAATTTCTCCTCTAACCTTCTCCTTCCTGATCTCCCCTTTGATCTTCTTTTCCCTGATATTCTTTTCCTAAACTTATTCTCCCTCATCTTCTTTTCTCTGGTTTTCTCCTTCCTAATCTCGTTTTCTTTGAATTACCTCTATAAAAGCCTCCTATTTCTGCAGACGGACAGAATCACAGCCTTGGGGACAGGAATCCCCTGTGTTTCTCCTTTAGCAAAAGCAATAAGATGTCTTTTTCTTTTTTTCTTAAAACTGTGTCCTTGTTATTGGATTGGCATCAAGGACAGGGAACAAGCTTTCAGCAACAGAAAGAGAAAAAATAATTTCCAGGGATAGTGTGAGGGCATGCAGGGCAGAGACACACTTTAGTTTTTATGGCAGTGCATGATGATAACCAATGTCAAATTATAATCCTGGGTTAAATCTCCAGGTAGGTTTAAATGCTTCCTTCAGAAGTGTCATTGAGAAAGAGTACACAGCAATCCTTCAGCAGGAGTATAGGTATATTATTTTTACATTTTATTACATCACATATTCTGAACCCATTTATCATGGTAACATTTAAGAATGAATGAAGCCATATCTTTGACAATACTGAGTCTTCTGATTGAAATGCACCTTCCTTTCACCAACTGCACCTCACTCCCCACATCCAGTTAAAGGATGTAATTACCTTCTTAAATCAGTAGTGGGAAACAGTTTCTGTGACTTGTCACCAAAAGCTTCTGATTGCCATAGCTTATCTGACTCTGGACCATTTTGTGATGGAGTAGGGTGTGCTGGAAAACACTCTGGGAACCACATTGGATTAGAGATCTGTTTGGAAGATAGAATGTTCAAGAAGGTGAATTCAAATTAAGGTGACTTCTGGGAGAGACATCTGAAAACTCAGTCCCCTTATTCTGTATATTCACAAGTGTTCTTCACTAGTCAGCTGGGGGATCCAAGAACAAATACAGATTTGCCTCTGGAGTGTTACAGTAGTTGCAATTCTAGGATTGATCAACCATATCAAGACAAATACATAAAATGTTATTATTTTCCAAAACTCAATATTTTCAACATGAAAAATGTTACCAAAACATTTCTTGTATAAAGCAGAATAAAGAAAAGCCAAAAAAAAAAAAAAAAGCCAAAATTTAGACTTGAAATAGCGACATTTTGTTTTCATATACTCAAAACAGAAATACCTCAAGTTACTAATGCAGTTGGGATAGAGACACACTATTTAAAATTCTCTTGAAAAATGCTGGAATGTTAAAAGATTGCTAACGACTTTATTTTTATTTGCTAATTTATTTGTACTGGGGATTGAACCCAGAATATTTTTGTCACTGAACTACATCCTCCAATTTTTAAAAGTTTTGAGACAGAGCTGGACGTGGTGATTCATGCCTGTAATCCCACTGGCTCTGGAGGCTGAGGTGGGAAGATGGTGAGTTCAAAGCCAGTCTCAGCAATAGCAAGGTGTTCAGCAACTCAGTGAGACCCTGTCTCCAAATAAAATACAAAATAGGGCTGGGGATGTGGCTCAGTGGTTGAGTGCTCCAGAGTCCAATCCCCAGTACAAAAAAAAAAAAAAAAAATTTTTTTTTTTTTTTTTTTTAAGGCAGAATCTTGCTAAGTTGTTAAGGATTTTGATAAATTGCTGAGGCTGGCCTCAAACTTGCAATCATCCTGCCTCAGTCTCCCAAATGCTGGGATCACAGGCATGTGTCACTATGCCTGACAATAACCTTTATTTATATAGATAGGCTGAAAGTGAAACATTTTGTCACACCAATGTGTTAGGGTGGCTGAAAGCTTTGGCAACCTTCCCACCACCAGAGTCTGATGCGAAGTGAGAGTGTTTGAGGGAGGCTGAGCTGCTCATTCACTTGACCACACATCATAAGGTACACTGAGATTTTGCATGTGGTTTGCCTTTGGCATTTGCCCTCTCTTGTGTTCCTATTGCTGCATGAGAAGCAATACCAGCAAGCTGATCCAACACACCCAAAGCCAGAGCACCAGAAGCTACCTCTAGAAGGCTGCAGTAAGCAAAGGCTCTGAAATCCAGTTCATTGATCTTATTCTCTTTCAAAAGGTCTTTCTTGCCTCTGATGGCTACTTATACTCCCAGGGATGAAAACAATTTATTAGTGGAATCTAAACAATAGACACCTTAAAAGCCCCAGCAAAAAATCGTATTTACTGAAGATTCTAATCAATTTTTCTCAAAGGGAACTAGGAAGAATCAAGAATTTTTTAAAGGACGACCTTAAGAAAGAATAACTGGCATAGTCTCCCTTTGATCCAGACAAGTTGAGCAGGATAAACAAAGCCCTTCAGAACTGATTTGATCACATGGGTACTTTTTTATTGAGAATTTATATTGTGCTCATCAATTAATGTACCTTAAGTTGTAATCTTTACACCAATCCTATGAGTTAGGTATAGTGTTTTGCTATAATGAAATAGTTGTCTGCTAAGAACACCTGTTATAAAAATAGCAATTTCAGGGGGAAGGGGTTTAAAGTTTCAAATTCAGAATAAAATGGTTTTGTTTTTATGCAGCATTCCTGGACTCCATCATCCCTGCTCCTTATTCTACACCGCCTTCTCTGCAGACATTGACTCACTAGAAAATGGAAGGTGGATCCGCGTGCATAGAGAGGCTGTGGTAACAGAGGATGGGCTGCTGAGTTCTAGGGGCAGCAAGAGTGGAGCCTTCCACTTCGTCAGAGGAGCACTTTCCACTTCTGGGTCATTCCTGTAAGTGGTCTGCCTCAAGCTGCAGCCCACAAGGAAGCAGTACCTGGAGAAACATCAGTCTCTTCTAGTGTGGGCAGGACGGTGAGGAACATTACTGCTTTGCTTACCTAGGGACAAGGGGGAGGGGTGGGGGGGGGTGGAGGCAGATATTCCGATACAGAAGAGTTTGTACTCAAAAGGAACCTCTGTGGGCTGGGGATGTGGCTCAAGCGGTAGCACGCTTGTCTGGCATGCCTGCGGCCCTGGTTCGATCCTCAGTGTCCGCCAAAAACTAAAACATAAATATTAAAATTCTCTTTCTCCCTCTCTCTTTCTCTTTAAAAAAAAAAGCACCTCTGTAATCAAAACCTGGAAGAGGAGGTGAATCACTGGAGAAATTACCATATACATTAGGTAGAGTCTTCCAAGGAGGCCCAACAATGTTCATTGAGCCTGAAGTGATGGGAGTTGTCAATTGGGAAATGCTGTTTTTTTGTTGTTGTTGTTAGACTGGCATAGTCTCCGTTCGATCCAGACAAGTTGAGCAGGATAAACAAAGCCCTTCAGAACTGATTTGATCACATGGGTACTTTTTTATTGAGAATTTATATTGTGCTCATCAATTAATGTACCTTATTGTTGTTGTTGTTAGCGGGGATTGAATTCAGGGGCACTCGACCACTGAGCCACATCTCCAGCCCTATTTTGTATTTTATTTAGAAACAGGGTCTTACCGAGTTGCCTAGTGCCTCGGAGTTGCTGAGGCTGGCTTTGAATTTTTTTTTTTTAATATTTTTTAGTTTTCGGTGGACACAACATCTTTATTTTTTTATGTGGTGCTGAGGATTGAACCCAGGGCCCACGCAAGCCAGGTGAGCGCATTACCGCTTGAGCCACCTCCCCAGTCCCGGCTTTGAATTTTTGATTCTCCTGGCTAAGAAACATCACTTATCAGTCTCTGTAATCCTAAACCACTGGGATTACAGGTGTGCACTATTGGGCACGGCTGGGAAATGCTTAATTTAGATGGATTCTTGTCATTTGGGGATTAATCCACCTCAGTAGTATGGGCACACTGGAAAACACAGGCAGACAACAGAAGACCCGGATCCTAAATCTGAATGTCACTGGTACTAGCTGCACCACCTGCATCCACATCACTGAACCTGAGGCTCTGCAGAACACCCGCTGCCTGTAAGGCCCTCTTTGACTCACAGCTTGTCCTGAGAGCTGCACGAAGCCTCTTTGGTGCTACCATACCCCATGACATCAGCAGCCAGTCCCTCACACCAGGACAACTACTCTTCATGAAATTTTTGAGGACAAGATGAATTGAATGTACGATGAATTGAAATGCATTCTGCTCTCATGTACAATTAAGTAGAACAAATAAAACATTAAAAAAAAAAAACAATAATGGTAGTATTTAAATACTGACTGTACCTAACTATACCACTTTTGAATAAGTCAGGATGCATCCTGACAGCACTAAAACTCACCAGGGATTATCTCTGTAATTTCAATACCTTCGTGTTTAATACTTGTGGGGACTATAGTAATTAAACTTTTTTTTTAAACAGTTACATAAAATATTATTGGTAACAGGGATTGAATCCAGGGTGCTTACACACTGAGCCACATCCTCAGCCCTTTTTATCTTTTATTTTGAGAATCACTAAGTTGCTGAGGGTCTCACTAAATTGTTGAGGCCGGCTTTGAACACACAATCCTCCTGAGCTGCTGGGATTACAGGCATGTGTTACCATGCCCAGCATAAAATATTATTCTTAAACTGTTACTGAATAACAAAAAAATTACAGAGACACTGTTTTCTCGAAAAAATCTGTAAAGAATTAGAGAAATTGTGTAATACAGGTTTCCTAAAATTATCTGTGTAATTTATTTGTTAATTTTCATACACAAATGTTATCAAGCAAAAATTGGACAAAAAGTTACACACAAAAGTTGGTAAAAGAATTTATTATGTGGCTTGGGAGGTCTTTGCATTCTAACAGAAAAGCATGTTTCCACACCTCATTTAACCTAACAAAGTATCTATTTGTGACTTTACTGCATGGCTGCAGCACTATACTATGAACATCTGACTTTCACATGTACTTCGGTGCAATTACAGTAGACACCTCTTTTTCCAGGAAATAAAAATATTCTCATTCTAAACTCAAAAGGGAACAAAGACATTAAAAATGAACAATTTAAAGTTTCTGCACCACTTCATAAAAGACTGCAATAAAAATCAAAACAGTATGCTGCTTCACATACAAAGAAGAGACATCTGCCACAGTCCAGTCAAACCTTTGTAGGAATGATTTAGCATCTGGGTTTATGTTTACTGCACTTTCACATATGACAGGTGGAACTGTACCACGATGAAGAATACTCTCATTTGCACAAGAGGTTCAAATATTGGACTCCAGCACAGGAAATGTCTCTTGGGGCTTAGTAATATACAAACGGGTAGAAAAAAAATTGCCTTAAGAAAAATTTCACAATTGTTTGACCAAACATCTGAAACTTTTTATCACAGCTTTCATATATTAAAAAAAAAAAGTCTCCTCCAGAGATGAAGCTCCTTTATGAAACAACCTAGTCGCTATCATCTGACCCATGTTCTGAGCCTCGATCCGAGGCCTCGTTGTTGGATCCCTCTGGCTCGGATTCATTGCCAGAGCCTTGCCCGGAACCCTCGTTGTCAGACCCTCGCTCCGACTCGCGCTCCGACTCGGCACTGGGAGAGGCGGCGCGGGAGTCGTCGTTCTCTGAGGCCGCCGAGGGGCTTCTCCCAGACTGTGCGGACTCGTTGTCGGACTGTTCAGAACCCGAAGGCCTTCTCTTTCTGGATGGCTGGTCGCTGTCAGAATCCTCATCTGACTGCTGTCTGCGGGGCCTGCGGGGACTGCCCGCCTCACTGCCAGACTTGTTGGGGTTCTCATCAGAGTCGCTCTCGGATGAGGCGCGTCTCTTTGGCCGTTCATCCTCATCAGAGTCGCTGTTGCTGTTGCTGTTGCTGTTCCTGGGGTGTCTGCAGGAGAACAATGCAGGTTAGACACTGAAGCCTCTGGCCATCTCAGCTCGGCTCAGGCTCAGCTTAGGCTCTGATGATTGGAGTTTTTGTAAGGATGATTCTCACTGGCTCACGGCAGGCACTTTTTGTGAGAATTTTCCCAATTTCATACACAAAGGAAAAGGAAGGGATTTGTTAATCTTATAAATAAATTAATAGCCACTAAGGTAAAACCAGGATCTCAAATGGCTGTCAAGATTCTGAAGTCCCAAGGACTCCCTGTCCTATGTACCATCTGAACTAACAGACACCTAAAGAAGAGTGAAGTCACTATTTGCTTCTGTCCTGGGATTTCTATCCTAGATCCCCTGAACCATGATGAGACTTTATTCAAGACAGGAAGCTGGACTAAGCAGGTCCTGCAGTTTATCTACCTTTGCTCCCAAGCTTCACCTCTCCCCCCATGGTCAGCTGATACATGAAAAGGAAAAGGAACTGGGAGTCTTGGCTTGGCTTCCTGGAATCACACAGACAGCTGCTGGAGAGAAAGAAGGCGCACTTCACCAGCATTGTCAGTCCTATAAAGTTCAGTCTAGGAAGGTCAAACATACTATTCTCTTCAGAAACTAAGACATCCTACAGAGTAAAGAAAGGCTCTTTGCACCTAAATCTGAAAAAAGAAACCAGACACACATTATATAACCCAGGTCACTCTGAGAAAACATGAAGAATGACTGAAAAGGGGATAGTGTACACTCATTCTGTATATTAATGTCCACAGGTCCTGGGGCTGGGGCTGGAGCCTAGTGGCAGAGCACTTTCCTAGCATGTGTGAGGCACTGGGTTCAATCCTCAAAATAAACACATAAAATAAAGGCATGCTGTCCATCTACAACTATGGAAAAAAAAATCCTCTATGATCTATTTCACTTCAATCCATTTGACTAAATACACAAACACATTTGATGATGGTCAGGATAAAGTTTAACTGACTCAAGTGCCTCAAATACACTTAGCCTTGATCTCAGGCATAGGCCTAGCAGCAGCTCAGACTCACATTGGACAGACCTTTCTACCTTCACATTTTAACAGACTCATTCTTCAAAAACTACACATTTCATTCCACTGATCATGCATGTAGCAGACCAGGATGACACTGTGGGATAAAGGGCCAAGCAGTGCGTTAGGGAAAGCAATCCAAATTTGTTCAGCCAGTGTCTTCAGAGCAGCACTTCAAATTCTTACAGATGGATTTCTACACATTTCTACCCTATGAGGCTAGTCCCTCAGCAGTACCCTTATTCCCTTCAACATGTTAACTTCTCATTTTTGCCCCACCTCTAAGTCTCAACATCCTTTCTGTTATAAAAAATATTTCTTAACAACTTCCATCATCAACTCCAGATTAGATATGGTCCCTAGAGCAATAAATTCATCAGGTGGGCTGTGAGCTGAAGTCCTGTCTAAGCACCATAGGGTAAGCCCTCCAAGGACCAGAGTTGAATCACCACTGCCCTGAGCAAGGGAGGAAACAAATAACCATGAAGCTCCCCATCTGCACACGGCCAGGACCAGGCTGCTACTACAGTCAGTCAGTCAGTGGCAATTAAAATTAAATTAAAAATTAAAGTTCATTTAGGAGGATGTTACCTAGGAAATACCAGCTAATATCCAGGAAGAAATAAGATTTCAAAGATTTCTTCTATGAGGGAGAAACACGTAAAAGGATAAAATGACAGGGTTGGAATAAGAGGTCAGCTAAGGTTTCTTCATGTTGTAAGATTCTAAGAAGCTGGAAAGAAAAGACATTTTGGCACAATAACCACTCCTAGGTTAGTTATCTGTTTCCCCCAATTTTTCAAAAGTCTCTTTTCCCTCATATTAAAAAAAGAAAAAGAAAAGTATATTTTCCCTAATCCAGACAGGGTATTTAACAACCACTTTTGGTTTTACCACATAGGTAGGAGACTTTACAAGGAAAATATTCTTACCCCTCATCAGCAATTTTTAGCTTATCCTCATCTGAAGAATCATCGCTTGATGATATTATGGCTTTAGATTTTATTTTCCCCTTCATTGAAGGAGGCAGACGTTCTGGCTTGGGCTAAAGAAAGAATGTCAAACATAATAAATTAGTCAAGACTTTTTTACATTAATTAGGACATCTTATTAAATTGGGTTTGCATAATGATATAATCACAAAGCTACCAATAAACTTAAAAAAAAATCTGTACTTGAAGAAGCTGCAAGGAGAGAATAATTCCAATGTGCTGAGATTTTCTGTTTTATCAGGGGTGGGAATTAAAAAGAAAAAAAAAAGGAAAAAAGAGGATTATGAACTTACAGTCTTCTTCTTCTCTGCTCTTGGTGGCCGGCGCTTCTTTGGTCTGGGCCCATTTTCTGTTTCATCATCATCTGAGCCCTCTTCTCCCTTCGGAGGTCTTAAACAGTGAACACCAAGAGCTTGTCAAGAGGCACTCATGCCTGTGAGGTCTACGACTACTTGATTATCAAGTATTACCCCCTGCATGGGTGCTGACCTCAGTCATACTGCACACTTAAAGGCAGAGGCGACAATTTACTCTTGGTGCACCTGTCTCAGTCTGCAAAATCATATTTATGCAATGTTTGGGACTTAGTCACTGCTGAGCTCCCCCCTCATCAATCTACATTTGAATCCTGTCCTTGGTAGAGTGATTGAGAATGGGAGAAAACATCCAGGCTCCAGAGCTCCACATCTTTCCCCTCCTTTTCCCTCCCAACTACTAACTCCAGACCTGCTACTAATGTCCTTATCATAGCTCCAATTATCCAGGTCGGTGTCTCAATGAATTCACCAGGTTCTTGCCCATTTGTAATCAGCTAAGGGCCAGGAAGGGCAGGTCTAGGTAATATACTGAGTGGAGGTTCCCAGATAGGAAAGTGCCATGAGAAAGGAACGGTACTGCTCAGAAAGCACCCTTGATCTTACAGCAAATGACACTGGGTGGTTTAAAGGGCACTTTCATACATGTTGACATTTTGTGCACTGAGCAAGACATTGGGTGGTTTAAAGGGCACTTTGATACACATTCACATTTTGAGCGCTGAGCAAAACCATGAGGTGGTCATCACTGCTACTGTTTTACAGAGAGAAACCTGAGATTCAGTTGACTTGCCAAGATTGACACGAATGGGTGTAAATATAATCCACATCTTCTCCTTCTACATCACATACATTTTCCAATAAGTATTCTAATTTTAAAGTCACAAAACAAGTGATGACTAATTTGTAGCTCTCAGAAAGATGGAATGGAAATTAAGCACTAGGGGGATTCTGAAATGGGGTCTGTTTTAGGATTAAAATTGAGAGTGGGGGCACAAAAGTTTCACTGTTAGGGAAGATTAAGTGGTTCATAAATTCTCCACATACTCAGAAGATGAAGGGTCTTTTTCCACTTTTATAAGGCTATTTAAAACACTAATAATGATAGTACCTTCTCCTCTTTTTCTTTTTTCTCTCACCACCCTCTTCCTCTTCTCCTTCTTGTTCACTACCACTGCCCTTTCTTCTCTTCTTCTTTTTGGATATAGGTAGGTCATCATCAGTATCATCATTGACAAATTCATCAAACTCTCCTCCTTTCTTGGAACGCTAAAATCCAAACAAGAAGACAATCAGTTTTTTTCAGGCTGGTGTAGTGGGGCTACAGATTAGGAAGAGGCCATACAATATTGTTTAAAGTCATTTGGCAAATGAAAGATCTCTTACTAAGCTACATGAAAGAGGCTTGGCTAGGCCCTTGTTTGAAAGACTCCTAATGGAAGAATGTTTCAACTGTTAAAAAGTTGCAAAAATCATCAACTCAAGAGGTTACTACAAGGTAAAAGGCATTTAGCTAACCGTGGAATGCATTTCTTTCTTTTTTTTTTTTTAAACAGAAATGAATCTTTTATAACTTTTTTTAAAATATTTATTTCTTAGTTTTTGGTGGACACAGTGTCTTTATTTTATTTTTACGTGGTGCTGAGGATCCAACCCAGCACTCTGTGCATGCCAGGCGAGCACGCTACCGCTTGAGCCACATCCACAGCCCAGTGGAATGCATTTCTAAATACGAATATTCAACTTAAGATGAAATTAGGTCCTTGATATATGCACTGTAAGTTAAAAATGCATTCAATACACCTAACCCACTGAACATCACTGCTTAGCAACATAGCATGCTGTCACCTTGATTGTTTACCCTTATCATCACTTGACTGACTGGGAGCTGTTTCACTACTGCTGCCCTGCATCTCGATAGAGTATTGCACTGTGTATCCCTACCCAGGAAAAAGATTAAAATTCAAAATTCAAAGTATGGTCTCTATTGAATGCTATCATTTTTACATCATTGTGAATTCAAAAATTGTGAGGTGAATGGTTGTTAAGTTAGAAACCAACGTGGCTGAATGGTAGAGCATTAGCCTAGCCTGTGTGAGGCCCTGGGTTCAACCCTTTAGCACCACCAAAAAAAAAGGGGGGGGGGGACAAGTCTATACTAAATGCCATTTAGATAATTCTGTACTGGAAGACTCTTAATGATGGAGAAAGTTAAAGCTAAGAACCAAGTAGAGAGTAAATTAACCAATTGTCTTCATTTCTAAAAGCCAAAAGACAGAGACTGATGTCATTAGTAATGGCAGGAATACTGTCTTACCCGTCCACCACCTCCACCTCTTTTCTTCTCTTTTGTTGCTTCAGTCTCACCAGTAAACATAAGAATATTTTTGGTCTTCTCCACATACTGGGCCCGCTGTTCTAAAAGCTTTTTTTGCTCTTCCTTTTCTCTGAGACGTTTTTCTTCCTATGAGGAAAAAAAAAATTAGGGAGAAAAAAAAAAAACCCAAAATGTTCTTAAGATGAAAAAGCTCATGCATGATTATAGTCCTAAACAGAGGACTTTTTTTTTCTTTAAACAAAGCACATATATTCACACAATGTTTTAATACTAGCATAAATGAACAATAGATACCTGTTCTTTAAGAAGTTTCTGCCTTAGTAGCTCCTTTTCTTGCTCTTGCTTGGCCCGCAACTCCCGTTCCTCTTCATCCTGTTTGCGTGCCCGGGCCACGTGGTACTGGGCCTGGCTCAGTAAATCAGAGCACTGCCTACAACGTTCAGATTTAGAGAAACATGAACACACTATAGATTATTTAAAAATTTGAGTATTTGTTTTCCTTACATGCATTTTAAAAATTTGAAGCAGAAAGATTGGCTGATACCTATATGAAGTTGCAAAGCTAAAAAGATTTCCAACATTAACTTCACATATGACTCAAAAGATAGGAATCATATCTTGATTCTAGTGACAGAGCTAACACTAGTGAAATAGCATTTTTTCTCCAGAACCCAAGTACTTGTTCTAAATCAATTTTGCTAAATTTCCTGAAAGGAAAAAGCGAAAAAGCCTTAGCACAGATTTGGGCATCCCCAAGAAGAGTGCAAAAAGACTGACTTTTGGGAGGATGGGAACCCTGTTCACTACTGTGACAATCTCTCAGTCCACACCAATATCACTAAAATGGGTGACCGCTCGATGCCTTCCATATACAGTAACATTACCTGGCTTCTGTAGCAGCGAGGGCCAAATCGAATCTCATTTTATCTCCCACTTTACTTAAGTAACTGAAGTATCTAAATGAAGTGAGAAAATAATTTGCTTTAAAAAAAGATTCTAATGAAACAAGACCCTCTATATTTCTATAAAAACAGTCTGAGAAAAGGTTTATGTATTTCCCAACTTATATGAATTATTTAATGCATAAAAGCCTATTATTTCAATAGGAAAATATACACATTTCTCATTTTTTAAAAAAGCTCATCAATATGCCATTCAGTATGTTTAATAAAACATAAATTTATCCAAAAAAATCAAAGATATATTTAATATTTTCAGAAAATCCAGAATTACCCCCAAAACCATGCAATGAATGTTTGATACACTCTACATTTACTAAATATGTCATATGGAGATAAGAGTACTTAGGCCATGAAAGCACCTATACTTTATCAGATACCAAAACAAAAAAAGAATGTATACACAATTGGGATAAAACCTGAAGGAATGTCAATTTTTAATTTCATCACTAACTGAATTATTAAATAATAAAAGGTTAAACAAAGTTTTAAATGAGATGATAAATCTATTAAGCAATATTTAAGAGGTAAGATTTTAATTCAATCTTAACAAAAATCAACATCATCCTAAAAAGACATACTATTGTAAAAAATAAAAAACAACATAAGTACAGTCTAAAATTTCGCATTTAAAATGCTAGATCACATTATTGTCAGATTAATGAGCAATCTAGGGCAAGTGTGCAAAGCTAGCCCCCAGCTACATGATATGGCAGGATAAGGGCTACAGTTTGGTGCCCCCTGGTGGTAAGTATCTGCTTTGGTTTAAATATTGGCAGAATGATTCTAATGGAGTTATTTACTTATTTATTTTTGGTACTGGGGATTGAACTCAGGGGCACTCAACCACTGAGCCACTTCCCAAGCCCTATTTTTAAATTTTATTTAGAGATGGGGTCTCACTGAGTTGCTCAGCACTGTTGCTGAGGCTAGCTTTGAACTCGTGATCCTCCTGCCTCAGCCTTCCGAGCAGCTAGGATTACAGGCTTATGTCACTGTGCCCAGCTTTGGAGTTATTATTACTTTTTTGTGGTGCTGGGGATTGAACCCAGGGCCTTATGCATGCCAGGCAAGCACTCTACCAACTGAGGTATACCCCAGCCCTGGAGTTATTTTTTGAAGAAAGTGATTTTCAGCATTTTTTTGAGACAAATAGTTTTTTTTGTGTGTATATGTGGTACCAGCAATAGAACCCAGGGCCTCACACAGTGTTCTACCACTGAGTCACATCCCCAGCTTTTGTTTATTTTTATTTTGATACAGATTCTCAAGAAATTGACAAGGATGACTCAAAATTGCAATCCTCCTACCTGGGTCTCTGAGTAGCTGCAATTATAGGTATGTGCCATTGAACCTTGTAGGACAAACAGTTTTAAAGTGACAAATCATTTCAAAAATGGGTTCTATAAAATATTTTACCTATGTGCAAGCTCCAGTTCTTTCACAGCATTGAGTACTTCCTTCAGATTACTTTTTTCATCTTTCAGGACAGAGGTAGCTAATCTTTGCAACACCAACGCCACATTAAACATAAGAACTGTATCACTGGGTGCTACATGTCTAGCCTGTAAACAAAAAGAAAGCAGATTATCTCATATGATCTAATGACATGAAGAGTTTTAATCAAATAAGTATGCTAGTACATTTACACACACAAACACACACACAAAATGCAATACAGCATAGGAATGGACAAGAGTAATAGTGAATTCTCCCTATTACCTTCAGTAGAGTCTGTTTGCATTCCTGTAACTTGCCACATTTGAAGAGGGCCCGGGCCAAATAGAGCACAACTTCAGTATTTTGATGTTTATAAAACTTTCTAAGGCAGTTTTCATACTTAAAAAAGAAAGAAAGAAAAGAAAAAGTTAATTAAAAATACAACAGATTAAGTGATATTTTCATTTTGTAGCAAAATTTTAAACCATTTTAAAGCTCCATAAAAATGTATTCTTCTCTGGTTAATTTTAGAGAATACTTTGAGAAATCATTTTTTTTTTTTTTTTTACATTCATCAGGAAACATTTTCACAACATAAAAATCTGATCACAGAAAAATAAATCTATTAACTTTCTTCTTTCCCTCCTCCCTTTCGCTTCTTCTCTCCCTCTCCCTTCCTTTTCTCTTCTTTTTTTCCCCCCCAATGTTAGGGACAGAATTCAGGGCCTCACATATGCTAAGGAAGCACTCTACCACTAAACCACATCCCTAGCCCTAGAAACTCTTTTTCATATGTTTAGCAATACTACCTACAATTTATTTATTGGCCACTTAATAGAAGTTATATACCTGGATCCTTTCAGTTATAGTCTCTAGCGCCTTTCTTTAGATTTGTGGAACCTACCAGAAAGGAGCATAAAGAGTCTTACAGTTCTGTTTGTTAATTTGTTGGTAAAACCAATACAACAATACCAGTGTTCATTGTGACATGAACATGGCTCTTTTTGACCATGGAATACATCTTGTCAAAGGTAAATGACAAGATGATTTCAAGGAAAATGGTTAGTTCCTCCCCAACTCTCCCTAGTGATTTATTTGTGTTTATAAAGGGAAATATTATCATTTTGAGATAGGAAGTCTTAAAAAAACCTCTGAGATTACCATATTACCAATTACCATATTACTAATCTGGGTTCTGTTACTCTGTAGTAGTGTCTAGAAAAATTGTATCTAGAAAAAAAGGTAAACCACTTCCCAAAGCCTATACTTATACTAGTTTATTCTGCCTTTTGTAAGAAGCTTGTTCTTTCTGATCATATATTATGAGCATAAGAGTCTTTTTACTTTTTAATGTTATAGATGCTGAGTACAACTTTTATTTCAAGTTCAAGCATCAACAAATATGATATGCATAAAAAATTCTATAGGCATGACATTCTATTCCCATAATTTTTTCTTTTTCAAAAGAAGTCATCTAAGATGAGTATAGTGCCTATAATCCCAGCTACTCAGGAGGCTTAATTGGGAGGATCACTTGCCCGAGCCCAGAAACTTAAAATTATCTTGGGCAACACAGAGACCCCCATCTCAAAATACATGTATAAGTAAATGAATAAATAAAGTAGGTCATTTAACCTTTTTGAAACTCAGTTCAGTTCAACAACTGAACAAATATTAAATCTATTTTTCCTGGATACGTAAAGAGTATGCTAGGAATGTTAGTGCCAAATACTGGATCCTTACAAAATTCTATGTGGTTAAGGTAGAATTATCTCCCTTTCATAGATAGGAAAACCAGGTCAAAGAAAATGTTCTTTGCCCAAGGCATGTAATTAGTGGCGGAACCAGGACTCACATCTATCAGGACATCAAAGTTTGTCCTTATCATTATATAATTATAAACCTCTGAACAAAGTATCAGAAGAGAATTCATGCAGCTCCACAAGAGGGCCAGAATGGTTAAGGAATTCTGTTTATCAATGAATGTGACATGAAGATATATTGAAGGATAAGACATTACCATCTGAACAGCACTGATATACTGCTTTTGCTCCACATAGATGTGTGCTAAGTTCAACCACACATCACTGATATCTGCTGTTGCTTCTCTTACTTGGGCAAATACATCACGAGCTTCACGGAAATATCCTTTGTGGGCCAAAACAGCTCCTAAAGTTATACAAAGACTCACATTCAAAAATTTTCTAACCATAGCCAGAAAAACAACTAAAAGCGCAATTTTATTTATTTATTTATTTATATATATTTTTGGTACTGTGGATTGAATCAGGGGTACTCAACCACTGAGCCACATCCCCAGCCCCCTTTTTTGTATTTTTTATTTAGAGACAGGGTCTCACCGAGTTGCTTAGTGCTTTGCCATCGCTGAGGCTGGCTAAAAGCACAATTTTAAAACAACTACATAGTTAGAGAGAAAACCCTGATTTACAAACATGCCTCCAAACGCATTCACTTCACAAATCATTATGGATACCCAAGTCTTTTAATTACCTATGCCATTAGCAGCATACAGATTCTTTGCATCATTTCTGAGAACTTGTTTATAGATGGCCAGAGCACGATCTTGATGACGCTTTTCCTGTAAGAAGAAATAAGCGTTATTAAAAAAATTTAACCAAAATGCAGAATCTCAGTTTTGCTTAAAAAGATAAAACAGATTACCTTTTCTCGGTCTCGGGTGGGCTGATGCAAAGTTTGGAGCCACACATTGCCAAGGGCTAGCATAGAGTAAGTGTCACTCTGTGTGGAGGGCTGTTTTAATATCCTCTCAAATTTCTTCTGGCCTGGACCCCATTCTTGTTTTGCCAAATGAAGATTACCAATCAAAGACCAAGCATCTGGATGATCCTGAAACACACATGTATAAAGAAACAAAATTGGTAACTTAATGAGCAAAATCAACCATCTTTCCATGATAGCTAACAAATGATGTGTTATAACTTTCAAATAGAGTTGAGACTCGTTAGTGAGTTGCAAAATTAGCTTAATGTATAGTTATCAGTATATAAAGTGTAACAGAAAGGAATACAGTAAAAATATCACTATATTGCCCATTGGTGAAGGCAAATGATGATTTGCAAAACTTTCAGTTGTTGGTATACACATACGTTACATGTGTACTAGACAGTAATGTGAAATCTATTTCTGATTGGCTACAACCAAAATTAAATTAAATTAAATTGAACCAAAAAAATTAAAATTTTTTAATAACGCTTGTTTCTTCTTACAGCAAAAGTATCATCAAGATAGTGCTCTGGCCATCTACAAACAAGTTCTCAGAAATAATGCAAAGAATATGTATGCTGCTAATGGCATAGATAATTAATTTAGATGACCTCTAAAGTTCCATTTAAACTGCTAAGATACTATAAACTTTTCTCATAAGGTGTAACTAAATCCTTATATGTGAAGAAAGTAGAGAGGATAAAAGACACCTGAGCTATGTCATATGTTGATATACAGGTGAAAGGATAGAATGGGGAAATAGAAGGAACAAGGGATATAGAAGAGATCTATATAAATAACGTAGTCCCCCTTATTACATGATTAATCATGCAACCTACTATACTATTCAATATCTTATATAAATAAGTGGAAAGAAAAAAAAAACACCAAAAAAAAAAAAATAAGCAAAACAAAACAAAAAAAAACCCAGAAGGATGCCAAGGTTATTAGAAATACAAGTCATTAAAAGGAAAAACTGAGCTAGGCATAGTAGCACATGCTTGTAATTCCAGCTATTTGGGAGGCTGAAACAGGAGGATTGCAAGTTTGAAGTCAGCCTGGGTGATTTAGTAAGATTCTGTCTCAAAAGCAAAAAATAAGAAGGGCTGAGAAAGTAGCTCGGTGATTGAATGCTTGCCTAGCATGTACAAGGTCCTAAGTTCAATCCCTAGTACAGAGAAGAAAGAGAGGAGAGAGAGAAAGGAAGGGAGGAGGGACGGAGGGAAAGACAGAAATAAAGAAAAGCGGGGTATAAAGTGAATATAATTATTTCTCAAGAGTCAATATTACTAACCTGATTAATCTGAAGAGCTTCCTTAAACCAATCTGAAGCCTCATAAAAGTTTCCTTTATCTCTGGCCATGGCTCCTAGACGCAAATAGCCTGAAAAAATACATTCGAAAGTTTTTATGTTCAAAATATTAGCCATAAATGATCATAACTTTAAAGTCATACTTTTGAGAAAATTGTGTTTATTAATACATCCATATAAGGAACAGAAAGTCTCATAATGAAGAAACATCAAACATCAACCTAATGAGTTATAATTTTGGAATCAAGTCTCATGCTTGAAATCTAAGATTCATCTCTTCCAGTTCATTCCAAAAGCTAGCTCCCTGCTGCAAGTCCTTATCTCAAGCCAAGTTATTTTAAAAGTTCTGTTTCTGATTTCTCTTCAATGTATACTACTACCAGTTACTTTTTCTTAAAAAGCTACTTGTCATATGAAAAGTAGTGAATAGCTACTAGAGACCATCAGTTAGAAGGCCTGAGTTCTGACCTTGGTTCTTCCACTTAAAAATATAGTTCCATACAAATTTAAGTGTTTTCTCTGGAAAATTTCTCCTCAAAAAACCAATAATGTGCCAGGTGCAGTGGTGGCACATGCCTGTGATCCCAGTAGCTCAGGAGGCTCAGGCAGAAAGATTGTAAGTTCAAAGCCAGCCTCAGCAATTTAGTAAGGCCCTAAGCAATTCAGTGAGACCCTGTCTCTAATAAAATATAAAAGAAGGCTAGGGATGTGGCTCAGTGGTTAAGCGCCCCTGGGCTCAATCCCTAGTATCAAAAAACAAAACAAAATAAAACAAAAAAACAATAATGGCTATTACCTATCAAATCAATTTAAAGTCAATCTGTTATTCAACTAAAATATTATTTATTCTTGAGCTGGGGATACAGCTTAGTTGGTAGAGTGCTTGCCTCGCATGCACAAGGTCCTAGGCTGGATGCCCAGCACCACATACACATACATACTTACATATAAAAAGAAAAGAAGGGCTGGGTTATGGCTCAGCAGTAGCACACTTGCTTGGCATGCGTGAGGCACTGGGTTAGATTCTCAGCACCACGTATAAATTAAAATAAATAAATAAATAAAGGTTTATCAACAACTTAAAAAAAAAAATTTGTTTCATGGACCGGAGTTGTGGCTCAGTGGTATAGTGCTTGTCCCGCATGTGTGAGGCCCTGAGTTTAATCCTGAGCACCACATATAAATAAATAAAAGATCCATTGACGCCTAAAAAAAAAAAAATTTTTTTAAATCTTATTTATTCTAAATCACTTTTGCATCCATGATGCCAAGATAGATGCAAAAAAAAAAAAAAAAAAAAAAAAAAAAAGCTTCTGATCTGACTAGAATCAAAACATGTTTTAGGTACTTTTAAATAAAGTACAGAAGTCCCCATTATCCTTGAAGGATTCATTCCAAGTCTCCCAATAAATGCTAGAATCTGTAGATAGTAATGAACACTATAATTACTGTTTTTTTCTGATATATATATATAGAGAGAGAATTTATCTGATAAAGTTTAACTTATAAATTAAGATAGTAAGCCAGGCGCAGTGGTGCATGCCTTAATCCCAGCAGCACAGGAGGCCGAGACAGGAGGATTACAAGTTCAAAGCCAGCCTCAGCAATGGCAAGGCACTTAGCAACTCGGTGAGACCCTGTGTCTAAATAAAATATAAAAATAGGGCTGGGAATGTGGCTCAGTGGTTAAGTGCCTCTGAGTCAATCCCCAGTACCAAAAAAAAAAAAAAAAAAAAAAAAAAATTTAGTAAAAGATAAATAATAGAACAATTACAACAATATACTGTAATGAAAGTTATATGAATATGATCTTTCTCTAAAAATCTCTTATTGTATTATATAGATCTTAGTAAACTCAGCATACAATTTATTCATTTTTCTTCCTTATTAACAACTGATATGGCTACTAAGTTACTAACAGATGGGTAATATATACAGCATTGATACACTGGACAAAGGGATGATTCATATCCTGGGCTAGATGGAGTAGGATAGGACAAGATTTCATCACACTACTTAGAATGGTGTACAATTTAGAACTTATAAACTGTTTAATTCTGGAATTTTCTGTTTAACATTTTGGGACAACAGTTGAACTGTGGGCAAATAAAACTGAGGAGAGTGAAACTATGGATAAGGAGGGACTACTATATGTTATTGTAAATTATTTTTTAATTATAAACTTTGAATATTTTACAATGTCTAAGTTAAACTTAAAGTAGGACATTTGAGTAATAATTGTTTCAAGGAAAACCACTTCTTTTACTCTTATAAACACTGTAAAAATGTTGATATGAAATCAAAGGATAGTTACAAAAGTAAATCCACTATCAAAATATGCCAAGGAGTTACTAAAAGCTTAACAAAGGTAGAAGACCCACTGAACATAGCCTAATCATTGAATATAGTTCAAGTAAATTTTGTTGTTTCTTTTGTTTTCTAGGATAAATGTAAGTGAAGCTGTACTTTTTTTTTAAGGCCACAGATCTGCCCTGAACAAAAGGGGACATCAGAACCTTCAAAATATACGATTGTTTCTAAGACTTTTTTCCCCAATTAAGTTTTTGCTGCTATTGTGGGAATTTTATTACGTAAGCAAATTTAAAATTCTTACAGTCAACATAATTAGGATGCTCTCGTAAGATGTTTTTATATAGTTTTTCTGCTTCATGGAATTCACACATTGCCTCATACAGCCTGGCTAAATTGTATGATGTGGTAACAGAAATGGCATTATAATAATGTTCATCATGCTCAGCTTCTGCCTTTGCACGATCCAATGATGCCAAAAAATATTTCTGTGAGGAAGAAAAATTACATTGTTAAAAGATTTGATACATCTATAAAATATGCATTCAACTTGATCAAGTATAAAAGAAGGGAAGATTTCAATTTTCCTACCTTTGCCTCCCCTAGATTTCCAAGTCTAAAATGGAGGGCACCAACGTTATTTAGAATCTCAGGGGGAACATCAGCCTGCACTTTCTCTTGAAGGATTCGTGTTGCTGTTCCATAGGCTGAAAGGGCACCCTGTATTTTTGCAGTGGACAAAATACGGTATGTGTGCAAATCAAAAAGAAATAGTACACCATGTTTACAAAAAACACATATAGAAGATGAAAAGCATGACTACAATACCTGTATATCAGTCTGTTCCAAGATTTGTGCCAATTCAATCCAAGCTTCAACATCATCGGGATATTGTTCTGTGACCTTCTTCAAATGGCCCTGGGATAAAGAGAGTATCATATTAGTGCTGTAAAAGTAATAAATAGTGGCTAACTTAGCTAACTTAAGTCAACTGCTTTTTTATCTAAAGCAGAACAAGCTCATTTAACAAAACTGCTTCTACTGTAGCTCTACTAGCAAAAACAATAAATGAGCCAGGAATAGTAGTGCACACCTATAATTCCAGTGGTTCAGGAGACTGAGGCAGGAGGACTGAAAGTTCAAAGCCAGCCTCATCAACTTAGCAAAGCCCTAAGCAAGACCCTTTCTCTAAGTAAAATATAAAAAAGGGCTGGGGATGTGACTCAGTGATTAAGTGCCCCTGGGTTCAATCCCCGGTACCAAACCAAACAAAACAAAACAAGCAATAAGGACTTTGTCAAGGTTTTTAAAAATTTACCTTGGCAATATCTCGTTTTTCTTGATCTTCTGAGGCAGCATAGAGAGAACCAAGAATTTTCATAGTTTCATAATTATTAGGATAAGCTTTCAAAACTTTCTCAAAACATTGAGATGCATTTTCTTTGTCACCTCGATAAATATACATTTGTCCCAAGCCAAAAAATGGCAGCACAAAAGAGGATGAGGCAAACTGTGTGGCTTGATAGTAGTACTGAAAAGCTTGGTCATAATCTTCCTAAAAACAAACAAATAAGACCACAAAAAAAGGTTAAAAAAAGGTTAAAAAGAGCTGAAAAACTATAAATGCAAGAACTAGATATTTAGAGATGTTATAAAATTATATTACCTGAACGTGGAATGATCTGGCCAGCTGATAGCAACTTTCTGCTTGCATAGCCTCCACTTCTGTATTATGGAATGCATGAAGAGCCAGGTGCTGGACTTTACTATAATCCTGAATAACAGAGATTAAGTTGGATTAGCTGCTCTATAAATCATAACACTTCATTTATCTATATAACACATTTCCATCTTCTCCCTAAATAGTTGTCTGTTAGTACTATAACCATTATAGCCTAAACCTTAATCGTAATTCATATGAAAGTACAGTGTACTTCTATAGGCAGTGTAAAAACTACGATTAGTAGCCATGTACACTTAGACTATTAATTATGCCTCAGTTTGCTCATCCACAAAATGGGGAGATTACTTATTTCAGAGAATTATTGTGAAGATTACAGAACACTTGGAATGCATTTTTTTAAAGTGCTTAGGATTTAGTAAGCAATGCTTAAATGCATATTGATAACAACATAGTAGCTCTTACCAATAAGATTTGATACATTTTTGTGAGCTTTTATCTAAATTGCTATTTAACTGGTTTAAAGTTCTTAGTATAATTTAGTACCTGGTTTCAATACGGTAGGTTAAATTTTCATGTTCACTTTATAAAAACGACATGTCAACAAAATCTTGGTTATATATTTTAATATACCTAAAATATCATTGCTTCTACAGAATTAGTGACAACTTTAAAATGTATCACAGTAAACTTGCAAACATAAAAATGTCAATGACTCCTTGTTACCCACATAAGTACATCCAAATTCTACTACACAAATGCCTCACTCTCTGGATCCAATGCATTGCTGGTCAAAAAGTCTACCACATGCTATGCTCTCACTGAACTAAACTGCCAAGACTATTTTTAAGAAGTCTATCTTTCCCTTTTCAACTGCTTAATGCTCACCTCCTAAAAACCTAGTTTGAGAGCTTTTCTGTTGTGGTGAAAACCCTTCATAATCACTTGATCACTTCCTCATTTTTCTACCATTAGTGGGCAGAGACCTTTATCTTTACATTTACATTTGCTTACTCAACTGTGTTTTCTATGAAACTTAACTCCTTGAATGCAGAAACCATGTCTCACTCATCTCCACATTCATATCACAGTGTCACACACAGTATAAATGTCAATAAATATTAAGTAAATGAATGAATAAACAAATATATCCAAGCCCAAGTAACTAATATAAACTAATTTGGAAAAAACTCTTTTGACATTTTCAATTTTTTTTTTTCCAAATTAAAAAAAAAATAAGAAATCAACTACATTCAGGAAAACAAAAATCAGGATTTAAAAATAAATGATTCCTCCTACCTTTTTGAAGAAAAAATGATTTGCCAAGTGGTTTAATACCATAGGGTTGCTAGGATCAATAGTATAGGCTCTGGAAAGAAGCTGGACACCATTTTTGATGGAATCAGCCTAAAAGAAAACATTGCAATAGAGTGGAGTGGAAACATTACTTAATTAGCACTTATTCAAAATTTTCTTTATACCCTCAAAAAAATAAGGTTGTATAATCCTAAATTCAGACACCAAGATACAACTCTTATTATAGTTAGTCTTTACCAAGAATGACAAATTTTAATCAATGAGTCAAATTGTTAGAATTTAGTTTTCTTAACAAAATTTAAATTATAAGTTACATCTATAATCCCAGCTATTTGGGAGGTTAAGGCAGGAAAACTATAAGCTTAAGGCAGGCCTGGGCAACTTAGCAAAACCCTGTCTCAAAAATAAAAAATAAAAAATAAAAAAGCTGGGGATGTAGCTTAGTTTTAGAGCAATTTAGTCCCCAGTACTGAAAAAAATCAAACAAACCAACTAACTGTAATTATAAAAGCACCCTCACTATAATGAATTCCCTATTCTCTGACACTAGATTTATATAATAAATATATTTGCTATTATTGTTTTAAATAGTTCATACTGATCTCCAAGGGCAAATATTAGAAAATATTCCCCAAATCTATTTTTCAACACCTTTAATGAACTTTTTATTTATTGAGCTATATACTTTATATGCTATGTTGAGCAAATTGTGCCATTTTGCCATTGCAACAAGAAAGATCAGCTTCTTGTGAATTTTAAATATCTATGTTGCATTTGCAATGAAATCCCCTTTTTAATCCTCAATATTCTGCCACCCAGGGGGTTGCCATTTTTTCCTCTTTTTATTCTCTTGTTCAGTTCTTGAGATTTATCTACTTTTTAGTTCCTGCCTCAGCTGTCTTTTTGGTGTGACAGCCATATCTATGGATAACACAACAATGATTTTGCTTCTCTTTCCCTACTAAAAAAATGGAAATTTTATAGCCTGTGTGATTTTAGGAAGGAAAGCTCCCTTCCCCTCCTCCACAATCCCATTATTGATTTTCATCAGTCAAGAGAATCTATTCCCCATTTCTGGAGACTGGTTTAAAGCAGAGGTTCTCAACTAGGAACAATGTCATTTTGGTTCTCTCAAGTGGGGAGATGCTACAACAGTGCTGATGCTGAGAAACACTGGTGACCTTATTTTGGACAGTAATAAATAAAAAACATGATGGGGGAACTTCTCAATATAAGATAGAGATTCTCTAAGAAATACTTTTATCCTTTCCATTTTCTCCTCCAATGTAATAACAAGATGCCTGGAAAGGTGGCAGCCATCTTATGAGGTGACTGACATGATGAAGAAGGGCCACACACATTGTGGCTCAGTAGTAGAGCACTTGCCTAGCATGTGAGAGGCAATAGGTTCAGTGTGCATATAAATAAATTAAAAAAAAAATGCTTAAACATTTCTACTTATGAGTTGCAAAATTCCCCAAATTAGCCTCTGTATAACTACACTACAAAATTGCTTGGCCTACCACACTAAGGAAAGGTGGCCACACACTAAGGAAACGTGGATAAAAAGATATTTTAAAAACTTTGGGTTTGATGACACTGAAGTGCCATATCTGAGAGCTTAGACATTTGGTTTAAAACCCTTATGTTTTCAAGTTGCTGAACTGTTTCTGTTGTTGTTGTTGTTACTTGCAACTGAAAGCATTCCAAACTGATACACAGGTCTACAATCCTTATCTGAAATTCAAAAACAATTTTTTAAAAAAATACCCAGGTTTTTGTAATCGTGGAGCAAATTCATTTGATGGGAACCCTTTACCTGAATTGTGAGGCTATCGTATTAGTATGAAAAGTAACCATTTTGCCACAGAAATATGTGTGCTTTGGGGACAGTGCCCTAATAACTTAAGAATTATATATTATGCAGTATAAGTACCATATTAACCTTTCTATAATCAAAAGTCTTGATTTCTAAGGCATATCTGCCCTGGGAACTTTAAAATACAAGACTAGGTTAGACAAATGAGTCAAAAATATCTCCCCTACATACCTCTTTATTGTTGAGTTCTAGAACAGCCAGGCCAACCAACGCTCCCACACATTTGGAATTTAGTTCTAAGGCTCTACTGAATGCTAGACGGGCTTTCTCTAGTTTGTTAAGTTTCACAAAGCAATGGCCCATTCCTAAACGAACTTCAGCTAAAAATAAAATAAAATCAAGTCATTCAATTTGTCAAATTAAGCATTTTTAGAGTTCAATTACAAGAATGCTTAAACATTTTCTATTTATGAGTAGCAAAATTCCCCAAATTAGCCTCAGTATAGCTACACTACAAAATTGCTTGGCCTACCACAAATTGATTTCACTAGAGGTTAGATTGTAACACTCTCTAACTCTCTCACCTCTTTCTATCATTGAACAGAACATCTATAATAATATTGGTATTATTCTTTCTCCTAACACCCCTGCTATATTTTACCTTCATCAACATGCCTCACTCAATTTCAAATTCTTGAAGAGCAATATTTAAAAAGAGAAAAATTTCATTAAGACTTCAAATACTGTGTCCAATTCCACGTACATATCATCATTCCCTTCAGATCTATGCTTATATGTGCTACCTCATTTCAAGACCATTCAGAACACAAACAATTCCTACCTAAGGCCAACCTCTATGATAGTCACTGGATTCTTTCTCATCTATTTGAGGCCACTGCTTCACCAACCCTTCCCTATTTTTCCTGCATAAATATATTTTCCTTCTCTACTGGATCATCCTTATTCACATACAAGCATCCCCCGCCCCCTTTTTTTTTTACAGTGCTGAGGATTGAAACAGGGCTTTGCATAGGCTAGGCAAGCACTCCACCAACTAAGCTATATTTCCATCCCTATAAACATCCTTTGTTGAATTAATTTCCTTTTCCAGTTATCAATTTATTTCTGTTCTTCCCTTGGAAGCAAAATTCCCTGAAACACACACAACTGCTGTCTCTAATTCCTTTCCTTCCATTTTTCTCTTGAACTCACTCCAGTGAGGTTCTTGCTCCCATCATTCCAGAAAAAAACTGCTTTTATCAAGGTCATTAATGATTTAAATGCTCTTTAATCCAAAGATCATTTCTCTGCCCCTATTTTATTTGGCCTAATAATATACCTATTCTTTCTGAAAATGTTTTATACTGGCTTCAAGGACACTGCACTTACCTTGTTTTCCTCCTATACATCTAGCTTCTCCTTCTCGGGTTCCTTTGCTGATTCTTTCTCATTTTCCTCACCTCTAAATATCAGAGTGCTCTAGAGCTCCACCCAGGACCTCTTTTCTGTCTCCATTCACTCCCCTGGTAATTTCATGTAGTCTCATAGCTTATATACCATCTATATGTTGATGAATTTAAAATTCATTACTTCAGCCCAGACCTTTTTCCTGAACTCGAGGGTCTGATCTCTTCCCTTGTTGCCTCTTCAAACTCACTTCAAACTTTTCATGTCTAAAACTAGCTCCCCTTGAACTATTTTTCCAAATGTAGTAAAATGTAACTACATTCTTCCTACTGCTTCAAGAGTTACCTTTGCTTCTTACTCTTATCTTCACACATCACATCTACTCTATCAGCTCTCCCTTCAAATTACACCTAGAATCTGACTACTTGTACCATTGCCACTATTAGCACCCAGAGGAACCACAATCACACATGACCTGGATGACTGTGATAACCTTCTCCCTAGTCATCCTACTTCTGTCATCGCCTACTCACCCACATCCCACTGTAGACTCAACTCAGAAGCTCAAATGACTCTTTTTAACTCTAAGTTAGATTATGCTTTTCTTCTGCTCAAAGTTCTCCAATGGCTTTTTATCTCTGTTACATTAAAAACTGATAATAATCCAGGATGCCCTACATGATTAGTACTAGGTTGTATCTTTGATCCCATTTCTTACTATCCTCTCCCCCTATCCTGCAGATATTACTGTTTCTCAATCTTCCTTCAGTACCTTTGTAACTCCTATGTTCCTCTGGGAATGATCCTCTCCCATATATCTGCATAGCTCTTAAGTTTTCTTAGGTTTTTACACAAATGTTACTATCTATGATGAATTTCCCTGGTCACCTTTTTTACCAACTCCCAATGCTTCTCATAGGCCTTTTTTGCTTTATTCTTCTTTTCAGCCTTTGGCAATATCTTACACAGTATACATTTTCCTCATTTCTTCCCCACTGGAAGTAAATTACATAGGGGTAGGGACTTTGGTCTCTGGTTCATTGCTACATTTCCAGGGTTGAGAACAGTGCTAACATGTGTTGGTACTCAGTAAACACCTGCTAAATGAATAACATTTTGCAAAGTGTCATGGTTTGGATGTGAGGTGTCCCCCAAAAGCTCATGTGGGAGACAATGCAAGGTTCAGAGGAGAAATGACTGAACTGTAAGAGTCTTAACCCAATCAGCAAATTAATCCCCTGATAGGGATTTAACTGAGGGGTAACTGAAGTGGTAGGGTTTGGCTGGAGGAGGTGGGAATCGGGGCATGGTTTTGGGGTATATATTTGTATCCAGTCAGTAGAGTTTCTCTCAGCTTCTTGATCATCATGTGAGCTGCTTCCCTTCACCACACTCTTCTGCCATGATGTCCTGTCTCACCTTGAGTCCCAAAGAATGGAATCTGCTGTCTATGGACTGAGATCTTTAAAACTGTGAGCCCCCAGATAAACCTTTCCTCCTCTACAATTCTGCTGGTTGGGTCATTTAGTCACAGTGGCAAAAAAAAAAAAGGCTGACTAGGGCTGGGGTTGTGGCTCAGTGGCGGAGCATTTGCCTCATACAGGTGAGGCACTGGGTTTGATCCTCAGCACCACATAAAAATCAATAAATGAAATAAAATATTGTGTTCATGTATAACTAAAAAAAAATTTAAAAAAAAGGCTGACTAAAACAGAAATAAAAGTTGTATAGGGCAAAAGATTATAATATGATCCATTATCCAGCTATTAAATCAAAGATAACACTAAGAAAAAATAATCTTTCAGGAGGCTGAGGCTCTAAGGAACTTAGCAAGACCCAGTCTCAAAATAAAAAAATGAAAAGGATTGGGATGTGGCTCAGTGGTTAAGTACCCCTGGGTTAAACCACTGGTTGCCCCCCACCGCCCAAAAGAGAAAAAATATCTTGACTGTGTCATTTTAATACTCCAATAGTACCTTTTCACAACTGACTTCATAAGAAACTACCAAATTATCAGTATTTCAAGTTGGGCTATATACAGATTAGACCTAAAATAAAGTTTTTCTTTTACCTGGGCATCCTGGATTAGTACGTAATGCCTTCTTATAGTAAGCAAGAGCTCCTCTGTAATCCTTTTTGTTGAATGAAATGCAAGCTTTACCTATAATGATTTCAAAAAAAATAAACATGCACCACCTGATTAATACAAATTTACTACACTTTATACTAACTACTTAAATTTAATACATCTTTCAGTAAGAAATACTTAAAAATAATGAATATGATTTCACATTAAAAACTTGTTTTCGATTTGGGTATATTAATTTATGTCAAAGACAGGATATTCTGTCTTTACATTAAATGTTATAACGGAATAATTGCAACAACTTGAATCGTCTAAGTATAGATTGTTTATTGACTTTCTGGAAGCAAATAAATTACTTTTAACTGGTATATATTTTATTTTTGCAATTTTAACAATAATCTATTGTAGATCATTTTATTTATAAAAAGAATAAAGCTCTTCTACTTTGCTGTCCAGCTCAGTTATTAAGGTGCTATTACAAAGAGATACACTCTAGACATATGCTGAAAAAAACAGATTCCTAAGATGGTTGCAAAGATCACTCACCAAGAAGGGCTGGGATGTTATTTGGAGATTGGTTGAGTACAAAATGAAATTGTGCATCAGCTTGATCCATTTTGTCACCTTCAAGTAGACAGAAGCAGGCTCTTCCCAACAAATGGTTCTATAAAATAATGTATCACCTTAGACTTTACTAAGGGCAAACAATAATTTACCATAAATGTACAAATAAAAATGAAAACCACATAGGAAGGAAGTAGAGTATAATACAAATTCCTCTCTCAACTGTAATGTTCAAGCTACCAATAAACAGTTCTTCATTACAAAATGAGAAATTATCCCAAAATGTAAAACCTCTGTGCCAATAACAATGACAAAGAACTATATTCAAGATTCCTTAAAATATGGTTGAATTTCACCTGGAAATGTTAGAATTATTGATTCAACATAGGAGGACGTTTTACATACTAAATTTGTCTATATTACTTCAACAGTAAGTATAAGGATTGAAGGAATTCCAATTTTAATGAGGAATCCTTCTTTTTTTTTTTTTTTATTATATCAACATGGTTATTTTAAGAAACATTCTTTCAAAAACATCTGCTGCCTATCACACACATTTTGCTTTCATATGGTAGTTTTATCCTTTCAGAAATTTCAAGAAATTTGATTTGCTTTACCTGATCATACATAATAATTTTATCAGCCATTGTATACAGCAAGGTTGCCTGTGTAATAAGATCCTTCTTATTATCCTTGTTCTTTTCTTTTCGAGCCTGTTGTACATAATAGGCTGCTAGTGTATCCAAGCAAGTCATCTGGTCTTTTTCATGGTCTCTATAGTCCAAATTACCATCTATACGTGCTGCTTCCAACAACTTTACAAACTCTTCTGTTTTTCCTTGCTTGTAGTATTCCAGCTATAAGGTTAAGGATCAAATTAGAGCATACATTAAAGCATACATTCATATTAAAAAAAAAAAACTACACAAATATTTATAGCAGCTTTATTTGTAACAGCAAAATACTTGAAACAATCCAAATGTTGACTAATAAGTGAATGAATAAACAAACTGTAGTATAGCTGTACAACAAACACTATTCTGCCTCTAAAAGAAGTAAACAATATGGATACATCTCAAACCAATTATGCTGAGAAGAAAGCCAGAACAACAACAAAAAAGTACATATTGTGTGATTACATTTTCATATATTCTAGAAAATGCACACTAAATCTTAGCAAAATAAAAGAGATAAGGTTTGCCTGTCACTAGGGGGTTGGAGTACTATTAACTTAAATGAATTTTGCCTTTATCTTTATACATACTAATTTACCAGCAGAGTAGCATATCACTTAAGAAACTAGCCTTATTGTTCAATAAATGATAATTTATTTCCATACAGATGATATGATTTACTTATCATGTACCCAAATTGGCTACTGCTACATCTGAAAACAGAAAACACATATTTTCCCAGTCAACAAATAAAAACTATTTGCTACATGAACACTGACCGCCAAAGCAATCCATATGTGCAGTTGTGTGTGTTCCTGTTTCAGAATACTGATAACTTCATCTCCCTCCGGTAACTGATCGAAGTCAAGTTCAATGACCTAAAACACAAAATGTAGGTTTTATCTCTTATTTTTATTTTTTAAATTTCTATTTTTCTTTTCAGTTTTTCCTGACTATATATCAACACACATATACAGAGGATACTCATTTTCAACAAGGTTCAGCCAACACACAGATTTTATAAACACAGATTAATTGTACAAATTAATGGGTTTCAGTGACAATTTCATACATGCACATATCGTGCATTGATAATGTTCACCCTCCCTTCTACTCTTTCTTAACCTCCCTTATTTCCCCTTTCCTCCTGCTCCCCCTTCCCAATTCCATAAAAGTCCCTCTTCTACTTTCAAGTCTTTTTTTTTTTTTAAAATTTAGTTTCCACATTTGAGAGAAAACATATGTCTGTGTTTAGACAATATGTGTTAATATTTAGGGAGCACAGGACAAACAAACTACTAACACGTTAAAGTCTAGAGAAACAAAGAACACTGGCAATTGTCCCCAAATACTAGAACTATAAAATGCTACAAATGCTTTGTTTATTCAAAAGTAACAAAACAAAACCCTATTTCATCTATAAATCCAAGTAAAGTGCTGATAAGCACCCTGAAGAAAGATGCCATAGGTCTGACACCTTGGAGAAACATGACTCTAGAGGCCATGCAAAGTTGAATGCCACTGTACACATAAATCATGGAAGCAGCATTTGTGTGTCACAATCATTACTGAATGTGGGAACAAAAATAATAATAGAAAAATGTTCTGGAACTAGATGGAGGTAATAGTTTCACAACTTTGGGAATATATACAAAAGAAAACTGGATTTTATATCTTGATATTATACCTCAAACCAACCAACCAAAATAAGTACATGCAATATCCAAGAAGATTGAACATCAAAGCTGAGATTTATTCAGACAAACCAAAGGCCACCCATGAATGAGGAAATGTAAGGGAAAGGGGGTTGATTCCATCAGCACGCTGTAGTGGCTAAGTTTACTTCGCACATAGTGTACCACGTCATACTCGAGTTTCTAATGCACAAGAGGCAACCTGCTATATATTCCTAGGAGTTCGAGTAGCAGGTGGATCACGGTGACATCAGCGCCCACCTCTGTAATCTGTGAGGTGCTTCAGTTTATTGGGCACTCTCACGCCCCTGCGCCGGTGAATCGGGAAAAAAATAAGACTACTGTCAAATAAAAACAGGTTGGAGAGGAACTTTCAAGAACTCCTCCTCCAGTAACCTGCCGGGATGCAGCGCAGGGGCGGGGGAAGGTGATCAGGGCTTTGGCTGGGGATTTCGATCGAGGCTCCTGCGGGAGAAGGGTGTGCCCTCTTCGGAAACGAAGTCTAGCGAAGTCGGTGGGGGTCACAGTCCAAGTTCACGACCCCCACCCATTCCACATTGGACACCTACCTCGTCAGTGTCCCGGAGGGGAATCTCGATGGAGCCCCGCGACATGATGAGATCCAAAGGCGAGCGGGAATAGCGCTCGCAGCTCCGCAGCCGGCAGTCCTTGCTTCTGGCTCGTCCAGGAGGTAGCGACCGCCCAGGAGCTGGTCGTGACTGCCGCCCCGCGGCGTTGTCGGAGCTCGGGCCTCTGCTTCCCGTCAGCCACTAAAACAACGAACAGCGGACGGCGACCGGTCACTTCCGGAGGCCCCGCCCCCTGCCCCGGAAGCACTGCCCTCGGGGGCGTGTCCGACGCGAGCTCCGCCTATGGTTCCGGTGTTTCCCTCTTCGGAATTATAGCTCCGAGGATGTTGGCGTGTCCGCAGCAGCCGGCCCAAGAGCCTGCTGGACCTTCAGGGCTCTGCGGCTTTGGAATCTGAGCCTGGCGCTGGCGCGGGTCCCAGCCAAAGCCCGGAAGGCGTAGCCGCTCCGCCCAGCGGTGGGCGGGGACTCTGGCTGACGTGTCCTCTGGAGGCGGGGCCTGGCCAGCCTTGTTTTTTTCTCTAGATTGTTGAGCACGATTCCATTCAGTCGTTCATCTCACCCAATCATTAGTTCATCGTCCGACAGCTGCTGCGTGCGAGTCATACCGCCGATATCGTGGTGACCAGTTTAAATAGGTTGCAATGAATTCTGTAATCACGGGATAATACATGTAACCCTTTTTAATAGTTTTTTGAAGTATAGAGGATTTATTTGATTTGTGATTTTAATAAAATTGTGGAAGAATCTGATTAAATTTGTAATCAATATTTTGATTAAAGGATAGCATTTGATTAAATTCGTTTATAATCAGTGTTTTTACTAAATCGGAGAAGAATCTCATTGAGAGTATCAGTTTTACTTCCCAACTTTTTCTCAGACGCATGCCCTTCTCTTCACCATCTCTGTCTAGCCTAAACCACTATCATTACTCATCTGGATTACTACAGTCGCATTCTTTTGTACCCAATACTTTATCTTTTCTGGTCCTGAGCTCCAATCGAGCTTCAACCTTGTTACACACTAGGATTTAAAAATATATATCTGATTTTTTTTTCCCAGTTTAAAACTCTTTAAGTGGAAACTTTGTTAAATTTATGTTTTGATTTATTGGTTGTGTAACTATTTTAATGTGTATGGGTAATGTTGTCCAAATACAAATACAATGCTAATAATGTGCAATTTAAAATTTTCTAGTGGCCACATTACAAGAGTAAAAAGCAGATGAAAAGAATTTTAATAGTATATTTTATTTAACCCAATGTATCAAAGATATTATCATTTCAAATGATAAGCACTATAAAATTTGAGATAATTTATATTTTTTCCAGTATATGCATAATACTGGTTTACTTCACCTTTAGAAAACACCCTTGCTGCTTATTTTAAAAAAGGACATGTTTTTCTTTTCCTCTTCTCCTTCTTCCTCTCCCTTTCACTAACCTTTTCCCATCCTGGACCAAGTTATCTTTCTTTGAGTGCACACCCACCATAGGAAAGAGATGTCACCAGAAAACCTAAGAAGTGGCTATCTCACAAATTAACAAATGAATTTCAATACACCATCAGGACTGGTCCTCTGTCAAAACATACCTGGAGTGCAGCTTTTGAGAAAGAGCTTCCTTAAAAGCCCTCTGTTCTCATTTTTGGGCAGAACCACAGTCTCTGGGACTGGATTCCCCTGTGCTTCTCTATAGCTAGCAAAGCAATAAATCTTTTTTTTTTTTTTTTTTTTATCAAAACTGTGTTCTCATTATTAAATTGGCATAATTGGCCTCCAGGACAACGACCAAGCTTTCACTAACATATACTCAATCCATTTGCTTACTCTTAATTAGGTCTATATTTAAATTTGCTAAAATTTACAGTTGAAGAAAGATCTACATACATTAGTTTTTCTACAATTTCAATTAATTAAAAATTAAAAAATTTAAACTCAATTCTCAGTTGGATGAGTCATATTTCAAGCCCTCAACAGCCCCATGTGGTTAGTGAATACTGTGTTGGACAACAAAGAACAGTATTTCTTTTCTTTTCTTTTTTTTTTTTTTAATTTATTTTTCTTTTTTTAGTTGTAGTTGGACACAATACCTTTATTTTATTTATTTTTATGTGTTGCTGAAGATCGAACCTGGGGCCTCACACATGCTAGGCGAATGCTCTACTGCTGAGCCACAACCCTAGCCCTGGAACAGTATTTCTAGAAATACGTTTAATACGTTTTTAAGGTTTATAAAGTGAGCATTAAAAACATAGTAGTGGGGCTGGGGATGTGGCTCAAGTGGTAGCGCGCTCACCTGGCATACGTGAGGCAATGGTTTCAATTCTCAGCACCACATAAAAATAAAAATAAAGATATTTTAAAAAGTGGTCAAGATGGCAAATTAAAAAACAACAACAACAAAAAAACAACATAGTAGAGATTGTTATTCTCTATGCCCCCCAAACATTGCTGGTATTAAAGACCCTACTGATATGTTTGGTTTTTCACTTCTGAAAACCAAAGGCATCTTAACTTACAATGCAGAACACTATGAACAGAAGAGGAGTTCAATTTAGATTGGGATTTGGAAGGAGGGACATTTAAGTTGCAACAGGGAAAATTAGCAAGATTTTGTGAAGTAAAAGATACAGGGGAACATGTTTTAGTCAGAGAAGACAGCACTCTAGTGAAGACATTTCTGATCTTGAAAACCCACGTGGCTAGAACAGAAAAAGTGAGGGAAGAGGTTGCAGTGGCACAAGCCTGCAATCCCAGGTACTCAGGCTGAGGCAGGAGGACTGCCCATTCAAGGTCAGTCTGGGCAATTTGTCTCAAAACAAAAATTTTAAAAAGGGCTGGGGATGTAGCTCAGTAGTAGAATGTCACTCTATTCAATCTCCAGTACTGAAAAAAAAAAATGAATTAATCTAAAAATAAATAAATAAAAACGAGGAGAATATCATGAGGAGGAACTGAAGACAAGAAATTCTCTGACCATGCTGGGCTTTATCCATAAAGCAATACTGACAACTTGTACTGTTTCCAATGTAAATTAAATGTAGATATCATGCCCCACAGTTAGGAAACACAAATACTTGGTGCTCTGAAATAAGCCATAAAAGAACAGTAATTCACTATTTATTGTATCCAAAGTGAGTAAAATAGTCAGTATTTCCCATATGTTACTGACTCTTTGAAGTAAAACAATTTAATTGCTGACTTTGAAAATGCAAAAGTCAGAAGATATGAAATAATTTGGGGGTACAGGCAAGTATATAAGAAAACTGCCTTTTTCCCAGCAGAATCCAATTAACTATAAGACTATATCTGGGTGCTTGGAATGTGTGTGTGTATTTTAAAGCCTGAATTTGCTTATAAACTTTTTTTGGGGGGGGAGGGTGATACTGGGGATTGAATTCAGGGGCAACCACTGAGCCACATCCCCAGCCCTATTTTATATTTTATTTAGAGAGTTGCTTAGCGTCTTGCTATTGACGAGGCTGGCTTTGAACTCTAGATCCTCCTGTCTCAGGCTCCTGAGCCTCTGGGATTACAGGCACGGGCTGATTTTTAAATTTTGAGACAGGATCTCACTAAGTTGCTTAGGGCCTTGCTGAGCGGCTAAGGCCGCCTTTGAACTTGATATAAGGTTTTATCTTAGATGCTATGTGACTCAAGAGTTTTAAGTGATGTGTTTATGTCAATGAGAGAATGAGAGAGAATTGATTTTGTGGTTCTAAAAGATTGTTCTGACAATGGGGTAGAAAATGGATTACAAAGTGAGAGGATGTGGGGCAGATCACTTGGGAAACCACTGTTGCAGCGACAGAATAAATAGCTAGGTATAGGTTTAAAGAAATGGAGGTAGAAAGAAATGAATGGGTTTAAGCTGTATCTCAAGTCTATCCATTGATTGATCAATCAGTAATCACAAGGACTTGCCAAGGTATCAATATAGGGATAACTGAAAAAGTAGTGTTGAGAAAAACTTTAAAAAACTCTGGCATAAACAACTGGATAAATATATGCCATTTCCTATGGTAGAAAAGACTAGTGGAGGAGCACATTTGGGCGATGATAGATCATTAGTTGAGTTTTAGATGTGTTGTTCACACTGTCTCTGGGACACCCTACTAAATTCATAGTGAAGTCATCTAATAATTTGATTAACAGGCAGTGAGGGCTTTGCTAAGGCTAACCAGATAGTGGTGGGTGAGAGCCGAAGGTTGTCCATATTCTAGTGACTTGTGTTTTAACTCCCACAGGGAGACAGAATTAGACTTTGGGCCTATCCTGGAACCCTTAAAAGACCACACCCTAAGTGAAAGGGGAAGCTAGAAACAACCCCACTGTTACAAATACTGCAGTGACGCAAAAAAAAAAAAAAAAAAAAAAAAAGAAAAGAAAAGAAAAGAAAGAAAGATAGAAAAGAAAAATAAAAAATCTTGAAACTGGGTGGGCAAGGCAAACTTTTACCCCTGCCAGAAGAGTGAGCTACCAGAACCTGGCTAGCAAGCAGCTGGGCAGGCAGGCCTTGTGCTCACATCTCTAACCTAAGCTGCCCTTCACTCTGATTGGAGGAGTTTGGGGTTACAATCTATGGGAATGGCTAGTTTTAAAATTGGGGGTGGACAAAGGGAAGGGCTGTAATTAAAATAGCTACAGTTGGATCCAATGAAGGCTATATTCTGGAAATGGACCACTGGACTTCTATTTCTCATACCACCAAAAGAGATGCCAGTCTGGCTCCTGGGTATTCCAGTTAAAGATGTGCATAAGTCTGTATCTCAGGTAGGTTCCATGTTGGACATTTACCTGTTTTTCTGGGAGTCTCCAAGGCACAAGATTAGTATAGAAATTATCCCAAAATGTGACATTCTTGGCATGCCTAGTCTGATGGCCTAACCTCTTTGGTTGATCCTTACATCCTCTGGTAGTAATTACATAATAGTAACTAACAGGTAGTGAATGTTTGTGTCAGATTTTACATGCCCAAACTCATTGAATCTTTAAAACAACCCTATGCAGTAAACACAGCACCATCTATGGATGGTGTGGTGTGACCAGGGTGGGAGAAGGGTAGTCCTATCTGTCTCCTAGGATTGGTTTAAAAATAAGATGAAGTGGGTGGGGAGTGAAAGGGGGTTGGCGCATGCTGGTAATAGTAGCAACTCAGGAGGCTGAGGCAGGAGGATTGCAAGTTCCAGGCCAGCCTCAGCAATTTAGTGAGACCCTATCTCAAAGTAAAAAAAAAAAAAAAAAAAAAAAAAAAAAAAAAATATATATATATATATATATATATATATATATATATATATATATATATATAGAGAGAGAGAGAGAGAGAGAGAGAGAGAGAGAGAGAGAGAGGGCTGGTTATGTGGCTCAGTAGGTAACACCTCTGGGTTCAATTACAGGTACCTAAATAAATAAATAAAATTCAGTGTTGAGTGTGTTAGATCAGTGCTTATCTGTGTCTGCTTTGGATGCTGCCACCATATCCCTTGGGGTTTTCTTACTTCAAGTGGGACACAGACTCTCAAATTCATTTCTTCCTCACTTTCTTCTTGTCCCCACAGATAAGAACTGACAAGAATTTCTTATTGTCTCCAAAAATAGTTTGGTATTCCAAACTGTATTTAATTTGGAAGATTAGTATTTATCACAGCATATTTACCCCTTTCTCTAAATACACTGTGTGTGTGTGTGTGCCTGTCTGTCTGTCTTTCTTTCCCTCTGACTCTGACCTTTTGGAAGAGATACTTTCTGAATACTCCCCTCTTCCAGTGTGAGGACCCTAGACAGCCTAGACGGGGTATTCAGTAGATGAAGATTTTTAATTGCTTTATAAAAACTATAATTGAAAGCATAGAAAAGGACTTTTATTTCCAAAGACAAATGTACTCATGGAATTTGCATGTTATTACATCCTATAGATGAAGCTTTCTACTTAAATGTTTAAAGAAATAATTTGAAGATATTTTCAGGACCTCAAAAAGAGAAGATTGCTCTTCACATGCATTTCTAAAAGTTGTAATAGTATTTTAAATTTAAGGAAAGATGGGTTATTTTGACTGAATTAGCCTAGACTTTATATATTAAAAGACCAATGTTTATAAAATGATTTTAGACCTATTTAAAAATAGTTTTTCCTGATTCTTTGTCTCCATTTATGAATGTTATAAACATGCCCCTGCATCCTGGGACTTCCTGGGGCCAAGAAAGTTAACATGCTCTCCAGTGAGAATTTTTTTTAACTTACCCCTGGAGTGATTTTATGCCTAAAGAAGTATAACAATTTAAGAAATTTCTTTCCCAACTATCCTATCTGCTTGCCCCTTCAATTAGTGTGGAAAATCAACTTGACTGTGTTTATAGTTGGGTCAGATTAATGGTTTAAACAGTGTACCTAAACTTAGCCAACTTACCAGTGTGTTTTGACTGAGGAGGTGTCCAGGCCAGGTCATACTGACATGTACCCTGGAGGACAGGCTGCTCCCACACAAGAGACCTGCTTACAAAGGCTTTTTTTTTCTTTTTTAATGAAGTCTTGGGATCAAAATTTCAACACTATTTTTATTTTCATTCCTTTTGTTTGAGAAAATTGTTTTCCAATGTTAATAGCATTTTAAAATAACTTTATTTTATGATAAGATAAAGAAAGAGCTTTTCAAGTTTTGGAGAGATTTTTTTCTTTTCCTTTTCTGTTTCCTAGATAGGACTGTTCTTTAGAACAAACTTTTTCAAACTTTATTGTAATAGGCGTCACCTAGAGAATAAGTTAAAACTCAGATTTCTAGGTCCCAGTATCTGATTTGGTAGGCATGAAGTGAAGTGGATAATGTGCATTTCTGCTAAGTTCCCAGATGATGCTGTTCCTGCTGCTCCAGGGACCACATTTTGAGAACTTGTGATTAGAGAAGCCTAGAGTCAGACCTTAGAAAGAAAAGCTATAATTTCTTGAGCATTTAAACTGTGCCAGGCACTGTGCAAATCACTTATACACATTCTGTTTAATCCATACCTCAATCCTACAAGTTGGGGGTGATTATTACTTCTTTTGTAAAATTAACTAATTAATTAATTACTTTGTTCTAGTTTATCATACATTACAGCAGAATGCGTTTCAATTCATATTCACAAATGGAGAACAATTTTTCATTTCTCTCGTTGTACACAAAATAGTCACACCACACTTCATACATGTACCTAGGGTAATGATGTCCATCTCATTCCACCATCTTTCTTACCCCCACGCCCACTCCCTTCCCCTCCTTTCCCTTTGCCCTATCCAAAATTCCTTCATTCCTCCCATGCTCTCTGACTCACCCCCATTATGGATCAGCATCCACTTATCAGGGAAAACATTTGGCCTTTGGCATTTTGGGATTGGCTTACTTCACTTAGCATGATATTCTCCAACTCCATCCATCTACCTGCAAATGCCATAATTTTATTCTCTTTTATTGCTGAGTAAAATTCCATTGTGTATGTATACCACAGTTTCTTTTTTTTTTTTTAAATACAAGCCAATTCATGGCTTGGCCTTTTTAATATTTTTTTTAAATGTTTTATTTTTTTAGTTGTAGTTGGACACAGTACCTTTATTTTATTTATTTATTTTATGTGGTGCTTAGAATTGAACACAGGGCCTTGCACATGCTAGGCAAGCTCTACCAGTGAGCCACAACCCCAGCCCCATATACCAGTTTCTTTATCCATTCATCTATTGAAGGGCATTTAGGTTGGTTCCACAGTTTAGCTATTGTGAATTGTGCTGCTATAAACATTGATGTGGCTTCGTTACTGTAGTATGCTGTTTTTAAATCCTTTGGGTATAGACTGAGAAATAGGATAGCTGGGTCAAATGGTGGTTCCATTCCAAGTTTTCTAAGGAATCTCTGTCCTACTTTCCAGATTATTTGCACCAATTTGCAGTCCCACCAGCAAATGTGTGTCTTTTCCTCCACATTCTCGCCAACACTTATTGTTGCTTGTATTCTTTTTTTTTTTTTTTTTTGTGGTGCTGGGGATTGAACCCAGAGCCTTATACATGCAAGGCAAGCACTCCACCAACTGAGCTATATCCCCAGCCCTTGCTTGTATTCTTAATAACTGCCATTCTGACTGGAGTGAGATGAAATCTTAGTTTTGACTTGCATTTCTCTAATTACTAGAGATGTTGAATATTTTTCATTTATTTGTTAAACTCAAACTTTTGAGAAGTGTCTGTTCAGCTTCTTAGCCCATTTATTAATTGGGTTGTTTGTTTTTTTGGTGTTAAGTTTTTTGGGGTTTTTTTTTTGAGCTCTTTATATATCCTAGAGATTAGTGCTCTATCAGATGTGCGTGTTGTAAAAATTTGTTCCCATTCTGTAGGCTCTCTGTTCACCTCACTGATTGTTTCTTTTGCTGGGAATGATTATTACTTCTTTATAGATCAAGGAACTGAAGCTCAGGAAGTTAATTGAATCATCCAAGATCACATAGCTAGTAAGTTGCAGCTAACAAGTAACTTTTTAAAAAATTCTTTTAAAAAATTTTTTATTTTTTTAATTAATTAATTAATTAATTATTTTTACCAATAACCATAAGGAGTAACTTTTGTTGTTGTTGTTGTTGTTGTTCTGAATCCAAGCTATTTCCATTAAAATGTTTTTTGTTTGTTTTTGCACCAGAGATTGAACCCAGGGCACTTAACTATGGAGCCACATCCTCAGCCCATTTTTGCATTTCTTCTTCTTTTTTTTTCCCCTATAGTGCTGGGGATTAAACCCAGGGTCTTGTGCCTGCGAGGCAAACATTCTACCAACTAAGCTATATCTCCAGCCCTCTTTTTTTCATTTTATTTAGAGACAGGTGACCAGTTCTGCTCCCTCAAATGTTGAAGTTTAAACATTAGAGAAGCATGAGGAGGCAAGCATATAAAGCAGAGGTTATTAAAAAGGGGTAACATAGACTTCTCCCAGGAGGGAGAAGGGGGCCATAGTATCCTGGATCCCCTGAAGTGAAGTGTTCTGCCCTTTTTGTGTGTCCTAGGCTTCCTTTGTTCTCCTACCCTCTTCCCCTTATCTCTCTCCCTCCTGTGTATGTGACTAGGCCCTCCATGCTCTGAACCTCTGCTCCTTATTGCTCCTCACTTGTCAACATGGCTATATCGAGCACCTACAGTGTACTGGGTGACAAGATTCTGAAGAAACACATGGTTCTGGTCATTTTGGAAAAAAACCCCTTTTTTTCCTCCTCCTTATATTCTCTAAAATGTCACTAAAATACATGTGGGCTGTTTCCTCCACATCAATCAATTCTGTAGTGGACTCCAGAATTAAGGGCTCAGTAACACAGACCGTTCCCCTACCACCACTTCAGATGCCAATCCCAAGGCCTAGGTGAACTCCTATAAATTGGGAGTTCACATGACCCCCTTCTCCAGTTTCATTGATTTGTTAAAGTAGATCACAGATCTCAGAGAGACACTTAATGGTTATTATATTAATAAAGAATATTATTATATTAATAAAGAATATGATAAAGGAGAGGGATGAAGATACAGATGAAGAGATGCATAGGTGTGGGGGAACGGTTTGGGTCCTCCGTGCCCTCCCAGCAGCTCCATGCATTCAGAAATCTCAAAAGTCTTTGAACCCTACAGTTTAGGACTTTTATGGAGGCTTCATCATGTAGGCATGATCAATTACCAACTCAATCTCCCACTCCTCTCCCCTTCCCAGAGGATGGGGATAAAGCTCAAAGTTCCGTGCTCCTAATCATGCCTTCATCTTGCTGGTGACCAGCTCCCACGCAAGAGCCCACCCAAAGTCACCTCATACCCAACTTAGATTCCTACTTAGACAAATTTATTAACAATTCCCCTTAAGGCTTCTGACTTTTATATTCATTTCAGAAAAGGTGTCACCTTTCTTAGATTAGTAATAGGCTAATCCACATTTTTTTTTTTTAAAGAGAGAGGTGAGAGAGAGAGAGAGAGAGAGACAGACAGACAGACAGACAGAATTTTTAATATTTATTTTTTAGTTTTTGGCGGACACAACATCTTTTATATGTGGTGCTGAGGATCGAACCCGGGCTGCACGCATGCCAGGCGAGCGCGCTACCGCTTGAGCCACATCCCCAGCCCCACATTTTTTTTAAAGACTGCTTTTTCTTTTAATTTTTTTTAGTTGTAGATAGGTACAATATCTTTATTTTATTTATTTTTATGTGGTGCTCAGGATTGAACCCCAGTGTCTCACACATGCTAGGCAAGCACTCTACCACTGAGCCATAACCCCAGCCCCTAATCCATATTTTAAGATTTATTTTTTACGTTTGCCTATTTGATTCGTTTGGTGTGCATAAGGAGTGAGATAAGAACTCAGAATTGACATCCTTTCAATAGGTGCTAACCAGTTGTGCTGGCACCCTATATATACTAATCTTTCTTTCTTTTTAATATTATTTTTAGTTGTAGTTGGACACAATACCTTTATTTTATTTATTTATTTTTATGTGGTGATGAGGATGGAACCCAGGGCCCCACATGTGCGACGTGAGCGCTCTACCGCTGAGCCCCAGCCCCAGCCCCCTACTACTCTTTCTTTTTCCAAGTGATTTGAGATCTCACCTGTACAGTATATACAGTTCCCTGCACACTTGAATCGATTTCTGATTTTTCAAAGTACCTTATTGACTGAAGTTTCCAAGTCTGTTTTGGTATAAGTGGAGACTTGGAATGGAGTGGCCAGAGAGAGTTTTGCTGACTAGGGAACATTCAAATTGACCTTCCCAGAACAAGAAGTAACCAGGTCTGTGGAGATGGGAGCAGAAACAATCAAGTTAGAGGGAGCAGCATCTCCAAAGCCTGGGAGGCACATGACAGCTTGGTGACAGCTTGGTGCGTTTGAAAGTACTAAAAAACAAAAACAAACAAACAACAACAACAACAACAAACCCTCCCAGCATTGTGATCACATTCAATAAAGAAGAGAAGGGTGGGAGATGGGGTTGGATGAACCAGATAGTGTAGGACCTCACAGACCCTAGTAAGGAGTTTGGTTTTGTCCTCAGCACAAAGGGAAGCAGTTAATGAATTTGAAGGAGGGAAGTGACATGCTCACAATGTCATTCTGAGGGCTGGGGCTGTAGCTCAGTGGTAGAGCACTTGCCTAGCATGTGTGAGGCCCTGGGTTCGATCCCCAGCATCATATAAAACTAAATAAACAAAATAAAGGTATTGTGTTTGTCTACAACTAAAAAAGAAAAAAGAAAAAAACCTAACAATGTCATTCTGGCCATTAGTTGGAGGAGAGGTGGGAAGAGAGAAAGTTGCATGAGGGGCCAAGTCAGAGGTGGTGGCAGTGTTCTGGGTCAGGCATGGTGCCGCTCTGGTGTGGGCAGTGGAAAGGAGAGGAATGGTTACTGTCCAGACACATTCTGGAGCATAAACAGGTTTGGGAGTGAAGGGATGGGGGCCGAGTTTATATCAAGAATGCAGAGTTGAGATGCTAAGGTTGTCTGAGAGATACACAAGCAGAGGCCAAACAACCCTTATTGTATGTGGTTCTGGAGCCACAGAGGTCCAGGTGGAGACACCAACCCACCATGAATGCTATTTAGAATCAGAGCAATGATGAGATGATGTAGGAGGAAGAGGGTGCAGAGAGAGAAAAGAGCCCTGGAGGGATGCCTACATTAATAGGTGGGTGGAGAAGGAGGAGTGGGTGGGAAACTGGAGAGCAGCCAGAGGCATGGTGGGAAGACAGGAGGGTACCATCTCCAAATGCACTCCCCAACCCTTTCTGGTTTCCAGTGCTCTTGGAGTAGAGGCCAAACCCCTTTCCACCATAGGTAAGGCCCTGCCCACTTTGAGGGGTGTCCACTCCCTGCTTCAGCTCTCCTAACTTCCAGCCTCTGTCACCTTCTTTGGTTCTCACCAGGGTCTTCTAGCCTCTCTGCTAGAAAAGCCAGCTGCAAACCCCTTGTCTCTTGGGTGTGACTCATTCATCCTCAAGTTGCCTCCTTCCCATCTGAGCAGCCTCTCCTTGTTATGGCCCACCCTAGCATCTTATTTGTTGTCTTCATGATTCATCTCTCTATATTTGTTTATACAGGGCAAAAAGCTCCATCAGGGCAAGGATTGTTTCTTTTTTATTCCTTGTTGTATCCTTAGTTCCAACAGTATCTAGCAAACAGTAGGCATACAATAAACATATGACTCATGAATGAATAAACCCTTTTAATCCTACCATGGCTTCCTAACGTAATTTTAACCCTTTTCTTTCCTTAAAACAAAACAAGGGCTGGGGCTGGGGCTCAAGGGTAGAGAGCTCACCTAGCATACATGGGGCACTGGGTTCTATCCTCAGCATCACATAAAAATAAAATATTGTGCCCACCTACAACTAAAAAAATAATATTAAAAAATCAAAGGGGCTGGGGATATGGCTCTAGCGGTAGCGAGCTCGCCTGGCATGCGTGCGGCCCGGGTTCAATCCTCAGCACCACATACCAACAAAGATGTTGTGTCCGCCAAATACTAAAAAATAAATATTAAAATTCTCTCTCTCTCTCCCTCTCTCTTAAAAAAAAAAATCAAAACAAAACAAAAGCGCAGTTGAGAACTTGAGACTCAGAACCAGCCTGTGATCGTTCAGAGGTTCCAGCACAGTGATCAGCGACAGGGGTGAAAATACCTGCGAGCAGCGTTCCAGCCGGGGACCAAAGGGGCAGGTGCTGGCTAGGGTTGCGGGACTGGGCGCCGCGGTGCATGCAGGCTCCCGGCAGAGGGCGACAGAGGCCGTGTTAGCGGGACGGGTCGTCGGGCTGGAAGAAGAGGACCTGTCTAGTTCTTCGTAGGACTCGAAAGAGCGCCGAGGTAGCGCTTTTGCCGGCCTTCCTCTAGGTGCAGATTTCCACCGCAGAGTCCCGGGAAGCTTCTTCCCGTGTGCCCCTGTTGGAAAGGGCTAAACGAGGAGTCCCTCCCAGGAGGTGGGAAGAGGTGGGACGGGCGGGGCGAAGGAAGGTTGGGGTAGAATGAGGAGTGCAAATGGGATTTTTTAAGATTGGCTGCAGGGGACAGGGGACAAACCTCCTAGAGACTGTTCTGCAAAGCAGGAAATAAGGTGGCTCCGGCAGTTAGAGCCAGGCAGGGAGTGGGAAGGATCACAGGCAGACCGCACCTTGGGAAAATAGGTCATTATTATTCAGCCCCCCATACAGTGTCAGAAATGTCTTTGTGTGTTTCTTATGCTCTCTGAATTGATTTCTTTTCTGTTCTCCTTTTTTGGTTGCTATTTGTTAGTAAAAGTGTATTTTTTTTTTTTCCCCAAACTATCGTCTGTCCCTCTGGGAAAAGGGATTTTGCATGGGCACTGGCCTTGGGGCCAGTGAGGGCACAAAGCCCCTGGGGCCAGCAAGGTGGTAGCAGCAGAGAATAGAGTGAAAGGCTCCACTTTGAGGCGACCCTTAGTTCAGGCATATGATCTTTCAACTAATACATACATACTTCACATAAAGTAACAAGCACACACAACATACACGAATGTATGTACACATCTCATATGCATGCTCATATAGATATGACACCCCTAACATACACTCATATATGCACAAGTGTACACATCACACTGACACACACAGTATAATACACCAACACTGATAAAGAGTTTTTTTATTTCTATTTATTTTTGTGCTGCACTGGGGATTGCATCTAGGGATACCAGTGAGTACATCCCTAGTCCATTTTGAAACAGGTTCTTGCTGAGTTGCTCAGGCTGGCCTCAAAACTTGTGATCCTTCTGCCTTAGTCTCCTGAGTAGCTGTGTGAACCAAGTTCTGATGATGAAAGGTCTTGGTGGTGGATATTACTGTTGTCTCTCCAGTAGTCATTTGAGGTTTTCTCTCCTCCAAACCCATGCCATTGCATATAGCAGCAGACTGGTTAAAATCTTGTACTCAATCAACTCTTAGTTTCAAGGGTAGGTTCCCACTGGCCTAAATCAGTTAACATAATCCTAATCCCTGGGCTACTGTGATTGTTTTAGGAGTGAGCACACCATTGTACTGATACATTAGATGTGAATAAGGAAGCATGTAGCCGCCATCCTGTTACCCCAAGAAAAGTCCAGTTTAAAAAGCTAATGGAGAGATGCAGGTACAAGACTTACAAAGACTCCCAAACATTGGGACTGCTTCTCAACTTTAGATTTGATCAGACCAATGAATTGTTACAATTGCTTATGGCATTTGGGTTGGAGTTTCTGTTTCTCATATCTGAAGACCTCAAAGTGAATCAACTCCTCCCAGAACTCTTGTGAAAGGTCTGGGATGGCCTCACCTCTTCTTTAATAAGTCTGTTATTAAAGAAGCTGTTCCTTCTCCTCTTCCTCTAGCCTCTTGGTTTTTGATGTGACCACAATGCACCTTGGCACAGTTCTTGGAGTTTTACACACATAGCAGAGAAGCAGAAAATGGAATTTAAAATCAAGACCAATTGTAGCTTCTTTGCCTTATAAGGAAAGTGACACAATTCAAATTTATGCAGGAATAAATCTCTAAATGGATCTTATTTCTTTCAGAGGCTGGGATGAGATGCAAGCCAATGGTTTTGAATTACAAAGAGCAGGAAATCTTGCTTGTTACAGTATGTTCGAATACACACACACACACACACACACACACACACACACACACACTCATTTAACTCCTCTTAGTACCCTAAAGAGGGCACATTACTAACTCCATTTTATAGGTGAGGAATGAAGGAGTGTCACCTGCTCAAGCCACAAAGAGGTGAAGCTCAGCTTCCCTTTCAGGAGTCTTTGGTTCTAAGGCGTGGTTGCCTTTTCCCATGGCTACTTCCTGCATGTGATTTAATCTGGGTGGGCTTCTTGAGAAAAAGGGTAATGAAGAGGGTCAAAGGAAATTATTCTAGTATGTTTATTTAACTTTTCATGGGTGTGGTGGAGCAAATAGGGAGAAAAGTGAACCTCTTACACCAGATTCTGATTGTGGTAGAAAGGAGGAGCAAAGTGGGTCTTGGAGAGCCAACTTCTGCTGGGAGGCAGTACACATAGTAGCTGGGCATCCAGGTGCAGAGCCTGGCCAGTATGGGTTCAAGTCCCAGTACAATGGTGCATTATTTCTGTGACCTCTGTTCCTTACCACATGGGCTCATCTCTTCAACATGACAGTTTTCTTTCATCAAAGTCAGCAAGCTGAGAAGGAGAAAGAGGGAGAGGGGGAGGGAGAGAGAGAAACTGAAAGTCAGGGTCCTAGTCTAATCTCAATAGTGATACACCATCATTTTGGTCATATTCTTTTTTTAAAAATAATTTTTAAATTTGTTTTAATTAGTTACACATGACAGTACAATGATCTTGACATATCATACATATGAATCAGATGGGATATAATTTCTCATTTTTTCGAGTGTACAGGTTGCAGAATCACATTGGTCATGTAGTCATGCATGACTGTGTATTATTGTATTATTGTACTGTATTATTGCAGTACAGTAATACAGCAATATTAATATCTATTTTATTCTGCTGTCCTTCCTTTCCCACCTTTCCCTCCCCATTTTTGTCATATTCTATTTGTTTCTAGATGTAACTCTATGGCCAGTCTGTCCCCATCCCCTGTGAAGAGATTACACCAAGGTGATCTGCTTAGAGACCAGATCTTCAGGAACCATTTCAGATGAGATAGGGCACGTTTGGGGTGGAATGGCCGTGGACCAGGAACCACTTCAGAAGCCGCCTACCACAGGAAGGGGGTAGGGATAAGCAACTGGGATTTATTGAGGTCCAAACATGTGTCAGGGCCCATTAAGTTCTCAGAGTAGGCTTGGGAAGAGACTGGCCTTAGTTATCCTATGCATGAAAGAATATAGAGGAAGCCTTTGAGGATTTAAAGGCCATTTGGGAGACCCATATAAATCTGAAGAAGACAAATCTGAGAGTAGTGAGAAACTGCCTGTGGGACCCCGAGGTTGGAACTCAGAGACTAGTTCAGTGTGCAGTAGGACTGGTAACTGACAGACAAGCAGACTCGAGATCCTAAGCCATTCCTTGAATGGGGCAGGTCATGGTTCTCATGACAAGTGAACGGGGGGACAATGATGAGGCTGCCAGAACAACTCCCCAGAGGCTGAGGCTGGGATTGGATTTACAAAGAAAATGCACTCTGATGTTCCAGAATTGTCCACAATATTGTCCACAAATGGTGAGAGGCTCCTAAAAGAGGAAGTCATCTGAGAATCAGCCTATGTGCTTCCAGAAGGGTGGCAGTGGGCATGGCAGCCCCACAGAGCCTCACCTGGGTGGCAGCCTCAGGCAGAAGTCAGCAGATGGGGTGGTTCCTGACATGATCAGAATGTCTAAAATAGGAAGAGTTTGTGTGGGGAGGACCTCAAAGTGGAAACCATGAACATTTGGAATGTTTATAGATGAACTAGTTCTTAGCCTGTATGGTGGGAATTCTCCCTACTATCCTGGGATACATCTGTCCTGATGTGACTTGGAGTGAACAGCTTGGCCATCATAAGCCTTAGTTCCCATGCCTTAAATATGGTGGTAATATCTACTCTGATTGTGTTAAGGAATTAAATAAGTAATGGATATAATCACCTCATATGTAATAAGCACCTGATAAAGTACTCACTGTCTTCTCTCTGCCTCTTTTCTTTCTCCTCCCATTCCAAATGATATGGTGTGGTCTGTATACACACAAGTGATTGACATTCAACCTTCCCGCACATATACTGCAAAGACCTGGGAAGCTAAACACTACTTTTCCCAGATTCTCATGCCATAGGGGTTCTCGAGGGGATTCAGATGCACAGTGGGGGACCTGGGCAGAAGCCAGCAGAGACCATACTTCTGCTCCTGCTCTTTCTGCTGGCCCTGCAGTGGAAGGACTGAGTTTTCTCTGGGTGCATGAGCAGACAGCCTGGACTCCTGTCACTAGCTTCACAGATGTTGGAAAATGAGGGGTATCTCTTTTGCTGGGGGTCTTGTGTCAGGAGCAGCTCTGGTTCTGGAGCAGGCAACCCCCTGGTCAGAGGTGACCCTGCAACTCCCTTGGTGACCCGGTTATCCTTTGTGGAGGTTTTGAAAGCTCAACCTAAAGTCTTTCCTAAATCCCTCCTTGTAGTTCTTTAAGACACTTAATACTCTGTTGTAAATCCTCTCTTGCCTAATGTAGCCAGAGTGGATTTTGTCCTCTTTAACTAACCAAGCCAAGTGGGATAGTGAGGTTTTAATTACTGGGTTCCTCAGAGAAAGTGTGTGTGTATATGTGTCTGTGTGTATGTGTATGTGTGTTTTGGAATGATGTGTTGACGAGTGCTTGGAGAGAGGCTAGTGCCCCTCTCCTGAAAGCCTTCCTCCTACCCAAGGCCCAGGTGTCAGCTCACACTAACCCTTTAGGGAATTTTTGAGTTTCTCCCTAAAAAGACAGACAAAAATGTAGCAAGAAGGCAGAGGAACTCAATGAATGGCAGAAGGTCAGTGCTATATCCTTTGGCCTTTTCCGGGACCCCTCCCCATATTTTCCACAAAGCCTGTGTATGTGCTTGGTGTGATTGACTTTTTTTTTTTTCTTCCTTTTCTTATTTTTGTCATCAAATCCAAAGGAGTGACTGAATTTCATGTTGGGGAGAACACAGAACAGAGATGGAAGTTGTGTGAGAGGAGGCGGGAGTTCCAGAAAGTAGAAGAGCCAGGAGACCATGGGTCTTCCTGATGCAGGGCACTGGGATCTTTGGACCTGAAACTGATGTAAATGAAATTTAGTTAAGTGAGGGAACACGAAAGCAAGATTTTATTGGGACTTCCATTTAGAAAGGGAGACATAGCTCCAACAAGAAGACGTCAGGGTTCCCTGAAGGAAAGAAGGGAGCTGATTTTATTGGTTCCTTGCAGGGGTGGGAATGTAGTGTTACTCAGCTTGACGTTGCACCCTGTTCTAAAGCTGAGTTACTGCTGCTGACTGAGCAAGAGAACACACTCGGGCACCCTGACCTCAATGATGCAAGGCTGACCCTGATGAGGGTGGCACACACCAGACCCCTGGGACCTGCTGTCAGTCAGCCTGCAAGCCAAGGCCCAGAAGTGCCTTTGCCCTTTGTGCCTACGGTGTCACCACCTCACTCCCAGGAAACCAGCAGAAATCTTGGGGAAGGTGTTGAATTCCTCAGCCCATGGGATTCAGAAGTGCAAGGCCATCTCATTTGGCTATCAAGGAACAGAGGCCCTCCAGAGACTCTGCAGTATATACAAATGGCATCGAGGATGGATTCCCTCCTCTTCTGCTTGGCTCTTGACCTTACAACTTGATCTCTATCTCCTTGGACTCTCCAAATACTCAAGCTCCACAAAGCTTCCAGTGCTGGTCACCTTCTCATCCCTATTTGCATGGTTGCTGTTTCCCTTCTCTGAGAGCCTATCAGCTCCCGGAGGGCAGAAGCCTGAGTTGAGTTCACCTTTCAATCTCTGAAGCTACTACACGCAAGAATTGTGTGCATATGGCTTTGTGCACGTTTCTGAGGACAGTACCCAGAACTTAAATCATATTTTCAAAGGAATAGGGGCCTAGAAAGTGTTAAGAATTTGCATGAGTGGATCTTTGGGGGGAGGTAATCTGGACACTGTTCCTTTATTACATATCCCAAAGAGTCAGCTTTCAAGAGTCAAATCCAGCTTATCCACATGCGAGTCTTTCATCGAGACTGTGCAGCCAATGTGGTCTAAAACCCTCAGGCAATGCAGCGAACTTGGAATCTGTCTCTGGCTTTTAACATTCTGCCCAGCAGTGGGTGTTTATAGCTTCTTCCCCAGGACGCTCTGCCCTGCACTCAGAGAGGTTTACAAGGCAGACCGACACCAGGCAAGCCTCCTGGTGGGTGGGATCCATGACTGTTGCGTGCTTTCCAATCTGCTGTCTCTCAGACTGTAAATATTTATCCGGTGAATGTGGGCATGTCGGGCTCAAAAGAGTGTCCAGGGCAGAGTGTGTGTGTAGGGAAGAGAGCCCGGTGGCAGCTGATGTGGGATGTTGATGTTTTAAAGATTGAACACAAGAGCAATAAAAAAACCATCAGGAGTCCGTGTCTCCACGCTTCACTCTAACCTGTACATCTTGGCTCAGTAAAGCACAGCTGAGTTCCCAAAAACTTTCTGAATTGGTAAACTTTCTCAAGTTCCCATATTTCTCTCCTAAATTAACTGAGGGACACTTCCATTTGGCCTACAACAGTGCATGTGAGAGTGTGGAGGGTTCCAGCAGGGGAGGCAGTAAAAGATCAGAGAAGGCCAGAGTATATTTTTGTTGTTGTTGGCATTTTGTGGTTTCTAACGTGGCATTGTTGGTTGTTTAAAGTGGAACTGTTTGATTCTCAATTAGCAGAGGTTCCACAATTCTGGCATTTTCCAAATTAAGATCACCTGTGAAATGCTGGCAGAGGGATGGTCCCTCACCCACTTAAGGCTGTGAAAGAGCTGACATTGAGGTGTCGAGAAGGAGTCAACCCTGGAGGAAGAGATGGAGGGGAGCTCTCTGTGTGCTCAGAATCTCTCCACCCAACTCTAGATGGGGTGCTGGAAGGCCTGAGCATTTTCTACTCTCAGGAAGCCACCTGTCAATTTGCACAGCTGACATCATGGAACCATGCCACACCTTTAAGATCTCACAGCAAAAGAACATATACTCTTTCACCGGACACCATGAGCTAGTGTCTGAACAGAGAGACCACAGCCACCTGTACTAAAGAAAACTTCAATATCTCCAGAGCAGAGCATGCCAGCTGAAACAGCAGTAGGCACAGAACCTGGTCCTACTGTGTCCTCCAAGACTTGCTATAGTGCATACTACTGGCAGAACCTAGATCCTATCCAGAATATCACTTGTCAAGAATCTGGAAACTGCTTTATCTTATCATGTGCAGTACAGAAAGGCACACCAGAAAGGGTGGGAATGAGTGTTGAGCTTCAGTTCAGCTCACCTAACATACTCCTACTCATACCCCAAGACCCACATCAAATGCCCCTCCTTTCTGATAATCACCTCCCACTCCCCTCTGACTCCCCTAGAAATCTTTCTATTTTATGATCCCCAGTTTTTTTTTTGTTTGTTTTTTTGTAATCCAAGGTAACATATCAGCCTCCTTTGTTAAGATGAGAGTTTTCCTGAGAGCAGGGATTTTGTATTTCTACGTCTCTAGCACTTAGTAAAAGGCCCAATAGGCAATAACTGTGGTGCTTTTGAAATAAACCCTCACAAACTTTGATACTTCTCTCTTCAAAAAGTAGAGCCTAATTGCCCTTGCTTTGAGTTTGGGACAGACTTACTTGCTTCTAATGAATAGAAATGACGCATGATTTAGAGAATGGTCATAAAGACATGGCTTGATCTCTCCTGGATTGCCCCTTTGGGGGAAGCCAGCTGCCATGTTGTGAGGACACTGAAGGATCCCTGTGGAGAGAGCCACGTGGCAAGGAGCTGAGGCTTCTGGCCAACAGCCAGCACTAACTTGCCAGGTCTTTTTCTTCTCCCAGGAGGGCAACTCTCACCTGATGTGAGAGAACGTTCAAGACTCTTGCTTCCTCTGATTCACTGAAGTGGGTAAACCACAGCCTGCTGACTCATCCTGTCTGTTTCCAATGAGCTGAGGTGTGGTGGACAAAAGGAGAAGGAATCAAGGGTGGACAGGGTAGAACAGAGGCTGGGACTTCCCTGTTTGCATTCAGGGTTACTGATTGTGGTTTGGCCAAGCCTGAGGAAGGACCTCAGTACTTCAGAGTCCCTTCACTCTCCTTGTCAGGAGGAGCCTGAGGTTCTAGTGGGTCCCGGAGTCTGGCGTGATTCTTGCCTGAGGAAGGAAAGTCCATTGGGGCGCAAGCAGATGATCTGGAAAGCTACACCACACAGCTGAGGGAGGAAAAGGATTGTTACTTGCAGTAATGCTCAAGGATCTAACCCAAGAGTGTTAAACCAGTTATTCCAGCAGTGCCTCCACCAGGACCCTTATCCCCAACACCACCATCTTCTCTGCCTGTAGAGTCAGTTGGTGATCCATTTTTCAATGTCATTTCAATGTCATTGAAAAATTCTAATGACACAGTTACATATATAAAAAAGCAAATATTTCCCTTCACATTCTTCTACCTCCAATCTCATTCCCCCCCTACAGATAGCAGCTGAGGCTAACACCGTGGCGCATGGTCTGCCAGAGCTTCTGGACGTGCAGGTTTCATGCCTTAGGTATTGCCCTGCCACGTGGCTGGATTTTTTTAAAAAATTCTTTTATTTGATAATAAATCTTGGACACCTTTTTTTTCTCTTCCATGTCAGTGTGTACAGATCTGATCATGCTCTTCCTGGGAGGTGGTGAATTCTCCATAGCACGTGTGAAAGGAAGGGGACATGGTGGGAATTACCATCTGCTGCTGTCCGTGGGGAGGGCTGAGCGTGTCAGTGGAAGGCTCTTTGCTCAGCTGAGCATCAGAGGGGCAAGAAGGGCGAGCATTGGGAGTGGGTCATGGGGAGCTGAATTACTGTGGGATGGAGCTGGGGGGGGGAGGCGTTTGGAGCTTTGGAGTCATCTGGAGAGGAGGGAGGATGGGGGAAGTAAGGGGTTGCTGATAAGATGGCATATGGGGGGGGCGTTCTTCAGAGTGACCGCTCTCCACTGCCCTTATATCTTCAGAAAGTTTGCTAAGTTCATGAATGAACATAGTTCTTATCTTTTGAGCATTTCCTTAGTGTAACATCACAAGGATTCTATTACTGGGTTGAAGGGTAGGACTTCCTCTGTGGCTTTTGAGACATTGTTTCAGTTGTTTTCCCAGAGGACTAGAAGAATTATGCTGCTACTTATAATGTTTCCCGGTGTGGGGAGCTGGAATGAAACCCCAATTGGGGATGTGCACTTCTAGGACCTAAGAATTGAGATGATCTTCCAGATCTTCCAGATCTTCCAGATGAATCAGCACCTAAATATGGGTGCTTGTGATGTGCTAGTCCCTGATGCCAATGAGGGTGACCAAGCTCAGGTATCCGCCTCAGCTCCCAGTTCCATGGCACTGACAAGCCTGGAGGTCAGGGCATGTGGATAGAGAGTGGCCAAGAATACTAAGGAGGCCACAGGCCAGCTGTGGTGTGTGGCACCTGTGCTCAGGATGTTTTGCAAATGTTCCTGATTCATCAATGGACATTTCTTTCTTGTTGGCCCAGAGCCTTCCTCAGAATCCTTTTCAACACAGTGTTCCACGGAGCCCTTATTAGTCAGATATGGATACTGGACGGAACATATTTGGAATATATTTGCTTTCCCTGCTATAGGTTTAACTTAAAATGAGTTTCAGAAATTTTGCCTTTTCCAGGATTGTTTTTTTTTCACAATGTAGATTAAACTATATAACTAAAAACATTTAAAATGCCTCTCCATGCCCCACCAAAAGTTGACAGGCACACTTGTCAAAGTCATGGCGTGTTGGAAAAAAGGGTGAGCAGAACCCAGAGGAGAAGCAAGTCTCTTGTCACCAGCTTCCTGAAGGCTGATCGTGGGCCCATCTGGTGAGTCTGTGAGACCATATCTGAGACTCCAGACTTGGGGAAGCAATGGTGGCCTGCTGATAGTGGCTGGGAACCTTGGGAAAGTGGCTAGGGCACTTCTGCTGAGCCTGTTGGTATGCTATCTGGCAGGAAGTCATGGCCTGAAACTGGAAGAGAAATGAAGGGGGTGTGTTTTGTTGAGCAGCTGTTAATTCCTCTTCTTGTCTCTGCCTTTTCCCTACAGAGTCAGACCCTAGGGGATCAGCCCCTGAGACCAGTTAGTTCTGATGTTGGGACAGCATCTTCCCAGAGGAGCTCCTCTCCCCATCCTACCTCTGGCCAGTACTAGGGTCATTCTGTCCTTGAATCACAGTTTTCCTGGTCTCTGTAGGTCCTAGATCCTGCATTTATAACCCTTTCTTTAATCCAATTCCTCCCTAGGCCCCGTTCTACATAACTGCCCATCTGTTTCCTTCCTACCCTAGGTTCCCTTGGTGCCCAATGCCACTCGCTCTAGAATTATGACCCAGCCTTCCAGGCCCATGAATACTGGCCTCACCTCCTTGACTCTTCCTGACAGCTGGGCTTGGCCTATTAGCCACTCTAGCCCCTGTGTGGCCATCTGGGAGTTGTCACATGCTGTCTGTCCTGAGTGGCATGAGCAGGAAACTCATTTGTATTGACAGTGCTTTGAGCATGTCCACACAGAGAGCTCACGACACAGGACAGTATTACTCAAGGGACAGAAGTAAAGAACAGGGACTCGGGGCTGGGGATGTGGCTCAAGTGGTAGCGCGCTCACCTGGCATGCGTGCGGCCCGGGTTCGATTCTCAGCACCACATACAAACAAAGATGTTGTGTCTGCCAAAAACTAAAATGTAAATAAAATATTAAAAAAAAAAAAAAAAGGAACAGGGACTCCAGACCTGATCAGCAGACTTTCAAATACTGGCTTGACAACTTAATACCTTGGGCAAGTTTCTTAACCTTTCAGTCCTTATTTGGACAATGAGGGCAAATAAATCACCTAGCTGAGTTATTGAAATGATAACTGAAATGAGTCAATAGGATTTATAGTGAGGAATTTGGGGTTGAAGCTTCTGAGGATTGAACCCAGCAGCTCTTAACCACCTTTTTTTTGTATTTTATTTTGAGATGGAGTCTCGCTGAGTTGCTTAGGGCCTCTAGTTGCTGATGTTGGCTTTGAACTCACTATCCTCCTGCCTCGGCCTCCCAAGTGGCTGGGATTACAGGCGTGCTCCACCATGCCCAGCCTTAGCCCCTTTTTATGTTTGTTTGTTTGCCTGTTTGTTTTAGAAGGGGTCTTACTAAGTGGGTGAGGCTTGTCTCAAATTTGTGATCCTCCTGCCCCCGTCTCCTGAGTTGCTGGGATTACTGGAGCGCACCACTGTGCCCAGGTACAGTTAGAGGTTTTTTTTAAATATTTTTTTTAGTTGTTGATGGACCTTTATTCTATTCATTTATTTATATGTGGTGCTGAGAATTGAACCCAATGCCTCACACATGTGAGGCAAATGTTCTACCACTGAGCCACAAGTCCACTCCTACAGTGAGAATTTTTGAAGTGTATTATTGGTTTGTCAGGGCTGCTCTAGCAAAGTGCTACACACTGGGTTCTGGAGGCTAGAAGTTTGAAATCCAGATCTCCTGGGGTGGTTCCTGCTAAGGACTGTGAAGGAAGGATCTGCTCCAGGCCCTTCTGCGTGGTCTGTAAATGGGGTCTTCTCTCTGTGTCTCTTCACGTCCTTCTCTCCCTGGGTGCATCTTAGAGTCCAAATTTCCTTTTTTAATAATAGTCATATTGGATTAGAGCCCACCCTAATGACTTCATCTTAACTAATCACATCTCCAACAACTGTATTTCCAAATAAGGTCATATTCTGAGGTACTGGGAGTTAGGACTTCTATATATATGAATTTGGGGGTGATGCAATTCAACCTACAATAGTAAGTTATCAGTATTTGTCAAAAGTTTTAATAAAGCCCTCATTTATTGATGGAATTTTTGTGGAATTTAGGAGTAACCATTAAACCTTCTCAGTGAGCTGCATTCTATTTGAGCCACCTAGTATATCAGTCATTGTTATGGTTTAGATATGAGGTGTCCCCCAAAAGCTTATGTGTGAGACGATGCAAGAATCTCTGGAGGTGAAATGATTAAATTAGGAACACTGCAAACTAATCAGTGGATTAATCTGCTGATAAGGATTAACTGGGTGGTGACTGTAGGCAGGTAGGGTGTGGCTGGAGGAGGTAGATTCCTGGGGGAGTGCCTTTGGGGCTTATATTTTGTCCCTGGTAAGTAACGTTCACTTTGCTTCCTGATTACTGTATCCTGAGCTACTTTCTTCTGCCGTGATGTTCTGCCTCACCTCTGGCTCAGAGTCAGCCATGGGTGGACTGAGACCTCTAAAATTGGGATTTCATCTTCTGGTTTAGCTTAGATCCAGCCAATGTTTATTGACTATCTTCATCATGTTAGCAATTACAGTTGAATACTAACACACAATCCGATTTCAAGGAGTTTACATTCAAGAGAAAGATGGAAAAAATTCACCAAGTATAGGCAGAGAGTGACAAGAATGGCTCAATAGATGACAGGAAGTCCTGAGAAACAGAAAAGGAGTGGTTACTTCCAACTGGGGTCATGGAAAATCTTCATTGAGGAGGTGGTGTGTGTGCAATTTGGAAGGATGGGGGTGGATCTCAGTGAGTACAGAGAGGAAGGAACAGAAGGAACAGACCGAGTAAAGACAGGAAGGTTGGAACATGCAGGTGGGCGATGGTGAGCCGGTATTCAGGTGTGGTTGAGTATGGGGTGGTGGCAGGATTCATGTAGGGATAAGATGGGAGATGAAATTAGAAAGCTGTGCCTGGATTGTGTAGGATCTTAGATGTTCCTTTGAAGGATTTCGATTTTATTCTGTAAGCAATGAGGATGATGTTAGAGGAGTTTAGATTGTTTTTACAATCTGATCAGAATTGTACCTGAAGATTGATCAGATAGCTTTCTGGCATGGATGGCTTAGTGTGGTAGAGGATGGAGGCAGAAAAGCCAAAGTGGAGGCTGCTGTATTAGCCCAGGAGAGAGATGAGGCATCACCTAAGACAGTAGACAGGGGTAGGATGGTTACAGGTCAGGAGTCAGAGTGGATGAACCGTAAGGGACCTCCTAACTGGACAAGTCCTTGAGGATATGACCCACTGGCAGGTCACACAGAGGATTCTGACTGACTTATGCTGTGACCATGTGGTAAGCAACAATTATTTCTGTCCCTCAACAGCACGGGTCTACAGTCATGGTGGGGCATCTCGAGTGGGGATCATGAGCACAGGGAAATCCAAGTTAGCAATAGCTGGAATTCCAGGCAGGGAGCCTGGAAGCCGGGAGTTCTGGGGACCCTGCCTAGTTGTGCAGTTTTAACCAGGTGTTTTCTTCATTCTACTCCAAACCCAGTCCTGTTGGTCAGGTCAGCAAGTATCTTGGTTATCTGTGTCTTCCAGATTTACCTTTATTGAGAGGCTAGGGGACAAGAGTTGGGGATTCCATCCTTCAGTCCGATCTCTGGAACCAGAGCTGCTTCCCCAAGGTCTCCCACAACTTTCAAGGCCTGGGCCTCCGCTGTAAGAAAGATAGGACAGTACACCGGCTCATGTACCTCCCAAGTCCTTTGTCATCTCCAGTGAGGCTTCTTGAGTTTCTTCTAACAATTTCATCATTCTTCCCATGAAACAGCAGGAATTCGGAGTGGTGGGCTATTTTTGGCATCCTCAGGAGAGCTGTTGGCACATCTCAGATTCAGGGTCCAGGAAGGTGGGACATGACTTTCCAGACCGGGGACAACGATCAGCCACTTCCCTCAGAGCCAGAGGCAGCCAGGTGCACACTGCCCCACACTTGGTAGTGTCTTCAGTGCTGGTCGAGTGGCCTTTACCTGTTTAGGAGCTCCATCTGCTCCGTGTCTCAGGGATACTTGGCTCTTCAGATGCTGGACACTGGATCAGGCTTTACTCCCTCACCTTTTGTTTTTCTCCTTCATACTCTCTGGGATTCTTGTAGCTCTACTGATAAGCTGAGATCTAGAGAGTCTGTGATCAAGCCTTTGACCACCTCAAAAGAGGGACAAGCTTTCCCTGTAATCTAGTTGTCAGCTGCGGCCTCCCTAGTATTTGAGCCCTGAAAAAGATTGCTTCCGACCCTGAGTCACACAGTCCAGGGAAGTCCCACGCACTCCCCATCTACTGTGAATTCTCATGGTGCTTCTTCCCCTGGGCTCTGGCAACGGTGTAAGCTGTTTTGGGTTGAAATGCCCCAAGCTAACCTGTGTGTACAATTCACACCAGTACTGGTGTCCACAAGAGATCCACTCGTAGTGAGCATTTGTGAACTGAGCAGAAGGAAGGGAGGCACTTCCTGCTCCCCAAGACCTTCTTACTGGCTCCTCTCACCTAATGCTGTCATATCTTCCTCCAAAGCATCCAGGAGGTTCCTTCCTCCGTTGTAATGCTGAATAATCCTCATCTGATGCCCCTTTCCCAGTCAAAACTTGGATCTCTTCTTATCCTGAGAATTCTCAAGGTGCTTTTCTCAGCAAAGTTGTCTTTTCCCTAGAAGATATACTACAGTCAGCTCTTACAATAATTTAAATTTCCCTGTTATTTCTATATATTATACACAGGGCTAGGGCTTCTTAAAACAAGAAGTTCTCTTTAGCAATGAAGATGCTTTGGGTACAAGTTAATAGGAACCTAATTCAAAGTGGCCTAAATGATAAAGATAATTATTATCTCGGTAAAATTAGACAGATTGGCTCCAAAAACTCCAGGGTTCCAGCTCTACTTCTTGGTTCTGTTTCAGGTTTAGTCTCAAACTGGTAGCAGTATGGCTGCTGCAGGTCCAGGCAACACAACTAGAGCCCACAATGTACAGAGCAAGAAAGGACAGTCTCTTCTCATGCCTCTTCCTTAGTAGGGCAGAGACACTTCCCAGAAGCTCCTCAGCAGATATTGCCTTCCTGTCTCATTGGCTAGCTTTGGTCACAAGCCTACACTCATGGCCAGAAAAGAAATGGGATCTGTGATTGGCTTAAATTAAATAAGAACTATCCCCTGCAATTGAGGAGTGGTGCGATACTGAAGCACACAGCTGTAACACTAGGGAGCCCTCCTGCCGCTTAGCCTCCTGCCCAGCGATGGCTGATTGCTAGCTCCTCTCCCAGCCCCAGTCTGTTCTTACTGCCAGCCAGAGTGGGCACCTGCCAACCCTCAACATCTCTATTTTTTCCAACTCTGCTCCCACCTCTGCACCAAGGGCAAGCTATTCCTTCCTGGAATAAATTCTTCTTCTTCATCTTTTTTTTTTTTTTTTTCAGAATTAGCGTTTTCATCTTTGTTTCCCTATTTAGAACACACTAGCAGACTTCTGCAAGAAATTGCCTTGAGTATTTTTTTTGAGAGAAATGACACACATTTGAAGAATTCCAAAATTTTATTTCACATGAGCTTGTTAGAGTTTTCTTTTAAAAAATATTTTTATTAATTTTTTTTTTTTGTCTTTCACTAGCTAGGATAGTGGTTCTCAGATCTTAGTGGAAGTTTTTTAGACGATTGATTGATAGAAGTAATAGAATTCTGCCAGGTGCAGTGCACTTGTAATTCCAGCAGCTTGGGAGGCTGAGGCAGGAGGATTGCAAGTTCAAATCCAGCCTCAGCAATTTTGCAAGGCCCTAAGCAACTTAGCAAGACCCTGTCTCAAAATAAAATGAAATAAAACAAAACAAAACAACAACAACAAAAAACCCCACAAAACAATAACAAGTAAATCAGCAAAACAACAATAACAAAAAAACCCATGGGGATGTGTCTCAGTGGTTAAGCACCCCTGGATTCAATCCCTGGTATCGAGAAAGAGAGAGAGAGAGAGAGAGAGAGAGAGAGAGAGAGAGAGAGAGAGAGAGAATTCCATGATAGAATTCCATATCCTCCCCCTTGCTGCCTCACTGAATTCTAATCTGAGCCTGTGTATATAAAGTATGCATTATAGGTGACCGTAGGAGAAGAATCTGGACCTAACCCTGCCTTGACAAATTAATTCTGGGGAATGGTGATTATTCCAGTTTTATGAAGTTTCATTTTTGTTTATACAAAAATGTCAAACCAGATGTAAGTTGAATTTTAGATCATCAGGAGATTTTTCTTTGAAGTACCTGTTACAATTCAGAAATCTCCCACTAAACAGTCTTCTTCACTGGAATTTAGGGTGCCATTTGTTCAGATCCAGTGGTAGTTGCTTACTTTCCAAATGGCAAGTGCTAGGCTGTGTAAGACCTTGACATATCTGGGGATGAAAAGAGGAATGAAATGGGAAATTCAAGGGGCTGAGTCCTTTCTTTCAGTGCTGGTATTTGGTCCTCTCAGCCAGAGCATGAAAGCATGGATGGCATTATAGAAGTGCCTCTCTGGATGCTGTGGGGAGATCAGATTGAATAAAAGCAAGCAATGAGAAGAATAGTATATAGCTCAGTTGGTAGAGTGCTTGCCTTGCATGCACAAGGCCCTGGGTTCAATCCCTAGCACCAAAAAAAAAGGTAAATATGGATTTTTATTTCTCCCAACACCATTTGTTGAAGACGGCTCTCTTTTCTCCAATGTATGTTTTGGCACCTTTGTATGAAATAACTGTATTTATGTGGGTTTGTCTCTTTGTCTTCTATTCTGTACCATTGGTCTACATGTCTATTTTGGTGCCAATACCATGCCATTTTTGTTACTATAGCTTGTAGTATAGTTTAAGATCTGGTATTGTGATGTCTCCTGCTTCACTCTTCTTGTGAAAAATATTTTTATTTTTCCAAATGAATTTCATGATTGCTTTTTTTCTACTTCTATAAGGAATGATGATGGGATTTTAGTTGGAATCATATTGAATATATATAGTGATTTGGGTAGTATGGCCATTTTGACAATATTAATTTTGCCTATCCAAGAACAGGGGAGGTCTTTCCATCTTCCAAGGTCTTCTTCAATTTCTTTCTTTAGTATTCTGCAGTTTTCATTGTACAGACCTTTCACCTCTTTTTGTTAAATTGATTCCCAAGTTGTTGTTTTTTTTTGTTTTTTGTTTTTGTTTTTGTTTTTGAGGCTATTGTGAATGGGTAGTTTCCCTAATTTCTTTTTCAGAGGATTTATCAAGGATGTACAGAAATGCATTTGATTTATGGGTATTGATTTTATATCCTGCTACTTTGTTGAATTCATGAATTAATTCTAGAAGTTTTCTGGTGAAGTGTTTTGGATCCTCTAAGTATAGAATCATGTCATCAGCAAATAATGATAGTTTGAGTTCTTTTTTTCCTATTTGTATTCCTTTAATTTCTTTCATCTGACTAATTGCTCTGGCCATATGCAACAAAATGAAAATAAACTTCTATCTCTCACCATGCACAAAACTCAACTCAAAGTGGATCAAGGACCTAGGAATTAGTCCAGAGACCCTGTGCCTAAATAGAGGAAAAAGTTAGCCCAAATCTTTATCACATTGGATTTTTAGGTCCTGAATTCCTCAATAAGACCCCTATAGCGCAAGAATTAAAATCAAGAATTAATAAGTGGGATGGATTCAAACTAAAAAGCTTCTTCTCAGCAAAAGAAATAATCAATGAGGTGAAGAGAGAGCCTGCTTTTTGGGAGCAAATTTTTACCACACACATGTCAGATACAGCACTAATCTCCAGGATATATAAAGAACTCAAAAACTTTAACACCAAAGAGACAAACAATCCAATCAATAAATGGGCTAAGAAGCTGAACAGACACTTCTCAGAAGTTTGAGTTTAACAAATATATGAAGAACATTCAACCTCTCTAGTAATTAGAGAAATGCAAACCAAAACCACTCTTAAGGTTTCATCTCAGGCCAGTCAGAATGGTAGCTATCAAGAATATAGACAACAAGGGGCTGGGGTTGTGGCTCAGCGGTAGAGTGCTCACCTAGCACGTGTGAGGTGCTGGGTTCGATCCTCAGCCTACATAAACATAAATGAATAAAATAAAAGTATTGTGTCCTGCTATAACTAAAAAAAAATTTTTAAAAACTTAAAAAAAGAATACAGACAACAATAAATATTGCCAAGAATGTGGGGGAAAAGGCACACTCATACATTGCTGGTGAGACTGCAAATTGGTGCAACCAATCTGGAAAGCAGTATGCAGATTCCTTTGAAAACTTGGAATGAAACCACCATTTGACCCAGCTATCCCTCTCCGCAGTCTATACTCAAAGGACTTAACAACAGCATACTACAGGGACACAGCCATATCAATGTTTATAGCAGCACAATTCACAATAGCTAAACTGTGGAACCAACCTAGATCAATAGGTGAATGGATAAAGAAACTGTGGTATATATACACAATGGAATATTAACACAGCTTTAAAAGAGAATAAAATTATGACATTTGCAGGTAAATGGATGGAATTGAAGAATATCATGCTAAGTGAAGTAAGCCAATACCCAAAAAAACAAAGGCCAAATGTTCTCTCTGCTGATTCATAACAGGGGATGCGGGCACGGGTGGGGGGGGGGATGCTGGGGAGGGGGAATGGGGAAAATGGAGGAACTTCTGATAGGGCAAAGGAGAGGGACTGGTAGGGAGGGGGCAAGGGGGCAGGAAAGATGGTGGAATGAGATGGACATCATTAGTCTAGGTACATGTATGACTACACATATGGTGTGATGCCACATTGTGTACAACCAGAGAAATGAAAAGTTGTGTTGCAATATTGTACAATGAATCAAAATTCATTCTGCTGTCATATATACCTAATTAAAATTAATTAATTAATCAATTAATCATTTTTAGAAAAGAATAGTTAGCCTAATCACGTACAACCACAAGAATGTCAAGTGATAGTCCCTGTATGTATAATGTGTCAAAATACATTCTACTATTGGGGCTGGGGTTGTGGCTCAGTGGTAGAGCACTTGCCTCCCATGTCTGAGGCCCTGGGTTTGATCCCCAGCACTACATATAAATAAACAAATAAAATAAAGGTATATAAAAATACATTCTACTATCATGTGTAACTAAGAAGAACAAATAAAAACAAACAAGCTACAAGGAGTTAGAGAAAAGTAAATGCTAATTGAACAGATGTACTGCTTTAGCTTTGGGTCCCTGCTCCAGCCACAAAGCCATTCCCTGCAGCTTGCACCATGCTCCCTAGAGACAGAGGCAGGTCTTCACATTTCCGGAAGAGTGAAACCCTTCCCCTCCTGTCTCTTCCACTGCCTTGTGGATCCCTACTCTTTGCTTCCCGGGACAAAAGTCCCTGTGACTGTAGTCCCTGAGATGCTCTTCTGGTTTTCCTGTGCTCTCTGGTGCTTGGGAGCTCATCCACAAGCTGGCATTGAGACTAGTTCTCTGCTCTGGTGAACTTCACTTCTTCACCTCTTATAGTCTGAGCTGTCTTTTGCATCATAACAATATAATTCACATCATTTTTAGCCCACCGGCATCCCCACACCAACACACCACATCCACATTCAAAGCGCAAATCAGGTAATCTCTGGGCTCTAGGAGGGTGCTCCCAGGCAGAGCCCACATGGCTGCCAAAGGCTATGCACTTGATAGGGATCATTCACTCTACTGAGTCCCCTACTCCCCTTGGGGGATCCATCTCCCAAGTATCAGTCCCCAGGGCCCTGGATGGTTTCAACTTTTAGAAAAGCTCGACAGGCATCATTTCCACCCAGGAAAGATAAGGAAGGTCCTTAGCATCCCCAACTAGCTTTTGGAGAAACCAAAAACAGGCTTAGATGATTTTAAGACGTCTTTTGCTTTTAATCCACAGGAGGGAAGGAAGATCACAAAGGAAGGCTCAGATCCAAAATGAATTCCTTTGTCTAATACATGGTTTATTTTAAATGTGAAAGTTCAAGGTTACAAAAACAAATGGTTTGGATGGGGCATTTTGTGAATTCTGGAGCGTAGACGTTTCTCCATGTGTGGAGGAAGTGAGATTTGTGCAATTTTTGTCATTGTGAAATAAATGAAAGAGGGACCGAGGCTGTGGAACCGTGCACTCAGAACGATGTGAGAAATACATAAAGGACAGAACAGGGTCCTGCAACCCAAGAAGGGGAGGCCCTGGCTGGCATTACCCACACAGGGCACCAGGTTGGAAATCTTCTTTCTGAAGCTCCAGGCCATGGGATGGACAGGTCTGCTGATTGAACGGAATGAGTTTGTAGGGCAGCTGCTAGGGGTCATCTTGGAGACGTTCTTTGTTTCACCAAGCTTCCTTCTCTTAACTGGAAGATGCAGACCAAGCACTTTAGGGTGGTGGTGGTGGGAGGGGGGGGTTGGGAATGCATTCTGAGAATACACAATCTATGGTGCCTGGTAAGTCTTCCATGCCCAATGGCTTGTTTTCCTTTTGGCCTAGCTTCTTTCCCCATTTCCCTCTTCACCTTTTACAAATGCCCAACATGGCTCCCATTTTTAGATCCGGGTTCAAATCTTGGCTCTTACCACCTAGGAGATCCTTGAATTCTGGCGGACTTATCTGTAAAATGTGAGTCATAGTAGCACTTAGTAGGTACTCAGTAAACTCACTTATTCAGCCAATCAAGAAGTATTTACTGACTGCTCACATACAGTACCAGGTACTGTCGCAGAGCAGCATCAGGGATACGACAGCTGATGAAGCAAACTCCTGCTTTTTACATCCCTGGAGCAAGACATAGGTAACCGACAAATAAATATATTAGATGTCGGCAAGTGCTAGAAAGGAATAAAACTGCAGAGAGTTTCAGGGTAGAAGACGATGCTTTAGATCAGATGATCATAGAAGGTATCACTGAATAAGATGACCCAAAAACATGGAGGGAGGGATTTCAGCAGACAGTAACTGGGAGGAGTATTTCAGGCACAGGAATAGTAACCTCAAGGGCCCCAGGATGGAAGTGAACTTGCAGGAACAGTGAGGCTAGTGATCCAGGTCCAAGAGACCAGGATCTGACCAAGTAGGGGTCAGATTGAGTCATGGAAAGGTCTCTTGAGTCATGAAAAGGACATTGGCTTTTATACTGAGTACATGGAAAGCCATTGAAAATGTATTAACAGAGAAGTGATCTAGCATAATTGAGAAGAATACTGTTCCTGCTTTGTAGGGCAGGGAGGTAATTAGAAGGTGATCACATTGATGACACTGCGAGAAATTACGAGGGCTGGGATCAGAGCTGCGCTGGTGAAGGTGGTCAGAAATGGTCAGATTCTGGACACATGTCGGACATGAGCCAACAGAATCTTCTGAGGGGTTCCCTGAAGGGTATGTGGGGAGAGGAGCAATAATGTATGAGACTCATGCTTTGTGTTCAGCAACTTGAAAGATGGACTTGCATTTACTGAGATGGAGAAAACAGAGTGCAGAGAAGGTACTGGACTGTTAAGGGGGGGCATCTATGAGACATCCAAGAAGAGGTGTTGAGTGGGCAGTCAGACAATGACAGTCTGGGGAGAGGTTCAGGTTGGACAGAAACATTTGAGAGTCTTCAGGGTATAGATGGTATTTAAAATCATGAGCTTGAATAAGATCACCTTGGGGGTGAGCAGAGACAGAAAAGAACCTGGGCCTGAGCATGAAGCCCTGGGGCAGTCCTGTGGTTACAAATCAGGGAGATGAAGAGGAACAAATGCACCCTCCCCCCTCCTCCGCCTCCTTCTTTTTCTTTTTTTATCATCATGAAAAACAACTATTTAATTCGGTTAGCCTTCACTGGAACAAAGCTGCTTACAAAACTTCTCTGGCTTTTGCTCTTCAAAAAAGTGATATGCGCTCGTTGCAACTTCAAAGACTTTCTAAAAGAAAAAGCACCAAACTCGGGGCTGAGTGCCTCGTGGTGCAGGCACTGAACCAGCAAGGCCAGTGCATCCTTTCAGGATTAGGGGAGTGGAGCTTTTGTTAGCATTCATCTGATGCTGGAATGTCAACTTGAAAACCTCAAAAATCCTTTTCTGCTTCATATCTCTTTCCCTTTTCCATCCAACAGAAAAACTATGTGAAGCCAAAAAGGAGAATCTGAGAAAGGTTTGATTTCTTCCTTTGGGGAGATAAACAATCTGTTATATCATGGCACCAGTATAGAGATACTGTGTTGGAAAAGCAGACTGAAGCTACAGTGTTAGCTCAGATAGTTTAATGGGGAACAAAGTAGGGATATCAACCCCTGTGATAAAGATCTGAGGGTCTTAGTGAACTACGTTTTTTTGTCTGTTGTTGTTGTTTGTTTGTTTGTTTTATGAGCCAAATAATAACATGGCTATTACTAGAACCAATACAAAGAAGTCTAGTTTTTCCAGCCATAGGAAATCAGAGTCCCCTTAGTAAAGAGACTACAGGTTGGAAGATACCAGCTGTCCCTTATATTGTGCTGGGCATTGCATTATGAGAGAGATTTTGGCAAACGATGTGGTGTTCAGTGCAGAGAAACCAACATGGGATAAAGATTTGAACAAACAACAGGACTTTGGCCTGCTGGATTCGTGGCTCTGCCATAATCAGTGTCTTCGGGTATTCGAAGGGCTGCCAGGGGACAAGGAGGATTAGTTCTACAGGTCCCCACAGGGAGAACTAAAGGCGGGAAAGTGAGGTTGCACTTTTTCTTGTTGGACTGGGCTGCTACATACAGCATGGAGCTTTCTCTCAAGTAAGTGGGGCAAGTGATCAGCAGTCAGGGGTGCTGGGGTGGGAAGACTGGCAGGAGGTGCCTGCGAATCCCATGGAGGTCTGTAAATCCCATGAAAGTATATGGCAAATCGTACAGTCATGTGTGTATTTCTCTGGGGAGAGAGTCCATAACTTTTATGATATTTTTGGACTCATTTGACTTAAAAATGTTAAAACTGCTTGACCTCTGTGGTCTTACTTGACTAAGAAAAATAGTTTCTTTTTTTCTCTTAATATCTTTGTTTTATTTATTTATTTTTATGAAGTGCTGAGGATCGAACAGGGCCTCGCATGTGCTAAGCGAGTGCTCTACCACTGAGCCACAACCCCAGCCCAATTCGATAGTTCTTACTAGCTCTAATGTCCCCACTTCCCAGGTGGAGTGGTTCTGTGGAAAGACTGGTTATTTTTTAGTTGGACAAATTTAAATTCATCTCCCTTCTGCCTTTGAGACCCTGGGCAAGTGGTTCCTTTTCTTTTATTTATTTTTTATTATTTTTTTTATTGGTTGTTCAAAACATTACAAAGCTCTTGACATATCATATTTCATATATTTGATTCAAGTGGGTTATGAACTCCCATTTTTACCCGGTATACAGATTGCAGAATCACATCGGTTACACATCCACGTTTTTACATACTGCCATACTAGTGTCTGTTGTATTCTGCTGCCTTTCCTATCCTCTACTATCCTCCCTCCCCTCCCCTCCCATCTTCTCTCTCTACCCCATCTACTGTAATGCATTTCTCTCTCTTGTTTTTTTTCCCTTTTCCCTCACATCCTCTTATATGTAATTTTGTATAACAATGAGGGTCTCCTTCCATTTCCATTTCTCCTTCCATTTCTCCCTTTTGGTTCCATTTCTTTTAAAGCTCAGTTTCCTCGTTTGTAGAATAGGAATAAGGACATCTCTCTCACTGGGTCTCCCAACACAGGCTTTGGTAAATGTGAGGTCCTTCTTTCACTCCTTTTGTGTGACATCTCTATGTCCTGACCCCACCACAGCCTCTGAAAAGGGTGCCCCTGGTCACCACGAGGCCCAGCAATGACTGTGAGAGAGGGATTTCCATTCCAAAGGCAGCTCATGATTCAGGAGACCTGATCAGACGAGCCAGCAGGTCAGATCTCTTCTGAGAATCTGAAGCAAGGGATGGTTTGCAGGCGGTCGTGGGGAAGATGGGGTTAGAACTTGGAGGCATGTTGGGCACGCAATGAGAACTCAGAAAAAACAGGAGTAAAGAGAGGAGGGGAAGGAGGAAGCAAAATGAATGGAGAGGAGAGGAGAGGAGAGGAGAGGAGAGGAGAGGAGAGGAGAGGAGAGGAGAGGAGAGGAGTGCGGGTACCTCACCATCTGTGGGATATGAGAGCAGGGCCTCAGTTCCCGAGAGCTCTCTGCGTCCTTCCTCTCCTGACCTTGGTTCTCTTGTGGGGGTTCTGTTCCTTTACACTTGACTTAGTCAGAGTTGGTTTCTGTTCTTTGCACCTCCAAGAATCCTATGCTCTGGCCATCCATTATGGCCATCAGGCCCAGCATGGCCTGCCCACCCAGCAGCACAACCTGCAGTTCCTTATTCTCCCCTCACTTTCTCAATTCTCCCAGCACTCAGGTCCAGCTCCTACCTCCCCATGGGCCCCTTCCTGACCACCCCAGGTCCAAAAAGCCTTTCTTTCCTCTGAGTTTCTGCAGTTTTTCTGGCCTTCCCAGCCTGGCCTCATCTTCCCATGGGCAGGTAAAGGTCTTCTTGGAGGCAGAAGCTACACCTCATTTCATGTCCTGCCTGGCTTTGTCTGGGCTTGGAACCAAGAAGAACCTACTAGGCAAGTGTCCAATGGCTGCATCTCCTCAGCCACTCAAGCATGTAGACCTGGGTCACTCTTCTTTCTTAGCAAGGAGGTTTTAAATTTGGAATCCCCAGACTATTCTGGATTCCTGGACAGTCCCCTTGCTCTTTCTGAGGTTCTCCTTCCATGGACTCTTGCCCCTCTCAAACATCAGCCCTAGAACTTCACAGAAGAAATGCAATTGGTCAACAAATAGATTAAAAAATGTTCAACATCTCTAGCAAATAGAGAAATGCAAATTAAAACTATACTGAGATTTCATCTCACTCCAGTCAGAATGGCAATTATCAAGAATACAAGCAACAATAAATGTTGGCGAGGATGTGGGGGAAAAGGTACACTCATACACTGCTGTGGGTTTGAAAATTGGTGCAACCACTCTGGAAAGCAGTAAGGAGATTCTTAAAAAAACTACAAATGGAACCACCATTTGACCCAGTTATTCCACTCCTTGGTATATATCCAAAGGACTTAAAAACAGCATACTACAGTGATGTAGTCACATTAATGTTTATAGCAGCACAATTCACAATAGCTAACCCATGGAGTCAACTTAGGTGCCTTCAACAGATGAGTGGATAAAGAAACTGTGGTATATATACACAATGGAATATTACTCAGCCTTAAAGAAAAATGAAATTATGGCATTTGCCAGTAAATGGATGGAAATAGAAAATACTATGCTAAGCAAAATATGCCAATCCCAAGAACCATAGGCTGAATATTTTCTCTGATATGTGGATGCTAATTCACAATGTAGGTGGTAAGAATAGAGGTGTTTTGGACTAAACAGAGGGAAGTGAAGGGAGGGGAGTGAGCATGGGGTAGGAAGGATAGTAGAATGAATCGGTCATTATTACCCTATGTGCATATGTGATTACCTGACCTGTGTAATCTACATCATGTACAACCAGACGAAAGAGATTATACTCCATTTATGTATGATGTGCCAAAATGCATTCTACTGTCATGAATAACTAATTAGAACAAATAAAAACAAAACAAAACCAAAAAATCAGCCCTAGAAACTATCTGCCCATAACTTGCTCTTTCATTCTTCCCATTTTAACTCAGCCAATGTTCTTTGAACACCCAGCATGTATCAGACATTAGACTAGGCATGGGGTCCATTAAATAAGGATGGTTTTAGAAGGTGGTTCTTGATTTTGACTTACTGGATCAAAATTCAAACTTGCTCTTCTGACAGCCAGTATCCTTAGTTGAGTCCCTGGGTATCCTCAAGGCTTAGTTTCCTCACCTTTGTCATGGGTTGATGTTGATATTAATAGCATGCCTGCCTCATGGGGCACTAGTGGGGATGACAAAGGACCTAGCACAGTGCCTGTCACATTGATCATCAATGCCTCCCTGATGTCATTGCAGTTATTTTTATGATATAAATGCATTGGTGAAGTCCCTGGTTTTGAGGACCACACAACTAGGTAGGAGAGGCAGAAAAGCCCAAATTCCAAGTGACAGGGTCTGGAGCTCAGTTTCTCTTTGTGAACTCCAGCATGTTCATGGCCTATGAATGGGACATCTTTAGGCCAAGATATAAATTCCCCTCAGTTCTTTGGGTGTGTTGATAGGGTCTGGGGCCATCAGAACCCCCAACCAACTGGCTGTAGCCATGAGCAGTCTTGGCCATTGTCCCTCAGGTGCCTGCACATAGACTGTAACCCTTCACGTGTGCCTTCTCACCGAAGTTCTTGCCTTAGCTCTTTCATCTATATTTGCCCCTTAGTCATTTGCAAAGGCCTCTGACCTAAAGTTCTCCTAGATGAACATGGGCCATCAGGACTTCTCTTAAACAACAGCCTGGCAACTGTGCATTTCTAACCACCTGCCTGGCATCTCTAGGGGTAGCTCAGCAGCTTCTCAAATTGGACTCACGTCTTCCTTCGCTTATGCGCTCCTGCTCCTGCTTTCCGTGTTGACATTCTCTCTATCCAGATGTTGAAACTCTGAAGTCACCCCTTGTTTTAGTCATCTTTGCATCACTGTGACCAAAATGCCTGACAAGAACAACTTAGAGGAGGGAAAGTTTATTTTGGCTCATGGTATCAGAGGTTCAGTTCATGGTGGGCTGAACACCATTGCTTTGGGCCCAGAGTGAGGCAGGACCTCATGGCGAAGGGGCATGGCAGGGTAGTGCTGCTCTGTTCATGGCTGGCCACAAAGCAGGGGCAGAGGAGTGGCCTCAGGAAAGATGAACCTTTCCAGGGAATGCCCCTAGTGACCCACCTCCTCCAACCATGCCCCAACTGCCCACTGTCACCACCTAGTTCATCCATTCAAACTAGGAAGAGCTGATTAGGTGACAGCTCTCATGATCCCATCATTCACCTCCAAACATTCCTGCATTAACACAGGAGTTCTGGAGGGACACCTTATAGCCAAACCATAACATCCCATCTCTCCTTTCCATTCCCCACATGCAGGTAGCTCACAAGCTTGCTGAGTGTGTCTTTCATCTGCAGATCTCATCATTGCTGTCATCACTGCTCTGTGGGGAGTCACTTGTTCAACAGCCCATGTGTCATCTCACCTGGAGGTTTCATAGCCAACTACAACCTAACATGTCCAAAATGGAACTCTTGCGTCCATGCTCCTGTGGCCCAGGTCACAGTCCCCAGGCTTTCTCATCTCAGTAAATGACCTAGTACAAACTCATTGCTCAACTCGGTCATCCTTGATATTTGCTACTCTCTCGAGGGCCACATCTTTATGGGGTATTCCAGGCTAAGGTTCCAACTAGCCTCCCAACCATAGTCAACTATTGGCATTGTTTAGCTATTGAGGTACTTCCCTGCCAATTGGCAAATAGCTGCTTCCCTGAGACCTATCACTACTCCCTGCTCCTATCACCCCAGTCACCCTGGCCTCTCTCCCACTGAACCTCCCCAGGATTTGACAATTAAAAGGTTGATGCCTGGTACTGCAGGGGACCTCCAGGACATGGCTCTGACAGGACAGCCACGGTATTATTCTAATTGGTCAGTACCTGGGCTTTAACAGTTGTTACTTATCTTAAAGACAGTCCCCAATGTTACTATTTTGAGGAAAGAGAAAATGACACAGGAGAAGTTAATTAATTTCCCCAGTTTCTTGGAGTCCATCTGGTTCCAAAGCCCACTGTCTTTCCAGGATATTTTGTAATAATTCTCTCACTCGTCCTCTTGCCCAAGAGCAATCTTCCAAAGCCCAGTTGTCAGGTATTTTCTCTGTTTAGAAACTTCCTGGGCTCCCAGCCCTCATGGAGGAAGTCCAAGCTCTTAGACCTGGGGTTCAAGGATCATTCATAATCCAACCTACTCAGTCGGCCTCAGGACAGAACCCCTACCACTGCATTTCTGAATGCTTTGCCACAGTAAGGCCTTCACCACTTCTTCCTCCAGGAACACCTTTCCTGAGTTGCTCCAACCTTTTGAAACCTTGACCTATTTGGACTCATGACCTTCTCAAATGCCAACTCCTTCAGGTAGCAAATCTTCCTAGTGCCTCTCTTCTTCCTTGAGACTCCTGCCACACTTGATTCAAGTTCAATGAGTCTTCCCCAGCCTGCTTGTTGCCCATATTCTTCCTCATAGAATAGTTTTACTATTCACAGAAGCACACTGACAAAGAGTTTGCACACACTTTCACACACCTTGTATTGTAGATGCTACTGACTCGTTTAGTTATGGAGACTCCAACCATCTGCTAGCTCCTGGAGGTAGTTGTGTCTTGCTCACCTCTGCAACTGCTGCCTAGCAGAGGCTCAGGAGCAAGACATGTGCGCAGTGCACATCAGGGAACAAATGCACAAGTTACACCCTTGAGGCCTGTGGGAGACCAACCTTACACGTGACTGAGTCACACTCCCCGGCTGGGTGCTGAGGCGCTCAGTCACAGAAATGTGGCAGAGCTTTCCCCACCCTTCATGGGTTCAAGGGTCAGTGTCTTGTGCTTGGGTGTGCCTTGCTACAGCCCCATGGGTGAAGCTATGCTCACCTGTTCCTTTGTAATATAACCCCTTGCCCTGTTTAGGATAGAATCTTCCATGGAAGTGCCTTGTGTGTGTCCCCTTCTCTTACTGTGCCCTTGGGTGTGGCCTACCCAGGTGTCAGTCAACCTGCTGACAGTGGACATCATGAAGATAGACTCAGCCCCCGAAACCTGACCCCTTGCCTCATTTGAATAGCTTCTCCTCAATAAAAGGGGTCAGCGTGTGCTCTCTCTCTCTCTTTCTGCGGACCCTGAAGGTCAGAGGAGCCGTCACAGCGACCCCAAAGAAAAAGGTACTTGTGTCTCTTGTGTGGTTATTTTGCGCAGCCCAGTTAGCCCAGTTCAACTGGAGTCATCCCTGAGCCTTTTAGTCGAGAGAACAGAAACCCAAGTGGGAAAAGTAGCTGACACATTTTTTTAGTAGTTATTCCTTCTATGCAGGATGCCAGGACCCTTGCTCTCCTTTTTTTTTTTTTTTTTTTGCCTCCAGGGTGCTCTATAACTGAGCCACATCCCCAGCCCTTTTAATTTTTTTTTTTTTTTTTTTTTTTTTTGGTACTGGGGATTAAACTCAGGGGCATTCAATCACTGAGCCACATCCCCAGCCCTATTTTTGCATGGGTTCTCACAGGGTTGTTAAGCACCTTCTCTTTGCTGAGGTTGGCTTTGAACTTGCGATCTCCTGTCTCAGCCTCCCGAGCTGCTAGGCTTACAGGGATGGGTTGATTTTTTAATTTTGAGACAGGATCTCATTAAGTCGCTTAGGGCCTTGTTGAGCTGCTGAGGTTGCCCTTGAACTTTCGATCCTCCTGCCTCAGCTTTCCAAGTCCCTGAGATTACTGTCATGCACCACTGCATCCATCTTGAACGAATTTTTAAATCAAAGTATTACCTTTACATTTTTTTTTAAAGGATGAGATAAACAGGGTGTTGTTGTGCATGTCTATAATTCCAGTGACTCGAGAAACTGAGGCAGGAGGATGGCAAGTTCAAGTCCAGCCTCAACAATTTAGCAAGACCCTAAGCAATTTAGGGAGACCCTGTCTCAAAATAAAAAATAAAAGGCCTGGGAAGTATGGCTCAGTGATAAAGTGCCCTTGGGATCAGTCCCTGGTGCCAAAAAAAAAGAGGAAAAAAAATTTTTTTTTAACTTTTTATTTATTTATGTGGTACTTGTGTGTGCAAGGCAAGCGCTCTACCACTGAGCTACAACCCCAGCCCCAAGAGAAAATCTTATAATAAGTCTCAGTCCCTCCCCTCCAAGTTCTTTTTTTTTTTTGTTTTGTTTTGTTTTGGTACCAGGGATTGAGCTAAGCACCTTGCTGTTGCTGAGGCTGGCTTGGAACTTGCGATCCTCCTGCCTCAGCCTCCCGAGCCACTGGGATTACAGGCATGTGCCACTGTGCCCAGTTTCCCCCACAAGTTCTGCGGAAGGAATCCCTTTAACTACCTTTTGAGGCCAGCTGTTTCATGTACAAATCTGCCTTCTACTAGTGGAGGTGAGAAGAAAGGATAGATTGATGTTTCATCTATAGATTTTTAAAAAACTGAAATATTGAAATTTGCCTAATAAATGTCAATTCCCACTTCTTTGTCATAATTTCATCTACAGAAAAATTTCAAGAGTAGTCAAATAATTATTGAACACTCTTCACCCAACTATCTCAAATATTGATCTTTTGTCCCATTTGCGCGCCCTATCTATCTATCTATCTATTCATCTTTTTCCTCAGAACTGTCTGCATATCTTATTCAGATTTTTGCCAATGGTTGTAATAACGTAGTTTAGAGCAAGAGAAAACCCCAGATCATTTTTTGCATTCAATTGTCTTGTTTTTTTTAGTCTTCTTTTATAGGGAATCCAATAATGATGCTGAGATTTTTGAAGAGTAGAAGCAGATTTTTGCTTTTGTTTTTGCTTTTACATTTAGATGTATCCTCATGATTAGCTTCAGGTCACACACCTCTTCAGGAACATCGCAGAAGCCATGCTGTATTCTTATTGCCTACTATTAGGAGGTTCATTGTGTCCATTTCTCCCACTACTAGTGACCTTAACTCTTGTTCACTTGGCTATTATGATATTGGCCAGCTTTTTCCATGTAAAGTTACTATTTCCTCCTTTCTTTTTAATTATCATTTTGTGGGGGAATACTTTGAGACAATGTAAATATCTTGTTATTCCTTAAAACTTTTGACCAGAAGTTTTAGCACTGGTTGATGATATTTTGTCAGAATCAATGATTAACAAGACAATTGTCAAATTGTGATTTTCGAATTCTGTCAATCTTCTACATTTCTTTTTTTTAAAATAACTATATTTTATTTATTTATTATTTATTTATTTATATTTATATGGTGCTGAGGATCAAACCCAGTGCCCCATGCATGCAAAGTAAGGACTCTGCCACTGAATCATAACCCCAGCCCCAATCTTCTACTTTTCTTTCTTTCTTTTACTTTTTCTTTTTTTTAGTGATTTTTAAAAATTTATATATGACAGCAAAATGCATTACATTTATTAAAGGTTGCTTTTTACTATAAAGCCAACTTTCCCTTCTCCTTGTTTGTTGTATCATTGTGGACTCACAGATTCTTATTTTATTCAATGGATTATAATCTGTTACTATCATTAATTATTTTGACATCCATACTGTCTCAGATTTGGCCAAAGGGAGAGCCTTCAAGTGGTCCTGTGTCCTCCTGATACATCTTCAATATGTTTGTTTTTGTTTTTTGTGGGATTTTTTTGGGGGGGGGGACCAAGATTGAACTCAGGGGCACTTAACCATTGAGCCCATCCCCAGAACCTTTTTAAAATATTTTACTTAGAGATGGGGTCTCGCTGAATTGCTTAGGGCCTTGCTATGTTGCTGAGGCTGGATTTGAACTTTCAATCCTCCTGCCTCAGCCTCCCAAACTGCTGAGATCACAGGAATGCAGCACTGTGTCCAGCCGGAAGGTTTATTTTGTGACATAATAAGATGCTGAATTCGTCTTGTACTGTGCCTGTCTCAACTCTAGAATAACCCACTTCTCCAAAGACCTTGATTTCTTTTTATTGGAAAATGGTATTTATAAGCCAAAATCTGGGTGTAAAGTGTGCTCTTTTCTATTGGATCGTTCTTATTTTTAGACCCTCTCAGTAGCTAGAGATAGAAAACAGATGAATTTTTATGTACAAATACATATGTACATCATATATGTATATGCATGAATGCATATCCAGAATTCAGTCCCTGAATTATGAGGTTCAGTTTAATGATTTTTTTGACTTCACAATAGTTCTAAAGCAATACACACATCCAGGAGAATCTGTAGTTTGAATTTAAAATTTACATCTTTTCCCAGGTTGGCAATATGCAGTGTCATGGTGCTGGGCAGTGGCCATGGGTTTCACTTTCAGAGAGCCACACGAACCCTAGAGTGACAATCTCTAGTGCTTTATGGATACAGGTATTCAGTAAGTTCCATGAGCTATTCCACATTTTATTATACGATAGTGTTAGCTGACCTTTTTCCAACTGTAGGCCGATTAAATGTTCTGAGCACTTGGAACAAGCTAGGCTGAGCGATGATGTTTGTTAGGTAAGGAGTATTAAACACATTTTCTTCAATATCATTGAATTTTTAAAAATTTCTTATTTGTTCCTTTTAGTTATACATGACAGTAGAATGCATTTTGACACATCATACATACATGCAGTCTAACTTCCCATTCTTGTGGTTGTACACGGTGTGGAGTTACACTGGTCGTGTATCCATATATGAACATAGGAAAGTTATGTTGGATTCATTCTACTGTCTTCCCCTTTCCCATCCCCCCCTCCCTTTGTCTAATCCAAAGTACTTCTATTCTTCCCTTCCCCCTGCTTATTGTGAGTCAGCACCCACATATCAGAGAGAACATTTGGCCTTTGGTTTTTCTTGGGATTGGCTTATTTCACTTAGCATGATAGTCTCCAGTTCCATCCATTTACCAGAAAAAGCCATAATTAAATGCATTTTCAACTTACAATAGGTTTATTGGGATACAATACCACTGTAAGGAGCCTCTTATATGCACACCCATGTACATTTCTATTTGTCTACCTCGTCCACTCCAGTACCTACAATGGCAACACAACTCTGCACGATTTAGCTTACTTCCCCCCTTTTCATATTTGACTGAAAAATTTGGCTTTAATTATCTATTTTCTAATTGTTCCATCCTAGAATGTACAGAAAGCATTTTCAGAATTGTTATCCCATGTATCTACGAAACAGAAATCTACTCAATATTTATTTATAGTTCTTTTTCTCTTTAGCCTGAGGGCCTCTAGTCTAAATATAATACAAAAAATTACTTGGACTAATTCCTTTTTTGTCCCTTCTGTCCATAAACTTTTAACTGTCTCTTCTCTGTGTCACACCTGTTTTTTCAAGTCTGGAGCTTATTGGGGTCTCTGGGCTGGTGAGTTCCCCTCTCAGCTCACTCTTTCTATGTCTAGGCAAGTCTGCCTCCTCCCTGCTCATTTGCTCACTAGGCACCACCCTCCATTCTCTGCCAGCTTCACTCATTCCCCTGCCTCCCATTCTCTTTGTGGCTAAAGATTTCTTTCTGTTTTAAGGCGTCCTTGGCTCTCATTTTAATGGGATCACAAGAGGGAGAGGGAGACGCCTTCCTTGTAGGAGGGAAAAAGAGACTGAGAACCTAGGTTCCCAGGCTGCTGCCTCAAACTTGACACCTGGGGCCTCAGGAGACAGAAAGATCTGGTTTATAAAGTGTGGGGTATTGGCAAGCTCCTTGACCTGTCCAAATCCCAGTTTCCTCATCTAGGATGTGGAGGTGAGGAGCCCCACATCATGTGGTCCTTACAAGGACAATGTCAGATGAAGGGTGTGAAGTGGTGGGCACGATGCCTGTCACCGCATTCAGTGCCTGTCATTGTTGCCTGCATGCCACTCTTGCTGATCAGCCTCTCATGTGTCCACGTCCTCGCTCAGGCTCACCAAGAGTTGAGCACGTCACAGAGTCCCTATTTATAAAGGGGCAGGGAAGTCAGAGCTTCCAGAGAGGCCATCCCAGCAGCCAGAGCTGGGGTGCTCTGGCAAGGGCTGTGTCCCCTCTCCAGCCTCCCTCAGTCCCAGGATGTGCTTTTTGCCTGGAACTTTAAAACTTCTTGCCTGGCCCTGGTTCAGCGGCCTCTCTGAGAGCCCCCCCTAGCTGTGTGCCAGTGGGTCTCTGCTGGCCGGTGACTTTTAAGCCCAGGACACATGATTGTTCCTGATGAGATGAGTGATGAGCTGAAAATTTTGGTAGAGAGAGGCCAAATCCCTGTGTGGCTCCAGGAACAAGGATAAATATAGCAGAATAATTGCTCATGCTCTTTTAAGGATTAAAAGTCAGCTTTCGGGCAAGCTGTGAAGCTCCGTGACCAGGACAGCAAGGGACACAGTTCCTTTTTTTTAGAGCCCTGGTCAACACTCCTTGTGTATTCCTGGATCTCAGGCCTCTGTGCTGCTACTCTCACTTGACTAATGGGGTCCCACTCCCTGGTCCACACATCATGGGGGCAGGCAGGGGTCGAGGTGTTCCTACTGCACCCCATTAGCCAGCACTACGCCCGGCTCATCCAGGTGCTCAGCGAACACTTCCACATGAATGAATGAGAGCTGTGAGAAGCCTATGTTTTAAAAATAACCTTTAGAATGAGATTTATAGTCTCGTTGACAGTAATGTCCCAATGCCAATTTCCTGGTTTCGAAATATATCGTATAATAGCAATATAAGATGTCATCAGTGAGGGAAGCCGGGTGAAGGGTACATGGGACTATGTACTATTTTTGTAACTTCCTGTGTGCCTGTAATTATTCCAAAATAAAAGGTTTTTATAAAACCCACCAGGAACCTTTAGTTAGAATCATCCAACACTCTTGACACTTGGAGGAGGCAAGTGCCAGAGATGGATTGATTAAATTCCTACATCCCTGCTTACAGCAATGCTTTTGTTTTATTTTTTAATTTTAATTTATTTTTATTTTTGGGAGCTGGGGATTGAACTCCAGGAACACTCAACCACTGAGTCACATGCCAAGCCCAATTTTGTATTTTATTAGAGTCAGGTCTCACTGAGTTGCTTAGTGCCTTGATAAATTGCTGAGGCTGGCTTTGAACCCGTGATTCTTCTGCCTTTCACCTACCGAGCCTCTGGGATTAACAGGTGTGTGCCACCGCACCTGGCTTTTGTTTATTTTTATAGTTATTATTGAATGTAAACATGTGATTTATTCATATGGTCCAAGACGTTAAATGATAAACTATACAGTGTATTCAGTGGAGAGTCTACTTCAGCCCCTTAGTTCCTCTCCCCATGAGCAACCATTGTTAATGTGATTTATTTTTGCACTAATTTTAATGATATTCTATGCACACATACAAATTATTTATTTATGTGCACACACATATGTAAATATGAGCCCACACACTTTTTTTTTACTTAAATGATAGCATTAGATAAACCTTTCTTCGATTTTTCCCATGTAGCAATATATCTCAATGGCTTGTCATATCAATATACTAAGAGCTTCCTTGTCCTTTGTTGTGGCTACACCCCCATCTTCTTTTATGACCCCCAATTAGTGAACATTTATGTCATTTCTAAGCCTTTGGCTTTTATAAACAATGCTGCAATGAATAATCATGTCCATTTGTCATTTTCCAAGTGTGGGAGTGTGTTTGTAGAATAAATTCCTAGAAGTAGAATTGGGTCAAAGGGTATATAAGCTTTACAATCTTGATAATGCTAAATTGTCCTCTATAGAGTTCATTCCATTTTATACATCCACGAGTCATGTGTTTTATAAAATGTGTGTTTAATGCAGTAATTTTTAAAAAATTACTTGGTGACCTCTTTGTGAGTCTGATAAAAGTTATTGGCCTCTACTCAAGAAAAACACAATCATGTAATGTTTTGCATACAATTTCAGTTGGCTCAGAGACCCATGAAGGCCATTGATGGTTTAAAAAATGTGACAGAAGGGGCAGCAGTATGATAAAGAGGAAAGAGTTTTAGGACTAAACCATCTAAATTCACATATTTGTCCTAATACTCAAGGCTGCAGAAAATTAGTCAAGTCATTCTACTTTGACCTTTGGCTTCTTTTTGAAGGGAAGATATAGTAATTCTATTTCTTAAGATACCTCTGAGAGATATGCATACTTTCATGTAAAGCATCTAATATGATGCTAAGAGTTTAATATGTGTGTACACTCACATGCACACAAAGCCTTAAGTTCCATTTTAAACTCTGGTAGCAACTGCAGCTGGATTCACAAAATCAACCTTTGCAGCAACATTTCCCAAAATAGGGTTCTTAGACCAAGTACATGAGAATAGATCCAGGGCCATAATTCAAAGGCAGATTCCAGGCTCCTGCTTTAGATCCATGGAATCAGAATTTTTGGAAGAGAAGTCTAAGGACCTTAACACTGGGGATTCTAATGCACACTGAGGTTGGTAAAGCATGCTAAAAAGTTTGGCAAGTCCCTTATAGTCCCTATGCTTGCAGTTCCAGTAGTTCCCACCATGTGGCTCTGCCAGCAGGAACCTGTACCAGCAGATGGACAGGTGTGGACACCAAGAGAAAGTTTGGTTAGTACCCAAGGCAGTCACTCCTCACCCAGTTTCAAAAATATAAAATACAATTACTCATAAGGGTAACAGGCAGAATGACTGCTCCCCTATCAGGATATCTTTCATAACACTCAGGAAGGGAGACAATCCAAGACTACACATTGAAAGAAAGCCTGGGATGGAGGCCGGGTGGGCCAGGCTCAGGGGATAATGCCTGCTGTCGCTGGGGTGACTGACCTGTGGCCAAGAGCTGGGAATGGGGACTGTGCAGGTCCTGGCAGACTTCACCAGGAGGGCTTGAAGCTATGGGCCTCAGAGCTCCCAATCACTAATTCTCTTGTTCATGACTGGTGAATGTTTTCTGGGGTGGCCAGTGATGGCTCAGGGATAGGATTTCCAGATTCAGCAAATAAAATTACAGGATGCCCTATTAAATTTGAACTTCAGATAAATAACATACAGTCTTAATACAAGCATATTTATCCTATACAATATTGGGACATACTTCTACTGAAATAATTATGTGTTGTTGCTGTGAGATTCAAATTTAAGCGGTTGCCAGTCTTGCAATAATCTGGCAACATGACCCAGGGCTTCTTGGTGTTTCTTTTAATTGCAGGAGGGAGTTCCCTTGGGGTCGTTCTAAACTTACTGCTCCCTGATCTTGACCTTGAATGGGAAATGCACCTGAGGAGGGAGAAGAGTGAGTGTGGAAGGCTGTGGGACTTCCAGCAGAGATGCAGCCCCTCCTCACCTGTGCCCGGGTAGGGGCAGCCCATTCATGCTGATGTAGCTCTTGAACGTATATCATTTCATGCCCCCAAGGAGCCAGTGAGTTAGGCATTTTCACGATTACTCCCACTTTAGAGATGAGGAGACTGAGGATCCACGATGTTAAGATCACAGGGCTGTTAAATGGAGGAGCAGGGACTGGCCCTTGGGGCCAATGCCAGGTCTGAATTTAGCAGAATCTCCTAGTCCCTTGGCTCTGGTAATCCCAAGGGTTTAAGGTAGGACCAACTCCCGCTCCCAAATTCCTGAGACAGGAAACGTTCTCAGTCTCTCCTGGCGCTGGGCCAGGGTCTTATCCCAGCTCACATGCTTGCCAGAGAATCCAGGCTGGGAGGCGGGTCTGCAGAGTCCCCTTAGTCCCTATCTGACCAGGACAGTGTCCAGCAGCATGAGCTACCCATGGGCATTTGCCATCTGCTGTGTGGGTGCCATGGGAGGGGCCTGGGGTTAGTGGCTACCTCACAGGCCCTGCCTGCCCAGAGCCCTGAACGGAAGGGTGGGCATCCCCTGCCTTTAGACCCCAAGAGCCAGGCTGCAGAGGAGCTCTAGTTCCAAGTTCCAGCCCCTCTCAGAGGAGGCGGGCGGCCCTCTGCAGCCAGCGGCTTCTCAGCTCGGAGCTCCAGAGCCAGATGTAACATTGACCTTAAATGGTAAAAGCTCCCCAGAGTGAAGAGAGGCTGGCCAGAGGAGGAAAGGGGAATAACTCAGTTTTAGGTAAGTCACTGCTATATCCTAGAATAACCTGCCTCTTCAGCTGAGAGGGAAGCAGAGGGAAACTTCTCCTCCTTAAAGGTACAGGGTGCTGGGAGGGGGCGCTGAACTTGGACTTTCCAGGGGAGCTGGCTTTTTTGGGTGGTATTTCAGCTGAGCGTTTTTATTGTTGCTGTCTTAAGCCTTAAATAAGAAGTGAACCTTGCTGGTACTAACTTAGCTAAATTATGCTCCTTTGGTTAGCTGTTGGAAAATATGCACATGTTGGGGTGAGGATGTGACTTCTTACTAGAGATTCCCATTCCAAGCTTTCGTGTGGGCCCCTTTGTGGAAATAGAGAGGGGGTTTGAGGTTATGCAAGACTGCCAGGCAGGGTTTTCTCTCCTCTGTGTTTCCTGTGTTCTCCTCTGTCCTCCTGTGCCTCTGTGTATGTGAATTCTGTACTGGCCCATTTTACCTCCATCCTTGGCCCTGTGGCATTTCTGTCCCTGACCCTCCTGTCCTTTGTTCTGGTCACTGCCCCTGCTTTTATCTCTGCCCCATCTCTCCTTTTGTCTCCAACTCTCCCCGCCTCCTGTGCCCTTTCCCTGTTCCTTAGAGAGGTACATGTGTCTGGGCCTGTGCCCTGGCCCTGCTCCCTTCCAGGGTCCCGTGTTGAAGCTATTCCTAGAGTGAACTGCACTCAGACTGGCTTTCTGCAAAGGGAAAGCCTGGGGAAGCCAGAGGCCAGAGAGAGGCCCAGCGGCCCCATCCCTCCTGCGCATTAAACAGTTGTAAAAGCTGGAGAGGCTCTGCAGTTTGCGTAAACAGCAGCGCAGGTCCTGGACCCCTGGCTGGCGCTCCCAACTGCCAGAGCTCCAGCTGCTGTTTGCTTACACTTTTCAGGCAGCTCTCTGGAGTGGCAGGGGAAGTGAAGCAGCCCCAGGGCTTGTCTGAGCTGGGGTGTTCTGCAGGGAAAAGGAGGAAGCTGCCCAGGTCTGCTAGGCTGGGGGTGCCAGGGAGGCAGAACCTGCCAAGGACAGTGTTGCCCCTATCAGGGGGTGCTGATGGGCCTGTGAGGCAGGTAGAACTACCTACCACTCACCCCAACTCTTTTACGGAGGTGGGAACTCAGGTTAAGTGACTTGACCAAGGTGATACTACCAAGAAAGCAGTTAGGACTTGAACCCTGGCCTATGTGATTCCCATCCCAGTGCTCCTGCTCCTCAGCACAACTGAGTGTCCCCAATGGTGTATTATAATTTTTTACCTAATAGACAAAACAGTTGTCATTGTCATGTTTGTTTGGTCCACAATTCAGTAGTATGTGTGTGTGTGTGTGTGTGTGTGGTGTGTGTATGTGCATTGGAGGTGGCTGTTTGTATTCACAGCTGAGGTCCCTTCCTCCACGGTTGGTGGTAAGTGAGGTGTTTCTATGTACTCTCTAAGATCATCTGGGAAGGACAACTCCATTCTAATTTCTACAACATGATCAATTATCCTCATAAGCATATTTTTTTTTTTTTTTTTTTTTTGTGGAGAGAAGAAGCAAACATGTATGCAATGAACATTGCTCTGAGCCCTTCCCATATACCATTCCCACAACCCTACAAGGCAGGGATTATTATCACCATCCTCATCTTAAACTCAGAGAGGTCACACAGTAGGCATGTGACCCCAGGCAGCCCACCTCTGGAGGCTCTGGTCTTGACCACCTCAGCCCTGTTCACCTCTGCTTGGCTCCATTTCTGAGAGGACAGCGGGAGAAGCACAGACGCTCTTCCAACATACTGCATGTGAGGCTGTCACAGATGGGGCCATGTGGCCCTTACAACAATGCTAGCAGAGATGGATCTTTACTTCAGTTTTGCAAGTGAGGACACTGGGGCTGGAGGGGGTTAAGTGACTTTTCCAAGCTCACCCAGGCATTAAGCAGCAGAACAGATCTAAATAGTATCTTGGGTAAGTTTATTTAGGACGGCATGACACTTTCTACTTGAAACTGAATTCCAAAGGGGTCCCAGGGCTGGTTCTGGGATGAGGGTTTCTGCAAGCATGAAACGCCTTACCTGAGCTGCCCGATGGTTCTCTGGTTTCCAAACAGAGTGCGTGTCTTTCTTCTTCACCTTCGTAATGAAGATGGATCACACACCCCAGCAGGAGCATATGATAAGCGCTTGGGGTCAATTATTTTTGGTTGAATAAATAGGCACAATGATAATAAAATGTGTCCTGGTTAATGAAGGTCCTGGGTTTATTAAGCACATGTTTCTGATGACCAGATTCTTGTAGTCTAGTTTGAAGGGATGCAAGGTAGGGTCTCTAATTATCCACCCTATCCTGCCACCTCTCCTGCATGGCCCCACAGAGATACTGGGATGCACCTCACCCATCCTCACTGTGGCTTCACGGTCAGCAAGATTCTGTTTGATGCCCAAGAAGGAACAGAGGCACATGTGGATGGAGGAGAGAGAGCTTTGAGCTGCAAGACTCTGCCCCTGCACCTTCAGGAGCTATTTGAGTGAGAGGAAGGAGATGGAGAACTGAGTTCTGGTGTAGTGAATGCAAAAGGAAAGGGGAGAAAACTGATATTAATAGAGCTTCTACTTTGTGGCAAGATCTCTTATTTAATCCTCTGGTTAGAGTTCAGGATGCCATGGTTCAAGGAGAGGCACACAACTGCTGGTGATGAGCAGGGATTCCAGCTCAGGCTGCCTTGGTTGGCACTTTCTGTGTTAGATGTCACATTCTAATTAGGGAATCGGGTCCCAGAGGCAATTATTGAGTGTCACAGACCAGATCATGGGAGAAGCAAGAATAGAAGGAAAGGGAATATCATGCTTGCCTTGAGAACCTTGAGTTCAGATGACAGCTCAGGGCAACCTCCTCATCTGATGAACCTTCAGACCCAGACTTAGCAGAGGTGACACCTGTTGTAACCTTGAAAGCCCCCACCTTTTCCTTCTCTGAGGGAGATAGAAATCAGGTGACAGTAAATTAGACAGACAGAAAGCCTTTTCCAGCCAGCAACAGATGTCAAAATGTTTGTTAAAGCAAGGCTTAGTCAGTGCTGCTATGCTGTTACATTCTTCCTAGTACTATTTTTTAAATTCTAATTTTTATTAATTTTTTTTCTGGTACCAGGGATTGAACCTAGGAGTGCTTAACCACAGAACCACATCTCCAGCCCTTTTTTATATTTTGCTTACAGACAGGGTCTCATGAAGTTGCTGAGACTGGCTTGGAGTTCACTATCCTCTTGCCTCAGCCTCCAGAGCCAGTAGGATTATAGGTGTGCACTACCACGTCCAGCTCAAAAATTTTTTTGGTCATAAAGTAACATATATTCCTTGCTAAACTTTCTTGGAAAATGCAGAAATGACATAAATAAGAAACTCAGAATAAATATAAAGGGTTTAAAAACTTTCCAGAAAAATCCCATCACTCAAGAAAATATTATTATTATGTGTCAGAGACCAGCTCCAACAGGGGGTCTCAGGAGACGAACGGATGGTGAGGAGTCGGCGAAAGAGGGGTGGAGAAACAACACAGACACCAAAGTGCAGGTGTTGATCCCAATCTTTACTTGTGAGGTTGATCATATATACTTTTCATTTTGGCAGGTTCACAGTACTTTGTGGTTACAAAACAGGAATCATTATTCAAAGAAACAAAATATTACCTAGCTACAATCAGAATAGAAGAATGTATCTTGGCTTATGCATAAGCAAACATTTGTACTTTCAGTTCGTGTTCTGCTTTGAGCTGTTTCTGCTTAGTTAACTTTTAATAATAATTACAAATGTCCCAAACTATTGGCCTATACCTTGACTATTCTTTCTTGACTTACTGACTGGAACCGGTGCCATGGTTATGGCAAGTGGTTGACTTGTTATTAATTTTAATCAAACAAGAGTAAGAGCACAAACCATTGTGCACAGGAACAAGAACAAGTTGCCCAGTACTAAGCACTACTCTGTCTTCTTAACATTAATTTTTCTTCTCTAGATTTTAATTTTAATTTCTCAAAAACTTCCTTGACAGGAATACAGGGAGTTTTTCATTAGACATTAACAATTTACACTCCACAGCTGAATCATTGCATTTAGAGCAAACAGATCCATTCTTTAGAAGTAGTTGTATTAACTGGGAAAGTCATACTTAATGGTCATATGAGAAGTCACAACTATACTTATTAAAGGAATACAAAAACAAATCAGCCCATTCCCAGAAATATACTGCGCTCCTCCAGAGGATGGACGCCTTGCGCCATCCACCTCAGTAGGGCCTTGCCATTGCCTGAGTCAGGGGAGGGGCGCAGCAATTATGGTATGTTTCTTTGTTTAAATTTCTCTATACTTTACAAAACTCAGGTCTTATTGGCAACTTGATTTTGTAGTCTGCCTTTTAAAAACTGAACATCTAATCATAATCATTTTTCCACATCATTAAAGATTCTTCCAAGCATGAGTTTGCAATAGTTGTATAACATAGAGTAATTTTAGTTGTGTAACAGTTTGACCATTCTTCCTGTGGTTGGCATTTACAAATGTGGGTTTCCTTTGAGGACTATCTCACTGGCACACACAATGTGACAGCTTCCCAATATTTGCAGCATTTGGGGACTCTGCTCTCAGAGGCGGGCTTGTGCCTCATGGTCATGACGTGGGCTTGTTCTGCAAGATGATTATAAGATGCTGGCCCAGCCTCAAACACCCAAAATCACACAGTAAGACAGTATTTTGTTTGAGTTTTCAGTCCTTCCTGTCAAGGAAAAATTTTCTATTGGAGATCCAGTGACCAGCTGTTCAGGTTTTTCTGGGAATGAGAGTTGCCCCAGACTTTCAGTGCTTAAAAAAAAAAAAAAAAAAAAAAAAATAGATGGCCTGGGAAGACTTGGAAGTTAGTGGCCCTCCCTTGAGCCCAGTGTTCCTTAACATCCTTCTGACACTTGCTTGTCTTCCTTCTTGGCATGTAGTCTGGAAGGCAATAGCAAGAATTTAATAACTGTTTTCATTACATTTATTTTTACCATAACTCTATTTGTAGTAAGTGGTACTGATTTTTCCATGTAAGATAGGGACATAAAGTTTCCTTTTTTTTTTTTTTTTGTGGGGCTGGGGATTGAATCCAAGGCCTTACACATACATACTAGGCAAGCAGTCTACCATCATGCTACATGCCCAGCCCAAAGTTTCCCTTTTAAATCAAGGTAGTGGTGATGTTAGCTAATATGTATTAAGTGCTTGCTGTGTGCCAGGTGCTGTTCTAATGTTTTACCTGCAATAGGTCATTTAGCTCTCAAAGCAACCCTTGGAAATAGTTACCAGCATTGCCCACGGTATACAGATAAGGAAACTGAGGCACAGAGAGAGTACGGAGCTTGCCCAACAACACAAAGCTGGTAAAATGCAGAGCTGGGATTTCACTCTTGGCTTTCTGACTCAACATTAGTGAAATTAAAGGATATTAAATAAATAAGTATATAAGTGGAACACAGATGTGGCAAAAAACGTGAGAGCCGTATGCAAGTCTAGGACACATGGCTTGGTGGAATTGGGGCATCAGTAAGAGGAGGGTGAGGGAAAGCTGATTTGCCCCAATAAAACCAAAGGAAGTTTAGAGACCCATGGGCTAGTGGGAGAGGTGGGGAGGGAGGAGGCCACACACGCTCACAGCCCAGCTAGAAGAGCAGGATGTGGTCCCCAGAGTGGCTCTGCTGGGAAGGGACACAGAAGCTATAGAGAGTTCTGCTGCTGACGGGAGGATGTTTCCAGAGAACCCCAGGCTCCTGGTTCCTCAGGAGAAAGCCTGAAGACACCCTTGGCTTTACTCACACATGTGTGGCCAAATATACACTGGAGCTGAGTGGGAAGATGGGCTTAGTGTCAACCAGCTCCTCCCTTGTTGCTGCCTCATGCGGGAGCCATCACAGCTCCCTGGTGTAAAGTGTGGGCCCTGGACAGACCACGTCGGGCCATCACTGAGCAGCTACATACCTCAAGCTGCACCCATCTCTCTGAGACTCAGTATCCTCTCTTGTGATTCAGAGTCTACTTTGCATGGTTAAATCCCTTAGTCCAGTGTCTATTCTTGGCACCCAGGATACAACAATTATTATTATTCCTAGCATTCCTCTGTCTGCCACCAGAGTTTCCATCAGGGAGGCTTCTCACTGGGTTTGAGATTCTGACTACCCATAATCCTGGGTCTTACTTGTACCTCTATAGACATCCAAGGAGAATGGGGGAACTTATTTGCTAGATGATTGGCTTTTGGTATCTGATGGAGTCTTTAAAGAGATTATTTACCCAGTAAATAACCTCTTTGTTTACCTTATGTTTTGAGGCTTGTTGAGATTCAGGGACCAATACCCCCACATGACTGGAAAAACTGGGGTTGGAGAATGTGGGCCCATTGGCAGGCAAGCAGGCTTTCTAACAGTGTATTAAGCAGATGTATCCCCATTCCGCTGTGGTGCCCTGCGGTGGAAGCTGGGTCCTTTGAACCTGGAAGCATGGAGTAGCAGAGCAGATGGTGTGTTACCTATGGAAAGAGCTGAACAGTTCACGATGATGTGCCCGAGGGTTCTCTCAGAACTATCCCTCTGGGTGGGCCAGGACTCTCACACTCTTGGGAAATATAGTAAGGACCTGGTCCAAGGCCAGTTGCAAAGCAGTCCTCTCAGGTGACAAATACCTGGTGAGACTTGTGCCATACCCTAGTGAGAGATGCGAAGGGCTGAGGCCACAGGGGCCCCCATGTGGAGCCCCAGCTCCTGCCTTTCCCACGTGAAAGAACCTCACCCTCTCTCCTCTGGAGATGCTGCTGGGGTGGGAGAGAGTTGTTTGGGGCAGGCCTTCCTTAGACAACAAGCACCAAACTGGAAGGATCTGGAATGATTATTTTTTCAAGAAGTTCCATTAGTTCCATTTCCACACAAGGAATCCCTCCTTCTAGGTTACTTTACAAAGGAGGTGAAAGAGGACAGAGGAACAGAACCACAATTATCTGAGCACAATGTATGTGCCAGGCATTTTAGGTAAAATAATGCACTAAATCCATATGTTAGCTGTTAAGGTCCATGAGTGAACGGACTCTAGGAGTCACTCATGGGCCACTTATCCAAGACCACTAACGAGTAACTAGTAAGTGAAGAGTGGAGAGTTAAACCTTCAATCATCAGGCTCCCAAACCCCCTACTCTTTGCATCTCTCTGTGGCTTACACACTGGGCTACAGAACAGAGCAAGTAAGTCCAGCCCTTTGGTCCTGATCCTATAGGAACAAGGTCCAGGAGGCCCCAGTGCTGCCCAGAACAGAGGCTCTGAGCTCTTGGGACAGCTGCCCCCCAGGCCTGCTCTGCTTTGCATCTTTCTTTTGTCTTCTTTCAGTATGTGACAGTCTTTATCAGGTCTCATAAACTTATTCACAAACAAGATCCTCCCTCTATTGAGAAGGAAAACACATCTAGTCATGAACTTTCTACTGACAAGAAATGCCATGCCCTATGTCATGAGTCTGAAATCATGGTCCATGGCTCACCGAGGTCATAAATATTGTCAAGGTCATCTAAGGCAGTCAGGAGTAGTGGTTGAGCCGGGTTCAAATCCCAGATTTACAATTTACTAATGAACAAATGATCTAACCTCTCTCTGTCTCACTACCATTACCTTTAAAGTGGGACTGAGGATAGTACTACAACTGCTCAAAAGGTAGTCATGAAGATGGAATGGATCACTCTATCTAAAGCACTTACACATGTGTCTTAAATAATAAAAATAATAATTATTACTATGTTTTGTAATAATAATTATTATGATGATGATTGGGGTCTGGATGGACATCAGGCACATGGGCCCTAGATGGTCAGGTTTCCTGAAGGGCTATCTTGTCTTGATATTTTCAATCTCTTTGGAGATTGGCTTCCTGGTAGAAAGAATGTAATAGCCTCCTGGACTTCTTTCCTAGCTGAGGCCCAACTGATCCTAAGGTAGGTTAGAAGATGAAGACGAAGCTGGGGCTTGTCAGGAGGAAACTGGCTTCCTAAGGAGCATCACCATAGACACAGTTCTAAGTGTCTGTGTGCCAATGTATTGTGGGAGATGACTGTGTTCATAAGCAAAAAGCCTAGGAGATAGAGATTTCAGTTGTGGGTTGACAATTCTGATGAGCCATTGCTTCCCATATCAGAGAGACTCCTCCAAAGCCTAAGAGAGGCATCTCTCTTCTTTTCTTTTTTTTTGCTGTAGGAAAATACTCTAGAATTTATTTGGTGGTACCCACATGGCCTGTTCCCAGGTAGGACACAGAAATTTATTAGATTCTACCTTTGTTGGTTAAAACTCTTTGGTTACCAAGTATCAGAAACCTACACTGGCTAACTCAAGAGAAAGTTTTGATTTTTGGAAGGTATTCCAGAGACTTCAAGAATGAAGTAGTCAGCCAAGCCTCAGGAAGGCAGGACCTGGTGCAGCTCAGCCCGCAATGGGAAGTTGCCAACAGTTTCTCTGGAGCAGAGAGCTTCAAGTTTTTGTTTTTTTAATGGTGCATCTTATTTGTTTAAAAAAATTAATCATGCATTCAAACAAATGTATATTGGTTTTGATTTATAAAATATTTTATAAGACATAAAACAGAATTTTTTTAGAATGAGAAAAATAAATAATATTGAAAATCATGCCTTTTTTTTTTTTTAACAGTGCCAATAATTTTTCTGCTTTACCCAAAGTAAAAGACATGTGATAAATCCTGCTTCATTATTTTGAAAATCTTGGTTTGGCACTTTGGATAACCCCTGGTTTTAATAACTGTCATGGCTAAAAGAGACACTTTGTCAGTCAAGTTCCCAGCAAGGAACCAAATCCAAGTCAGATGGCTCAAGAGACTTTGACAGTTGACAGAGGTATGGAAGCCAACAAGGGATGATGCCCAGAAGCCCCAAACTAGCAACAGCAGGAAGTCATTACCAGCCTAACTGGGAGGGCAAGAGAAAGACACTGTGTTACCAGAAGCCAGTGAGTTCTGGAGCCAGGGAAGAGGGTTTCTCTAAAATAAGCTGTGGTTATAGAAGAATGCAGGCCCCCAGACCTCCTGCCAGAGATGTAGTGCTAAAGCAAGGAGGGACAGCAGGAAAGCCCCAACCTCCCTCTCCTCCAGTCCTGCTTGTCCATTGGTCAAACTCAGAGAGCCAGCAAGGAAGGCCAGGTGATATGTCCACAGGTGTCATCCTGGAACATGGAGAAGGGGGGTGGCTCTCTGACAGGGCAGGCAGAGAGAGAGGGAGGGAAAGCAGAGAAAACCCAGCTCATGTGGAAGGGAAATATGGCTACTTTCTGAACAAGATGCTAAAATTTCTATTTTATCCACCTCTTTGTAAAAATTTTTGAGGTTGGTTGTCATTTTAGCACTAGCGCCAGTATCTTCACTCCCCTGTTTTGTCAGGGAGTCTTTTAAGCCATTTGCCTGTTCTGGTGGTTGGATGATTAAAACTAGGTAAATATATTTCACTAATCCATTCACTTACATACAGACTGTGTCACCCTGCACTAAAAGCAAATGAACACATAGGAGCTGTATCAGTGGCTCCACTGTGGAATTCCCTCTGAGACCTTAGAATGTCTCATGAACTGAACATGAAAGTGACCTTTCAACATATAGAGTGAATAAGGGCACCACTGCCAATCTGCCAATGTTTTCATTGAGTATTAAGCAAGTTTACTTTTGTTTTTACTTTAAGATATATATATTTTATGTGGTGCTGAAAATGGAGTCCAGTGCCTCACAAATGCTAGGCAAGCACTCTACCACTGAGCCACATTCATAGCCCTTTTTTAACTTTTTAATAGAAATAGCAGATTGGAATTTTCTTCCTACATTTCACTGAACCATCTGTATTCCTTGGCATATAAACTCCACTATGCAGATCACTGCTCAGCGGCACAGGTCTAGCTTGCCCAGGCTCCAATGGCTCATAATCTCTGTCCTAGTTCTCAGGAAAAAGATCCTGATACACCTAGCTTGGAATTATAGCCATGGTCAGTGGTCAGTATCATAGGACACAGATGTGGCCATGAGGATCATCCCTGGTATATAGGGGTTTCTTCTAAGAAGGGGAAATTTCTAAAAACAAAAGTGTCTTCAAAGGGTGTCATGACCTGTTAACTTATAACAGCCCTTCTGTCCTGCCTCCTGGAGGTCTAGCAAGCCCCCTGACTCCTTAGCACATACATAGAAAACCTCTTGTGTTATTTCAACAAATAACTCATGGTGTTCATTTGTGTGTGGGTTTCTCACCTGTGAATACATTGGAGCACAGCCTTATATGCTATTGTCTCTGTGTATGGCCAACATTCCCAACAGGTCTGGGGTCCACAGGGTTTTCCCTAATCTGGAGGCAGAATTCTTCTCAGGCCTGCTGGGCCTGGTAGCGGAAAATATGGTTGCTGGATGGACCTCAAGCATCTGGTGCATTAGGTCCCCAAATACATGGTAAATTATTCCTATATCATGGTTCCTACAATTGGAAAGCACAAAAGTTGCTTCCGCACACAAAGAAAGACTAACTTTTAAGAGGCCTGGAAGGGAAGGTTCCACTTGCTGAAATCTGTTGGGACTTGTTTCACATGACAATAACAAGAGTAATAATACTGTATTGATGATTATTACTATAATAGCTATCCTTTATTGAGCACCAGCTAAAAACCAAGTTAAGTGCTTTACATATATCATTTCATATTTTGCAACATCCTCAGAGATAGGCAGTAATAATATATCTGTTTTACTGATGAGAAAAATTGAGGCTTCCTGAGGTCTAGCAATTCACTCAGGACCACACAGTTGGAATGTTCCAGAGCCAACACCCTATTGACTTTGGTGCAGAGTACAAGAGAAATTTGCACTTGGGAGTTTACCAGGCCAAGAGGGAGTAGAGGCTGGGCCAGTAAAATTTCAGAAAAGTTAGATAGGCTTACAGAGAGGTATTAGGGGAAGCCAGCACCTGAACAGGGGTTCCAAACTTTAGGCCTGGCTCTGCTTCCAACTCATGCTGTGACTTCAGTAAATCAATTCTCTTTTCTGAGGCCTCAGTTTCCTCATCTGTGAACCATTCATTCTCCAAGGTCCAGGAATTCACCCCAACAATCACATGACTGAGGCCATCCCAGAGCAATAATTTCACCAGACACTGGGTCCGTGACAAGGGAGAGATTGCAGGTGTGTCAGAAGGGTCTCTGTAATTGTTCATTCTCCAAAAGCCACTGCAGTGTCTTAGGGATAGTTGGAACTGACATCAGGTCCAAAGCAAATGGAAGGGTTTGTTTTTAAGAAAGTATTTCTTGCTGAAGAGAATGTCTACTCATTTTCTTTTTGGTTAAAGCAAGAGTCTCTTGATTCTTGCTTTAGACATTTACTGTTCAGATCAGAAATTATGGTCTTCTTTTTGTCACTAACAAAGGCAGCTGCTAAAACCTGGTCCCTGCTCCCTGTCTTATAGGACCAGCTGCTTCAAGCCTCCAGCTCTGGGAGCAGATGGGTGTGCCTTCTGGAGTAGGTGGTGGGGACATTGACAGGGAGGTCAGTGTCTTAGAAGGGATGACCATCTTAGGCATCCTACTTTGAGGGGAGGGGGCTCCAGGAGGCCTTGGGTGCCCTTTGGAACTCCTTAAGTGGAGGAGATCTGATGAATGTGAGGACTCCTGGGAAACTACTCAAGCAGCTCACCAACAGAAGTGCACAGCACTTTCTCTGATCCTCCCTGAGGGACCATGGAGCCTGTTATCTAGGTAGCCTTTCATGAATTCTCTGGGTTTTACAGTGTTAAGTGGCAGAACCACTCCTACCACCCCTTGCCCCATCCCTGGACTCCCACTAGTATTTTTGTGGGTCCCCAGATACTTTTGCCTTCATGGGTCCCTTCCTCCTTATGAAAACACTAAAAATTTTATTTTATGATTATGCTGGTGGGAAGATAAATATACTACCATTACCTATTAAAATGTTTTCTTTGACCTAAAAGTTTGTTTGTTTTTTTCTTCAAATTTTGGAATTGAAACATTTTCTTGGGCCCTCATCCCTGTTCCTACTGCACATTGGATTGACAGCCCTGTCCCTGCCAGCTTATTTTTCCAGAGTGTGTTGTCTAGGGACCAGCAGCATCAGCATCACCTGGAAGCAGGTTAGAGATGCAGAATTCCTAGAACTGCCTCAGATCTTTTGCATCACACCCTGCACCTTAACTAGACCCCAGCTGACCATCTGCACCTTACAGCTGGAAGTTCACTGCCTATACACTGACTCTGGTATACTGGAAAGACCTGGATCACAGGACACAGGTTGTTCCACCAAATTATAGCAAGAAGTCTCATGGTAGAGCATCCTATATGGAAGACATGTCCATCATTAAATGGCTATATAAATGCCAAGAATTCCTGTCTGCCTCAGCCCTTTTCTTCCCTTACTCAACCAATGCTCTCCCAGTTTCCCTGACCCCAGGGGAAGGAGTGAAACCCAGGAAAAGTGAGACCCATGGGAGGGAGCTAATTCTCCCAACTAATCTTTCAGTTTTCCCACAGTATGGCCTCCAGAGTCATCTCTGCAGAGGAGGAGAGGGATGCTGGAGGCACCAGCTCTCAGGGCTTTCACCCAGAGGTGACATGGTTTTTTGTCCAGAATTAGTCATGTGACTCCAGGCTGTAACCACTCTACCTTCTCACCTCTAGATGGCCTCCAACCCTAAAGGGTTTAGGACACCTGGACTGATCTCCACTTTGAGATACTCTTTGAAAAAAACATATCTGGTCAAATAAAGATCGGAAAACATTGTATCTTGTTGCTCCTTTCTGGAGACTTATATTACAGGATTTGCTTCATAAAGGCTCTGAGTTTTCCTGCAGGACAGAACTGTCTCACATTGATATCTCCAAATGCAGTGATACACAACCTTTCTTTTCATAACTCCTATCATGTCTAGAACATGCTTTGGGAAAAGCTAACTGGGGCATTTGTGCTTGAGTGGATGTGGGGTGGATCTTGCCGCATCTAGAGAGTCCTCCCCACGTGCAGAACTGCTAAGGAGGCTCTAAGTGGGCCGGTCAGCCCAGAAAGCTTCTCTCTAGGAGGCAGACTGTGGGCTACGGTGGAGAAAACAAGGGCTCTGATGGTTTTCAATTCCCTCTTGGCCATCCATCAGTTCTGTTATCTTGGAGAAGTTATAGCTCCTCATTGAGCCTCACTTTTCCTTTTTACAAAGTAATATCTACCTCATAGGAAAGTGAGGGGATTGAGTAAACTTACCTAAAGCATAGGCACACAGTGTGACTTTGCTGAGTGGGAAGTTACTGCTATTACCTGTTGTCTCTTTTGCTTGTTTTATTCTTTACCATTACATGGTCCCAGGTTGATGTAGGTGACGAGGATCAGAAGTCTCCAACAGGAATGCTGGACACAGCTCCACCATGTCAGGTTTTTGTGCCTCTTTTCTACTCCAAAGAGGTCAGGGGTCTCCTTGATCCAAGAGAGAGTTTCCTCCTAAGAAGGTAAAGAGAACAGTCTCATGATGAATGAAAGAATGGGAGAAAATTCAGAGAGTTAAGGTTGAGGTTGGGGGACGGGTTCAGATTTCCCTTCCTTTGACTGACATCAAAAGGGAAGTTTACCCCAGGATTCCATAAAGGAACAAAAGACTTCCCAAAAGGCAAAAATCTCTTTGCTTTGGCGAAAATCTGCCCCAGGAAAAACGTTTTGATTCGAAATGAGGTGCCAACTGACAAGAATTTATTCAGGAACCCAGCAATAGCCATTTCTAAGCAATGGTGGATCCTAGAATAGATTTCTAAAGGTGATCATTTTCAAATGACCTTGGACAGAGAGCAAATGGAGAGAAGGCCCTGATGGTAGTATGGAAAGGGAATGGGGTTGGGGGTGTCAGACTTGGCTGCACCTTTAATGGCTGAGACCTTGCCAAGTCACTTTACCCCCCTGAATCTCAACCTCTGTTTCTGAAAACAGACATAATAGTATGCCCTGCAGTGTTGTTGTTGGAGTAAATCCAATAGTGGACATGAAGTAGCTTAGGCCATGGAAAGCTCTAAACATAAGAGGTTAGTATTGAAAACCAGGAGCATCCTTTAAGGTATGCCAGGAGGGATGATGGTTAAGGTGAAATAGCTCCCTCTAGACAGCCTTGAACCCTCCCTCTCCAGGTGAAGTCAGCTAAATAAATCCAGTATGTTGGCGAGAAATGGAGATAGTAAGAATAAGCAACTTCCTGGTAAACAGAATTTCCACATGATACAAATGGGTGACCCCACTCCTAGGTATATATCCCAAATACTTGGAAATATGTTTTTGGTCAAACAAAAACTTGTGTAATAATGTTTACAGCAGCACTATTCACAATAACTAAAAGGTAGAAAGGACTCAAATGTCTAACTCCTGATGAGTGAATAGGCAAAATGTGGTGTATCCATACCACAGAACTTTATTCATCTAGAAAAAGGAATGAAGTTCTGAATCATGCTACAATATGGATAAAACTGAAAAACATTATCTAAATGAAAGAAGCCAGACACACACACAAATTACATATTGCATGACTTTGTTTATCTGAACTGTCCAGAACAGGTAAATCTATATATAGAGAAAGCAGTGGTTGCCAGGGACTGGGTGCAGGGAGAAGGGAGAGTGACTGCTTATTGGACATGAGGTTTCTATTTGGGCTGATGAGAAGGTTCTGGAACTGGATAGTGGTGATAGGTGCACAACATTGTGAGTAAGCTTAGTGCTGCTGGATTGTACACATTAAAAAGGTTAAAATTATAAATTCTATGTCATGTGTATTTTATCATAATTTTAAAAAATAAAGGTTCCTGGTAAAGACAAAATATGAACAAAGGATTGCTCCCATTGCTCAAGTGTTGAGGGAATGGGGTGGGGGATGCAGAGTTGTCCGCTGGAAGGTAAGGACTGATCTAACAGAGTCACCAAGGGCCTGTGGGGCAAATCCAGTACAAATGCCCCCAAGGGGATCTGGAAATGAGTAAGACATACTTCTGTTCTCAAAATGTATATAAATGACCCTCACATAAGATAGACTGAGTGGTACTATACATAAAGGAGAAAGTTCAAGACAGGGAGGCATTTCTTTGTCTGGGGTCATTTGTAAAATCTTAGAAGAAAGTTGAATAGGTGGAATTTGGGCAGGTAGGTAAGAAAGAGGCATAAGGTCTTTCAGGGAAAGGGAAAGGCATGAGAACATGGAAGGAGTGTTTCAGAATGGGAGTAGTTTGATATAAATGGGGTGCAGTGTGCACAGGGCTGACAGAGATGGTCATGGAAGAGAAACTCTTGGAACAATTAGGGTCAGATTGTGGCAGGCTTTGCAGGTGGAGCTGAGGAACTTAGGACCTTGATGTCTAGGTAGATAGTCAGGAGACTATCTAGGTGGAGACTTTGGAGGTGGAGCTGAGGGAGTCAGGACTTCTCTAGGCAGTAGGGAGTCAAGGAGTCCTCTAAGCCAATGTTTGAGAGCAAGCAGTGTGTTAGAAGGTGGATGATGAATAAGGGAGAGAGGACAGGGAGTTGAGCTATGATTTCATCTCTGTTGGGGTAAGGAAGGCCCCACCAGAGAAAGGGCAGCAGGAATGGATAAGGTAAAGCAACTCTCTTGAACTGTGCATTAGCCAGGATTCTTGTTTGCATGGACCAGAAATAGATGCAAATTATATTAGAAAATTATCAGAATTTTCTGGGTCACATAGTTGAGAAGTCTAGGGCAATTTCAGATCCCTGCAGCAAGAACTGCCCCAAAAGTTCCAATAAAAGTTACCAGATTGAATTTGTTGGTTTGTTGACTTTCTCTAAATGACATGCTCATCCTTGATTAAATCAGGGGTCTGGGGTGAGTTGATGGACCAGTCCTGTGTCAAAGTGGCACACTCCCCTAGCAGGGCCAACGGCCTCTATCCAAGCACAAGAATGTTGAAGATGCTGCTGGGGGGACTGGACACCAGATGGGCAAAAGCTGCACAGTTCACCAGCTCTATTCCAAGCAGTTGAAACATTTGATTCATCCTCTAAGCCAGTCTGAAATAGAGACTGTTATCTCTGTTTTTACAATGGAGCAAACAGGCATAGATTAGCTTGCTCCTCCCTCTGCCTCTCACATCCAGAACTTTCTATTCTGGGGTACTGGCATTTCTTAAGGAGGCAAAGTAAGGCCAATGAGATGCAATACAAGGGACACAGCTAAGAAAAGAAGAGCTGAAGCACAGGGTCATAAAGATCAAATCACTTTTCTTTGGGCTACAGACATCAAACTACATTTAAATCAGAAAATCCACACAGGGGCTATAAATTCCAAGCACTTAATTGTTAGAAAATTAGAGGTCAGTCTCCCAAGAGGCAGAGGGTTGCTTGTTCTGCATCATTCCTACCCTGTGGGCAAGGCAACCAGGAATCATGGTCCCTGGGCGATGGGGGGGAGGGGAGGTATGAATCTCAGAACAAAGATGGCTGCTCAAAAGCATTCAGAGCAGACCAACTCAGGGAAGACTCAGCTTCCCTGTCCTTAGGAAGGTACTATATAACAGGGCGAAAGGCACTGCTCAGTCATGGGGAGGAAAGGACACTCTGCACACAGAGCACATTATGAGGAGAGGCTCTAAGGTGTGCATGGAGTAGCATGTCTTCTTTATGAGCAAAGATCCAGGGATCCCAGAGCAACTTATCTAAGAAAGACCAGACCCTTGGGGAATGGCTCTCTTTTTAGTATCCTGAACAGGCCAGAGGCTCAGGGATACCCCAGGTGACTCTACTTCTCCAATCTTCATTTTTCCTAATTTATTATTATTGTTGTCACAACTCAATGACAGAGCTACCCTGGCCACTTCTCCAAGGGGTTGTTTCTGCCCTTCTAAGCCATGTGCCAGATTAAAGTCCTCTGACTTGGTAACAGCAGGCATCAGGTATAAATTTCAAGAATTTCCCACATTTGGGAAGCAGTGCATGTGATGCAGAGTAGAGAAGAAACCGGCAGGAGCAAACAGAACCAAGAGGACATCTGGGTGGCCCAGATCGAAGTTGAGGTCTGACAGGCATACTGGGTAAACAGGGATGTCTTAGAAATGCTAACATTCCCAGAGGACAGGCCCAGCCCAGGATGGAAAGCAATTTTAGATGCTCTGACTCCTATTTTTGGAGCCTGAATCACATTAATTCACTACTGCTCCAAATGGTGGGCAGCCAGGGAGACCTTCAGGAACCCAGGGACTGTTTCCCAGCCCAGTGGGGCTAAGCCTTCCCAGACTCTGCAGGCCAGTGTCCAGGCCTTCTCTGCCCAGGTTGCTGTGCATTTCCTATACATATGCTGGTACCCTGTGCCCAAAGCACCCTCCATCAATGTCTCCACAGAGAATCCTTCCCTAGCTCATACGCAGAGGGTGAACTGCCATCTTAGGATGGGATTCCAGGCAATCCCAGGAATATCGTTCATCTTGTACTCTAGCTAAGTCTGGAGTTAGAAGGGGGACCAGAGCAAAAAATATCCAGAAACTTCCCTGGACTTCTCGGAGTTGGTTGATTGGCAAGGATCCTGCACCGTGAGGGAAGTGGAGTTACTTATGAGCTGAAATTCCCTTTCACGTGCCGGTCAGCAGTAGAGGATCCACAAGGCAGGGGAAAGGGGCAACATGTGATGTCCTTTCTGGGCTACATCTGAAGGGGATGAACGGAGCAGGGAACAGAATGTGTTCTGGGAAGTTTCCAGCCGAAAGCCCAGAGGAGGAGCACTGGTGTGCTTGCAATAGGTCACATTCCTGTTTCCAGTTGAGTGCTCACTGATGAAGGGAAAAGCGCACTGGGAATCTCTGGATTGTGGGATGAATCCCATCCTTGGCCTCATTTCATAAAGACTTCAGGGTGAGAACTACAGGATGCCATCCCCATTGGTACCCATACTTGTGAAAACATGACATCAACTCGAATGTCTTTGCTGGCAGAATTCTAAATGCCTTAGATAAGAAATGGTGCACCCCACGAAAATGACTCTGGTTTGGGAAGTGCTGCGTTTGCCTGTGTGTGCGTTCACGCATGCGTCTGCGTGCTGCCGCCACATCTTGAACTGCTGCGTGACGGCTAGCACTGTGTCACTGTGTACATCTGGACATGGCTGTCACTGCTGTACCTCTTTCTTCTGAGCTAAGCAGCCTCATCAGCCAGATTGACTCCATTGCACATTTTGTAGGTGCTCAGTGAATAATTCTCGCTAAATGCGAGAATGGATAAGTGATCTGTACCTGCATAGTGAGTTTCTTTCTTTTCTAGTATTTTCTCCTTGGGTCCACGAGTCTGTCTCTCTGAGACTGTGTTCCTTGTCTCTTCATCTCATACTAGTTCTTTTAGTCTTTTTATTGTCTCCTCCTCCTTCTCTTTTCCCCACATGATCCCATCCTAGACACAAACTCCAAGTCTTTTTCTCATGTATTCTCCTGCATTATGTATACTCAGAGATTTTAGAAATGGAAGGAAACTTATAAATCATCTAGCTTAATTTTCACCTTCTATGTTTGAGAAAATGGTACCCATAGAGGTCACAATGTGGCAAGGATGAAACCTAGCGCTCGCTCGCTCTCTCTCTCTCTCTCTCTCTCTCTCTCTCTTTCTCTCTCTCGGAAGGTTTATTTTTTTTATTTTAAAAAAACTTTATTAAGATGTAATTCATATATGGTACCTCTCACCCATTTAAAGTGTAGAATCCACTGTTATTTTAGTATATTTGGAGGCTTATGCAACTGTCATTACTATCTGATTCTAGAACATTTTTATCACATAAAAAGAAACCATGTGCTATTAATAGCCACTCTTCTTTCCCCTTCCTTCCAGCCCTAAGCAACCACTAACTTACTTTCTGTCTTTGTAGATTTCTCTATTTTGGACATTTCATGTAAATGGAATCATGAAACATGTGGTCTCTTGTAACTGGCTTCTTTTACTTGACATAATGTTTTCAAGGTTCATATTTTAGCAGTACTGTATCTTTTTTTTATAACTTTGCATTGCCATTGTAGAAATATACCACATTTTGTATGTCCATTGATGGACATTTAGTTTGTGTCCACTTTTTGACTATCATGAAAAATGCTGCTATGCGTGCCATATTTGTGTTATTATGTGATCATACATTTTCATTTCTCTTGGGTATATACCTAGGAGAATCAGTGGATAATGTGGTAACTGTTTAATCTTTTGAGTTAATACCAAACTGTTTTCCAAATGGCTACACCATTTTACATTTCTATCAGCAATATATAAGGATTCTAGTTTCCATTTCCTTGTTGACACTTGTAATCTGGCTTGTTAATTTTAGCCATCCTAATGGGTGTGAAGTGGTCTTTCATTGTTTGTTTCAACTTGTGCTTCCCTGATGGCTACTGATGTGGAGCATCTTCTCATGTGCTTTTGACCATTCATATTCATTCTTTGGTGAAAAGACTGTTCAGATCTTGCACCCATTTTTAAAACTGAGTTGTCTTTTTATTACTGAGTTGTTAAGTTCCTTATTCTAGATACTAGTCCCTTACTATATAATTTTTAAAAATATTTTTTTCCTATTATGTGAGCTATCTTTTCACTTGCTTGATAGTATATTTTGCATGGCAAGTTTTTTATTTTGATGAAGTCTGACTTAGGTACTTTTTCTGTTTCTGCCTATGCTATGATTTTGTGTTTCAGAAGGCACTGTTTAACCCAAAGACACAAAGATTTACTCATATGTTTTTCTATAAAAAATTTATACTTTTGGTGCTTCCATGAGGGTGTTTGATCTATTTGAAGTTAATTTTTGTGAATGGCATAGGAAAGGATCCAACTTTATCCTATTTTTGAATCATATCAATTTTTGTACCTAAAAATTTAGTTGTTCCCGAATCATCTATTGAAAAGACTATTCTTTTCCCACTGAATTATCTTGACACCCTTGTTGAAATCTATTGACTATACATGAAAGCATTTATTTATAGATTCTCAACTCTGTTGTATTGCTCTATATGTCTCTCTGTATTATTAGAATAATATGTTACTATATCAATGCAGTTTTATAGTAAGTTATGAAATTGGGAGTTTCAAATCATTCACTTTTCCTCCTTTTTAAAGTTATTCTTGGTCCCTTGTATTTCCATATGAAATCAAAATTTTCTATATGCCATCTTTTTGCCCAAAAAAACCCTTTTCTAACAAACAAAAAAACAAAAAGGCAGCTAGGATTTTTGTTAGGGATCATGTTGAATTTGTAGATCAGTTTGGAAAGTAGTGCCATCTGGGCAATATTGAGTATTCTGAACATGGAATGACATTTCATCTATTTAAGTCTTCTTGACTTTCTTTTAACAATGTTTCTGTAGCTTTCACAGTATAATTTTTGCATATATTTTGTTGACGATATTCTTAAGTAATTTATGCTTTCCAATGCTGTTTGAATGGAACTGTTTTTTAAATTTCACTTTCAGATTGTTCATTACTAGTATATAGAAATATAATTGATTTTTTGCTTATTAATCTTGTATCTGGCAAACTTTCTGAACTTTGCTTATCAGTTCTAATAGTTTTGGGGTGGATTATATCACCCCATCATCTGCCAATAGAGATAGTTTTACTTCTTCAAAGGTAAGTAGTAGTCCAGAGTATTCTTATTTCATTGGAAAGATCCTAAAAACAGCTTTGTTGTTGGCTAGGGAAACACTAAAGCAATTTTTCTCCAAAATTTATTGATCTTGATTTCAAAGATTAGGTGCTTAAAACAAACTATAATTTAAATATAGGATGCTAGGGATGTCATAGCAAATACCTGGTTTAAGCAACAGGAATTTATTTTCTAACAGTTTTGGAGAAGCCCAAGATCAAAGTGTCAGCAGGTGTGATTGATCCAAGGCTCTCTCCTTGGCTTATCAATGGCCACCTTCTTGCTGTGTCTTCGCATGGCCTTTTCTCTATGTGTATACAATCCTGGCATCTCTGGGCATCTACACTTTCTCTTTTTATAAGACAGTAGTCATACTGAATTAGGGACCATTCTGATGGCCTGTTTAAACTTAATTTCCTCTTTAAAGGCCATATCTCCAAATACAGTCATATTCTAAAGCACTGAGCATTAGGGTTTCAATGTAAGAATAAGGGTAGAAGGAGCACAATTCAACCCATAACAAAAATCTTGTAGTGTTCTTCTGAGATCTGAGTTCTGATTAGTTGCAGAATTTATGAAACAACACATTTACTATGGCTGCTCAATGAGAGTGACCTGCAGCCACTGCTATTGTCCCTGAGCTAAAGAATCCTTGATGTGGTTTTTGGTTTTGCATTTTCCTGGAGTTCTTTGTAGTCAGAGTCTACCCTAATGCCATATCAGGGAGGGCTGATGACCAGCCATCAGACTCAAACATGCACATGACATCTGGAGTCTCTATTTATACTGCCTGCTTTAAAAACCAAAGCAAAATCTCTCCAGATCCTACTGTGTAAACAGCCTGGGAACACATTTGCACAAGGACAGCTTCTATGATGGGAACTGTAAAGTTCAGAAATGGAAAATCTCCATGTATAACTAATTAGAACAAATAAAAAATATAAATAAATAAAATAAAAATCAATAAGTTAAAAAAAAAAAAGAAATGCAAAATCTCATTCCAATTCTGCTCTTTTGAGCTAAGGGTCAGTTCTGAGGATTAAAGATGTAAGTATCCTTGCTCTGCAATTCTTGCGGAAGCCAAAAGCAAATGCGGCTGATCTTAAGTGGTTGTCAGCAGGAACTGGAACTCTAGATTCCCCTCCAGTCCCAGAGCTCAGGAGTCATTCCACCTCAGCATGGAGTTATTTCCCTTTTTCTTCTGCTTGTTCTTTCAACCATTATTTTTAACTCTCTTGGCCTCTGAGTGTTTTTATTGACATATGGCCACAAGGCCTTTTAGGAAACAGGCAGTTATAAATCACCCACAAGGAAATTGATAAGAGTCAGTTCAATCTCTGGTAAAATTGATTTGCCTCCAGATAAACAGGACTCTGCAGGCTCAGGATTTGGGCCCATGGGGGTTTCTGCAGGGTAAAGGGTAAGGTGTCGGGGGAGGTCCTTCTGAAAAGGCAGTAGTATGTTCTGACTCCTGGAGGCTGAACAAAAGAATAGTCTTTGACCTCCCTCCATCCATGGCTTCTTGTCCAGCCTCAGGGGAGAGCTCAGTGTTTCCATTTCACCCAGCTAAGAGTTTTCCACATCAGTGGTTTCCTTATCTTCTGAAGATCTGCTTCAGGGCTAAAGTATCTTCTTTAAGCCTGAAGAAAGGACCATAGGAGGGAATCTCCATATTTGCTGAGGAGGGCTACAGTGTGTTACCACAGTGCAGAGGCACAGGAGAGGCAAGAATCTTTACCAAGCTGTTTGTTGCTTGGCCACTGTCAATGGTCACCAAAAGCTGGGGGAGGCCAGTCCCTTGACAAAGTCTGAAAGTCATTGTACAGAAGCTAAAAGTGAGGCCCAGAGAGGGATATAACTAGCCAAGGTCACAGAGTGGTTTCATAATCATCTCACAGAGAAAGGGACTCATTGCATTGAAATCCTAGTTCTCTTCCCAGAAGGAGTTTTTCTCAGAAAATATGAATTTATGGGTAGTTGAAGCTAAACAAATGTAATTCTCCAGAGAACTATCAATCAGTTCATTTATTAGAAATGGGTAGACCAAGTCACCACTGTAAGATTTATAGGGATCACTGAACCATTTGGACCATGCACACATGCCCTCTTAGAAAACGGGAATACACTAACCATCAAAAAAGACAATTTCCTAAAAGTATCTTTTTATTTTTATTTACTTATTTATTTTTGGTCCCTTCTGCATCAGGGAAAATATTACAACTGCAAGGCCTAGGTTCCTGGGGTTGGGTGGTGGGAGTCAATGAGACCCTGATGCACTGAGACCATCTCTTCTCCTTCCCCAGGGCAGGAGACAGGCTCAGAATTAAGGCTCCATGATCCATGGTGAATGGGGCCCAGAAACCTGCCTGGCTCACAGCCTTCAGGAGGACCAGAGCTGGAGAGAGTCCATGGGTAGAGTCCAGGTTCATTGGCACTAATGTGAGACTCTACGCTGAGCCTGCCAACTTCGCTTGTTTATTCTCTAGCCACTAGCACCAAAGAACCCCATACCCCAGCATCACCTAGTGCCCCAGTTTCCAGAATCTTCAATATGCTGTCAAACCTTAATGCCACTCCTGCCTAGAGGACCATTTCCCCTACTTGTCTCCAGGGAAGACTCTACTCATCCTTCAGGAGCCACTTCATCATTCTCACCATATGAACCTCTTGTTTCCCATGATCCACAAATGCCTCATTTTAATTCCCATTTGTCCTTTGTTTTCCCAATTTCTTTAGCCCTGACCCTCCAGAAGTCTTGCTTTAAGGGATCTCTGGAGATATATGCATTTAAACTAGATTGGAGAATTATTTGCTTCAGTTCAACATTTGCTGACCCCTAATCATACATCAAGTGTTAAGGAAACAAAGGTGAGAAACACTGGTTTCTGAGGTCTTCTGCCATGAAGACCTTTGAGTGCTGTCAGCCAAGCGGAGACCAACCTGAAAACAAATAATTGCACTGTATTACAGCATGGTTGGTAAACCTCTATGAAAGGTAGAGATAGAAAATATTGTGGTTTTGTGGGTTAGATACTGTGTGCCTTAACTGCTCAACTGTCCTCCAGTATGAAAATACTGCTGTGACAATATTCCAATAAGGATTTATTTACAAAAACAGTCAGTCAGTCATTCATATTTGGCTGAGGCCATTCTTTGAACTCTGAGCTAGAGGAATCTCATAATAATATAGGAATATGAATAATAATAATAAAAGCTACCATTCCAATAGTTACTTTGTGCTAGGCCCCCACTAGGCACTGCACAAATACACTTTACATCCTATTTTTATTTGCAATTTGTGAGGATACTGAGATTCAAGATAAAGCTAGGAAATGGCACATACAAGGCTTAAGTCTCTGTTCCCGACTAAACTATTTTAAATGCTGAAAGGAAATGGGACAAAAGGGGTGGATCTGGTGAGGATCATGAAATGGCTCTTGAAGGATGAGTAGAACCTTCCATGGAGACAGGTAGGGGAAATGGCCTTCTAGGCAGGAGTGGCACTGAGGTTTGACAGCACATGGAAGATTCTGGAAACTGGAGCACTAGATGGTGCTGGGGTATGGGATACTTTGGTTCTAGTGGCTGGAAAACAAACAAGAGAGGTTAGTTTGTATGTAGATAGTAGAGAGTCTCATATGCGTGTCAATGAACCTGGACTTCACCTGTGGATCAGGAGTTCTCCAGCTCTGTTCTCCCCTGAGAGCTATTAGCCAGACAGATTCCTAGGCCCTATTCCCATATTCCAATTCAGCAGATGGGATGAGCCCAGGAAACTGTATTTTATCAAACGCTTCAGATAATTCTAGTCAGCAGCCAGATTTGAAAGTCAGTGCATGGGAAACCACTGAAATGTTTTAACTAGAGGAAAACATCACCACAGTTGTAGAGAGACCATTTCAGCTTCGTGAAAGGCTGGTTACTTTATTAGGAGAACCAGTCCTCCCCTGGGTCCTTTTTCTGGTTAATTATCAGCTCCTCTCATCAGAGGCAAAAGGCTGTAGCATGGCTAAATTTTGATGAGGAGGGAATTGTGGGCACCTGAAGCAGGAAGAGGTATCCGGAAAGCACTAGGTGGAGGCCCAACACCATCTATGCTGTCCCCTGTCTCCTGTCTTGGAGCTCCTGGACCACCTGGGCTTTCCAATCCTGCCTTAAGGCTGGCAAAGCCGAGCTGCTCCAAGTGCCAGCCCCAGCTTCAGAACCTGCTGGCCATACCCCAGACAGCACTTCCAAGGGCAGGCCCAAGGAGGCCTTCACTTTACCCAAACCCTGCCAACCTGAGAAAGGGCCCTATGTGGAGGCTCTAGAAGGAGGGGTCAAGGAAAGGGCTCCAGAGGCAAGACCAAGAAAATAGTGTCCCAGGCCTTTGAGATCCAAGGTGACCCCAGATTTGCTATCTTTTTCTTAAAATTCTGCTCTATAACCATCCATGGTCATATTACAAATATTCATATTCCTCCCAATTCTATCCTATTGTTAATGAAAAAAGAAAAGAAAAGAAAGCAGGAGTGGAGGCAGGTGTCCAGAGCCCACAGGCCACCCAGCTTCCTGAGGGATGGAAACTCCCAGTGTGTCTACAGAGGCATCGGGGACGTTGTCCTGCAAAACACCAGAGACTTCCCAGTGCCTGTGCTCCTGAGGGCTGAAACTCAGCCTGGAAGGGGGTCTGCTGGCCTGCCTACCCTCTCTACCATGTCAGCCACTGCAGAATTGCTGAGGCATCTCCTGCCTGGCCCGGACCATAACTGGCTTTCAGCTCTCATTACTCAGACTTTATACAGATAAGGGAAAACTTCGTGATGTGACTCAGCTTAACACCCTGGATGAACCCTGTGATGTTTACCAGTTAACTGAAGTAGAGCTAGGCACATTGAACAATTGGCAGCTTAACAGACAAATGTGGATCCAATGGTCAAGAACAGGCTCAGTCTCATGAACTCCTTCTGCTTCTCCACCAGTGTTTCTTGGGGGCGGGTGGTTATGGTTGAAGTAGTTGGTGATGATGTTTGGTTCTCTGATGCTCCAGAGGTCTCACCACGAACTATTGAGCAGAACCTGGGATTGAAGTCAGACTACTCTGAGCTTGAACCCTGTGTATAATATGTGCCTAGTAATCATGATGCCTGGAGCAGGTTACTTCACCTTTCTGAAGTTCAGTTTTCTTGCCTGTAAAATGGGAATTATGGTACTGTACAGGGATGTTGTAAGGACTCGATAAGAAAAAGGATGGAAAGAGATAGGACAGCTGGCTGACAAATATCTCTTCTCTCCTGAGATGCCTTGGAGTTACTCCCACACCCTCCCCACCTCTCCACTGGGGAGAAGCAAGTCCTCCAGACAGAAATTCTATGTGGCTTCTTCCTCTCTCATATCAAGAATAGCCACAGTTACACACACCCATTTCAGTGGCAGGATGCTGAAATGTAGGTGCCTCAGGCCCCTATTGGGAGGGCCCTTCCCAGGCCCCTTTCTCCACCTCTCCTGGTCCATTTCTGAACACAGACTATGGTTCAACTTGTGTCTATCAACTTGTGTCTAAAGACTCAGATCCTGCCACACTGCACATAGAACTGAATAACCAAGGGGACTTCTCAATTTTATTTGAACATATGGCTTCATGTGCACACAGATGCCATCTCACAGTCCCACTCAGGATCTATTGGAGAAGCAAAGACACTGGCCAAAATCCACAACTGCCCCCACCCAACCACCGGTCTTGGTGGGTGAGGCTTGGGCTTCCTTCTTATCCTACACACTGGACTCCTCACCAGGGGTCCAAGCAGAGGTCTGCAAACCTATTCCCATAGCTGATTCTGGCCTGGGTCTCACCTTGGGGCAGCTCTTGGGGGAAGGTGAGTCAGAGCCCATCTCACTCACTCTGAGCTGAAGATAGGTAGATAGTCAGTTCCAAGAAGCAATGATGTTTGAACTTGGAAGTTGAAACTTGACGCATGAACATGTCTTGCTGAACTCTAGACTATCTTTTAGTTGGGAACATGGAAGTTAATCAAACCCAGTCCCTCCTCTGGGACTAAGTGTTTAGTGGGGAAGAGCCCTGAGACCCAGTGGTTTGGGCTGGAGTTTCTGAAGGATGCTGAACTCATCAATGGGAGCAGGGATACAGGAGAAAGAGCACGTTCTGAGAATGGAATGTGGTGATATTTTAGCTCAGGGCAAGCTCATTGGTTCTGGATCTTCGGGATTTTTTTATGTTTATTTTTTAGTTGTAGTTGGACACAATACCTTCCTTCTTTCCTTCCTTCCTTCCTTCCTTCCTTCCTTCCTTCCTTCCTTCCTTCATTTATTTATTGTGGTGCTGAGGATCGAACCCAGCACCTTGCATGTGCTAGGTGAGTGCTCTACCGCTGAGCCACCAACCCAGCCCCTGGATCTTAGTTTTCCAGTTTAAACTTTCATGTAAGCAACAGAGCAGAGAGGAGAGAAAAGTCTTTGGTGCTGAGAAAGACCTTGTACAGACAGCTTTATGAAGGCTAGGCTGTATGTACCAACTGAAATTCTTTATCATAAGTGCCCAACGAGCCCACACATGCTAGCTTAAGGAAGAAAAAGGAGTGGGGGTGGTATTCATTTGTTCTCAAAACACAAAAGCCCAGAGATACCAGGCACAGCTTGATCAGGGCCTTAGATGGAGATTAGCCTCAGTTTCTTTTTGGTTCTTAGCTGTGCTCTGTTTCATCTTGATTTAATCCTTATACAAGTTTTTCATCATAATTGTTAGCCCATAAAAACCAGGCCAAAGGCAAACTTCACACATCAGCTCAGCAATTTTATTTAGGAGTGAAGTTTTATGCAGGAATGGGGTATACAGGGATGGGGTGATGCTCCTCTGAGGGACCCACTTTCCTGAGTCCCAAAGGAGGAATTTGGGTTTACACAGGTTATATGGAGAGGTGATTTAGTGAGTGTGTCAGCTTGAGCACTCAGGAATTTGGATTTTTAGATTTGGGGTTGGTGGCCAGCACCTGGAGAGGGTTTATCTTGGAAGAGATTAATGTTTTCCAGAGATATCATTCAAGGGTTGATGAAACACTCTCTCCCCACCTGTGGCCAGCATCTGAAAAGGATTTAACTTGAAAAAAATGAAAGTCATCAACATATGGCTTTCTTTTTCACTCCCTTTTCCTGGGCCACATTATTTTGGGGTTTTTAATTTTCCATATCTAATAATAACAAGAGTGATTCTGGTGTCACCCCTTTAAATCCAGGTTCTGCAGTTAAGAATAAGAATCTTTTTCCCTGGATGCCCAGTGAAGTCTTATTATTTCTCATTGGCTGTAGCCAGGTCACATGCTCACTCTCCAGCCAATCACTGTGACCAGAGGGATATGAGGCAAAGATGTCTTAAGGCAGCCTCTGGCCCTGGGGTTGCCACCTAGGCACCTCACTTTCGACGACATGACTGCTATCAATAGGCAATAGGGAACCCTGAACTTGTTGGGGAGAAAGTAGGGACATAGGCAGGCAACTTAGGTCAACCCTGCACTGTGATGGGGAGTCAAGGGCCACCGTGGTGGAGAACTCATTCCCTCATGGCGATAGTGTCGTAGTCTGTTCTTCGTCTCCCAGAAGGCCCTGTCTCAGTCCTGCCTTTGGTTTGCTGGAGCACAGGTTAAACCAGACTCTGCCCTCCAGGCCACACCCAGGTTATTGGACCTATTTCCATGGCTTCTGAGAATTGGGATCCCCAGCATGGAGATGAGCAGGGGCAGCACTGAACCTGGGGGTGCTCCACCATCCCTGGAAAAGCTCTCTCTTCCCTGTGCCTTAGAGGATCTCAGCTGCTTCCTGCGGACCCCAGGGGACACTGTGGAAGGACTTTCAGTTCCTTGGAGCAGGGCTGTACCTCACCTGGGATGGTACCGGTGGACTGTGCTGACCCTGGGGTAGGGCTGTGATCTGGAATGATCAAGATCCCCATCAGGAAATGTCTCCCAATGCCCGTGGGTCTCTGCTGAGGTTAGAGAAGAACAGAATGAGCCCTCCTGAGGGACAGGGTGAAGACCCCATTTTGGGAACAGGAGAGTCAATTTTCATCCTGATTCTGTTTCTCATGCTTTGCCTCTCTGAGGTTCAGTTTCTTCATCTGTAAGATGGAGATATGATAGTTTTCTAAGAGCGGAAACATCCAAGAGCGTAGCTATGGTTATGTGCTGGGTGAGTAGCAGGCCATGTGAAAAACTGAGGTCTGATTCCAAGAGTTCACAGTTTCAAAGGTGGGACCCACGAGGTACTCAGCATTGCCTTTGAGCTGTGCTAGGTCCCCACAGTGAAGGAAATGACAAAGCTCTCTATCCTCAGACTCAGCAGATGAGAGGAATGTGGAAGAAACAGAAATAGCTGCATGGCAGACAGGGGCAGCCACGTATATAATATCCAGAAAGAACAGGGAAGGCTTCCTGGAGGAGGCAGCCTTGACAGACTCACTCCAAAGCCCCAGTGCATAGCACAGCACCCGACACATGGCAGATGCTCAACAAGCATTTTTTGAATGAATGGATGATTTAGGCAGGCATCAGGGAGGCCATCTTTATCTTCTGACTTTCTTAAGTTCCTGCAGAGAGATCCTGATGGACACTTTCTAGAACAAAACTGGCAAGGGAGGGGGAGAGGAAGGGAAGCAGGAGAGAGGAACCCTTCAAGGTGGCAAGAAGCATCTGGCCTCCCTGTAATGAGACAAAATGGTTTCTAGAGGTCTGTTTCAAAGGAATGAGTGATTCCAGGTGCTAGAGAGCCAGGTTGCCTTAATGCCAGGTTGTCCCCTTATTAGGAGTTGGGCCATGTGTCCAGGTTTGGTTCAAGACTATGGCCACCTTGCAAACCCTCATGGTCCTCTCTCTCAGGAAGGAGATGGTTCTGAGAGTACCATGGCAGCTTTGCTTTGACCTACGCCACCAGCTGCTTAGGGATGCTTTGGTTAGCTTCCTGAATGGAGCTGGAGGGGGCTGAGGGACTGCTCTGGGTCTTCCTGCTGAGGTTGAGGTAAAAGTTGGAAGTTCTGATAAGTAAATCCTAAAAGTCACGTTTCAAAGGACTCCTGAATGGTAAAACAGAGGCATGGAGAGGTCAGAGGAGGAGACCCTGCTCTTGGTGAGGTTCTATTTGATTGAATCCTATGGGCAATTTGCACATCTGTGTGGCAGAGAAGATGGGAGACCCAGTTACATCACTGGGAGAAAAGCTCAGCTGGGAACCTGGGGAAGCTTGATGAGAACAGGGCAGGCAAGGTCATCCACCTGTGTGCACAGCAGCAGAGCTGACTCATGCTCACATCCCTCCAAGAAAGAACCATATTCTCCCCATTTCCTGTGAGTGGAGCAACAAGCTGTGATGGGCTACAAGTGGAATCAGCCCTGAAAGGGTCTCTTGGCTTCCCAGGCACGCTCAAAAACCAGGTTTTGGATTCTTAACTTCTCTGTTTTATGGAGTATGTGAGAGTTTCTTTTTTTTCACTCATCGGTTCATTCATCTGTTCAAGAAACCCTTGGAGATAGACTGTACACTGCCATGCTGGAGCCCATCCCGACATGGTTCTTAAATGAAGCATAGTTGAGAAGAGGGAAAGGGAGAAGGTGGTGGGGAGAGTGTGCCCCAGTAGCGGGGAGCTCAGCACAGTGAGCTGGAGGACTGTTCACACTTCATACCACCCTGGAGATTTATGCCTCTATTGGTTGATAGATATTTGTCATATCTGGACTGGGTGGCAAAAACCTTTGAGAACCACTGAACAAATGATCACAAAACAAAGTGACAGCAAGAGACTGTGGAACCCAGAAGAGGGCCATCAGAGGGGGACACATGGGCAGGGTTCCCAGAGGAAGTGGCTGAGCAAGAGTTAGCCAGGGAACTCCAGACAGGAAATTCCCCTGAAAGGTTCAGAGCCTCAACCAGCACATGCTGAAATGAAGACCAGTGACGTGCTAAAGTAGTCCGTGTCAACTGTTCACTCTAAGTCATGTTTCAGGACACCAAAGAGACTGTTTTTTCCCTTTAACAATTCCATTCTTTTGTATGCAAATAAGGCAAACTTATATCTATGGGAAAACATAGATATAACTATTTTAAATAGAGTTTATTCATAATTCTGCTTGAAGATAACCACTCTTTTCTGGAGATTGAACTCAGGGGCACTTAACTACTGAGCCACATCCCCTGAAATTTTTTTGTATTTTATTCAGAGACAGAGTCTCACTGAGTTGCTTAGGGCTTCACTAAGTTGTTAAGAGTGGCTTTGAACTTGTGATCCTCTTGCCTCAGCCTCCCAAACTACTGCGATAACAGGTGTGACCAGCAGATAACCACTCTTAACATTTGGGTTTTGACCTTTTGGACATACACACACACACACACACACACACACACACACACACACACTCTTCACATACAATGTATATACATAAAATGATATGTGATTTTTAATTGAAAGTAGAATCATGCTGATCATACTTTTCTTTCCCCACCCAGTAGATTGTGAACAAAAACAAATATTTGTAGAGCATCAAATCTTTACATATTTTGAATGAAAGCATTCTGAAAGGGAACTTATTCTCTGGTGTATCCCAAGAAGCCAGCATGGGAGCTTTACTTCATTCATGCCTACCCCATGTGCTGGGCTGTAATCTGGGCATGGGCTCTGTGGCCAGGAAGGAGCAGAGAAAGAAGCCCACCTGTGCTGAGCAGGGCCAGAGTCTGCTGTCTGTGCTTCGGGGTGCAGCCACTTCCTTGTTCATGGTCACTTGCCCCTTCTTATTGGCTTTTGTGTGCTGTGTTTTGGAAAATCAGAAACCCAAACCTGAGACTTGCGTGGAAAGGAGGCACCTAGGTTAGAACTGAAGTCCCTATTGCAAAAGTGAAGGTGACTGTGTTTCCAGTGTTCTGTGTCTCAGAGACAAGTAAAGGAACCCTTTCTAAGTGTCCACTCTGTGCTGCACATTACGTGTTTTATCTTGTTTTAGCCCCATAGCAATCCTCTGAGAGAGTATCTGATCCCCATTTGACAAATGGAGACTGAGCCCTGAGAAGTTCATTGCTTTGCCAAGGGTCACTGAGCTGCAAGGGACAGAGCCATAAGGGAGCCTGGTCTGTTCCACTCCCAATCCCTGCTGTTCTCTTGGTGCCTTGGTTTGCTATCTCTCTGGGGCTGCTTTTGGAAGGATGGCATTTTCATAGGCATGAGGCATGACCGCTGGAGTGAGAGTGCAGGGGTCCTTTGCTTAGAGAATGCTCTGTGTCCCACGAAGGTTTGAGGCAGACACTGGCCAAAGGATTTCTCCTTAGGTGATTTTTCTGGGGACCAGAGAGACAAAGAGAGACCCATGTGTCACAAACTACATGGAGAACAGGAGTCGTGTGAACAGAATGGGGAATCATCAATCTTTAGGAAGGACGGTCTCTGCTTAGCTCACTGGCCCCGCCAGAGAGAGCTCACAGATGACCCTGCTTGATTTAAATTAGATTCATTAGCGAAGAAGGCCCAGAGGAACATATTTTAGGGTATAAAATCAAAGGTGGCAACTGGTGGCTACAGAAGGAATTCCCTGAAGATCTGTTTGGCCTTCATATTTTTCTAAACTTTTTGTTGTTATTTCTCTAAATTTTTCTGTTGGCTTTAACATTTATAAATTGAGTGATATTACTTTTAATATCTATAGCGTTTGGTCTTTTCTTGGAAACTTGGGAGATTTGGTCAACAAAAACTGGTGTTTCTTCTTGACCCCCAAGCAGAGTGGTCAGGAGGCAGAGGACAGGGAGAAAAGATGCCCCAGTTCAATGGCACCTGCACTCTCTGTCTCACCACTGTCCCCATATCTCCAGGGTGGCTCTGTCATTCACTGTGCCTACCTGGCCCTGAAAGGACTTGAGTGTATTACTTCTGCATGAATCTTATTTTCACAGAAAATCTTCTTTTCTGTTTATTAGAGACCTGCTGTTATTCATTCACTGATTTGATAAATATTGAGTGAGGAACTATTCTATTTTTGACCCCATACTGGATATAGGTCATTAAATGATAAATATTTATAAGGGTTTTCACAAAAAATATGAGTAAAGCTTGGTCCCTATTGTCAAGGTGGGGTGAGGTCTGTGCCAAGTACTCTGGGAGAAGAGTCCAGTAGACTGAGTAACCCCCCTGCCCCCAGATGTCTACATCTGGAACCTATGGATTTTACCTTAAATGGCAAAAGAGCTTTTGCAAATATAATTAAACTGAGATGCTTAGATGGAGAGATTACCCTGGGTTATCTGGGTGGACCCAGGATAATCACAAGAGTCCTCAGACAAAAGAGATGGAAGGTCAAATTCAGAGAAGGAAATGTGAAGATGGAGGCAGAGGGCAGGGAGAGAAGATGCCAGTTCCTTTGCTGGCAGATTTTCCTCTTGAGCTTCAGGAGAAACCCAGCCTGGCCAACACTTGGATTTTAGCTCTCTTGAGACTGAGTTTGGACTTCTGACCTCCAGAATTGTAAGATAATAAATTTATGTGGTTGTAAGCACCAAGTTTGTGGGTTCACAGAAGCAGTAGGAAAAAAAATACAAGATAGGAATAACTTTTTTTCTGGAGAAAAGAGGAGGGATGGGTTTATGAGGGAGGGTATATTTGAACTGGGTCTTGAAGAATTAGTTCTTAGAGAATGGGGGTGGAAAGCAGCTCAGGCATAGGAAAAAGGATACATGCAAAGCGTGTTTTAAAAAGCAGGGCATATTTGGAGGTTGGCTTAGGTCTATTATGGTTGGAGCACAAGGTGTGCGACGGCTCTAAGAGGAGATAAGGATGCAGACAGACTGAGGTTGGCTCAGAACTGGTCCAAAACTCAAAAATTTTAGAAAGGGGAAGGACAGTCTCATTTATGCTTTAGAGAGACTGTTCTGGCATCATTGTGGAGGGTGGTTGGAAGGAGCCAGACCAGAGGTAAGGAATCCAACAAAGCTATTGCAGTGACTCAGGTCCCACAGAGCCCTGGCAGGGACGGCAGGATGGGAAAAAGGGAAGTGATCAGAGGTAATTCTGAGCTAGGATTGGCAGGGCTTGGAGTGTAATGGGACGTGGAGAGGGATGGAGATGGTGGGGTCGTGGTGGCTTCGGGTTTCTAGCTTGGTGCCATGCACTATAGCACCCAGGGAGTGGGCTGGGGAGGGCAAGAAGCAATGGGCTCCCTTGGGAGGGGCCCATGTTACACTTGGGAAGCATTGTCCAAAGGAAACTGGCATCAAATCTCCATCACAGTGCTGTGACAGGGTGGTATTCTGTATTCCTTTTGAACCCTGACAGGAGCAAGAAACAGGGGGTCTGGGAGTACTGGATCTGGGGTGGCAGATGTTTAACAGGCAGCTCTCTGGAGGAAGAGGGGCCCTGTTGCCTCACATTTTCTCCTTCTGTAGGTCACTACTTTCATTATGACCAATTGCTAAGTGGACATCACTGATGATGAAGCTAAGAGATGTGTGGTGCACATCAAAAGGCAGTGTGTCCCCTCTACAGTCATCTCAAAGTCCTAGATCATAGTAAAACCTAGGAAAATGAGAAGGAAGTGGTTGAGTATTTATTTCTTTTAGTGCAATTTATTAAATTCTAAGTTTGTGTGATTTATTTATTTATTTTTGGTACCACAGATTGAACCCAGGGATGCTTAACCATTGAGCAACATCTCCCCCTTGCCCCCACCTTAAATACATATTTTATTAGAAACAAGGTCTTGCTCACTGAGTTGCTCAGGGCCTTGCTAAGGTTGCTAAAGTTGGGTTTAACTTTCGATCCTCCTGCCTCAGTTTCCCAAGTCGCTGGGATTATAGGTATGCGCCACTGCACCCAGCCTGATTTAATTTTTAATAATGTGTTTAACAGCCAGCTTTCAAAACCCCTAGAAACTTTACCTTTGGTCTTGTGAACTGTACAAGCAGGGTCCTGCACCCCACTGGGAGGCCCCTCCAAAGTGGGAGGTAGAAAGGTCTAGAAACCTGCCTACCCCTCCTCCACGCTCAGGGTCTCACAAGGTTACACGCCTAGGGAGGCAGAATGGAGCCCAGATCTAGGAGCAGCTCCCTCCCTCCATTTCTTTGTGGTGACCCCTTGGGGCCTTGCCCTTTATGGGGTCTCAGACCCAGGAATACCGTGTGGTCCTTGACCCCAGAGATGATGACTCATGTCACTCCGCAGTGAGTGACTCAGGAAAGAGGCTGCCGGACGGACGGATGGCCTGGAACAAAGCGAACTGGGCAAGATTTATTTCTGCTTAGAGCTAAATGGGAGACTCAGATACTTTTCTGCTGTTCCCGGCGCCTTTGAACTGCCTCCGATTGAGCAATTGCACATATTTCCAAGAAGAAAAAAATGTTTTCAAGTGGACTTATTTTTAAAAAAGAATTGCTGAAGTGAACAAGCTGGAAAGGAAACCTGGGGAGATGTTTTGGCTTATTTCCTGTCATGGCCAGGGGAGGGGGAGAGAGGAGGAGGGGAAGACTGACCCTGGCTTGACCGCTTCTCAAGGGGTACAGGACCTGGATCTCAGACATTTCAGGACTTCCTTGACCCCTCTCTTTCTCCAGAAGGCATCTAAATTCCAAGGGGCTTCCTAAGAACCAGGGCACCAGGGCGAGGACAATGTCACCTGTCCTGATTTGACAACATGCCCCTCACCTCCCCAGCAGTTCTTGGTCAGTAGGTCACTGAATCATCCTTCTCAGGGCACCTAGGGATCTGGCAACTCGTGGGTCCACAGAAATGATTGTGCTGTCCCCTGCCCCTGGGACATGAAGGCCCTGTGAGATTGTCTAGAGGCCTGACCTATGTAGACATACCAGCGGCCACTCTATCTCACTGGGGGCTTCTCCCTGAGGTTCTGGCTGGGAAGTGGGATGCAAGGTCACTGGGCTCAGCTTGGGGTTTTCCCAAGGAAGGGAAGCAGGCCCAGGCCCCTTCTGGGGACATCCCAGTCTGCCGTGTCGCTGCCTCTCCTCATAATCCTATACTAGTCCTGGGGAGAGAGGCTTACCTTTACTTGGGATGTTTTCTCCCAAATCCTTTTTTCTGTGTCTTATACCCTTTCCATATCCCTTTGAAACCTAAAAGGTAGAACTGGGCTGTTTCTTCTCTACCTCCTGCTGCTACAGGGTCCCCAAGGCAGTGGGCACAATGGTGTCTCCAAGGCCCTGAGATAAGGGTCATTGGGGAAAAGTAAGTCCCCGGGAAGTGAGGGGTCTCATGGCTATTTACTTCTCTTGGTGCACTTCCTCCCTGCCCCCTGCACAGCTGAGCACCCCCAGGAGCTGGTCCAGCCTCTCCTTCTGTGGCCTGGCTCTGGTCTGCAGGTGTGGACTCTCTCTGGGAACCCCCAGTCCACTATAGAGATCTGGGGGAGTGAAAAGTGTGGCCAGAGACACTGGGGCCTGCAAGGTTTCCCAGAGAGGGGCAGATCCCAGGGAGCTGGGGTGCTGGGGTCAGGCCCTGTGCTCCAGCCAATGGACCACAGGAGGTGGTGCTGAGGGACAAATCCTGGGGAAAGTGTCCTCCGATTCCTCATCCTTCCCTGTCTTTGCCCGAGGCCTTCTCCCCACTCCTCCACCTTCTCCACCCCCCGCTACAACCCCATTCTGCCCTACAAGCAAAATATGCTTTCTGAAAGAATCTGGGGTCCCCACCAACAACTGGGTGTAGTGATGTCCTCTGCAGTCATTCATCTACTGGCCAGCACTGTGCCCTGTGCTCTTCCAGGACAGGACCTGCTCTAGGTCACGCCTCTTACTTGTGGATAGAAACCTCTTGTCCTTTGGGGCCTACCCTCACCACAGGGGTGGCAGAAAGAACCAGATGTGAAACCAGACAGACCACACTACAGATCTGGGAATGACCACAGTGCAGATCTGGGACTGACCAAACTACAGACCCAGGACTGACCCCAGCACTGACCTGGGCTGTCCACAGCCCTGTGCTCCCTCTCCCAGCCCAGTCATGTTTGCAGAAGGACCCTCATCCACAGGGCATGGCCTCTGAGGGCTCTAATTCCAGGCCTGTCTGATAATGTGGTATCTGTTTTTCTGTACAGATGAGAAGCCCATGGCCAGGCCAGGACTGTGTCTCCTCGACTTGCAAGAGACCAGCCAGGGGATTCTAAGCCACCTAGGATGAACTGCAGGACATCGGGGCCGTGGTTGCGTCGTGATGCCATGGCTGAGAGAACTCAGCAGCCTGCTCAGTGCGTGGGAAGGACCCTATGGAGTACATGCTGTGTGCCACCTTGCACGCACTTCCTAATTTAATCCACACGACGGCCCTAAAAGGTGGGTACTACTACTTCCATTTGACAAATGAGGAAACTGAGGTTGGGGAAGACAGATCCAGCAAGGAAAAGGCAAAGCGAGAGTTGAGGCTCCATCTGCCTAGCTCTTAAGCCCTCTTGGGACCTCCCAAGACTAGGAAGTGATTGGGTGTCCTGGGGTGGGCCTCCACCAGGGCACATTTATGGGGTGCAGGACTCAGCTCTACAGTTGGCCAGGCCCAGGGACCATAGAAATACCTCCCAACACCTCGAGCTCTTTTCCAGTGCCCAAGGATGTTCTCCAAGTCTGCCCTAGGTGAAGGCGGGGTGGGAGCATCCTCTTTCTTAACAGCATGAGACAGATCTGGAGGGGAAGGAAGGTGGGGGTGCTGCTTCTTGGTGCCAGCACGTTTGCTTATTCTCTGCTACAAGCCCAGCCTCCAAAATCAGATGCCAGAAAACTTCCAGGGCGGCAGGGGCCAGGAGTTGGGGGGCCTTCTCTGATGCTACCTGCCTCCCAGGCATGGCATTGGTCTAATCTTTATCCCTGTCTGGTCTCAGTTCCCCGTTTGCAAAAGTGGGAGCAGAGGAAACACTGACAAATCTCCAGGGACCCTCCCTGTCCCTTCTGGATTTTCAGAGGGGTTGAGAAAGATGTGTACAGTTACCCCAAGCAATCCCCTGCCTCAGCTCCTCATCCAGAAAGAGCTAGACCAGATATTAATAGCAGCCTAATCGCTCTCACATTCTTTATGTGCTAAATGAAAGCAAAATCCCAAGCTGGAAGAACAAAGTCCTCCCTTCTGAGCAGACTGAGTCACTCCATGAAGGTCAGCGGAGCCCAGTTAACCCCTGCTTTTCCAGATTGACTTCTTGGCTCTTTCCCAGTGACAGAAATTAACAGAGAGACTGAGCCACATGGCACACAGGCTGTGCTCCTGGAACACTGTGGTTTCAGAGAGGGCTTTGATCTCTTCTGGGCTGGTCACACAGCTCTGGGAGAGGCCACTGCCTTCCAAAAATGCCACTCACAAGGCAGAGGGCCCCACAAAGAGCTGGAGAGTCAGACAGATCTGCAGTGCCGTTCCGAGACCATGTGAGGTTGGGCAAGTCTTGGGCCCTCTGTTTCCTCATCTGTAATGGTGACTGTGGCTGGCCACACCAGAGCTTGCACGGTCACTCTGTCATGGCAGCCCTCTTCTGCAGCCCACAAGGTCCTGCAGCAGCTCTTCTCAGGGGAACAGCCTGTGCTCTTGACCTGGAGTGGGACTTCCTGGGGTGAATGGTTGAATGAATAAACTTGTGGTATGAATGAAAGAGTCAGGAGGTGAGGGGTAAGTGCATGGCTGATGCGTGGATGGAAGGATGAAGGAACACCCCTGTAGTTCCACAAGGTGGGGGTCTTGCAACCTCAAACTGTGGCCCACTCTTTTGTGCTCAGAAGATCCCTGGACTGGCAACCAAGGTGCTGGTGTTGCTTCCACTTCCCTGCCCCTGGGAGCTGATGCTCTGGTTCTCAGTGGGTTGTGGGGCACCCGTGCTAGGCTTTTCTGCTACACTCTAGCAGAACTCCTGGTGGAGAATGCAGAGGAGAAGGACGACGGGCCTGGGAGTCAGACGAGCCTGGTTTATAATTCTTGCCATATGCTACTGTGTGATCTTGAGCAAGTTGCTGAACCTCTCTAAGTCTTCATTCTTGAATATCTTCAATGGGAATAATTCAACCTATTCCATGAGGGTTAAACAAAATAGCAAAATAGCACCTGAAATGTACCTAGCATAGGGCCTCATACAAAGTGGGAAACCTAGAAATATCTGATGCATGCAGGCATGAACAAAAGTATGTTCCACTAACAGGGGCAGATAAGCATATTTAAGAGTGGTATTTCTAGCCTCCTGAGTTACACAAATGATGGAAAGTTACTCCAGAAGAGGCTCTTGGGTAATTTGCACCAGGTGAAAAGGTTACTAAACCCAGTTAAGTTGTATCTCCTCTCTGCACCTCAGTTTCTCTTCCTGATAAATGGGCCAGGTTCTATTTAAGCACTGGCTAGAGGCAGAATGAATGGAGTCCAAAGAGCTGATTGGTTCTTGGGATAGTCCCATCTAACCCTTTCCTGACCCAGCTGGAGAAAGAGCGAGAAGGGCCGGGAAGCCAGTTAAAGAAGGAGCTGCAGGGAGACCAAACATCACCAAATGTTTTTTCCTTTTTTGGGCTGGTGCTCTAGATCACCACTTCCTGGAGATTGTATTCCAAACTCTGCTGTGATGAATGTGAGGTCCATGTGCCCATGAGCTCCCGCGGAACCCAGATGTCACTCTGGGGGAGGGACTCGGCTTCTACCTTGCTATTTTAAGCAGCCAGTTTATAATAATGGATGGGAGAGAAAGCAAACAGGGCCGGAACAGCGTGGGAATGGCTGCAGGCAGGGCTGCCGGGGCTTCTCTGAGCAGCTTGGATTCCACCTTGTCAAAGGTGGGACCTCAGCCACCATTCACTCTGCCTTCCTCCTGCAGCAGGCCGCTACGTTAGTGTTTGACCGACTTCAGTCATTGATGTTTGCTTTGCTGACCAGGGACTTTCTCGAAGAGAGGGAGGGGGAAGGGACATTGAGGGTTAAAATCGGGGTCTTTCTGATGTGATGGTGGAATGTCGTGATTCCAGAATTCTGGGATGAAGCCTCAGGTTTTGCAGTTTGTTGTGACTAAGAAGAGTCCAGGATTTCAGAAGTCAGGACTGGAAAGCTTCTGGCATTGGTTGGGAATCCTGTGGCCCCTGCACCAGCCTTTACTGGAACTCTCTCAGGACTAGGGAGCTCTCTGCCTTAAAGAGTGAGTGCCCTGTTCCGAGTGCCCTGTTTCATCTTCAGAGAGTACCAGACACTACAAGGTTTTGCCCTCCTTCTCTGACCTTTGTGTCACTGGTCATGCACCTGTCCTTTGGGGAACAACAGTCTTCAAATGAATGCCTTTCAAACCTCTGTGAAGAGATTACACTTTCCCCGTACCTTCTCTTGTCCAGGTCAAAGTCCTCTAGTTCTTTAAACACAAGTTCTTGTCCTCTGAACATCCTGCTTCCCCTTTTCTGAACATGTCCTAATTTGTCTGAATCCTTCTTACGCTATGGAGCACAATGCACTTTTTATAGTTTAAGACCTAAAGGAAAGATGGAACAGTTACCTCCCATGTTTTGGAAACCATACTTTTATCAAGATACCCAGGACCTGCAAATCTTGAGTGGGAGATAAGACCAACTTTGTTAGTAGAATTGGGGATTGTGGATACTTTTTTGCTGTGGTGCTATGACCATATAACCCCTGCTACCATATACTTTATAGGTATCACTGATATCATTACTGCTGAGTTCCACGTAAAGATGATAGAAATTAGCCACAGAGCTCACTTTTGGGAGAATCTCTCAATGTATTCATATGGTAGCCCCTTGGGATGGAAAACACAGTGTCCTGGCCCCATGACTCTCATTCCTGAGAGCCAGGTTAAATCTGCACGGGAGGCATCTCTTCTTCTAATCTCATCTATTCTGTCTAGATAGATTTCGTTTGCATTTCAGTATTCATGGCTCAGCTCAAACGCTATTTATTTTTTGGGGGCAGGGTACTAGGAATTGAACTCAGGGGCATTCGACCACTGAGCCACATCCCCAGCCCCCACCCCCTTTTTTTTTTGTATTTTATTTAGAGACAAGGTCTTGATGAGCTGCTTAGGACCTTGCTAAATTGCTGAGGCTGGCTTTGAACTTGCAGTCCTCCTGCCTCAGCCTCCCAAGATGCAGGGATTATGGGCATGCGCCACCACTCCTGGCACTATTTCTAAAGTAAAATCTTCACTAACATTTCATCCTCCTTCCAAAGTTAGGGATTCTTTCCTGTGGTTTCTCACTGCCAAAGTGTTTACCCCATTATGCTGTTTTCTGACTGCCTCTAACCCTGGATTCCGTGCTCCTTGGGGGCCAAGACCACGTCCTCAGCATCTTGGTGTCACAGTGCCTAGCACAGGCCCAGCAAATTGTGTTTGTAGAGAAAGAACTAATGATGTTCAGACCATGCTGAACTTGAGATTTCTTGAGGTGACCAGCAGGGGTCGCCCCTACCGTTTCCGAGCTGAGTAGGGCTATTGAATTAAGAGCAGAGAAGCACCCGTCAAGAAGGTGGTCACCTTGACAAATCCCAGGGCTGAGGGTTTCTAGTTCTTTAAACCAATAGCCATCTTTGGTGAGTCTTTGGAATATCTGCAATGAGCCAGACACTTTGACTTCCTCAGGGACCGAGGCCTGGAGGTGTGTTGGCAGGGGTCGGGTCCGGGAGCTGGGGCTGATGCCAGATTCCACCTTTCCAAGCCCTTTCTGTGGACAGAAAGAACACCTAATAATCATGGAAAGTGGTGGAGCTTTCTGGCTCTTCCTCCTGCTGACCAAATTAGCAGTCAGCAGCACCTCACCTAGAACCTGTGACCTAGAAGGTGCTCAGGAAATGACAGTGTCCTTCTCTCCATGGGGAGGAGGTCAGAAAACTGCCAAGGAAGGTTGTGTGGTGTAGTGGAAAGAACCCAGGCCTCCAATCAGGAAGATCCAGATGTAAATGCTTGGTTCTTTGTGTGATTCAGGGCAAGTAGCCTCCATTCTCTGAGGAAGTCCGTTTTGTAGAATGGCACCATCAATGCTTACGTCAGAGGTCCTCAGGAGGATTCAACCAGATGATGGTAGTCATGCTCCTAGGATAGTGGCTGGCACACAGTAGGCACTCAATAAATGGTGCACAAATACCAACCTGATCCCAAGGGAGTATCCTTCATGAGCTACAGCTTTGAGGAGTTTGAAGCACTTTTCTCCTTTCTGAAATAGCTCATGTTTACTGTAAGGACCAAATTAGATGCAAAAGGTCACCTCTGACTTTGTAAACAAAGCCAGAGAGCCGGAGGAAGTGCATTTCCAAATGCCCTCTCCTAGCCTAGCTTGACCTCAGGCTTGATGCAAACTCAGGCTGGCTCTCTCCGTGGCTCTTGGCTCCTGGAAATGGAACCCAGCTTGGGACAGGGATGGGAAGGAATTTGACTTGTCCTTTTGGCGTCTCCCCAGCCTGCGGAGCCCAGGCCTCTTGGAGCATCTTTGGGGCTGACGCAGCAGAGGTTCCGGGCACACGCGGCCACTCCAGCCAGGAGGCTGCCATGCCCCACATTCCCGAGGACGAGGAGCCCCCCGGAGAGCCACAGGCAGCCCAGAGCCCTGCCAGTCAAGTAAGTGCCCCCCTCCCTGCCCATGGCTAGCCTGGCTGGGGGCCAAGACAAGTGCCCTGGGCTGAAGCCACAGCTCTCAGCAGGTCAGGGGGTTCTCAGGCAGCTTGTGTTGTCTGCAGTGGTACCTGGGAAAGGTATGTGGCTTCCAAACAGAGGAACACATCACCCTGAATTCATTTGAAGTGACCATGACTGACATCCTGCATGTGGAATCATCTAGGCTTTATGGGAATTCAAACCCCCTAACCCCGGCAGCCTCCTCCTGAATTGGAGAAAGGCTTAGAAGAAAACCTGCCACACAGAGTCCAGTCATATCGAGGTGGTGATGGGCACCAGCCAAAGTCCACTTAGAGTGAATCAGCCTAAAATGGAGATCAAAATTTCATAGCAAGTAGTGAAAAAGAGTATTCAGTGAAATTTTATTACAAAATAGGACATGAGGAACATAAGTTAATGAAGATAATATCATCAAGCAAATGAAATTATTAAAACAAGTTGTTTTTAGCTATACATATTACAAAGTGTAGATTATATGCTAATTTTCAGATTGAACAAAGAATCAAGTGTTGATTTGGGTGTTGATGTGTTTATTCTTTTTTAAACCAACAAAATGATATGTTCCTATGATGCCACATTCCCTAAGATTTATTTTATAATACCTTCTTAACAGACTGTTTAGTATTTAAGGGCTTCATCTAAGGATCTCTTTAAATTCTTTGCTATTCAAACCACCCAATTTTGAAGAACCTGTCTTTCCATCATCCTCATTATTTTTTCTTAATTTGCTAATTGATCCAGCGCCATCTGATCCTTGCTGGTCAAAGACTGTGCACATGAAGGTGCCCAGCCTTGTTTTCTTTACTTCATGAACTTTGCAGTTGATTTGCACTGACAGTCCTGTGCTATCTGACAGTCGTCCAAACTGACCAGCACCACTGGGATGGACACTTGCTAAGCAAGGCAGGAATGTATGAGTGAGCGTTATTGTTCCAAATGGGCAGATTCCTAGTGAATATGTTCATGTTATGATGACATTTGTTTTCTTATACATCATGACTGTGGGAACTTAGATATGGTCCCTGTATCCCCATATCCCAAGTTCATGGGTCTGAGATATTGTAGAACTTGGCAGCCTTGGGGTGGCAAGATGTCCTTTCCTTGAATGTCTAAATGACTGTGTGTCCAGTCCCATCTCTCTGTCTGCAGATAGAAGCTCAGGGTTTTACAAGCACCCCACGCCCACCCTGGGACATCTTGGGCCAGAGTGGGTCCTTTCTTATCAGCAAGCTTCAAGGTTGCCAAGTTCCAAGAGCTTGGGGACTGAAGAAGGAAATGGCAGCAAGGAGAAACCACAGTGGGATTGGAACGTGACTAATTCCCGATCCTCAGGTCATGACTTCCCCTGGGCTCCTCTCCTGATGGTCACCTGACCCTTAGCCCTTCACCAACAATGGCAGTGCCCTTGAATCAGATCCTCATGTGAAATCTAGCTCTCCCATCCTGGGCAACTCCCTCAAAGAGCTTCCCCAAGAATAAAAGCATTCCTAAAAACAGAAATGAAAGATCAGCAAAGACACAGCTCCATTGTCAGGGAAGATAAACTCATTTTCTATTGAGTTCTAGTCTTCCTGGTTCTAATGTTTTTTTCATGAGACATTCTTTCATACCATACCCTCAGGAGTACTTCTGGCCCTTCTAACTCTCATGACTTCAAGCTACACGTAGGTACAGGTCCCGAGGACAGAGTGAAGGTGAGTTTCTAGAGGAAGTCTAGGAGGGGAAGGAACCAATGAGCTTACTGCAAAGGCAGGGGTTGGAGACCTTTGATTGACCAGCAAGAGCTCCAGATTCCAGTTCCCCACAGGTTCAGTATCCCTGTGATCTCAAGCCAGAACCAGATTTCTACAAAATGATAGGATGAATTCTGATGGCCTCTAGTCCTGAGACCTTGAGACCAACCTGTTCGCTTTTTCATGTCTGTGATTCCTCCTGTGTCAACTAGGACAACTGAGCTGTTGCCTCTGGACTCTGTTCTCAAAGGGAAGAGTTTGCAAAGGAAAGAGTTTGTAGCCAAGGACTGGGGGTCTTAGGGAACCCCCAGAATAATAGACGATCCGAGGTTAGAGGATCCCAGATCACAGCCCAACATAACCAGAGAGATGGGGGACCATGCTGCTGAGGCAGTTTAGATCCTCACCACATGAGATTCAACATTCTTTTACTCTCTTCCCTTACAGCTGGCCCTAGCCTCTCAGACTTATCCTAGAAACTAATCAGGTATTGCCACTAAAGAGCTAAAATACTGCTGCTATTGCATCCACCAGGCAATCCACATTGGGCTTTTAAGGCAGCCTCAGCCTTGGGGGAGGGTCAAGTCTCCTGAGCTGGGCTGAAGCCTCCAGGGGCCGGGGCTGGATCCTGAGTGCTTAGGAACAGTGGAAGCCAGGCAGTCAGGGAAGTGGGCTGGCCAGGAGGATGTAGCCGGAAGTCCTGGTACCGTGTGAATTCCCACTCTGCATCCTTCTGAGTTTACAGCTCCCCGGGGTCCAGCCCTAGTTCTGGTTGCTCTGGCCCCAGCCCCCATTTCCCATCGCTGGCATGAGCAACTAGCTGAAGCCTCCTCACACAAAAACACATGAGCTATGGGATTAGATTCTGGTTTTCTCTCTGTGTGCACATGCACGCACATACAGTGTTTGCTGGGTTGGCCCATAAATAGCGAAGGGAAGAATTTGCAAAGGGAAGAGTTTGTAGTCAAGGGCTCTGGAAGGATTGAAGCTGTCAGGACACAGGTCTGGGGCCTTTGGGGACCCAAGAATAACAGACTATCAGAGCTAGAAGATCCCAGATCACATCTAACCTCCTCCCAGACAGGCAAAGCTCTCTGTAACATGAGCCCTAAACCAGTCACCTAGGGAACTTGTGGACCCCCAGGCTCTTGAGCACCCCAGACCTGCTGAATCTTCAGGAATGAGTCTTGGGAATCTGTAGGAATGTTTTGATGCCAGGAGGCTCATCATCTCATAGGAAATCTGGGCTGTGATTGGCCACCTCTGTCCTGGGTTGAGTTGGATCCACCTCCCCAAAGCTGTCCCTCAGTTCTACCCCTGACAAGAGCCTGTAGCAGATGAAATCCTGTAGAGCCAGTTTCTGGATCTTCCCAGAATCTCCTTTCCCATTGTCTCTCAGTCTTTGCTCCAGTGACAGTGTCCAGAGCCTGAAAGCAAGTGCCAACCTGTCCCCATTTCATTGTGCAGCCCCAGACCCCAGAGTCAGTCTGACAATAAACCAGGGATTTCCTGGCCTGTGACCAGCAGCCTTGTTTGGAAGCCAACTCATGGGGACAGCATACCAATCTCAGAGGTGCCTGGCAAACCTGGGGGACAAAGAGACTCATACTAACTGTGAGCCAGATTTTTCACTGGCTCTGACTTCCACTTGAGAAACTCTACTCTCCAAGAGTTTCTGGAAGCCCCCAGGGCAGGTCACTCATAGGCAGACCTCTTCACATCATCTTCCCCAGCCTCCCTACTACCACCCCGCCCCCATGTCCATTACCCACAAAGCCACTTAACAGTGACAGCTAATCAGGTGTCAAGTACTATTCTACTGCATTAACTCATTTAGCTTCCACCCAGTTAAATGATGTGTTCCTTCCTGCTTCACAGTTGAGGAAACGGAGGCACAGAGAAGTGGACTATCTTCCTCCAAAGTCACATAACTAGTAGGTGGCAGTCCAGGATTTAAACCCTGGCCACCTGATCCTGGAGATTGCACTCAGACGTTTCCTCGGGACCTCCACGAGAGCTCTGGGCCCTGGGCCAAAGGGATTTTGTCCTGGGCTACCAACCCACTGTTCTGAGATCTCCAGAGCACTGTAGCTGTGGCATGGCTCACACCAAAGGCCCTCTGCTCACTGTCCTCTCAGTTGCAGGAGCCCCTTGGGGCCAGGGAGCAATGCTCCAGTCTCACATCCTGCTGCCCTGTGACTTCCTCATTCTCCCTCAGCCAGACATAAAGCAGCACAGCAAGATGCACGCTGACTCCGAGAAACACAGACCACCATGCTGCAGCCTGGTACGGCCTCGGCCATGAGGCACTCCAGGTCTCCCAGAGCAGCCACTGTGTGCTTCATATATGAGGCTCTAGGTAGATGTTTAGCACTGAAGGACAGTAGCAACTTGTGGTTTAAGATATCATAGCTCTTGACTAGCCAATGGCCTCCCCACCAAAATGTTAAGTGTCTTAGATGAGGTTGGATAAGCAATTCTTGGCATGTGGCCCTAAAAGGGAGGGCGCTGTTTGCAAGGTGTCTAGAACCTTTATCCGAAAAGCCACTCTTTTGGCTCAGAATTGGAGACCATAGTAAATGCCACCATAACAAATGGGAGTGACAGGGTTAGAGACCCATCCTAGCTCCCACCCTCCATCAGTGGGCTGGGCCAGAGCCAATATAGGGGTCTATCCTCTTAGAAGAGGCGTTGACAAGTAGCCCATCCCTCCCCCCTCAAGCATCCAGAGAGTCCTGGAAGCTGCAGGAAATGCTCTGGGTCAGAGGTACACAGGTATCACAGCAATAGCAGGGGGAAAGCTAGGCTCCATTTTCCTGAGGGCAACCCTGGATACAATTTATCCTGCCTCAGTGTCCTCATCTATAGGCTGAGGATTCCAGTAAGTGCTGTGAATACAGTAACTAAGTATGGAGGGCTTACTGTGTGCCAGGCACTATGCTAGGCTTATGGTATGTATAACCTCATTTAAATCTCACAAAACTCTTGCATGGTAGATACTATTATTATTTCCATTTATGTGAAGAATTTGAGCACAGAAAAAAGAAAATAATTTGTACTAGATAACACAACAAAAGTTGAAACCCATGTGCTTCACCTCAATTACCAGAATTGTTTACATACATATGTATATATATACATCCACACAAACAGAGAGAAAGACACACACACAGAGAAAGAATGCTAAGCAAAGTGCTTAACTTATAGTAGATGCTTAATCCCTAATAAGCACAAAGCAATTGACTTTCCTATACCACTGGGAGGTAGCAGGGCAGAGGTCATCTCCCTAGGAAAGCAGAAGTTCAGAGCAGTGGGCGTCTTATCCAAATGAAGGAAAGAAACTGACCAACAGGCCTAATGTTTTCTAGACTACACCCTTTTCACTTATTATCTCAGCTTATTTCATACCATTTCTATAAAGGAGCAGTGTCTGTGCCCATTTTATAGATGAGGAAATTAGTTTTGGACAAGGTATACCTGCTGTCCAAAGTCTCATATAAAGAAATTACAGGCCTGCATTCTAATGTCCCCCAGCTCCAAGTCAAAGATATGTGGCTACAGTTTACTGCTTTTCTTCTTTCTAGTCCAGAAAATATCCCACTATACTGCAGTGGTGTTTGAGCCACAGGCAGCAGAAGACTTCACTTACACATGGTGAGCACTTCACAAATATAGAGGGAAAGCACATTTACTCAATAAATGCTTATTGAAATTCTTCAATAAATGTTTGTTGAGCATTCACTAACCAAGTCCTGCTCTCAGCATGCTCATATCTTAGCTGATTTGCAACTGAGTGCTCATTCTCTCTGATTTGATTTGCTCTGAGTTCCCCAATGACCTTCTCTGTTCTGGAACTGGAGGATGTTTGCTCTGTGAGATCCCGAGATCACCTACAGCCTAACAATCCACTTTACTATTTTAGATGGGTATCCAGCTTCTCTCTCCATCTGTTTTAGTTGCTTTTTCTTTGCTGTGACCAAAGATTCTAACAAAATAAACAAAGGAGAGGAAGTTTATTTGGGGTCACGGTTTCAGAGGTCTCAGTTAATAGACGCCAACTCCATTGCTGTGGGCCCAGAGTGAAGCAAATCATCATGGCAGAGGGCATGGAGGAGGAAAGCAGCTCAGACATGGCAGTTAGGAAGCAGAAGAACTCTGCTCACCAGGGACAAAATATGAACCCCAAAAGCACGCCCCCAGCGACCCACCTCCTCCAACCACATCTACTGGCCTACAGTTACCACCCAGTTATCCACAGGTTAAAGGTTAAATCCATTAGGTTAAAGGTCTCATAATCTGGTCATTTCACCTCTAACCTTTTTGGCATTGTCTTGCACGTGAACTTTGCAGGGGACACCTCATATCTAAATCATGATAGCATCTCACCTCCCCTGGGCTGTCCAGACCCTGTCTTCACTGGCCAGGAAAAAGGTTCTGTCTGCTCCTCCCTGGAGACTCCTTGGGGAATGTGTACTCATCCACTGGAGGAAAATGTTTTAGGACCCAAAGAACCAATTCTCTATCAGGAATGAGATGAAGACAAAATGGATAATACTTAGAAAACACTCGGATCCCCGTAAGGACTGGGTAGGGTAGGGACCTTCCCCAGACAAAGTCACCCCGTGAGGAGCCTCATACCATGCTTCCTGCAACTAGGCACTGTTCTTAATATGCAGTAAGCTCACAGTGACTCCAGGAGACAGGTGTTGTTATCATCCCATTTTACAGGTGAGAAAATGGAGACCAGTAAGTACATTCTAACCACCAGAAACTGGGAAGGAAGTACCTGAATATTCCAACCTAGGATTTTGAATTCAACTTCCTTAAAGTCATTTCCACTTACCTCATTACACCCTTTGTAAGAACGAGTTCAAGTAAGATCTATAATGAAATATCTTCAAATAAGTTATGAGCAAAGAATTAGGATCTGGTGTGTGAGGCGTATGTTGGGTAGTGGTCTCGTCTCTCCAAGGTGGGTATTACTATCTCTATCCTATAAAGGAGGACACGAGTCTGGGAAGTTATGTAATTGTCAAGGTCACATAGTAGTGTCGTGATTGAGAGAAGATTCAAACCTAAGTTTCCTTCCTAGGTGTTTCTATCAGTTTTACCACCTTTTGACCGTCCCCAGCAGTAAAGTCAGTGTCTTGTGTACCAAAAGTCACAGGCATGGGGAGCAGGTGCTTCATGCTCCATCCTCCCTGGAGAGGGGACTTTGGAAGGATCAAGGGACAGAGTAAGCTATGAGGTGATAGCTGTGGGAGTGCCTAGGTCAAAGTGGACAGTGTCTCAGAAAAGTTGGCAGTTACAGACAGTCAGGAATGCATATGACAATTATTTGCCCTTAGTTCCTACTGTGAGCAGTGAAGTAACTTGTCATTCTGTGTTTCTCTGTCACCCCTGTGAAGCTGTGTGTGAGCTACTTGGAGCCATGTCTTTCACCCATGAATCTGTACCCTCAGCAGAGGCCCTAGTGTGTGGTAGGGGCTTAGGGAAGCATGGACGGACAGGTGGAGGGATGGATGGATGGATGGGTGGGTGGATGTGGGGTAGGTTGGTTGGATAACTGGGATGCTGGATGATGGATTGAAGGGAGGAAGAGATGGAAGAAGGAATAGCGTTAGGAAGGCAGGATACAAGATGATGCTGATTGGCTGAGTGACCCTACAGAATAAGGCCTGGCCATCCTGTCTACCTTCACGCTCTCGAAGTCCATGGGCATGAGGCGAAAACAGTGACGTAGAAAGCAGGATAATCTGGTTATCGACTCCTGATGCCTAAGGTTGGAGTGGAGGAAAGAGGGTCCACCAGGGGCGGGGCAGGCACCGGCACATGGGAGGATCCACAGAGTGGATACAGGGGAGGCTGCAAGGAGCCAGAGAACTGGTGCTCAGTGCTTGGCAGGGAGGAGCCCAGGGCCAGCAGACCTCAGCAAGAGGCACTGCCACTTCCTCCTGTGGCCTTAGGCCTTGACACTAGAATAACCATTTTCTTGCAAGTCCCCTGAGAGTCCTTTCATCCCACCATAAGAACACTAACTCCTCTTTGGGACTGGGCCCCTATCTACTGGGGCACCCCAGCTTGCCCTCCAGGCTACGGCTAAACAGTGCACACCCATCACACGCTCACTCTTGGCATCATTATTGCTGTATTTGTTTTTATCCTTAAAACAAGTCTGAAAAATGAGCATTCTTAGCTCCATATAGTGTTTGAGAACATGAAAGTCAGGGAAGCTAAGTGACTGGCTGGAGGTCACCAGGTGGGACTCCAGTCTAGGCCCATCCTACCTCTCCACCACCTGGCATTGTCTTCCAACAGGGTCCTCCTCTCCAGGGCTGTCACCCAGGGCCCATCAAGGAGCCAAACTGCACACGCCCGCCCGCGCCAGGGCCAGGGCTGTTCCTTACTGTTGCCTAGTCTGAGTCTCGTCATGTGATACTGGGGAGTCAAAGCTAATATTCCCGTCTTTGACACTGGCCTAAATTTATCCCTGTGCTCAGGCGCTTAGGAAAATGTTGTGCATTCCTGGGAATTTATGAGTGAAATAAACATTTAAATGTTTCTATAAGATTTATTTAAGGGGAACAAAATGTGACCTGTGTGCTTGTTATTGAGTGAACTTGCTGGGAGGTGCTCCAGCCTCACAGTGCTTGACTGGCTTCAGGGAAGGGAAATGGACCCCCAGGGAGCACAGGCCTCTGGACCCGTGACAGGGGCAGTACTCAAGACACCTCTGGACCCGTGACAGGGACAGTGCTCAAGACACCTCTGGCCCCAGCTGTCTTTCCTCCAGCTGTGTATTCAACCCCATGTTGGCTGGAAGGCTTCCTGGAGGAAGAGGCACCTTCTGTGAGGAAGTGTGCAGCTCAGAAGAATAAGAGAGGAGTGTCAGAGGCAGGCAAGATGCCAGGAACCAGGGGAGGTGCCATCAAAGACGAAGATGGCTGTAAGAGTAGGATGCCACAGTGGAGGGACGCAGCCAGTGTTTTGCCACCTCCACTGTTTATCGGCTGCAGAGCCACAGGACAAGTTGTGGGGGGGTTTTTTGTTGATAAAGTAGGAATCAAAACAGGAGCCGGGCATGGTGGTACATGCCTGTAATCCCAGTGACCCTGGAGGCAGAGCCAGGAGGATCACAAGTTCAAGGCCAGCCTCAGCAATTTAGCAAGGCCCTAAGCAGTTTGATGAGGCTCTGTCTCAAAATAAAACAAAAACAATAACAACAACAACAAAAAACCTCCTTGCAGATAAGCATCCCTGGGGTCAATCCCCAGGACCAAAAAGCGGGAGAAAAAGAAACATGTTAATGGTCAACTCTATGCTATAAGCTTTGCTTTTATTGTCTCATGATTTTCCAGGTCGGGAGGTTTTATCATTTGCAATTTCTAGGTGTGTGTCCTAAGTTTCATTCGCAGAATTGCTGGGGGGATTAAATGAGAGAACATGATGGGACCCAGCTGCAGGAGGTCTCTGTAACTATCAGATCACTTCCTTCTACCTGCATGTTTCTTTGCTTCCTTTCTCTGTGACCGGCACCAGGCATCTACTGTTTGACAAGTGGAGAGTAAGAGCTGGCATGGACCAGGTGAAGGGCACTTCGGGGTAGGCTACCTGGGAGGCTTTGACTGCTGGGGCTTGTGTGGCCTGATGCCCCAGGGAAGATGCTTTATAGCTCACAACCAGAAGGGATGAGTAACTTGCTCAAGGTCACACAGCTAGTAAGAGACAAGCTGTATCATAATAGTGTGCCTCTGAGTCTGAGTTCCTTGAATTTCAAAGTGACTTGCCTGGCAAACTCTAAATTCAGTCACATGCATTGCCCGCCCGAACAAGTTTTCTTGAAGGCCTGCCTCTGTCAGGCAGCTCAGAGTGGGAATAGGGACAGGTATTTGTGATGCATTAAAACCTGGCATAATTCACCCCAGAGGGATCCTGAAATCTTCCCACACTCTCTTCTCTAGAATACTCTTTCCTTAGTCCCTGCTAGAGTCAAAAACAGCCCACACAAGACACAAATGTTCCCACAAATACGGTTTTGCAGAAAACTAGAATTTTCCGTGGGGTATCCAACCGTTCTGTGAGCAAATTAGGGAAGAAGCTTCTATTGTATTACTTGTGTATTTTGCACACATTGGAAGGAGAGAATGAAGACTAGGATGTTCTGTGTCAGGTGGTTCAGGGACTGCTTCATGACTCTTGACTGCTTTACGCCCCCTGTTTTTTTTTTTTTTTTTTGGTTGTTGTTGTTCTTGTTTTGGTACCAGGATTGAACTCGGGGGCACTCGACCACTGAGCCACATCCCCAGCCCTACTTTGTATTTTATTTAGAGACAGGGTCTCACTGAGTTGCTTAGCACCTCTCTTTTGCTGAGATTGGCTTTGAACTTGTGATCCTCCTGCCTCAGCCTCCAGAGTCGCTGAGACTACAAGCATGCGCCACTTTGCCCAGCCTTGCCTCCAGGTTTCTAAGAAGCTAGAATTGTGTGATACACTTGGCACTTACCACTGTGATGTGGGTCTGCCATTCTGTGTGGGCTTCACTGCCTCGACCCTCCTCTAAATGAGGGGAACTGTTGTCCCAGGTAAGGCACTCACCGTGGGACTGCGTTAGGGCCCATGGCCATTAGCCAGCAGGCGGAGAAAATCCCAAGTAGAAAGCTGCTCCCTCCAGTGCCTTGCAGGCCATTGACCCTGTAGGTGCCAACCCCGAGGGTGCTATCGGGGGTGGGGGCAGGTACTCTTTCCTCTCTCCATCCCTTGGTGCTCCCAGGAAGCACTGCAGAGGCTGCGTGGCTCACCTTTGCCCCCCAGGCCGTAGCATAGACCATGTCTACATAGGTGCACAATGAATATTTGCTAGACGAATGGAGAGAGATAAGAGCAACAATGTGGTCGTGTTGGCAGACTTCATCCCTTTCCTGGAGTCCAAAAGGCATTCCATCTCTGCCAGCACAGGGCCCCTCTTCTCAGAGAAGGTCCTGCCTCTGCAAGACTCTTGTAAACTGGTGGGGGCCAGTCACAGAAGCAGAGGTTCAGATGATCTGCACGATCAATTGTAGGAAGGAGCTGAGTGGGGAAAGCACACCCTCGTGAGAGAGAAAGATGGATGGATGGAGAGAGAGGGACAAAAAGAGAGAGAGGATTTGGGTGGGAAAGGTAAACCAGTGTCACCAGAGGAAAGGGTATGAGAAAAGGGAGGAAAGAAAAGCAGGGGAAAAGAGAAGTGAGGACGGGCATCAAGATTTGTTTCCCTTTCGTGTCCGGTGAGAGGTGAGAGTAAAGAAGGAGGTTTCTGTCTTTTCTTTTTCTTCTTTTCTTCCTGTTGAGCGGTTCTTTAAAGCAATCTGCTCAGATCCTGGGTTTCAGGTCAAACAGTCTCACTTCAGAGCCAAACCATAGATGGTTAGAAGGAGCAAGGGCTTCTCTTTATCTGCTATGGATATCTTTGTCCATCAGATTGTTCCCCCTCTTTTAAGGACTTATGATTTTTATATCTTATATTTTGTAGCCAGATGCTTTAAATTGCTTCGGGGAAGTAGGTAGTACGTCCATAAGTAAAAGTAAAATCGGTTACTCTTCTTCCTTAGAAGACTGATATGTTAAACTCTCAGAGATGGATACATACTCCACCACCAGCACCACACTATTTTTCTGGAATGCAACATGGTTGGCCCATCCCACCCCTTTATATAGATGTAGCTCACCTGCACTAGTGAATGCTGGGAATTTGTGAAAGCCCCGTCGCAGGGATGACAGGAACTGTATGAGATAACGTGTATGAGAATGGTATTTTAGCCAACATGCATTTCTTCTTGCTTACCACAGGACTCAGGAAAGAAATTCTCTATAAATAGGGGCAAACCTAAAGAAGGCAGTTTTGGGAGATCACATGTTTGCAGTTGAGATAGCATCCACCCAGGGAAGGAATCCCACACACATTATGAGCATAGTCAGAGTTTTGATTGGTGTTCCTATAGCAAGAGTCATGCATGAGCCATTGTGAGTCAACCTTGTGTTGCTGTGACCAAAAACCCAATAAGAACAACTTAGTGGAGGAAAAGTTTGTTTTTTTTCTTATGGTTATTGTGGTTTAGTCCATGGTTGGCTGGGTCCATTTCTCTGAGCCCAAGGTGAGGCAGAAATCATGGTGGAAGGGCATGGTGGAGGGGCACTGCTCACCTCATGGTGGCCACGAAACAGAGAGAAGTGAAGGGGCCTGCAAGGAAGATGAACCCTCCCAGGGAACACCCCTGATGACCTGCCTCCTCCAGCCACACCCTACCCACACCCTACCTATTCAGTCAGTCTATTCAAACTAGAACTGACTGATTAGGTGACAGCTCTCACAGTCCAGTCATCTCAACTCCGAACATTTCTGCATTAACACAGGTGCTTTCAAGGGACACCTCATATCCAAACCGTAACAGCCATCAAGATGATATGAGTGGGGGATACTTAAGGCACAACCTTAAATATGTTCCAGAAAACCAGGCCACAATAAGAATCACTTGATATGGGGGCAGTAACTCAGATGCCTTTGGGGCCACGTATCATAAATGATTGAAGCAAGACAGTTTGAATGGCTTAAACCAAGGGTTACTCTGCAGAACTGTGGACCTGAGATTGCTTGATATTTCAGTTTTAAGAAAAGCAGGGCATCCACACCTCCATGCACATTGTTTCCAGTGTGAACTGTTGGTAAGTAATTTAAAAACTTATAACTTCTCCTAGAAAAAGGTCCCACAGGTCTCTGGTTTGTGCTTCTGTTTAAGTCAGCTTTTTCACTGCTGTAACTAAAGGACCCAACCAGCACAATTAAAGAGGAGGAAGAATTTATCTGAGGGCTCATGGTTTCAGAGAGGATAGAAGGATGGCTCCATTCCTCAGGACACAAGGTGAGACTGAACATCATGGCTGGAGAGGATGGCAGATGGAAGCAGGGTGATCAGGAAGCAGAGAGAGTCTCTACTCTCCAGATACAAATATATACCCCATAGCCAGGCCCCCAAGGAACCACTTCCTCCAGCCACACCCACCTGCCTCCAGTTACCACTCAGTTATCCCATTAGGGATTAATTAGCTGATTAGATTAAGACTCTCGGAAACCCAAGCATTTCTCCTCTGAACCTTCTTGCATGTCTCACACATGAGCATTTGGGAGGCACCACAGCTAAACCATAACAACCTCTGAGCTCAGAGATGATGCTACAGAAGATGCTCATTCCTTGATTGACAGTTAAGAGACAACGCAAGCCAGACATATTTAATGATATGATGAGGAGACTATGGAAACACTTCAGCCTTTCTTGCCCACCAGCAAATCCACACAGTCAAAACCCACTCCAACCTCTGCTGGCTTTCTCATTTAGCCTCATCTCACCCACTTCTGGTCCTGCCTTCCACCGTCTTCATCTTGCTACCTGCCATTTTGACACACTGCTTCCCCTTCTTGACTTCCCTGGATACTGTTCTACTGTATGTCCTCATGCTCCCACCGTGATTCCAAGTCCTCCCGCTTCCCTGCTGGACCCTGGGAGCTCCCACCTCTCTGCTGCTAGTTGGCCTCTTACCAGGGGAGGTCAGTGGACAAAAGATGGGGAGAACTGGTTCACTCAGAGCAGAGCCACTATTTGTTTTGAGAACAACTATAATTAATGAGTATTTGTAGACCCTATGATGCTTATCACTGTGGATATCCGTGCATTATTTTATTTTATTGGCACAACCTTCATCTGAGACAGAGCAGGCCTTTGACCATTGTATCACCATGGGAACGGCGGCATAATGCAACAAAAGAACAAAGCCATGGCCAGCTCATCAACAGCCGTCAAGGGAATACTGTCCCGAGAATGAGTAATTGTTTTCTGGGAAGCTCCCTGGGCATCACTTTCAGGAGTCTTTTACAACAGGACGGGTATCTGTGTTCTTGGAGGAACTGGAGCTCTGGGGTTATGGGGACAGATGCATATGGCTGAGCTCTTCAAAATTCCTGTGCAGGAGGAGGATGGATGCTTTAGCAACACACCTCTTCTGTCATCTCCACCACTGCAAATCATGGGGATTCGTGGACGGATCTGCTGTCAACATTTCCGTGTTCTCCCTTTGGCAGTTAATTTACTCCCAAATCTACCCTCCAGGGGTCCCCATCTCCAAAAGTACAAGACCAAACTCTGTGGAATAGAATTTAAGGTCCTTCAGAAGCTGACTCCACCTTTTATCCTAGTCGCAATCCCCCCTCCCCATGGCGTCTCTTATCTCTCATACCCCATAATCCATGTTCCTGCTCCAGCTACATTGGCAAATCCCAAATTCTTTTGCCCCAGATCTCTCTTCTAATATCTTTGTCTTGCAAGGTCCTAATCATCCCTCCAGACCCCTAACCCAAATGCCCACTCCAATACAAAGTCTTCTCCACTTTCCCTGATTAGATAGATTGTTTTCTTCTTTACTCTGAGTTTTCACAGAATGTGGTCCATCGCTTATCATCTTATTTTTTTTATATTACTTTTTCTGTATCTGTATCCCTTGCTTGACTGTGAGCCCTTGAGGGTCTCTCTCTCTCTCTCTCTCTCTCTCTCTCTCTCTATATATATATATATATATATATATATATATATATATATATATATATATATATGGCTGCTCCTAGCACATGATGGAAACAAAAAATTGCTGAATGGGAGGGTAATTAATCCGAAAGTCAAATAATCATTTATTGAAAATGCCCATCATGTACAAGGTGCTTTATTGACATATTTTTAATCTTCATGCTAACTTGTGGGTTAGATTTTATGATCATGGAATATAGAAATATCAAATAACTTTCTCAATGCCATACATCTCATAGTTGATGAGCAAGAATATGAGCCAGGTCTGTCGGACCCTCCAATAGACAGTGCTGCTTTCTATTCCTCCTGCCCATTCGAAGTCGCTGCTCAATCTTCCTTCCATGTGCTGGGGGATTCTGAGTGCCTCTCTCTTCCAATACCTGCACCTCCCTACACTGACAAGGACTCAGATAAGAACACAGAGCGCAGAGAATCACTTCTCAGGGCTTTGGCTTCAGGTTTCCAAATAAAAGCATCCTCTCTGCAAGGGAAGCAACACAGCCTTCCATGGGTGGACTCTTGCTTGGTGATATCTCCAGCTCACGTCCTAAGGGAGAAAAGAAATGCAAATGAAAATGAGAAGAGCTGGGTTCACTGCAAACTGTGGCCTTGAAGAAGTCCACACAGCACTGTGCAGGACCGCTTAATAAGGTATAATGTGAAAAGGAAAGAGGAGCCCCTCCCACCTTGCAAGGAAACATCTGTGCACTGAGGGCAGAAGAGGGCAGCTCAGCCCTGGCATTTAGGGGGTCCTTTGGAGGCAAGAATGCTTAATGCTCAGGGGCTTCAGAAGATTCATCCCCTAGGGAAAGTGGCAATGAGGACAACTGGGACCCACTGCTGCAAAGGTGCAGGAAGCAGCACCAACAGCAGAAGATGGTGGTGAGGTGCTCAGGAGCATTAGGAGATGGGCCTTTGACCTGGGCAGGAGGGTGATCACAGAGGGCGCTGACAGCACACCTGTCAAGGAGACAAGAAAGAGGAGAAGGAAAATGTTTGAAGGGACATGGAGAGGATGCAAGGAGTCTCCCACATACACCTGTGAACAATTCTGAGATGAAAATACTGCAAAGCAAGTAGCAAAAGGACCAGAGAGACTTGGTGTATTATTATGAGTATGGGCCTATTTCCCCAGAAATTGTACAGAATATGGGCCCAGGAGGTGGAGGAAATGAGATGTTGGTCAAAAAGTACAAACTTCCAGATATAAGATGAGTAACTTCTGGAGAACTAATGTGCAGCCTGATGACTACAGTTAATAATAATGTAGTATATACCTGAAATCTGTTAAGCATTCTCACCACACACACACACACACACACACACACACACACATTTTAGTTAGCTTAATTATGATAATCATTTCACAACATACATGTGTATCAAAATGTCACATTGTACACCTTGAATATACACAATTTTCATTTATCGATTATGTCTCAACAAAGCTATACCAACAAGCACCCTGCATTGGTCTACTGATTCAGAGGGCATTGAATGTCATAGTGCTGCTGGAAGCTCCCACCAGCCCAGGCCTAACTCTCTCTGTGTTCTTGTTCTAAACACCAGGACTCTTCCTCCGCAGAAATATTTCACAGTCCACCTACAATTGTCCTGACTGGGGATGCCAGTTCACCTGAAGGAGACGCTGACAAAAACCTGGCCAACAGGTACACATTCCAGGTGCCTGATCCTTGTGCTATGATGGGCAGAATTTCCTAGAATGTGGGGAGCAGATTGCAATATTTCTTACAAATCTTTGTTTTTTCTTGCATCATTTTCTTGATGAAAATGTTCTTCACAATGGGAGACAGAGGTTAGGATTTTCCCATTATCTTTCTCCCACTTCCAAAATGACATTTCTCTCCTTGATTTGGCCCTTTGCATTCTGCTAGCAGGATCATAGCAGGAAGTTTCTCATAATAACTGTCCAGATTTTGCAGACAAACCTAAGAGTGTGTCTCTGACTGCAGAATCCCACCTCTGGCCATAGTGGGTTCCATATGGAAGATGGTCACTTGGGAGGGACCCTGCTCACATACACAGGGATGTCACTGTGTGTTTTACACAGCACTGGCCAATGCATTGGTCTAGGTGGGATGAGATTGTCTAAGTGTAATTTCCAAAAAATTAAAGAGAGAATTATCCTACAAATATACAGTGAGCACATGTCAAAGACCTACTTCCCTTATTGACAAGGGAGCCAGCAGGAATAGCAAAGTGGACTCAAAGGAGGATACAAGAAATGGATATGCATAATATTATATCATACATAATATGTATGCAAGACGTTGCTCTAGGATGACACGGAAAGAACAAGCTGGCAACTTTTCCAGGTTGCTTTCCTAATGAGTCGACTCTGTTCTATCTTACAGAGCTCACAGTCCCCACAGAAGGCTGTCTCACCGGCACCTGAAGGTGTCCACTGCTCCGCTGACTTCTGTGGGTAAGAGTGGTCGTTTTTGAGTAGGAAGAGTAAGGTCTGGCACTGGCCATGCAGCACCTTCTCGTCCTGCCTGCTCAAGGCCACCCAGCCCTGTGAGCCCAGAGGGCAGAGTGGAGCAGCCCCTTGTGTCTGCCTCTGGAAGTACTGTGTCGGATTTCCATCTCTTGTGGTAAAAAGACAAGACTGGGACATGAGGAGGAAGAAGAGGAGGTCTAGGAGAGACAGCTGGGTGATGCTCATTTCGGGGGCTCAGAGGGCAGAGTCCTTCAGCCCTTCTAGAAAGGCCCACATCTAGGTCAGGGTGTGTTTGGGCTGGCTGCCCCCGTCACCTGCTCATTCCCCAGAGGTGTGTCAGTCTTCCCTGGGCCATCGGAACACAAATGTGATGCAGCTTGGTCACAGGCTATGGGGTCACCAGAAAGTGAACACATGTAATCAGGACACAGGATCAGAATGGCCTTCACAAAAAAGCTAGGGGAGCCAAGGCAAGGAGACCAATTCTCCTTCTTGAGTAAGAAGGCTGGGTAGAAGCGGTTTTCCAGATGAAATAATACTGAATTTTCCTCTTAGAGAATTGACAGACAGGCAAGAGGAAAGAAAGGCATTGCAGGTGAAAGTAGAGACATGGGAGGAAGCAGGTGCCACACAGAGCACCCTATTGGCAACAGAACTCTCTGCTGTGTTAATCAGGACTCTTTCAAATGATGGGAACCCACTTCACACTAGCTTACACCATAATAATAATAATAATAATAATTATTATTATTATTATTATTATTATTATTATTCCAGGGCTTGTGATTTTAGGTAGTGCTGGATCCAGGTGCCCAAACTGCGTTACTAGTCATCGTCCCATTCCATCTTTCAGGTCTCCATTCTTGTATGTTAGTTCTCGGGCAGGTCCTTTATACAAAGGTAACAAATGACTACGAGCAACTCTAAGCTTTCATCCTATCAATGGAAGGAGAGTTTCTCTTCCTCACGTGCTCCACACAATTGCCTTTGCCTGGTCTCACTTGTCTGTCCCTGAGTTGATCTCTGTGTACACATGGATGGCATTCCTTGGCTGGCCAAGGCTGGCACATATTTCCATTCTTTCTCTTGGCACTTGGGACAGGGTTGTGGGTGGAGATGGTTAGCTCCTTCCTAACTAGTGTAGTGGGCCACAGAAGGGTTTCACCCATGAAAATGAGGACCTGCTTCCAGGAAAGAGAATGAAGGCTGGGGAACAAAACGGGAGCTGCAGGAAGCCCACTACAGAAGGCTTGGGTGGAGGTGCCTGGAAGGAGTAGGTGGGGCCAGAGAAATGGGCTGGACCCAGTGTGGAGTGTGGATGTTATCTTGGGGACCTTGAGGAGAACCCATGAGATGAGACAGGAGAATGGCATGGTCAGGCATGACAGCTGGAGAGGTCATTCCCCTAGGAATGGAGGATGGAATGGAGGAGAATGACATGAAGACAGGGACCTATTAGGTGGCTGATGTCAGAGCCCATGGGCATGAATAAGGGTGAGGGGTGGCTCAGCGATTTCATAGATAAATGCCAGGACTTGATTGGGAGGTTGGATGTGGAATAGATGGGAGAAAAGGAGGTATTTGGAGCCACTCTCATGTTCCTGAGCCGCTGGGGAGAGGTGATATCACTCTCTAGGGGAGCTGCTGGAGAAGGGGCAGTTGGGGAAGGAGGGAAGTAGACCTTGTGAGTTGAGGAAAGAAGAGGGAAGGTGACCATGGCATTGGGTTGTGGCCTTTGATCCTTGGACTTCTTCCTTAATCCACAACTTCACCTAACTAAGTTGTTAAAAAAATAAAATAAAATAAAAAATTAAACAACCAGAGACCAGAAGGAAGAACACAACAGGGGGAGTGAAGAGCATGGAGGAGGGGAGCCTGGATGCCCTTCCTTGAACAACAGAGTTTAGGGAAATTTTAGAACCCTAAGGTAGCTTTATGAATACTTGTGACATTTGTGACAGAGAACTTGCCACAGCCATAGGCTACAAGCTAATAGGGCACAGAGGGACCAGGTTGGCTGAGGAAGCTGCTGTCTGTCCCCAGGCAGTTCTCTGTCTTGCACCAGCACTTAGCTGAGGTTCTTTGGTCTGTGTTATCTCTGGGTGACATCTCTGGGCTGGGGTGTGGGGTGCAGGGCCTCTCAGCCTAGGACCACGCATGCAGCGAGCGAGCGGCTCTCATTCCAAGCTCACTCTTCCTCTGCAGACCCTGCGGGGCATGTTATTGACCTGGTAAATGACCAGCTGCCAGACATCAGCATCTCAGAAGAGGACAAGAAAAAAAACCTGGCCCTGCTGGAAGAAGCCAAGTCTGTGAGTGAGCGATTCTTGACCCGCCGTGGGAGGAGGTCCAGGAGCGGCCCCGGAGACTCCCCATCTGGTAGGCAGGGCCCGGATTACAGGTGGTTTCCCTGAACCCCCGTGAGGCAGGGTGGGCTGGGTGGATGGGTGGTGGGTATGGAGGGAAAACCCAGGCCCCAGCTGCAGTGCAGCCCTCTTTCCATGAGGGTAGACTGTGACTCACATGTCCCTAGGCCTCAGGGGGTCTGCGCCCTGTGGAGAAACCCCTACAAGGAGAATGTCTTGCTCAGTTTCAGGAGCTCTAAATGCTGCTCAATTCTAGCCCGGAAAATTCTCCAGTTTTTCAGCCCTGTGTGTGACTATCATGGCTTCCTGTTTTGCCAACAAGTCAGCCCACTTGATACCCACAAACTGAACCTGGGCTTCCCCTCTCTCCCACCAGCTTCCACCTCCCAGACCCCTAGGTCACTCTGCATGGGTGGAGTCTGAGGCCCTGCTCTCTGCACCTCCTCAGCAAAGGTCCCAAGAGCCATCCTGGGCTTCCTCCCCCAACCTCCAGCTGCAGACTGGGAAGGACCTTCGCACTCTGGGGAAGGAGAGGCAGTATTGGGGAAAATTTTCTGGGTTAGAAGGAAGATTTTTCAGGGCTCTCCTGTGGTCCCTCTTCTTCCTGAGCAAAAAGTTGAGACAGGGTTTGGACAAGTCTGAATGGACTTAGAAGGGCAAGGAGAGCATTTGAAATCAGGGCCATCCTGGGACATCTAAAAGTACAGTCCTTGGGGCTTTAGCAATATCAGGTCCTTGGTTCTGGAAGGTGCTCTGAAGTCAGGGTAAGGAATGTATCTCCCCACTTCCCAAATGACTTGAGGGTCCCTTGTGCTGGGCTGGCAGCAGAGAAAAGTTCTCTGCAATAGGAGATTTGCATGGCAGTCAGAATTGGCCCCTGACAAGACAGGCCGAGTCCCCAGGGTTGAGAAATGTCTGAAAGGACATTTGATTAGGTGGAGGTCCTGACCCTTCACCAACACCAGCCTCTTTGTGTCTATCTCCACAGCTGTTTCCCCGCACCACAGCCCAGGAGCTTCTCCCGCACACTCCAGGAGCAGCTCACTCACAGTCCCCACCTTGCCAGGTGAGGCCCAGCCATCCTGCCTTTGGCCTAGCCTGACCAGGATGCTTCCCACTGGCCTTCCCTGCCTGCAGCCTTCTGGATCAGGACTCCTGCTGTGTCCCCTTCTCAGGGGGCTCCCAGCCAGGTCACCCTGAGGAGGCCGATCTGTCTATTGGGGTTTGGGACCAGTGTGTGGAGGCAGGAATAACTGAAGACACCCAGGCTGGGTGAGGACAAGGGCAAGGTTATGGGAAGGGGGCTGTGATGGGTGCTCATTGCTCAGAGAGAAGTTAGCACAGAGCTTATTTGGAAAGCGCTCTTGTGTGGGCCACTCTTTGCATTTGATTTCTTCCCTGTCCTTTGGCTGTGTCCAAGCCACACACCCCCTCAGACCAGCAGGGGATTGGTGGGGGAAGGACGGCGTGCCCCGGAAAGCAGCCTGCCCTGTCAGTGCAGCCAGGCAAGCCTGGGCTCACATCAGCAGCCAGGGGTCACATCCAGCACCTATGCTTCCTGCCCATGTGACCTTGAGGTCTCTGTATGCCTCACTTTCCTCATGATTTCCATGGGAATTCACCACCTAAGAACTAGCTGGCGTGTGAGAGGCACTTGACAAATGGCCACGTCTCTGGCTCCCAGGCCTACGATTGCTAAGGGACGGCATCCTGCAGAAAGGCTGTGTTTTTGCTAAAGGGAGAAATGAGGGTCTGGGGTGCTGGACATCATTTCCTGTGTCAACCATTCCAGGTTTGGATGTGTGCGGTGGCTCGCAGTCCCCTCTGCCAGGAGCACCTCCACAGGTAAGGGTCCACTGGCTGTGGTGTTTCCATGCCAATGGACCTCTCCCCTCACCTCTTCACTGCTGGGAGGCCCTCCATGACCCTGAGCTCGGGTGCTGGGTGGGGAGGCATTCACACCACAGCTAGGCCTCCTGAGGCATTTCAAAAGGAAGCCAGCCTCTTCCCATCCAGGCTGACCTGTGTTCACTTCTTCCAGCAGAAGGGGGATGACGCCGATGTCTCCGCACCTCACCTTGGCGAGCCTGTGAGTTTGAGCTCTGTCCCATTTGGATGACCTCGGCTGGCCCCTGGGCAGCCTGCAAGTGTGTGTGCATGTGGGCATGTGAGGGGAGGGTAGAGACTGGGCAAACAGCAGGTTCCTCTGCCCTACCATGAGGTGGAGCCAGTGGGGAGACAGGATTCGATCAGGTTGCTGGCCAGAGGCAAGTGGAACTCCAGGCCCAGCAGCAGCCAGGCACAACTGATGCTCCTCTCAGCTCCAAAGAATGTATAGGAAAGACCCAGCCCCTGCTGGAAACAGCCAGGAATATTTCATCTCTGTTGATGAGCAACAGAATTGCCCACGCTGCTCAGAGCAGGTGGCCAAGCACTCCAGGTGGAGTGGAGGGCAGGCAAGATTACAGTCTTGCCTGGAACTGGGCCTGGGATAGAGTTTTTTGAAGATTCAGCACCTACACAGGTGGCAGATAACCACACGCAAGCCCTCATGTCCCCCCCACCCCCAAAGCAGGGCAATGAAAGAAGAGTGCAGAATCTTGGAACTTCCGAGGAGTAAGATGCCACTTTGCAAGGATCACCTAGTTATATGACCCTTATCCTCTTTGGGTTCATGGACATCTCTGAGAAATGATTAAAAAGTGTGAATTTTCTTCCCAGAAAAATACTCCTGACACCCACAAATATATTTGCACATTTGCATATAATTTCAGAGTATATCAACCTGTGGGAAATGTGATCCCTAAGAGTTAAAGGCCTTGCCAGGCAGAGCCAGGACTTGAATGTGGGCAACTGAGCTGGAGCCAAAGCTTTCCTCCCAATGTAGGAAAGCTCTCCTCCTTAGCTTCTAGTGCTTGACAAGTTCAGGACTAGTTTTATTTTTTATTAATTTTTGTATTTATATATGACAGTGGAATGCATTATAATTCTAATTACACATATAGAGCACATTTTTCCTATCTCTGGTTGTATACAAAGTATATTCACACCATTTTGTGTCTTTATACATGTACTTTGGATAGTAATGTCCATTACATTCCACCATAATTTCTAACCTCATACCCCCTCCCTTCCTCCCGCCCCTCTGCCCTATCTAGAGTTCATCTATTCCTCCCACGCTCCCTGTCCATACCCCACTATGAACCAGCCTCCTTATATCAGAGAAAACATTCAGCATATGGTTTTTTGGGGGATTGGCTAACTTCACTTAGCATTATCTTCTCTAACTCCATCCATTTACCTGCAAATGCTATAATTTTATTCTCTTTTATCGCTGAGTAATATTCCATTGTGTATATAGGTTGGTTCCACAGTTTAACTATTGTGAATTGTGCTGCTATAAACATTGATGTGGCTATGTCCCTGTATTATGCTGTTTTTAAGTCCTTTGGGTATAGACCGAAGAGAGGGATAGCTGGCTCTAATGGTGGTTCCATTCCCGATTTTCCAAGAAATCACCATACTGCTTTCCATATTGACTGAACCAATTTGCAGCCCCACCAGCAGTGTATGAGTGTACCTTTTCCCCCACATCTTCACCAACACTTATTGTTGTTTGTATTCTTAATAGCTGTCATTCTGACAGGAGTGAGATGAAATCTTAGAGTAGTTTTGATTTGCATTTCTCTAATTGCTAGAGATGATGAACATTTTTTCATATATTTGTTGATTAATTGTATATCATCTTCTGAGAAGTGTCTATTCAGGTCCTTGGCCTATTTATTGATTGGGTTATTGGGTTTTTTTTGGTTTTTTTTTTTTTTTGGTGCTTAGCTTTTTGAGTTCTTTATATACCCTAGAGATTAGTGCTCTATCTGATGTGTGAGGGGTAAAGATTTGCTCCTAAGATGTAGGCTCTCTACATCTGTTTCTTTTGCTGAGAAGAAACTTTTTATTTTGAGTCTATCCCATTTATTGATTCTTGATTTTAATTCTTGTGCCAAAGGAGAAGTTCCTGACTGGTTTTAAATTGCAGGTCCCCTTGTCCTCACTGTCAAACCCCAGGCTTGTTGTGTGTTCCTTGGCTGGCTCGGCCTGAATGAGAAGCCTTCCACCTTATCCACTCCACCAACACACACACACCAATGTGCCACTTGACAACGTCTGTATCTCCTCTTCAACCTGCTTTCAGGACCCCAACTCTACCTTGTCTCTTTCAGAATATTCCCAAAGGGCTAGCTGACCGGAAGCAGAATGACCAGAGGAAAGTGTCTCAGGGCAGGCTGGCTCCTCGCTCTCCCACAGTTGAGAAGTCCAAAGAGCTTACAATAGAACAAAAGGAAAACTTTGATCCCCTTCAGCACCCCGAGACTACACCCCAGGGCCCAACTTCTGGCACAAGCAGCAGTGGGAAAATGGCCCTGAACAGCCCCCAGCCTGGCCCTGCTGAGAGCGAGTTGGGGAGGCAGCTCCTGAAGACAGCCAGGGAGGGCAATCCTCTGCCCAGAAGTCCAGCCCAGGGCTCGGGAGGGGTGGCTTCACCAGCTCCCCAGGGAAAAGGCTCAGCCGGAGAGCCCCAGGGATCTAAGTTTGGCTCTAAAGCTGAGCTGCGTCCCCCTGTGTCCCGGCCACCCCTGATACGGGGAGTGTCCTGGGACAGTGGCCCCGAAGAGCCTGGGCCCCGGCTGCAGAAAGTGCTTGCCAAGCTGCCTCTGGCAGAGGAAGAGAAGCGGTTTCCAGGCAAAGCCAGTGGCAAGCTGGCCAAGACTCCCGGGCTTAAAGACTTCCAGATACAAGTGCAGCCCGTGCGGATGCAGAAACTGACCAAGCTCCGTGAGGTGGGTTTCTAAGGACCAACAGGGCAGGGTGAGAATGCTGGGTCCCTCCTGGGCTGAAGACCTCTGGGCTGAGGCTGGACCCTGGGGAAGGGCAGCTCTGGCCTGGACGTGGATTTCACAGGGCCCCAAACTTCCCTACTCAGAGAAGCCAGGCCACATGCATGACATCTTCATAGTCCCAGTTTCAGGCATGCTTTGCACTTATTAATAGGCAGAAGTCAGCTTAGAATATAGCCACCAAACAAAGCCACATTTCAGGGTAAGGTGGGTGTGTGGAGACACACATGGGCCCTCAGTCCTGAGCTGTTTTCCTTCCCCAGCCAGAGCTGGTGACTCGTAAATGACCCTCTGATCAAACCTGGTCATGCTTAGGACTGGGCGAGACTGGGATTAAATAGGTTTTCCTTTTGTAATAGCACCCAATCTTTCTTCCTGATGCCTGGATCTAAGGCCCTTGGTTAAATATGATGAGGACCATGAAGGGCTTCTCCTTCCATGGTGAATTTTTCCCAATGTCCCTGGTGCCCCCAACTTCCTTTGGCCATCAACCTAAGCACAGTGGCCATCCACGGGGCTGCCACACTATGCAAGGGATGATTGGGATGTCCAGAGATGCAGGGGAGAGAGGCCAGAGGGAGGGAAAGAAGAGCTGACAAGGCAAAGAAATATGACCCAGTCCTTTCTTCCTGAGAAGGCCACCCCAGACACAGAACAAAGCAACTGGGATTCTGCCTGGTGGGGCCTAGAGCTGGACAGTGCTCCCCTAAGAGGAGAGTGTGGGACAGGAAAGGAAATGAAGAACCCAATAGCACTCCAGCACAAGTGAGGGTATTTCTGTGTTAGAAGGACACGTTCCAATGCTGATCACTGTCCTACTCAGAAATGGTGCTCTAAGTTGGAGGCTCAGGGGAGCCGGGCCTGTCTGCTAGTGTGAACACTTTACACGTAAAACCTTACCTCACCAGAAAGACCTAAGAAACCAGTGGAGCTGGACAGGGACTGGAGGAGCTACCCATGGTGGGCCACAGTTCCACATCTCTGGGGGGCAGGTGAAGCCAAAGATTCCACACAGCCAGGGATTTGCCTTCACGAGCCTCTAAGACCTGGGCAACAAACCACCCCATCCCCACCTAGCAAAGAAAGTTATAGGTAACCTGGAGGCCCCATGCTGCCAACTGCCTCCACAGCAGCTGAGCACCCTCCCACTGCCCAGGTCCACTGTGCTGAGAGCTGATGGACTGTGGGCCTCCAGCTTCTTAAGGAAACAGGTAAAGGGCTTGGTCCCGCTTCCCTTTGGATCATGAGCACCCTCTGCTGGCCCCTTCCTTTCCTTCTTTACCCTGCTCCCCCCCCCCCCCCCCCCCCGTTCCATTTTAATAACTCACATGGCCTCTGCCACCCAGGAGGCTGAAAAATCCATTGATGACATAAGTCAAGTGGGTGCTCTGCCAGGCATTACTCAGAGGGCCTGAGTCTGATGCTACCTGACTTGGAGCAGGTGTGGGCCTAACGATGCCACACACCTATGATCAGCATCCCACCTCTCCCCAGCTCTGCCTGCTGAGGCCCGAAGGTAGCAATTCTCAGGCCTCATTTGTCTGGAGGTGCCATAAAGGCCATTGAAGAAGGAATGGTGGGCAGGGGACAAGTCCTGGAGTGATCCTCCCTGCCCAGAACAGCAGGGCAGGAAGGTGCAGTCAGCCAAGAGATCACCAGAGAGGATCACAGGTGTACCCAGGGAAACTTCCTGTGCCCAAGCCCCCAGTTCTGTTTGTCCTCCAGTGTGGCCGAGCACTGAGGCCCACAGACTTCTTAGAAAAACAGGCTACACCAAGTACAAGAGCCAAGGAATGTGGCACTAAAGGGGTTTCAGGCACCTTTGCAGGCTGGGGGAGGAACTGGTGCCATGTTCTGCCTATTTACTCCCCTTTGCTGCTGCCCCAGTGTTTCCTAGCCTGGTTCAGTGTTGCAGAACCACAGTGGGAACCCAGAGAAGCATCCAGTCTGATGCCACCACGTGAAACACTGTCTCTCTTTTCCCATAAAGGAGCACATCCTGATGAGAAATCAGAACCTGGTGGGGCTCAAGCTTCCTGAGCTGAGTGAAGCAGCTGAGCAGGAGAAAGGTAGGTGGGTGGGTGGGGCAGGGGCTCCTCTGGCCAGGGCTGAGCTGTCTGCCCACCCCATCAAGGCTGGGAAATGTGTGAACACCAGACTTCCTGCCCAAGGCCTTGGTCCATCCCAAGGGTGGTGTGTTCCAGACACAGAGCAGTATTTGCAGATGAATGAGGGAAACAGATGGTGTTTCCTGCCCAGGCAGAGCACCCCCAAACCTGTCTCTTTCCACCAGCTGCCTGGGCCCTATGAGCAACAGTGGGTCTGGAAGGGTGCCCCAGGCCTGAACTTTTGACCCTGCCTTTTCCCCCTCACACCCAGGAAGCCTCCCAAATAGACTAGTTCCTCTTTCAAAGCCACCAGAACCATCTCTTGCTTTCTAACTGCTGTCACCACAAAGTTCATACCCCAGCCTCGCCCTGCTGGGTGCCTGCAAGTCTCTTCCTCCAGGCTCCAGGTCTCTACTGTCCTACCCACCCTCATGCCACATTCATTGGAAAACAAGTCTTTTCATCTCCCACCTGCCTTAGTGGATTTCTGACTCTCCTCCCTCTGCCTCTGGGATCCAGTCCTCTTCCTAGCGCTCTCCTTGCCCATCTTCGGGCCTGTTCTTCAGCACGCATATGCTAGCCCCACTACACGTCAGAACTGAGCAGCTCAAGTCCTGGCTCTGCCACTGCCCAGCCACATGGCCTGGGCAAGCTACTTGACCTCACCATGCCTGATCTCCCTCAAGACATGTGTAGAATGGGACTAATCATGGTTGCCTCAAAGGTCATTAAGGGGATTAAATAAGCTGTACTTGTAAACTAACTGGAACAGTGCTTGGTAGGTAAGCGTTGTCTGATGTTAGCTGTTACCCCTGAGTGGAAGCCCCCTAGGGCAGGTATCTGTCTAGACACCCCCCCATCTGTGTGTGTGTGTGTGTGTGTGTGTGTGTCTACTGCTAAATGCCTGGCACTACTAGGTCCTGAATAAGTATTTTTTGAATAAATGAATGAATGAAATTGTGTACGGCATGGCAAAAGTCATTGCAGGGAAGTTGTTGAGACAGGTTCATAAAAATAATCTCTAACCATAGTGCCTTGAGTTGGGGAGGACCAACAAGGTATACTCAGAGGGAAAAGTGTTTCGGCAGGCCAGGCTCTGTCCTGCTCTGTTCCCCACACCTCCTCCCAGGGGCCACTCACCCTCTTGCCTCTGTGCGGTTGTCCACACCATATATCTCTCCTGACATGCCACCTCCTCTCCATTCTCCATCACATACCTGCCCCTTAAAGCTGTGGGTAAGTCCTACCAGTTCTGAAATCCCAGCTGCTTCCTTGCTTTCTTTTGAATCACTGCCTATATCCTACTCCTCTGTTTGGCACTTATTAATTTTTTATAGTGGTAAGATGTATAATATATACTTGATTATTTTTTACCATGGGAGTATACAGTTCTGTTGGCATCAAGCAGACTGTGCTACTGCGACCATCATCCATCTCCAGAACTTCTTCATCCCCCCAGACTGAAACTCTGCATCCACTAAACACTAGCTCCCCTCTCCTGCCTCACCCAGCACTTGGCAAACACAATTCTACTTTCAGTCTCTGACAACTCTTGTACAATATTATATCCTACCTCTTGTAATGTAATCATGATATACATTTTCTATAGTGCTTTCTGGAGTATACATCATTTTGCACTCTGGTTTATTCATTCCCAATAGACTAAAAAGGCAGCAATTCTTGCTCTCATCTTAAAATTGAGGAAAGGTGATCCAAAGGGCTCCTGTGTCCAGATTGCCTGGTTTTGCCATTGCATGATCATGATCACTTTTGAAATGGTTTTTTTTTCCATATGATATTTCAGACAAACTGATACAGAAAAGGCCAGTAAGCTGGGGAGAGGTCAGTGGGGATGCTCCAGGTGCAAAAGTGCCTTCTGGAACTCTCTTTGTCCTCTGTGGTACTAAGGCACCCCAGTGGACCCAAGCTTCACGGTTCACAGTGACCACTTCATGCTGCCCATGGTCAGTGACAGCGCAGAAGCCTTCTATTCATGGATTGCCATGTGCAAGTGTCCTGGGACTCAACAATGAGTTGGAAGCCCCAGTCTGAAATATAGTAACAAACACCTACCTATTCAACAGGAGAAAGGAGGTTTTAGGAAAGAAAAATTCCTGACAACATTTTTTTAAAAGCTAAGTTTTGTTTTAAATGAACCGTCTTTAGAGGAATCTTTTAAAATGAATATTTCTCTACTTTGAATTTTAAAAATTTGCTTATTAAAGCAGATTTGAAACACTTGGAAAAACTTATCTTAAAATTTCACATACAACCCCATAAATTATGAAAAAGTGACAATTGTTATACTTTCCAATATTTACTCATATTTATAATTTTTCATAAGTTGATTTGATAGTATGCCTACACTTTCCCTTTCTGCTTTGTTTTTACTTATTTATAAATAATTCCATATATTTTGACTTGTCTTCATATTTATCATTAAAGGGTACGTATTTCCTTTTGTATTAATGTATCTATTGTTGGACATTTTAGTGTTTACAGTTCTTTTAACCATGATTAACAACCCTATTATAAACAATTTTGTACTTGTAGGTTTTTTTTTTTTTCTTTCTTCCTTTAAGTTACTCCCTTGGCACATGCTCAGGCTTGAGATTCACTAATTCAAAAGTGTATAAATCTTTGCATTTATTGAATTGCCTCCCATGTATAATGCTATCTCTCTCCAGTGAATACGTATGTTTTTCTCTTAAGCTTGATCAGCTCTAGATTTTGTTTTATATTTGGTCCTATTGACCAAAATACTGTATAGTAAGAACCAGCTAATCAATAATGACAATTACAATGTGTTGTTATTAGTGTGAAATGCCACTTCATTATTATTGCATTAATTTGCTAGTAAGTTAAAACTTTAAACTTTGAAACATTTACTTTCTTTTTTTCTTTTGGGGTGAATCAGCTACTCATTTTTTTGTCTATGAATCCATTCGTGTCCTAGGCTTTTTTTGTTGTTGTTGGTAATAAATGAAAACGTGACAGATATTAACCCTGGCTGGCTATGTTTTTCTCAATATTTTTTCTTTATCATTTTTTCTTTTTAATGAATTAGAGAAATTATAAAGTTTTTATACAATCATTTTTGCTTCTTTTCCTTTGGGAATTCCTCCATTATTTTAATCATCATAAAAATATTCTGTGTAGGGAAATAGTTCTATTTTTATTAGTTTGGTTTACCTATATCTTTGTTAATACCACTGAGCCTCTTTTGAGATATAGGTAGATCTTGTTATTGAAGTCATATTTTTAAAGATATATTTCTTCTGTGGCATAGACAGTCATATTTTACATTCTTTTGGATATATATCACAGACTAATGCCAGATCCCAATCGATACCACATTGTAATCACTGCTTTCATGATAAGTGCAGTAGGGTTCAATCTCCCCCATTGCTCTTTTTTCCCCAGAATATTTGTTAATATTCAAGAATATAGAGAGACAATGAAAATAAGAGCAAGAGCAACTTAGGCAAGAACTTGGGAGATCTGAGTTTGTGTCCCAGCCCAGAAACCAATTAAGGGATGTTTATATGTTTTTCAACCTCTCAGGGTCTCCATTCTTGTTAGAAACTGATACCATTTTGTGTAACATTTTAATTGTGGCTGCTCTAAACCTATACATTGTATTCAGAACTGCCCAAGTACTGTTGGTCTTAAAATTTATAGATCTTTTTAAATTTGCAAACAAATAGTTCTCATTCAGGCACATTTGTCCTTCTGATAATTTAGGTATTCCCCTAAAAATTTTGAGGTCCTTTGTGGGCATTACCCTTGTGTCTTCTATGTGGTTTGTACTTTGCCTGTTTATTTATGAAGCAGAGTCATTTTTATTAGATTTTCTAGCTGACAATTAGTGGCACAGATGAATGCCACTCAGTTTCTTGTATAATAAACATTACTTAACATGATGGACTGATTACTACGGTGACTAACTGGTGTGGTTACTAGAGGGATTGCTACAGGCTAAGCATGGGACAATGTTGGACCTTAGAAAGTGGCGTGGCCTTCTGCTTATCTTTCAACTGAGGATATTGAGGTTTAGGGAGATGAAAGTCATGTGGTTACTAATTACTAAAACCAGGATTGAAGCCCAGATGTGTCTAACTTCAGGGGCCACTTGGCAGAACACTCTTCTTGTTTAATCAACCCACCTGTTCTCTTTATTTTATCCAACTCACCATTTGTCCTAGTTGTATGTGCATGTGTGTACATTTCTCTGTGTGTACCTGTGTGTGTTTTATTACTTTGGCAGCATTCTCTAATTTGATAATGGTGATAGGCAAAACATTATTTGCCTTATTTATCTTTTTAGTTAAATTGGTTTTTTCCCCTCAAAAATCATATTAAACAAATGTACTATTTGTTTATATGTACTATTTAAATTTTTATTTATTATTTGATATTTATATTACTCAATATCATACAATATCTAATAATAATAAAATATGAATGAAACAAATATGGTGTCTGGGTTGGGATACCACACTCACCTCTTTTTTTAAATTCTTTTTAGATATACATGACACAACAGTGTATTTTGACATATTATATAAAACATGATATTGTTTCATATTTTATATTATTTTATGTATTTACCCAAGGTAATAGTTTTCTCCTCCAAGTTTCAAGATTGAATTTTACCAAATGTCATTTGGATATCTATTGAAAAAAATCATATGAATTATTTTATATAATTTACTTAATAATTTTCCATAAATGGAAATAAACCTTTATTTCTGGTGTTCTTACTTCTGGGTACTGGAATGAACTCATTTAATCATGACAAGTTTTCTTTTATATATTCTACCAAATTCTCAATATTGGTATCTCTTTTAAAGTATTGTGCAACTTTCCTGCTTAGGTAAAATAAAATCTAAATTATTGTAACATAGAGAACCCCAATACAATAACGTGTTGGAGAGTGGAGGTTGTTTCACTCTGGAGTAAAAGTTCCAAAGTAAACTGTTCAAGTATCAGTTGCCGCTGCTCCAAGCAAGCAATCTGGGACCCTGATTTCGTCCCTGTTGTCATTTTGCCATGGCCTGTGGCTACAAAGTCAAAGCTGAATCAGATCTTGGTTCTCACTACATGGAAGGAGAAAGAGTGGAGATCCAAAGTAGATAGATAGATAGATAAGTAGGGTAGGGATTGCATACCTCTTTTTATCTGCAATTGTGTAGAGGCTGATGTCGCATGACCATAAATAGCAGAAAGGGAATCTAGGGACCTGGTTGCTAGCCAGACAGCTGGCCGCATACCCAAATTAAACTCCATCCAGTTGGGCAGATTTTGGTGGGTGACTAGGTGCTTATCATATTGTCTTTTTACTTAACATATACTTACCTATATTTAACATATATGGAACTTTTTAATTTTAAAATTGTTTTATAGTATTGCACAAAGAACTGATATAAATACGTATATTTTTCCACACTCACCTTTTATTTTATTCTTTTTGATATACATGACAGTAGAGTATATTTTGAAATATTATATATACATGGGGGTATAATTCCTATTCTTGTAGTTGTATATGATGTGGAGTTACACTGTTCGTGTATTCATATATGAACACAGGAAAGTTATGTCTGATTCATTCTACTGTCTTTCCTAAACCCATCTCCCCTACCTTCCCTTCATTCCCCCTTGTCTAATCCAATGAACTTCTATTGTTTCCTCATCCACTCTCCTTATAGTGTGTTGGCATCCACATATCAGAGAAAATATTCAGCCTTTTGGTTTTCTGGGACTGACTGATTTCACTTAGCATGATAGTCTCCAGTTTCATCCATTTACCTGCAAATGCCATAATTTCATTCTTCTTTATGGCTTAGTAATATTCCATTGTGTATATATGCCACATTTTCTTTATTCATTCATCTGTTGAAGGGCATGTAGGTTGGTTCAATAGCTTAGTTATTGTGAATTAAGTCTCTATAAACATTGATTATTCTGACCTCTTAATAGTATCTATATTATTTCTACTTTTTCTCTATTACTAAAAAATTGTATAATGAACATTGTCCTACACGTATCTTTATAGAAATGCATGTTTTTCTAAGGGATATTATTCTATAAGTGCAATTGATTGATCAAAAGGTATTTACATTTAAATGTATAACATACTGCCAAATTAGCTTACAAAAGATTTTGCCAACTTAAACATGTACTATCTACAGCAGTACCTTACTATCCAATATTATTAAAGAATAAACTGGATTTTAAAAGTAAAATGATCAGGTAAATGAATGATTCCTATTAGCACAAATTTAACCATGGTAGGTCTTTAATAAATGCAAACTTCCTCTTAACTTTCTCTCAGTTTGATAGTGTGGATGGTTAAGAATTCAAGCTTCATCATTTACTAGCTGCAAATCCTTGAGCAAGTTTCTCATTTTCTTGGTGCCTCAGTTTGCTCATCTATAAAATGGAGATTATATTGACACCTGCTTCACTGAGCTGGTATAATGCTTTGTGTGATACTAGTCTTTAGTCCACCAGGCACCTGACTGTAGAAGTCTATCTTGTTGACCAAGTGGGACATTTTTTGTTTTTTAACTCTGCTCCACAGTGATAGGTCAGCGAAGGAGATGTGGGCAACTGTACATTTGGACTGCCATTTGCAGAATTCCTTCTCTTACATTCTGAAAGCCCCTTTCCCTACCAGGACAAAAATCTGTGGGAGCACTCTGAGAGCTGGCCCAGAAAGTATTTACAGGTTCTAAATTCAACAATGCATATGAGCTCATGGGGAAAACTCGAGTCTCTTAAGATGCTTGCTGGCTGTTCCTTTGGGAAATGGGGTAGATTCTTATCAGAACATTCTGGAGTCTTCAGAGCTTTGGCTCTCCTTCAGTTTCTGAGAACTGGGAGGCTCTTTTCCCTGCTACATCTGATCTGTCCAACAGTCCAACCAGTTCCTTTGTCTTTGTTTGTTCTTTGATCACTTGCAAGCTATTTCAGGACAAAGATGGGCGGCTGATGTGAGCCAGGGCTCACATTATATGATCTACGTTATATGATACAATGCATTAGATGAAAAAGACTCAAGGCCTACTCTCAAGGGTAGGGTCTTGTCCAGCTATCATCCCAGTCATCTCAGCTACCTCAACAGCTTCCTAACCAGCCTCTCAGCCTGCACTCCTGACCCCCTCACCCCAACCAGTCCCTCAGCCTGCACACCTGACCACCTCACTCACCTCAAACCATGACCACAGAGCCAGAGGAATCTCTAAATAAAAATCTGCTTCGGTATGTTCAGAGGCTTTATTCTGCTCTTAGGATGAGCACTTGAATCCTTAGTGGGACCTACAAGGCCTCGTGTGGTGGACCCACTTAGCTCCCAGCGTCTTCTAGGGCCACTCTCCCTCTCACTGTTAACGTCTGTCCTCCTTTCAGCCTCTCATTCCTCAGCCTTTTTAGGCTTGGCACATGCTATTCCCTCTACATGGAATGTTCTGCCTCTTTGCCTAATGAGCTCTCACTTATTCCTAAACTATCTAGTCAAAAGTCACTTTTCTATGGAAGGCTTTTCTGGCACCTCCAGTTCTCTTCTTTGTAAAATTTATCAGAGTATAAAATGAAATGTTTAGATGTTTCTCTGATTAACCTCTATCCCCTCAGATAATAAGCTCTCAGAGGACTGTCGTGTGCCAATTTTGCCTGGAACTTAGTAAGCACCTCAGTAGATGTGCTTACTAATACAAGGGTTGACAAAGTCACTACGATACATGGTGATAAGACTTAAAAAATATTTAAAAAATTGTATAGATGCAGTAAGCAGATTTGCAATGCAAGCTCTCATCTTGAGTGCTTTATTTTCTCCTGACCTGAGCAACAGTTATTAGATCACTGTATCATGAGGAAATAGTCAATTCAAAACACGGACCACAGAGTCCCCAGCCTGCCATTAGGTTTGAACAACTGAGCAATTTTGGCATATATCTAGAGGGTTAATAGTTTAGAGCAAAAGGCAATGGTTTTAAATTGTACATTTTTTCTTACAAATGTTCAGATTTATTTCTTTGGGAGAGCAATTTCAATGTGTAGAATCTAAGCCATTCATAAGCTGTTGAACTGGGAGACCAAAGGAGAAAAAAAAATAGAATGTAAATTACTTAGGAACAAAGAGGAAGAAGCAGCCCTCTCAGTAGGGGTGGATTGGGGAAGGTTTCAAGAGGAGCAGCTTCAATCTGAGGAAGAGCAGACCATCCTGGGCAGGGGGAGTCAGTGGGAACAAAGATATGTAGGTATAATCTAGTGCTTGGCATGTTTCAGGAACAGAAGGAATCCCAGGTGAATCAAGTGTGGCCCGTGTGGCCCCAGAGATGGGCAGTGGGGCTGGAGCAGTGGGTCAGGATGAGGGAGGCTGAAGTCTTTGCTGGCCAAAGCTAATGAGTTTGAACTTCATCTAGGACACTTTGGAAAACCAGAGACACCTGAAGGTGAGGTAGCTCAGGATCCAATCCATCGGTTAGAATCATTCTGGACAGATTACAAAAGATAGCTTGAGACAGAAGAGGCTGGAGGCCAAGGGCCATCGTGTAGGAGGATGGGGAAACAGTGAGGAGATGGTATAAATGTCAGGAGGACAGTTCGAGAGCTAACTGGAGGCAAGCTTAGCGAATTTGACAAGGGGGATGAGGGTGAAGGGGAGACCTGAAAGACCCCAGGCATCCACATGCGCAGCTACGTAGTGGATGGTGACATTAATCAGGATGGGAGCATGGGAGGGGAGCTTGCTAGAATAGACAGCGTGTTTGGGTTTGGATACAGGAATGCCCGCAGGAAGCAGCCGGGATGCAATTGTCTGTCAGACCTGTTTTTGCATCCTGGCTCTCCCACTAACCAGCTGGGCCCTGGGGAATCTACTTAGCATAGATGAGCTTCAGTTTCCCTGGGGGGGGGGGGGCTTATTTACTTTGCAGGGCTATTGTAAGAGATAAATAAGAATGATCATCTAATGTGTAGCTGATGATAAATGGTGACTATTGAAGTTATTTCATTCTCTTTATCCAGGTGGTCATGTCTAAGATGTGGCTGGATATCTGGATCTGGATTTTGAGAGAGTTGTGGGCTGAGGCAGAGAAGTAGATTGATGGGCAGTCCTTCCAGATAGCCCTAGAGTGGGCTCAGAGTCTCATATCTCACACAGACCAGAGCCCTTCCTGAGAAGACAGATAGGAAGAAAATCTGTTCCAACCAGTAGCCTTGGCTTTGGAGGATCATCCTGTGTTCAGTACATCTTTAACAAAGCCCCAAAGTTTATTTTCCTCAAATCCCTGAGATGTCCAGAAACCAGTGTTTTCATTAGGATGAGCAAGTATAAGCAGATGTTTTGAAACATTAAAAATGGTTCATGCTCATTATCAAGAATTTCAACTCATAATGAAAGATACAAAGAAGAAAGTAAAAAGTAGCTTACACCAAAAACCCCCTCCCTACAAAATACAGAAGGAGGAAAGGAGGGAGATTAGACTAGATGAATTTTTTCAAAATAAAAAAAAAAATTACAACTTAATTGAGTTTGAATTAAAGTGAAGTGAAACTACAGGACTTGCTGAATTTTGGTAATTGCTTCCTCCAAAGAGAAGAAATTAGTTTCTAAAAGTTTTGAAATTGTATTATGAAATTCATTAGGGGTTTGGAGTTGTGGTCGGTTTTTGCATGTTTTAAATCCAGATGGTTATTCTAAACTTTGTACCCAGCACTTGTTTTAACCAGGTAAGACACACAAACCAGAGAAATGATTCTTAGGAAGGAAGATATTTTTACTCACAGATTCCCCAAAACAGGAGACACAGCCCACCTTGGCGCAAGGCTACCTGGGCAAGGACCAGGGTTAGTCAAGAGGCGGAGGAGGGAGGGGAGAATTGAACCCAGGCTTTTACTGGGGTTTTCATGGGAAGGAATGGGCAAGGGAAGGGAGGGGTACCCTGAGTAAGCTTAGGATTGGATAGCTTGAATAATATTGTCAGGCTTGGCTAGAGGGGAGGTGTCTGGTCGTCAGGTCCTTGTTCCTGGGTGCTCTAGAGCAGGGAGAATATTGGCTTGGAGTGTGTGAGTTTGATAAAGAAAATGGTTGGGTGCAGGTTCTGGATTGGTTGGTTGGTATGTTAAAGCTGAACTTGAAAGAAACTTGGCTTCTATCTCCAGGAATTACCTAGCCTTGGAAAGGCAGTATCTCCAGGATTAAGGCCCCAAACCCTTGACACCAAGAATAAAGACAAGAACATTCTGTCACTACGATGGTCCTACTGACTTCCTGGGGGAAAAGATTAGAATGGCAGCATTTCTTCCCACCTTCATAATACTTCCTGCCTTTTATGTCACTACCTATACATGTGCTGAATTCTCCTTTGTTTATTATCAAGGTTATAGCTTTTATAATCCATTCTGCAGCCACAGTTTTCACAGTTGTTCAGCCTTGGACTTACATGTAAAAGGATGTCATGTTCACCACTGGTACTTTACCATGGCTCACCATCCCCAAATTGATTTTGATTTTTTCCTTGGTTAACTGGAATTTCATGATCATAGTTTGCTCAGGAGGGATGAGAGATGCTGTATTCCCTGAGTTCTAACACGTTTGTAAATGTTGTCCAGATCTTGAACAATAACTTACACAATTGTAAAATCCTTCCCCTCAGAGCTCTGTAGATTTGCTCCACTGACTTGAGTGTCAGTAGAGAAATCTAAGGCCAGTTGTTTGCCTGCACTCCTTAGCAATCACCTCCCCCAGTAGGTTTCTTACTTTTCTGTGATGGTGGCTGGAGAAGCATTTCTTTATCTACCTATCTTCTTATGCCAAATGCCCCTTACCTACAAATTCAGGAGGAAGGGAGGAGGGAGATGAGACTAGATGAGCTTTTTCAAAATTGAAATACAATTTTTTTAAAATAGGAGGTCAACTTACAACTTCAGCTTTCCCCTCATTTCAGGAAATTTTTTCTTCTGTTATATCTTTGAATATGTTCTTTGTTTCATTGATTTGCTTCACTATTCCAGAAAGAACATAATCTATACAGTGGTCAACAGTGTCTCAACTCCATGTTCATATTCCATCTCTATATACGTCATTCTTTTGTTAAATATTTTTTTAAATTATAGATGGACACAATGTCTTTATTCTATTTATATGTTTTTATGTGGAGCTGAAGATCAAACCCAATGCCTCACAAGTGCTAGGCAAGTGCTCTACCACTGAGCTCCAGCCCCAGCCCCATGCTTCATTCTTTCTTTTCTTCCTTGCATTCCTTGTGATCATTCAGTCTCTCTCACCTTCCTTACTAATTCTATTTGAAGCTCTATATGTTATATTTCATATTATTATATTTAATTTTCCAACCTTTGGTTACTTCTGTATTTTCCAGTTCTGTTATTTTGATCTTCAATTTCTTTCCTTATGTAGAAACCCTCTTTTATCTCTGTATGATCTTCTCATCTCATCCTTCCTTTCTTATTTTAGTTTTTTTTTCCAGGTTCTAATTTCTCCTAGAGTCAACAAATTTCTGGCATATATTTTGCACAGAAATGCATTTTTGCATTTTGGTTTTTTTTGCAGCTATGTTTCCATCCTGACATCTGTCTCCTACATGTTTCCCTTTTTTCTTCCTTTCTACCTTCCTTCCTTCTGTCCTTCCTCTTTTAACTTTAGTATTTTTGTATAGCTGCCATACATTGGTTTTCATTTTCTTTCTTTCTGATCTGGACATTTCTACTTGGATTTTCTTTTGCCCACATACATTGTGTGGGTTATTTTTCATTGACTTCTTTGTACCTCGTCTGAGATCTCATTACCCTTCCTTCAGCCCTTTAGTTGAAGACTGGGTATTTTGTGTCTGTCTGCTTGTTACTGGTGGAGAAAAGGGGAAGTTCAGACAGAGCTGTGAATAATAGTGTTTGCAGGACTGGTTTTTGCTCTTTTCTATAGCCCCCAAACTGGGTTCTTTAAAGCAGACTGGGGGGTGTATCTGTTTCCTTGATGGGCAATTGTGAGCTTTGGATTGCTTCTCCAACTAGGGGACTTTTAGAGACAACCTGTCCAGGGGTTTATCTTCAGACTAGGCCCATCCTCCCAGGAGCCACTCATTCCTCTGCCAGGCAAAGGAAGGAAAAAACATCAAAATCCAAGACATTTCGTCACTATGCCAGTTTCAGAAGTGGGGTGGGGGTGGGGATGGCTTCAATTGGGGATTTCCAAGTTTCCCCCGCCAATCACTCTATCCGAGGAGCTTGTCTCATTTTTAATCTTCCTTTCTGGTAAATCCCTCTATATTGTTCAAGATAAGCAACTCAGATAGAATTCTGTGTGATCATTCTGCTTTTCCTCTCCCCTCTAAGCTAGTAAGAAATGCTAAGTGGCAACACAGTTGTTCCTCTCTTTTTCCTTCCTTAAGGCATTGGTGTGTGGGATGGAGACCCTCTAACCTGGAAAACCTGTGAGTGTCCTCCTCAGGCAGCCACTCACCCCTCCATCCACTTCCCTGCCGTTCTGTGTCACTGCACTGCATCAGAATTTCTCCTCTCACATCTTTGCAGAACTCATTCTTTGGGGGAGGAAGAAAAAAAGAGTTGTCAAGGGTGGGAGCTCAGTGTGTATTATAGTAATTTCTGTCTTTCTCTAGACATTATTTTTAAAGAGTGTTGCCATTTCCTGTATTTGAATATTGCTGGTATATTTTTGGTTGATTTTAAATTTTTTTGTTGCTAATTTGGTCCCATTCAGGAGGAGAGTGGTTGATTCTGAGATTCACCAATTCTGGGATCACTCTTAAGGGAGTTATTTTAACAAGAGTTAGAATCATTAAGTAGTTCCTTTTGTCTTCTTTCTTCTTTCCTCCCTCCCTCCCTTCCTTCATTCATTCCTTCATTCCTTCCTTCCTTCCCCCTTAACCTAGGGGACTTTTCTAGGCAAAAGCCCCTGGTACAGTTCCACTCAATTATTAGGCTTCACATTGTTCAGTCTATCATACACAGTTCTCAGCAGCCCACAGCATAATTGGTTCTCTGCTGAGTGTGGTGGAGCAATGCCAGAGGTAGCACAAGGTTGGCCATCTGTCACCTGGAAATATCAGAGAGCAATAATTGCCTATCAACCGAAGAGTTGACAGGTAGCTAAGAGTATATCTAGTCAATGTTAAACCAAAAAAAAAAAAAAAAAAAAAACCATTGTTGACGATCTCTGACAGATGGCCCTGCAGTCTGCGCTTGGATACCTTGAAAATCAGGGAACCCATGAACATCATTCTGTTATTAGAAAGCTAAAAGTATTTAAAAATTCTTAACCTAGAGCCCAACTCTATTCTCTTTTCTCTGCATGGCTCCTTTGGTGAGGCTTCTATTCACATGGCTCCCAATTCTAGGGCTATTTGGATGGTTGCTATAACTAGTCCTGATCTCCAGCCTGGCCTACAGTCCTGGAAAATAACCAAGCAGGTTGGAAATCTGCTAGGTCAAAGCCCATGATAGGGATAAATGTAAATTCCTGAATGCAAATGGAAAACAATCATTGTATGGGATTAGGATACCTAATTAAAAAATTAAATTAAATTAAAAAGAAATTGGAGGCTTTGACTTAACCTTAGTAAACTATGAGCCCATAGTAAGGCATGGAAAGTCTACATTGTGTGAATAATGAATGTCAATGTCAAAGTCACTTTCTAATGTCCTCCTACGCTGAACTTGTTGGAGCACACCTAGGCCTCCAAAACAACAAACCAGGATGCAAGCATAAACCTTGGATCATGGTTGGCCACACTGAACAGCTAGAATGACTGGAGGCTGCAGAAGGGAAGCTCTGAAGTGATGCAAGAGGTGTCTTCAAATAAGAGAAAGATTTATGAGATCACAGCACAGATCCAGCCTGGTTTCAGGATAGACTGTTCCTTGGCTCTGTTGCTAGTAGGCATCTATATTTTAGGGATATGTAAAAGGGCCTTGAGGTCCTGGACCTTAACTTTGCCTTAGACATTCCCTGTTTCTTTTCCTATCTACAAAGCTATGAAACCAAATGCTGATTTCTAGGTGGGAACTGAAAAATAGAACTTTTGAATATACATAAGGAAAAATAACTGGATATGAGACCTCCTGAGAAACTGCCAGGTAGAGAGTTTTTTCCCACTCACTTATTATAGCCAAACAGGCAACCAGTTTTCAGTTGCCAAAAAACAACATCTGTTCCCAGACATAAGATCATGCTTGATACTGTGAGGAACTATGGGAAGAAAGAATTTGAAACAGGCAGACCTAGGTCTGAAGTCTGGCTATGCCATTTACTCTGCCTGTAATCTTGAGCAAGTTACTTAACCTTATTGAGCCTTGGCTAAGCTACCTGTAAAACAGGAGGATGATGTTCTAGCTCATTGGTTCATTGTGATAAATAAGATGATAATTATGAAAACTCTTATCATCTAACTAAGTGTTTATAAGTGTTAAAATTCTTCCTCCCCATCCCACCCCCGAAAGTAGCTGCCAATAGTTTTACTGTGATTTCAAACAGACATTTCATAAGAAAGCACTTTCATTTTTCAGGGATCCCTTCTGAATTCTCTCCAACTATTGAGGAAGAAGAGTCAAAGAGTGGTTTGGATGTCATGCCCAATATTTCTGATGTGCTGCTGCGCAAACTGCGAGTCCACAAGTCCCTCCCTGGAAGGTAAAAACAGAACTTGGATTGCAGAAGAGCTGTATTGGGTGGTGCCTGTGTTAGATTCTAGGTGAGACATAGAGGAGAACTAATCTTGGTTCTTAATCCCAGAAGGGCCAAAGTCCAGTGGTCCAGGAAGGGGTAATGAATTCAAAACAAAAAGAATAAGAAAGGGCCAAACTGGGAGTTTCCACCTGAAAGAGTATGCAGGATTCACAGGTGGGCATAGCCCTTTGGACACAGGGCCACCAGAAACTCATTGTAGCAGATGGTGCAGGCTTTGGGAGGGGAGAGATGGGTTTCAATCCAGATATTCCATTTACCTATAACGGAGAGAGTCTAGGTCTGAGATTTGCATAAATGGAGCAACCACGTGAAGAATGATTGCTTAAAAAAACCCACCAGACTTCTTCCACTCCTAGAGGTAGTGCCTTTGCTTTTGAGCTGTGGTTTCCTTCCTTTCACAACAGAGGTCATAAGTACTCTGTCATTGGTAGAGTGTGATGCTGGCTAAATAAGATCTTGTGTGATCAGGGAGTTATGACATAACAGGCCCTTGAGAGCTGAGCTAAAAAGTGAACAGTTTGGGTATTTGAGAAAATACTATACTATAAAGACCATGAAATAGGGCACAAATAGACAATGACATGGGAGAGAAATATTGAGTAGGGAGTCAAGGAAGTTCTCTGTGATGATCTAATAAATCTGAGATACACAAATGACAAAACAAGATATCCAGGCAAATATTTTGATGAAAAAATTTTCAAACCAAAAACATTAGTAATTTCAACAAATGGTGGTGGGACAGATAGTCACATGCAAAAGATTGAACTTATGGGCTGGGGTTGTAGCTCAGTGGTAGAGTGCTTGCCTCCCATGCATGAGGCCCTGGGTTCAAAACCCAGCACCACATTAAAAATAAAAACAAATAAAAGTAAAGATAGTGTGTCTATCTACAACCAAAAACAATATTTTAAAAAAAGTGAACTTATAACCCTACCTCACACAGTACACACAAAAAAATTTAACTCAAAATGGATGGTAGAACTAAATTTAAGATATGATACTATAAAATTCTTAGAAGAAAACAGGAATAAATCTTCACAACCGTGGGTTAGTCCATGGTTTTTTAGATGTGATACCAAAAATAGAAGACAAAAGGTAAAGGGGCTGGAGATGTGCTCAGTGGTAAAGCACTTGCCTAGCATGTGTGAGGCCCTGGGTTTAATCCCTAGTACCACCAAAAAATAAAAAGAAAAAAGAAAGAAAAAGGGTTAAACAAACAGATGAATAGAACTTCATCCAAATAAAAAAAACTTCTGTGCTAACAAACAATGCCATCAAGAAAGTGAAAGGCAACCCACAGAATAGGAGAAAATATTTACAAATTCTTAATCTGATAACAAACTTGTTTCTCTATCAAGAGTTCTTATAATGCAACAAAAGGACAAATTTTTGTCCTGTTTCTCAAATAACCAAAGATTTAAATAGACATGTCTTCAAAGAAGATATACAAGGAGTCACATGAAAAGACACTCTGTCCCTTCAGAGGTGTGTGGCTCTGCCTCCTAGCTGCCAACGCCAGTTTATAAGGCCCAGTTCTGCTACAGGAACTGGCTGGGCATGGGACTTCTTGGCTTAAATCACACACCTCCCTGAGTCCTGCTGCACCCACCTGGGAGTACCACATACCATAAAACAAACCAATAAAAAAACACAGTTGGGTGTGTTCAAGAGCAAAAAAGCAGTCAACAAAGTAGGAGGATAAAGGAATAAAGTTAGATTAATTATTTATGAAAATAGGCAGAATTGCACATAATACATAAAGCTAGGAGTCAGAGGCACTCTCAGTAAGCTTTGATAAATCATGTAGAGAGTGTGTGATGCTCCATAAGAATATGTGGTAAGAGTGAGTCGGCCCACAGAGGAAAGGGCCTGCTGGGTGGGGCTGTGACCAGGGCTGTAACATAGCACATCTTTGCAGCCGTTTATCTCCTGTCCTGCTCTCAGCTGACTTGGTGGCCGTGGGGTCTTGTTGCCTCATCCTAACAGGAAGGCTCTCACAGTCCCTCCTGGAGGGTGAGAACCAGCCCCTTGCAGAGATGGCTGACCCCTACCTTTGATCTCAGGTCCCTCTGCACCCGTCAAAGGGAGGAAGCTGTGTTTCCTGTGAAGCTTATTGATGGCAAGCTCTCTTGCCAAGTCCTGTGACACTGATCGGACCCCTCCCGACCTCCCCACCCAGCACAGGAAAGGGCCTGTGCATTATTTACATTATCTGGGTTTCAGAATACGTCCAGCTTTAGTTACTAGCAGGAACAGAGGTGGCAGCCACACAGCGTGGACATGCAGATAAAGGAACTGCTTTCTGGGGACAGGCTGTGGGACCTGCACATGACAAGCAACTTCTTGGAAGGGCCCCTTTGTGCCAACTGGGACTCCGTTGACATTCTGATTCCTACCATCAGAGGGTCTTGTCATGGAGAAGAGCTCAAGATACTCTTTCCTATCTTTAACTCTTTGGCCACATGGAACTTTGTCACAGCGTTCAAGAATGAAAAGGTCAGACTTTGCACACCTAGGTCGTCCAAGGAAAACTGTAACAGCAACTTGGATGTGTACATAGTTTATAAATTACAAATGCATATGCACTTATTAATTCCTCATAGCAAGCCTGTGAGTAAATAGTGACAATACCTAACATTTCCTGGGAACTACTGAATGTGGATGTCCTTTAGCAGTTGGCTCTCGGGATTCATGAAGAATTGGTTTCAGGACCCACCCCCTTCTGCATGGATACCAAAAATCTACAAATGCTCAAGTCCCTTGTTTAAAATAACGTAGTATTTCATATATTATAGACAGCCTCCCATGGATTTTAAAGAATCTCTAAGTGACTTATAATATCTAGTGCAAGGGCAATGCTATGTAAATAAGAATTTTACTGTATTATTTAAAGACTATGACCAAAATAGTCTGCACATCTTCAGTATAGACACAATTTTCTTGAGTATTTTCGATCTGCAGCTGGCTAAATCCAGGAATGTAGAATCCACAGATATGGAGGGCTGCCTGTATTTATGGGCACATACCCCTTCATACTACATATATTTGCATATTTTTTATTAGACTTCTGCAAGGTAGATAATATTATTCCCATTTTACAGATGAGCAAGCTAGCACTTACAGAGATTAAATAACTTATCCAAGGTCATAGAGGTAGAAGTGACATTACTGGAGGACTGACCCCAGGATCTAATGTTTTCTTCAATGCTACCTCTGCAAGGATCAGAGTCTCATAAAAGACAGAGAACACAAATGGGACTCTGCCGTATTCCCATCTCACCAACTCAGGTTACTCTATTTCTGAAAACACTTGTCTGCTGGTCGTTTATTTACTGGGCTGGATAAAGTTCATATGTGTATTCTCTCTTTTTCACAGCACCCCTCCACTCACTGAAAAGGAAGTTGAGGTAAGTGGTTCAGGTGCTTTATGCAATTAAGTGCCTGCGATTAACTCAGCTTATTCAAAACATCTCTTCCTCCAGCCCCATCCTTACATTTTTACACAAAAAACAAGAACAAATGACCATGAATAACATGGATATTCATACCCAACTGCTGAACCAACAAGATTCCCACTCTTGCTCCTGTTAATGGAGGATTTGGTCAGACGTGAGAAGGTAGTTGGAAATTCCATGTTCCTTTGAGGAGTATATGTTTTTGAAGTGAACATTTTTGATGCACGAGTCCAGCTGGAAGGCTGCAGAATTATATCAAATATTTTTTGAAGGAGTAAAAGATGATAAGATTTCTTTTTTTTTGTCTTTTAAAAATAGCTTTTATTATTTTAGAGCAGTTCTGGTTTATAGCAAAATCAAACAGAAAGTACAGAGATTTCCCAAATACTCTCTAACACTATATAACCACAGTCTTTTTTTATTTAATTGATTTTATTTTTTTAAATACACAACAGTGGAATGCATTACAATTTTTATTACACATATAGAGCACAATTTTTTATATCTTTGCATATAAAGTATATTCACGCCAATTCATGTCTTCATACATGTACTTTGGATAATAATGTCCATCACATTTCACCATCCTTGCTAATCCCCTGCCTCCTCCCTTTCCCTGCCACCCCTCTTTCCTATCTAGAATTCATCTATTCCTCCCATGTCCCCCCTCCCTACTCCTCTATGAGCCAGCCTCCTTATATCAGAGAAAACATTCAGGCATTTGTTTTTTGGGATTGGCTAACTTCACTTAGCATTATCTTCTCCAAGCCATCCATTTACCTGCAAATGCCATGATTTTATTCTCTTTTATTGCTGAGTAAAATCCATTGTGTATATATGCCACATTTTTTTAATCCATTCATCCACTGAAGGGCATCTAGGTTGGCTCCACAATTTAGTCATTGTGAATTGTGCTGCTATAAACATTGATGTGGCTGTATCCCTGTAGTATGCTGTTTTTAAGTCCTTTGGGTGTAGTCCGAGGAGAGGAATAGCCGAGTTAAATAGTGGTTCCATTCCCAGCTTTCCAAGGAATCTCCATACTGCTTTCCATATTGGCTGCACCAATTTGCAGTCCCACCAGCAATGTATGAGTGTACCCTTTCCCCCACAACCTCGCCAACACTTGTTGATTGTCTTTATAATAGCTGCCATTCTGACTGGAGTGAGATGATATCTTAGAGTAGTTTTCATTTCTCTTATTTCTAGAGATGATGAGGTTTTTTTCAAGATAAGATTTCAAGTTTCAAACTTTAGTTTCTAGGGAAAAGGTGCTAGCCTTCTGAGGGCTTTAGCTGCAATAAAGCCAGCTCAGCTGCCAGTAGCACAGCTGCCCCTGACTTGACCTTAGTCCTCTTAGGCCTTCTTATCCCAAGGTGGGTGGGGAGTGAGCTGAGAGGAAATTGCATTTTGCTCTGGTGAAGGCATAGATGCACAAGGAGAACCTATCAGAGGTGAGACAATGCAAACCACTGGTGTGGACCAGATAAGCAAAGGAAGACAGATAAAATGAAATGTCTGCCACAGATGGTAACAATAATCTTGTTCTAGACACAGCACTTATAGCTTGAGCATGCATAGCTATCCTTTCAGTTGACCCTCCCATCAGCTCTGAAAAGCAAGTGGAGCAGGAATTAAAGAAGAAAAACGTACCAATCAAATAATTTGCCGAAGGTCCCACATCCAGTATTTAGCAAAACCAAGATTTGGACCCAGGTGTTCCATCTGAATTCAGGACTTGATGCCATTAAGGTACAGAGAATTATACATTGAGCATTAATCATAGTTTTGACGGAAGCTGAGTAGAACAGAGAATCCGCATCACAAGGCTGAGAGCTCAAAGCCCACTCACTGACATTTGTGAACATGAGCCATGGGCAGTTTGTTTAATGGCCAGATTCTATCCTCAGATGTGTCTTGACAGTCAGCTCCCAGCATGGTGGAAGTAAAACAGACTTTGGAAGCAGTCCAAGAATTAAGTCCTGGCTCTCCCACTTCCTGTCACCTTGAACAAGTTAATGACCTCTCTGGTCCTCTCTTTACCCACAAAATGAGTATGTTAGTTCCTACCCCAGAGGGTTGTTGAGGGATTAAACGAAATAGGTTTGTAAACTCATAGCAGCCCTGGCATAACGTAGATGTTCAAGAAGGAGTCGTTTTCAATATTGCCAATGTCTTCATATGGAGTAAGTTCAGTGCCTTCAATTCTGTCTGGAGACGTCTGCCCACTGCAGGTCATGAGACACCATCTTCATAAGCTCAGGCACAGTTAGTGACCACTGGATGTAAATCTGCCTCCACTGGACTTAGGCCAGGAGATGAAGGCTATAAAATTGAAGACTCTTCCTGCCTTCCTGTGTGGAGTCCTTCTGTCTAGTCTTCCCCAGTAGTTTCCTATTTCTCCAGGGTTTCCATGTCTGATCAATACCACCTTTTAAAAATGTATTCATGAACGCCACGATGCATTTTTGGCATGGAATATTTATTCCAGGAAGCTTATTCTAACAGAACCATACCTGGCCTTATTTAATCCCCTGGCAGCTACCTAAAGCTGCTATTGATGTAAGATTTGGAGCAGTCAGGCAAGATGCTTGTTGAAGTTTTGCTTTAAATCAACAAAACTTAAACCTCAAATAGGGTTTCTTTAAATACAGAGGTTTCATGCAAAATCTCCAAAATCCCCTGTGCAATAAATCCTAGCATAAATCCAAACTGCTTACACAATCAGCTTCACTGGCCTGAATTTAAACCCAAATACAGGATGTTACTTTCTTGAAATACAGGAGAAAGCAGAGTGTTATTCTCTTATTATTTTTTGGTAAAAAGCATTTGGCGTTCTGGTCCTGGAAAGGGCCTGGCCTGGACTTCGGGTTGCTTTTCTCCATCATTTGTGTGGTTTACCATGAAGTGAGTTTCATTACACATGGCTGCCTTGGTGCCTTTTTCTGGGGGCCATTGTAAAATGCTTGAGCAAGAAACACACCTGCAGCCTTGTTCCCTGCAATAACTCCTCCTAGCACCTCTTCCGCACTCTTGTTCCCAACAGAACGTGTTTGTACAACTGTCCTTGGCCTTTAGAAATGACAGCTACACCCTGGAATCTAGAATTAACCAGGCTGAAAGGGAACGCAACCTGACAGAGGAGAACACTGAGAAGGAACTGGAAAACTTTAAAGCTTCCATTACGGTAATTGTGGAGTTTGATTTAAGGAATTCTTGCAATAGGGACTGTCTCCATGGGTCATGCCAAGTATCACACATCTCTTGGTCACCAAGTAGAGACTTCTGAAATGAGAAATGGAGCCAAGATCCTGATACGGCCTTCCTCAGAGAGCTGGGGGAGCTGAGGCATAGATCCTGAAGGCCAGATTACCTTAGGTCTATGAATGAGGCCTCAGAGCCCTTGGGAGCTTCTCAAGAGGGGCTGGGTGCCTGCACACGTGACTCCTTTCAGGCCAGCCAGGTATACAGTATCTACGCAGGGGTTCTCCAATTTCCAGAAGATGCTGTGGCCCTAGCTCTGTCTTAGCCAAGATGAGGCCCAGGGCTTGTCTCATGAGCCTGTCATATTATTAGGCTTAGTATAGATCCAGTCAGCTCAGGCTGCTATAATAAAATGCCATAGACTGGGTAGCTTAAACAACAAGCATTTATTTCTCACAGTCCTAGAGGCTATAAGTCCAAGATGAGGGTGCAAGCATGCTCAGTGCTGGTGAAGGAGCCTCTTTAGGCTTACAGACTGACATGGTAGAAAGAAAGTAAGAGAACTCTCTGGGGCCCCTTTCATAAGGTCACTAATCTACTCCTGAGGGCTCTACCTTGGGACTTAATCATCTCTTTTAAAAAAGCCCCACTTTCTGGTACTCTGACACTGGGGGTTCGGATCTCAGCATATGCTTTTGAGGAGGGCACAGACACTGGGTCCACAGCACTACATGAGGACACTGGGTGATGTTCCTTCTCACTTCTCAGTCCTCAGCATCACTCTGGCACCACTGTGAGCATCGTGAGACCTACCAGAAGCTGCTGGAGGACATCGCTGTCCTGCACCGCCTAGCTGCCCGACTCTCTAGCCGAGCCGAGGTGGTGGGGGCTGTCCGACAGGTGAGTCCGTCCAACCCCAGCCTTGCTGACTGGTTCTTTTCTACTTGTGGTAACTAGCACAATGACCAGCAGGGACAACTAGAGACAACACCCAGTGATGTGTTGCTTTGTGTCAGGAGGAGGTTATTGACCTATTGTTCAGAGTATTTTTATTGACCCAAAAAACCCTCACGATGCTTCCTGGAAAAAGCTTTCTGTGGACATGTAACTTTGGCGATGACTATTTACTGTCTTTCTTCTTGGAGATTTCTAAAGCATATTGGTATTGAGAAGTCCTGTAGGAAAAAAGAATGGGTACTGAAAAAAAGGAGAAGATGAAGACAATGAAAAAAGAGGAGGAGAAATATAAAATAAAAGAAAATAAACAAAGTTTAACTTGTATTTCCCAAATGTATTTGACTAAAGAATCCCTCACTCAATTTTTCTCACAAAGTAACTATTTAACTCCCACGGAACTAGGATTGAGAAAAACATCCTTTAGGAAAAGCTGTTTTGTTTCATTTGATTCATCCACTAATCCTCCAAAGTATCTGTCCCTTTTCCCAGATGAAGATGTAGAAGATCTGAAAGGTATAGGTTGAGCATCCCTAATCTGAAAATCCAAATTCTGAACTATTCCAAAGTTTTTGCACCAATAATGATGCCACAAGTGGACAATTCTACACCTGAATTCATGTGTCAAATCACAGTCTTAATGTAGATGCTCTAAAAATATTGTATGAACTTACCCTCAGGCTACAAGTGAATGGAATACATGAAACATTAATGCATTTCATGTTTAGACCTGGCTTCCATTCCCCAAGGTATCTCATTATGTATATGCAAATATTCCAAAATCTGAAAAAAATCCCAAGTCCAAAATGCTTCTGGTCCCAAGTGCTTCAGATAAGGGATACTCAACCTGTGACAGCACCAGTGAGTGGCAAAGCAGGGGGTGCAGGCCCAGGTAAGGCTCTCGCTTGGCCACTTTGGTCCACTCTGGTCCAGCATGGTGTTATAGGGCCGGACTGCTCAAGTTCTAGTCCTGGTTCCACCCCTCACTTGCTGTGGACCTTGGGATGGGTACCAAGCTCTCTACGCTTCAGTTTCTTCAGCGGTGAATGAGGATGATCATGGGCCTGCCGTCGGGTTGCTGTAATCCCTGTAAAGTACTTTGATGTTGTCATGACGGTTGCTATTTTCATGGACCCACATCCTGCTGCACTGGATGCATGAGAGGATGTTCCTGGGGTGTAGCCCTGAGCACTGCCTGTGAAATGAAAAGACAAGCCACAGGCCTGACCCACCCTTATGTCCTTCTGGATAGAGCTCCTGACTCAGCAGTGTAGCCCAGGAAGTCACCCAGCTGGGAGCAGCCACACAGAGAGGATGCTAGGGAGTGGCCCGTCTCAGCGCCACTGGGCTATCAGGACCTCTTCCAGGGAAGTCAATGGGGAAGTCCCTCTGAGGCCAGATGGGGTCTGAGCTAGACCCTCTGAGGGATAAAGAGACACTGTCCTCCCAAACGTGTGCCACTCTCCCAAACGTGTTTTTTGTCCCCTATGTTGCTCACTCCATCTTTGCTCCTCTTTAAATGGCTCCCCCTCCCTGGCTTCTGTTCCAGTCCTTGCCTTCGTCTCTGCTCCCAATGGACTAGCTCGAGTGCTTGTCCTGTCTTTCTCTGTTGCTGTCACTGCCACCAGTCTCACTCCCTTTCATCTGTCTCCACTCATATTGCCTCTTACCTTAAGAAATTGAGTTGTTCCACTTTTTTTTCAGAATAATCCTAATTCCTCCATTTAGCATTTAGGGTCCTTCGCAGCCTAGTTACAGTTCACCTGTTTTTTCTTACTTCTTCTTCCCAGCTGCTAACTGACCCTTGCCTGAGTGGGACAATGGCACAGCCCTGGTTTATGCCTATTGTCCCAGGGAGATTTGTAATGGCACCCCCTTTTCACTCTCTAAAGGATTCCTGTCTGGAGGATAACTCCTCACCTACATTCAAGCCTTATGAGGTCCTTCCTTGACTCACCTTGGGGTTCCCTGGCTTGCATGCTCTTTGTGTCTCCCCGCCTGTATCTACATGCTCACATGCTGCCCACACCCTGCATCCATGACTTCGTTTCATCTCCACCCACCCTCCCCTGACCCATTCTCTGCAAGCAGAAACAAATCCCTTCCTCCTCTCACTTTCTGCTACACGAGGCTGGGCCTTTCTCCTTATCCCTGAGCACAGGTACCTGAGTCCATCTCTTGGTTTACATCTTGGGCAGCAGTCTCATAGGGAGCATTGTCACATCTGATGGGCCCCAGTATCCTTCCCAATCTCACAGCGCAGAGCCTGGCTCAGAGCAGACAAGTGCTGCTGATGCCTTTCCTCCAATTGCCCCCTGAACACATGCTCTCCTTCCCTGCAGGAAAAGCGCATGTCAAAAGCAACAGAAGTGATGATGCAGTATGTAGAGAATCTGAAGAGGACCTATGAGAAGGACCATGCGGAACTCATGGAGTTTAAAAAACTTGCAAATCAGAATTCAAGCCGCAGTTGTGGCCCCTCTGGTAAGGACCGGGCTTCTGCTCCCATCTTGCTCTCAGCTAGGACCAGAGGGATCAGGACAGCCCCAGGACCTATTTCCAATTGCAAGTCTCCCTTCCCCTGCCCAATGTCACCCACAGGGCATTTGCAGCAGCTGCTTCAGGGAGCCTGGGGTCCTGGAACCAGGAAATGGGAATGACCTCTTGACTCCCAACACAATTAACCAGAGTGGCTGTCTACAGACAGAAATATATGTATACGCTGCAAGAGCTCTCTTTACCTTGTGAGAATGACCCCAAACCCCATAAATCTTTGTGCTTTGGGCCCCCCTTTTAGGCACCATATGCTAAAGAACTTGAGCTTTATTTTGGAAAGCATTAGGGATATGACCAAGGATTTTAATCAGGAAAATGACGCGATCATATGTGTAGTTTAAGAAGGTGCCCTCCAGCCGCGGTGCATCAATCACATTACAGGGGTAGAGCACAAATTGCTATAGGAGCACAGAGGTTCTACACAAATTGCTATAGGAGCACAGAGGGCTGCCTGCTGATTCTGCTTAAGGAAGTCATCTCCACAGTATTTTAAAATAAAGCTAGGAGTTCTGCAGTTAAGAGGGGCAGATTCATCCCTGGTGGAGAAAACAGCACGGACAAAGATGTGGAGGTTGTAGGTGAGAAGATGAAACAGTTTGATGTGGTTGCAGTGGGGACAGGTTGAAGATGACACCTGGTAGTCCAGGGCTACCTGCCAGGCCATGATGATATCAATGCAGGCCTTTGTCCTCCAGCCAGAGAGGAATCATTGGTGAGTCTGTCATGTGACATGATAAGATTTTATTTTTAGAAGATCACCTGACTTCAGTGTGTACAGTACATTAAAGGAGTGTAAAGTTCAAGTGGGGAAGGATGAGTTAGGAGGTTCTTGCTCAGTGCAGGAGGGAGATGTCAGTGCCTTGTCAGTGCCTGCCAGGGCTTGGGCTCTGCTGATGAGGGTAGCTAGTGGAGAAAACGGACATTTTAGCATAAGGAATCCCAGTGGAATGCAAACATCCATGTCACCAGGAGGAGGAAGAGTGCAGAAAGTATAATAGATGGAGAAACCTTTATAAACAGGAGGTTTCACAAGTTTCCTGGGAAACATCAGTGACACTTCCCAGAGTCCAAAGGCAGTGCACGCACGCTCCAGGCTGTCTGCTTTGGATCTTTGCAGCAAGGCTCCTGACCCCTAGGGATCTGGGCTTCTAGCAAACCACTCTCAGCCAGTGCTGGAAGAGGGGGAAGGGATCACCAAGGAAATCTTTGTACCTGGGTTATCACATTATTGTTCTATAAGGTTCAAGGTCTCCCGAGGACCACCTTATCCAGGATTCATGGGATGAACTTCAGTCTTGTTCGTTAATTCTACACTTATTAAGCATCATCTGTGTGCCCCATATGATATTGGAATATAGAGTTTAAGGCACTTAGTCCCAGACCCAAAGGAGTGCCCAACCTGTGGGGAGGTCAGGACGCTGTGGCCAGTGCCTTAGCAGAAATAAGCAGATTTCCACATCTGCTCTTGGGGGATAGGAAAATGCTTACAGTAGGAAAGGATATGATAGCTGAGTCTTGACTGATGAATCAATGGTTTGGCAATATTTGGCCTCCCTTCCATTGTTTTTCTGAGCTGTGCCTTCTCTTGAGCTGGTGGCAAGGGGTCAGCACTCACCCAACAGGTGTGTCCCTAAGAGATGTTAATACCATTCCCAAAGACTGCTTTTTAAGCCTTTACATAACTTCTGACCATCTTTGTCAATGAGACTTTAAAGACTTCAGTGAAATAAAATATCCCTGATTTTTAAAAAAGTTATGTACATTAAAAAAAATTCTGAAACTGCAACATGCTGATTATGTGTATATTATATTAAGATAGATTTTTAGTGGTATAAATACTAACTCAGGGAAAAGAAAGATTTATAAGGATCTTAAAGCAACTTATTTTCAAATAACTCATTTCCATTGAATGAATTACAGTGAGGCTCAATTCATTGTGTCACTGATGCCATTCTTTTTCTTTCTCTATAAAAACATGTCTGACTTTGATAGGCCCCAATTTAACCTCATTGTGTTAATTTATATTTCTGTGCTTTTACAAATATTCACTAAGATTTATATCTCCACTTCTGTAAATTCTTGAATTATGATGTTTGCCCACTTGTAAGATTGGTATTTTATTAATTTACATGAATCCTTCAGACATAAAGAATTTCATTTGGTTCTGCAAACTGGGCTGACTAGAAAACTTGAAAATCCTTTAACCACAAATACTTAGAAATTTCTAAAGGACAAAATCAAGCAAGCAATCTTAAAGAAGAGCTGAATCCACAGGAAAATAAATTGAAATACTCAGATACAAGAAAAGAAAAGAGAACTGAAACCAAGCTGGCCCTGCAGCTTCCTAGGGGACAGAGTCAGCCTGAGTTATCTGGGGGTGGAGTGTTTGCACTCCAGGTCCACGGCTGTGGCTGCTCCAACAGAGTTGACACTGAAATTCACACAGAAGGCAGAGACCATCCAAAGATTTTACCTTTATAGAATTTTGTTGAGGGGAAAACAGTCACCAAGCAACATAGAAATAAATAAGGAAGTTTGTCTGTTTCATCCTGCATTCTAGTAGGGAAAAAAACACTTTCTCCTTCCTCATAGGAAAAGTACATACCCAGAGTGAGAGCAGTAATGATGCAATGTGCAGGGAGCTGAAAGAACAGCAGGATGGGGCCTCGAGGAACACTGTCAGCCACTCCAGAGAGGCACACCCTGCACCCAGGACACACAGGCTCCCTCTAAATAGCACCCCACTGAAGACAAGTTCACGGCATAAAATGATAAATACAACATCACTGAGAATCATCAGATCCACCAAACAATAGGATTGTAGCCTAAGAACATCATATAGGAAAATAATTTTTTTTTAAAAGATATCTTTAAGGGGCTGGGGTTGTGGCTCAGCGGTAGAGCACTCGCCTCTCACGTGTGAGACCCTGGGTTCGATCCTCAGCACCACTTAAAAATAAATAAACAAAATAAAGATATTGTGCCCATATTAACTAAAAATATTTTTTAAAAGATGCCTTTAAAATTATTAGAGAGATAAAAGGATGAAAGGAAGATATGAGAGTAAAAGGGTATAGTTATCCAAAAAGAAGAAAATAGAATTCCTCAAAATGAGAAACAGGGTCCTCCCTAACATGCATAAGGCCCTCGTTCAAACCCCATCCTGAAAAAAAGAAAGAAAGAAAGGGAAAAGAAACAAGCTAACTTTGATGAGTTCAACAAATAAAAGTTCCTGCCTCCCAAATGACTTATCAGTGTCTGTACTTCCTGGACAAGAACAAGGCTTTCTTCCACTTTGAGGTATTACATTGTGCACAATGTTGACTAAAACATCCTCACCACGATGTACCAGTGGCCAAGATGGAAATAAAATTCCCATTTTATAGAAAAGGTGACTGAGGTGCAGGTTGCTTGTTTGACAGGGAGTCTTAGATTTCCTACTTCATGGAGAAAAGTAAAGGATTTTATTTTCAGGTTTGTAGCACATCAGGGCTCTCTGATTTTAAAACTCTGAACTGATTCCTGCACAATAGCCTGTGGCCTGTAGGTCCTCTTTCTCATGGAAATGGAAAATTTCCTAAAAATTGGGTCATAGAAATAGAAGATTGAGTAGTTGAGGTGCGGTAGATGTGGAAGTTACAGGAATTGAGGTGATTCCTCAGTATTCTAGGTATCTTCCTTCTGGGCACCCTTCCCCATCCCCTGGAAGTTACGCTAGGCATGAGACTGGCTTTGTTACGTGAGATGTGTCACATCTGAGCTGAGGTCCTTAGGAACTAGTGTGTAGTTTGCCCTGACTTTCTTCCTCCTGACCTGACTATGGTCACTGCCTCAGAATACTGAAAGATCCAGCTTGACTGGTGATAGAATAGATATAGTCACCAAAAAGGCAATTCAGAGGGATACAGTGAGTAAAGAAATAAAAGAAACATTATGAGATATGGGATGTAGAGTCCAGAGTGAGAAAGTCTGCAATCCATTTATTAGATGATCCCTAAGAAGCAAATTAGAGCCAGAACATACTCAAAGAAAGAATAGCTGAGGATTTTCCACAACTAATGAAAGACCTAAATCATTGAATTCAGTAAGCATAGTGAATTCCATGCAGAAGACATAGCACACGAAAGAGAAGCTTCAGAAGAACAAAGACAAAGTAAAGATCTTAAAAGTCACCAGAGAAAGAAGAGAGTTGACAAAGCAATGGCAAGTCTCAAAAGCAATAATGGTATCAGAAGACCATGGAGTAACCTTTTCAACGAGCTGAGAGAAAATTATTGTCAACATAGAAATAAAAGTGAGATATAAGCAAATCACTCAAGATAGAGGGCTAGGTCAAGACATCTGGAGACAACTAATGAGAAAGTTTACCCCTCGAAAGTCCTTGCTCAAAAACCAAGTAACTTTGGGAACAATGAAATTGAGTTAAAGAAATAAAATGAGCAGGATGTAAGAAAGAATAGTGACCAAACCAATTGTAAGCATGTGGGCAGATCTAAATAAGCATTTGCTGTAAAAAACAATAATGAAAAATTTTGGACTATAAAACAAGGTGAAAGAAAAATAGTGAAAATTGGGAGATTGTTACTGTTTTAAAGTCTCAGGAAAAGAATAGAGATCTTCATTAATTTTATATTTAAAGTCAAATTTAAATTTCGAAAGTTAAAGGAATACACTAAAGATTAGAACTACAATGAATAATTTTTAAACTAATATTAGAAGTAGCTAAAGAATTAGAAAAAACTTAATGAATAAAGCAGGGTAAATAGAAAATATAAAATAAGATAATGGAAATAAGAATATATGAATAATCATAAGAAATATAAGTAGCATAAACCTGTTGGCTAACAGAGAACCTCAGATTAAGGGAAAAAATATGTAGTTATGCACTTTTTAAGAGACACACCTAAAGTATATAGATATGAAGGCTATACAGATATACAGGCTAAATGATATTGGTCAAACTGAATTAACCTTGCAAATACCTGTCTTTGCACATATTCAGATGTTTCCTGGTGGCACTGTTATGCAGGTGTGATGCTAAACACTTCATATAAATTATGTCATTTCATGGATATACTAAGGAGAAGAAAATCCTAGGGTGGTGGCTTCCTTTGTTCTGAATCATTGGGCATGTGATATACTGAAACTACATCTTTAGCAAGTTTTCATTCTTAACAATACCATACCTTCCTTGCTCAAGAGTTTCTCTGATTATACCTCCCTTAAGTGAGCATGAAAGACCCAATAAGCTTTGGTGTTGCTATGAGTATATCTCACACATTATCCAAAGCGACACCCAGAGATTGTGTAGTGTTCAACGAAGACCAAAGGTTCCAGACTGTGACTTCTTATTAATGTCCAGCAGATCTAGGATAAAGATTTCATGCAAAAGAGTTCCCATTCTGCAGATGATCATCTCAGAGAGTGAAGGGCCAAACTCAGTGTCTCAAACACCCAGACCATTGGGCTATTCCTTTGACGGCCAGTTCTGACTGTGGCTTAGTTTCTGCCTGTTTCCTGCTGAGGCCCACTTCGAAACTTACATGAGTTTTCTCTGTTTCCTCCTGTTATAGAAGATGGGGTCCCTCGCACGACGCGGTCCATGTCCCTCACGATGGGAAAGGTACGCACGTTCAAGGAATACTGGGGCTCCAGGAGAAAGTAGGACAGAAATTTCTATGGTCACTCAAGAAATCATTCACTCATGGATCATAGGATCCAGAGACCCTCTGAAAGTTTCCATTGAGCTTCCATATTTGTTAGCTTAACCACTGGAATCTCACCTGTCTTGTACCTATGTAGCTTTCCTGACTATACATCCTTTAAAGAAGATGAAATGGTGCATAAACTTTGGTGCTGCTATGGGCAACTTTTAATATACTATCTAGGATGTTATCAGAGACCAGGGGATCATTTCCATTCTGTTTCTCCAGGATTTCATAATCTAAAGTAAGAACCTGCTGAGAGATCCCTCACCACCAATAGAAAAAAATTGAGTCAAATTTGGCTACTCACTTCACATCAATTTTTCAACACCATCAGTATCCCAATACCAAAATATTCAGTTAATATCATTACAGCATTAGGAACTAGTAGGCTTTTTCCAGGCCATTCAGAACTATGACTGTTATTATCTCCAAGAAAGTGGGCCTGGTCACTTCTCTTCCTACAGAACATGCCCCGCCGGAGGGTCAGTGTTGCTGTGGTTCCCAAGTTTAATGCCCTGAACCTGCCTGGCCAATCTCCCAGCTCATCACCCATTCCCTCTTTACCGGTCCTGGTGAGTATGATGAAGCCTGCCTCCCATTCCTGGTCTACCTTTCCCTCACACTCATGGCTATGGAGGGGATCCAGATTGGGGCAGGATTGATAAGAAAAGGAAATCACCAGAACAGAATTCGGGTGGTAATCTCAAAACATTTAATGGAAACTAGGTCATGTGTACACCACTGCTCTGAGAAGAGGTCTCAGTGTCCTTGAGCAAGGCATAAGCAGCTCAGAAAATGTTCCTTACAAATGGTAGCTCTTCATACTGAAACCCAATTTTCCAAGGTGGGTATTTTTTTCCCTACTCTGCAATGAGTCTAAAGAGCTGAAGGTGAATGGGAGTGGGAGAGCTGAGCCTTAAACCCAGGCTCTCTAATCCCAGAGTCTGCATTCTTATACCTAGTGTTATCCTGCCTTGATTCTTGACAGCATTGTATGTTACAACCTAAGGTGGGAAACAACCTAAGGTCCATGCATGAGAAATTGGTAAACAAATTATGAATATTTCTTTAAAGGGTTTCTGTAGAATAGAATTTTTGTCCATAATGCATTCTAAATAATTAGCAATTATATATACTAGTTTGTATATACTATAATTCTGTTTTGTAGTTTTTAAAAAAATATTTCTAGATGTGGACATAAAAAATTCTGGAAGAATATATTTAAAATTTAGTAATGATAATCTCTGGACAATGGTAAAACATGAAATTTTTATTTTCCTTTTGATGCCTTTTAAAATTCCTATAGTATGAATTTATGAGTGATAATCAGAAAAAAAATCCATTTAAATTGCTTTAAATACAGTTTCTATATTTATAAGAAAATATTTTCCACATTCCAGGCCTCTGTGTATCTGATTAATTCTATCTAAAATGCTTGTAATTCCTTCTCCAATGGTTTCTCTATTCCTGGTTATAACTAGCATTTTTATATAAACAATTTGTATAAGCAATTGGTAGTTCAAGTTCTATTGCCACAGCAGTAGATAGCAATATATTTTCAGTTTCTTTCACCTCTTCCCATCTCAAGCATTATCATCTATGAAATGATCCTCAATTTCCAAATCACTAACACAAAGCAACCTAAAAAAAAAGGTGTTTTAAAGGTTGGGAAGGATTGGTTAGTACATTTAACAGAACTATTTCTTCCCATACTCTACCTAAAGGTACAATGTGGTTTCCAAATATATATTTATTTAGACTAGTGGTTACCAACCAGGGCTGTACATTAAAATCATAAGGGGACTTTGAAACCATTGAATGCCCAGGCCCCTTCCCCAAGACCATGGGGGGTGGATTCATACTTTTAAATCTCTCTCCAGGCCATTTGTCTTCCAGGTGGTCCTAATGTGTAGCCCATACCCTCTGGGACAAAGCAAGGTGGGACTTCTTGGAAAGGTTCATACAAAGGTGTTCCTGCTGGTGGGTGCCTGCAGTAATGGCAGGCATCTCCTGAGAGTCATGCTTGGAGCTGTAAATTTAGGGGCAGTGGTGGGCTTGTGTGAGCCCATCCTGGGGAACAAGGGACCTGCATTGCCTACTGGCATTCAGTCACAGTCAGGAAATGGGACAAAGGAAGACCGAGGGCTCCCTTCTAGAATGGAACCTTAAAATGTAAAGTCTTAAGAGAAGGAAAAGAACAAGTTTCAGATGCCTCAAGGAAGGCCCCAAGGGAAAGGGTAAACACCTGCACTCCCATGCAGGTTGGCAAGTTGGGGAGGGAGTGAGGAAGGGGGAGAAACAGGCCCTCCCCAGTGTCAGCAGAGGCTCAGCAGCCCTGACTTCTGTGGCTCACCCTCAATCCTCTGTCTCCTGTTTCCCGTCCAGTCGGAATCACCCAATGGGAAAGGCAACCCACCTGTCACCCCAGCACTGCCTGCACTTTTGGAAAAGTAAGTTTGTTGATTTTTCCTCTTAATGTTGGGGATCCCTAAGGAAAGTTTCCCCAGCTTACCTTCTTTCCTCCCGTTCTCAACCCCAAAATTCAGTGAAAAGAAAATTAAGTTCTAGGGGTAATCAATGGGACTCTGAGATCCACAAAGATTTCCAATCCACTTTGTAAAATTCTTAGACCAGGAAGATGTTATGGCTGAGGCCAAGTGCATCCAATCTAAGAGCCCAGGAGAAACGGAAGTCTCTGCTGCTGGTTAGGATTCTTGGGCTATAGATACAAGAAAGCCACAACTCAGCAGGGCTTAAAATATCAGTCCAGAAGTAGGGATGTGCAGTTTCCTTTGTTCTGGCTACTTCATCATCAGGCTTATGGTTATGGTTTTGCTAGGTCCAGGCATCCCATCCAGACAGGACACTATCTGAGGAAATGCAGGCACCATTTCTTCCCTATTTCATTCTTAAGAATGAACCCAAAGGTTTTCTTAGTCTTTCCTCTTATCTCATTGGCAAATTGGGAACATGGTCCCTTTCTAAACCAATTATAGGCTTTGGGACTGAGCTCGCCATTGTGGGCTTAAACTATTCCTTGGAGTTGTGGAGACATTCAACTTCCTCTGAAGCACAAGGACTCAGTGAAGAGGAGTAAATTCCTGAACAGAATCTTGTTGCTCTTAGGAGGAAGGAAGAGAAGGGCTGCATTGGCAACCTGGAGGTCTGTTTTGTCTGACTTCTCCAGGCGCCTATGCAATTCGCGGGTCTTTTCATCCTCAGCCAGAGTGAGACAGGCTGTTTCTATGTACTCAGGGGAGTTTATAACTTACTTTTCTAATTCTTCCATTTGCTTGGTGGAAAACATCTGGATCACAGCTGGCACCTCTCAGAACTTTCCCCTTGCGTCTTTCTCTCATTCTTTCTCGTTCCTTGCCCCGAGACAGCTTTAGTCCTTCATTTTCCATTGCTGTTAGAAAAGTTTTGCTTGATTTGGCAAGGAATGTGTATGTTGGGCCCCTTTTCAGGTTCAGACAAGTCCCCAAGCTCTCCACCCTCAGACTTGGCCTGTGCAGTCACCACCTTCTCATGCACTGATTTCCTGCGGGTTAGTCTCCCAGATTGCCCAGCATTTCCACCTTTGCCACATCACCCTCTGAGCTTGGAGGTCCTTCGTGGTATGCAGTGCATCCTTCCCCTCCTCCTTCTTCTCCATCTCTATAGAGAAGGTGTAAAGAAATGACAAATTAACTACCATGTGAAGTAACCAAGGATACAGAATCTTACCGAGTCCCTGGAGTCATAGTGCCTAGCCCATGGTCTCTGAATCTCTCCAGATATGGTCCCTTGAGGCTCTGAGTGAGGAGTTACATAAACCTCTGTCAACCCTCCCTTCACCAGTTCCAATTAATTCCCAAGTCTAGACCTACGGAGCCAGTCAGGGCAGAGAGGGGTCCCCATGTTCCCCCACACTCTGATCATCATGGAGCAGGGCCTGAACTCTGTAGAACTAATGTGCAGCTGAGAGCTTCTGTCCAAAGCAGTGGAGATCGAGAACATGATGGTAGGAGAAACTGGGGTACAAAGTCGGGGATAACAGCCAACAGCCCCAAATCTAGAATGTCAATGAGTGAAGATCAATGATGGTGTCAGCTTTGCCACACTTTAGAATCAGGAGAGAAAGAGCCAGAGTGAAAATCAAGGTAAGGTAAGTAAGAGGTTCCCAGGAAGGCATCTGCAGCTCCCTCCCAGGGCTGACCAGAGAGATGGCCACTTGCCATGTGTGCTGCAGACTGACTCCCCTGTTGGGAACCTGTCCTGCAAGGATGCTGTGAAGAGGGGAAGGAGGAGTCAAAGGAGAGGGTCGGGACTAATAGCAGCTTTTCCCTCCAGATTTATAAAAGGTGCTAACTGATTTCCATCAGATTTCATAAAATTAGAAACATTTTAGACTAACATTGAGACAGTTGGTGAGTGAAAATGAATTCACACCTTCTGTTCTAGACACAGATGCAAACCATTCTAGCTACCCTGTCCAAACTGTTAAAGAAAAATAATGTGGTATAATTTAGTAGCCAGTGCTTTCTAGATTGCTGTATTCAACTTCATGTTAAAATGATTCCACATGCACCCAGTAATTAAGCAGGAAGGGACCTGGCTGACATGTGATAGGAAGATCGAATAGCCTGTGGCTAGTTCACAAATTCTCGAAAGCTGACTGCACTGCACAAAGTGATTTGAGAGAATTCTGGGCCTTGCGTCTTGTAAGTCCTCTGGTGATAAACTGTTCTTCATTCAACAAGGCCTGGGAACGCACGGGCTTAAACACAGGTAGAGAGTGGTATTCAAAGTTAGAGATTTAAAAGAACAAATCTTGGGTCAGGGTTGTGGCTCAGTGGCAGAGCCCTTGCCTAGCATGTGTGAGGCACTGGATTTGATTCTCAGCACCACATACAAATACATAAAATAAACATCAACAACTTAAAAAATATTTAAATAACTAAAAAGAACAAAGCTCAAGAGTAGTTCCACACCTAGGAAGAGCTGGATATTTGTAGCCTTTTATTCTTTAATTCTTGTGATTTTTTTTTTTTTTCTGGTGGACACAACATCTTTGTTTATATGGGGTGCTGAGGATCGAACCTGGGCCGCACGCATGCCAGGCGAGCGCGCTACCACTTGAGCCACATCCCCAGCCCTCTTGTGACATTTAATCATGGAGGATCAGGCACATAGAAGGCTCTCAAGGAGCTTCAGTCTAGTGGGAAAGGCAGATCGGAAACAGCCTATTATTTCACCAATGTGCTGGGTATTACTGGAAGGAAGTACAGGTTGCTAAGGGAGCAACACACAAAAAAAATGAGCAGCCAACCCAGTGTGGATGTAGGATAGCGGGAAGGAGGGGCTCAGAAAAATTCCCCCTAGGAACTTACTTTTAATGTGCATCTGAGGGGGAACATTACTTTTCAAGTGAAACCTACGGGTTATATAATTAACGAGGTGAACAGGAAGGAGGTTCTGAGGCAAGAAGGTGTGGAGTGTTTAAGGAATGATGATGATGATGAGATAATGATGATAATTTTATTTACTGCACATTTTTTGTGTGCCAAGTGTTTTACTAATTGCTTTACATGAGAATCTTATTTAATCCTTACAACAATCCCATACATATTTTATAGGTGAGGAAACTGATGCTCAGAGAAATTATCACTTACCTGAGCTCATGCAGCATAGTTCACACTCTTAACCTCTTAATAGACCCTCCCACTAGAAAAACAGGGGAAGTTTAGTGTGACTATTGGGAAGAGGATAGATTTAAGAGCTTTTTTGTTTTTTTAAAGAAACTTGTGATTGGACAGGCATGCAGAGGAGGGGCGGGGAGCACGATATGTGTGGAACTAATCACTAGGGGATCAGCAGAGCCAGGATGTGGATGATGCACAAGGCTAGTTGCTCAAAGAGGCTTTTATTCTATGTACCATGGTAGAGTGTTAAGCAAAATCTCTAAAATCACAATCTTCCAACACTTTTGCAGTAGCTAGGATAAACACTAGGGTAAACCACTTAAATATTTCATATGCCATTATATTTGTACAGTAAGCACCCCTCCCCCTTGCTGATAGTATTCTGGAGTAAATTATCCTCCAATAAACTTGTTGGACCCTGAACCCTGGAATATAGGAACAAATTACAGTTAGTTCCACTAACTCCAGTCATCTGGGCTGGTCTTGTCAGAGTAAGCCAGGGCAATAGGGGTAATTTAGAAATATTGCTGAGCCCAGGAAGATAAGATTTGTCCTTTGGAAAGAATTGTAGTCACTTTCAAATATTGTTTAATATGTGGAGAAAACTGAATGTAATAAACCTGCCTAACAACATATTTTGACTAAACAGCCCCTCACTTTATTAAGAACTCAGGATACTGACAAACACTTTGACCTGGTGGACGTGTGAGAACAATGAGCTTAATTTTAATGAATCACCCCAGAAAGAAGGTACATAGGATTTCAGGCTGGGGATGGATGCCAAGATCTGTGAGTATTTGGCCCAGAAAATCCCTGTGGTAGGCACAGGCTGTGCTCAGCACTCATTTATAGACATGGGAAGATTCCTTTAGCCCAACCCAAACACTGGGTTCTCAGGAAACACAGAGAGAACCGCCCATTTCACAAGATTGGTAGACAGAGACTGGATAGATACATCTTGAAGAAGACAGGGCAACTCAACAAACTCCCAAAAAGTACCTGCTGTACGCCAAGCATCATTTTGACTCAAACACAGTCCCTCCCCCTATGGCAACAATCATACAGAGGAATGCGCAGGAATATAAAAATACCCTCTGTCTTAGCCATGGTGTCATGGTGTTATGGGCGGAGGGGGGTGAGAAAGCAGAGGGAGAGGGAGAGATCAACTTTAACCAGAGCGTGTGGGGGAAGGGAGAACATCAGCAAAGGCTTCATAGAGGAGGTTTTGAGCTGAGTTGTAAAGATATGTAAGGATAAATGTCTAGGGAATTGGAGAAGATATGTAGGGAACTGCAAGCTCAGTCTAGAGGTTAGGAGATGACAGTGAACAGCGTACTTACTGTGTGTCTGCCCCACCTCCAATCCTATTGATCCTGTCCCACTTGAAGCAAAAGCCCTCCACACTCCGAACCTGCAGCCTGTGAAAGAAGCACAGCATCGCTAGCTGTGCTCCAGCCTGCAGGTGGGGATGGCTTAACTCAGCAGGTACCTTGGAGCCCACATACCACTCAGAGCTCCAGGGAAAGACTTCTACTGAAAGAGAGGCTTAGGGAGACTTGGAAATGAGTCTTGACACAAATTTAGAAGACCAAAGTGAGAGTCCCAGCAGCAATAATGTGACTTGTAGGCAAGTCATATACTCAACCCAAGCTTGGGTTTGTTTTCTGTCAGGTGGGATCATGTCTTGCCTGGTGGCAGATGGTACAATCAAAAGTATGGGCAGGTGTTGGGTTACACAGGGTCCAATTTGATTTGGAGCTGGTCATTTAACTTCTCTGAGACTTGGTTTCTTCATCTATCAAACTGAGAACAGTAATTCCTTATAGGGTCATCCATAAGTCCTAAGTGAGCTCCTAGAACAGAGCCTGGTATAATGTTAGCTCTTCTTGTCATTGGGAAGATCAAGGGAGAGAACTTATGTGAAAGTCCCATAAGGGAGCTGAAATGGACAGAAGCACAGAAGGTCCATGTTGAAGGGTGAATAAAGTGGACTTCCGGGCTCTACCAAGGAAGTTTGTCTCTAGAGAGCAGTGGTGGCCCAAGGACTATAAGATTTAGGATCATGTAGTCAGCAAAACTTGAAGGTGTGTGTGCTATGGTATGTGATAGTCATGCACTGAGAAAATTTTAAAGCAATTTTAGGTAAATTTCATGTAAATTATACCATACCTAACATTAGTTCACATTTAGGGTTCCTATGACTTTGAGTTGTCAGAGTAACCTATATCAAGTTCTCCCTTGAAGATGTAAAATAATCACCTGGTAATTTATCAGCTTTGATTTTCTTTTACTGGATGAGGTTCGAAGGAAGCTCAGCTTGCTCCCAACATTTACCAATACATCAACTGAATAACGGTAACAATAATACTAATAGATATCATTTGTCCAGTGCTATATTCCAGAAAGTATACTTATGTTTCTCCATTAACTCCAACACCATCACCATCAAGTATGTATTATTGCCCCCATCTTATAGCTGAGGATCTGCAGTTCAGGAAGGCTAAGTAACTCACATGTGTTGGAGCTGGGATCTGGACCCAGGCTTGCCTCGGTGCCTTCTTTTCCCCTGTCCTCCTTCAAACTTTCTTAACATTAATAAACCTCTAAGGTTGGTAGCTGTAGAGAAAAGAAAAAGCGTGATAGCAAATATCTAATATATAAATATATTTCTTAAAAGAATAACTGTCCCTGCCCTTGGCTCTAGCTATGTTTTTCTTCTCTTGCTCCAGTCATTTGGACAAATAGGAAACTGCACATTAGGCAAAGGTCACATGGAAGGGAGTGGATAATGTAATTTGCAAAAGGAGAAATGTTATGAATAACTGGTATTTTTAGAGTGTTATCTTTCTTGTCCACAATGGGTTTTGGTTTCCAGTCTGATGAAATGTAAATCCTACAAGGTCTAAGGGAAAAACTAAGAGATGGGAAACTGATGCCAAGAATGAGGAGCAGATACAAGGCTCACTCATAAACCCTGCCTGAGGTCAGGGAGGGATGGCAGCTGTGATCTCTCAGAGTCCTGGCTGGAGAGCCCTGCTCACAGTTTTGCCTTGTTTGACGGTTCCTCCATGACAACATTCCTCCCATCGGGATCCTCAGTGGGCTGCAGGATGTGTAGGGAAGGCATGGCCTTGAAACCTGTTCTCTCAGTACTTTAAATAAGGACTCAGCACTGCTCAGCCGACCTGCCGTGGTTTTCTAATATGTTTATTTTCCTAATTTCCCACATGACTCTTATACTTTCTGCTTCCTCCAACTTTTTTAGGGCCCTCTATCTCTCACTCTCAGTAAATAACCTCCCTCTTTATGAGACATTTAAGCTGCCTGTCAGTAGGAGCCCTCTCGTCTTCCCTCAACAGACCCCCAAGATGTCTCCATCTTCTTCTTCCCTCTGTTGTGACCAAGGGATCCAGATTGTGAAGCCTCTGCTCCTGAGCCACCCCCTGAGCTGCCTGAAAGAGAAGTCTTCATTACTTTAGTCAAAGACTTTGCTCCTTTGGTCATCCCTTTTAAAAAAAAAAAAAATCCCTCTACTGGATTTTTGATGTTCAAATGTGATATCGACTCTTGGCCACTTCTTTGGCTAACTGCTTCCTTCAAAATACTCCTCTGTCCTCGTCTGAGTTAAATGCCTGTGTCTCTGCCTGTCTCACCTCCCTTTCCTTCCTAAGTCCACTTGACCTGTCCTTGGCTCCCACCCTTACCTCAAGCCCCTCTAGACTTCTGTACTATCATATCTATAGTCACTCTGAAGATACAGGGAGATACAGTGAACTCTCCCTTGCCACACTCTCTCCATTCCTAGTGCCCAAGACTCTATACTCTCCCGCTCTCTCTTGCCTTTCCAGTAACTACTTCTGGATTGCCTCTGGAGGTTCCTCCTTCTCCACCTAAGTGAGGAGATACTAGGGATTTGGTCCACAGGTCCTGTCTTATCTTTCCTCATGCTGTCTCCAGGCAATCTTATCCAATCCCTTAGGTTTAAGTGTCATCTATATTCTGATGATGTCAATGTACATCTCCAGCTGAGAATTCTTCTCTGCCTCACTTGGGCATGAACAATTGTCCTCTTGACCTCTCCATTTGAATACCTCACATTCACAGCAACTTCATCTTTTCCAAAAGTTAACTCCCACCAGGATGACTGTTTGCAGCAACTCCAATGTCCCAGCACCTTTGTGCTTTCAGTCTTTATATATCCTGTATCCTCTACCTGGGATGATCTTTGTGTGCCATAGACACAGCTGCACTTTTATCTTTTAGGCCTGTGCTTCGATTTCAGCACTTCAGAGAGGCCTTTTCTGACCATTCACTCTAAACACATTCTCTCATTATTTTCTGTCACTACATAGTTTCGTTCGTAAGTATCATAATGTAGTAAATTACAAATTTTTTCTTTCCTCTTTTGGGGGAGAGGGGATAGGGATGGGAGTCTTTCTCTTCTGAGAAGCTCCACAATAGCAAAAACCATCTTGTTATTTTCTTTTTTTTTTTTTTTTTTTTTGTTAGTGGGGATTGAACTCAGGGGCACTTTACCACTAAGCTACATCTCCAGCCTTTTTTCTTTTGAGACAGGGGCTTGCTGAATTGCTGAGGCTGGCCTTGAACTTGTGATCCTCCTGCCTCAGCTTCCCAAGTCACTGGGATTACAGGCATACACCACCACAACCAGCTCTCCTTTTGTTATTTCCTAATGTATTCTAAGCACATTGCAATTGCCTGCAGCTTAGTTATATTCAGTAGCTGAAAGAGTAAATAAGGTCATGAGAATATTTTGATTCACCCTCACTTTCCTCATCTCAGTGCCATGAAGCTCTGAATCTGTCCACTTATAGCACCCCCTGGAATAAGAATTAAGGTGGATTTGGGCACATGAGAAGAGAAGCTGGTACAGTTTTTGATGGTCTAGGAAAGATTCATAGAGTAGAACTTCATAAAATCTTTTCTCAGAGCAGAAGGATTTTTTAAAAATCTAAAAGCTAAAGAAAGAGCTGATTTTCTTACTTGTAATCAGGAATCAGGCCAAAGACATGGCTTTGTTTGCAGATGCTCAACCTCTCCCTAAAATGACACCCTGTGCTTCCTCCTTCCCTCTAGTGGAAAGACAAATGGGGAGCCAGATTGTGAAGCCTCTGCTCCTGTGCCACCCCCAGGCTGCCTGGAGGAGATTAGCCAAGAGACCAAGGCCAGGGTGGAGGAAGAAGCCTACAACAAGGGGTGAGTCAGACCTCGGCCAGCCCGGGGGCACCTGGCAGATCTCAGAAGATACCTTCCCACGGGCCTTTTCTTTTCCTAAGAGGTTTTGGGGAGGCAACCAGTGATCCCAGGGCCTCCTGACCCCGTAGGAAAAGTGTAAGACTATTCCACAGGAAGAACAGAAGGAAGCTGGGAAGGAGGGTGTGGTTAGGCAATAATAGACTGCTCTCTTTTTAGGCTTGAATACTACTGCTGGGAATGATCTGGAAATCAGGGGCTCAGGGTAGGTTCCTCTTGGTGGTGCTTGAGGTTTCCCAACACATGCGAGAAGCAGCCATGTTGCTGCCAACCATTACCCAGGGGCAGCTGCAACTCTGCTTCCCAGAACTGCCCTGTCATCCCCTCTTCCTCTAAACTAGAGTCCCCTCCAGCTTCCAATTATCCCCTTCTCTAACTGAGCTGCAGGAGTACCTAAGGCTGACTGTTAGTCACTGGGGAGATGGCACTGAGCAGGCCCAGACCCCAAGATAGAGAATCACCTCCAACCTGGCTTGATGCCCCCCACAGCTCCTGAGGGAGATGCAGCTTCCTGCCCATCAGAACCCCGGAGCGTCTGTGTGGCAGTCACACGTAGTGGGGGGACTGCTCCAGCCAAATCACTAAGTTAAGCACCATGCTATAGGACAAGTAAACATATGTTCAGGATGATACTGATCCTGGGAGAAGGAAATCAGAAAGTTCTCTCCAGGAAAGCCTATCTTTTCACCTACAACTGTTATCTACCCTCAGAATGTGTGGGGACAAACTCCTCCATTGGTTTTGTGAATATTTACCGACTACCCTTCTAGGTTGAGCCCTGGCACTTCTGAAAACTGTCCTGTGCCCTCTGAGATGGGGCTTACCCTCTCTGTTTTACCGATGAGAAGATGAAGTTCCAAGGGTTACGCAGAGAACAAATGCAATCTTATCTCTACAATATGTTTTGTAGGATAAGAATCCAGGAGACCCTGTGCCCGCATTTTTTTTCCCTGTCAGTTTGTCACAGTGTCACATAAACAGGAAGGATGACTGAGGAGTGAGGGGAAATTGTACTGACATGAGCCACGTTGGGGTTCAGTGGAGCTTCCCAGCTTTTTCCTGTTGTGTGGAATCACAGGAAGTGCATCATTAATGGAGGTGCTCAAGTCCCCTCCCCTAGGAACTCAGGAAAGGATGCTCCTCCATGCCTGGCCCTTCCAGATCCAGTTGTTCCTTTTTGCCTTCCAGATATCAGGAAGGTCTAAAGAAGACCAAAGAACTTCAAGGCCTAAAGGAAGAAGAAGAAGAACAGAAGAGTGAGAGTCCTGAGGAACCTGAGGAGGTAGAAGAAACTGAGGAAGAGGAAAAGGACCCGAGAAGCAGGTGGGAAGCTGTGTATGGAGACCTGAGATTACTAAAAATGGATTATGATTCATTTATTTGCCAAATTGCACAAAAATCTCTGGAAATGTCAGTCCAGGGCAGTAGTAGGTCTGGGGCCCCAGCATGGCCAACAGAGAGACCAAGAGGGCACTCAAGATGGAGAGGTGGTAGAGGAAATTAAGTGCAAAAAATAGTTCACAATGGAATATTTGCAAGAATTGAGGGGTCAGAGGTGGTCATGGGCAGGACAGACAGCAATCAAGAGCTCTTATAAGCTGAGAGAGAGTAAAGGATCCTGAATAGACTCCCTCCCAGCCTAGTCATGATCAGCTCATTTTTTAGCCCGCCTCAGGAACAATCCAAAACCAAGGAAAGATTCAACCAAGAGGGTTCAGCCTGCCTGAGTCAACCTCATTGTTCAAGGGAAATGGCATCTAGGAGAGCTGGGGAAGTGCTTCCCCAATGCTGGGACACATGGCCTCTCCTGAAGGAACCTCAAGCAGCTGGATGCTGTTCTCCTTATGGCTCCTTCTTCTTGGGGGTCCTCTGATTTTATCTTTTAGGCCATCATACTGCCCTTCTTCTCTTTAATGTCATCAAGCCCAAGTCCAGACAAGCCCTTCCTTTGGCATCCTGAATACAGTGAAAACAGGCTAGAACTTCTAACGCTACCAAACACTGAGAAAAAAAAATAAAGAGAGAGAAATAAACAGAGAGAGTACAAGGAATATAAACAGTCTGGTTTACAAAGCACAGGCAGGATTTATCTCGCTTATTTTGATCTCAGGCAATTGTCATCCCCCTTCCATTTCATAACAGGGGAAATAAGGCTTTGCCTGGCATCCATTTCTGCCAGCTGGTTATAAGTACTTGGCAATGACCACCTGTAGCATCCATCACTCAAAAGTGTCCTCTTGATCATCCTGATCCTGAGAGAGCTTGTTCTGTCTCCCAACTTCTGCTCCTCCTTGGATTTGCTTTTTGGTTTTGAGAATAGACCTGTTCATCAGGTGACAGATACCAGGCATGAGCACAGCCCTCAGAAGGGTCTTCGTCGTTCAGCACAAGGACGTAGCTTCACCTTTTCAGGCCTAGCAGTGTGGTGTCATCTTCTCCATAAGGGCTGAGGTTGCTATCATATTAGCCTCAAGAGCTGTTGTCTTCAATGCCAGGTGATCCTTGTCCACCTGAGCCGCTTAGACACACAGTTGCCTGCAGACACCTGCTCTCAAACCTGATCCGGAGGCCATGAAACTTTGGTACCTCACTAACAAGCCAGGTCGGAAGTTATTAAAAATTCCACGTCCTATTTTAGTACATTTTAAAAACATAAAAGCTAACTCCAGCAGCTGGTCCCTTATAGAAATTCAACATGAAACACAAGTGTCTTTTTTTTTTTCTGAGTTTCTACTCTGTTATATGCCATAATGTAATCTGTTATAAGCATTGCTTTCTGGAGGATTGGTTTAAAAGAAGTGTGGGTGAGTCAATCCAACATCTTAACAATATTCAAACAGAGAATATATCTGGCATTGATAAGACATTGAACAATTGAGACTTATGATGTATGATATGAAACTTTGTCTTTTTCCTGACATTTTTTCAAGTCACTCTACAAGGTTAAAATGATATTTAGACAGGTTCCTTTATTTTACCCTTAACTCTAAGAAAACAAGTTTATTTACAACAACCAAAAAATTGACTTCCATAGGAATTCTTTTTCTAATCTCTTTATTGTTGCATCTCAATTGTGCAGAATGATGGATAATTTATTGTGGCATATTCATACATACATGAAAATACAATTTGATCATGCTAACCTAATTTAATCTCTGACTTCTCTTATAGACCAGAAATGGATAACTACCTAAGGGTCACAAAGTCAGGTCTTTTTTTTGCTACTGGAGATTGAACCCAGTTGTGCTTTACCATGGAGCTACATCACCAGTCCTTTTTATGCCTTATTTTTGGATCTCACTAAGTTGCTTAGAGCCTCTCTAAATTACTGAGGCTGGCCTTGAACTTGCGGTCTTTCTGCCTCAGGCTCCTGAATTGCTGGGATTACAGGTGTGCACCACCAAAGCCAGGACTTAACCTCCTTTGTAGTCTCACTTTAATGTAGGGTTAGGGTGGGATTCTTCCCACTCTAGTAGCCTGTTTGGGGGCATGAAAATATAGCTCCAAAGAGTGACTCCATTTTGGCATCCAGTTATATCTTAATAGGATCAAAAGAATCTAAATAGGACTGAAAGGAAATAAGGCTTGCATTTCCAAGCTCTACCTTCTCAATAATTGTGAAAATAGCTAGTAGTTTTCATATCAGCCAGCATGCTCTTTTTTTTTATTGCTAAATTGTGCCTGAAATGATCTGATGGGGTTCTCACATGTACAAGAAACCAATCACTGTTCCCTATGGCCTTAATATGGGAGGCAAACATTCTGAGCATTTGGCCTCTTTCTAAGGAATTGAGTTTTTCAATTCATGGCAAGTTTTTCACTCTCTACTAACTCTGCCTTAGAGCTCCCTACATCTCAGCAACAGGCCTTCTGGTGGAAAATCAAGCTGCTTTTGAGAGCTTAGCACAGTTCTTCCACTCTGGACACAGTTGGAGATGGAACTGAGAACAATGAGTTATGCTTCTTAGCACTGATGCAGGGTACAGGTTAGAACTTGGAACAGATCGCTAATAAAGCTAAGAGCAGTAGCATGCTGGTGCTATCTGATCCATGGGAGTATGGATCAGCCAACCTTGCACTCTGGGGATCAAGAGAGTGCAGATATCAGTGATCATCCCATGAATAGATGAGAGCATGTGTGAATGGGTGAATGATCAAACAAGTAATAGAATGTTCCTGACCAGTAGCTCTCACCATCAATGCTATAGACCAGTGGTGTCAAAACCATCTAGGGAAATGTGACTATAGATTCCTAGACCATAACTCTGGAGATTCTCATTCAGAAGGCCTGAGGTATTTTGAAAAATTGCTGCCAAGATCCATGCATAGCTGAGAACCACTGCTCTGGATAGCATAGGAGGAATCCCCAGACAGAGAGCATGGGTCTGGGCATCATACATTGGCCCAATATACTAAGCCCTCCACCTGTTTTTTCATTGACAGCAAACTTGAAGAATTGGTCCATTTCTTACAAGTCATGTATCCCAAACTGTGTCAGCACTGGCAAGTGATCTGGATGATGGCTGCTGTGATGCTGGTCTTGACTGTTGTGCTGGGACTCTACAATTCCTATAACTCTTGTGTGGAGCAGGCTGATGGGCCCCTTGGAAGATCCACTTGCTCAGCAGCCCAAAGGGACTCCTGGTGGAGCTCAGGACTCCAGCACGAGCAGCCTACAGAGCAGTAGGAAACCTGATTCCTAGCCAATGCCCTGCTCCAGGACATCAGCCACCACCTTGTCCCCAAGTCTAGTGCATCAGGTTCAGGTCCATGGACATCCTGCCACCCCTCCCGTTGGGGGATGAGGAGGGCTTCTCTTCACACTTGGCACCACTGTGGGAATTATTCAGACCACAGTAACTTGATGTTCTTGGAGGATCAACAAACCTGCTTGGAAAAGCATCTGGTGGATGAAAAAGTGACTGTCACCAAGGAAGTCTAGGCAAAGGGAAGGTCTCCTGATCCTAGCTCAGATGGCTAGAGAGAATTAATACACCTTCACTGGGGGACAGTAAGAAGCTCACTCTCCCCTTTTCCTCTCAGCAGTTGGGTACCAGGAAGAATTGTGCTTAACAGCTAACACTGGCCCAAAGAGTCAGACCTAGAATTCCGAGTCACACGTGAATATCTTCCCAATTCCCATCTCATTCTCCGTAACACTCCTTTGACCTCTCCTTCTCCCCTTCAGAATCAGTTTCTTTTCACAGAATAGGACAGGTTTCTCAGAAAAATGGACAGGCCGGATTTAGCTCAGTGCTTGAAATGAAATAGGGGAAGATGCAAATCAAGGTCTGTGCATGTGTACACAAACACAACACCCACAACACGCGTGTGCACGAAGCCAACAACCCTTCAAAAGTGTGCTCTAAAGAAATACGATGCGTGTCAAGCCAACCCATAGATTTTCACTCAGTGTGGGGCAGTCACAGCACCTGTACAGTGAACTATCCACACAGAATGAGGATGTTTGAAAAACACTGAAAAACTTGTGGCTTCTATGGCAGACTTGCTGGTCTCCATGTCAGATGCCAACTCTAAGCTGCTGTACAGCACAGTCTGTTTCCTATTTGTTCTCTCCCTTTGAAAGTAGTTAACCCACCTCTCAAGTGAGCAAGGAGAAATGGTGTGCTTTCAGCTTCAAGCTTTCGCTCTAGGGGGGCCACATGCAAGGGGGAAATTGCACTTTTGGGCTTCCGTTGCAAGGGGATTTCCAAACCTCGAATACGCTCTGGAGCATTCCCAATTGTTCAGCACAGAGCTGAAGGAGCAAATCTCCAATTTGATGCCACTCCCCTCCTTTTCAGCCACTGCCTTCATCAGCCCTCATCAGTTTGGTGGTGGTGGTGGGTGTTGGCTTCAGTATGGGTTCTATGTGGTTGCCTTAGGTTTTGTTTGCTATTGTTTACTTTTGCAGCCAACATTCATATAGAACTTATTCTGAGCCAAGAACTATTCTCAGTATTATATGAGAGTATTAATTCGTTTAGTCCTCAAGGGGGAAAAAAAAAAAACCCTCTGAGATGGATATTATTCTTTCCATTTTCAGATAAGGACACTAAAGCACAAAAAAAGATAAGTAACTTGTTAAGAACACACAGCTAGTAAATCATGGAGCTAGCTCTCCAAACAGGGTGGACTGTTTCCAGGGACTATACCCTTAACCCCTGCACTATATTGCTTCTCCAGTAGTCTCCTAGCTGGATGCCTGTCCTTCCAGTCTCACTCACCTAACTGGTCCTTCAGCTCTTCCAAGGCACCTCTGCTTCCCAAACTATGGCTGTTTCCCAAACTATTGCTTCCCAAATTATGCTGTTCTAGACTTCCAGTCATTAGTTTTTCTCTTGCTCTTATTTTCTTTTCTTTTGTTCACTCTTGAGGACCAAGTGCAAAAATCGCCCCTCCATACAGGCTTTAATGACCTTTTTCCCACACTCTCCCTACACCCAACATAATGGTTCATACCCTCTGTGCTTTCTGGCTCTTAAGTATTTTCATTATTTACCTATACCTACCATCTATCACCATAATTTATTTATATTATCTGTTCCTCCAAGCATTTTTCCTCAAAGACAAGAACCATGTCTTACCCATCTGTTGGGTAGGTACCTAACATGGTGGCTGATGCTTGGGAGGGGGTCATTAAATATTGGTCAAAAGAAGAAGTGGAACATTTAAGATGGTGGAGAGTACCCTGGGACTGCTGAGATTTTTGCAGTTTTCCCAGTACCAGCACCAGCACCACCTCCATCTCTATGAGAAGAGTCACATTTTTGTTGACCTGAGCTTGTTTTAATATTTCTCAGGCTATTCTGTGAAGAGCAGGAATGCAACGAGGCTAGCAGCAACACTGTTTCCAAGTTCAAGGATGGGCTCAACACAATCACTCCCTTCAAATAGTCACCTTTAGACTAGACCCCACTTTAAAACTGCATGTTTATTGAAGGGGGTGTCCTTTACAGTGGCTGGAAAATGACTGAGAGAGAAGCCCAAACCAGGGTTGACCAAGGATGTGCCATTAAGGTAAAGAGGTGCAGAACAAAGTAGAGGGACTTTGGAGGCATGGGTGGATGGTTTACCTGGCCTCTTCCAATAGGCACAGATACAACTGAAGAAGCTTTAGTTACACAAGGCCCTCAGAGCCAAAGGCAGGCTGTGAATGGAGATCCAGAGAGAACAGCTGTAGAACAAGACTCTAGGTGGCCAATATCCAATCTCAGTCCCCCATAAAGAAGGACTAGGCTGAATTGGCCCATTGCCCACCTGGCATAAGGTTCCCATCCCTGTTTCCAGGTGAGACAAGGCAAGGAGAGCTGGTGCTGAGAGCTTCTGCACCTCCAGCTTCCCCTACAGAAAGGCCCTCAGAGAACTTCAGACACAAGCCCTCGCCCACAATACTCCATTTGTGAGTAAGGAAAGTTGAGGAAGAGGACACTCCAAAAGGGAGCCTAAGGGTAGCCATATTAAAATAGGCATGGCTGAAAAAGTACTCATCAGTCTGTTTTTTTCTGGAAGCAAAGATCAACCTGAAGTAGTTGTATCTGCTGCCAAAGCAGCCGTGAAAGGGAAGAAGCCCTGTATTTCTAATATGGCATTGATCTGAAATAAAGTTCCCCTCAAAATGCCTCTGACATTGCTGCTGAGCCTTAGATGTCTGGTTGCCTACCTTCAGTTGCAAAGTGATGTGTGGTTTGCATCATTGTTGACCTCACCTCCTGAAAGACTTTCACTTTCTGGCTGCCGCAAAGTTGTGTGTGCTGCTTCCCAGGAACAGCCTGGCAGAGTCAGACAGGAAGGGAGACGCTGGATTTGTGTATCACTGGCTGTCAGTTGCTAATGTTGTTAAGTCTCACACAGGTGTGCTAGCATTGAACTATAAAGTGTCACATACCTGAGTTTGAAAAATAAAAGCACATTTCTAAACCTTTGGCAGCAGACAAATGCCTCTTCATTTTATGGAGTGGAGCCACAATCTTATTCCAAACCTGAACAGGATTCCTTTGGATATGAGTTCCTCCCAGAACCAAGCCAGAGGTCCCCAGCTGTGTTAGTCAGCTTTTTTTTTTTTTATCACTGTGACTAAAATACCTGACAGTAACAACTTAGAGGATTTAGAGAAGGAAAGGTTTATTTTCAGCTTACAGTTTCAGAGGCTCAGTACATGGTCAGCAACTCCACTGCTCTGAGCCTGAGGTGAGGCAGAACATCCTGACGGAAGAGTGTGATGGAGAAAAGCTACTCAGCTCAGGGTGCCCAAGAAACAGAGAGAGGGGAGAAGTCAGGGGAGCAAGATATAATCCCCAAGGGCACACTCCCAGAGACTTACTTTCTCTAGCCACACCCCACCTGCCTACAGTTACCACCCTGTAGAATAATTCTTTCAAATTATTAATCCATCAATAATTCATCAATTGATTAGGTCACAATTCTCATATTCATTTCACCTCTGAACATTCCTGCATTATCTATCACATAAGCTAATTGAAGAACATCTCATATCCAAACCATTAAGGCAACCATTGGGTCATTGTAATATGAGTTTACCTCACAGGGGCTGGATCAGTTCCTGTCCTTCATTCTTTGCCCATTCCTGGTTCTAGTTTCCTGTTTCTTCCTCGTATATGATTTTTTTTTCATTAATATATTTTACTATGTGATAGAAACTACTAAGTTTTCACCAACCCTATTTCCATTTTTTCTTTTTTTTTAATTTATATATGACAGCGGAATGCAGTACAATTCTTATTACCCATATAGAGCACAATTTTCGTAACTCTGGTTGTATACAAAGTATATTCACACCAATTCATGTTTTCATACATGTACTTTAGATAATAATGACCATCACATTCTACCATCATTTCTAACCCCATGCCCCCTCCCTACCCCTCCAACCCCTCTCAGGGGAATGTGGACCATGTGGATCTAGTGTCCTAAAAACAAACTCTTCTGCCTAATATTCCACACTTTGTTCATTCTCTTTTCTACTGCTCAAAATCAGAGGATTCTGAGGAGGCATCTGAAGCCTGATAAGATAAGCAGAACCCCTGAATGGAGCAGGTCTCTGATGTGTACTTACAACATCAAACTGTGACATGAGTAAGAAGTAAAAGTTTAGTGTGTTAAGCCACTAAAAATCAAGAAAGTTTGTTACAGCAACTTACCTATCCTGAAGAATGTATATATTTGTACCTGAAATAGGGGTGGTTTAATAATAAAATTTTAAAATTTGAGAAAGTGGTTTAACAGTCAAGTATTGAACAACAAGCTAATCTGGGGAGCTGGAAAGATAATGGCCCATGTTGTGAATAAAACAAAAACATTTGGTGAAATCCTACCCATGATAATTTGAAAGGCATTCCATGAGTACCTTATAATTCTAGAAGTGAGTGGAAGAGCAGAAGCATTGGAATGTGGGCCTCTATTGGCTGCTTTTGACAAGCTATTTCAAGAAAAGGTAGCACTTGCGGGGCTGGGGTTATGGTTCAGTGGTAGAACACTTGCCTAGCATGTGTGAGGCACTGGGTTCAATTCTCAGCACCACATGTAAATAAATTTTTAAAAAGTCCCATCAACAACTAAAAAAGTAACTTAAAAAAAAGAAATAAAAGACCAAAATGAAAAAAAGAAAGAAAGAGAAGCACTAAGGAAAGAATTGTCTATTTTGAAGCAGAAATAAAAAACAATATAGAGAACTTGTAGGGACTTAAGGGTTAGAAAACCTTATTCCTTCTATATCCCAAACAAACTAAATACAAGTTAGAGAGAAAAAGAACCACTAAAATGTCTCAGTTAACAGACCAACTTAGCCTTATGGAAAAGAATAGATGCAGGATGTGGCTCTCCCATTAGTGGTTCCAAATGAAGTTAGGTTAGCCACAAGAAAGTACTGGGACAGGTAAAGCAGAAACAGATTTAGAAAATAATCCTGACAGAGGATTTGGGCTATGATTATTGGCACGTGGAAGCAAATAACCCATAAATCTATATTTGTGAGGGAATCATATTTACAAAGAAACATAAGCCAGAACTGAAAACCTCTTCAGAAAACCACCATTGAGATCCAGCGCTTAGGCCAGTGAGAAGGTGTGCTCCATAATAGCTGCTTCAAATATGGCCAATAAAGATATATGATGAAAGGCCTCCTAGAAAGAAAACAAGGGCCACAGAGATCAGTGGACACTGGAGTTTCAAAGTTGAATCGGGAGCTAAACAAAGGCAGGTCACGGTGGTAGGCAGAATTTCTAAAATGGGTTCCCAAAGATGCCCCACCCCAATCCCTAGAGTATTTGAAAATGAGGTATAACTCTTTAAGTTATGTTGTAACTTTCACATTATTTGGTAAGTTGAACTTAACATAGAAGATTATCCAGGTGAGCTCAGTGTAGTTACATGAGCCTTTCAAAACAGAGAGCTTGCTCTGTTTAGGAGTGGAAATTGGAGAGATGAGAAGGACTGAAAAACTCCTTCAATTCTGCAAGCTAAAAAAATCACTGTTTTAAAACTGAAGGGCCTCTGGGAAATCAGGATCTTATTTCTATAAACTCAAAGAAATGAATTCTTCCATCAACTTGAATGAATTTAGAAGTGGATTCTTCCCCAGCATCTCCAGTAAGAGCTTACCCCCAGCTGATATCTTGATTTCAGTCTGGTGAGAACCAGAGCAGAGCTCAGCTACAGCCCACCCAGACTCTGAGCCACAGGAACTATGAGATAATAACTGGGTGTTGCTTTAAGCTTCTAAATCTGTAGTGATTTGTTATGCAGCAATAGAAAACTGATGTGACTGTGTTAATGCACTTTTCACCATCATGATGAAAAATCTGACACAGACTACTTATGAAGAAAGTTTATTTAGCTCACAGTGCTGGAGGCTTAAGGGCATGGTGCCTACGTAAGCTTATTTCTGGTGGAGACCTCTTGGCAGGTGGCAGTGGCAAGAGTGTGTGTTGGAGCATGTCTGTCCAAGAAGCAGAGAGAAAGGACGGGCAGGGCCAGGCTTGCTTCTTACGTAACAACCGCTCAGGAGAACTACCCAAAGGTGTTGCATGAGAAATACCTTACATACCCAATGTCCTAAGGACCTCCCAAGGGACTCACTGCTTCCCAAAATAGTACATCCTGGAGACCAAGCCTTTAATCACAATGGATCCTTGGGGAACATTCAAATCACATCCAGCCTATAAAAGTGACCTTGATAGTATACCTTCATTGGTAGTCCAGAATACTATGGCCTGCTGACTGCTGTGACTCCCATTCTTCCCTTTACCCCTGGGAAATTTTATTGAGGCCATCCTGTTTCACAATCACATTGGGGCACAGGGGTAGTATATAACTTGCTTAGTTCATAGGTCACCAGACTGCTAAGTGCCACTGCCAAACCTGATAGGGAAGACTGAGCATAACAGATACTGTGGACTTTGAGCAGGATATAACCTTGGATTTCCTCCTTTGAGACTAGAATACCGCATTCTCCATGGGAGGAGGAATAGCAAAGCCAATATTAGGTGATCAGAAGAACCAACTGTAGCAGAGACCTCTCTGTTCACCAAATTGTTTTTCTTTTTTCTCCTGAGCACATAGCTAGATGAGAACTCCTTTGCAGTTAGGTACAACATGTTACAAATTTTTGGCTAATGGACTATTGGTGGAAATTATATATCCCAGGCCTGCAACCTTGAACAATTTCCAGCACCATCCTCTGCACTCTCTTTCTTTGGTTGCTAGCTCTATGTGAAGATCTTGGAGAAAACCCAGAAGTACTACTAGGTCATAATAGAACTACACAAAGACTGGTGGCAGGACCTTCAGCCTCTAAATAACTGTGTGGGAGTATCTCTCCACCAAACAGACATCCAACTTACCACCATCACATGTATCAGCCATTGGATTGTGACATGAAAGAAATTCTTAATTTATTAAGTCATTGAGATTTGGGAATGTTTGTTACAGCAGTTAGCCTACACTAATGCTTTTTTTTTTTTTTTTTTTTTTTTTTTTGATACTAGGGATTGAACCCAGGGACATTTAGCCACTGAGGATCTCACTAAGTTGCTTAGGACTGCACTAAGTTGCTGAAGCTGGCTCTGAATTTGTGATCCTCCCACCTCAGCTTCTCCAGCCAATTACAGGGATTACAGATGTGCACCACTGTGCCTGGCTAATATATTTTTTAATGATCCTTGTAATATCAAGTACCTTAGAATTATATTACTGTGTTATTTCCAAGTTCATATAATTCAGGTTCCTTCTTTGACAGATGACAAATTGAGGCTCAGAGAAAAGTTATTGACTTACTCAAGGTTACATATATTATTAGTATTAGTATTGTCTTGAGAAAAAAAAAAAACATGTTTGAAGAGAGAAAAAAAAAAAGATAAAAGATATTGCCCTAGATCCAGTATTCTGGTCGTACCAGTACTTCTTTGTGTCACATTTCATTTTCTACTGATTAAATTAGTATTTTCATGTGTCAGATTAAATAGGACTCATCTGGCTCCAAGTCCATGACCTCTGGGATGGGCTCAGTCTTCCCTATCAGGCCTGACTGTGGCACTTTGTGGTCAGGTGACTTACAGACTTTTACTCTTGTTTTCCATATGCAGAGAATAAGAAAATCAGCCTGGGTATTCTGTATTTCCTGCTTTCCTTTGAAACTTAGTGGTTGTCCTTTTTATTTTCCTTTATTTTGCACATCTAATTGGGCAACTTTCTTCTTTATGGATTCTCCTTGATGACAGTGTAAACTTCTACCTACGAGTAGACAGTGCTGCTGGTTCTATTTTCTTATCCTGAACACTCTCTCTCAAAATGGTGAAGAGAGATTCTCTGGCAACATTTTCTTTATGCCTCTCCACTTGAGCTTTTTAGCTCTTGACAATAAATTCTTTCAGAACTTACCATAAGTGGGAGATCTAGAAACAGACTGAACATATTATCACTTAACAAGAGAGGCAGCAAGTTCTAACAAAGAATTTCCAATTACCTTCCAAAGGCAGCTTAACTTCTCTCAATGGAGGCATGTATATATATATATATATTTTTTTTTCTTCCCTTCCAGAAACTGATGATTAAGCATCAGCACAATTATGCAGACTCCCTTTATCCAATAATTCCCTTTCTGTATATTTGTTTCAAAAATCAAGTGTCTTCCAAAGACCAAATTATGGAACCAGTCTAAGTGTCCCTCCACAGATGAATGGGTCAAGGAAATGTAATTTATATACACAATAGAGTTTTATTCAGCCAAAAAGAAAAACAAAATTATGTAATTTGCAGGAAATTGGATAGAATTTGAGACCATAATGTTAAATAAAATAAGTCAAACTCAGAAGATTAAGAGTTATATGTTTCTTCTCATATGAGGAAGTTAGAGAAGAGGAAGGAAAAGAAAGATGGGGTGGGGGATGTCTCAGGAAAATTGAAGAGAGATAGTAGAGGAAAGGAAACGGGGTGGGGGCAGGAGGAGGGAAGAAAAGGGGGAAATACTGCAGAGTGCTACAGGCAAATGACATTGTTATATTGTATGCACATACTAATATTTAACAACAATCCCATCATTATGTAGAACTATAATGCACAGATAAAACATGTGGGGGAGGGATCAAGTGTCTTCTCATTTCTCATAAGCTATTTCACCCATGCCTACCCTGCATAATTCATTTTTCCCCCTTACTATTTTATTTCCTTTTCCCTTTTTGTAACAGTTTAACAAATTCTTAAAAACTAGCTATTTTTCTAGGCATGGTGCTGGATGTTAAGGACAATTCTGAAGAGGTCATGATTCTCTCTCTACCTGTCTACTTGCCAATGCAATGAGAGGAACATACGTGTTTTAGGTACTAGGAGCCTAGGACTTGTGCTCACCTGAGGAATGAGTCTATATTGGAGATATTTAGGGGCAATTTCCCTGGTCTCTTGGAAGCTGCCCGCATTTGTGCAGAACAAATTCTTTTTTCATTATTATTATTTTTTTTTGCACACAAATCTCTAACTTCATGGCCAGTACCACTTCTATAGAAAAGAACTTGTCATCCATACCCTTCATATAAAAGACATTCATTTTGGAGAAAAGTTATGAACTTTTGCTCAAGGCATTGCTTGCAAGTCAGAACTTCATAATTGCCATGGAGGGCAAACCTCTGAAAACTGCTGGGAAAACATCGAGTACTCTCACTTAAATACAGAACAAATACCCCTCACATTCCTCAAGGGAGAAGGGAGAGTCTAAATTAGAATTTGGTCCACCAGTATATAATAGAAATTATTCAAGAGAAAGCGAAGTTATATAAAGAACTTCTGTGGTGATCACTATTGTAAAGTCAAAAATTCTTTTGTGAAGTGTAAAATGACTAACTTTGTAAATTGCCCTCTAGTTGTGTTTCAGAGATATGAATTTTTATGTGTGTCTGATTTCTTTGAAAAAGGAATCCCCTGTAGTGGCATTGAGATTTCCAATGTATAAAAGAAGTCCCAAAGGAAGGCATGGGATTTAAGTGGGCATTTACTTTCATCATTTCCCCCGACACATTATAAGGCGATGCTGCTGAGGGGGGAAAAAAATCGCTGAGAGGAAAGAAGCACACCCACGCTCAATCTCCTTCTGACAGACACGTTCCTATGAGTGTGTGAATGAATGGGCTCCACAGCAATAACAACGACTGGTGTGAGAACTGAGCCCGCAGGGGAGGGCAAGTGGCAGGGAACATGGGAATTAGGAAAACCGTCGGTAGCTCACCCTGTGCTCTCTGCCTTCCTCATTCGTGTGTTTTCTGAGTCAGCATTAGCTAAATTTTCCAGAAAGCCATCCACAAAGTACAGCCTGGACATTCAAAGGACGTCACTCATTTCCCCCAGTGGCCTTGACAAGTCAGGAGCTTGAAAGCAGGGAAATCCGGATGTCTCAGCTATGAAGTGGAGCAGTGGCCTCAACATATTTCCAGAACCCTCCATCCAGCCTGGTGATTGAGCTGCTGCCTCCCTTGCTGCCAGTGGTCACCTGCAGTGCTTCCCTGGCTCTGAGGGGTTTGCACAATGGCCAAGTGCTTCAGCCTGGTGTTGCTTCTTGCCTCCATCTGGACCTTGAGGTTTCTGGCCCAAGGCTCTGTCAGAGTACAAGGTAGGTTTCTCACCAGATTTCCAAACAGAAGCGAGGCAAGGTCTTGGAAACTGTCCTAAGCCCACTGGGCTCTTGACTAAGGACTACTGACTGGGAATGAGGGCAACACTCAGGGGTCACAGAAGATCTAATGATAGGATTGCTCAGCCAGAAGCGAGCAATTGACCATATTGTCAACTTCACCAACATGATGATGTTTGCCTTGATATCCCTTTGAATGTTATTTTGGTTATGGCATATTTTAATAACAATATATATAAATAAAACATGGAGGAGAAATAATTTGTTCTTAAAAGTGTTTCATTCAAGAAGCCAACTATGACTATAGAAAATTTGAAGCAATTACTAAAAAATGGGTAACTGTCACTAAGTATTGTCCTATTTTGTGTTTTTAGAAGTATTGGCATAATTATTTTAATTCCAAGTACATCATGCTATACATTAAATACTATATATTAATATGCATTGAATTTAATATGCGGGAAAATAACTGAAAAAAAAATTTATGAAAATGTAAGTTTAAAAATTCACCGTCAGCTCCCTTCCAAAGGAATGACTTAAAGTGATTTCCGGGCTTTTGGGATGTCTAAATGGAAATTTCATTCTGCTCTGTAGGCAAAAAAATTATAACTACAAATCACTTATTACAGCTCTGGGCAAATGAAAATCTGAGCACTTTTATTAAAGGGAAAATAGTTTTTTCCTCTGTTGGAAGATGGCACAAGATATAAAATATAACTGAGAGACACTTGGAATTGACTCATATATTGTACTTTAATTTCTAAGGGAGTTTAGAGTTCTATGATTGATATTTACCCCTGCCTCCCAAATATCAGAACGGTTACTTGGGGTCTTTTTGTATTATACTGAGTATTGAACCCAAGGTTGCTTTACCAGTGAGCCACATCCTCAGCCCTTTTTTTTTTTTTTTAATTTTAAGACAGAGTCTCACTAAGGAACTTATGACCTACTAAGTTGCTGAGGCTGGACTTGAACTTGTGATCCTCCTGCCTCAGCCTCCTGAGTTGCTTGGATTACAGGCTTGCACCACCATGCCTCACCAGAACAGTTACTTTTATTAATTTAGATACTGGGAATTGAACCCAGAGGTGCTTTATCACTGAGCCATATACCCAGCTCTTTTTATTTTTTATAGCTCACTAAGTAACCTAGGCTGGCCTCAAACTTGTGATTCTCCTACCTCAGCCTCCCAAATTGCTGGGATTACAGGCTTGTGACACTGAGCCCAACAGAAATATTACTTTTTTTGGTGGGAGAGGGTACCAGGGATGGAACTCAGGGGCACTTGACCGCTGAGCCTCATCCCTAGCCATATTTTATATTTTAGAGACAGGGTCTCACTAAGCTGCTAAGCACCTCACTATTGCTGAGGATGGCTTTGAACTCACTATTCTCCTGTCTCAGCCTCCCAAGCTGCTGAGATTACAGGCATATGCCATGGCTCCTAGAGAAATGTTACTTTTAAATAAGCTTGGTCCTTTTTGAAATTGCCCTGGGGAGACTTCACTTTTCCCCTCAATGCCACCATTATTCCAACTATTTGGGAAATCAGTGCTAAAACAATGACTCCATTGCACTCTGTGCACTGTCTTCAATGATGAAAAAAATTTTCCTAAGGAAATTAACTGTTTGGAAGCAACTGAAAGTACCTTAACCACATTTGTGGAATCAAGATGTGATGAAGGTGAGTGATGGTGATGAAAACTTTTCTGAAGGTCTATTATGTATTATAGAAGGCTTCATTTAATCCTCTCAAGAACACATTTTATGAATAAATAAACAGCAGTCCCACCAAATGTTATGCAGGAGATAAATGCTAAAACTTGGGGTTGAAATCAGCTCTGATTTCCAGGTACATTTTTACTGTTTTCTAAGAAATATTTAAGGAAGGGGCTAGCAGAGTGCCCCTTAGATTCCAGCTCCCTATTTTTATATCTAAATGAAATAGGAAAGCATGAAATTGCTTAATTTTTGTTGATTGCTTTCTATGGATCCAGTGTCTGTGAGGTACAAGTTATCTCATTTAATTCCAAATAAAAATCCTGGGATAATGTAGCAATCTCCATTTTACAGACAACAACACTAACTTGTCCAAGGTCCTAAGGACCAGTTAACAACAGAAGAAATTTCTAAAGCCAGGTCTATTCGCACAGAATAGGTCTATCATGACTCTAAATAATAGCACTACTCTAAATAGTAGCAAGACCACTTTATAGTGTAACAAAGACTGTCTCTGAAGTCAATTTCCAAAGAAGCAATGAGAAGACATCTGAGCAAAAGCAAGCTTATATGCCAAAGGAGCCAAATTCAAGGGCAAGTGGACAACTGTCTGTGTATGTGTGTTTGTCTGTCTCCCTGCAGTAAAGTGGAAGGCAGAATCTGCCCCCACGTTTCTTATGTCCTTGGGTTTAGAAAAGACACTTACACAAGTTTTAAATTTTCTCTTAAAAGAGGCAGGGTTTAGCACAGAATAATATCAACAGATGATAGGTGTGGGAATTACTATTGATTTTAGTATTAATAACAGCATTGGCATAGGCATGAACAACAGTGCATACAGTCATAGGTCGCTTTGTGGCCCCAGGCACAAACATTGGTATTAGGGTATTGCTTTCTGGTCTCTCTTGGTGACAGTAGAATCTGGATGCAAACAAGGCCACTTGCAAATACACATCCCTTCCTCTAGCCCCTGCTTCAGAACACAGCAAGATCACACAAAGGACTTAGAGATGTTCCTTCTATGTTTACAATAAGAAATTTCCTTTAAATACCAGCCTAGAAAGTGATAGAGACATTTCTGCATCCACCACATAGAGCTCTCTGAACAACCAATTACTTGGGAGATTAAAATGCCCTTTGATGCCTTTTTTTTTTCGATGAAGCCCAATAGGAATAATATACTTGAATATAGTGCAACATGATAATTTTATATGGTCTATAAATCCAAGAACCTAGAGGGAAAGGGTCAAATCAGTTCCCAAGTCCATTAGATTTTGGGTAAAAATATTAGCTACATCTTAACAGTTCATCTGCCTCAGCTGCCCCAGGAAGATCAATTATTAAGCAGACTAAAACCAAAATGCTTTGAAGATGACATAATGGTGATGTTATCTACGATTACATATCAGTACCTACTATATGGTAGGCACTATGCTAAACATTTTTATTAGAAATTCATTCACATGATTCTCACTACCCTATCCAGTAGATCCTGTAACTGTCCATATTGTAAATGAGGAATCTGAAGCTCAAAGACATAAAGTAACTAGCCTGAAGTCACAGAGCTAGCAAGAAGCATAGACTAGTTCCAGCCCAGGTCTGACTCTAAAATTCTATTTCCTTTATTTAGTTTCTCTGCCATGCAAGATTTATTGCCCAGGAACTCCAGGAACTTCTGAGTAAGCCTGCCCCCCAATGGTCAGAGAAGACCTGGAACCGAGAGAGCCCACATTCTGTTAAAATGAATGCAACATTTTTCAGTCTATTTTAGAAATAGTGGTGTCCCCAACTACATTGATTGGGAGCATTGCTAATATTAATAATTATTCTATTAACCCAATGCCTGATTTCGGTCTTTCCCAAAGCCTCAGAGGCTTCATTTTACAGAGTCCAAAAAGATCGGCAGCAGCTCTATTACCTAGACCACACCCCAGGAGCTAGCAGCCAAAGTCCCCATGCAATGAATGAGGTACCTTATTAGAGATGGATTGGATGGATTTGGATCTGGTGAGATTTGTAGCTTGAACCAGAGCAAGCATCCATCTAACCCAGCAGGCTGTCCTTGTAGGAAATTCTTGGCCTATGTCCTGTTATTTCTAAATTCAATCCCAGCCCCCAGACCTACTGCCACACCACAGTAACAATTCTCTTGCGAGAAGGAGAGCCTAAGGTGTGGGGCAAGGGCAAAGCACTGAGCACCTATGTGATTTCCCTGCAGAGCTCTCCATCTCACTGCCATGCAGAATTCTGGGGGTCACCCTCGTGAACAAAAAGGTACACCGGCAGATGAACTTCACAGAAGCCAAGGAGGCCTGCAGGCTGCTGGGACTAACTTTGGCCAGCAAAGACCAGGTGGAAGCAGCATGGAAGTCTGGCTTTGAGACCTGCAGGTGAGGAACGACTGGATTCACTAATGCTGCTGAAGTCCTTTGAAGCTGTGTTCTTATTCAGCACTAGACATGGTGCTTTCTAATCCTTTGTCCATTCAATGCATGTGTTCTTTTCCAGTTATGGATGGGTTGGAGAAGGGTACACGGTCATCCCTCGGATTCTCCCGAACCCCAAGTGTGGGAAGAATGGGATAGGCGTCCTGAGTTGGAAAGTTCCAGTTAGCCATACGTTCAGGGCCTATTGTCACAACTCATCTGGTGAGTCCACCCTGCAGCCTCTCCATGTGGCATGTCCTTTATGGGTATCTACAGCTCTGTGGCCTGTTTGGGTAGAGTAACCTGGGCAGCAGTAGAAGCAGCCATAGCAAAGGTCAGCCAATTCTCCCAAGACTGCCTCCAACTGGGCTCATGCCCCCCAGAGCAAAAGTTAGGGAAAATACGACTGAAAGGCAGTCTAAGAAGAGGGCATCCCAGGAGACTCAATTACTATCTCTACCACCCCTGCTTCCTATAAGATAAACAGGAAGAAGGGAAGGAACCAAATGTCACATGTATATGACCCATCCACTGTGAATGAAGCATTATGCAGGTTAGTTGTCTCTGAACCTCCACAGCTGCCCTGTGAAGGTTTTATCACCCTCAGTTACAGGATACAGAAATTCAACCCAGAGGATGTAAAAACATCTCTAAAGTCTCTGTATTAGTAATTTTCTGTTACTGTAATGAAATACCCGAGGCTGAGTACTTTATAAAGAAAGGAGGTTATTTAGCTCACAGTTCTGTAGATTCAAGGACATGTTGCCAGCATCAGTTCAGCTCAGGGAATTCTTTGTAGAGAATGGCATCCCAATGGTGGGAATGCCTGTGTGAGAGAGAGATCAAATGACAAGCCTGTAAGCCAGAGCCTGATCCAGGATGGCAACCCTCTCTACCAGGTTCCTAGGAGAACTGTATCTGTTCCTTTAAAAGGCTATTACCCTTAATGACCTCCCACCAGGCTCCACCTCTTAAACGACCCACCACCTCTTAACATCATCACACTGAAGACCAAGCTTCCAACACGTGAATCTTTGGGGATTCTCTCAAACCACATTCAAACCATAGCAGTCTCACCCCCATAAAGGTTCAAACTCAGGTCTAACTCTGACACCTTGCTCTTTCCACTGTTCCACACTCTTTTAGAGGAGAGGAAATACAGATGCAACGTTTGACATTTTTAAGAACAAACACAATCTCCATTTAATGACAGAAGGAATTGAATCCCAACCAGTCTAGTAGTCAATTCTCAGAGCATTTTCCCTTAAATCCCTACTTGCTCTCAATTGCCCTAGGAACCACTGTCTGGCCCATTACTTTTCACACATACTCAGATGCTTGACCCTCAGATTAGGTGCTGAGTGGTCCCACACAAGATAGATTTTAAATTCATTCCCTAAGTTCCATGAGATAAATGTTCACCAACCAACATGAGCAAAACCCCAGAAAGGCAGTAGGGAAGACAAGCAGTTAGTTCCCCGAACCTGGGAAAGGCCCTCAGGGCACCTTGTTGGGTTCCCTCACATCATGGATGAAATGACCGTGGTTCAGACTCGGGGCAGCACAAATCTGCAGTTAGTGGCAGAGCCCGGCTGGAGCACAGGGCTTCTTCCAACATTTTTTCACCACCGTCCTTCTGTCCTCTGTCTCGTCAGCCTGTCATGGTTGGCTAGGGAATTGGCCATTGACATGCCTGCTTGTCTCATATCCAGCCCATGCCTGTCAAACAGCCTGGTAGCTGCCTTGCCTTCCCGCCAGCTGTCAACGTGACAGTATGAAACCCAGGCCTCTGACTTGGATTCGTCTGTTGACCCATGGTTTCCTTTAACTTGTTCTCTCATTCCCTTGGTTCCTGCATACATCCATCCATCCTTCCTTCTACATTTGTTAGCTGGCATCTGTTAAGCCAAAGGCTTGATTAGACTCATATTCAATATTTTTGGCAAACATATTTTAGAGATGATATTATCATATTGTGTATTTTGGATCACATCATCACAATAAAAGGCACTTAATGTAATTATGTCCCATTTTTAAATTATGCTTTGATCATTTAATTAAGATGGTGACTGCCAGTTCCCTCTAATGGAATTATAATGATATGTCTTCCCTTTTGCAATTAATAGATAATCTATAATGTGATATTTTTGCACCATGAAAATAGGTGGACCCACAAACTGCCTTTTACCTAACAGTTTAACCAATCATTGATGAGCTTCGCTGGAATCAGTTATTATGTAGGGGGCTGGAAAATGATGATTTTTCTAAATCTATCCTTCCTTCTACATTTATTAGCTGGCATCTTTGATAAAGAAGAATCTCTTTGGGTGTGCGATGCACGCCTATAATCCGAGCTACTCTGGAGACTGAGGCAAGGAGGATTGCAAGTTCAAAGTCAGCCTGGACAACTTAGTGAGAACCTATCTTAAAATTTAAAAAAAAAGTGCATGGAACGTAGCTCAGTGATAAAGCACGCCTTGATTCAATTCCCAGTACCACACACAGAAAAGGAGAACTCCCTAAGAGGAAGAACTCTCTCTCACATATACACAGACACTTACATGCACTTTCTCTCTCCAACTTATACTACCATGACACATTATTCATAATGCTCTCAATGTTATAGTCAATCTTACAATTATTATTCTTATGGATGTTCAAATTGTCCCAATTCTGGCAAGTGTGAGCACCTTCTAGTTCACTATTGTGTCCTCTATCCTATTTTTGCTAATATATTTATTTTATTTTATTTTATTTTATTTTTTGCTATACTGGGGATTGAACTCGGGGGTGCTCCACCGCTGGGCTATATCCCCAGCCCTTTTTATTTTGAAACAGGGTCTCACTACGTTGCCCAGGCTGACCTCAAATATGCAATTCTCCTGCCTCAACTTCCTGAGTCACTAGGATTACAGGCATGTGCTCCTGCAGCGAGCTTATCTTATTATTTTTTGAGTAATTCCTTGCTCCCTGACACTATGACGTATCCCAGGCTCACTTTGTACTTTCTCTGTCCCAAATGTGAGAACAGCTACTCATTTCTACAAAGAACCTGGTTCTTTTTAGTGAAGAATGTTAATTAGAAACCAAGATCTGCATATAGGTTGTTCTCAGTACTACTAAAGTTTCCATTGCTTCTTGGTCCTTTTTGAATGAGCAGCTAGGAATGTCATATATATATGACTCATAATTTTAAATATACATATATATTTTTAAATATACATAATTTTAAATATGCATATATAAATTATAAGTTTATATTGATAGTTCCAGCTCAAATTAATAATGTATTATTTCTTATTTTACTTTTTAAATATTTGTATCTCTTTTTTCTTTATTGAAAGTCTTAGTTCCTTGTAAACTATATATTTTATTATCCTACAAGTTTCAAAATTATAAAACCAATATCATCAAGAATAACAAACCTACTGAGTGGAATTTAAGATTTCTTTGCAAGCCTTTTAGTCCTTAGAACAAATCCTTGCAAAGATTGTTATCAGTGACTTATGTACCAAGGTGACTGGAAAAAAATCTCTATTCTATGAGGTTGTATTATCATTTTTAAATAAGGTAAGTTCACTTGTATCTGATTGTGATCAATTAGAGTTCAACTTTTTTTCCTGTGTTTTTTGAAATAGAAAAAAACACTTACATGCTTCGATGGCCCAAAATATGCTTTTTTAAAGTATAGTCAGAGAAGTCTTCCTCCTAACCTTTCCACACTGTTTCCACTACCATTTAGGTTTCTGGTTTATCGCTGATTGTGTGTATAAAGGGAGCATGTGCATACATGTATTTGTATGTGTGTGTGTGTTTTGTTTCCCCTTTCTTTCTTACAAAGAACTAATATACTATATACACTACTCTTCTTTTTCATCTAAATTCTAGAAATTACTTCATATCTGTTCATAGAGATATTTCTCATTTTAATGGCTACATAGTACTCTACTGGCTGATTACAGCATAGCTTATTCAGCCCCTCTCCCATTGATGGACATTTGGGCTGTTTCCAGTCTTCCTAAGGTCTAAGTTTTAGGATTCCAGGTATTTCTAGATTCTCCTTTTTCTGTGCAATTGCAATAAGCTCTTCCTTTGTCCCTGGATTGGGCTGTCTCCCTCTACATTTCATCCCCCACGCACGTCCACTGGTAACTATGTTCCTTCTCTGATCACAGGCTTGAATGATTTCCCATTTGAGAATGTAAATTGTGAGGGCTTTTGCACATAAAGGTGGACTTATATGAGAATTCTGTATGAAATTTAGGAGGTTGGTGGACCCCCGTTGAAAATTCCCTCTCCTCCAGAATTGAGTCCAAATTCTTTAACATGGTAATTATGAATCTTGATACCATGGCCCCACCTATCTTCCCAGTCTTCTACCCTGCTCCTGGCCTATCAAGTTCCCTCTTCCACACACACTATGTACTCTAGCCACACTGCACTCCTTGTTATTTTTCTATCATGACTATACTGTCCAGCTTCTGGATATTTGGATCATGCTGCTCCTGCTGACTGGGATATCCGATTCTGCCTTTGATCCTAGGTGAGCTGTGCTCTCTTTCAGCCTTACAGGCTGCCTTATTCACCCCATGGGTGAGTTCATTCAGCTCCGGGCTCTCGTACCTTCTGTTCTCTTTACTTTGAATGTTTTTGCCCTAGATCTTCAATGACTGGCCACTTTTCATCATTTGGGTCTCAGCTTGAGTGTCACCTCCCCAGGAGACCTTCTCTTATCGCTCCATCCAAAGTATCTGTCCCTCTTCCTCCACCCTTCTCAGTTGAATTCACATCCTGTCTCATTTTCTTTACACTATTAACCATCCTCTGAAATTCTGGCTTATTTGTTCACTTATTAGCTTACATACCCCTAAAGAACAGGGACTTGGTCTCATTTGTATCATGTCCCTAGCACCTAGAACAGGACCTAACACAGAGTTGATGCTCCATAAATCTTTGCTTTATGAACACACCAATCCTCCATGCTCCGCCCAGATGACTTAATCCTCGATGATCACCTATTTTCTTATCCTGGAAGTGAGAACCATGACTTGCTTGTATTTAATACTAGTCCCCAACATAGTCTGGTGAGCTGAGTGTTTTCCCCCTGATATTCAGAAATGTTCATCTTCCATGGGAAGAACCTCGGGATGAAGTGGGATTAAAGAATGCAAAATGGGATTAAAAATTCAAGGCAGAGAAGGTCAAGGATGATATCGATTTAAATGGAGGTATTTTTAAAGTAGAATAGAAAAATAGCACACAATTTCATGCATATGTGGTCAAATTGTTTGATCGGTTGTGTTCGTGAACTTGATTGGCAATTCACTTAATTTTCAAGCAAATCAACCTAATGGAATTACTTTTTGTCTATAACAAACATTCCAACTGATGCTATCCACTTCTGAAAAAAAAACAGGGATTTAAAATAGATGCAAATTGATATTATAATATGTTTCATGGCTCTGTCATTTACTACTTACTCTGTCATTTACTTGACTTTGAGCAAGTTATTCAATTTCTTTCAACTTCAGTAATCTCCTGTGTAAATAAGGATTTGGTAAAATTGTTAAATGAGTTACCTATTTAAACACCTAGTACCATGGTTGATTTGGAGTCAAATACCAAACAAATATTAGTTTCTTCTCTACCATTTTTTCAACAGATTAGAAAACAAATACACATGGCTCCCATGGTCTCCCCCCTGCCTTTTATATTTTGGGGTTTTAGTTTTGTTTTGTTTTGTTTTTTATGAGCACAGAGAAATTTGGTTTTAGCAGATCTTATCCTGAATTGTATCACAAGTGTGTCTTGGTTCCTTATCTACTCTTTCTTTCCTGTTGTTTTTCCTTTATTTTTTATCAAATATTTATTGGGCCAGGCACAGTGGACACAGCATGATGACCAAGCAAGACAGGGTTCCTGCTTGCAGGGGTGGTCATAATCCAATGGGGACCAGTGTAATGAGAACTAGAAGAGGTACAGGAACAAATGTTTGCACATCCAATCTAGTTCCCAAGTCTACCTAAGCAAGTCAAGGTGAACCTGAGGCCTGAAGGATAGGTAGGAGTTAGGTAAGCAAAGAGCCGGCAGAGAGCCTGAACCCATTTTGTCCCATCATTCCACCTGGAAGAACACCTATAAAAACTCAAGCATAGTATATAATATAATTATATTATAATAATAAGACGAACATAATCACATTATAATGTAATAATTATAATATCAATATAATAATAAATATAAGCTCTACATCATGATTTGCAACCCGTGTCAATTTTATTGGAATATTCGCAGATTTGAAAATTAGGGACTTATTGGGTTAAGGGTAAAGGAAGCTCAGGGGAATGCTAGGCTGTGGGAGAAAGCATGTCAGGAGCTGAAGAAATTTTTGTAGGTAGGAGCCATGAGAGAAAAGCTGAGCAGATCAATCTTACAATGTCAGCAGGGCAAGACCATGGAGCACAGCCATGCAGAGTAGAGACAGACTCCGCAGAATGCTAAGGAAGGAAGTGATATAATTAGATTTGCATTTTAGTGAGACCTTTCTGCTGCCGTTTGGCGGGTGATAAGACTAGAGGGAGGAAGAACAGTTGGGAGGCGTTGCAATAACTTACTTCTCATTTCATTTTTCCCTCTCTGGGCAGATATTTGGGTCAACTCGTGTGTTCCAGAAATTATCACCACTGATGATCCCATGTTTGACACTCAAACTGCACCATACACATCAGAGTTCACTGACAGTGACAGCATCTACTCAGAAGCATTCACAACACCTGTTCTTGCCACTACTCCTGCTCCAGCCACCACTTCTGTTCCACGGAGGAAAAAATTGATTTGCATCACAGAGCTGGTTACGGAAACTAGCTTCATGACTACAGAAACGGAACCCTCTATTGAAGGGGAAAAAGCTTTCAAGAATGAAGCTGCTGGGTTTGGAGGTAAAAGCTTTTTTGTGTCTATGTTCTGTGTTTATGTGTGCTGATGTATAACAGACAATGCATATAGAATGCAGTCTGCTCCAGATTAGGCACTTTGCACCTGCTAGATAAAAATGAAAGCTCAACACAAATTCAGTTTTCATAAGGGCATAGAACTTTAGAGTCGTAAAGAACCTTAATGATTAAACTACAGATCACGAGTATAAAAGAGTTTCACTGTTGGGAACTCAAGATTTATAAAAATACATTGTTATGTTATTATATGTTCAAAAATCATCACCTTAACTGCCTGTTACTTAATTAATTTCTGACATCTCTTTGTCAGGCAGACTTGTTAGCTAGATTGAGTCACTAGAGTTCATTAGGAAATGAACTCTGGTTTTTGAACTGCAATTGCGCAGAGTCGAGTCGGAGAGGCAAGACTGAGGAATCTATAGGCAGGAAGCCAAGAGGCTGGCGAGGGTCAGAGAGTAGGCTCTTCTCCTGCACTACCTATTGTCCACATCATGTGTATCATGAGATGCGCAGTAGGCGCCGTGAAGGACCTGCAGGCCTTCTCTGTCTCCTCCAGGTGTTCCCACGGCTCTGCTGGTTCTTGCTCTTCTCTTCTTTGGTGCTGCAGCTGGTCTGGCAGTTTGCTACATCAAAAGGTAAGATTGTTGGTACATTGCTGGCCTTGTCATCTTTGTCACATCCTTACCTTGTGTTTTCTGGGATTGTTATTGGCATTTTATTGGTCAAAACGGAGACGGCACTACTATAAATTTTCTTTTTCATCTGGCCTCTCTTCCCTACCAGCTTATCTTTCCTACACTTGCAGCATAGGCATGTCATCCAGACTGTAGACACTGGTCAATGAGTGTCCCTTTGAAAATCAAGATATAAAAAGGAAAGTTTGACATCTAGGGAAAATTTATATGCTACATTTGATTTTCGGGTTCTTGTTTTTCCTGGAAGAGTTGAGAGTCCAGCCTAAAGCTGGGCCTGTGAACATACCATCTGATTTAAATGACTCCGTTAAAGTGGGGGGAATTAATGTTTTGGGGCGTGCCTTAGCATCATTCCGAAATAAAGGTATTTGGTGGACTGTGCCAATAAGCACCGTTACTGGTGAGGTGTTAACTATTGTGATGCGGGTTACATAGAAATCTCACACTTTAATTTTATGTATACTTGCAGGTATGTGAAGGCCTTTCCGTTTACAAACAAGAATCAACAGAAGGAAATGATTGAAACCAAATTAGTGAAGGAGGAGAAAGCTGATGATGGCAGTACTAATGAAGAATCAAAGAAAACAAATAAAAATCCAGAGGAGCCCAAGAGTCCACCCAAAACCACAGTGCGATGCCTGGAAGCTGAAGTTTAGATGCAAAAAGAAATGAAAAGCCACACCTGAGGATAGTTTCTTTCCTGAACCATCCCAGCTCCAGGTGGGGAATCTAAAAAGGCCAAAGAACCAAAGAAGAAAGTCCACCATTGGTTCCTAATGGGAATCAGCTCAAGGCTGCCTTTGGGCTATGGTGTTCTCCAAAGGGACCCCTCTCTTCTTACCGCACCCCTTTCTGGACCCTATCTTTCTACCTCCAAAACTTCCCACAACCTCTCCAGCCTGCCTGTGTCCTAGTAATATCCCACTGGGAGAAAGGAGCTTTGCAAAGTACAAGGACCCAGGAGTACTCATCTGTACACATTTGTAAACTGGCTTCTGGGTTGGCAGAGACTAGGGAGTAACAGGCAGAGGCGTCACTGAGACCAGGCTGGCTCTGTAGCCCAGAGCCTCTCTGCAGCTCTGAAAGGGAAACACTTATATCACCTGACAGGTCCCTCTGAGCCAGGCACAAAAGGTTTGAGACCTAATCTCTGGGAAGCCAAAATAAATAGAGCGATAGAAGGAGGCCAGGATCCTGCCAGCACCATTGTCAGCAGGGACTCTAAACACAGAGGGCCAGGTATTCTTCCCTGAGCAAATTGATTGGAAACACTTTTTAGAACATTCTCACACTTTCTTTTTCTCTCTACTATTGCTGATTTTCTCCAGAGGAATAGACTTTTATAAGGAACAAACTCCCCAAAAAAGTACAAATTTCTGTTTTTATCTGGGTTAAGAAATTATTATTAAAGACAATTACTGTTAAAAAGTAATAAAATTCAACAGTTAGTTGTCAAATGTCTACTATAGGTTGATTATCCTTTATCTGAAATGCTTGGGATCAGAAGTGTTTTGTATTTTGGATTTTTTTTAGATTTTTTAATATTTGCATATACATGTTGACTATCTTGGGGATGGACTCCAAATCTGAACACAAAATTCTTTTATGTTTCATATATCCCTCATACACTTAGCCTGAAGGTAATTTCATACAATATTTTTAATAATTTTGGGGGCTTGAAACAGTTTCATGATGTAGATTTTTCCAATTGCAGATGTCATGTTGACGCTCAAGAATTTCTAGATTTTGGAGCATTTTGGATTTTGGATTTTTGGATTAGGGATGCTATATATGTATAGGTCAATGTGTATATATCAGGTGCTGTGCAAGATATTACATCCTATAACTGAATATTATCCACCAAAAAATTGCATATAGTTGAGTACTGTCTGAAGCTAATTTTTTTCTAGTTTTGAAATGCCTACCTTGCCTACTTCCAAACTAATTGTGGGCATTGGTTTGTGTTTTTTTTTTTTTCTTTTTGTTTTGCTAAGACTAATCCATTCATTTTCTTTAATATGGCAACTATTATAACATTAATTTATTATTAACATACATAACATTATTACCTCTGTATACCAAAGCACAAATTTTAAAATGTCATTAACAAACATATCACTAGCTCTTGTTTTTCTAGCAAGAGCTGTGTGAGATGTGCAGAACTATTTGTGCCAAAAAAAAAAAAATTAAAGTATTTAGAAAATTTATTTGCTCTCTTATTTACATAGATGCATTATATCTTTCATGAAAAATTTAAATAGCACCAAATTATAATCTGTAGTTTGCAAAAGTGAAAGGACAACCTTGGTTGCTAAAATTCAGATTCATGTAAACACAGCAGTATATAATCACCATGTGGACCATCCTTGCTTCGGTTAGTCTCATGTTAAGTTGGTCAAGCACACACACATTAATTAGTTCTTTACTTGCAACTCAAGTCCTACATCCCAATCCACATAGGGTTCACAGGGGAGCTGGATTTGGAACAGCTCATCTGTCTTGGCTCCTCAGCTTTCCCTCTCCCACTCTCTAGACGCCTATCTCCCTCCCCTCACCAGTGACCCTGCAGCCCCAGTCCTTGCAGTCCAGAGGTTAGAACCTGGGGGTCGTCTTTTGGATTGGCCTATAATTAAACAATTGTCAATTAATTCAATTGTCAATAATCAAAAATCAGAAATCTTATATGTTTATATTTCTAGGTTCCCTTGGAAAAAATGGGAAGATCTAGAGTAGAGAACCCATATTATCTCACTGCATAATTACCTGAGATAGAGCAATGCTGTCCCTCTTGAGGGGGCAGTCTCTCATTTCCCCCGCCCTCATCACTGAGTTGCATCCTCATGCCAAAGGAAGGGTGCCAAACCCAAGGATCCTGCGGCACTGTTGCGTTTGTCATGTCCTGCCCATGTACCTCATTTGTACTATCCATCTGGCCCTTGTGAGTTGGAATCTCTGGTTCTTCTGCTTTATCAGCTTTTTTACCCAGTTCTGGGGAAGTAAAGAAGAAAAAAGAAAAAGCTTAAATACTGGCCTTCCTCTGGGTGTGTTAGCTGAAAAAACTCAGATCTTCCACACATCTCCCATCTGTGGGCATCTACTATGTATAAGAATGCTGTTGCCTACTTCTGTTCGTTTAGACAAGTGTGTGCTCTTCCCAGGAGGAGAAAGTGGAAGGAGAAAAATCCACACAGTCACATATATAGATAGCTCCTCATCACCATGGTTGCACATCCATAGTCAACCAAGAGTGGATTGAAAATATTTAGGAAAAAAATTGTGCCTGTGCATTTACATTGCATTCAATATTATAAGTAATCTAGAGATGATTTAAAGTATTATGCCATTTTATATAATGGACTTGGGCATCTGTGGATTTTGTCATCTGAGGGGGAGACTGGATTCAATCCCCGAAAGTACCAAGGAGCAATAGTAATCACTCAGTAGCCCAAATGTCATTTGCAAACACACTAATGAAAATGTAACTCCCATCATTTTGCAAGGTAGGAAAGGGAGGAAACTAGTATTTATTGAGCACTTAAAAAGTGACAGTCATTAATCTCCACACCTTCCCTGAGAGGTCAGGACTATTACTGACATCTTGTCAGTTAGAATATTGGGTTTTTAGAGGACTCAAATCACTTTTGGAGGTCACAGCTCTAGTTAAATGATAAAGGCAGGATTCGATCCAAGGGTGACTGCAAAACCCATGCTCCTTTCCCTAAACCACAAAACATTTCTTGCCAATGACATCATAGGGATGGATGGAAATTGTTCCAACATGCAAGTTTGAAATCAGACACCTGCCAAAACAACAGGGCGAAATAAGGAAAACTCAGGACTCCAGTGTCAACTCTGGAGAGCCTTCCTTAAATCCATTGACAATGACAGGGAGAAAAGAAAACCCACTGAAGAACTGTGAGAAGTGCTTCCTCATTGATACAGACACCAACCAGGGCCGACTTAGCCCGGCTAGCATGGGTAGAAGGAACTGAGACAAGCTTCTCTAACTCCTTTTTCACAGAGTAAAACATACGAAGCCTGGGCTGGGGCTGGGGCTGGGGCTCAGTGGTAGAGTGCACTCATGAGGCACTGGGTTCCATCCTCAGCACCACATAAAAATAAATAAATAAATAAAATAAAGATATTGTGTCCATCTACAACTAAAAAAAAAAAAAAAAAAAAAATTTTAAAATACGAAGCCTAATATAACAGATACCTAGAGGTAAAACCGAGGCTAGAAGTCTCCTTTTTCCTAGTCAAGTTCTCTTTACTCTCCACTAAATAAAAAGAAATTGGAAGAGTACAAGAAATCACCCCAGTTCAAACCTACAATCCATCGCCCTGCCCAGAAATCCCTCTTCTTCAGGCCTGCCTCCTTGGTTCAAACTTAGTAGATCCATTCCTTTGACCAAAGATTCTGTTCCAAGGAATCTTCTGTAAAATCGCATGTTTTGTGTAAGGCCGGGCTGCTATCAAATATTAACACGTCGTTACAGGTTCAATGAAGACAAGCTGATGCCTAATGACAGAAAACTGGAGTAAAGCCAATGATTTTAATCCCAGCACAGTGCTGTACATAGTTGGAGTCCATAAATGTTCATGGGCTTGAACAGAATTGAATAATATCCATTTCCAGACCAAAGAAATCCTACATTTTGTTGCCTGTAGACCTTCAGTAAATGTCCAGAGCGAACCCAATCTTTCTAGGGAAGAACAGGTTTGTAAGGACAATGATAGCAACATGTTAATAAATATATTCTTACTAAGAAACAACCACTCAAATCAAAAATAAAATGTCTTAAGCTTTTCAATGTGAAGAAAAGCAATTATCTGTCAATCCAATCTTGTAGTTGAAAATAAATAAAATTTAATTGTCACCACAATGGTTTATATGTGGACTCAGCTTTAGTCAAAGAGCATTTTTTTTAACTTTTGCTTAAAATTTATTAAACATCCTTAGCTGATGTGGTATAAATATCATAGAATAGTGTAGAAAATTTGTCTCTAGAAGGATATAAATTTATTATAAATCAAAGATTACTCAATATCCTCACTTTTGAAAACTGGAGAAAACAATTCTAACACAGATTCTTCCATCAGATTTGTTCCTGAGGGTTGTTTTCTTTTTCTTTCTTTCTTTTTGCTCAAAGAGCATTTTAACAATATTATAATGCAAAATCTACCAGAGATAGACACTGGTTTCAGTGGTAGGGATGTGTTGATATTCTTAGTTGCCATCTTCTTGACATAGTGTTGCAAGCCAGCCAAGGGCTGTGTGTGTGTGAACTGGGCACATTTGTGTGGAAGGTCTGAGTTTTTTCAGTTAACACACCCAGAGGAAGGCCAGTATTTAAGCTTTCTCCTTTTTTTCTTTACTCCCCAAGAAATGGGTAAAGCTGATAAAGCAGAAGAACCAGAGATTCCAACTCATAAGGGCCAGGTGGGTAGTACAAATGAGGGACATGGACAGGACCTGATGGAGGCAACGGTGCCTCAAATGAGAGTACTCAGATGGGAGTACTCTTCCCTCTGTATGTACCCAGGAAATGCCCCAAATTTCAAATAGTATTAATGTGATTGAAGATGTCCTTCTTCAGTATCTAGAATAACATTTACTTTTAAAAAAAAGCAACTTTTCACTTCAAAATAGTTTTAAATGTACGAAACAAAAATTGTAAAAATAATATAGATTTCCCATATATCCACACCCACTTTCCCCAATGATTAACATCTATGTTAATATGGTACCCTGTCAGAATCACGAACCAACACTGACATATTATTATTAACCAACATCCATTCTTTATTCTGATTTCCTTAGTTTTTTTCTAATAGCCTTGCGCTGTTCAGATTTTCCTTGTTCTTGATAACTTGGCCGGTTTTGAGGTGTACTGGTTAAGTATTGTGCAGAATGTCCCTCAAATGAAACTTCTCTGACGTCAGCTCATTTCTGCATCTCATAAGCACACTGGGGTTAGAGGTTTGGGGAAGGAAGACCACAGAGGTAAGGTGCCATTTTCATCCCTTCATATCAAGGGTACGTAATATCAGTATGACTGACCACTATGTGATGTTAACCTTGAGCACCAGGTTTCTTCCCTATAGAGTGTTTTTCCTTCCTGTAGTGTATTCTTTGGAAAAAAAGACCCTATGCACAGCCCCCACTTAGGTAGTAGGGAGTGCCCTGCCTCTTTGAGGACGCAAAATCTACATAAATTATTTGGAATTATCCTGCACAGTAGAGTCATCTATTCTCCCTCATTAATTTATTTATTCAATCATTTATTTGCATCAGTACAGACTCGAGAAAATCTCTTTTCCACTTTAGGCTATAACTCAATACCATTTTATTTATTTTGTTGCTCCGTGTGTTCCAGCATCAATCACTGGGAGCTCTTTCAGTTTGGTGCTGTGTCCTTTTGACATGCCCTCAAGGGTTTTTTTTCTTTTCTTTCTTTCTTTCTTTTTTAAGGCATAGATAAAATTTTATTTAGGAAGATAGCTGCACATTTAAGGGAGAATGCAGGCTTTCTTGAGAGTAAGAAGCAGCCCTGGCTTGGGCCAGAGGTTCAATATTTATAGAAGGCCTGTATCAGGGGATAGACTGGAGGTGGATTCAGGGTGGAGCTGCACAATTTCTTGCCAGTTTTCCTGCACTTGTGTATTTTCCTCATTTTACAAGGGCACCAGGCCAAAGGCATGGGCCAAGGTTTGCAGCTCATTTCTGCATCTCAATGACTTGATGGTGTTTCCCTTAAGATTATGTATTTCTCTCTCCTTATCCTAGATCCTTACCTCATCTCTCAACCCCACACACTTTGATCCTTAATCTTAAGGGTTGGTGAGGGGTAAAGATCTCTCTTCTATAGCTGCTTCAGGCTGGCAAGCAGCAATGACCCTGCCTAGACAGGGATCAGAGTCCCATCCTTCTATTCTAAAGGAGATAGACACTGGTTTCAGCTGTGGGGATGTCTGATATTCTTATGTTGCCATCTTCTTGACATGATGCTGCAAGCCGTCCATGGGCTGTGTGTGTGAGCTGTGCACATTTGAGTACTTGAGGGGACTGGTGCTCTTGACTGGGCTGTGTGACATATGTGTCCTTTTCACTCGCTCTGCATCCCCACACAGCATCTGAGATGGGTGTGGCATTCCAAGATGTCAGTCAATCTGCTGACCCCTAGATAATACCAAGCAACCCCTAAGACCCAATCCCTTACCTTATTTGGGTTGAACTTTCTCGAATGTTTCCCCCCAATAAATAGGATGGTTTCAAGCATTCTCTCTCTCTCTCTCTCTCTCTCTCTCTCTCTCTCTCTCTCTCTCTCTCTCTCTTTCTCTCTCTCTCCTGGCCTCCCTGTGGGAGATGGAGGAGCCATCACTGAACCCAAAAAAAGGTATTTTCTGTCTCTGGGTGGTTATTTCGTAGCCAGCCCAATTCACCTGGAGTGTCCCGACTAATTCAGTCACGTGTTGCGGCAATGTGGAATTGTTGTAATCAAAGTTGATGTCTCTGGAGCCCCACGTTGAGCACCGATGTCAGAGGAGAAGAGATGTCACCAGAGAAGGGTCCAAGGAGTTCCCAGACAACAGGGGGAACTGAACAGGACCAGGGGAATTCTTGGCATATGTGATAGAAAAGAAATTCAGCAGGAGCCAGACAAAGGCATAGTCAGAGATTTATTTAGGAAGGTAGATACACAAAGGAGAATGCGGGCTGTCTCAAGAGACAGAATTCTGCCCTTCTGGCACCATAAGATGTTCCAGTTTCATCTTTTCTATTTCATGACTAAGTTCTAGAATCAGCCATTTCATTTCTGCAAGGAGCCTATTTTTATTTGGTGTTGGTTGGTTGGTTGGTTTTTGTTTTTTTAGAATGGTATTAGAATTAGAAGCCAAGATCTGGGCACTATGCACATTCTTGCTACTGGCATGTCATTGCTTCTGGGCCTTTGCCAAGCAATTTAGGGAACAAGAGTCCTAAGTATTTCCAATTTCATAGACCAATGATTCTTTTGGAAATCTGGGGTGCAACCCAGGCTTACTTTCCAACTTTCAAATTTAATTCAGATATTGACATCTGTAAATTAAACTTCTATCTAAAAATCATCATCATATTGTGAAAACTAACAAAGAGGAAGGATGCAAAATTAGAGTAAAGAGAAGTCACTAAAAAGTCTAGTTTTATGAAAAATTCACTACACAAATTAATTTTGCTCTTTTTTTTCCTGGTATGAAGACTTACTAATGATAAACACCAAAGGATTAGCATTTCTCAGTCCACTAGAAAGGAAATAACTATCTGTTGAGCATGGTAGTACATGCCTATAATCCCAGTAACCTGGGAGGCTGAAGCAGGAGGATGGAAAGTTCGAGGCCAGCCTCAGCAATTTAGCAAGGCCCTAAGCAACTCAATGAGACCCTCTCGCCCACATCCAACATGGGTGATGGAATTTGGGTTTCCTCTGAGTGATGCTGGCTGGCTGTTAAATAAAGCTAAGAAAAGGAAAGGCAGAGAAGAAATCACAATACACAGGAAGTAATTTTGAAAAGCGAAGGCAGGACGGCTCTACAACCTTAGGGGTTCAGCTTTCACACTAGAAAGAGAGAGAGAGAAAGACAGTGTGGGAGCCCACTTTTTTATTTATACAAGGGAACTTCAAAGGTTTTCTACAGAAGTTTCTTCCACAAAAAAGGCAGGAAGTAGGCTGACCAAACCCAGTGGGTTTCGCCCAATTCTGGAGCTACGAGAGCTGTCCCAAAAATGAAGGCAGAGATCTCCGCCTAGGGCAGTCTATAAACAGGAATACCAAGATCATCCCCAGGGGAGACCTAAGTCCCCCATGGCTCAGTACCGAGTTATAGACCACTCAAGAAGCTTCACAGGTGGCACACCACAAGACACTGTCTCAAAAATAAAGGTGGGGGCAGCTAGGAATGTAGCTCAATGGTAAAGCACCTCTGGGTTCAATACCCAGTACCAAAAAAGAAAAAAAAAGAAACAACTTGCTAAACCTGCAATTAAGATAAATGTTCAGGATTATGTTGACGCATGATCTAATTCTTTCTACTCTCTCAATAATCTCTCCTTCCACATTCCTCCCTTCTACCCCATCCTTGTGCTCTGCATACAGAGAGCACCACTATTAAGGAAAGAATCAAGAAGAGGAGAGGAACAATTTACAGCTCACTTAATCTTGACCTAAAGAACTAAGTGCTATAAAACTTAAGCTATGGGAACTCAGAGAAGGAACCACTTCCGGCTTACTTTATCAGCAAAGGCTTCATGAAAATGGTAAATATTTGAGTTAGGCTTTTAAGGATATGCAATATTTTTGATAGGAGAAAAAGAGAACAATAATAAGAGCTTGGAAGTCTTGCAAAAGCACCGAAATATGAAAGAGGAAACACCTCAATTAAGAATAGAGCTAGTGTATTCTATACAGTCCAGCAATGTCACTACCGGGTACGTATACAAAGAAAGTAAAAGCAGTAGTCTATGTGATATGAGCATGCCCATGTTTATTGAAGTGCTATTCACAAAAGTAAAAACATGGAAACAACCCAAGTTATTGTGGTATGTGTATATATCAATATAGATATCACACATACATATGCACACTGAAATACTACTCAGCCACAGAAAAGAACGAAAATCTGTCACTTGCAACAATGTGATTGGAACTGGAGATTATTTGGTTAAGTGAAATAGGCCAGACACAGAAAGAGAAGTTCAGCATAATCTTACTTATATGTAGAATCCAAAAAAGTGGATCTTATACAAATTGAGAATAGAATACTGGTTACCAGAGGTTAGAGAAAGTGGTGGAGAGGAAGGGATAGAGAGAGTACATTAAGTCATAGATGGATAAGAGTAAGAAATTCTGTGTGCTATTGAATAACAGGGCAGCTGTGGATAACAATAACATGCTATATTTTTTTAATCTAATAGAAAGGATTTTGAATGTTTTCATATAAAGAAATGGTAAATGAGGAGAGAGAAATGTTTGATCTGTACTATATCTTCTCACCTTTGAAAGTACTGTTTCATTTCAATCACCCTTGATTTTCTTCTTAATGGTACTAATTACCTTTTGCTGCAATATAACTCACCTTAAAAGTTAATGGTTTACAACACTTGTTATCGCATGTGTTGTAGGCTAGGGATCCCCAACACATAGCCAGATCTGCTTTGGGGTCTCTCACAAAGCTGCAGTTCAAATGTCAGCCAGTGTCACAGTCATCTCAAGGCTCAATGTGGGTAGAATTCACTTCCAAATTCACTCACATGGACATAGTTCTTGCTTGCTATGGGCCAACGACTGCCCTTAGTTCTTCCCCCATGTGAAAATCTTCCTTGGAACATCTCAGAAAAATGACAGCTTGCTTTATCAGAGGCAGAAAGCCGGAAGAGCCAGAGAAAGTATGAAAGATGAGAGTCATAATCTTTTAGACCTAATCTTGGAAGTGGCATCCCATTATTCTTGCCATCTTCAAATTCATTGGAAGCAAGTCACTATGTCCAACTCACTGTTGAGGAGAGGGGATCATACAAGGGATAAATATCAAGGAAGTTTTGGGAATCATTTTAGGAGGTTACCCATTACCACATGACTAAATCCTTCTTGTTCCTTCCTTTGTGATCTGTTTATATAGCCAAGTTAGCACATGCCACATTGTATTACAGTTAATTTTGTATGTGTTTTTCCTTTCATTTTTAGCACTCATGTAGTATATGCAAAGCTAGCATATGCAAAGAAAGCTCTCAGTAAATGTTGTTCAGTGAATGTGAGCAATCTTTGAGATTGCATGAACTGCAAGTTATATCCTTTACCAGGTATCTGTGTTAAGCGCTGAGATCATTCAACACAGGGCCCACTATTCCTGCCCACCTAAATTTTGTTCTTGATGACTTTCTCTTGGTGTAGAATGCAGCTGTAAACAAACCAGAAGAATGTATAAAGGCTATTATATATCTAAGTTTCACTGAGTTGGCCATTAATTTACCTCTCTGAGTCATATATTTATAACAGGAAAACTAATGTGTTTTGGACTATGGTCAATTCAGAGAAAGCTGAGCTCCCTCAGTAATCACAAACCTAATAAATACTGGCAAATTTTTGTTTTTTGTGGGGCTGGAGTTGCAGCTCAGAGGTAGAGCATTTGCCTCATACAGGTGAGGCACTGGGTTCGATTCCCAGCACCACATATAAATAAGCAAACAAATAAAGGTCTATCAACAACTAAAAAATTTTTTTTTTAAACTTTTTTTGTTTTATGGGTCTCTAGATTTTTATGTTAGTCTTTGAAGTCTATGCTTTCTTGAAAGTCTGGAATTCTGCACTAGACACTATCACTTTCTGAAAATTAGAGCCCTTTTCAGGGTTCCAGATCCTTTTTTACTGCTCCATTTATTTTGTTTGGCTTTAGCCTTTAGCTACGCTGCCATTCTTCAGTGACCAAAAAAAAAAAAAAAAAAAAAAAAGACAAAATTAATTAAAAATAAAATCTTTACAAATGTCAAAATACCTAATTGAGTATTCTACTGTGCTATGCAGATTATTTCAACAACAATCAACACTGCAAATAATAATAATAATAATAGTAACAAAGATTTAAATGTTGCAAAACTTCACAAAACTACAGTATCCTGAGGAAAAAAACTTACAATCACGTCAAGTTTTCTGCATTAGTAGATTTTTTTTAAAAGAATCGAGTACCAAGTTAAAGCATATGACAGAAACTTCTATATAGTATAGGACCAGGGAGGAGATGTTTATATCTGCAGATTCAGCATGAGAATATGTCTGGGCAGTAAATCTGAAGAGAAGCATGAGACGAGGGTCATGCCCCTGGTAGGCCTCAGAGACAACGTCAACTCACCCTGGGTATTGGCTGGCGTCTGGTTAGAGGCAAGAGGCAAATCTGATTCCAGTTTGGACTGAAACAAAGTTTTGTCTGCAGGGGATTCTGCCCTCCATATGAGACCCCAGAGCAGGTAGATCAGACCACTAAGATGCTCAGCCAAAATGACAAAATAATAATTCAGTAGGTAAGCTGGGTGGGGGATCTGTACCTACATGGAGGAAAAAAGTCATGTGGTGTCAACAAGAGCTGGGGACACTTCAAAAAAATATTCCCATCTTTGCTCCCACTTCTATGTCCCCTTTCTAATCCCACCTCATAGGAAGAGGAGTTGCATATCTGACTGATAAAGACTGTAAGACTAGAAAAACACCGCACCACACGACATAGATCACCAAAGAGGTTTCCACTTTATTACAAAAGGCTGTGTGTTTATATAGGTCTAAGGAGAGGTCGCAGGGCTGAGGTAGATAACAGGTCGCCCGTTTATTGGCAAGCTCTTCCATATGTCAGTTCCGGAGCCCAAGAAGTTAATTCTAATTGGGGCTAAGGCTTCCCACCAGCAGGATTTGAACATTGGTGCCAGCGGGAACGTTTCGTGCCAGTGAAAAAAACAAAGAGGAGAAAGAGGGTCGTTAGATGCCATGCTGGGGTTTTTCTCTGGGGTGCTGCTGCCGTTATATGTTTACCCAACATTGACCAGGCTAATTACTGTGGAGGGACAAATTTTACTGGTGGGTCAAATTATTTTGTCTTAAAGCTCAGCACCTATTCATGGCTCCCAATTGTCTGCTCCCTGCCACAAATCCTGGCAGAGCCTTCTGGTCCTCAGAGCAGATTAGTCATTTTGATCCACCCTTGCCATTTTATACACATGGTTGGATAAGTGGACCTCTAATCCCTGTTGTTTATCCTGTTTAGGCCTCCAGGGTTAAGCCATATGTTCAAAATAGGTTCTCCAGACGGCTTTGAGCTGGGGTTACTGGCTGGTATTAATAATGTGTGGGCGAAGGCAGAGATAATTATCCTTGTTATAATATCTTCTTTATTCTTCCTTCCAAGAAGGTTTGCTAACCTTCATGTCTCTAGATTTGTTAAAGCAGATGCCTAATCCCTGAAAAATAAAAAGCAATCCTCCAGGTTCATCTCGAAGCAGGTGACTCAAATGTGTTCCCATTTGGTCTAATTCTACTCCACTGAGTACTGTCCTATATTCCACTAGGCACCCCAACCATTTCTGTTTGATTTGTTTTCTACTTTCTTCCAAGTGCCATGACTATTTCCACTAGGTATCTCCCAGGTCCACTGACTCTACTAAGCACTGCTGCTATACCAGCTGGCACTGCTATACTAGGAAGGCCGACTTTGCCAGACTCTGCTGCTGCTTCCCTGGAAATATTCTAGATGGTGGCTACCAAGAAACAATGCTACTTCTCCTGATGACTGGTGACTGCTGCCTTTTGACCCAGTGGCCTCAGAATTCTTCAGGCACTGCCATCTCTGCAGTTACTGTTGCTGACATTAGCACCTCTTAAAGCCATTTTGCTGTGGAAATCATTGAGTTCTGGTCCCATTGCTATGGCACAATCATTCCTACGGGAAATAGTCTACGGGAAATACAAGATTGAAATACCAAGGAAAGACAACTGGCAAAATAGATTTGGAAATCATCCAAATATACATGATAATTAAAGCTATGAATGCATGAGGTCTGCAAATACTTAAAATAAAAGCAGAGGGTTGAGGACAAAGCTTGAGTAGAAGCAGCCAATAAGATATAAAAACCTCAAAGTGTAACATCCTGGAAGATATAAAGCTTTAACCTTAGTTGTGGGTACCTAATTGTTCCTCTGTATTATGCAATGATATAATTAAAAGCTGCAGCTCATTGTGAGGAAAAGCACGCTAGATTTGTAGCCAGGAAATCTGGACTCTAAGCCAATTTAGTTAACTTGCTTAGTCCTTGGTTAATCATTTCCCATCTTTGTATCTCAGTTTCCTCACCTATTAGAGAAGAATGTTGGACCAGAGGATTTTCAGACAGTTATTTCAACTCTATGATTTTAGGAATCACATGCAGGAAGTTAACTGTTAACAGTCCATAGCCATTCACAGTCTTTCTCTAATATTCCCACAGTCCTGTCACAGATGTTTAGTGACCTTATAAAAACAGGAGGCATTGGACATGCACATATCTTCCTAGAAAAAATATACCATTTCAAAAGTCAAAATATCCTGGTCTCCACTACATGACTATGTTTACTATAGTTTTATGAAAACCTCTACCTTTTCAAAAACTGGAAACTACCTATATAAACTATGAATACACAAATTACAAAATTCATTACCAAGGCTCCTTCTTGTAAATAAAATTAAATTAGAGGTCTCTTCTTCCATAACTCTTATTATTTATATTTATGTTTTCCTACAAATATTTTTCCTACACTTTATGTGTAAGAAAAATAAAGATTTCCTTATCCTTCTACAAAATAACTTTATAATTCCTATTTCATGGAGGATTTTCAATCTCTGATGTTTTAAATATGTATTGGTGTCTTATTCTGTTTTACATCCTAGTTAATTCATTATGCTTGTGTAAAGTTAGAAAAAAAGCTATACTAAGAAGGAATTGAAGGATATGGAAAATGACAATTCCCAAAACTGATCTGGAAGAAGATGGAGGAAGAAAGCGGAGGAAGAAGACAATCATTAATCCTCTCCCAGTAAATCCTTTCCCAATAACATGGGCCCTGAGGGCAAAAAAAGCAAACTTTCATCCCTTCTGGGGTTCATCCCCAGCCTCTCCATCAAAAGCAAACATTCATTCCCTCCCAACCACAATGGGTCCTGAAGAGAGGAGGCGGTCGGGAGGCAGTCTATACTGAAACTGAAACAAGGCCCTGGACTTTTACCCTTTCCCATAAAAGAGTCCTGGAAGGAGAAAAGCAAATAGTGAATGAAGCTTGGGTAACAATGGGTCCCAGAGGAAGAAGCAGTGAACACGAAGTTCTGAGCTTTTCCCAGTGACAATGAGTTTCAGGATTTTTACAACTTTTTTCCTGACTGCCCAAACCGACACATCCTGCCTCAGTCTCCAACGATTAATTCACCCTCATTGTAAACTATAAAATTCAGACTCCTTCTGCAGCTTGCAGCTATTTTTCTACACACACACACATACACACACACACAATGAGCCCCTTTAGCACCTGATTGATTAACTGTGCTTTGGAATAAAGGAGAGCTTGCAGATCCATTTGAGGTCTGCTTCCATCCTGGGTAAAAGCAAAGCAAAGAACTGAGGATGGGCAAGCAAGAAACGAAAGATGGAGACCAGGCAGAGATGCACGAGAGTTTATTTGTTAGAGCTGACAAATAAAGACCATCTCTTTATAGATGGAGAGAGGCAATACAGACTTGGGGTTGGAGACTTTTATGGGGGTGGCTCAGAGATTAAAGCCGGGCAGGTCCTAATGTGGACAATTAAGGGTGGGATTGGTATGCCCTTGGACGGGAAAGAATGCAGGTGGTGAAGGGTTGGGTTGATATGAGGGAGTGGTGAGCCCTTCTCAGAAAGGCCCCTGAGCTAGAAAGCAAAACCTTTCCTTAAAATGGCAGCTGTCACTTAAGATGGCCACCCAGATGCTAAGCAAGGACCTTACATTGGTTATTTGTATTTTCATTATGGTGCCAAAACCATGTTGGTTATTTTTGCTTAAATACAGGATTATATAGAGTTCTCATTGACAATACTACTTTAATACTGATTTTTAAATATTTTAGTCTAGTAGTCCTCCCTTATGGACCAATCCTTATTGTACTTACTACAAAAAGGAGGACTGGTGACATTTGATGAAATGTCAGAGATTTATTTTTGTAACTTAGTAGGTTCAGATTAGACTGAACTTTCAGAGATTTATTTTTGTAACTTAGTAGGTTCAGATTAGACTGAAATACAAAACCTTTTCAAATTTAAGTAGTCTTTTTTGACAATTTTATTGATAATTGTAAAATGTACTCAAAGTATACAGTTTGAAAAGTCTTGACGTTATATATACATTTGTGAAACTGTGACCTATAATCACGAAAATGAACAAATCCATCACCCTCCAAAATTTCCTCCTTTATAATATCATCCTGCCACCCACCTCTACCTACTATTTCCTCACCATTTTCCCAACCCACTCCATCCCTAGGCAGCCACTGATTTGTTTTTATCACTAACAGTTTGGATCACACAGTATAGTTTGTTTTGTTGCTATAACCAATCTTTCTTATTGCTGAGTAATATTTCATTGTGTAGATATGAGATGGTTTTCCACTATTTGTCTACACACACACACACTCACAATCTGGGTTGTTTCTAGTGTAGCCCTATTAACAAAAAAATGGCATGAATATTTATGTAAAAGTCTTTGTGTAGATAAATGGTTTCATCTCTCTTAGATAAATGCTTAGGAGTGGAATGGTTAAGTCATGTGGTAGATGTATGTATAGATTTTTTTTTAATGACTAAATTTTCTTCTAAAATGGTTAGCATGTTACATTCCCAACATGCAATATACTAGCATTTCAGTTGTTCTACATCCTTGTCAACATTTGATACAATCAGGTTTTTTAATTTTAACCATTCTATTGGCTAGTGTTTATGGTGATATTTCATTGCACTTCTAATTTTCACTTTCCCAATTATTAATGATGTTGAGCATCTTTTCATGTACTTATCTTTTTGTCATAAACCTAGATGATCTTCAAATCTTTCCTCCATATAAAAAAGTTAGAGTGGCTTATTGATTTGTAAAATTCTTTTTAGAGTCTAGATGGAAATCCTGTGTCAAATATATATTTTCAAATACTTTCTTCTCCAAGTCTTCAGATTGCCCTTTCATTTTCTTACCAATCTTTTGAAAAGCAGAAGTGTTTAATATTGATGAAGTGGAATTTATCAATTTTTTTCTTTTGTATAACTTATATTCTTTGTGACTTTTAAAAGAAATCTCTGCCAAATCCAAGGTCATTAAGATTTTCCTCCTACATTTTCTTCTAGTTTTGTAATTTCAGTTCTTATATTTAGATTTATGATATATTTTAGTTAATTTTGTATGATACGAGGAAAGGATCTAGACTCCTTAGCTTGGCATATGCTATCCAATTTTCCCAACTTCATTTGTTGAAAAGATTATCCTTTTCCCCATTAAAGTTCTTTGATATATTTGTTGAAAATCAATTGACTGCATATGTATAGATGTATCTTGGGTTCTGTTTTGTTCCATTGTTCTTTGTCTATATTTACACAAATACCATATTTTGTTGATTGCCATAGTTCTTATAACACCTCTTGAAAGCAGATAGTGTAAGTCCTCACACTTGATCAAAGTCTTGGCTATATTAGGTTCTGTGCATTTCCATATAATTTGTTTAATTAGCTTGGTAATTTCCATAAAATAGCCTGTGAGGATTTTTACTGGAATTACCTTGAATCTCTAGATCAACTTAGACAGGAATGACATCTTTAACATATTGACTTTTCTAATTCAAAAACTATGTAACTCTATTCATTTATGTCTTTAATTTATCTCAGCAAGTTTTTGTAGTTTTCAGTATGTATGTCACATGTTTGGTCTTAATTTGTCCCTAAGTATATCACATTTTTACTACTAAATGACATTTAAAATTTTTTTCAATTTCTAATTGCTCATTGCTAGTTTATAGAAACAACTGATTTTATATATTGACTTTGGGTCCTGCAACTTCTACTAAGCAAAAAGCTAAGTTCTAGTAGCTTTTTTTTTTTTTTTTTGTAGAATTCCATAGTATTTTCTTTTTTTAATTAATGTAGATAACTATACATATTAGAATTTATTGTTACATATTTGTACATGTACACAATATAAATTGGTCAATTTCATTCCCTTTCCCTCTTCTCCTCCCTCCCCCTGGTCCCTTTCATCTATTCTAATGGTCTCCCTTCTATTTTCATGATCTATAGTATTTTCTTCTTTTTTTGAGAGAGAGAGAATTTTTTAATATTTATTTTTTAGTTTTCAGTGGACACAACATCTTTGTTTGTATGTGGTGTTGAGGATTGAACCTGGGCCACACGCATGCCAGGCGAGGGCGCTACCACTTGAGCCACATCCCCAGCCCCAATATAGTATTTTCTTATGCCAATGAAAATTGTTACATCTTCTTTCTAAGCCTGGATGCCTTTATCTCTTAGTCTTGTTTTATTACACTGACTAGAATCTACAATGCAATGTTTAAAGGCAATTTTTTTATGTGTCCCTTAAGTCTCTTTATTTTTTAATTTATTTTAATTTACTTATTTTAAAAATATTTTTTAATTGTTGTTGGAAACATGTCTTTATTTCACTTACTTATTCTTCTGTTGTGCTGAGGATCGAACCCAGGGTCTCACACATGCAAGGTGAGAGCTCTACTGCTGAGCCACAACCCCAGACCCTTATTTATTTGTTTTAATTAGTTATACATGATAGTAGAATGCATTTATGCACTTTGATATATCATACATAGATGGGATATAATTTCTCATTTTTCTGAGTGTACATGTTGCAGAATCATATGGTCATGCAGTCACATATATACATACAGTAATGTCCGTTTAATTCTAATATCTTTCCTATCCCCACATCCCCTCCCCTTCCCTTCCATCACTTCCCTCTAACTAAAGATAATGCTATTCTTCCCTAGTGCCCCCACTTATTGTGAATTAGTATCTGCATATTAGAGAAAACATTTGGCAATTAAAGGCAATTTTTACAGAGTATTATTTCTGACTCCCAGGCCCAGATTTGGCTGAAATATAGAACTTGTTGAATTCAATTAAATATTCTTCTTATTTACCAAATCATTAAATTCAATATTTTTAATAATTTCAGTCTTAAGTTTTTTGTCTTCCCAGTGTTCACATATTTATCAAGTAGTCAAACTTTGAACAGCAAGCTAGGCGCTGTGCTGATTGTCAGGGAGACAATGGTGGACAGAGTCACCTTGATGAAGTCATACCATCTTACTGAGGCAGTTTAAAACAAGAGTTAAAAGCTCAGGCTTAGAGTTCAGTAGGCTTTGGTTTGAATCTGGTGCTGCTCCTTACTCATTTGAAATATCTTGGAAAATTTGACCTAAGCCTGTTCTTCATCTATAAAATGAGGATATTTATACCTACCTCATAGGATTGCTGTGAGAACTAAACGAATTAATACCTTTAGAGTTCTTAGAACAAGGTCTGACACATAGCAAGCAGTCAATGGATATTATTTATTTTTAAAGGAAAGGATTAGGCTTTTTTGAAGAAATTTTTATTGGTGCATTATAATTATACATAATAGTGGGATTCAGTATGCCATAATGTAATTTGCTCAAACTCCTTCCCTAGCACCTTCCTTTTTCCTCTCCTCCACCCTCCCCCATCCATTTGCTCTACTCAGCTGATATCCCTTCTATTATTAGTATGTTAATTTGTGCATTATTTTCATAACGAGATTCATTGTAGTATACTTGTACATGGACATAGCATCATTTGGTAAATTTCCTTCCCCAGTACTTGATTAGTTCCTTACCTAGTAAATCTACAAATGACTGATGAAAGGATTCAGGCGCCCAAACATTAATTTAGCTGCTAGGCATAGAGACAGTAGTATCAGCCATACTTCGGTTTAAATCCTTGCTCTGCTGTTTACTGCCTGTATAACTTTGAGCAAACTACTTAAACAAGAGTGATGCCTGTAAAAATGCCTTCGTGCAGTATTTGAAACACAACAACACATGCTTAATGGACATCAATTATTGACTAAAATGTGCTGAAAAGCAGTGATATCGCCCACATGTGTTCCTAATAAGGCTTGATGATTTCTACACGTTCTCCTTTACGCTTAACAACCCAGCCAGGTGACCATGATCGACCCCATTTCATAACGGAGAAAGGAGATGATCTTTGTGTAGCTGTAATCGGAACGAGAAGCGAGTCTTCTCCTGTGATCCCAGGGAGAAGTGGTGGCCTGGAACCCAACCCTCGACCAAACCCGGGACTCGCAGTGCTGCCTCCCTCCGCTGCGGAGGCGAGAGTCGGCCAGGCAGTCCCCGAGACTACCCCACGGACCCGTGCCTGGAGCAGCCAGTCAGGCTTCCGGTGCTTCGGAGTCCTAGGACTGGGCAGTCACAACCGCAGGGGCTTAAGCAGGTTCGCTGCGCTCAGACCTCTGGGCCGCTGGCTGGGAGCCGTGAGAGGTGGGGCAAAGCCGGGCGGGGAAAAGATCGGAGCACCGTTTCCAGGCAACGCGCCGGGGGGCGGGGCCTCGCGTCACTGAGGTGCGACCGGGTCGGCCGCCGAGCCGCCGCCTGCAGGTCTGAGCCCGGGGCCGAGGCGGCGTCGCTCACGCCTGGAGCGCGATGCCTTGAACTTGGGTGAGCTCCGCTGCGTTGTCCTCTTGCCATACCCCAACTTAGCTGCTCCACGCCCCTCGAGCAGGAAGTAGAAACCCCGATAAGGCCTCGACGGCTGAGCGGGAATTCGGGGAGCTAGGCCTTTTCCAGGCCTGGACTTGGGGCGCGGGGCTGGCTTGGGAGGCCTTTCGGTGTACTCCGATCTTCTCCCGGCCGTTTCCAGTGCCCAGGATGAGGTGCTTGCCCCGCTTTGGAGGTGGTTCCGGGAGTCCGGGAGAAAAGGTTTTCCTCCTGGAGCCCAGAATCGTTTTTTTGAATATTGCCGCCGGCGCAGTCAGTCGGCCTCCCGATTTAGCTGTTGGTTACAAGTGCAGGTGCACTGAGGAGGGGCTGAGGCGGAGAGCCTGCGCCTGCACCAGGACGGCGCGCGGGGCTGCGCCTCGCCGAGTGCCACTCTCCTGAGGAGAAACCCTTTACTTGGGGCTTCAGCTCAGGAAAGCCAAGTCGTTCTTAGCACACCCAAAGCCTAAGGCCTTTGATTGTCAAACTAGCTGCTACCTTGAGACCCAGCGCAGGAGGGGTAGTTTCCTTGCTAATAATAATTGTAGTGATTACACAGAAGGGAAAGAAACCCCTGTTAGTTTTTGAAACTCACTCTTCAGTTATTTGTGTCGTGTTATAAAATGTGGATTTGCTATCATTGTTGAAATATAGCCCCAACTTCCTTAAATAGGCACTGTCATATTCTGATCCTGTCCTGTTTTACAGTGCCCAACATTCATTTATTTCCTCTGGTGTATTTATGAAGCTGCAGTAACACCTCCAATTCTTTGTAATTCTTACACCTCAGCAGAAGTTTATCATTACCACTCACCTCCCAGCATTCTTGTGGCTATAAAGTGAGCTTCAGCTGTTCAGTATTTGCCTGGGGCCTGAGCTACCAAAGATCCTGAAGTAGTGTCCTCTATATTGAAGCCATTCCTCTGAGAAAAGTGGTGCCTTTTGAATTCAGAACTCAAAAATAGTATGGAATTTTCTCCTTTATGCTGCCTGACTTCAGTTGCTAAATATTGTCCTCCAGAATATGATTGTATTTTTCAAAAATATGTTAATTCTTTGTCACTCGATCCCTCTTGGTTTTTATCTAAATATACACTTCCTTTCTCCTCCTTTTCCCAAAAGACTTGGGAGATCCACACAGAATTCTTGCAAGTGTAGTGTGTTTTTCTAAATATGAAAAGTTTTTAGTAAACACATTGATGCTATTAGAAATCCACTAATTCCCAAGATTGTTTTATAGATAGTTTTTGTTGTGGTAGTGGGGATTTTTCTTTTCTTTCTTTCTTTTTCTTTTTTCTTTTCTTTTTTCTGATTAAGGTCTTTAGTCCTAGACCAGTAGGGGAAAGGCATCAGGGCCCAGAGAAGGAGAGGGAAAGGGGAAATACTAGGGACATATATTGACCAAATCATGTTGTTGGATTGTGTACATATACAAATATGTAACAAATTCCGTTATTATATATAATTGTAATGCACCAATAAAATATATGGAAACATCTTTCATCCCAGAACAGCTATTCCAAACTCTAATGACTCTGACTAGCTAATTGTTCCACTATGTATCTGTGTTAATTTTCTATCTTGAAATGTGGTTGAGACCTGCTTAGAGATGTAGAGTTTGACTAAGCAATAAGTGTTAGTTTCCTTAGGGAACTACTTGTAGTACTTAGTACTTATTACTGAGATTAAAGTTGGCATGAAAATAGATGATGATCATTTCAATAATAAGTATCTTTTGCAAGCTAATTTGATAGAGAACAAATTTCAGAGAGGTTTACTAAATGTTTCATTACTTGTCAACTAGTCAGTCATTTTGTTGCACTTTCAGTTTTGCTTTAATCCTTTTATGAATGGATTGAGGTTTAAATTTGCAGAGAGTTTTTGTGGACTTTTGGTTTTGATTTGGGTTTTGGTCCTGGGGTATCTTTGTGTGTGTGTGTGCCAATTAGCCATGATGTGGTTGTTATATTTTTATAAGAAATATTTGAACTACAACAGTTCATTTGTTAGAAAAAGAAGTGATCAACTGTATGTACCACCCACTAGAGAATGGCATTTTTGGAATCCTTGATGAGCTTTTGAGTTTCAAAATAACAGTTCTTTATCTAGAAAAACCTTCAAATGTTTCTGAAAGCACATTTCTGTCTTGCTAGAAAGGACTATATTAAAAGTGACAAAGTAGTTTTGAGAGCTGTTAGTTCTTTGAGAAATCTTGACTACAGGTTTGTGGTTTTTTTGCTAAATTTTATGCCAGTGGTTTGCAAATTAAGTTCCTATGCAATACTATTGTTTAATGATTTAGAGGTATTTTCTTAATTTCAAATAGTGAATGTTTCCCATTTTATATAAACATCAATGATAAGGTTTTACAGTTTTGTGTTATTTTCTTCCATATGGGTTTTTAACTTCTGTTTATCTCCAAGTCATTACTAGATGACTGGACAAATTAACAAAAGTCAAAGGAATTACTCAGTGAATAATTAAAAAAGCAAAAGCTGTCAACAGTATTTATTGCATTCATTTAGAAAACATTATGTACCTATGTATTTTCTAAAAGAGAGAACTTAGCTCTTATCCTGAAGCAGCTCATGGAGGGGAATGGGTAAGTGACTTAACTGATGATATATGACAAAAAATGGGTAAAATACCAAAGATAGATACTGAAAAAGCTGTGACTAGTGACTAAAGGATGGCATCAACAGATTGTCTTTGTAAACATTTATTCTTGGTTGAAGTCTTATATTACATAGAAATAACAGATATATTTTTAGGCTAGTATTAGACTTTAATATTTAGCAATATTTTATTGTTTTCAAAATAAACTGTAAATTCAAGGTTCTTCCTCCTAAACCAGATTGAGAATCACTATTCCAGCTATCTTGCTAAATACTGTTGTATTTTAATCTAAGGAGTCAAATGATGAGGTTTCCTGGATACCAAGTGAATTACAGAAAAACAAGTTAATATGTTGCCTGAGATTGTAAACTTTATCATTCAAAGTTAGAACAACAGATTGAAAAAATGAAGAAACAAAGGGAAACATTTTCTAACTCAAAAAACAAGCAACTAAGGCTTCCTTGTAAATAGATGTTGGTGATCATTGTAGCAAAATATGCCACTTTGGTATAAGGATTATTTGGGGTTATAGGCACTTAAAAAGTAGAGGTTTAAGAAATGCACTCTACCTTCCTTTTTCTTCCTGAAAGCAGAAGATAAAACCCAATGTAAAGGTACTCTCCCTGTACCAGGGAAAAGAAGACATTCTTAACATCAGACATGGGCAATTAAAGCTGAGAGAAAGCTATACAACCAAACCTTAAAGTAACTCTTATTTTCTCACTTTTCCACAATTAGCTGCTGTAGCCCCAAATCCTTTATTTCATCATATTTTTCACAAATTACTACTCTTGGTCCAAAGCAGCATTTAAACTTTTAGCCCTACTTTGGTCTGTGCTTTTCTTGGGTCTCCGTTTCCAATTGATTGATTAGAGTATTATTGCATTTTTATTAAGTTGGTACAGGAAATTTAGAAGAAGTTTAAGTTTCATTTGGAAAACTCTCAATATTAGGTTCAAGGTCACCTACTCTACTTCCCACCCAAGAAGAATCTGTTAGTCAATAGATGAACTTCTCATTTTAATTAAACACTTCAAACTTCAACGAAGAGGCTCACAAACATCACCCATTTCCACTTCTGGATGGTAAGACATTCTTACACTCAACTGAAATTTGCCTCAATTTATACTTTTTGACCATTCTGCTCTTTGTAACTATAATATAAATCTTACTTCCTCTTTTACATGGTGGCTCCTAAAATATTTGAGCAAACCAATCATGTTGCTCTGGGTTACCAAGCCACACTAGAATAAATCATTTTGTTTCCTTTTCTAGACCTATAACATCTTGAATATATTCTAATTTATTAGTACCCTCTGACTACTTAGAGCTGAATGTAGACCTTCATTGTGGTCAAACCATTATAGAGCACAATGGGACTAGGTTTCTTGTTATGGACATCTGCTTCTAGCAAGAGTTTAAGATTATTTTAGCATCTTTGGTGTCCCTATTACACTCTTGATTATTTTGATTAACTTTTTTTTTGTATTTTTAACTGCTTAATTGGGTGCATCTTACCTAGATTTTTTTTTTTCAGTTGATATTTCAAAACATTCAGGAGTTAACTTTGTGCTGTATTAAACAATTTTAATTTCAGCAGGTCAGTATCTATTTTAATCTTGATTCTTTGGATATTATTCCAATTTTGATCATCTGCAGGTTAGACAGTCATGCAGTCTTGTCTTTGGGTCATCAATAAAAATGTTAAACAGCCCATCTTTTGGTGCCAGCCTCCCTTTCCCTTAGTCTCTCTGCTTTAGTTACTTTGGTTTTTTAAAAATTACCTCAAAGACCCCATGATCCTTCCTATCTCAGGCACTTTCCTTAACTTCAGCCTGCAATACTCTGCTGTCACCAGGCACCACCCCTCTTTTCTTACTAATTCTGACTGTCCTGAACTCAAATATTTTCCCAGGAACTTCTTTCCTCACACAGGACTAGATCAGGTCCTTCTTGTATAGACTTTCATAGCACCTGCACTTGTTTGGCTTAGTATTTCTCATTTTTATTATTTTATACTTACCTGTGTGAATAATGTCTCTTGCTCCTTGATGACAAGAACCGTGTTTCTTTTGCTCTCTGTCATGTCCCTGGAGCATAGGCACCAAGCGCATGGTACTTGTTAAGCTTAATTTTTAAAAAGATAATGTAAGTCAGTGGATGCCTAATGCTGGTCTGAAACCATTAGTTCCTGATATTGCTTTCACAAGTTTGAATTAGAACAAGAAAAATAAGGACACTATAACATTTTAATGTGTGTACATATATATTTTGAACATTAGGGTGAAGTCACTGTCTTTCTTTTTTTAAATTTTTTTTTAAAGATAGAAGAGAGAGAGAGAGAGAGAGAGAGAGAGAGAATTTTTTTTAATATTTATTTTTTAGTTTTCGGCGGACGCAACATCTTTTTGTATGTGGTGCTGAGAATCGAACGGGGGCCACACGCATGCGAGCGCGCTACCGCTTGAGCCACATCCCCAGCCCGAGTCACTGTCTTTCTTAGAAAGGACTTTTATTCTAATGTTATATCCTACTATTCAATTTTTGAGGTTTCTTTTTTGTTTATTTTTAGATTACTTAGACTAAAAAGAATTATGTGACCCCATGGTACATATACTAGTCTGTAATACTCAGAAATCACTGATGATGAATGCTCTAGACATCCCCCTCAAAGTTAGTGTCTTTACTTGTTTCTCTTTGGACATAGTTGCTATAAATCTAGTTGGTCATATTTTAAAATGTAATTTTTACCTCCAGAGTTTTTTTGTTTGTTTTTAGTTACCTGGATCTTCCTCATCAACATCTTTTCATTTCTATCTAATATTATAATATTGTTGCCAAGTAGGCTCAGATTCAAAATAGCACTTGTATGTTTTTGACAATTGTACACTTCCTATATTTAAGATAACTTAGAGAATAAACCTCAAATATAGTGCATTAGGATTTAATACCAGACGCAAATTTTGCACACTTAGGACTACTTACTTTATATTTTAAAACTACATTTTATATTTAAAGCTATAACTTCATTTTTCATTAAGTGATGAAATAAATTTCCTGACAAAACTTTTTCTATGAAAAGTTTTCCCATTTCATCTACTTTATATGGTATGGATGTTTTGTTTTGTTTTTTGTTTTTTTTTTTAATATATTTATTTTTTAGTTTTCGGCGGACACAACATCTTTGTTTGTATGTGGTGCTGAGGATCCAACCCGGGCCGCACGCATGCCAGGCTAGCGTGCTACCGCTTGAGCCACATCCCCAGCCCCTGGTATGGATGTTAATTTGTGAAATAAAATGATAGTCTTTAATGGGTACATGAAATAGAATTTCCTCAGAAATCACATTTTTAAAAATTATTATTCATTTTTCATTTCTTATCTGTTTTTAAAAACTAAGAAAAAATTACTACTAGCTCTTTGACTTTGGGCAAGTTACTTTAATCGCTTGTTTCCTCACTGTCTTATTTCTTCATCCATAAAATGGTTATTCTAGGAATTTAAATGACTGAATCTATGAATACATGTAAAGTGTTTAGAAGTATGTGTTATACAATGGAAGTGATCAGCAAATGTGAACTGCTTTTACTATTATTAATAGTATTTGTATTGAGTAGGAATATCACACGTAGTTATTGAATACATGACCATAGACAAATACTAAAATTTAGCTTAATTTTAACCAGTACTTGGTATTCTGTTCAATCATTATTTACCAAAGGAAAAAAACTCTCTAGAATAAACACTTCCAACTCTTCTGTAGCCACAATACATAGGGTTATATCTTTCAAGATTTTAGAGTACATGATTATTATATAAATGTTTTGTGATTAAATTTTAAAGCCAATTCAATAAATTATTACTCTGTATTAGTAGTGATCTGGCCTTTTAACTAAAAATATTCATATTTAGAAAACAAATTACAGGGCTGGGGATGTGGCTCAAGCGGTAGCGCGCTCGCCTGGCATGCGTGCGGCCCGGGTTCGATCCTTGGCCCACATACAAACAACGATGTTGTGTCTGCCGAAAACTAAAAAATTAATATTTAAAAATTCTCTCTCTCTCTCTGTCTCTCTCTCTCTCTCTCTCTCTCTCTCTCACACACACACACACACACACACACACCTCTCTAAAAAAAAAAAAAAAAATTACATAAATTCTAAATTAAAAATACCTTGCAGAATTAAAGAGCAAAAGAGCTCTCTTTTTCCCCCCAAGCAGAAATTGTGAGATGGTTAAATTATCTTAACATTTTCATTTTATTAAATATTTTAAACCAAAAAGCTTATTTAATTTAATGTATTTTAAATTACAAATAAGTTGCATATTGATAAATAAAAGATTTAAGCTGATATAATTTTATCAGGAGCCCATGTATCATTGTGTTTAAGAATGTGTTCGAGCATTAGAATATGAAAAAGGAGTTCAAAGTTCACTTCCACCCTGTACAAAGTTCACTTGCACTCTGTACTATACATTTTATATAACACTTGGCTCCATTTCTGTATCTATAAAACAGGAATATGATAACATCTACCTCAAAGGATGTAATAAATAAATGATATATGGAAAGCACTTAGTTTGGAGTCTGACATGTGGTTAGCAGTCAGGAAATGTTCTTAGGAAAATTAAATAAGATAAACAGTTTCCTATTAAATACAATTACTTGAATGCCCCCTTGTATAAAAATTATCATAAGTGAATGCCATTTTCTCATTTACCTATGTGATTCTGAAAAAATAAGATAAATCTTAACCTTGAAAATATAGTCATTTGAAAAAATTCTGTATTAGACTCAGATAAAACTACTGAACTCTTCCTAGTTTTTCTTTATTTGAAGGATGGATATATCACTATTTTTATGTTGTGTGTAAAAGTAACTTTTTTATATATTTGACAGAAACTATGTGAAGCAACACTTTCTGGATTCTAAGACATCATTTCATCATGGGACAGCAAATTTCGGATCAGACACAGTTGGTTATTAACAAGTTACCAGAAAAAGTAGCAAAACACGTCATATTGGTTCGAGAAAGTAGCTCCTTAACTTATGAAGAATTTCTTGGGAGAGTAGCTGAACTAAATGATGTGTAAGGCTTGCTCTTTTTCACTTTATTTTTTTTCCCCTTCATGTGTGCACCACATGTCATGGCTGTGTAAGAAGTAACCAAAGATATTGATTGGTAAGATTTAGTGTTTTCAACAACAGTTAGCAAATATTTGTTGACTTTATTATAAGTAGACTTACTGTGTAGTTATTTTAAAATAACTATGTAGATAATGGGAACAGAAAAGAAGAACTTAAAATGAAATTTGGAACACAAGCCACAGATATATTGAAGCATTTCTAGAATATAATGCATCCTAACATCTCAGTAATTGTATACTGAAAGACTGTAAATTTACTTGTTTGAAAGCACTAAAGGGGTGCCCTACAGAAGGAACTATGTCATTTAGCCACTAAAAAGAAAGGTTAGGATAGTCAGAAGTAACTCTGAAAAGGCTTCTGTACATCAGCCTCTTCCGCTGAATGGAGAAGGGAGAGTATCCCTTCTGTGTTTACTAAGCCATTATTTTGCCAGAGAAATACATAGATAGTGATAGGTAACTTTCATCACTTAGGAATAAAATTTTGCTTATTCATGTTTTCTAATTATTAATACCTTGAAAGCCCTACGTAGCTCTTTTGAATAATTTTTTATCTAAGATGGATTGTAAAAATCTCTGCCTTCTTAAAAAGCACCTAATAAAACTTAGCCTTTGTAAGTTTATTCTTTTTTTTTAATCAATTTTTATATGTATTTGTATAGAAATTCTTAAAATACACAGGTCTTTTTATCCTTGAATGTTCCCAGACCACTATGATTTTTAAATACTGCTTGTTTGTTTTCTCCTTTAATGACAGGTAGGCAGATATCAATTCTTTCTATTAAATCTTTCTGTTGCCAGCACCCACTTCTTCCTCTTTTTATTTCATATATATATATATATATATATATACACACACACACACACACACATATACATACATACACACACACATATATATACACATAAATATGTATATATATATACACATACACACATGCATATATATTTATATATTTTTTCGTATATACCCTTTATTATATGTATATTTTAATATATATCTTTTCTTTATTATATATACATTACATATTGATCTTCAATCCCCCTGGGAGTATAATTAAAACTTATATAAGATATCTTAAATAATATCTTAAAGATTCTCTTATTCTCTTTAATTTAGTCAATATTTACTGACCATGTATTACATGCAAAGTATTGTGCTCAGGGTTGGACATTTTAACTGAGGCTTAAATTGATTACCCAAGTATTATGGAGAATCCAGCTCTGAGTCTGAAACTCCTTCCACTATTCCATATTACTTCTCCTTAAACCCAAAAGAGACCGAAAAAAAAATTACCTGGAGGTCTAGAACCACTTGGTATATAAATTTGTAGTAGTTTAGTCACTATAAATAGCTTAGAGTTAGATTTATGAACCTACTCCCTAGGCTTTATGTGTTAGATAAGAGACGTACTTATTGAAGGAATGATATACTGTCTTTATGGACATGACTGGAGTTGGATGTTCCTAGCCAGTGATAAATAATAAAAAAAGAAAAAGAAAACTTGTATAAAGATATTATATATATAGAAAATGAACTAGAAGAATATGCACTAAATTATCCCAGTGCTTGTCTCTAGATTAGGGGATGGTTGGAAAAGGAAGCAAGGAAACAGTGCAGGGAGATTTTACATTTTACTAAGTATTTTTTTTTTATATTTTTGTATTGTCTGATTTTTTTTACAATAAAAATGTACTGTGGGCTTTAAAAATTCTAATATTTAAAAATTTTTAATCATCCAAATGGTAGTGTTTAAAGCATTACTTCTGTGACCATATTTTTAAAGAATAAAGTAAGATTGAGAATTTAGTAGTATCATAGAAGAGGGTGCTTTTTGTTTGTTGCTTGGTTTCAACTCTTAAGAATGATTGGTTAACACTTGCCATCTTTTCAGTCTTAGAATTCATATGTGCAGGCTCTGTCTATTCTATAATATTTTGCCTATTGACCTAAAGATATTGGATAAAATACGTCCTATAAAATCACCTACAACTTTATTGTGTCATACAAAAGTAATGGTAAAGAATATATTTCTTTTATTTAGCACAGGACACTTCTAACTGGATTTGGTATTTTTTTGCTTTGCCGTATTAGGGGGTTGAACCTAGGGCCTCAAACCTGCTGGACAAGCACTGTATCACTGAGCTACAACCTCACCCTCTGGATTTAGTTCTTAAAATCAATTTGTGGGGAAGAGGGTAGTACTAGGGATTGAAGTGGATTAAACTATGTTATATACATTTATGAATGTCAAAATGAACCCATTATTTGTATATCTATAAATTTAAAAAAACAATTTGTGTGGGTTAGAGTGCTCTCTGACAACTGTAGTTAAACCTATTTAGAAGTGTGGCTTGGTAGCTGGGAAATAGAACTAAAAACTGGCAGGACAGAATTATTTTCACTGGCAGACTTTATTTCCTAAGTCTAATTGCTTTATTTCTGATGGTATCATTTTACTTAGCTCTAAGTCACTTAGTTGAATGTGCTTTACCGTACTGATGCTCAGAGAGAAATGTTAATAATTATAAATGGAAACTTCAGTGTTTAATTATGTCTTTGAACTGATTAAAATTGGTATTGACAGTATATTGAATTATTCTTTAAAAGAGTTATGTTTTCATGTTATGTTTTAGGGGCTCTCAAAATTACTCCGCTGGGAGAGGATAATAGAACCATATTTAGTTTCTCAAGGGGTTTGTTTTACTTGATCACTCCCCAGATTATCTATAAAATTAAAACTTTCGAGGAGTTCATGTTATTGCTTAAGTAGGACTCAATGAACAGAAAGATATTTCTCAATATGTATCTCAACGGTCAATATTTGGATTTTGGATAAGTGAAAGTAGACTAAACATTTTCTTTAGATACTAAATTTCTTTGACTTATTTTTCCTAAATATCTTTCTTAGGACTTTAAAGATAATTGAGATACAGATATGAAAAAAAAGAGATTTATAGGTATTACTCCATAAATCTCTTGGCTTTAAAAACTTTGTAAATTAAGTTGTATGTTTATGTTCATAATATTCTCTATTCCTGTGTTTTAAGAATCTAATTATTATAGTCATGGTTATCATTTGTCTTTATGTGTTTTCTTTGTTTTCTACTCTGTGTTTCTTGAATCTGGTTTTATAGCTCTAGTATTGTATGTGACTTTTCATAAATTAATAAATATGTTTGTCTCTTTTCAGAACTGCTAAAGTGGCTTCTGGCCAGGAAAAACATCTTCTCTTTGAGGTACAACCTGGGTCTGATTCTTCTGCCTTTTGGAAAGTGGTTGTACGTGTGGTCTGTACCAAGGTGAGACTGATAGAGACTTCTGTTTCTGAGCTTCAACTATTTGGGGGTTAAAACCACATTTTAAAGTGTAATATCATATAGTGGAAGTAAATATTAATAATTTGGTGGTCTTATAAAGCATAGTTTTGATACTGATTGCCTTCCAGCTTACTGATTTGTCTAATTTTGATGGATTATAGACATTTTTCTAATCAAAGAAAATGGTAGTAAACCTTTATCTTTTTTTGAGTTTTAGCTGGCTGAGGAGTCCTGTTTAGCACTAAGATGGTACTTTAAAAATACCTTAGAAGATCATTTCTTTCAAAACATTGGGTTTTGTTCATTTAAAAAATTCACTAGAAAGGATTGATTTATTTTTTAATTCTTTGTAATGAATTTGTTTTGATAATTCTTAGTAATGGATTTTTCACCATCAATACACTGTCCTGTAGTTAAGTCTTTACATTTTAGATAATTGAATATTTCAACTCAGCTAAAAATACAGTGGTAGCTGTCAATGAGTAGATTAGAATAGGCAACTCTTAACTTCTTGAAGCCATAGACATGTGAATGAAAGGTAAGGATTTCACTGGTCTTCCTTAAGTCCTAACCTCTGTTCTAAAACAAAGATGCAATTAAATTGTCCATTTGCATATACACTATAAGTTGGACAGTAAAAATGCCTTTTAGTCCACTCCTGACCAACTCATAAAGAACCCTAGGGTTCATATTCCCTTCATACACATACATTAGCAGGAAGAATGTGCTTCTCATGACTAGTTTAGATTATACTAGTTAGTATTGACTCCTGAGTCATTTTAGGGGGTTATGAATGCCAAAATAAAATCAGGCTCTCCCAGGGATGCAAAGCGGAAATGCTGCTTGGATATCAGCCAACTGCTTCTGACACATCTTTTGTTTCTCCATGTCTAAACTTGATATCTCTTAAAGGTCCACCTTAGCCACCATCTTTTATAAAGTCTTCCATAAAAACTTCCCTAACAGGAATTCTTTTCCTCTTCTAAATTCCAGCAGCACTTTATTTACACTTCATAATTAAATTCAGCATTAAGAATAAAATAATTAGGTTCTTGGTTTGAAAATTAGATAGTAAGCTTCTAAGGGCAGGGACTAATCCTTTTATGCCTTACTGATATAATCCAGTGCTTTGCATCTGATGGAAACTCAGCATATGTTGGGTGATCAAAAGTCTTTTGCAGATCCACATGCAGTGGCTATCAGGAAACTTCATGAATTATATGTTTCGTCATTCTTGATATTTAGACTAAAATTTTAATTTGTCCTTGAATTTTCTTTTTTTTCACTCATTTTCACAGTCCATTCATAAATGAGTCCTGTTAGTTTTGTCTTCAAAATATATTCAGAACCTAACAAGTTGTTACCATATACATTCTATTCCCACTCTATCCCTAGTGATCATCACCTCTCACCAGGATTATTCCACTCGTCTCCTAACTGGTCTCCCTGCTCCTGCTCTTGCTCTGCTGTGCCCATTTTCAGCACAACAACTAGTCTATTAAACATCACAATTTAAAATGTAAAGCAGATCATATTACTTCTTGGTTCAAAGCCTTCCAGTACTTCCCATGCATGTGGAATAAAAGTCAATTCATTTTAGTCAACAAAGTTCTATATATTCTATCCTTACCTTACTCTCTAACCTTATCTTCTGCCAATCCTCCCTCTCATTCTGTTTCAAGCACTCTGGGCTCCTTGTGCTCCTTGCTTGGTATACATCTGCCTAACAGCTTTTAAACTTCCAGAAATGACCCATAGCTATCCATTTATGATTCATTCCTGTACTTTTTCAAATTCTTAAATGTCACCTTCACTGTGAGATCTTCCCTCCAACCCCTCAACATTCCTCATCCCTGTTTCATCTTATCCACAACATTGATGTCCATCTAACCTAATCTGTATTCTGCCCATATTATCTTATAACTTGCATGAGGGCAAATTTTGGTTTTATACACGTTATGTCTTTAGTACCTATATTTTTAGTATCTGGTGTACATAATACTATAAAATCTGCATCAGTAAATGTAATAAATATAAATTTTTTTTTTTGATGTGTTCTCACTGTGTTTATCTCAAACTCCTGGGCTGAAATGATCCTCCTGCCTCAGTTTCCTAAGCAGCTGAGATTATAGGCACATGACATCCAGCTACCCAGCTGCAGGAATCCTATGATAGGAATAGTTAGTATGATAAACTTTGCTAATATGGTACTAAGCTTATATAAATTTTTCCATAATTTCTTCTGTACTTTATAGTTCCAAAGGAAGAATGGCCTACTTTCTCCAGCTGTGAAGGCCTATTCTATAAACTGATAAATTTCTGTCCCTTTTAATTCTATTTATTTGTTCTCCATGTACAGTCTTTTATTATATATTTGCATCTCCACATAGATCTTACCTTCCAAAAAATCAATCAACTTTCCAGTTAGTAAAGATGAATTTATCATTTGAGCTAAAGCTCAAAATTCAACTACTCTTTGTTAGTATTTAATGTAATTTTCCTTAGTTTAGAACTTTGGGTACAGAGCAGAACTTAAGTACTCAGTTGTTTTAGTCATAGTAGAATGGCATATGGTTGTTGGATTCAAGTAAATCTCTTAATTTTAAGTTCTTTAATTAAGAAATAAAAATGAAAGAATTGTGAATATTAATCTCTAAAATTCATTTCTTAACTCTGGAAAAGTCACTTAACCTCATCAATTCTTAATAAGATGATCGCCTAATCAATCTTACATAATAATGCAGTGGCACCCTCTCCTCCACAAAAAGTCTTAACTGGGCTTCTCCAGAAATCTTCACCATGGCTGATTTTAGGACTGTCAGCAAAAGAGTCTCTACAAAAGAGTTCAATGTAGATAAACTTCCTATTTTTGTGTTGCCCTATTTTACTTGGCCACTGGCCAGGAAGAAATCAGCACTCCAGATGTTGGACACCCCATTACTAGTTTTTCACATTTATCCAGTATAGTAGTTTGTAGATGTGCAAACAAGGCCTCTGACCTTGAGCTGGAGCTTCACAAAGATGTCTACATTTCTAAGATAAGAGAAATTACAGGTGGGCTCCATGGTAACAGCTAGCAGGGGGAAGAAAGGAGAGAAAAAGCTCTCCCCTTCTCAGGTGTTGTCCTTGAAGGGTTAATGTGCCCAGAACAGTGAAAGAAAAAGCCTCTTTTATGTGAACTTCTGAGCCCCTCCCCTTACATGTTGGGTATAAAATTCTGAAACCACCTGAACTCAGGGTTCAGGGGATTGATTGATTACTGCAAAAGCTGTGCCCTCTGAACCTGGCTGCAGCCAAATAAAACTGTTTCCTGCTGCTAACTTTGGTGCTTTGCCTTGTCTGTCCTTACAACAATAAGAGTGTTCAAATAAGATGTATCAAATACAATACATTTGTATATATATTTTAAACACCCACAAATGAAGGGGACATGGTATTATTCATTTACACAGACCCTTACTTTCTCAAATAATTTACAAATATCGAAAACCTCTGTTTTGGTAAATGGATGGCATTAGAGAAGATAATGCTAAGTGAAGTTAGCCAATCCCAAAACAAATGCTGAATGTTTTCTCTGATATAAGGAGGCTGACTCATAGTGTGGTAGGGAGGGGGAGCATGGGAGGAATAATGAATTCTAGATAGAGCAGAGGGGTGGGAGGGAAAGAGAGGGGGCAGGGTGTTAGCAAAGGATGGTGGAATGATGGACATCATTATCCAAAGTACATGTATGAAGACACGAATTGGTGTCGACATACTTTATATACAACCAGAGATATGAAAAATTGTGCTGTATATGTGTAATAAGAATTGTAATGCATCCAACTGTCATTTATTTTTTTAAAAAAATCAATTTAAAAAAAATTTTTTTTAAAGGAAAAAAAACCTCTGTTTCCTAGGATATTTGGACTAAATATTTGTGGTTCCCCCACACACACTTTTTTTTTTTCCTTCATTTCTTTGTATTTTTAGATTAACAAAAGCACTGGCATTGTGGAAGCATCACGGATCATGAATTTATACCAGTTTATTCAGCTTTATAAGGACATCACAAGTCAAGCAGCAGGAGTGTTGGCTCAGAGCTCCACCTCTGAAGAAGCTGATGAGAACTCATCTTCTGTAACATCATGTCAGGCTAGTCTTTGGATGGGAAGGTATGTAATGCATAATCACTGTGTTTTGCTTATTTCCATTTGTACAAACCACTGAAATCTCATTAATATATTGGCTGGTGCTCATTCTGACACCTTAAATCTTTTTTTCTCAGTTGGTATTATATCCCAGATCACTTTTGGATCATTTTGTTCTTTCTTTCTTTTTTCAGTGCCACATTAAAGCTAAATTAAAGTGGTTCACACCAGCTAATGTTTCTGTCAACCCAGTCTCTAGGAATCCACTTTCTATATGCTTGCATCTGATTATAAAGGAGATATTAATAAGAATTTGGGTTCTTAGATGTCAAAGCCTTTAAAGGAATTAGGTTCAAGAATTTGGCCAAATCATTTCAGAAAGTGTCTAATTGAAGGATTAAAATTTAAATAATGGCAGTCCATTCAGGAATGAACAAGTCATTGGTGCACGTATTGCATATACTGAGCTACCAGAAGGAAATGAAGTCTGCCAGAGAATTCTATGATGGTTCTTGTTTACTTAGGCCTAATATGTTATCATTATACCTAAAGTGTTTTTTTCCCTTCTCTATTATGCTTTTGGCCTGTGAAAGCTCCCACCTGTTGCCATTTGACAATCATGACCATAATTTAAATTTATAAATACCTCATTGGAAAAAGAGTTGCGTGAGTCCACACATGTTGACATCCTGTCTTTTTGTCATATTGGATAGACAGCAGAAATCTGTATTGACAGTGTCCTTTCCTAGAGTTAGGAATGTGTATAATCAAGAATTTCTCTTTTATTGCTTTATTGGCACTTGCATTTTCTTGTCCATCCTTAACCAACTGGTTTCCAAATGCTACATTGCAGTTAAATTTTCCATTTATCATTTCCTGTTTATCTTTAGTAGCTTTCATGGCTAAGGCTGTTAGACAAATGACATGCCAAATGAGGTTTAGAATGTTGTAGGTAGTATTTAGGCTTATCTTTCCTTTACTTTATAAAGTTAATTTTTCAAAGACAAGGGTCTAATTTTCTGCTTTTTTCTTCTCCCTCTTCAGAGTGGCAAATTTTTTTTAAGTGTTTTGAAAGCTGAGAATGGTGTTTACCTATATATTTAAGCCATATGGTAGCAAATGAAAAGAAAGTAATACTTCTTTTCTTGTTGTAGTCATCTTAATGAAAGAGGTAAAAGTGTTATCTCTTCATGTGCCCTTGAGATGGGGAAACTCAGTAGCTTAATGGTTAGTTAGGGCTGCTTCTTCCTTTGTTTTTTGGTTCATAGTGACACCCTGATATACTATTTCATAGAAAAAGATTTCCAAGTTGAAGAGGATCTTAAAGGACCTTTCTTTATACAGTCTGGTTTTACATCTGATGCAAGATTTTATTAATGGTTTACATCTATTTTTACAGGATTACAACTCATTAAATCCTCACAGTAACCCCATAAAAGTATAAATATTGGCCTATGTCAGATGAAGAAAGATTTAAACAAATAAATGTCTTATTAGAAATTGATATTACTGAGACTTATATTTAAGCCTGTCAATGCAGCCATGCTCTAACCTCAAAGATCTTATAGTACTATACTTCTGCAACTTTACTTTTCAGTGGTTTTGAAGAGGGACCTAAAGTTCTGTCAAGACCCAGGGTGGTGCTAATGCTATTGACCCTGAGATAACACTTGGAGTAGCAAGATTCTATTTAATCGTACTTGACCAAGTAGAATCCAGTTTTTACTTGCAAATTGGACAACTGCTAACCCTGCAGTTCTGTGAAACTCAGTGTCTCTGAAAAGCAAGCTTTTCCATGCCCAGACAACTCTAATTACTATGAAGTTTTCCCTTTTGCCTTGTGTTCCTCAAAGTATTGAAAATCTGGCTCTCTGGACACAGCACAGATTCCATTACCAAGTCATGTGTATTCAAATCCTTGATCCACTTTTTTATCAGTTTTCTCATCTTTTAAAAGAGGTTAAGAATAATAGTATCAGTCCCAGAAGAATGTTGAGAAAGTTTTGTGAGTTAATAGATATACTATGTGCAAGGCATTGAGAGATTTAGATCTATAAGAGTTAACTATCAGAGCTGAAGCTGTAGCTCAGTGGCAGAGGGCTTGCCTAGCATGTGTGAGGCACTGGTTCAAGCCTCAGCACCACATAAAAAATAAGTTAATAAACAAAGATATTGTGTGTCCCTCTACAACTAAAAAATATTTTTAAAAGAATTAACTATCATTCTTATTAAATTGTTGCAGTATTCTATTCCTTGCTTTCAGTGGCTGACCCTCTGGGATTGCACTAAAAACTCTATTCTCTCTTCGATATTTGAAAACGAATCAAATTCTCACTGAATCTTCTGTTCTCCAGAATAAGCGCTTCCAGTTCCTTGGCCTGTGTTTATATGGCTCTCTTCTTCATACTGTAGGTTTTCCTGGACAATACTTTATTCGTCAATATTGTGTTCAGAGTATGAGGTAGAGAAAATTAATTCTTTACAAGTGGTCTAACAGGATCAAGTAGAATAAGACCCTGCTCCTTCTTCTGATCACTGTGCTGCTAGGAAGGCCAACAAACAAACAAACAAACAAAAAAAGTACATTGTATAGGTTCCACTAGCTATTTCTGTATTTCTTGTGTTTTCTCTCTATAATGCTGTTCTTTGTAGCCCTGTGCTCCTCACTTTTAAATCTAATCTTCAGAACACTGTCACTCTTTGTAGATTCAGTTATATTCTCTGAAACTGCCACCCAAGTCTACATCCCAGATGAAGATTTTAATACTCTCAGAATCAGAGACTGTAACTCATGAGAGTCTGGTATAGATCTAAAAGACATTTGAATGTTGAACTGACTATATATCATCAGATATAACAGATTCACATTCATTGAGGTTTTCATTCCATTTCACCCTTTCAGTTCAGTGGCCGCTCACTTTTTCCCATGACTAAAGCATAACACTTAATTTTAATTTATTACCACATCCTAATGATTTGTTTTCTATCATGCTCCTTAAACCAGGCCCTAATTATCTCCCAAGTGAATTTCTGAAATAAGGTCTTAACTGGTTTTGCTTTCTCTACCATCACTCATTTTGTACTCCCAATTAATCTTCCTTGAGAAAGAGAAAATGGATATTTTGAGTTGAATTACTAAGGTTGAAGTTTACAAAACTCATAAGTGCATCCTGGAAAGGAAAATGCTATGTGCAAAGGCAGTTCAGGGCACTCTGAACTGTGGCTGAGGCAGAAGTTTCAACATTTCTTTTCTTTCCAAGAAGATGAAAAGGCTTTTTGAGGACAGAGATTTTGTGTTCTATCCCTTTTGTGTTTTCCATAGCATTTGATACTTAAGACTAAGTTATTCTTTTATTTATATGCCCACTATTAGTATCAGCAGTGCAAGGTTCTGATGCACAGTTCATACTTTATTGTTTTGTATCCTATGTGATGGATAAATAATATATTGATTGAAGTCATTTGTATAAATTCAGTAGATTAAATGGGCATTTTCAGAAAGACATGAATAATTCCAGTTTTTGTCCATGTTTTGTTTTCTTTAATAATCTCAGAATTTATCTTTTATCCAGTCTTTATGAAATTTATCCCTTAGTTTCTTCCCTAATATAATTTGCTACCCTAAAAGATGGTAATTTTAGTTTCATATTAACTTTGCACATAAGTCATATTGTACTTTATATGTGCTTTAATGCTTTTTAAGGCAATGAAAACAAAGTAGAAACCATATGGACAGAGAATATCCTTGTCCCAGCTCAGTTTTCACATTGCAGGGTGAAGCAGCTAACCGATGAGGAGGAGTGTTGTATCTGTATGGATGGGCGGGCTGACCTCATCCTGCCTTGTGCTCACAGCTTTTGTCAGAAGTGTATTGATAAATGGTAAGTTATCTACTGCCTTCAGGGATAGGCAAAGGTCAAATGGGATAGTATATGAATAAATTTTGAAAAGTACAAAAGTATTGTAGTTAAGTATAAGAGATTTCTATTCTTTAGTATTTTGAATTTTATGATATAACTGCTGCTAGTTAAAAATATTTTTATACATAAATTTTATAAAATGTGGGAATATAGCTTGGTTTTAACATTTTTGTTATAAGGAAATTTGTGCCTGATTTTAATCTAAAATCAAACGTTTTTCTTTTTCTCAAAATGGATATTCATATGTGCTTAGAAGGTAAGTCTTTGTGTATTGGATTTGGTGAGCTAGGTCAGCTAGCTAAACTTGTTATTTTACAAAATAAGAATCAAGCATTTTGGAGGACCTATAAATGACATACAATAAATTACATGTATGTAAAGTACAATTTGATGTTTTGACATATATATAGACCCATAATAACCATGATCATGATCACGATCAAGATAATGAGCAAATCTACTGCCCCCCAAAATTACCTTACACCCCATTGAAAAACCTCCCTCCCAACCTTTCCTCTAGTTCAGGCAACTGTGAATCTGCTTTCATTTGCTGAAAAGTAATTTTGGATTTCATAGAATTTTTATAATTGGAATGATATAGTATGTACTTTTTTGGGGGAGTGTCTGGCTTATTTTATTTGATATAATTATCTTTAGATACATCCACTTGGATAAATTACAAATAAAAGCTCCTATATACATTCATAGGCAAGTTTTTTGTTTTTTTATTCATTTGTTCTGGGTTTTTGTTTTTTGGGTTTTGTTTTTGTGTGGTACTGGAGATTGAATCAATGAGGTGTACATCCCCAGCCCTTGTTTTTTATTTTAATTCTCACTAAATTGCTGAGACTAGCCCCAGCTTTGAAATTCTCCTGCGTTAGCCTCTTATATCACTCAATCACAGGTATATGCCATATGCCACTGTACCTGGCTCATTATAAATATTTCTATGGACTTTGATTTTTTTTCCTGGGAAAATACATAGAAGTAGAATAGCTAGATTGTATAGTAGGTGTGTATGTTAACTTGTTAAGGAACTGCCAATTTTCCAAAAACGTAACTTTTTATTACTACCGCCAGCACTGCATAAGAGTTATAGTTGCTCCAAGACATTGCCAACACTGGTTATAGTCAGTCTTTTTAATTTTAGCCATTCTAATCAGGTATATAGTAGTATCTCATTATGGTTCTAATTTGCCTTTCTCTACTGAGAGAAGATATCAAGAAGCTTTTCACATGCTTACTTACCATCTGTATGGTTTTTTGTGAGGTGTAGCAGATATATATATATCTTATCAGACACAGTATATGTTTTACACATATTTTCTCCTCTGTGGCTTTTTTCATTCTCTTTTTTTGGGGGGTGGCAGTATCCCCAGCCCTTTTTGTATTTTACTTATAGACAGTATCTCACTGAGTTGCTCATTGCCTCACTGTTGCTAAGGCTGGCTTTGAATTCATGATCCTCCTGTCTCAGCCTCCCAAGTCTCTCAGATTACAGGTGTGAGTGGCCATGCCCAGTTTTTTGTTTTTTTTTTTAACTCTCTTAAGAATGTCTTTGAAATAGTAGAAGCTTTTCATTTTGATGAGGTCAAATTTGTCAGTTGTGATTTATAGTGATTTTTAATGTCCTATATAAGGAATCTTTTCCCTAACCTGAGGATATTAAAAAAAAAAAAAAATACTCTCTCTTCTCCCAAAAGTTTTATAGTTTTTTAAAAATTTTACATTTAGGTATCTGATCCATTCTGAGTTAACTTTTGTTGAAAGACTTTTTCTTCACTAAATTGCCTCTTCATTTTTGTTGGGAATCATTTGTTCGAATATGGGCCTGTTCCTAAACATTTCTGTTCCATTGATCTGTTTGTCTATTTTATTCTAATACCATACTATCCTGATTATTGTAGCTTTATAATAAGCCTCAAAGTTGGAAATAGTCTTTTGGATTTCAGTGGTCTTTTGGATTTCAATATGAATCTTAGAATCAGTTTATCAATTTCTACAAAAAAAACTTGAAAAGATTTTGATTGAGATTGTGTTGAATAAACAGATCAATTTGGGGAGAATTGATTTCTTAATAATATTGAATCTTTCAATACACAAGGTATTTCTTCATTTAAGAATTCTTTAATTTCTCTAAGCAATTTTTTACATTTTCAGTGTTGCATATCTTTGACAAATTGTCCCTATTGTATATTTTATGCTATTTTTTAAAAATATATTTTTAGTTGTTGATAGACTTTATTTATCCGCGGTGCTGAGAATCGAACCTGGTGCCCCACACATGCCAGGCAAGTATGGGGCACCACTGAGCCACAGCCACAGCCCTTTTTATGCTATTTTTAAATGGGTTTCATTTCATTTTAAATTTTTTATTGCTAGCATATAAAAAGACAATAGATGTTCATCAGATCTTATGTCCTGCACTCTTACTAAACTCATTTGTTCATTTTGGTATTTTTATAGATTCTGTAGAATTTTTTTGACTGTCTCAACAGTTTTTCAAAGTTTTTTTTTTTTTTTGATACAAAATTCTAGACAGAATATTTTTATTTTCAGTACTTTAATGATGTTGTTCCACCCTCATCTTGGTTGTATCCTTTTCCCATGGGAAATCTGTGGTCCTTTTTTCCTCTGGAGATACTGTCTTCTATTCTCCTCTGGGTGCCTTAAAATTTTTATCTTTTCACTGGTTTTAAGAAATTTGAGTATGAAGTATTTTTTTTTTTTCCTCATGTTTCTTGTTCTTGGAGTTTATCAAGCTCTTAAATTTGTAGATTTGTAGTTTCATCAATGTTAGAAAAGTTTCTAGCCATTATTTTCTCAAAATTTTTACTATTTTCTCTCCCTTCTTCTGGGAGTCCAGTTGCCATATTTTAGACCACTTGAATTTGTGTTTCATTTTGGATAGTTGCTATTGCTATGTCTTTCAAATTCACTAACCCTTTTTTTTTTCTTGGTTGAGGGCCAGGGTTACTAGGAATTGAATTCAGGGGCACTCAACCACTTAGCCACATCCCCAGCCCTATTTCGTATTTTATTTAGAGACAGGGTCTCACTGAGTTGTTTAGTGCCTCACTTTTGCTGAGGCTGGCTTTGAACTTGTGATCCTTCTGCCTCAGCCTCCCATGTGACTCCCGGATCACTAACCTTTTTTCCTGCAATGTCCAGCTTTCTATTAATCTCATCCAGTATCATTTTGTTTATCTTAATATTTTAGTTTTTATTTCTGGAAGTTTGATTTGAGTTGTTAAAGTCTTCTATATACTACTTAATATAATTGGTCTTTCCTCTAGTGTTTTGAATACATGGAATATAGTTATAACTTTTAAATTTTCTTAAAACTTATTGGCTAACACTAATATCTGTGTCAGTTTTGGGTTATTTTGATTGTTTTTTTCTCTTCATTGTGGGTTATATTTTTCAGCTGTTTCTTTATATGCTTTGTAGTTTTTCTTGGATGCCAGATACTGTGAATTTTGCCTTTTTAGGTACTGGATATTTTTGTATTACTATAAATATTCTTGAGCTTCATTCTGGAATATAATTAGGTTACTTGGAAATAGTTTGATCCTTTTGGATCTTGCTTTTGTGATTTTTAGGAAGGACCCCATCAATGTTTAATGCTAATTATGCCCCACTAGTGAGAAAAGGCCTTTCAGAGTACTCTACTCAATGCTTTAAAAATTATGTGGTTTTCCAGTCTGACTGGTGGGCAACAGGCAGTATCCCATGCCCTCTGTAAGCTTTGTTCTCTGAAATCCTCAGCCTCACATAGTTTCCTCATTTGAAGGGGAAACTATTTGTAGATCTCCAGAATTCCCTTTGTAGCTCTCTCTTCTCCAGTATTCTGCCCTGTGAACTCTAGCTTCCTTGGCCTGCAGAGTTTGACCTGTCTCTTCAACCTGGGGTGTCTGTCAGGTTCCATCTAGATCTGTCCAGGCCCCCTTTCTTGCTTACCTCCTCTCAGGAACCACTGTTCATGTTGCCTAATGTCCAGTGCTTTATATGAAACATTATATTGTACTACTGCTTTATAAATTTTGTCCCATGTTTTAATTGTTTTAGTGGGAAGATAAATCTGGTTTTTATTGGCCAGAATCAGAAGTTGTTTTTAAATTGTGATGTTATGTGCCCAGAAGAGCACATATAAGTATCTCATAAGATATCTCTGGGGAGCTAGAAATCAACCTGAATGGTATATGCCAGCTGGAGCTCTCACATTTCGTTTTTGGAGCATATTTCTAAATTTTTGAACAAAAAGCCAAAGAGCAATTGATATAGCTTCATTACTCTTTGGTCTCAGATTTTACAGAGAGATGAAAAGAAAAACATTTTTCCTTGTATGATATATTTCTGACTAAAATATGGTAACATTTGAAAAGTTTCCCAAATAATATTTGACAAAAATCCTTTGGAAAACAAAATCTTATTTAAGTAATTATATATGTATTCTCTGGCTATCAGAAAAATCTTAATGCCTATAGATTTAATCTCTTAAATTTGAATGCTCCACTTTTATAGTTTCCTTAAGAAATCTTATTGCTTATGGAACCAAAGGACCTTCTGTCAGATCTTTAAGCATAATTGTATGTGTTAATTGAGTGTTATGAAGATATTACTTAGAAAAATGACTGGTACTACCCTTTCCTTCTGCCTTATTCCCCTACCACTGCCAAGAAGTTATTCCTAGGGTAATGGCTTCTATTTAAATACAAGTAAACATTTAGTTTACTTTTTATGTGCATATATTACTTTTCAAACAAATTCATTTTTTAAAAAAGGAAAGAAAACAAATTGTTCTTGTTTTGACTTCCCTAATAGGAGTGATCGACACAGGAATTGCCCTATTTGTCGCCTGCAGATGACTGGAGCAAACGAATCTTGGGTGGTGTCAGATGCACCTACTGAAGATGATATGGCTAACTATATTCTTAACATGGCTGATGAAGCAGGCCAGCCCCTTAGGCCATGACCTTCCATGGGGGGAGATCTTCCTTTGGTATTGTGGGCTACAAATACATAGTGGTCATGGAGGACAAATGAAGGGATATTGTGGCAACGATACAGAAAAAGCAATTTTTCCCACCCTCTTATTTTTGCTATTGTGACAATATGTCCCATTTTTTAAAATAAACTTCCCATGTCTTCCATTTTGGTAAACTAAAATTTGCTACTATTGTAGATCATACTTCCCTATTATTTAACTGTTCTAATGTGTATTAGAACTAATTGCTCTTGAATCCTTTGCTAGCAGATAACAGCAATATTTCCGGAGGCTTTTTGACACTACAGTTTTTCAAGGCATGAGTATTCTGGAATCTTTTTTTGTTAGGTTTATAAACTTTGAATGTTGAAAAGTTGTAGCCATCTGAGAGAAATTTTTAAATGACTAAAAATGTAGACTACATCAAAGTGCATGTTACTACTTAAAACGTCTTTCTGCTGGAATCTAAGGAGTATTTATTATGCCCCCTTGTGGTGAATTATTGCTCCTTTTACAATTTACTTGAAGTGCTCCACAATTATTTCGTAACTTTATATAACTTCAGTGTGTTTTGAAACTATGTATTTTTTATTTTTTATTTAAAAACCCATTTTTTTTGTTTTATGATACAGTTTAGTTAAGGACTATAAAGTTGGGGCTTTGCCTTATAAATTAATTTCTGCTGGAGAACCTTCTTGGCTGTCCTAGAAATGCATTCCCAAAGCTAGATAACTGATCTAATTGACTTTTATAATGCTCATGCATTTGGGGAGTTTCAGAAGGAAATTTTTCTTCATCACAAATACTAAATTTTGTACTTCTAAATTATAATAAGTCATTCAGTGTTCATTTATGGTGCTTTTATTTTAACTTGAAGGCATCTCTCTGGGTTTCATAGTCCCTGATTTTCTTAGATTAAGGGATAAGGAAATAGGATGAGGCTTTTTCACCATATTTACATAAAACATCTCAGAAAACTAGAAGATAATTTGGCTTTCTTACTGCTTCACTGTACTTCCTTTGAAAATCTCCCAAAGAATATAATAATGATGAAATTATGGTCTTCATTAGCACCTCAACCATTTCTTTAGATTTTTGCTTAAGAAATATGAATTTTAACAATATTTCATCATATAGTAACACTAGGGCTTGAAGTCTCCTTTAAAAAATATTTTAACATTCCATGCAAATTTTGACCTATTATTAACAAGTTACAAATATTCCTGTTTTTCTAAGTACCAAAAATTTAAGTTGCTACCTATTGATGACAGAAATTTTTGAACGTTAAGATTTTAATAGGGCTGAGCATGGTGGTCCACAATTGTAATCTCAGTGACTCTGAAGGCTGAGGTAGAAGGATTGCAAGTTCAAGACCAGCCTCAGCAATTTAGTGAGACCCTGTCTCTGTAAGAGGAATTGGGGAGGTAGCTCAATGGTAAAGCACTCCTCAGTTTAATCCCCAGTACCAAAAAAAAAAAAAAATTTAATGGACATGCAAATAAAATAAAATCCATTTCAAGGAAAAATATCTGGCTAATAACTTGACTCCTGATAGGATCAGCTAATTACCAAATAGCTAAACACTCACTACTGGGTGTTTTTGCAAGCAGAATACTGGAAGCTGTATCACATCAACATGGAGATGCACTTGGATGATTGTGTAACCTTGAGAAAGTCTCTTACTCTTGTTGGTAGTTTCCTATTTTAGAAACAGGTTTTTATCTGTGGTTTTCGTACTACTACTTCAGCAATGGAATCCTTTTTTTCAAGTAAAAAATCTTAGAACCCTTATATACATATGCATGCACACATTCTAGCCCACTATATTTCATATTTTCTTTTTTTCATTAATATAAATTTCCTTATATAAACTTTATGTACAGTAATTACTAAACATTAGGTTAACCAATGAAAACACATAGTAATGCATTGGTAATACATATATTAAAATTTGGTAACAAATTTGTACCATGAGAGTTGTTTTTCTTTTTTAAATCAAAAAAATTTTTAAAATTCCAGTCAAATTTGCAGGTTCCTAAATCTTCTCCATTGACTCCTCTTATTACATGGAACGTTTGTTATTTGAAAACCTTAGGATAAGTGATCCTCTGAGATGTTTTCCAGATCTAAAATTTTAATTGTCATTTTGCATTAGACTGAGTTTAATTCAGAGTGTCTTAATTTTAAAACATTTCTGGAAATGAGCAATGTTGCTTTCCAGGTTTTTGATCTCTCCAGGTATAGCCAATGATTTTATCCCCCAGGGTCACCTTTAAAGGAATTATTAAACAGTGACTTGATATTGCATATACCTTTTTATCTTGCAATATGAACTCCAAGACACTAACTGATCTACTGTGAAATATAAAAATGTTTTTTATTAGCCTTATTAAATGAACGTAGTTCTTTGCTCACTTTATTAAACTGAGTGATAATTCTTAAGATGTGAACTTTAGGTAGGTTCTATTGTAATATCTAATCATAATCATAAGAGTTGTAAATTTGTTTAATGGACAAAATGTATGCTTTTTCTATTCTGTACAGCTTTGTCTTTTTTAAATATGAAGTACTTAAATGCACTTACTATGATAGGAAATATGTGTGCCTTCTAGGATTTGTGAAATGGTCTCATGTTATTCTGAGGAATTTGTTTTGTAAGCTATAGTTTTCCCTTCTATCCTAACTCAGTAACAAAGGGTTTACTTATAATGCTGTAGTACTTTAGTTTGAGAAAATGAGTTTGAGTCTGTACTGAATTTAGAGGTTGAGAATAGCAGCATTTTAGCAATTTTAGCTAAATGAAGAGATTTCCTTCTTATGTTATTTCACATTCTTCTATACTAAATATTTATATTCCTTAAGAGGACTATTTGTGCTCTGAGGATTTGTGATGTTCATGTGCTACGTTTTGAGAATAATTTCAAATTGGACTTGATTTTCTTATATCCAATATACGTCTGGATAATAAGGCTGTTTGGAAATATCTTTCAGTTCAGTGATTTTTAACATTGGGAAGGTAGGTTCATTAAAAAGCAGTCTGAAGAATTTACATTTTATCTGTTATGTTTTAGTTTTATGTTATGTTTTGTTATGTTTTATTATGTTTGTTATGTTTTGTTTGTTTGTTTTGTTGGAAGTTTACTTGTTCTATCCAGGAATAAGAAAACTAATTGGAGATTAGAGAAATCAGCTGATAACCCACACTGACAATATAATATATAATATTGGCAGTAGTAATATTTTGCCCTATTTGACAGTAAAAATAATTGATAAAATACTCTATCTTGTGGTTGTTTGGTGTTTACCACATAAAAATCATTTCCAAGATCCAAGAATATAATTAGAGATGCATCTTCAAAATTTTAGTGCTGAGAAAACACATAAGAGGAAGTGGGAGCTTATAATTAAATTTCCTGGTGCATATTATCATACTGTGGAGAAATTTACATTTTGGTGTCAGGAGACATAAAAGCCTCCTCAGAATGTATTCATAGTCTTACTGTCATCATCTTACTAAAAAAATATTTATTCTTTAGAGGTTGAGGGTACAGAAATTTCCACGGAGCTGTATTTATCTATGATTTATGTGCCTTTTATTGGAGTTAATTACACTTGTTCATTACCACAGTCATGGTTCAGGGATAGAACATTCAGGTGCACCACTAATGTAGTTTTACCAGCACAGTACTCAGAAACAAGTAAAGAGATAGCTGGAGGGATGTGCTTTCAGCTCTGTTTAATCCAAGAGAAAGTAAAAGCCAGGAATGGCCTTGATAAATACCATCCCAGGAACTGAGATTTGTGTGCATGAGGCAAAGAGTAATGATGTTGACTGTTTCAGTCATACAACTCGAAGTTACACAGAAAACACACTAATTAACACTGCCTCAAAACCATTCCTTTAGAAACCAGTGTACAATTGCCTTTGATTCCAACTGTGAACACAATGGAAAGAAAGAATTTACCTCCAAAAAGGCCAATCATGTACAACAGTGTAGTCAGAGCGTAAAGTGCTCCAGAAGATAGGTGCCTGGAAAGATTGCAGGACAGTAGAACCAACACACATTGGCTGAGCAGACTAATGTAATATCCAGAGAGAGGAACTTTGCTGATAAACCCCTAATAAGGCAGAAGTTAGAGGAAAAAGATAGCAAAGATTTACCTTCTAAGGTCTAATGAACTTCAGTTTGAATAATTTGAATTTTTCTAGTGAATGTCATCCATGTCTCAGTCTTAGTAAAAACTAAACAGTTATTGATAGCTTTTCATTATGCCCAATCTCAAGAAAACATTTGATGTAAATATTAATTTGAGATAGTTTTAAATTATTGAATCACAGTCCTAACATACTTTTATTTAATAATTAAAAAATACTTGATACAGATAAAATTACAATGAAAAACTGTACAGTACTTGCTATGTTAGGGTGAATGTATACAGATGGAGGCTTTTAAAAAATAATTTCTAAGATGACAGGTTTTTATTCAGTTTCATAATTAGCTATATAATATAGCACATATGTTTGCCTAATAAAAAGATGACATGTATAGTTTCATATGCTATGTTGACCACTGGAGGGGCAGGCATTATAAAGTCACAGGACAAGACAATCTAAAGTCAATACGCATGTTCCCACACAAAAACAGGGTTCTTCTAGTTTTGAGTACTTTGTTGAGTGCTCAGAGCACAGATCCTTAAAAAGTTGCAAAAAGAGAAATTCATCCATTTATTCCATGTGCATTTATTGAGCACCTACAATGTACTAGGCACTAGTAACACAGATGAGGAATTCATTAACAAAGTTTAACTTCAGATTGGTCATAGAAATGCTTTCTACCTGGGACCACTCATCTTCTGAAGAAGTCTTCATATCAGGTAAGGGGGAAAATTTGTCTTTGAAAAAAATGTACCAGGTTACAGTGGTTTAAAAAGAAAAAGTCATTTGTGCAGTCTAATGGAATAGCAGGGGAAGGACTGGATTGGAAATAAGGAAACCTAGTTCTAGTCGTCTTATTAGCTGTGTGACCCTGAGCAAACAAATTCCACTTCTCTGGCCTAACTCTTCATGGATAAAATAATAATTGGGCTCCAATCATAGGTTATTAAAACCAGAAGGAACAGATCATTTGGTTCTGTATTTTTTAAAGTTTTTAGTTTTCAAATGAAAATATGTAGTAGCCCCAGTGGAAGACTGATGAAAGCAGAGTCACTTTGACAGCCCCCAGAGCCTCACTTGCCCCATTTCCTCCCCACCCCTGGAATTGTTCTTGGGGGGATTCACAGAACACATTTGAAAACACTTTCCAGACGAGGAAACCAAAACAGGAGTGCCCATGTTAATGAGCAAACTTGGTTTTATAAGTTAGAAAGGAGAGCTAAATAAAACAGGTTAAGAAATTCATTTAAAAAAAAAAAGTATTGTCAAGAAGGGAATCTCTTCTATTCCTCTCAAAGTAGCCCCTTTATGAAAGGGAGCTTTGAAGTGATTTTGTGTAAGGCATCCAGCCAGCCAAAGGCTGAAATGAACAGCTACCAATTAGCCTGCAAGGCCTGCAGAGAGAAGTGGCAGAAAACCACACAGGCCTCATGTCACTTGGCATTTGACCATGGATAATCCTGGCCCTAACTCTTTAGCCTCAGCAGGTACAAGAGAAATATGTGGAAAATTAGGAACAAGTACAGACTAGTGCCAGCTCCCAGGTGCCCGAGGAAAAGCTGCCATTTCTTACTCAGAAATACTAACAGAAGTGGGCATGTCTGATCATAAAATGAACAGGGCAACCAAAATCACAAGTTTAAAATTTCTTCAGACACATCTTCTTCACAGAGGAAAACCCTAATTTGGTATCTTGACCACTGTTAGCCATAGCTGACTTAAAATTAAACTAAAAGGTTAAGGTGCGTGTCGAGTGCGGACCTATTTGGTCAGGGCTGTGAACTCTTCTGATTTCATGGCATCAGACAGGAAGCTGAGCTCATTGCATAAGGTCTCATATCGGAACGCCATCCGGATCTGAGCAACATTTGTCTTTCGAATATCATTTCCCTCGGGTCCTTCTTTGTAATAATTTTGTCCCAAAAACTTTTGCTTTTCCTGTGGACCAAGAAAAATACAAATAGATTCACTTTCTGTACCCACACGGTAGCTTTGACATTAGCCATAATATACAGACTAGTCCCCGTGAAGCAGATTCCCCATAAGTACATCTCCCCACAGGACTCATAAAATTCCTTCTGGCCTCTGTGTCCCTGAGGATGTCACCTGACAGCCTCGGTCACTCATTCCTATGATTTCCTGGAAGGGAAGAACTGTAGGAACTGCTGGGGATGGAGAAGGTGAGGTGAAGATGTTAAGTCCCTCCTGTGAGCTGACAAGAGCAGACAGGTGTTTCTGGGGAACTACACACAGAATCTTGAGCCTCTGTTCCCTGTATCGTCATCCACAAGTACAGCACCTGAGGTAGCCTCCTCTTGTGCCAGTGACATTTCCCAGGGGAGGTGTCCCAGGAACTGAGATACCTTCCAGAGGAGGGTTCTCAACTCTGGCTCCACAGCAGAATCACAGGGATCTATACAAATATTGCTGATACCTGGGTCCCATCCCTATAGTTTTTATTCAATTTAGATACTAGTCATCTAGTTTGAAAGTACTTAGTGGCTACTATGTGCCAGGCCTGTGCTAGGGTCTGGGGATATGCATGCAATAAGGCTCTGCCATCATAGAGCTTCCATTCCAAGAGAAAAACATAAGTACATGTTACAGTGTCGGTTGTGACAAATGTTATAAAGAAAAAACAGTTAAGGAACAGAGGAGAATGGCAAGTGTGTGGCTATTTTAGAGTGTCATTGAGTACAGGTCTGAAAAGGGTGAGGGAGCAGCCATGAAAGTCCAGGAGGCTCCTGAGGATCCTCCCAGAGCCCAAGAGTCCGTGCACCAGAGGCCCCGCTTGTTTTGTTCGCCACAGACCCCCTTGCACACAGTAGACATTCTTTGCCCATTTGTTGAAGGATGGAAGGGACAAGGGCAGCCCCATCACACCGTACCTGATGTGAGAGACCACTCTGCAGCACACTGTTCCTGGCGATCTCACACAGGTCACACGTGCTCAGCTTCCACACTTGGGCTGCAATGGCATATTCCTCCATCAGTGCTTCCTAGACCCCTCCCCAGAGGACATGGATTAGATGTAGAATGTCCATTTCTACCCTTCACACATCTCCAAAACTGAAAACCACCTACATTGCAGAGTTCATTTTCCTTTACTACTTTTTTGGCACCTGAGTCTTCAAACAGCATCACACCTTAAATCCCAAACTCCTAGGATCTTTTCTATGTGAAATTTTAAGTTACCAAACAGAAATAAAAGAATACCTCTACATTTGGTGTTTGACCAGTACAGGGCTCTACCATGTTCAAAACTGAGTGCCAGTCATCAGTGATGCCAGGCTCTCTGCTCTGGGACAATCCCTGTTAAAAGGAGAATTCCTAATACCAATTAAATGTAATAAGAGTCTGTTCAAGCAAAACAAAACAAAAATGACTCATGAATAGGGCAGCTCCCTGAGCCAGGACAGAGAACTCCAGCCAACAATGGGATATGACAGCATTTATAGAAAAACAAAGCACACAAAACAACTTCACTGGTTACAGCTTCATCAATCAACCAGTAAATTGTTACAGCTTCACTAGTTAGTTGGCTCCAGGGTCTCCTGTAACAAACCTAAGCTCAGTTACTGAATTGTCTATAATGGCTTGATCTGTTGGGCTTAGTACAGGTGCCCATTCCAAATCCATGGCCGCCTACAAAATTTTTACCCCTCTAGTCAGGCACATTTTTAATAGCTGCTCTTTAGAGTTACTTAATGCACTTTTTTCTTAAGATTTTAAAAGTATGAGTAAAGTACTGAGAGAAGAGATGAACATTAAATAAGAATAAAAAATGGTTCTAGTACAAGCCAGGAGGTAATGTTACCCCCAGAGGATGAGCTTTGTGCTGTGGTCCTGTGTCATCTTTTGGGATGTGACTGTCTGCCATGAATCCCCAGTCCTCCCATTACCTCTTCCCCCATCCACCCCACTGCCTCTGTCTTCTACAGCAGTGGTTCCCAAAGTGCTCCAATGCCCTCTGGGACACAAAGACCTTCTGAAAGGTCCAGCCTTTGCCAACTATGTATCTTTGTGAGGCAATATTATTTTCACAAATTTTGATAAAAACAAATTGAATGCAGAAGCAGATATGGGAACCCAGCTGTCTTCTATTAAGTAAGACATTAAAGGATTTGCAAAATTGCAAAACAAACCCACTCAGTATTTTTGTTTTGGGAAATAGTTATTTTTCATAAAAATTGCTATTTATATAACAAGTTCATAGTGTTATTTTTAAATGAATTAATAGTTTTAAATGTCTTTAGTTTCTAAGATTTTTCACTTTTCCCAGAAATACAAAGAGTAGTAATAATAATAGTATTAATAAAAAGGCACCTAATATTTTTAATAAATGCTATATGCAGACATATTAGACTCTATTATAATTTTTAGATTATTTTCTTAATGAATTTCTGCAGGAACACAGAGAATTTTATGCCCATTTTATAAATGAAGAAGAAGAAGAATACAGAGAGGTTTAATAACTTGATCAAGGCCACAGAGCTAGTAAATATCAGAGAGGAAAATGGAGAAAAGCAAAGAAATGTACTTGTGTCTTCAAGGTTCAAGAACCCCAAAGAGGGTTCCTTAAAAAGAGATTTTTCCTTACCTGGGGCTCACCCTTTTTCTTTACTGGATCACCAGCCCCACTCCAAAGCCAAACTGAACCATGAGTACGGGTACCCGCATGGGAAGACAGGCCAGGACCAAAGGCTGCTTGGACACAGCCGCCCTTCCCCCAGAGCCCTCACCTTTGTGTAGTGGAACTGCATGGGGTCATCAGTGGAGAGAGAGATGTGCAGTCCCTTGTGCAGGAATTCCCGCAGAGGATTCTTGGAATATTCTAGGAAAAGGCTGTTGTTGCTAAGAGGGGACATAGCAATGGGGATCTGAGCAAGGTAGTAGAGATACTGCAATACCGGACTCTGCAAAAGAACCACCAAATTCTTGTAACATGTGCTGGGGGTTGGACAGTGTCCTTACAGGTCCCCAAGTTCCCCAAAGCCAGTAAACCCAGCCTACCTTCCCTTTTCCCCCTTTCCTCCATTCCTACATCACATGCCAGCCCCCAAGCCACAGCCTTGCTATCTACCCTCGGTTTGGTGTACACACTCTTGGCTTTAGAGTCAAGGCATAGTGAGGAGCAGAAGGGGCAGTTGCCGTAACCTGCATCTTCATCTCCCCTCCCCCAGGGGACCCAAGTCAGGCAGGAGATGCTCCATTTGTATGGTTTTGTGCTTTGATTTCAAACATTCAAGTAGAGATTATAAACATTGCAGCCCCTCAGTGTGTTCTGAAGGGATGGATGGGGCACACTTGGCCAAGCTGCAGGGGTCTTCTCATGTAGCGTGCACCCCACACAGAAATGTGACACAGGCTGGAACTGCCAGACCAGGGTAAGGGCTCCAAACAATATTCCTATGGAAGTGACCCAACATACGGGAAGACTAAGTACTCAGAGTTCATGGTAGCATCATTTACATAAGGGAGAAGTTGGATGGCTGATGTGTGCCCACCACTGGGACTAGTTGAATCAGTTGTAGACCAAGTGGCAGATAATTCATCTAAAGCCTTTGGAGTGAGGAGCCAGGTATTGTATTGCAGCACAGAAAAGTGCTTACTATTCAGTGTTAAGGGACAATGTAGGAGCCAAATTTCTGTGTTTACTATTACAGATGCATTAAAAATATGCTATGGGTGAGCCGGGCACATTGGTGCCCAGCTGTGATCCCAGCAACTCAGGAGGCTGAGGTAGAAGGATCCAAGTTCAAGACCAGCTTTAATAACTTACCAAGACTGTGTCTCAAAATGAAAAAATAAAAAGGGCTGGGGATGTGACTCACTGGCAGATTGCTTGTTGTGGATGAAAGATGGGAGTTGGAAATACTAAAAAGCTAATAAAGCTGTTTCCATAAATTAGTAGCAGTAAGGCTTTTTTATTAATTTTTCCATTTTTCAGAAAATCTCAATCATGACGTGCTTGGTTTTATATTACTTTCAAAATTAAAAATGAAGCCAAGATGACTACAGACAGCCCGGCCCAGACAAAAGCCCTGGCCCTCTAGCACCACTGGCCAGGGGCGGGCAGCTACTGTGGGGCAGGGTCTCGTGAGTGGCTTGCTTACCTTCTTGAGGAGCAGCCCATGGGAAATGTTGTCAGCAGTTAGAAAGGCAGACACCAGGTGGGTGATGGAGCCAGCCTCCCCACAGTGAGGCCGGAACAGAAATGTGCTCAGGCCTCGTTCCCTGTAGGAAAAGGGAGGCCCTAGGTCAGGAAGCACCTCTGGTTCACTCGGCTTGGGGTCCACACCCTCAGCCCAGGACCTACTTCAGGGGAGACTGTGCCCATGGCACAGCACAGCTGACCCAGTGCAGCCTAGAAATAACCCCTCCAAAAATTCAGAGGCCCAGGCCTAGAGCCCCTCAGAGCTAACAGTTATGATCTCCAGGGGCAGAGATAGGGCCTAGGATAACCCTGGCTGCCTGCTACCGACTCTTGTGCTTTCCTTGTCTCCAGGACTTGTTTCCCATTCATGAGCCTCCAGGGCATGAAACACACCATGACAAACCAAGTCCAATCTCTTTATAACAAAAATGGGCAAACCGAGGTGCAGAGAGTAAGGCTGTATTCAGTGAAGCCACTGAGCAGGTCCATAGCAAAGCTAGAACTAGAATCCCCACCTCTAAAAGCTCATCCAAGGACTGCCTCCACCCAATACCAGGTCTCTCCCTTCAACCACGGCCCTGTTCACAACCTCCACACCTACAAGCTCGCACTGGCCTAGGCTGAGCCATGGGGCCCACAGGCCCAGCAGGGGCATGGAATGGCTCCCTGCCCTGCTGCCCTGGGCATCTGACTCCCACCATGTGTGCCTCGTATGTGGCTGGAGGCAGCCTGTGCAGGTAAGACCACTCATGAGGCACTGGTGGACTGAGTGTGCTTTCGTCCATTAGTTGTTTGGTGCCTACACTGTGCCCGTCACATTGCAGCTGCAGTAATTAGCTGAAAACACAAATTTGTGCAGACACTGTTGGTGTCAAGTGAATGTTCATGTTTGCTCAAATGTCCTGTTTCTGTTGTCTCAGGGACATACAGGTACACATGGAGGTATATGTTGGTGAGTGTGTACCTATGAACTGTGTGGTGTGTAGCTTCACTGTATATATGCATGTGTGCTGGCATGCGTGTTGTGGACATGTCGGCATGCATGTGTGATTGTGTGATGCATGCTTTGTGTGGTGTCCTGGGGGTTGTCTGTGTGAGCAAATGGATGTGTTGGTTGGAGTGTACATAGCCGTGTGGAGTGCCTGCACATGGGTATGTGCTAGCATGTGAACACAGGCCTGTGCAAGGGGCGGCCTCACCCACCTGCGGAGGTTGTTGAGCACCATGATGTTGGCATACATGTAGTACAGGTAGTAGCTGTAGGGCGGGTTCTGCTCGCTGGTCCAAATGTCTGGGTTGGGGCTCTTCTCTGAGAACATGTGGTCGCTATGCTTAGACTCATCATCCACACTGTCAAACCCTGTCACCTGGACAAAAGAGGGGGTCTTGAGCATCAAGCCAAGGTGGGACAGGTCAGGACTTAGGTTTGGCTCAGCTTTCTGTGGCTCAGAGCTGAGCTTTGGAGGGCCTAGGAGTTCAGGCCTCTCAGGTTCACGTCTCACCCAGGAACCCCAAGCCTGACTGAGGCCACTTTCCTCCCAGGGATGGGGACTGGGTGCAGTGCCGCAGTCTGCTCTTTCAGAGATTCCCATGGTCCCTGTAGGCTAGGCTGGAGAGTGCCCAGTCCCTGTGTGGCAGTGTTGATAGTCGGGACAACTCAGGTTGGGCCAGGTGAGAGTGTGGTCCCTAGACCCACTGCCCATCCCTCTTCTGTGCCACTGCCAGCAGCATAGTGACAAGCTATGACAGGGAAGGGGAGCTACTCTATGTCGTGCACCTACTACACCCCAGGCCCTGCTTCAAGCTCCTCACACACACCAGCTAATTCAACACTGAAGAACGCTGTAGGGGAGGGGTTGGCTACGAGCCCCGGCGTAAAGTTGGGCAAACCAGGGCCAAAGTGGTAAAGGAAGTTGCCTGAGCAAGATGACGCACAAGGGCCCTAGGTAGAAGATACACTGGGGCACATCCAGGTGTGGCCTGAGATGCCAGCCGGGTGCCTCACAAACAGACCAGAGGCCCACTGTCCAGGCTGAGCTATTGCTCCCACAGGCAGCTCTGCTAGCTGAGGGGAACTGCCCTTTGAACCAGGTCACAGGACCTCAGGAAGCTCCTTCTTCCAAAGAGTTAGACCTCAGCTGGAACTCATCTGTGGATTCCCAGGGCCTCTGGCTAATCCCAGAGGCTGGGCCCTGACCAAGAACATACCTGCAGAGGACACAGCCCTCAGCCAGCACTTGGGGGAGGTCTGCCAACAGCCTCCCTCCTTTCACTCGGCCTTAGCAGGATTTTGGGGAGGGGCCTGAGCACCAGACAGAAGAAAGAATGATTTCCCAACTCAGGCCACAACTGGCCCATACTGGGGGCTCCTAGCCCAGGCCCCAGGCTCTAGGCCCTGGCCCCAGCCAGGTCTGCCAGCCTGTCTAGTGTCTCTGTGGTCAGGAGGGATCCTGCTGAGCAGGGAACACAAGGGTCTTGGCCAGAAACTTCCTGTCACAGAGCCTTCTGTTCAAGGGAACAACACATTCCCACCATGGCTCTCAGCAGCTCCTGAATGGGTCTGGGGAGCTAGGGAGGACCTCCAGCTCTGCTGTGACAACTGAACATTCCAGCATGGGGACAGTGCCATCCCCTCTCCCAATCTCTATCCGCCCAGTACAGGGCCTCACCACTGCATCTCACAGGCCTCCATCTCAAAATACGTCCAACCCAACTCCCCTCTCAAGCCTGCTCTCCCCTCACAGTTGACAGCAGCCTTCCAATACACCATCCACCCTCCTACAAAGCAGCACCCAGGAGGCATCCGTCTCCTCCTTCTTCCAGCCTCCACTTAGGTCCTGTGAGTCTACACCAGCCCCTTCTCATGAAGCCTGTCTCTGCCCAGAGCCCCTGCCCTGTCTCGAGCAGGCCTCAATCTTACTTCCTGTACATAGGAGGCAACACAGAACAGGGGAGTCAGGTCCTCCTGGGTATGAATTCCAGTTCTGCCACTTTCTAGCTTTGTGATCTGTTTAATTTCCTGGAGTGTACACTGGAGCCAGTAGCTTCATAAAGCAATTGAGATTACAGGAGAGAATCAATGGAGGGCCCTGCACATAGTGTCCAGCACAAAGTACATGGCACACACACAGTAACTCTGCTTATTACCAACAGCGCAACTGAGATGCAAATAGAATAGCTGTGAGGCTGAAGTGAGGCCGAAGTGAGGCCACGTAATGGAGTACCACTAGGCTTGGCAGCAAGCGCAAAAAATGTGAGCTGTCACTGTTGGCTCAAGTGCCCACTATGTCTCTGGGGCTGGAACAGGCCTCTCACTCTCCTCCTAGCGCCCACCCCCCACCTTCTGTTTCAGGCCTTCCTCCTCCACACACAGCCAGATGATGCTTGTCTAAAACATAAACTCAGTGAGGTCCCTCAGCTTGTCCAAACACTTTCCAGGCAGCCCCTACATGTCCAGACTCAACCACTCCCTCCCCAGACCTTGGTCCCCTGGGCTCCTCCCTACCAGACCTCATCCCATCACCTACACCTTCACCTTCATCAGTACCTCCACCTCCACCTCCCCAAAGCCTCCTCCAGTCCTGAACTTGCTGCTCTGACATCCTCTTTACTCCTGGCATCCAGAGGAAGGGGGTGAAAACTGATCCCCTTCCTCCTGGAGTCTCTACCATACCCCTTCTTCCCTTTCCTATAACTACTCAAATACAGAAGTGAAATATATTTCCTGGTGTGGGAGGCCATCCTCGCACGTGATTTGAGTTACCTCCCTGGCTGGGTGACAGGCACTTAGACACAGCTGTGTCTGAGCCTTTCCCACCCTTTCCCAGGTCCGAGGGCTTATCCGTGCAGAGGCGTGCCTGGCCACTGACCTGAAGACCCAATCGTCCTTGACCTTGGGATGCTGCTCCCTTAACCTTCATTGGATGGGATTTTCCCTGGATTTTTTGTTCCCCAGTAAAAGCTCACTCCCTGGCGTGCTCTCCCTCTCTTGCTAGTCTCTTCTGTAAACCTTGCCACTGCATTAGGTGGCTGGAGGCGGGAGCTAGGAGAAGCCGTCTCGGAGCTGATATTAAAGGTAATGAGAGTCTGCCTCTTTAATTTAAAACTCCCTAGTAATTTCTTATGAACCGAACCTTCTTTCATGAAGCCTGTGCTGGTAGCGTGGCAGATCCTGGAGCTCATTATACTAAACCAAAAATGGTGTGAGGACCTTTGTTTCAGGTAAAAAGAGAGGAGCAGAAATGTCTGCATTTTTAAGGAGACCCTGGGGTAGCTTGGTGCTGGCGGGGACAGGATCCATGTCTTCAGCATGCGCAGCCAGGATCCAACTCTCAGTTCTTACCTACTCGCTGTCCTTCCCCACTGGACCCACAGACTGCCCCAGGACCATCATCACCAGCACCCACCCGAGGCTGCCCCTGAGGACCTCCCACCTGGGCAGGCTCCCTTATTTTAGAAAATCTGCTGCTAGGGGCAGGCAGCCCTAGGCCTGGGGTACAGGGTGGCAGGAGCTGAGAAGAGAGGCCATGGCAAGGAGTGAGCCCTCCTCCACCATGGCAAGCTCACCTAGGTGCCCACCACTTACATATTTGAGGAAGAGGTGAAGCTCCCGATGATCTTGGGGGTTGATTGTGGCCTTAAAAAGGGGCAGGAAGATGTTCTCCAGCATCTTTCCAAAGTTTGGCAGCAGCTTCTTTGACCTAAATATATCACTGTAGGGAAGCAAAGACTGGCCTGTTAGGTGGACCCACAGTCCCCTTGGCCTGCTACAAAGTGGCCACAGTCACTTCAGCAGCTGCTTCCCACTAAGCACCCAGGGTAGAGTCAGCTGTGGCCTTTCTGCAACACTGGGCAGTGCTGTGCAACTCCACACCTGCCTCACCTGTCTCAAGCCAGAGGCCATTCACGAAGTGGGGCGAAAGGATTCAGGCGGCCAAGGGTCTCAGAGAGGAGTCCTCCAGTTTCCCAGTGATCCAGACTCAGTTCCACTCAGCTCAGTTTCCCTAGACCCCACACCCCAGCCCACCCAGAGAGGGGAGCAGTGATCTAAGGGGAAGTCAGCAATGTGGGCCACTACCACGTCACCCCAGGCCTCTAGGCCCACCCAAACCTTCAACAAGAAGGCAAGCCAGTAGACCCCACAAGACCTTGGCACATAAATATTCTTCAAAGAACCAAATTTTAAGTGTCATAAGGGTGTCTTTGCCAACCACTCTTCCCTGGGGAGGAGAGGTCTAAGATGGCACTGGACTTAACATTGTCTCCAGCCCACCAGACAGGATGTCATGCCCAGGGGCATGGGGCAGATACTGGGGCCCCTCACTCACTAGATCCGGGGCACCTGGATGATCCAGCGCATGTTGGGTGAGTAGACCTTGTGCTGGATGAACCAGCGGGCCAGGTTGGGCCACTCCTCAGGACTGCGGCCATAGATGGAGAGCCGTGGCTCCGAGTACTGGTACTTGCTCTCCTCCAGCTCCCGGGCCACCTCCTGGCACCAAGAAGAACCAGGTCAGCCCCAAAGCCTCCAAGCTACATGGGAGATCTCTACCTCCAGCTCTGCATGACAGCTGGGTCCTGGGCCAGCTGCTCCCAGCCAGGAAGGCTGATCTGCATCCCTGCTGCCTACTGCCATGCGAGCTCTTCAACCATAGTGAGGCTCCTCCCCTGGGGGAGAAAGGCCTTGGGTCTGCACCATCACATTGCAGAACTGGGCTGGGCAGCAACAACAGCTCCACCCGGAGCCAACCCACACCCAGCCCAGTTTAGACTATAAATAGAGTCAGGCATGGTGCCAGGCTGCTGTGAGCTCTGCCCAGGTGGATGCCCTCCCCTCCTCCTCCCTGCAGTTGGCACACAGCACCAGCCTGCCCATTCTCAGAAGAAGGAGACCAGGGCCAGAGCATAGGTTCCTGAGCTGGGTAGTGGATAGAGGAGATTCAGGGAAGGGAAGGAACAGAAGGCCATGCAGGGTCCCCTCTGAAAGCAGACACCATCAGGTATCTGAGGTGGCCTTGGAGAGGCCAAGGGACTGCTCACCTTGACCATCCTGGCAAAGTACTCTCCTCCCAGGTAGTTTTCAGTTTTTAAATACAGGTCACGAAGCTCACTGGCCCCCACAGGGTTGTATTTGGAGTTGAACTTGTCAAAACGATGGAATGTCTGCCGGCCCTGAGGGGAGGAGGCCACCAGCCCTCACCACATTGTTCTGCAGCCATTAAGCATGTTTCCCTCTCCAGGCCTTTAGGTGTGGCCTTACGTGTGGCCACACTGAATGATGTCTTTAAGTCATCTGCATGAAATCTTGGAAATTTCCAAGGGCCAGAACCATGTATCCTCACAGCCAGCCACAGGCTCTTTTCTGAGTCACAGTGAAAAGGAGCATGGAGGGCTTCAAGCTCCAAAGAACTATGGCAAGGAACATGCCAGCTAGTGAGCAGACGAGGCTAGACCACCAAACAGCAGACAGTGAAGTGTTTTCTATGCCTTTTTAAGGCTGAATAATATTCCATTGTGTGGATATACCACATTTTGGTTACCCATTCATCTATTGAACACTTAGGTGATGTCTTTTTGGCTATTATGAGTAATGCTCCTGTGAACGTTGGCACACGGTGCCTACTCCAGTCTCTAATTTCAGTTCTTTTGGGTGTCCACCCAAGAGTGGGATTGCTGATTATATGGTGATTTTATAGTCAACTTTTTGAGGAGCCACCATATTTTCCACAGCAGTTGCACCATTGCTTAGTGTTTTAGTAACAAGGCACGTGGCAGTTACCATGTTATAGGCAAGGAAATAAAACCTTCAGTGAGTTGCTTAAGGGCATATAACTCCTAAGTGGCAGAAAGGGGATTTGAACTTGGACCCATCTGACCAGAAGTCACACACTCTTCCTCTGTCCCATGGCTGCTCCCAGCCCCATTATTTTATGAGGTCAAACTAACACCACAGCCTCTAAGACAAGCAGAGAAAGAGCCAGCGGCTCTCCAAGCACAATCACAGCATTTTCCAGGGGCTGAGTCCCCAATCAGGACTTCTTTCTGTTCATGGCACTGGGGCAGAAGCTCACTCACAGCATGGACATCCAGCGAATCCACAGTGAGGTCGTAGGGGTCCATGTGCAGGCTGTCGAACACCTGCCGCAAGGTGATCTTCCGGCCCAGCTTTTCAGCCACAGTCCTGTCAGGCTCCGTCTGGTACGTGTGCTTGATGAAGCGGAGCAAGTGCTTCTGGTTCATGCAGGCCGCTGCGTGGATGTGCGTGTCCACCTAGAACAAGCACCCACCAGTGAGCCAAGCTACATTCTCCGCAACAAAAGAGCCCTGCCCTCAATGTGGAGCACAGAGCCTCAGCACCATAAGGGCCACAGAGGCAGTGCCTACGTAGGCCTGGAGGCCCCTCCCCATTTCTCCTCTGAACTTCAAAACTGGTCTCCTCCCCTTTAGCCTTGCTGCCCAATCCACCTCTTTACAGCACCAAGAGAGGGTTCCAAAATGGAGACTGGATCAGGCCATTCCCCTGTTAAGAAATCATAGTGGGCCAGCATCCTCAAAGCAAAGCCCGGCTCCTTAGCCTGGGAGTCAAGGCTACTTGCCACTGCCCCGTTCTATGCTCCAGCCATGGCAAACCATGCCCGGATATTCAGGGCACCAACCTACTCCACTCTGCGGCGCTCTGCCCATGCGCATCCCTAGGAGTGCCTTCCCTCCTCCCCACCAACCTCTTCCTTATCCTTCTACATCCTCCACTTGGATACCAATCCTGATCCCCTAAAAACAACTAACCCACCCTCTCCTTGCCTGACTGGGACCCTGGCATAGACATTCCCTTGCTGTGTCCATCCTCCTGACCCATTCAAATATGTTTCTGTCTACTCCTCCGCTAGCCTGGGAGCTCCTCAAGCACAGGACCATGTCTGATCCACCCAGTCTCTTCTATCTACCCCAGAGACTGGTAGGATGTATCCGGTGAATCAATGAATGGATGAATGAACAAATGCACTCTCCATCTCTGGCACAGTTCTAGTAGGGTTCTATATCCTCATATAAGCCTGAGGGCCCATGAAATGCCTTACAGAATCCCCCTCCCTCTCAGAACCCCCTAACATTCTGAAAGCAAGGTCCAAGTGGGAGTGAGTGAAGACAGCAGTCACTACCACACACTTCCTCAACGAGTTCCAGCTCACCCCACACCCAAGGCATCCACACCCCAAGAAGCAGTGGCTCTTCTGACCCTGAGACAACCTGAGAACTCAGAGCAAATGCTTACTTGAAGAAAAGCACATCACTCTTCTCCCCTTACTTCATGGCAAGGCAATGTCCTTGAAAAAGCCCTGGAAGGAGCCCACCAGGGCCTCAGAACACCTCACAGGATTTCTTACATCTATGTCTCTCTGGCCTCTCCTTTTCAACCTCCTCGGTCAGCTCATCCTTGCTACCAGACCTCCAATACTGGCATTTCTTCAGGCTTGGTCCTTGGCCCTCCTGTCCCCTCACTATATACTCTTTTCAAAGGTGATCTGTGCCATCTGTGCCTTCAATTTTCTTCTTTATACCAAAAATTTACAAATGTGTATCATCAGACCAAAGCTCCAGAATTATAGAGATAGCTGCCTATTTGGCATTTCCACTTGGGAAATTCAAAGGTCCTTCAAATTTTAAAGTGGACAGACTCTCCATCTCTGGCCCTAGACCAAACCTGATCGTTTCCCAGGTTTCTGCACCCCAGGAAATGATATACCCTGCACCCAGCTGTTCACAATGGAAAACTGCAAGTCATCCTCCGCCTCCCCTCCCTCCCGCAGCACCAGCCAGATCCAGCAATTCCACCTTCCAATTAAATCTCAGATCTACACAATGAATGATCCGTCTTGCCACTTTGTCTCTTGCTCTGGTTCAATTCATTCTTCACTCAGAAGCTAGAATGGATTTTTTGATGCAATTTGATTCTGATTAATATTCTCACTAATCTAATACTGCTAATACTACTTAGTCCCTGCCGTCTCCCCACCTTCCACAGCCCCACTCTCCATTTTCCTCTGTGTTCCACTCCCAGGACAGCCACTTGGCTAAAATGGGAGATGCCCTGAAGTCACAGTAGGCATCTTGCATCTCCTTCTATGAGCCCACGGGGCCTAAGGGAAGTCCCCAGGGAAGGAGACAGCAGCCCCACAGGCCAGGATGCCACCCGCCACCAGTCTGCAGCATGGAGTTACTGCTGTGGCTAACTGGGCACTGTGCGAGGGCCAGGATGAGAAGGTGCTGACCTCGGGCCAGGGAAGGCTGTTCACAGCTGGTTGGGCATCTCCACATTGTGCCAAACGAGACATTTGATCTTTTGGACTTCTAAGTGTGTTATCCCAGTCAGCCTATGTCATTGGCCACATCACTCTGTCAGCAGGGTCCTTCCTGCCATTAATCCTGCTACTCTTACCAGAAAGATAGACCGCTGGACATCAGAGAAATGATACCACTCAACGTACTAAAAACCAAAACATCACCCAAAGCACAGGCACTTCTTGTGCATTCCTTTGGATGCACAAGAGAAGGTCAGCTGGGATTAGCTCAGCAGGACACAGACTGGCTTCACTGCCTCAGCATGACTCAGCACATTCTGGGCTTCTACATGTGTCCTCCAGTTTACCAGTGACACACCACAGGGGGTTCAGCCTGTCCTTACCTCATGAGTCACAAGATAAAGAAGGAAAACAACTGGACAGTCCAGGAAGCACCCAATCCAAACTACAGGACCTCAAAGGTGATTATTTTAGGAACAAGTCAAAGAAGTTGTCATTGGAGGTCAGTATTTTCAATTCACCCGAAGATCCAAGCACATTCTCTGCTCTCTCCTGAGATCCAGGTCTACAGAAACTGTAGAGTTCCCAATACCTGAGACTGGAGCTAACACTGGCCTTCCCATACCAATGGCGGACATCAGCAATTGGTCACAGCACTCTTTTCACTGAGGTTCTGGAATAGCTTCAGGGAGTCACTCCCAACTGGTCAAGTTTGGCACAGAAGCTGAAACCTATTTGCTATCCCTGATGTGACACTCAAGCCCAAATGGATAGTGCCTAGTCCTACTCTACTCCCAAGCAGCAAACCCACTCAGCCCTTCTGTCTCAGCCCTGAACAGAAAACAAGTGTCTCGGTTACACAGTGCTGCCAGCTGGGCCTCACAGTGTCATAACCCACCACCCACCACCCACAGTTATCCACAGCCAGGCCTCGGACCCGGCGTGCCCTGCCTCTGGGAAACAACAGCTACCTCCAAGATAGGGAGCTCCCCTCCCAGCCCACTCTGGGTTTTATAAGGCCAGCTCTCCTCGCCACAGTACAGATTTTGAGGGTGAGATAAAGCTGCTGGCACCCAGGAGGCTCCCTTTACCCAGGACACAGAGCACAGCCTGATGCAGTGGCCCCAGGCCCAACTGACTATGCACCAGAGAAAAGGCCACAATGTCACCACACACACACACACACACACACACACACGGACACCTTGTGTCCAGAGAGCACAGTAACCCCCAAGGTGATAGGAAGCCCAGGGATCAGCTCTGATATGGAACCACAGCTCTACACAAGGGCTTGGGCCCACACTGTGGCAGGGAGCAGATGGTGAGTCCATGGGGCCCACCTCAGGAGCAAACCGCTTCAGAGCCCATCCAGTCAACACAGACAATTCAGGTCAGGCAGCAGCAGGAGGCAGGCCCAGCACAGTTCACGTCTGCAGAGGGCAGGGCTGCCCTGGGCTGGGCAGGACTGCGGGGAGCTCACAGTGACTGAGGCACCTGCCTAACACCTAAGGCTCACAGAAAAGGAACAAATGGCGCTTGAGGTGAAAATGCCCAGCTGCCCACATAGGTGTGTCTAATGCATGACCTTTAACCTCTACCCGGAAATCCCCAACACTCTTCCACAGCCTTTCGGAGCCCATGAGCTGAAGCTAAACTCTCACTTCTAAAGGCTCTTAGTCCCGTCCACGTGGGGAGTCCAGATGGCATGAACAGGGGGTCTTAGGCCTCCCATCTGAATTGCTGAGCGAACTCAGTCAGGAGGTCAGAGAGGCTGACCAGGGCTTTCCCAGAGGAGCCACAAGCTGATCCTAGAGAGAGGAGATCCTCAAGAGGTCCCAGCAGGACAGAGGTGGCTCTGGAGATGACCACCTCACCATGACCCGCCCAGGTTTGGCCATCCTCCTCCAAGCACAATCTAAACCCCCTGCCCCCACTGATTTACCTCCAAGATCACAAGCACACCCGGCCCGCCTCCCAACCCACAGACCCCATTATCATCCAGAACCCCCACATCTCTGCAGCTTCATTCCTCACAAACCACTGCTCTCCTCTCTCTGACCCAAGCTCCAGCCACACCAAACTAGCAGCTATGTCAAGACACCACTCTAACCCTTTCTCCCCTCGCACGCACGCCTCTCCCCCTCCTGGCATTTGCACATGCTGTTCCCTCCACAGGAAATGCCAGGGACATTGCTGCTTCCCTCCCTGCATAACACTCTGCCTGGCTAGCTTCTTACCCTGTAGGTCAGCTTAGTTCTGGCCTCTTCCTGAAAGCCACCCCATTACACTTAACCCTTAGGTAGCAGACGGAGGAGCTTCTCATCAGCAGGAAGTAACTTGCTCACCATCAAACGCCCCATGCTTAGCACGAATCCTGCCTCGCTATAGGTTACTTAAATGGAAGAATATGGAAGAGCTGCAGCACATAATCACTTAGTATGCACACCTGCCACCACTCTGCAGGCTGAAAGTGCCAGGAGCCACTCGGCCACTCAAGGGGTACAAGAGGGACAGAGACAGGAGCACATAAAATGTTCTTCTTTAAATATACCTTGGGCTGGGGTTGTGGTTCATGGTGGAGCACTTGCCTCGCAAGTGTGAGGCACTGGGTTCGATTCACAGCACCACATATAAATAAGTGAATAAAATAAAGGTCCATCAACAACTAAAAATATATGTAGAAATAATTTTTAAAAAATAAAAAATAAATACACCTTATCCTGAAGGACACAAAACTATAAACTACCAAAATCCAAAGAGGTCATATAGCTTTTTCCCTCCATGATGAATCTAATTCTTTCCCTACCCTAAGAGTGGCCTGTGCTCAACAGTTGTGACCACTTAAAGGCTGTGTCCTGCTTCCCAAGGCACATTCCAACAGAGGCACACCATGGAGTGGCCCCCCAGTACCGTCTGAGGCACATCCTGACTCTAAGAACACAGTTCACCCACCTCTCTTCTGCATGGACCCATCACACTCCTCTGGCCAAGAAGGGCCTTCACCAGCCTCCACTCTCACAGGGCACTAGCCCCAAACTGGCTCAGGGCAGCCCCCAGCCAGGTGGGTTGGACACTGGCCACTAACGCACCTTTCTCACGTTATAGAAGTCTCGATGGGGGTTACTCTTCAACTCTTTGAACTCGGACATTTCATTTAACATCTCGTGAAGGCTGAATTTGGATTCCAGAAAGTTCAGTCGCCGGTGACAATAGGTTTTCCTGCAGGTTGGGGAAGGGGAGAGACCATAGTTGAGGGGCAGAGACATCAAACTCTGTTTGGAGACTTCCAGCACAGGTGGGCCAAGCCCAGTGTGGGAGGTCCAGTTCTGGGAGGATGGAGCCAGGAGGGCTCAGAAGCTCCCAGATTTCTGTTGACCTGACTGACCTGGCTAACATGTCGGTGTGCCCCAGTGAGAGTGGAGAGTGAAGATATGGGGCAGCAGAGAGCTGACTTTGAGACCCTATATTTTTTACTTCTAGCTCTATGTGTTTTAGAGCCTCCCTCTCCATGAATGAATCAATGTTGAGATGGTAATTCCAAGGCTGAAGTGAAGGTTAAATTGGTTGATACCTATGAAAGGGCCTGACTCGGAACAGAGTGGTTACTCAATAAGTCTCCCTCTTTTTTCCCCTCTTTTCTTTCTTCCCATCTGTCCTCAGCCACCTTTTATTCCTTGAGAAATCAATTGTCAAGAATATGGATAATACAGTCACACTATAAGGCATGGCCTGCCCACCTTGGGATACAGAGGTAACTCCCACCCTGACCAAATGCTCCCAAATCCCAAGACCTGAGGACCCCCAGACTCTGAGGCTTCAGGACAAGAGAAGAATGTTTCTCATCAGAGCCAGATTAGGAGCACAGGGGTATTTATCACTGGGATGGAAATCTCTGTGAGACTCATGCCCCAAGTTCCCACCAACTCAAAGAAGGTACCCATGGGTAAAGAGGTTTTCTCTGCTAGCAAAGGTGGGAGCTCACTGCTGTGGTCAGCTGCCAGCCCACACCCAGCCAGGGTTGGCCAGCCACATGCCTTGAGTCCAAGACCACACAGAACCTTTGACCATAACTCATGCCACCCTGCTTCTGCACACAGCAGCTGCTCCATATCCCATCACTGAGGCTAAGAACAGCTGCCTATCTGCAAGAGTGCCACCCTGTCTGCCAAGACAAGCCCAGGATGAGCCCAGGGGTGTCACACAGTGGAAAAGGAGGTCAAGCCCAGCCTCTTTCCAAGAAGGACTCTCCTTGAGAACCACTCAGGCAGGACAGCCACTTCTCACACACTTGGCCCAGAAGGGCCTCTGAAAGAAAACTACCCCGTCCCCTCCCGGGGTCTTAGTTGGATCAGTGAGGACCAAGCTACCCATCCACCCCAGGCTCACTCTCTTCCCTTAGGACCCAGCATCACACCATTCCCAACAAAACCCAAAAGGCAAGAGCAAAAGAGCAGGGGCATGACAGCACACTCCCCTCCCAACCCTGACTCTGGCACATTCACTCCAAGGCTCTAAGGGTGCAGGTTGCTGAACTTCCACACTGATAGCTCAAGTGCCCACCAACAAGTGAGGGACCAATTGCAGGAAGACAGCCACCTGCCAGCTTAGCCTGAGTCAAGCCCATGGCCTCAGGGGGATCAGAGCCACAAAGCGCCCTAGGCTCTCTGCATGCCCTCTCCAGAAACACAGAAACCCAAGACCTGGAGCGACAGTCATCGCTCCTCCTCCCTGTGCAGCCGTGTCCCAGGCTGCCAGTTCTCTGCAAGGCTGCTTTCTTGCCTGACAAGAGGCGTGGCAGTCATTTTAAGGTGCCGAGGTTGCCAACAGAAAACAGAAGTTCCACACCTGTACTGCAAAAGGGACAAGTAGTAACAACTCTAAGAGTATGGCAGCCCAGGAAGGGAGATTACTGCAGAAACCCACAAAACAAAGGGAATGACAACCGCTCTTTCAGGATGGTTTACCTGCAGGAAAGCCTCAAACAGAGGGGCAGCCTAGCTGGCTTTTCCCAGCTCCTTCCTATAATGAGAGAGAGAGAGTTGGGGAAAGCTGGCTTACGTGGGGCCGTCAGTGATGAGAGCCAGGATGTGGCTCATGTCCACCGTGTAGGTCTCCAGGTCAGGGTAGGGCAGGCTGTGGGGCTCCTGGCGCTCCAGCATCTTTTTGTTATCATACACGAAGAGGATGCCCCCCTGCATGCAGACCAGGTAGCCCAGATTGGGGGGTGCATCATCCAGGCAGTAAGGGTCTTCCCCGGGCTGTGGGGGTGGGTGGAACTCTGCAAAACAGGATCAAGTGATGGCTATGAGCTCTTGAACTCAAAAGTCACATTCGGGGTAAAGCCTGCCCAGGCCACTCTATCTAAAACCAACCACCCTCACCTGCACAAACACCACAGCTCCTCTTCCCAGCTCTGTTTTGTCTCCTTAGCACTTAGCCCTGACTAAAGGAACTGTACCTCTCACCTTGGATTTTAGAAACCTTCTCTACTCAGAGTAGAGACTCTGGTGCAGATTGAGACTTTGGTTTGCTGTACCCCATTACCCAGAAAAGCCTGTGGTACATGGTTGGCACTTCAATATATCTTTTTCATTTAACTGAAATGGACTTCAGTTTCCTTGGCCCTGCACAGCCCCCAGGATTTTTTTTTTTTTAAGGGCAGCTGCATCCTCTAGTAAGAGAACAGACAGCTTTTGTTGCTTCCTTTGAAGAGGAGCCAGGGTTTCCTCCCACCGCAGCTGGCAGCTGGGCCCCTGGTCCTATATGGTGTTGGCTGATCTGCAGAGAGTTGAAGCCCCCAGTTCTGCTGTGTAGCATCAGACCTTGGCTAGAGACAGCTTATCAAAAGCCAGAAAACAGGTGCTTCTCAGCTTATTATGTGGTCATGTCCCAATAAACCCATCATAAACTGAAAATACCCTAAATTAAAAATGCATTTAATACATCTAACCTACTAAAAATGTGATCAGAACACTTGTATTAGCCTACAGTTGTGCAAAATCATCTAATATAAAATTTATTTTATGATAAAGTATTGAACACTCATGTAACTTATTGAACACTCTACTGAAAGTGAAAAACAGAATGGCTGTATGGGTACATTTTACACAATCATGAAGTTGAAAAATCATTAAATTGAAACATCATAAGCTAAAGACTGTCCATAACACCCCCTAATTCATGTGCAAGGCATTCCTGTTTACAAAGCATTTTCCTATCAAGGCAGTGGGTGTAATCCTCAGATGGGAAGACAGGATCAGAGAGGCAAAGGGGTTTGTTAAAAGTCTCATGCTTAAAAATAATAAAAGAGACATTTTGGGGGCTGGGGCTGTGGCTCAGTGGTAGAGCGCTTGCCTAACACATGTGAGGCACTGGGTTTGATCCTCAGCACCATATAAAAATAAATAAATAAATAAAATAAAGGTATGTCTCCATCTACAACCACAGCTGCCAGCCGCATTGGAAGAAAACCTTGACTCCTCATCAAAGAAAGCCCCCAAGGCAGGGTCACCAGCTGGGATTTCCTCCACCAGTGCTCACAACAGGATGCTCCTAGAGCAAATGTGAGGAGTCACTGAGGAGCTGAAGCAGAGCAGAGCTGGGGTTGATGTCCCCCATCAAGCAAGGCCACAGGCCAGCTCAGAAGTCTCTAAGTCTCTTGCAGACCACGGGGTCTGCAAGGTGCAAGCAGTTGCAAATACCTGGGTGAAGCCACAGCCTGCACACTCTGAGGTGGTTCCACCTCACCACACTCAGGCCCAGAACCCGAGTCCTTCATGCGAAGTACACATTTAGCCATCAGCCCTGTCTGTCCTTTCTAGGGTAGTAGGATCAATTTCCCTAAGACAGACAAGAAATGGGCCCAGAAGGGCTGAGATTTACCCAGGGGTCTGGTGGTAACAGATGCTCAAAATGAAGAACTCAGAGGTTCAAGGGAGCCAGAGACAGGGATAACCCAACACCAGCAACCACAACCAGGGCAGCCAGGGTCCTGGGCCTTGGTGCAAACCTTCAGGCCCTTATCTGCTCCCCAACCCTGGCTTTCAAGTGTGAGGTTTCCTGTCATTTTCATTTGCATGACAACTCACAGCCTCTACTCCTTCAAGGTCCTTCACAGACCAAATGGACTCCACCAGGAAGCCATCCTGCCCTCTCTCATCTCCCCTTCCCTGAACTCTGTGGCATAAATGCAGCTGCCATTTATTGAACACTCACTAGATGCCAGAGAGGCACTGAGTACACCACAGGTATTTGCCTATTTAATCTTCACAACAGTCCTAGGAGATAGATATTATTAGTATTCTCATTTTATAGATTGAAAAAATAGGAGATTTAGAGAACAATTTGTTCAAGGTCCAAGAAATTGGTAGAACCCATATACAGGTGTGCTAGACTCCAGAGTCAACTTGCCCTACCCCAGGAAGGTGCCCTCTGTCTCGATTCCCACCCCAGCCCATAATACCTCCAGCTGGTCATTTATTGGTTGATCTTGTTGTTTTAAATGTCCCACTTGAGAATTCTTACCTCCCTGTCAGACTCCCACCATTAGGAACTTTCATTTCTTTTAACTACCACAGGACAGGTACACAGGACACATAAAACTGACCAGGCACACAGGACACATAAAACTGACCAGGGGACCAGCAAGCACCAGTGTAGGCAGAAGTCTACACCAGGGTCCATCCCCAAAACACCAGTGGGGAAAATACATTCAGCCCGCAAAAGGTCCCCAACAATCCTTGGGCCAAACCCATACATGGGGCCCCATTTCCTGCCTGGGATCCATACCTGGGAGACCCTCTTCCAGGGGTGCCGTGTTGGCCCGCCGATGACCTAGGTACTGGGCTGTGGTCCGCGGGAAGCGGTGATAGGCAAGCCGTGCATACTTCTCCCGGATCATCAGGGCCTTGGCCAGGCTCTTGGCGGCCTGCTCGTAGTCCTCCACAGTGATCTGCAGAGGGAGGCGTGCAGAAAGGGCTCATGCAGCAGACCCGAGACTGCCGTGCTTAAAAGGGTCTGCTTGCAAGGTTGGCTCTTGGCCAGCACCTGGGACCCTGGATTTCAGGAGAATTTCCACGATTCAATGATCAATGAGTGGCTCACTATATCTAAACTATACAAAAAATATGGCTTATGCTGGATACCAGACTCCTCCTGGGAGTCTGGAATTTGGACATGAGCTATAGGTGTGTGAGCAGACCTAGCACCTTGGGCACCAAGAGGCTAATGAGCCTCCCTGGCAGACAACACTTCACACATGTTGTCACACTCAGATGCTGAAGGTATTCTATGTTCTGGTGACTCCCCTGGGTGAGAACCCTTGCAGGCTTGCACCTGGTGTCCTCCAGACCTCAGCCCACATACCTTCTCCTTTCTGGTTAGTTCTGTGTCCTCTCACTTTAATAAATCTTAGCTAGCTTTGAATACAGCTAGATGCCAAGCTGAGAGTGCTCCCAGCAAGTCACTGAACTTGGGGGTGGTCTTGGGAACACACACACACACACACACACACACACACAAAGAATTTCTGCATGGCCATTCTACTGCTTTGCCAACTCAGGCTTCTGATTAAATCTGGTGATCACCCAACTCATCCAGTCAACAGCATGTGCTATGTGCTAGACCTCTCCTTAGATGTCATTTTGCTCCTCAAAGCAGCCCATTTTAAAGTGGGAAAACTGAGGTCCAGAAAGGATCAATCATCCATGAGAATGTTGCAAAGTCAAATTTCAGACTCAGCTCTGATTGATTCTCAAAGCCCAAAGAAAGATGAGCTGCTTTCCCAGAGCTGCTTCATATACAGAGATGAAGGAGACACAGGCCTAACTTCCAACGGGCTCATTTATCTTGGTGGGTCTGGGAAGGAGGAATATCACAGAAATCTGAATGTGCTCAGGAGCACAAGCGGTAGACAGGACAGGGGGTGAGTGACACAGAGAAGGAGGTGCAAGATGCTGGAAGAGCATGGAGTGAGAAGGGCTGGGCCTGGAATTTTCCTCTTCTGCTTTAATAAAATAATCATTTTTTAATTTTGAAATGTTTTAAATCTACAGACAAGCACCGAAGGTTATATAACAAATACTCATGCACCTACCTTCCAGAGCTATCAATATTCACATTTCTCATAAATGTTTCAAAGGTCTTACAAGTGTAAATAAATCATTGTGGATACAGCTAAAACTCTACCCTCCCCCACCACTCATTTTTAACCAAATATTACTCCTTGTTTTCTGTCAAGGCAGAATCTTCTCTCCTGCCTCCAAATGTCCCCACAAGAGGGGACATATTAATGCCACTTTATACCTTCCAGGGCATGGCCTCTGAGAGCAGCAAGGATAGGTAAGCAGACACAAATGTCTTCAACAAAACTATGTTCCTGACCACAGAAAAGCTAAACATGCTCCCTAGAACCAAAGGATTCACATAACAAGGGGCTCAGGCCACAGCCAAGAATATCAGTGAGGGTGCTCAGGATCCCAGTGGAGCTGCAGCCAATCAGGCCCCATGGCTGGCAGCAGACCCTCTGGGGCCAAGGAGATCTGCAAGATGAGCCTGCTCCTCACAGACATGTAGCTCCCTGAAGTCTAACTGCCTGGGTCAGGAGCCCCTTCCCTACTCTATGCCAGGCTGGCAGAAAGAAGCTAGTTCATGCTTCAGGCTGATGTCCTCTCGTTCAGCTTGAGGTCAGCCCGTCTCCACTCTCCCTTTCCACCGCTGTGCCCACACACCTGCGGCTTTCACCAAGGCTTGGCCAGGATTCTGACCTTCAAAAAGGTCTGAATTGTTTCCAAATCAAATTCCCATTTCCAAGAACTTAACATAATTTGCAGTACCTCCACACCATGGGATATTATGCATTTGTAAAAACAAATAAATAAACAAGAAAGTTCTTTATGTTTTATATGGCATTACCTCTAAATGAACTGTTAAATGGGGGGAAGAAAAACTTTTCCATTTTCTAACCAAGACCCTCTCTTCCTGGTCGAGGGGATCTGGCCTATATTTAAGGATACTGACCCTAAGCAAGTTAAGAGGAGCTAAGTCGGCCATAAACGATTTCACACAAATCCGTCAATACCATAACTTTGAATCTGCTGAGCGTTTGAGAATGCTGATGCACCCAAGCTGGCACCCTGCTCAATTGGCTGTGGTGACAGAGGGCAGCATTCTGGACTTGGAGAACATAGGGAATTTACAGGTCCCAGCCATGGTGTTCCAGACTGCAGCTCTGGGCCCTTTGCACAGGGCTGGAGCAGCTCCCTGAGCACTTCCACACCCTCCAGCCTCTGCTAGGACCCTTCCTCCTCCTCTTCAGACTCCTGCACTTCCTCTCACCACCTCCCAGACAGACACCCACAGACTGAGCCTGGCCTCTGCATGCAAAGCCCATAAAACACTCTCATGGCCACCTTACCCCAGCACAGTAATCTCCACTGATGGTGACCCGCTGGTACTCAGGCATGGCGTAGGGTACTGGTGTGGGCTGGGAAGTGGCTCCAGGGGGTGCGGGGGTTGCAGGAGACATGGCTGGACTGGTCACTGGGGGGCCTTTCCAGTCTTGCTGTGTTGGCATTTGCAGAGACAGGGACTGGGAACGGATCATCTTGAAACTTTTCTTTCTAAGAACCAAGGACAAGGAAAGCAGGAGACATCAGCAGCTGATTGAGGTGAGCCATAAGCAATCTTTATTAGGTACAGAGCAAGAAAATTTTGCTATGATTAATCACGGGTGCTGGCCCTACCATTAAGAAGTTTCTAATTACTTATGCCTTCCCTTTTACACACAACTCTGCATGAGATTCAGCACAGCCCTCCAGATGCCCCAACCTGTGGTCACTATGAACTGCAGTGGCTGTGTCTGCAAATGCTTCAGAAGACAGATGGATGCAGACCACTGCAGTGCATAATGGAAGTGAGGATAACGTTAAATCGGCCAGGCTTTCCCCGTGTGAGGCCCTGTGTGAGGACAGCACATTACCCTCACAAAACCCAAAATCTAAGGCCCGACACACGAACAGTCTCAGGAAGGTCTGTGAACAGGAACACAGAGGCAATCACACTGCATTTCCTAAAGTTGGAAATCTGGGGCACTGGATTTAGAAGAGATAGAGATGATCAGCTAGCCCAACCTCCCTGTTTTTTAAATAGGAGTCAGGGATCCCACAATGGAAAGGGGTTTCCACAAAGTCACATAACAAGGTGGCTGCTCTCCCCAGCCTGCTGTTAAGGAAAAGAAATGATCAGCTTCAATTTCAAGACTGGACCTCTGGACCTGTCACCTTGGCACCAAAAGATTATTTCACTTGCTCTTGGGCGCAAGGCTGTTTTAAAATGCTGCACGTTCATGCTGAGTTGGGATGACCTCACCTTCCTTATGAACAAAATAGTTATGTTTCAGCTGAGGTCACTCCACATCCTAGAATCCCCAGGAAGGAAATTGCTCAGCACTTGGGCGAGGCTAATTAGCAAATCTCCCTCCCACTTCTCTTTCTGCCTCGGGTGGCATCCAGTCTCTGGTATTGTCAACCACAGTGACCAGTCAGAAGCCAGCAGACTCCTTGCCCCACTTCATGACTCAGGGGCTCAGAAACTTCACGGGATTTATTCCACCACAACCAGGGTCTACAGCCTCCAGCAAAGAACTTAGTGATAACAAGGACCCACCAGAGCCCATGGAATCCCTCTTCTTCCCCAGGCAGTGGTGACGCAGGGTGTGGAGAATGCATTGATCCCCAAGGGGGCCTCAAGGCTCACCCAGAAATAGCTGTCTTCCTGCTGGCACTTGCCCAGGTCTCCTCAACTGCCAAATGTCCAGGAAGCACAATTCACCTCCTCTAATTATACACCCACCACATGCCACACGGTCCTGTGGTTCTCATGCCTATGGTAAAGACTTGTGTTACCACCTCTTTGAGGCAAGGCTATTTGCACCTGAGAGATGGAGGTGGCCCCTTCTCGGGAGGTTACCTGTGTCTTCCCCTGGCCTTGAATAACAGACTAAGCTACCTCGGGAAACTCAGCTGGAACTCCAGGAAACCCAGCTGCTGTCCATCACAGGGAGCTGAGTCAGCATCCTGCCCCATGTTAGATGTCAACTCAGACCAGACCATAATTCCTCAGAGCAGAGTCACCCTGAGCAAGGAGGCTCTCCCTTGGCATCTGTGGAACATTCCCATCTAAGAGCCAGCGCTTTGGGCGTCCTCTCATCCTCTGACAGGCTCAGCTAGGTCCCAGGAAACTCCCATCAGTCACTGTTTTGTGTCTCTCTGCCAAACCTCCTCACCCCTGTATGCCTCAGCCCATGCTGCCCGAGGCCTACCAAGGAGAAGTAGCAGGTGACTTCTAAGGTGAGCAACAGGTATGAAAGGTTTTAAAAAAACACAGGCCAAAAGCTGGAAGGTTGCACAAGCCAAGAGCCTCCCAGGCTTGTCCTAGGAAGGTCCACATCCTTCTGTCCCACTGAAGAAGCCAACTGGTGCCCAGAGAATACTCCTTCTTGCAGACATCCATTATGACTCCAGCCTTGGTCTTCAGATTGTCACATACAAACATCCTTAGGCCGGAAGCTCAGACCTTTCAGGCACAAAGGTAGGTTTAAAGACTGATGGGCCATCTCCTCAGCACCCACTCCTCTTGAGCAGGGCCTGGGAATCATCAGAAGCTAACCGTGGAGCTTGTATCTCAAAAAACTGGAGAAGCCGGTTTTGATTACTGAATAGCAAACTGCCACACATTTATTGGCTTAAAACAATAACCATTCATTCACTCACAGTCCTGCATGTGCGAAGTCTGGCTGGGCTTAACTGGCCTCTATGCTCAGAGCATCAAAAAACCAAAATCAAGATGTTGGCCACACTGCTCTTGTGTGGAGGCTCTGGGAAAGAGTCCATTTCCAAGTTCATTCAGGTTGGTAGAATTTAGTTCCATATGGTGGTGAGACTGTGGTCCCTAGTTCCTTGCTGGCTGATGGACAGGGGTCACCTCAGCTCCTGCAGATGTCACTCTGATCCTCACACCTAGCCCTCTGTCTTCAAAGCCAGGAGGGCTGTATGTTCTAGTACTTCAGAGCTCTCTGAGTTCCCCGCCTACTCTCAACCTGAGAGAGATCTCTGTTTTGAAAGGTTCCCGAAATTAGATCAGGCCCCCTGACAACTTCCCTATCTTAAGTTCAACTGGGCCGTATGTCATGACAGTCACAGGAGTGACAGGTCATATTCTCAGGCTCTGGAGACTAGAGGGGGACATCTTGGAGGGGGAGTATTTTTAAATTTCTGCGGACCTCAGGCCCATATCTAGTATCCATCTACACAGGAGAGCTGGAGAGTGGCAGCTGAGTGTGTGGGCGTGTGACTACCCATGAATGTCCACACATGGGCCTCTCTTTCCTTCCCAAGGCTGTCTGAAGCCCCACATGAGTCACCATAACAAAAGAAGGACACATAAGAAGTCACCATAATCTTTATCTGAATTATAGAACCATGGGGTCTCCTGGCTACAAAAGACCTTAAAGGCTCTGCACCCCAACCTCTCACTAAGGCAGCCTTTGCCTGGATGCCTCCAGTGACAAGGTTCCCCACATTTCTGCGTAAGACATCAGCATCATCATTCAATAAACATCTGCCAAGCACCCACTCTGGGCCAGGCCAGAGCCAGACACACAAACACACACGACATTGGTCAAAGCACCGTCTGTTGCTGCTGTTAGAAAGTACTTCCTCATGATGGGCCAACACTGTCCGTCTGCAGTGCCACCTGTCCACACCTCGGGCTAGCCCTTGGGGCACTAGGGTAAGCCAGTTCTCTTGACACAGCTGGCCCGCCCCCTCCTTCTTCCAACCACATGTACAAATACACTGCTGCCAAGGAGCTGGCAGGGGTGGGGCTGTGAGGACACCAGCTCTGGCCAAGCCTGAGGACCTGGGCTTAGTAGCAGCTTTGTCATCCCCTACACAGCTGGTCCTCCTGAGCCACAGGGACCTTCTTGTTGACCAGACCCCTAAGACGAGAAGACGATCTAGTCACGTGTGAGTTATTACAGCATTTCATCTCCCAGCACCTGTCCAGTGCCCCCACCTGCTCCATGGCCCTCAGCTGCCCCTGCCACTCATGATGTCCCCATTCCTACCCTGTCCACTACCCAGCCCTCCTCAGAGCCTGGGAAGCAGGCACCCCTGAGCCTTCCAGAATATCTGGTTCTGTGCTAAACTCTAGAACCATCAGCCCCCCCACCAACTTGTTCTTCATTCTAGAAAAATGCTAGTGTCTTCCTTGAGGGGCTTCTAAAACCCACTGCCCTGTGCATTCCGTCCAGGAATGGCCAGGCAGCGGGGGCGGGAGGGGGGTAGGCTCTCAGAAGTGCACAGGAGTCGGGAGGCTGCACATGCACTCCACTTCTTTCCATAAATTACCACAGGTCAGTCCCTGAGGGAAAACAGGTAGATCAAATATAACCCTCGACCCCAGGAGCTATGTCACAGCAGAGATGGACATAGGCAATTGAGCAAATTATTAACAATGTGTAATGAGATGCCCAGGATATTTTGGGATCCCAAAGGAGATACCTAATTCTGACTGGGGGTGGGACCAGTGGAGCAGCAGGATGGAGGGAGAGGGGGACATTGCAGAATGGGAAGGCTTGTCTGAACCCCTCCCCCAGCACACTCAGACCATCCTGGCAGCCTCTCTGCCTCCAGATGGGCACCACTACTTAAGGTTGGAGGCAGGAGGGTTTTGTTAACAATGTGAATCTGGACGCCGCGGGGTAGGGAGGTATTCCCCACTTCCACAGGCTCACTGCTCCTGGTGCTTCTGAGGTCACTGCACTGAGCCATGTAGAATTGGGAGTCCTGGTCTAAGGAGGGGAACAGTGGAGAGCTGGCACCTGCTGTGTGATTGAGACCAGAGGTCCCAGCCTATCTGGAGACAGAATGAGGATGCAGTTGACCATGGTGCAGGGTGCATGCTGAGCAGAGTGGAGAGGCCCCACAGAGACCACTTAAACTCTGAGGGCACAGCCAGGTGACCAGCATCACAGCCCGACCAGGTGGGTGTAACTTTGAGTCACACACTCTGAAGCCCATCAGGCCTAAAGACTCATAGTACCTGACTCTGTCTCTCCCTTAGCTACTCTATCTTCTCTTCCCTCTCTACCCCAATAGCCTCCATTTGTCTCCCCACCATTACCCCAGTCTCTACTGCCCTTTCCCAACCCTTCCCAGCTACTGTTCCTCCCTAGACCCCAGAGGTCAAAGTGAAACACCATTCTTACAGCCTTTTATATTAAGAGTTACAATCTCTATTCCTAATTTTTAAAGTGGATGAATAGGCTGTTTCAAATGAAGCTTCTTTGTCCATGGCTGTGAATTTTTTTAAAAAGAGTTTACCCATCCCCGATTTAAGAAGTTTCATAATACTAAATGACTTAACAAAATGTTAGCTGTGCTATGCTTTCGTAACAAATAAGTTTTATCTATTTTACTCAAAATGTTCTCGGTACAATGGCAGATGCCTCTAATCCCAACTACTAAGGAGGCTGAGGCAAGAGGATTAGAAGTTTGAGGCCAGTCTGGACATCTTAGTGAGACCTGTCTCAAAAACAACAACAACAAAAAAAAAAAAAACACATTTTTAGGGAAGTAGCTGTTCTGGATAGCTAGATGTTTAGATTACAAAGTTACAAAGTCATTCCTCTTTTATGTCCTAATTTTAAAAACAACAACAACAAAAAAAACCACAAAACTTTGGTATAGCATTTTTTAAATGAAATACGTAAGTCCTGCATTCTTAACCAGAGTTTTCTGAACATAACTTAAAGTTCTCTCAATGACTCAGGGTCATCCCTGTATTATCTGGTCATGATCTTAGAGGTGTTTTGTCCCTACACTGCTGTGCTTTGAATTCTCCTGTCTGCTTTTCCTAACTACTCTGTTTCCTCCCTCACTGTTGACTGTCAAGTAATAACAATAACAGAAGCAGGACCATAAGAGCAGCTCCCATCAGTGGGCCGAGGAGATTATGTGGATTCGTTCATTTAATTCTCACAAGGTAGGTCCTCTGATTACACTCATTTTGCAGATCAGAAAACAGACTCAGATAGTTAAGAGCTTTGACCAAGTCCACACAGTAGTGGACTCGATGGGCTGTCACTTGAATCCAGTTGATCTGACTCCCAAGACCCACTTAAAATCACCGCCCTTGACTTCTGGGATCCTCCCTATTGCAATCTTCCCCTCTACTTCTAATTTGCTCTTTAAACCTGTCATGGACAAAGAGCAAGATAACCACGCTTATCAAGACTCTGTGTGAAGTAAGGCTAGATGGGAGATGGGATGGGAAGATGCAGGGTGGGGTTGGTAGGTAAAAGACACAGGTTTTCTTTGGGTGGTGATAAAAATGTTCCAAAATTGAACATGGCCATGGTCTCACAACTCTGTTAATGTACCAAAAAAACATCAAACTGCATAGTTTAAAAGGCTGGCTTATATGGTATATAAATTATATCTCAATAAAGCTGTAGAAGAAGAAACCGGAAAGCTGAAAGAGCCCTAATATGCACTTTGGTTGCTCAGAAACTTTTCATGCTGTCCCCAGTGTTAGCCAAGATCCAATATGTACATTTGTAGAGTAGATGAACTCTGGCTAATGCATTTGAGACTCGAAAAATAACTCTGGGCACCACCAGTGTTTTCTGGTTCTCACTTTGCCTCCACAGTTGATCTGCCCCTCCCTCTGGCCCTCACCAAGCCCTGAGTCCCAGCAGGGACCTGGTCAGTGTCATCTTCCTAAGTAGGCAGGGAGTCCTGCTGGCTCCTGATCTGGACTGGCCTGCAAAATATGCATCTCTCTGAGCAGCCTGGGTGGGTCTGCAAGCCTGCAAGGGCCGTGTCTGAACCCAGCCTGGACCCTACGGCTGGCCACCCTGGACAGGCTTCCGTTTCTCAGGTGCTCATTCGTCTTTCTTGACCATTGCTCAAGTTCTTCTTTTTGTAAGAAGCTGGTTTACTATCATGATTCTTTCTTGTGACTTTATATTAGACTTAAAAAATTGAACATGGCCATAGTCATGGGTGTTTTGCTTTACTTTGGCTAATTTCTAAATGCGAGAGAAAAAGGAAATTGTTGTAAAGAAAAGCCTTCTCCAGGTGCCAGAGATATTTAGAGGAACCAGGGCAAGGGAGGGTTTTTGTTATTTTGTTTTGTTTTTTTGTGGTCCTGAGAATAGAACCCAGGGGCACTCTACCACTGAACTATATCCCCAAATCTTTTCTTTCTTTCTTTTTGAAGCAGGGTTTTGATAAGTACCCATACTGGCCTCAAATTTAAGATCCTCTTGCCTTGACTTCCCAAGTTGCTGGAATTACAGGCCTATACCACTGCACCAGGCTAAGTGGGGGCAGGATTTTCCAAATAGAAGTCCCAGCTTATGCACAGTTTGAAACATAAACCCACAGACTGGGTATAGGGAGATCTGCTACTCGTTCCAGGTCTGTGGGATCTTTGCAGGATGACTGCATATCACCAATCACATCTAGAATGTCAAGGAGGGGCCACAGATGGAGAGGCTGCTGGAGAAAAGGTGTCCTCTGTGAAAAATATTAAGATTGGAAAGCTATGTAAAGGCCACTCCAGTGAGCAGTGAAGTTAAAAGACAAACTTGGATATGCATGGCCCCAGACTGCCTTTAAGAAAAGAAGCCAGTGGGCACAGGCAGAGCTGAGACTATGTTCCCTTGTGTCACTCAGAAGCCAGCAGCTGCATCCTGAGGAGCAGCAGTGTCATTCCAGTGTCCACACACCAAGGAGCCACAGACTCGCCCTGCCTGCAGATAGGACAGTCTCCTGGGGAAGATATAGCATCTGAAGCTAAAAGACAAGGTTCCAGTCCCCACGCTCACTTAACTATGTGCAAGTTAATTCGACTTCCCTGAGCCTTACTCTTCTCATCTACAGTCAGAATACTAACAATGTCCACTCAGTAAGCTCCAGGTGGGGATGAAAAAATAAATGTAGACCACACCGCCCAGAACTTCACCCAGGGTAAGAACTAACAGCAAGCTGCCACTGCTGCCGTCTCAGCAGCAGGAAGCTGGAGAGTTTACTGTCATTTACATGGCGTACTATGACCCAGGAATGTCCTAAGCCTTTTGCATGTTAACTTTCTCATTTCTCATAATACTACATGAAGGCAGCTACTGTCATCATCCATGCTTTATAGATGAGGAAGAAGCTGGGGCCCAGAGAAGTTTCCTAATCTGCCCAAGGTCACAAAGCATGTGAATAAGTGGCAGAACACAGCAGTCTCTGTTGTGGTAGCAGTGGGGAAGCATCTTGCCTCTGCTGGATGTGCACTGCCCACCCATGTAGCTAAGGCCGTGGATCCTGAACAGACAGTGGGAGCCAGAGACACTCCTCAAGGGGCTTACATCACGTGGGGCAGACAGACACAAATAAGGAAGGGACAGAACAAATTCCTGAAGAGGGGTCTGCAGAGAAATTTCTGGAAATCACAGAGCACCATTTGGACTGAGAAAGCTTCTGTTTTGCCCTTATCCTGAGAATTGAAAAGAACAGTGGTCTCTTTTTGCAGATGTTGAGCCCCATGTCACTCTGTAATAGAAAGTGTCCTCAGACACTTATTGTTCCTGGTAATAAAAAATGCCAGGACTTCTCCCCCTCTCATATATGAAGGGTCTAAAATGCTCAATTCATCACACACAGAGGACCCTGCAGGACACTCCGTTCTTGCAGACAGCCCAGTGTTATGCCAGGGCAGCATGGACAAGGGTCTCTACTCTCATGCTTTTCTTCCTCCTTCTAGGGAGGAGCACAGTGCTAGCCGGGGACTGCCCACCTCGCTTCTTCCCTGAAGAGGGCAAGCACTGATCTCACAGAGGGCAAGGCTCTGTTCCTGCCTCTGTGCCCGCAGTCACCTTGTTACTTCCAAAAACAGTCAAGGGAATGCTGAATTCTATACTACCAAGACAGGCAAGAACTTGCCTTTTAAAATGACGAGGTGCTTTGGGAAAGGTCTGATCCCTGACTGGGTCTCAGAGAGGGCTCAAGTTTCCACGACACTAGCTGTCGAGATCTACAATGTGCTGGGCAGGTGGGGACCTGGAGACAGCCCCACTAGACCCTTCCTCAAGGCTTTTCTGCTGCTTTAATTTTGCTCTTCCAGGTGAGATGAGCCGTGAAGGATGAGGACTTCCCATTGCACTTTGCCTGAGATCCAAACTTGTGATCTGGGAGCACAAAGCCAGTCTGCCACCCTTCTAGCAGGAGGGTATGGCCTGTCTCTCAATAGGCCGCTAACTACGTGGGCCTCCTTGAAGATACCTGGGGCCTCTGCCCTGGCTGACTCTACCTGTGAGGCAGCCACCTGACTCCACACATAGCTAGATCCTTTGTACCCTTGAAGTGTCACCTCCTCAGAGTAACTCATCCTTACTAGGCAGTCTAATAAAAGTCTCTCTCTCCTACCCTCCCTCTCTCCCTCCCTCTTCATCTCCTTCCTGGCCCTCATGCTGATCCTAGGCCTGTTTGTCCTCAGATCCATTCCTTCTCCGGTTTCCCAGGGGTGTCAGCTGGCTTCTGGCCTAGGTCTGGCCAATGCAGCCACTGGGGGAACCTGGAAGTTTCAGGAAGAATAGAGCCACGTATGGTACCTCCTGCCTCCACCTCTGCTTCAGGAGGCACCTCTCGGGTCTCCTCCTTGGCTCCAGTTCCCTTTGGAAAGGTCAGCCCAGTGCTAGCTTTCCCGGGGTGACCCCACCCTAGGCTCCAGCCTAGGTTGTCTCTCTAGGTTGTCTGGTGGTGGCCGCCCCTACTGCCTTTCATCTCCAGGCTGCCTCTCTCCCCCATTTGGCTCCTCCGATCTCTACTACCCATGTAACCAATTCCTTGCACCAAAATCCTATTTCCGATACTCAAATTGTTTCTGTCTTTCTGGTTGGACCCTGACTGATACAGCATCTATCATAACTTGTAATTCTTTTATTAATTTGTTCAGTTAGTTATTATCTGGACCCACTGTAAGTTCTACAGAGTGGGGGCTGTATCTCTGCTGTGCATCGCTACATCCGCAGTCCCAGTACAGCACCTGGCAGTCAGGGAGCCACCTTAACAAATAATGCAAACAAGTGTCCAGTGATGAAAAGATATAAAAATTGGTGTTTCCCAAGAAATCCTCAAATTTCCAAAAAGAAAAGGGAAATACCATTTGGAAGCAGAGTGTATTTCCACACGTCATTTGTTATTAAAATAGTAGCAAAGAAAGAGTGTTTTTTGATCTTTTCCACTCAACAGAAGCACCAAAATCACCTTCAATAAATAAGTAGTTTGTAAGTAGTCTTGATTAAGAAATCAACACAGCCCAGGGACAAGCCAGTTCCCCAGGGTGCCACGCCTCAGGACATGAACGCCAAGTCCTGGACAAACCTTTTTGCAGTCTCCACAGACTTCTGCTCCGCCAGCTCCTTCTGTAGTTCCCTCTCCTTGGCTTCCTTCTGGCCAATGGGGCAGTCCTCAGGGACAGTGAAGAGGGACAGGGCATCTTTACTGTCCTCTTCTCGTAGCACTTTAGCAAACACCTTCTCAGCCAGGAGCCGGACTTGCTCGTCCACTTCAGAGATGTTCAGCTTGGGGAATTGTCGCGGCATCTCGGCTAGCAAAGAAAGAAGAAGAGCATGAGTCTAATGTGTTGCTGGATGTCCTGGGTCCCCTCTGTGGGGGGCCAGAAGGCACTGAGGTGAGGCCTAGTTCCACCTGATCCTTGGGTCAGCTGTCAACCCAGGAATTCCCAGATCAAACCCAGCAGGCCACATTTCAAAATCAGTTCCATAAGTGATCAAGGGTGAAGCGGATGGAGCCACTCATGTTTCATGGGAAAGCAAACGCTCAGACATCAGAAAATGAACTATTCAACTAGGTGTCCCATTTTCCTGACCTTGGGGAATCTGCAGCACATGGCAGGCCTGCCCTCCTGACTTTGCTTCCAAGTAGGGGCAGGGGAGAATTCAGAACGTCCCTCCTCCAGACTGTGAAGTTATTAGGAATGCAGCACTAACCAAACTTTACTCCCCCTCTTCCAGAAAGGAAGTTCAAAACTCACGGGGTTTCACAATGAGCTTATAGCCCCACAAGATTACAGCAGAGCCCTGGTAAATCCAAAGCTGCCTTCTACAATTCATAAAATGAGAACGTTGGCTGCTAAGAAAGAATCTGCTATCACAGTTTATGGTCCCTCAAAATCTCCAGAATTCTCTAATAAGACACAGCAAATAAAGTTAAGGTTTGAACAGGGATGCTTCACCCAGCTGAAAACACACTTCCTCAAAGAAACTTTTCCTATCCAACTCTGACACTGGAGGTTTTTCTCATCACCTGGATGCCTTCTTTTTCTTTTCTTTCTTTACTTTTTTACTTTTACAAACACTTATACAGCACTTAATATGTACACTCTGCCAAGCATTTTATGTTTATTATCTCAGTTAATCTTTTTTTTCTATTTTACAGATGAGAAAATTAAGGCATAGAGTGACCTCTCTAAGGGTCACACCTGCAATAAGTTGGCAGAGGTCTGTGCTTTTCTCAAACTTTCTCTCTTCTGTCCTCGGATCTGAACCCAAGCACCCAGTTGTCCATCTATGTCCTTAACCACTATGTAGTGCTGCTACTCTGTGTTCCTTCAGGTGCAGGGACGGGGATTCTTCATGCTCCCCAAATAGCACAACACCTTGCAATGGGCAAATTCTGCCAAATTTTCAACAAGCCACCTTCTCCAGGAGCAGCTCTGAAAGGGGAGTTTCCTGTCCACCTATTACCACTGTTTCTTTAAGGCGGGTTTAAAAAAGAAGTGGTTTTGTTGACAGACAAGATGAAGGTGAGGCAGGAAGAGGAAGCAATTAATTCCAGGGGAGGGGGCTCAGTGGGCCATCTCAGGACAGTCATTCCCTGGCCTCATAATTTTCTTATCTGAGATTAAACGACAGGACTAAATAGTCTCTAAGGCCCTCTCAGTTCTAAGTGGTATAGTTCCAGGTAGCGGGGAGGTTTCCGGTGCCTGGGGAGGCTTACTGTGCTGGTCTTCTCTGTGGCGTGTGAGGCTAATTCATGACACAGACAGGAAGGAGGAAATTAGGCTATAATGGGCAGTTAGAGCGGTGTCTGTGGGCCCCTTGACTCTGAAACCAATTTTTTCTTCCCTCCACACCCAGGGATATGACTTTCCCCGGGCCTCCCTTTCCCTAGGGGAGTTGGGTAGGAGGGAGCTGGTAAGGAAGAGCCACCACAAACTCTGCTGGTCTAGGGAGCAGACCCAAGACAGTAGAGTCTGGCCTCTGCAAAGAACAAGAGGAACAGAGTTGACTGTGGAGATTGCCATGTTCTAATGGCAGAGTTAAGGGGAAGCTGGAGGTAATCAGAACAGAGGTTCAGAGAAGCCAATGGTGGGGGTGCTGGAACAGCATAAAGAACCACGCACAGGAGGCCCAGTCAGGCCAGAAAAAGCTATACCCCCACCACCTCTCAACTCCAACTCCATGGGTCAAGTGCAGCATTCCAAGTCCTCACATCACATTTCAGAAGTAGACAGGCCCAGATAAAGGGCAGCAAATGTCACAAAGCACCCACATTGTTTGACCGGTAATCCCACTTCTAGAAATTTCTCTAAGAATCTAAAGAAAGAAAAAAGTACAAAGTTCATTACCTGTATTCTTTATGTAAAGAACTTTAAAATGTCCAAATTAAAGCATACACACTTGAAAAAATTGTTAAGCTACCAGTATTATAATTATGAGGACAGTGAATCACATTCTAAAAAATCTTGTGAGATAATAGTAAATAACAATATTAATGTCTGAAAATGTACCTGTGCTTTGATTATTATGGTATAAAAGTGAATCCCCTTATGGACAGGGGCTGCAAGGGAGAGACATGTTCAAAATGAGCAGACGACAGGATGGCCTATGTGTAAAGGCTGTCTTATTTTGATAATTAATGCTCTAATAATGTCACTTTTTAAAACAAACACAGAAAGAAAAGAAAGAAAAATGAATAGATTTAAGACCTTATTTTAAAAGGTGGGGGGACACAATAAAAATAAACTTGATCTTATTCTATCAGGTTTTGGCAATCAGGGCCCTCCTCTGCCTACCCGACATGGAAAGAGGCCAGACCAAAGAGATTTGTATCATTGAGATTCATCTCTGCCTAAGCTCCTGCCTTGCATGGAAGCTGCCCACCACCACCTTCCTGCCCACTCCACCCCCACAAATGCACACAGCCTGACTCAGACATTCCCCAGCAGGTTGTCTCAGGAATGGGCAACTTGGAGGAGGGTCCTTTATGTCTAAGGGTTCTTACACCAGAGTCTGCCAGCTTTGACCCTGAAGCATTTTCAGCTTGCTCAAGTTAATTCAAACATACTTTTCAGGATGCATCTTTCTATAAAAGATCTCCCCCTTCTACTTTAGCTTAAATAGTTTAAATCAAACTGGGCCCCAAGAGAAGTTGATACCTGTTGCTAGAAAAACAGGGCCTGCTATCAAGTACTGGGGAGATGCTGCGTTCCATAGCCCCTCCACCCAGGCTCATAAGACATGTTAGACCTCAGGATCATGGAGTAGCACTTTCCCATGGAAGTCTTTCTTTCACAGAGCTCACAGGAACCATGGCAGTGTCTTAAACAACTGGTCACTAGTAGGGACCCACGCACTACATCAGTGGGCCTTGCAGCCTACCACATATGTGCTGTCTCCTAGACATTCCAGACAGACAACTCCACCTGCCAACCCTTCCTGACAGAACTCAAACCCCCCTCAGACCTCTAGACACCTGCTAGGCCAGGCCTGCCAAGGAAAGACCACTCTGCAGATGCCAACTAGAGTTCAGCTCCAGCTGCCTGATAGTGTCTGGCCTTCAACCACTTGTCAGCTGAAGCCAGCAGTCGTGTGAGACTTAACTGTGAATTCGCCAGCATGGGTCAGCTAGTGATACAGCTTATCTCTTGTTACATATGACACCCTCTGATGAGCATAAAGAAATGTCCCGAAGTTAGAAAGCTCTAAAAATGCCACCAATTTCAACAAACAGTAAATTTGCATAGCACTAGGGCCCCTCCAGAAAAGCAGCACAGTGACCCTGAAATCCCCTCCTTACACAAATGAAGCTGTTTCCTGCCTTTGCCAGATGCTCTCTGATAGAACCCATGACACAGACCTGAGCCGGGAGCTGGAGACTCCATGACTGATCCTGGGGAATCACACAGGCAACGATGTCCTCCGGCCAGGTGCTAGTGCTGCCCTGGAGGCTGCGCTGAGTCAGTGTAAGAGCAGCTAGCTGGGTCCTGCCTGCCGCTGCTGGGGTGGGAGGTCTCTGCTTTGCATATCTGTGAGCAGGAAAAGTCTGGGCTGGAAATTCTCCCGTGAATACAAAATGCAAGTGGAAAATTTCAAGAGCCCTACAGGCCCCAGGTAACGCGGGTTATCCAAGCTTGTAGTATGAATGTGGTCTCCTGGCCCAGCTCCCAGTCCTCAACAGAAGAAAATAGAGCAGCCACTACCCCCAACACAACAGCACATTCAGCTGTCCTGAGCAACCACAGAAGATAAGCCACCGCCTCTCTCTAACGCCCAGATCCTCCTGAAAGCCCAGGAGATACCATCACCGGTGCAGCTTCCGTTTTGAAACCCACTTCAGGCCTGACCTGGAGACAGGCCCATCTCCCCAAGGGGTTTCTTCTATGGCACAGCCTGCCCTGTCTTCTCTCAGAAGACACCCCCAAACCAACCCTCCTGACGGCACCCCAGGACTGGAGCAGGAACTCAGAGCCCAACTGCCAATACCAGGTCCTCCCTCCCCTCCTCCTCTAAAAGAGGAAAGGCCCGTGAACTGTTTCCTCCTTGCCCAGGGAGGACAGAGTCTCAGAAGAGGGGAAAGCCCCAGCGCAGGGACAGCACAGGGATAAAAGCAGCAACCCCATCCCTACACATCCTTTTCTTACCTGAAAGAAACCACACATCACAGATTACAGACCAGCCTGACAAGCTCCGACACACACACACACACACACACACACACACGGAAGAAATATGTCCACCTGGCCCACCTGAGCCCACGCCCTGCACCCTTCCCTTCTTACTGCCACTTATGTGGGCTCCAGCTCTGATCAGCCTCCTGAACTGGCTGGACTCTGCCATTCTCCTGGGGAAGGTGGAGCCTGCCTCAAGTGACCCACAGAAGCCAAGCAGGATGGATTAAAACAGCGTCACAGGCACAAAGCTCTGCATCTTTTCGTCTGCCTTTTAGGAGAATGGGGAGGCCTCAGAGGAGGCACATTGGCCTTCCAGTGACTTCGACAAATTGTGTGCGTCTGGGAAATAACCATGAGCAAAATGGCTATTTCGGTTGTGCTGTTGAAATCCTGGGGAGAAGAGCCCAGAAAGAATGGGTCAGCTGTTTACCGAGAAGCTAGATGTAGCCCTGACTTGGGCCTGAGTCACCTCCTCATGTCCAATCGAGATGTTGTGCCTTGCTGAGCCCACATCATAACTCCTGTTAGCACAGAGCAGGATTACAGGGTTGACACATGATCCCCGGGCTGCTGCTGGGCTTTGGCTACCCAGAGATTACGATCCACCTGTCCTCACAGCTGTTTCATAAACATTACAATCAGCAGGCTACAAGCAGCGTAGAAGGAGGATAATATTTATTCATTAAATAATTAAACGGGCTTACAGACTGAGGGAAAAATAATATCCAAGTCCTTAGTATTGTTCTGCCAGAAGGGAGGAGACAAACGATTTCTTCTGCTGGTGTTTTGGGAGAAAGGAAAGATCAGGTGGAGAGTGTGATGGGAGCATCCTAAACCATGGGTCTGAGTCCAATGCATTGAGGTCATTTTATTCTGTACCTTTAATGAGATCCTAGATAGCTTTAGTCTAAACAAAGTTCAGTCTGTGGAACCTAAAAGGACAGAAGGCTTGGAAAATACTGCATTCCACAGTTCCACCGTGAGGATAATAATTTCTACTAGCAGATTCAACTCCATCGGGTCTAGACAGAGACAGGTAGCAGCTCCATCAGATGACACTGGGTATGGCAACAGCCAAGGGTCCTGCTGGAGCTAAATGATGGAACACCTTCTAGAACAGGGCCCATTTAGGAGCAAACTAGAGCTCTATTTCAGGAGGGCAAGCTCTGCTCAGGACCTCATGATTCCACCTAGAGCCTAACATGTTACTGTTCCCTGAGACCCAGGTGTTTCCCTAGGCTAAAGAACACTGGTCCCAAGCCCAAAGCCTTACTTCTCTATTGAATGGACATCAGGTCAATATTTAATAATCAGAACAGAGGCTGTATCCCCTGCCTGGGAAACCAGGCTACATTCACTTTTATCACTTACATGCCCTTAAAAGACCAGAAAGGCTGGAATCAAATTATTTATGTCTCATTGGGAAAGAGAGGCACAGGCTTGCCTAGAGTGGTCCGTTTTCCTTCTTGTTCCTGAGATGCCCGTGACTTACACAAGGAGTTGGGCAAAGAGTTTTTATCTGCTCAGTATGAACTCCACAACAAATTTTGCCTGTCTCATTCACAATTATATCCCCATGCTTGGAATATGGCAGGCACTCATTACATATTTGTTGAATAAACTATTGTATAAAACACAAATAAGTGAATGAGCTTTGTACAGGAATCTACCTATGGCAACTCAAGATCAGTACAGTGAGTAGCTAATAACATGGACTCCAGGCAATCTCCTGGGTTTGAATCTCATTCCACCACTTAGTTGCATGACTTCAAGTAAGTGATTAAACTTTCTGTGCCTCAGTTTTATTCCTTATAAAAGAAGAATGATAAAAATACCAGCCTCATGGGTTGCCATGACAAATTAGCATACATAAAGTGCTTAGACTAGTACCTGGCTCAGAGTATGTGCTTTGTAAGCATTAGTTGTCAACATTATTATCTTCATTATCATTTTATCAGATAAAAGAGATTCCAACTGGGAAAATAAGCATAAAGTTTAATCTAGACACGGAATCCTTTCATTTAGCATTACTTATCAAGCACGATTATGGGCCTGGTACTCTCCCAAGTTCCTACCTGGGTACAGGAAGAAGGAAGCCATGTTTAAATGTGAAGCTAGGTTAGAAGGAGGAACAGCCTTCTCCTCTATGAATGCTACTTCTTGGTAACTCTACACATCTAGGACTCCAACCATGTGTCCCCCCTCCCATTCCTTAATCAGTTCCTCATCACCATTAGAAACAGTTACTATTGTCTCTTGTCCTGAATATGCAGTCAAGATGTGGAAGAACTAACAATTAATCTGCTTGGTGGAAGAACCAGGAAAGCCAATGAGCAGCTTATGGAGAAAAAATAATGTATCTCCCCAATTAACCCCAAAACTACATTTGTCTGCCCATGATGTTATCAAGATCTGAGACTGATGTTAAGACCACCTTGAAGAGTGATCCAGCAAGTGCAAGGGCAAGAAAAACAACTCTCATATCTCAAAGAACTTCTTGTCTTGGGTGAGAGCAGCTCAACACTTATCCAGGATCAAGTGACTAAGCCTGGGCTAAAAGGGACTAAAAGTTCAGAGGGTCTCCCAATGCCCCAACCACACAAGAGCCATAATTCCAGAGAGGGTAGTGCCCTACTATCATTTCCAAAGAAAGTCAGGCCCCTCAGAGTGGCAGCCAGGAGAGACCAACTACCCCCAGGCCTTCTGTCAACACTCGGAGAAGTAGGAGCTGACAGAAGCTGTCTGGCTCAGTGGCTCCACTGCCACTCAGCATGGATGCTTCACAGCCAGAGGATAAATTTCTCCTCTGCAAGTTCCAGCTGCAGTCAGCTTTTCCCTGAAGATGGCCAAATGTTTGTCACTCTCTCCCGGGGAATAGCCAACGAGGGCTCAGGGCCATGCTGAAATCCCTCCTAATGCTGCCAGCTTTCACCCAGCTCCTTTGCTTATTTGTAGTCAGAAAGGTTCCAGCCACAAACAGTTCAGGGACATGACCGTTAGCAAGCCTCTCCTACTCCAGGACCTCTCATAACTCACATCAGAGGCCACTGCCAGCCTAGACCAGCCATTAGCAGCTACCAGGAAGTTCAAGGGAAGAAAGCAGACTACCAGAAAACAAGGCTACCCCCAGAAGCCAGAAGGAAGATGAAATGATTCATCATCCTGTCCATTCCCTGCCGCCAGGTAGAAGTCCACCTCAGCTGCCCACATCCGGCAGGTCTCAAGCACCTAGAAACTTGTCCAGACACTTAAGTGGCGGCATGTCCCAGGGCCTTTAATTTCGCTAAATCTTGAGAATCCAATCTAGGCCTCCAGGAATCAGGGATGCTGCAGCTAGCTCTCCTGGGGCCGCTGAAGCCCAGGCCACCTCCAGGAAAGGGGCGGGAACATAGGCAAGGATAGGGCAGGGGATAAGCCTGGGGTCAGCTCTGCCACCACTGTGGGGTGGGAAGCCCCAAGCCGAGGTCGCGACCCTGGAGCACTCAGGACTCCCGACCTGGGCTGCAGGGGCCACAGGGAACCGGCCCAAGGTCAGCAGTGCAGCATCGCGCGCACTCACCAGGTTCGGAGGACAGGGCCATGCCTGGGCCCGAGGGGGGAGGCGGTTGCAGAGCTGCAGCGCAGGTGACACGCTAGGCAGGGCACACAGCTAGCGCCGCGGAGCCGGGCTGAGGAGTAAATGAAGCCCTTCCAGGCGGGCCCGGGCCCGGCCAGGCCGCGGTCTGGCCCGCGCTCCGCAGGAGCCCGCAGCGCGCCAGTGGCAGGGGCGGGGGCCAAGCTTCCCGAAGGTGCTGCGCCACCGAGCCCTGGCTCCAAAGCCCCCGAGGCTGTCGCTGCGGGTGGAGCGAGGGCCGCCTCCGCAGGAAAGCCGCCAGCGAGCGGCGCGGCGCCCTAGTCGTGCCCTACCTGGGCGCGGAGCGGAGGAGAAGCGAGAAGCCGGGAGCGGAGGGGCGCCGGTCTGGCAGCCGCCGCCGGCCAATTAGGCCTGCCCGCGGCTACCTGAAGCTCCCCGCTGCGCTGCCAACAGGAAACTTGAGAGTGCCAGGGGTGCGGCAGCAGCCCAGTCCCCCCGCCGGAAGCGCGCCCGGCGCCGCCTGGGCTCTGCTGGGCCACCGCCGCAGCCACGGGTCAGAGCCAGCCAGGATCCCTCTCCTCGCCTCCGCTGCCACCCAACGCCGCTCGGTTCGGCGATCGGGTTTGCCTGGCATCCTCTCCTCCCAGCCAGAACTTTCTCCAAGGCGAGATTCGAGGGGTCTCTGCCCCCACACAGGTGACTTACTCCCTGTAGTTGAACCGACCCGCAAGCATCCGTTTTCTCCCAGGTGTCCGTTTGGTCACTTGTTTCACCTCCCCGCCCCTCCCTCCCTTGCTCTCCAACTCTGCTGCCTGGCTTCTACTCCCGCCCCTCAAAGTCCGGAATGACCTCCTGGCTGCCAAATAGGTGCCTCCCTCGCTCACCTCTCTCCAGCACTTGAGCCTGCTGACCACGCCCTCCTTCCTGGAACGTTTGGAGAATGCGATCTCCTAAGTGAGAGAGCCCGCTGACACTCCTCTCTGCCCCCCACCCTCCTTCCCAAAGACACAAGCACAAGCAAGCATATATCTGGGGACCTGTGGCTTCTAGGCCTCCATGGCCTGGCTTTTCTTGTGGTGTTCCCTGGGGTCCCACTGTGTCAACCCCCTCGCTCACTCTACTGGTCCATTCTTGGGGATCCCTGCCACTCCTTTGGTTTTTACTACCTCCTGTCTGTCCTGTAACAATTCTTGAATACCCTCTTCAGCTAAGAATGCTCCAGAGCTGAGGACGGTCACTTCCTGAGGAACATCTCCACTAGCGGTTCCCATGGAAATTGTCCATACCCAAACTCTCAGGAAAGAACCTGCTCCTGTATTTCCAGTCTTAGTGAATGATACCACCTGGCACCCAGGCCACATTTGAGAGCCACACTTCATTCCATGTCCCTTTCACCAAATTAGGAGGAAAAGGAAACTATTCATTAGTGAGCACCCCCATGTATCCTCCAGCGTGCCAATTGCTTTCACATAGTTGCCTGGTTTAAGCATGGAGTTTTATTCCTTCTACCTCACAGCCTGATATTTATAATTTATTTATAAAGTACATGCACTGAGACTATGCTAATATATATTTTGAAGGACACTGGGAAATGTTAAAGGATGTAGTAAAAATAAGACAATAATTTTAAATTATTTTTAACAAGTGACACAATATACCTTTTTCCTTTCACTTTTAAGTTCTTTGTAATCATCTAATGACAGCCACATAATTACAAATGACTTTAATAAATCTTAGTTTAATATTTTATGAGACTAGAAAGTATGCTTTTAAGTTCAATTAATGTCAACACTGGGTTCTAGTGGCTTTTTGTTTTGTTTTGTTTTTAAAATATCCCAGCCAGGCAGAATTGTGCATGCCTGTGATACCAACTACTGGGGAGGCTGAGCAAGAGGATGTAAGTTCAAGACCACATGGGGCAACTTAAGGAGACCTTGTCTCAAAAAAAAATGAAAAGGGCAGAGGGTATAGATCAGTGGTAGAGGACCCCTGGGTTCAATCCCCAGTACCACTGGGGCGGGTTATAAAGATAAAGATAAAAAGATAAATAGAAAAACTCAGTCTTTGCATCTACTAAATCATAATTCTCATTAGAATGCTATTACTGATTTACAAATGTAAAATTCCATAAAAAATCTCTTTTTTGTTCATGAGGCCAATATTCTCAATGAGGTTTTCATTGGTTGTTCTTGCAAATATTTTGAACAAATAGGATTTTTAAAAGTCTGGATATTGTGCACTTGCAATTTATAAAATGGGTTTAAAAGTATGCTTCTAGACTTTGCAGGCTATGACCGAGGAAAGTATAAATGACAATGACATTTGATCTTGGCATTAAAATCATATGATAATCCAGGCGCAGTAGTGAACATCTATAATCCCAACAATTTAGATAGATGATGCAGGAGGATCACAAGTTCAAAGCCAACCTCAGCAACTTAGTGAGGCCCTAACTGTTAGACCAGGACGCAAGAAAAGACCACTGACTCCAATTAAAATTAAATTAAAGCAAGCTTATTATTTCGACCGGCCGGGTTGCCTTTCTCACCCAAAACCGAGGGAACAAGACAGCAGCTTTCCTGCAGCCCAGCTTTATAGCCCAGAAAGTTACAAAAGGGGGGTTACAGATAACAAAACTCTGACAAGCATAACACAAATGGTAGTTTACATTTTTGCTGGCCCCAACATCAGAATTTATGAAGGTCATTAGAGCCTCAGAGAGGGTTGTTATCTGGCCAGGGAAGGCCAAGATTTGTGAGGCGTCACTAAAGTTTCAGAGAAGGCTGCTATCTGGTCAGAGAGCCAGGCATGGGTGAATTCAAGGCACGGGCAGGCATTCCAAGCAGGTTCAGAATTTGCAGTAATTTATAGTAAAGCTGAAATTATCTTTTCATGGCTTTGTGGCGAGATGGCTCCCAATTTTAAGATCAGGTTGGGTGTATCACTAACCAGCTTAGTGAGTCTCTGTCTCAAAATAAAAAAGAAAACTGGGGAAGTTTTCACAGCTCAGTGATAAAGTGCCCCTGGGTTCAATTCCAAAAGATAACAAAAACCAAAAGATAAAAATCAATCAATTAATCACTTGATAATGGAACAGTCCAAATGCCATTTTTCAAAATGTTTTCCCCACAACGTGATTCTTTTTAAAGCATGATTATTTTCTTATTTCATTATTGAAATGTTACCTTTACCTGAAAGGTAACAGTGGGAGAGAGGGAAGGCGAAAAGTCTCCTCTCTGCTGGGTAGCACACTTGGAACAGTCACAGCCAACAGAAAAGAGGACCACACATTTGGAGTTGTTTTCCTTTTTCTTTTCTTTTTTAAAATATTTTTAGTTGAAGATGGATAAGATATTTTTATTAATTTTTTTCTGTGGTGGTGAGACTTGAACCCAGTGCCTCACATGTGCTAGGCAAGCACTCCACCACTGAGCCACAACACCCCCCACCCCCACCCCATCCTTTTGTCAAAGAATATTCATCTTTAAATTCCACAACTTCCAGTTGTTTGCCCTGATATAATCAGTAAATCTTTGACTCATAGAAAAGATTTTTAGTCTTATTCTACATTTCATCTTAAAGTATTGTAAAGACCATAGTATTTTGTTTTGCTTTGTTTTGACATAAACCATATTATTGACATCCTATAGAAGTTTGTGCTTGTCCAGCTTCAAGTGTATTGTTGTTGCTTATAGACAAATGAGATGATTGATGAGTTTCACACGTCACCCCTCAGTTTTGTATTCCAGACAGGCAACCAGTTCACCAGTGGTTACACTCATACATAAAAATGTTTTACTATATGTCATCCACTATTAAAATAAAATCTTTATTTTAGTAGATCACAAAAAGTAGTAAGTATTTCTTCGTGAATGATTTCATCATAAAGTATAGCAAAGACTTAAGGTGACACATGTTAGCAATTTGTACCCAACCTTAAAGCCAGCCAACCTCCTCAACATCATGTGTTCTAAATCCTTTCTTCAAATGTTCAACAATGTTTCCTGTGCATCTTCCTTTTTTTTTTGTATCTGGGATTAAACACAGGGTGCTTTACCACTGAACCACATCCCCAGCCCTTTTTATTTTTTATTTTGGGACAGGGTCTAGCTAAGTTACTTAGGTCCTTGCTAACTTGCTAAGGCTGGTTTTGAACTCAGGATCCTCCTGCCTCAGCCTCCTGAACAACTGGGATTACAGACGTGCATCACCATGCCCCAGTTTCTGTGTGTCTCTCAATAGCATACACTTTTATGAGTTGCCATCTCTTCTCTGTACTAATTCAGTCTCTTAAATCATGACAAATAGAACAGCTATTTTTTTCCAATGATATTGGCTAGTATTTTGCCTTTACTATTAACTAAGAAGCCTTAAAAGAGAGTTATGAACACTTTTATTACATTTAGTAATGCTTCACAAAAGTATACAACTAAATATTGCATGGCTTGGAATATCCCTGAAAAAGATTTGAGGTTTATTTCCATGTTCTGGGTTTATAGGATTTACATGTCTTGCTGATCACAATGGCTTATTTATATTATAATTAGTTAATAACCTAAGATCCAATGTATAGTCATGAAAATCCATATATCAAGTAATCTTTTTTATAAATTTGAACTTCTTGGTCAACTCCATTGTCGGAACTGACTATATCATCATAAAGAATCTTGTGCTAGTAGTAGGAATTTGTTAGCTCAGGTTTTTTTGTTTGTTTTTAGTTTGCTTTTGCTTGCATATTCATATTATTTTCATTCTATTGGTATCTTTGCAAGAATTTTTTCAAATAAGTTGTCCCTTTTATGAGAGCAGTTTAGGTAAAATTAGATAATATAATCTGTCTATCCACTGCCTGGGATAAAAGTAATTTGTAATCATCATGTCACACTTGAAAGCAACTAGACCAGTAAGGGGATGGTGGTCCCCTCCTCTACCCTCTGTGTTGTAGAATTTCCCCCCTTCCCTGCCAATACTTGACACAGACCCCTGGGATAAGTAAGGATGCTTGTATTGATCTACATAGTAAATATTTGTGAAGCAGATATTTAGACCCAAAAAGAGAAAAAAATAAAAGTTTTCAAAATTTTTTTCTCTTATATTCCAATTGATGATTCTATGTGCCCCACTTTGAAGACCACTGATCTAATCCATCCCTTCCACTGCTTCAGTTCAACGTGAACACTATCTAACTGGTCTCTGCCAACATAACCAGCTCTTCCATCCCTCCCCCTCCCCTCGATTTCCCATAAACTCCCACCCCTACCCTCGCAGCAGTGCCACCACTAGTTTTCTTCATGCTTCTCCCACCAGGAGCAGATATCCTGCAGGATCTTACTCCTCTCCTCCAATCTGCCTGGTGTTCCCCCACTAAAAATTTGGAACACCATGGAGAGCACCTAGGGTCAGAGCTGTGGCCTCCAACAGCACTTAGAGTCTTGGCAGGGTTTATTCAAGCACTTTTGGAAACCAAGAGCTCTTTGCTCCCCCCACCACGATTGTCCCCTCAGTGTGCACACATGTTCAAGAAGAATGTGATGCCCTCCAAATACCCAGTTTCTCTACCTCTTCTGATAGTTCCATGAACTGCCTTCCCAATGCCCCACCCAGCTGCCCCCAGGAGGCAAAATGAGGCAAAATGAGTGTGCTTCTGAGATCTTTAGCAGTTTTTAAACCAGAATGCCCTGGGGACTGCTACTAATTGAGTGGACAGAAATCATGGCATACGGTCAGACAACAGAGCAGAAACAGGACATCAGGAGTACAAGATGGCTCAAAGAAGAGAACCCAGGGCAGTCACCCTGGCTCCAGACATGGAAGGGCATTGCAGTCCCCCTTGATGTTATAGACTAATGGGAATGCAAGCCTTCCCGAAACACTCCAGTCCAAAGCTGATCCCCCCAATCCCCACCCCAGGACTTCAATGCCACATAGTCAATTACATATAAGCAAGCAAGCTGAGGTCTGACAGACAGTGGACATAGTGGTCCCCTTACTGTTAAGAGCTGCTTTCTTCTTTCTGAAAATCGGGATCTGGAAGGGAGAGAACCAGACCTTTCTTTCTTCTAATATGGGAGAGAGTCAGACCCAAATCATAAGAGTACATGTCTTAGGCTTTTGATAGGAAGTTCAGGGAGGGCATCCTGGGGACCAGATGAAAGGGGAGAAGAGAACTCAGCAGAAGGATGGATTGAGGCTTCTTTCAGGGGCAGAGACCCTTCACTAAGTACCCTCACTTCTCTCTGGACTGAAGAAGGGTTAATGAGTGGGGATTTGAGGCTTGGACCCCCAGTACCTAACCACAAAATGCCTAAGTCTGAGAGCCTGGTGGAGGCAGATGCTTCTCAGGTCATGCCTTATCTGCTGATAGGTCTATGGTTTCTAAATTAAATTGAAGTCTGATTAAATTTAAAAGTCTAATTAAATTGAAGTCTGAGTCAGGCATGGTGTCACACACCTGTGATCCCAGTGACTTGGGAGGTTTAGGCATCAATATCAAAAGTTTGAGTCCAGCCTCAGCAACTTAATGAGACTCCTCCCCCCCCCAAAAAAAAATAAATAAAAATTAAAAAGAACTGGGAATGTAGCTCAGAGGTAGAGCCCCCTGGGTTCAATCCCCAGCACTGAAGAATAGAAAAATAAAAAATAAAATTGAAGTCTGTAAATTAGCAATCACTTTTCCCATCTGAGAATGGCCTGTGGCTCTGCCTTCCCTCCAGGACTCTACAAAATCACCATAGGTGACACAAGCATCTATTGTGGTAAGACTGCGATTAAATTTTCATAGTGGGAATCACAACCTGGAACATCCTTGCACAATTAACCCATTGTTGGAACTCCCCTAATCATCTGCCTCAATCCCCTTCATCATTTGCCTTATAATTTTAAATGCAGATTTCTAATTCTAATGTAGCCCTCTAGAGTTTTTGGAAGCAGGGAAAGGGAGGCGAGCAGAGCAGAGCTCAGACAAGGCTATGATCTCTGTCCTAGAGATACAGTCACCTCATTACCCCACCAGCACCACCAGTACACACACACACACACACACACACACACCCCTTAGGTCATACTCATTCCCAAGATTCCTCCCTGGCTATAACCTCTAGCATTTCTAGTCCCTGGCTGTCCTCTTCATTATTCCTGATTCAGAACTGCCCACTCAACCATTCAATGAGAAATAGCCAAAGGCTGAAACAGAAGCAACAATATGTAGCTATACTATCCCCTATATTTGCACCCCAGTTGAGTGGCAGTTCCCTTATCACCCAATACGTCCACAGCTCTCTGAATTCTACCAGGGATATCCGAAGTACGGAAGGACCAGTTTCACTGTATCAGAGAGAAGCACAGGGATTTTTTTTTTAAGTTCCTGAATTCTTATTCTTTAAGAACAAAACTAACTATGATTTCATTGATGATATAACACCTCTGGGTGGGGGACGAAGATTCTGTTTAAGAATTGGATGTGGGAAATCAAAACTCCAAAAGTTGAGATGATTGGGCGTGATGGTGCACACCAGTAATCCCAGCTACTCAGGAGGCTGGGGCAGGAGGAGCACAAGTTCAGGTCAGCCTGGGCAATTTAGCAAGACTCTGTCCCAAAATAAAATAAAAAGGGCTGGGGATGTAGCTCGGTGGTAGAGTGCTTGCCTAGCATGTTCGAAGCCCTGGATTTAATTCCCAGTGCCGAAAAAAATAGCAATGTTTTTACAACATGGCGAAGGCAATTAATGCCACTGAATTGTTTATGTAATATGGTTAAGATGCCAAATTAAACATTAGATATTATTTTTCTATAACAAAATTAAAAATTTTTGCAAATCAAAAAATTTCAAATATTATTTCAGAACTCTATTGCTTCTTTGCATCATTAAGCATGAAAAGGGCAGGCCAGGAGGCTCTTTATCAACCATCCAACGCCCCCACCCCAACCATCCAGACAAAGTGCTGGAAAGCTGCTCTCGGGGGACAGAGCAGGAATAATCTTGTTCCATGCTGGCTGGGCTCAGAGCGAGGAGAGTAGCACCTAAGAGCATGAGCACATAACAAGAAATGAGGACACAAAGGTCACTATGACACAGAGCTCCACCTAGGTCTCCAGAAACTAAGGAAGAAGAGTAGCCTGGTCCCACATAGCTCAGGGTGGGAAATAGTTCCCATAGCTCATAATTATTCTAAAGGATGAATCGTTGCAAAAGAAAAACATATCAATTAGAAGTCACTGGTATCTGTCACCTGTCAACTGCTTCCAAAAGCTGGGCCCCAGTCACTGGCCCAATGACATATTTCATGTGTACCTCACATTCCAGATAATTCCCACTTGAACCAGAGCAACTCTCAGTCACCTATGGCAACGGGCAGATGGCTTCTATATATACAGTGAAATCTTGTGGTGGTACCAATAATTTAGTATTCCCTAAATGGATTCTTTGGAATTAGGTTCAGATAAGGGAAACAGAGACACAAGATAATAATGCTCAAAAAAAAAAAAAATTTGGTTTTACTAAATAGCCAGAAGTTGGAAACTACAGGCTACTCCACAAAATTTCCAGGCTCCCTTCAGCCACCACTTCATCATGCTTTGAGCTCCTGTCATCTTTGTGGGATTCCAAAGTCCTTCTACCTTTGCTAAGGAGGAGCCGACAGCTACACCTTCAGCCACCTCATCCATGTTTCACACAGCAGGAAGGAGGGGAGGAAGAAGAACCCAAGGTAAAGGGCACAGACCAATTTTTGTTTGTCCATTTTTTCTGGTACTGAGGATTGAACCCAGGAGCTCTCTACCACTGAGGTACATCCCCAGATCTTTATTTTTATCGTTGTTATCATTATTTTGAGATAGAGTCTTGCTAAGTGGCCTAGGTTGGGCTCCAACTTGAGATCCTCCGGCCTCAGTCTGCTGAGTCACCAGGATTATAGGAATGTGCCACCACACCTGGCTTCAAACATCATTTAATGAAGTCATCGTATCACCCTTCCCATCAGCCACACCAGGCTGCCCTGTAACATCACTGACCAATAGCATCAGTATTTCTTTCCTCACATATAACTCCACCCAGGAATAAGCTTTCTTTCCTATGTATCTTCCATTAATTTCCACAGTTCAGTTGGTTATACCAGGCCTAGGATCTTACATTGAAGAAAGCAGAGATGGGCTGGGGTTGTGGCTCAGCAGTAGAGCGCTTGCCCAGCACATGCGAGGCCCTGGGTTTGATCCTCAGCACCACATAAAAATAAATAAATAAAGATATTGTGCCCAACTAAAAATAAATAAATAAATATTAAAAAAAAAAAAAAAGAAAGCAGAGGAAGCTATCAACACGGTGCAGTTAGCTATCCTCACCACTTCCAAACTTCTCCACTGGCCTCATGCTCCATCATGTTTTCATAGTTGTAGCAGCCACTGCAAGATCCAATGACCTCTGAGTTAAGAGAAAACCTTCTGGCAATTTCAAGGAAATCAAAGAAGCTGGTTGTCTCTCTCCTACTGTTAGGGCAAGATTTGATCCCATTAAAGTCTTCACTACCTTCCTCGGGAAGTTCTGATATCTAAAGGTACCAAGCTGTTATCACACATTCCCACCTGTTACACTGGTGTCAGGAAACGGGTAACACAAAGAAATGCAGATGATGTGTGCTGGGTTAGACATTGTGCTTCACCTTCTCTTTCTTGGGAGGCAAGTCTCAACTTGACATGCTTTAAAAGACCTTCAGATCATCGTCCTTGAAATATCTGTCAATCATCTAGCAGGTGGCAGGCATGGTCCTAGAGCAATGATGGACTTAGAGCAACAATGGAGAGCAGAGGACACTTGTTGCCTTCATGAAGGTTCTCAGCCAGTGAGTGAGAAAGGACATTTATCAGATGACCAAGTAACTTCAAACTATAAGAGACCTGTGAAGAAACAGTACAAGAACCATATCAGAGCATAACAAGAAAACCCAACCTCCCTCCCTGTGAGGAAGGAGAAGCTTCCAGACATTGGGAACAGCATGTGCAAAGGCCCTGGAAGAATTTATGGGAATAGTACCTGAGTCATTCCCCCCGGCTTTATTTCTCACACATATTTGTGATTGGAAATTGTTAAGTTTACACAAGAAAAGCTCAATTTTTCAATGTGTATAAATTCCTTCTTTCACTGAGAGGAAGTACCACATGGCCTGGGTAAATAAAACCAGATTTTGTGCTCCAGGGTGGTGCTGTTTTTAAACTAACTTTTCCAAATCCTGTCACTTTTCCAGCATTTATTAAATTAAGAGCAAACCTGTTTTAAAATCCCTCATGCCCACCCTCCCTGGTCCCTCTTATTTTCTGAGTATTTCCAGCTCCATCTCTCCCAAGCATTTTTTCCATGTGAGTGTATTCTGAAAGTCAGTGGGGGAAAAACATCCTGATCGCTAGAGCTGTTCTGTGAGCATCTTTAGTTCTTCCATCATAGTGACAGAGTAGGCCATTTGAGCAAGTGCTCAGTGCCGGGTACGTGCTCTTCCTTCTCACACCACTCCTCCCTCCTACAGTGGGTTATAACTTCAATCATCCCTCCTGCCCTGGAGCGCTGACCCCTCAGTCCTTCTCCAGAGAGCAAGTGGAATGGATCCGGGTGAGGCTAATGGTCACGGGCCATGGTCAAACTGTAGTCTTCCTGCCTCCTGATACCACTATCCCATCCCTGCCTCAGCCAGCTCTAACTAATCTCTACCCAGCCTGACGATTTAGGCCTAAATACAAAACCAAATTCCCACATGGATCCCTGAAGTGTCAGTAGAGACCTTACCTTTTGTGTGGTAAAAGCACCCACCCTTCAAACCTCTGTTCCCATCCTCCAATCCAGAGCTGTTGCCAAGAGCCAGAGTCCCAGGGATCCTTCCAGAGCCATCAACAAAATGACCTTCTCTACAGTAGGGTCCCACCGCAAACAGAAGGCACATTCATATTAGGATCAAGGATTCAATATATAATAGGAGGGAAAAAAATACAAACAAAAAACCCTGATATATAATAGGACTATTAAGGACATCACTAATAGCAGATAATTTAATAAAGGGACAAATTAGGATAATTGATGTAGTAGACAATTTGATGGAGAGATGATTTACAAAAATTTGGGAAGGGTATAAGATAACCATGAACATTTGTGCAATAATGGAGGGCTAGTTACATCAGGGCTATTAGCTAGCTCTCTGGGCCTGAGGGCAAGGTGAAAGAGCAGCTACTCTGATTAAACATCATGTTTCCAACATGATATTATTTTACTTGTCCAAGTTATTTCACTTGTCTCATGTTCCTAGACCAATTCCTGTGGTCCTAGTAGGCATTTCTCCTCACAGCCCTGTCCTGTAGGTGCAGGCCCCTCACAAGATCTCACTAGGCCCGGCCCCAGGGTTACTCCTCAGGAGAGGGTACCTGGTCTCTCACACTGCCTGCAAGCTGTCCTGTGAGCCTGATGGCTGCAGGCACCTGGCCAAGCCCACAGGCCTCTCAGGGTTCCCTCTTCTCCTCAGTTGAGGAGCTGGGAACTGGTGTTAAGAGTCACCACCTTTGCCCTCTGACCTTCCTTGCCTTTTTTGTAATTGGTAATTGGCACCCAATCAGACTGAACATTAAAGTCACAGCCAGTTCTTGTGGCAGCGCAATGTGGAGGTCTTCCAACCCTCCTCCTCCAGGCCAGTGTACTATGGTCCAGCTCATGGCTCAGGCAGCTGTGTCCAATCTGTTTCCCAGCATTTTCCACAGCGAGGGGGAAGTATCCCTCCCGCCACTGCCTCCCTGTCTCCTGTGGTCACTCTTACAAAGAACACAAAGCAGAGTGGGCCATACTCCTGCAGCCCTTTCCATGAACTGCCCTGTTTTGACTCACTTGCCATTACAGCCTCCCTTTCTGGGGCTGGACCACCGCTAGTGACACCCACAGGCTGGGTCCCTCCCAAGAGGCTCCTAGAACCTTCTGTGAGCAGACAGCTGCCTGCCTGCTCCCCACTATTGCTCCAGCCAAATCAGATGTATTTGATTCTGGTAGACCTGGTGCTGAGAGCAGTAGGCTGTGCCGGCAGAACCTCGGCTCTGGTTCAATTTGATAAGGGACAGCTCTGAGAAGTCACCCCACAGAATTATTCAACAATATCCTTCTTTCTGTCAGCTATCAGCAGCTGAAATCACACAGCTCAATTTACTGAAAGCTCTCTCCAGTGGGTGGGACCCATGAAATTGTGTGTCCTTCCTGTACCCCTTAGAACTAACCATTGCTTTTTTTAATAGGAAAAAAATGTGATATAAAAAAGATGTTTATCAAGATCACATAGTAGTCTGTTTCTCCTCCTGGAGATGGCCCACATTCTCCTTTAATGGGCCTCTGCTTTCCTAAATAAACCTCTATGTCTCTGACCAGAGCATGCTAAAATCCTTTTCCATCATGTATGTCAAGAACCCCACTGGTTCTGAGTCAAGTTCCCTCTTCTCTCTGGGAACTCCTCAGACCCTGCTTTGGAGACATCTCTTCTCCTGGGACATCTGTTGGTGGCCTGCACAGTGATCTTCAGAGGTATCAACTTTGTTTCCAACAATTCCGTGTTTGGAAGATGGCATCCCCACAACTGAGACCAATGTCTCTCTGTCTCCTTTAGATCAATCAAAATGAGACTTTCAGTCACTGGATCATCACCCCTGCCAGCCTGAAGCCTCCAAAGAAGATGGATCTTCACTCTCTTCACCCACCTTTAATATTAAAGGACCAAAGTCTCAGATATAGAAATATAAGATATAGAAATTTAAGGATACAAAAAAAGGAGATATATACTGAGTATCAAGGGAAGCTCCCCAAAACTACTTAAGTGCAAAAAGCACTTAACAGTTACTATTCCTGACCCACCCAGTCCTTGCCCTTGGCCCATGCGCTTGACCCATGCACTTGACTGCAGAAAGTAACTTGAAGGCAATGCACAAGCACAGGGAAAACTGGAGCAAAATCACATGACTCTCCCCTGACTCCACCCCTATCAACTGTCCCTCTATGTTAACACTTCACACCAGAAGGGTTGCTGTTTCTCCCTCTGGAGATGACCCATATTTTCCCTTGAATGTTCCTCTGCTTTCCTAAGTAAACCCCTGTATGACTCTGGGGAATTTTTTTGAAAACTAAAAATATCTTGTAATAACACAGTAAATGCTTATGATAGAACATTAAGTTATAAAAGTGGGACACAAGAGTACAAGCTCAACTTTGTAAAGAGTACACAAAGGAAATAAAGTCAATAATAATCTGAGCATATGTGGGCTGGGAATATGGCTAAATCATAGAGGCCAGTTTAGCATGTATAAAGTCCTGGGTTCCATTCCCAGCACCTAAATAAAGTAAAATTAAATAAAGTAAAATTAAAAAATAGTATGTAGAAGTAAGTGGCAGGGAAAAAAAAAAGATAAAAACAAACTCTGAGTTCTGGGGAAGAAACCTCTCAGCTGACGAGAGCTTCCCTGATTCTCCATTGGCTACCCACAGCCCTATCTCTACCCCAAGCTTCTGAGTGGGCTTTAGTCAGTAGAAATGAGAATTTGACCTTTGATCTTGTTCTTTATTTAAGAAAAGAACTCTAATGTCAAAGTTGGAGAGCTTTGAATGCTCTGGAGTAGGAGAAATGGGAAGATGCAAGAATAGAGACTGTGAAAAATAATGTGAATAGAGAAGGAGACCCAGGACTTGGAAACAGAGCAGGGCTAACCCCGAAAGACAATGAAAAAAAATCTCAATGGAATGGAGAAGAAGGCTTATTGAAGTTGTTTCCTATGGTGCATTGTGCTGTAACACTCTCTCATTGCTCCCACATTTTCAGTAAAAACCTCTTACAACAACCATCTTCTAACATTGACATTGGTGGGATAAAGGAGAAGAGGTCTTGGCAAGCTATAATATATACTGATAAAAAGAACTGATATAAAACAAGTGCTTATATTAATCATGCTACGCTAGGCTATAGCAAGCCTCTTAAAAAAAAAAAAAAAAAAAACCTCTCAGTAGTTCCACATATCAAAGCAATGCTTCTTGCTCATATCGCACACCAATGTAGGTCAGGCAGCTCTGCATGCCTCTCCTCCAAATAGGTACTCAGAGATTCATGCAGGTTCCAGCCTGCATTTCCACACTTAGGAGTCTTTCGCCACTGAATATGTGGGAGAAGGGAGGCAGTGTGTTTAATAACACTGATAATTTAGTGCCTAAAAATACTTTTACACCTTTAAATCTATATGTTTAAAAACAAGAAAGGTTGAAAACTGATGACATAAGGGTCCAACCCAAAAACCTGGAAAAAGAACAGTAAATAACCACCCTCCCCCCCAAAAATAGAAGGGGGACCAAAGACGAGAAACTGATGAAATAGAAAACACACAATAGGAAAAAATCAACAAAGTCAAAGGATATATTTGAATAGATTGAAATAATTAATAAATTCATAGCAAAATATATTAAGAAGATAGAGGAACCAAGAGACAAAGAACACAAATTCCAAAACTAGGTTTGATAAAGGAGCTATCACTACAGACCTACAGACATTGGAAAAGACAATGAGAAGATACCATAAACAACGTTATGCCAATAATTTGCCATTTAAGATATACTAGTTTCTTAAAATGAAATTTACCAAGATTATCACAAGAAGAAATGTTTTAAAAATACCAATAATCCTATATCTATCAAAGGAATTGGTTTCAAGGAAATTAAAATTCTTCCCACAAAGAAAATTGTAGGCACAAATGGTTACACAAAAATCTGAGGAACAAATAAATATAAAGAAATGAGTCCAGAAAATAGAAGGGAAACATCCAAATTCATTTTTATACTAAAACCTATAAAACCTTGATACTTAAAGCTCAGAAAGACATTACAAAGAAGGAAACTTGGTGGTCAGGATTTTAGGCTGGGAAATGTAAAGGTACACATAATGAGGCTATTTGGTGACCAGTAGCTATCTCCACCCCAGCACACTCTTCCAGACATTAAAGATCCCTTTGTTCTCTTCTTCCCCAAGTGGGACAGCTTTGACCACTCCTAATGGAAGACCACCCACTGCCTTCCATCAGGAACACACATGGCTTCCTTTGGACTAAAGACTTGTGAACAAAAAGGACAAGTTACCTACATCATACTCACATCAGTATACAAGCATGCCATGATGAAGGACCAGGACAGAAACATTCCCACTCAGAAAGGGGAAACTGAGGCACCCATGGACGTCTGTAGCAATGCTAACGGCTGTCTAGCCCGAGCAGGAACTCCCTCCTCCACTGTAGCTTGTGATCCTCGGTGCAGCTTGCTCCTGGACCCTTATTCTCTTGACCACATCACAAGAGGGAACTGGAGTGTATACTCTACTTGAACAAGGTGCCACTTCCTCCCGGAGGTTCCTTTAAGGCTGAATGTACGGACTTATGCTTTTAGTACTGTGGTTTCTTTGACACTATGGTTTCCTCAAAAAATGAAGATCTTCTGCTGGGCCTGGTGGCACATGCCTATAATCCCAGCAATTTAGGAGGCTTAGTCAGGAAGATTGCAAGTTTGAGGCTAGCTTCAGCAACTTAGCAAGACACTGTCTCAAGCTTTTTAAAAAAGTATGGTGTTAGTGGGGTGGGGAGACCCACTGGGGATATAGCTCAGTGGTAAAACAAAACTAGGCTCAATCCCCAGTACCAAAAAAAAAAAAAAAAAAAAAAAATGGTGAACTTCTGATCTATTTGCACCCAGTCAATTTCATTTGCCAATATTCACATCCACATTCCTTTTGTAAGATACAATTTTCAAATTTGCTTTATCTTCTGCCTTTTTTTTTTTTTTTTTTGGTCAAGGCTCCTTTCAAAGTGACAGGGAAGCTACCTAGAGCAAAGGAACACACTGTTACTCATATGTTTTTCATGATTCATTTTAATCACCTGAGATATTTTCTTGGGCCTTTCTCATACCAAACCTTTTAGATTCCCATAGGAACTGCAAGCAGTCGGGTTTTTTTGTTTGTTTGTTTGCTTGCTTTGTATCAGGGATTGAACCCAGGGGCACTTCACCACTGAGCCACATACTGAACCGCAATCCTCCTGCCTCAGCCTCCCAAGTCACTGAGATTATAGGCATATGTCACCACAGTCAGCCCTGCTGCAGTCAGCTTTTCTTACTATGCAGGCGGCGGTATTCCGGACTTTCCCTATCTCATTTAACTTTTTTAGCAATACTTACAAAAATTGTCTAATGTAAATTACTGTTATTTTTCTAGTATTCTTTTTACCACTTTCCTTGAAAAATGCAACAAATACATACAAGTACAAAACTAGAACAATGTCTGTTTTCCAAGGAAACAGAAACGCATATTTAACATGGTTAGGCAACAGCCAATTAAGCCATACCCTACAAATACATAGGATTTTGTTTTGTTTGTTTGGGGGAACTGACTGCATTTTTGTTTACTTATATTTTAATTGACAACCATAACGTGTATACTTATGGTGTACAGCATGATGTTTTATGTATACATTGGGGAATGGCTAAATGGAGCAGAATAACATGTTTACCTCTTACACTTATCATATTTTTTGTGGTAAGAACACTTAAAGTCTATTGTCTTAGCAATTTTCAAGAATACATTAACTATAGTCGCCATGTTGTACAAAACAGATCACTAACACATATTCCTCTTGTCTGACTGAAATTTTGTGTACTTTGACCAGCATCTCTCCACCCTCAAATCCCCAGGCTCTGGTAACCACCATTCTACCCTCTTCTCCTTTGTGTTAACTTTTTTAGATTCCATATATAATTGAGAACATTTGTCTTTCTCTGCCTGGCCTGTTTCACATAACACAATGTCTTTATTTATACATGTTTATTCACGCTTTCACAAATGACAGTATTTTCTCTCCTTTAAGGCTGAATAGGGTTCCTTTATATATACACCACATTTTCTTTATTCATTCATCTGTTGATGGACACTTAGGTTGATTCCATATCTTTGCTGTACTTAGGTTGATTCCATATCTTGGCTGTTATGAATAATACTACAATGAACATGAGAGTACAGATATCTCAGCAGAATAATGATTTCATTTCCTGTGGATATATGCCCAGTTGTGGTTGTGTCATATTGTATTTCTATGTTTAATTTTTCAAGGAACCACCATACGGTTTTTCATAATGGTTGTACTAATTGACATCCCCACCAACTGTGTGCAAGTGTCCCCTTTTCTCTGCATCTTCTCCAAATCTTGCTCTTTCGTCTATTTTGGTAAGCTATTCTAACAGGTGTGAAGCAATATCTCACTGTGGTTTTAACTTGCATTTCCCTGATCGTCAGAAATGTTGAGCAACAAGCAGTTAAGTTCCTTAAATTCCTGTATGTGGTGGCTTGCATGTCTTTATTTCAGAACATTTCCACCCGCCCAAAAAGAAACCCCATAACCATTAGCAGTCACACCCTATTTGCCACTCCCCCTGTCCCTTGGAAATAATTCATCTACTGTCTGCCTATTTTAGACATTTTGGATAAATGAAAGCATACAACAGGTAGCCTTTTGTGTCTGATTTCTCACTTAATGTTTTCAAGGCTCATCCATGTTGGAATATGAATAATTTGTTCATTTATTTTTATGGCTGAATAATATTCTGTTGTGTGAATAAACCATTTTTTGCCTATAAGAAAAAAAAACATTTTTTTTTCTTATCTGTTGATGGTTACATGAATTGTCTCCACTTTTGAGCTAATATAAATAATTTTGTCATGAACATTTGTGTACCAATTTTTATGTGGATGTATGTTTTATTGCTCATGGATAAATACCTAAAGAGTGGAACTAAGGATCTCATGGGGACCCCTGACCCTTCTGTTTGACATAAGGAACTTTCCAAATTGTCTTCCAGAGTGGCCACATTATATGACATCCCCACCACCAACAAAGGAGGGTTCCAATTTCTCCACATCCTCCTCAGCACTTGTCATTGTCTTTATTTGATTATAGACATGTTAGTGGGCAGGATGTGGTGTTTCCTTGTGGGTCTGATTTCCGTCTCCCAAAGGCTGAGGTTGAATATTTTCACATATGCTTGTCTGTTTGTGTGTCTTCTTTTGAAAAATGTCTGTCAAATCCTTTGCCGATTTTAACATTAGGTTATTTCTATTTTTATTGTTGAATTATAATAGTTCTTTATATATTCTGGATACTAGACCTTTATCAGATATCACATGCATATCAGACTTGCAAATATTTTCTCCTGTTCTCTGAGTTGTCTTTTCACTTTCTGAATTTTCAGACTCCTTTGAAACACTTTGAAGAGCCCCTTAATTTTGGTTATACTATGTTTTCTTCTAAGTTCTACCTCTTAAATTTAAGTCTTTAATAAATTTTGAGTTAATTTTTTCTATATGGACTGAGATAGTAGTCCAACTTCATTCTTTTGCATGAATATTCAGGTTTTCCAGATCCATCTGTTGAAAAGACTATTCATTCTCTCTCAAATGGTCTTGATATCTTTGCTGAAAATCAGTTGAATCAGTTGAGTATAGTAAATGTGTGGGTTTATTTCCAGACTCTCAATTCTATTCCACTGATATCCTTATGCTAATGCCACTTTTTAAAATATTTTTAGTTGTTGATTTACTTTTATTTTTTTATGTATTTATATGTGGTACTGAAGATCGAACTCAGTGCCTCACACATGCCAGGCAAGTGCTCTGCCACTGAGGCACAACCCTAGCACCCCCCTTTTTTTGTACAAAGATTGAACCCAGTATGCTTAACTGCCGCAGTCTGGCTGGGCACAATTCAGGCGCCACTTGTCAAAAGAAACGAACTTTATTTTTAGAACCACACATGCCAAACAAAATAGCTCCTCAGGAAAAACTTCAGAGCCCAACTGCCACCACCAGCTTCCCACAAGCCTCTCCCCTCCCACAATCCACCTGCTCTTGAGGCCGATTGGCTGGGTTGTGTGGGCGGAGCCAAAAAAATCCCCCAATGAGCAGCTCCGTGGCCTGAAAGGGCAGGGAAACAGCCCAATGAGCATCACCACAGAGGAGCCAATCAGCTAGATGTTGCTGGGGCTGCTGTGAGCCAATCATCAGCTGGCAGTCTGAAAGTTTGCCGGGGCCCCTTCGGCTGTGGCTTTCAACACTTAACCTTTAAATTTACTAAGCGACGTTCCAAGTCCTTTTTATATTTTATGTAGAGACAGGGTCTCACTGAGTTGCTTAGGGCCTTGATAAATTGCTGAGGCTAGCTTTGAACTTGTAATCTTCCTACCCCAGCCTCCTAAGCCACTAAGGTTACAGGTGCATGCCATTGTATCAGATCACACTCTTTTGATTATCATAGTTTTTCTAAAATTTGTTCTTTCTCCAAATTTCTTTGTCTATTCTGGATCCTATATATTTCCACACAAATTTATTATCAGCTTGTCAATTTTTGCAAGTGATAGGAATTTGATATCAATTTAGGGAGTACTGCCATCTTGACAATATTGTTTTAAAATTCATGCTTTTCCATTTACTAAGGTCTTCTCTAATTTCCTTAAACAATATTCTGTCATTTTCAAAGTACAAGTATTGCATTTTTATGTTAAATTAACCCTTAAATACTTTGTTATTTCTAGTGCTACATTTAAATTTATTGCAATTTGTTTCACAGCCTGACATATGGTCTATCCTTGAGAATATTCCAGGTGCTTGAGGAGAATTTTATTATTCTGTTGCTGGGTGGAGGATTCTATTGCTATCTGTTAGATGTAGTTTGTTTAGATATTATTCAAGTCTCTATTTCCTTGTTCGTCTTCTATTTAGTTGTTCCATGCATAAAATTATCTAAGGTGAGGTATTGAACTCTTCAACTATTACTGTAAAGTTATCTAATTTTTAAATTTTTGCTTCATATGTTTTTGTACTCTGCTGTTAGATTTACATGTTTACTTTTTATCTTTTTGATGGTTTAATTCTTTTAGAATTACAGAAATGTTTATCTTTGTCTCTAGTAACAACTTTTATCTTAAAATCTATGTTGCCTGATATCAGTAATAGCCACACCAGCTTTCTTTTGGTTACTATTCACATAATATATCTTTTTCCATTCTTTTACTTTCAATCTATTTCTGTCTTGAGGACAACATGTGCCTTGTATATATAGCATATAGTTGGATTGTCTTTTAAATTCATTCTGTAAGTCTCTGGCCAATTTATTCTGAGCTCATCTTTTTCTTATAATATTTAACAAAGGTAGCAATAATAGCCAACACACATTATTATGTTGTTTTCCTGTTTCTTCTAGAGATGCCATATAAGTTAATATGCAATATGCCTCCCAAGATAAGCTGATAACTTTCTGACACAACATGACATGTCTTGACCTATTTCCAGTCTCCAACATCAGTTTTCCTCTGAGCATGCTGTCAGATCATTAAGCTGTTAGAGCAGTGCCCTATTTCAATGTATAATATCTGTCTTAGTATAATATCTATATTACTCAGAGTACTATTAACTATGCTATATAATAAACGAGACCAAAAATCTAAATGGTCTAATCCAACACAGTTTTCTCACTGTGTCATCATTCAATACAGGTCAGTAACTACAGCATGGCTGTAGTAACAGTAACAGCTGCTTATATCTGGCAACTTGGCTGTCTCAAGAGTTCTTCATTTAAGGAAACACAGAAAATAGAGAGGAAGAGTGGCTGATAATGCAAAGGCTTTATGTCCAGTGTCAGAAATGACACATAGCACTTCCGCCTCATCTAATAGGCCAGACATATATAAGGCTCAAACTCAACTGCAACACAAATGGGAACATGTTGACACTTGGGGATCACTAGTAGTGTCCACTGTACCCTTATTCCACAAATACATCAGAATTTCACCTTCAAAAGGGGAGAAGGGTGGCAAGCGTCCACAAATTTACAAACACAGACCATTCAGGGTACTAAAAGGCATCATGATTAGGTGGTGTTGTCTCTGGATCTAGTCTGGGCTCAGATATTGAATCTGCTACTTATTAAGTGTGTCATACTTAAGCCCTGTAAGCTTCAGTTGCCTCATCTAAAAAGTAAGGATTAAGTATTGGTTTTTGTTGTTGTTGTTGTTGTTTTAGATGAAGTGAGATGGCTCATGTGCAGAGGGCAATACCTATCACACAGTAAGTATGTGATAGAGGTGACCTATTCTTAGCTTAAGAGAATGAAAATAATGGGATAGGAAATAAAACCAGACAGAGATTATTATTGTTAATGATATTTGCCTCTGCATACCTGATTGGCTCCAAGCCATGGCAGGAAAGTGCACGGCCAGACAGATAAAGTGCTAATGGGCCTATTCATATGAGATGAACAGGCATCTGATAATGATATCAACTCTCATCAGTGTATGGGCCAGACCTGAATATGTTTCCCTGAGGACCAAGAGGAAAGCTGCTTAATTGAAGTGCAATTTAAGTCTCAATCACATCCCCACTCACAGGAGAGTGGAGCTGCCTGCTTGGTGACCAGAAGCCTGGACTCTAAACTTTGGCTGCTTCTGGTGTTCCAAACCACAAGGCCCTGTGAATCCCAGTGGGAAGGCCTAGGGGGAAACCAGCCATTCTGAGTCTTTCTTCAACATTCGGAGAAAGCTGAACTAGGGGTTCTTGATGCTACAAAGGGACCCAAGAGATAAAGGAATCCACTGAACTGTGTAAGGTCAATCTAATGTCTGAATTCGAGGTCTTCAAATAAGAGGTGATCGAACACAGTAGAAGTCAAAGTATTGGTTCCAGAGCCAGACTGCCCAAGTTCAAACACCAACTCGTCCCCTGAATTAATCATGCGAATCAAAGAAGTCACCAACTCCTCCAAACCTTAAAAATAGCCAACTAGGATTTCTGTTATTGGGTTGCCATCTTGTGTTTGCCCCTCCTATCTACTTGCTACCCTTCTCCACCCTTACCTGGTTCCCAGCAGGCTGGCCATTATAAACTATATCCAGGGACTGCAGTTGCACCTGACAAATGGGAGGGTGGGAGGTGACATCTGGGTGCTTATTGCCCTGAATCCACACTGCTGGGTGGCTGAGGGTTGGTTGGTCCCCAAGGGCCACAGCTACTTATCTTGGGAGGCAGACTGCATATTAACTTATATGGCATCTCTAGAAGAAACTGGAAAACAACATAATAATGTGAGTTGGCTATTATTGTTACCTTTGTTAAATATTATAAGAAAACGATAAGCTCAGAATAAATTGGCCAGAGACTTACAGAATTAATTTACTGCTCTCTCCATGGGTTCCAGAGGCCCTACTTCCTCTTTTCCCTTCAGACGCAGGATGGTGACATCTCCTGCTGTCACTAGCCCCAAGATAGTACTGCAGCATTTCTTGTTGCTGTCACTAAGCTCAACTCACTTAATCTCCTTATTAAGTGCTTTTCAGTTAGCTACTTTTAAGTGAGCCAGGATCCTGTTGATAAAATGATGTGCTTGCAGTTATCACCCTTTCATCAACTGGCTCATGGTGATTCTGTTTCTTTGAGAACAGCTCTTATATAAGGGTGAGACCCTCACCCCCAGCAGCCATACCTGTGCTACATGACCCTTCAACCTGACTGGTCCAGGGAGAGATGCATGTGACTCAGGACAGGCCAATCAGGTTCTCCTCCCAGGAATATATTTGAACAGAGATAATAGGGAGCAAGAGCCACTAGAACTGCACCAGGTTTATCCCCAAAATCCATTCAGGGTACTTCTAAGGAGCCTACACGATCAGGCAAAAACGGGTTCCCCTTCTCCAAAGTTTTGATTATTGGACTCCTTCTGATAAGTATCCATGAGATCATCAATCATCCTTACATTTCTTCTTTATTTAGGTAGCCAGAATTGGTTTTTGTCACTTACAACCTGAAAAACCTCAACAAACCCAGCTTGCTTAGTATATGGCAAGCTTTCAATATCTTTTAGCAATTATCATCTGTGGAAGTGGGGCTAATAGTTGCCTCATAGGTTTTGTGAAACTTAAATGAGCCTATGAAGTCTATACTAAACCCTGATGGGTTCCCATAAGACTTGGGTTTGGAAAATTAAATAGAGGTTCTGAGTAAATCTCAACTGTTTCTCATGTCCTGCAAGAGATAGTATCAGTATCTCCAACCAATACAGCCCTAGAACAAAGATGTCATTTTGTCTGCTTGTGTTTCCTCATTTACACACTGTTCTGCCCACCTTTCCAGAGCATCTTGTAGGACTGTCAATCAAGTCAGGAGAAGCAAGAGGGACGAATAACCAAGCTGGCCTGTCACCTGGACACAGGAATGCTCACACCCAAGCAAGGACTAATGGAGTCCTCTGAGAAATCAGATTTGCTACTAGGTGTAATCTCTCTTTTATCTGAGATCATAAGAGTATGGGTCCTATAAGCCTTGAATCTTTGGAATTCTTTCAACATGTGGGCAAAGAGTGTAAGACCTTAATCCAACATTGAGGAAAGAAGGAACAAGAAATAGAAAGGAGAGAAACAGATTTCTGGCAAAAGTGTAGAGCCCCTTGAGGCAGCTATACCTGAAGCTGAAAACTGGAGTTTGCAATTATGAACACATATCCTTTTTTGTCTAGACTCATTTGAGATGGATACCTGTTATTTGCAACCAAAATAGTCCTACCTATTATATAAACCTCACTTTAAAAAAGTTTAGATACTGTCAGGATTGTTTCCTTTGTCTTAATAAGAGTCCTGGAAAATAAATGGGTTCAGAAATTGTTCTTCTATTTTTCTGATAGAAAAATCATTAGTATGTTAAGAAATGTATCCAAATCTATATGGAAGATCAATGACAGTGCCAGGGTGCCAAATGACAGGTGGATCAGGGTCCTTTCAAGGTCACATTATGGCTTTCTAAGTCCCAAAGACATTTGCCTTCATGAGCTCCTTCCTCCATAAAATAATACTTTAAATAAGTAAGTGAATAAATAAGTGAATTTTCTGAATACTATTTTATGAAATATTATCTTATAAAGAAGTATAATCTAGTCTGGGTTTGTTATAAATCATTTTTGTAATCATTTTTTATGTTTTTAAAAGAAACTAAAATTGACATTTTTTTCATGAGCCCTGAGCCCTAATATGTTTAATGGATAAGTTGACCCTGAGTCTCATTTGCAAATAATAATATAATAATAATAATAATAAAATGAGATTGTATAGGGAACATACTAAAGTATTCTGTTGACATATGTCATTGAACAAAATATAAAGGCTATTATTATTAAAAGAGGGGTGTATAGATCATACACTTACCCCACTCTCGAGGGGTAAGTGTATGATCTATATATGTGATTGTGAGATGATTTAAGCCAGAATCTCACATGGCTACACATGGGAGATGCCTAATGGAAGGAGACCAGAAGGATGGGGAGCCAATGACTTTGGGCAGTAAGGGGGCTTTTGCAGGCCAGTATCTACCCCTTCGAACCAGCATGAGGCACAGTGCAGCAGGACCCAGCATGAGGCACAGTGCAGAAGAAGCTAATCCTGGGCACCGATGGAGCCCACAGACATTTAGATATGTCTAGGTCCTGCTCTCCCACTGAACCAGACTAGTAGAAGCCACCTAGAAGGATCTGGCCAAAGAGGAGTTTGGAGGACAAGGCTGAAAAGAGAGTGACCATAGGAGGAATAGAGCTCACAGCATAGTCCAGATGTCATTTGTGAAATATAGAGTCCAAACATGGGAAAATGCTTGGGGAACTGGAGGGATCAAGAACAAGCCAGAATATAGTGTGGAGTTTCCATGTGAGGTTCAAGTCCAAAGCCATGAACCAAAGGTATTAAAGATTATCTTTAGTATCACTTGGCTCTGTGGCCCCCAAAATAGTCCCTGTTATTTTTTTTAATTTTTATTTATTTATTTATTTGCAGAACCAGGGATTGAACCCAGGGCCTCATGCACACTAGACAAGGACTCTGCCGCTAAACCATATCCCCATCCAGTCCCTGTTATCTTAAGGAGCCCATGCAGAGCCAGACATACTGGATAAAAATAATATTAGTCCACAAAACATAAGTACTAAAGATTTTCTCTTTTACTGTGAACTCTGAGCAACTGATGACAGACTGAAGATTCCCCATGATTGATTAAGTCCCATTTTAAGGAAAAAAAAATCATGTAAATACAGGAAATACAGTAAGCTTAAAATTCAGAAGAGGGTCAAGAAAGAAAATGAGGCCAAGATAATAAAAGGAGAGGATATCAACAGAATCAGGACAGAGATGATCCCCTTGGCCACATCTGGCTACAGTTACAGTCCCCTAGAGAAGAGGGATTAGCATCAATAGCTGAACAATATTTCATCCGATTTGTAGCTACTTGCATATATATGTTTGCTAAAAGTCACTTGTATAGTTCTCAGCCCCTAGTGTCAGCTCAGCCATTCAAAATTGACTTTTGTGTTGCTAATATCCTTAGGGAGTTCCAGGAGAAAGCTGTTTTCGGTATATGGTAGTAGAGACACTTGTTTTGTAGAACAATACCTAGAACAATACCCAAGCCAGCTGGATTCCAACAGGCAGTCACAGCTCAGATCCTAGTGTCCAGGTTGAGCAGACCAGGCTACTGCAGTCCCCAACCCCCTAGAAACTGTAGAACAAGCCAGAATGTTGGAGAAGGAGAGCTTCACTTGCCTCATTGCTCTATAGTTGTACCACATATTACAGAAATGCATGGGTTAATTGAGAAGCAAGTTCTGAACTAAGAACAGGATCACACATGTAGAAGCCCAAGAACAGCAAGAACTCTGATCACTGGAACATGACATGGGAACCTGCCAGCCAACTGGGCTGTTAGGTCAGTGAGAAATGTGCTGCTGGGAGATGCCAAGGTTCTGCAAGATGACCGAGGATTTTTCTGAGATGCTTCTTCCTAAGGCACTAAGAGAGTGGCAATCATAGCCCCAAGCTACAGGCCTTTGGCTGGGAAGTAGGAGGCCCCTATGGAAGTGCTGCCAGGGCACAGTGGCTTAGGCTGTCCTCAGAGATGCTGCTGCTCCTGGGGTCCCCTGCCTGCTCAGTCTGCCTGGGTTGTGGGCAGTGGAGGGGCTGCTGAGCTTATAGCAGCTTGGCCCACCCAGCCCTCCTTAAAACCTCCGTGGGAGTGCTGTGAGCCCTCTGAGGCTCCTGTCACTCATGAAGGAAATATTTTCAAGCTCTCTGCCTCCTTCTTTCCTCTCTTCAAAAGGCTAAAGTCTTATCTTTCCTTCTCTGTTTTCATAAATAGGTTGCTATTTTTATTTTTGTTTTTTCTCCAAACCCAAAACTTCAATAACCACAGAGAAACACAAAGGAAAGGAAACTGTGATAAATAGTCATTTCCCAGACTCCAGCCCAAACTCCTGGGGAGACTTTGCATCTTAACATCTGCTCTAAACTGCAGACCAGAGATTTTAACTTTCAACTTGGAAGCAAAATGGTCTTCTCTAAGGATACTCCATAGAGGAAAAACGAACTCAAACTCACTTTCTCCCACTACATACTCACAACACAGATCACTCCAGGGATCCCAAAATGTTGTGGGGGTGGGGGGTGGGGGGTCCTCCCCACTAGCAAGCACTTCTGCCGCAGACACCAGCTGCGCATCCTCTAATTCAGTTCTGACACTATCTACCTGGAGGCAGCATTCATCTCACAAGACTGCCCTCTCTTCACGTTCCAGTCACAAATCTAGGCCTCTAACTTGCAGGCTGCAAATTGGGGATTCCATACTCGTTTCCTTGGATTCCATGAATTTGCTAGAGGGGCTCACAAAACTCAGGAAAATGCTTATATTTACTGCTTTATTATAAAGGCTATTTTAAAGGATAAATAAGTGGCCAAATAAAGAGATACATAGGGCAAGGCATGGCAAGGTCCTGTGAAGATGGGGTGCGCCACCCGCCCAGCACATGGGCGAGCTCTTGTTCACCTTCCTGTAGGCCTCTGAGTGTTCAGCTGCTCAGCAACTCCCCAAATCCTGTCCTCTTGGGGTTTTATGGAGAGCTCATTGCTTCAGCACGACTGAAGTGTGGATGGTCATGTAGAAATGTGATTGGACAAGAAGAGTCTGAGCTGATGCCAATAGACTAAGTGGGGAACCCAGCAAGGCCCATCTGCTGAGATTCTTCTGGGCCTCTCAGCAGCATTTCTTCCTTCCAGGTATGGGGGGGGGGAACCCTTCCCGAAATGGAGGTTTTAGGGTCTGCTGTCAGACAAGCAGTTCAGAGAATTTCTTTACACCCAGCGGCAAGATAGAAAGGCAGGGGAAGATCCCAGTACAGTTTTAGATGCTGTGACCTTGTCTTGGTGAAGAAAGAGTCCAGTTTCTATGGCCTGTGTTGGCAGGAGGAGAGACGAAAAAGCCAATGACAGAAACTTTGCTTCCTGAGGCTGCTTCTGAGGGTTAAGGCGCCCCAACATTACAACAAGACTGTCACCTTTATCTTTCAAAGCTGTTCCAAATCAGTTTCAGGAACCAAAGAAGAAAGGCCCAATACTTTAACCTTATTGTTCCAGTCATTTAGGAAACAACAGGAGCTGGGAACCTGTGGAGGGGGTATGTGTCCTAGTGTCACAGCTTCTTTTAACCACACTCTTCAAAGAGAGACACAAAGGAGCACCCTGTGTGTCTCGCACCAGGACTCTCCATTCAAAAGAAAGCTGGGAGTCGGCAGCACCAGCTACAAGTGACACCCCAAGTCCTCCCTCTCTGCTAGTCTCAGGCCCTCCCAGCTGTTGGAGTCCCACTCTTCACAGTTGAACCTGGTGACACTCCTGACCATGTGGAAAATTACCCCCCAAAAGTTGTGAGTAGGAGATGCCTGCGAGGCATGCAGATGGAGACTCCAGTGAGCCGCTGGAGTTCAGGGAAGACTCCAGGACTGGAGACAAACACGTGGGAGGCCTTGGTATACATGAGGTATTTAAAAGCCCCAGGACCAGATGAGAGCAACTGTGGAAACTGTGTTTAAAGACGAACATGACCAAGGAAAAAGTCCATGGAAATTCCAGAAGAGCAAAAGAGAGAGTATGGATAGCCAGTGGTGTAGCAGACAAATAAGAAGAATGTGTTATCCTGCAGGGCAAAAGAAGCGAGTCTTTCAAGAAGAAAGGATTGGACAGGCAGGTGATGCACACCTATAAGCCCAGCTACCCAGGAGGCTGAGACAGGAGGATCACAAGTTGGAGGCCAGCCTGGATGACTTAGCAAGACCTTGTCAAATAAAAAATAAAAAGGGCTAGGGATATAGCTCAGTGGTAGAGCACCCTTGGGTTCCGTCATTGCATAATGATATCTACTATGAATGTTTTAAAACACAAGCAAAGCAAAGTGGTGTTCTAATTTGGGAGAAGGGCACCTACCCTAGACAGAGGAGACTAAGCAAGCCTCTCTGAAGAGGTAAATATGAACTTCTGTGTGAATGACCAGGAGCTAGGGCTGAAGTGAGCATTCTAGGCAGAAGGAAGAGCAGTGTCCTGTCAACAGCGCAGCCGACACGATGCTGAATGCAGAGTCTGGAGGAGAAAGAGGAGGAGGAGGAGCGAGTGGCCAAGTGCGGGGAACGCTGCTAAGAGACTGGATGTTATGGAGATAGCGAAGTCACTGTGGGATTTGGCAACAAGCAGACTGTGGGTGCCATTGACGAGAGCAGTTTTAAGTGACTGATGGAGACAGGAGAAAATGTTGACGATGATGAGGATTTCTGGTCGAGCACGGATGGTTAGACACATGTGACACTCCATTCCTTCCTGACTCCCACTGTAATAACTGTAAGTAACAAAGTCAAGGTTTCAAAATGACCCCACAAAACCAAGAGAATGGCGTGAAGGTAACAGAAAACAAAAGAAGTCAATAATTGTTAGGTGGGGTGAGAGGCCGGGAATTGGTTACACATTTACCAAGGAAGGCTGAAACTGAAGCCACGGAAGAGAGGGATGCCAACAAGAAGCCAGCCAGGGCCAGCCACTGACCTCACAAAGGCTCTTGGATTGAAGACAGTGTGAGAGATGGGGCGAAAACAGGAGGGTGGGCCTAAGTCTTTATAAGAAGACTGACTCCCCCGGAACCCCACCCAACCCTGTACTGCCAGCAAGCTCTGGGCGAGGGGTGTCAACGCTTTTTGTTTCCCATTCACTGTACAGAAAGCAAGGGGTTAGGTAAAATTTGCATTGCAAATGATGAGACTCCTCCCACCCTCCCGAGTGCTGCAGCCTGGCAGGCTGACAGCCTTCTCTGTAGGAGACTCAGGAGCTGCAGGGTTACACCCACTCTGGGCCAATGGCCAGGTTGGCCTGTGCAGTTGAGAGGAGAGAGAAGGCAGCAGAGAGGAAGGAGGCTGCTACACAGGAAACAGAGCCAGCTTTGGGTGCCAGCCTCAGGCCAGGACCATGGGATTCTTCCAATGCCATGTCAGGAGGATGCCCATCGTGCCCACATGGCACATATCCTCTCCTTGAGGAGCTTGGAGACTTCTGACCTCGCAGCCTGTTGATAGAGATAAGCACCACAAGTACACAATGCATAGAAGGCTGATCTTCCAGACAGGGTGGGAGCATCATTTGTAATCTTCCTCCATAATTGTTATGCAGAGGTGGCTGAATGAGCTACAGGCTGTTCCTTCCCAGGGACTCTAAAATGGTCTGGAAAAAAAAAAAAAAAATCTAACTGCTTGTCTGGAGGTTCCAATAAGATAAGCAGCGGTCCCAGGTTGCTAGGCAGCATCTTGTGCAGCCACCACACGGTACAGATAGAGAAGCGCTAACCCCAGGGCTGCAAGGGCCCAGCATACTGTTTACCATTCCCAAAGTAAGAACTTGAAGGACTCAAAGAGAGGCTTTGGACACTTTATTACCCCTGCGCTCCTTGGTGGCCCCAGGGAAGGCTACGTAGAGGGCCCCACCTGGCCTACAAGCAGAGGGCATATAGGACAGGCCGCATGCCCACTGTGCAGATGGTCTTCTTCCGATGTTTTATGAGTACATTCCTTTACTTTACAACCAAGGTCTCTGTGCTTTGATCCTCATCTAAAGATTGGAGGCAAGGGAAGGGGCCAGTTTCCCCTCTCCATTTCCTTCCTATCACATTCTTTGGAGTCCTTTCTATCTCACCACCAGGAATAACAAGTGACTAGTGTTCACCCCAACAGGAAGGCAAAGCCCAGAGGATTTTAGGCAATCTGCCTAATTAACAGAATTTTATCAATAAAAGAAGTAGTTAAAAACACAACCCAACCTCTTGACTTTCAGCCCCTATGTCTTTCCACGGCCCATGTTATTGTTGGGGTGTCTGGGTCCTTGGTGTCCCTAAAAAGAATTGAGCAAGACACACAAAAGTGACAGGCAAGGTACTGATTTACTGACGGTAAAGGAAGTATCCCATAGGGCAGAGTGGAGTGGGCCCAATGTCTGGAAATCAGGCTCTCACTGAGTTGCTGAAGCTGGCTTTGAACTCGCAAGCCTCCTGCCTCGGTCTCCCGAGCCACTGGGTACAGGCATGCACCACTGCGTCCAGCTGGAAAGTGGGCTTTATATGCTGACTTGTGTGACATTTTCTTTCCTATACAAACTGGATTGAAGACCTTAGCCCATTTGCTTCCATTTGTTACCTTATGATACCTGATTAGAATATTGTCCAATCCCCCCACCTTGTCACTGGTTACTTTTGCAAACCTAATTAGAATGCTGCTCACTTTTGGGCATTTTAAAATATCAAATCTGTGGCAGGAATTGTCATGGTGATAAGTCCTCAGTGGCAGGAGTTGTCATGGTGACGGGACTTTTCATAAACAGGGACATGACTCCTCTCCCTGTGTTGTCCTCAAGCAGTGTCTTTCTTATGCCCTGTCTTCTCCATCTTGGGGTCGCTGAATTCTTCCCTAACCCCCGCACTCCCTCTCACTAGACAAGATTGATTTGAAACTTAATGTGATAGCCAAAGACTGTTATTTCCAAGGCACTGCTGAAATGAAAATACTAAACCACAAAGCCGTAGATGCGATTTTTGCATAATAGACAAAACGCTGAATGCAGAGTCCAGCGTGTAGGTTCTAGTTCCACTCTGTCCTCTCACTCTTAGGCAAGGTATTCCCTTCTCCAGATCTTATTTTCCTCATCTGAAGAATGTGGGAGAGAGCAGTGCCGAGAGCCAAGAAGTCCATGGGACTGGGAGCATCACCGGTACAGGCCTCTAAGCTTGAGGTTCTTGTAAGGACTCCTTATTTACTTAAATGCCTAAGCAAATTTGGTATTTTATTCCTGTAATCATAGTTTTTAATGATTTATGTTTGTTAATATAAACATAAATGGAGGTAATATTTCAGCCAATATTTACATCCAATTGATGCTCCAGGAAAATGATCTGTATTCATTCTAACTTTGCTTATTCTTGGATAGGCCGAGGCTACAAGCCCTCCTTCTAATGTCCACTGTGAAGGAAAGGACAAATGTGTTAAAGAAGAAATTGTCAGGCTAGTTCCACTAAGGGCCAACCTGTATGGTTCTGTCCACCAATTTTCCAAGGAATCAGAGATGCCTCACTCAATCCACAAAATACTGGACCCCAGGGAGATCCCCTTCCTGAATCCAAAATTATCCTTTCCCACAGAAGGAAAAAATCCGAGAGTTGAAATTCCCTTCAATAAGATCCCAAGGGAGGTGAAAGCCTGGGTCCAAGCTCCATGACCAGTCCCCAGGGATGCTGAAGGAGCTCTCACTTGCTGGTGTGCACAGCTCTCCTGGGAGACTGGCAGCCATTTCTCTCCTTGCTCCCCAGGAGGGGAGGCCCCAGGGGAAGACCAGGACAAAGGCTGGGCCAAAGAGCCTGCTCCTCCCACCTTCTCTCACTCCTCCTTCTTCTGGCTCTCTCTGCTTTCCCTGCTCTCTCCCTCCCCCATGTAGTGATCCTGCCAAAGTCCCTTTCTGTAATCCTGACCTTGTCCCTGACCTGGTTTCCATCCCTCTCTGCCTCACAGTGATACAAGATTCCCTGCTTGGTCCCCATCCCACCCCACCCCCTGGATTCCCTGTCAGTAAACATGACAGAATGTTTTGAAGTTCAGTTTCAGGCAGGCATCCTCAGTGGATGAGGGCCCTTGAGGACATGGCAGTAGCAACTGGCTACACCTCCCAGTTTCTATCTAGGCCTGGACAGTTCCCCCTAAACTGCTGGTTCAATTCCAGCTAAGAGACATTATCAAGGCCCACTTTGGGCCCATCTCTGTACTAGGTTCTAGAGTGCCAGTTGTTAGGTACACACAGCCTGGCCTAACCCTGAGGGGAAACAGAGCTGAAAAGCCATAATTGCCATCTGCTGGCTACTCAGAGAAGATACTTGGTAAATATAGAAGAGCGAGGGAGTGGGCAGAAATCAAGGTAGCCAGTCTTCCTATGACCACCCCACCCCAGTGTCAGATCTCTGAAGTATGACTCCCCACACGACATTATATCAGTAGAGACCAGGATGTAGGCCTGCCTGGGCCTGAGCAGGGGAGCAAATAAAAAGAACCAGGATTGTAACCCAAATTAGCCATTCCTGAGCCAGACTTCCATTTTTCCTTACCTAATTCACAGAACAGTGGGCCCAGGAGAGCCCACCTACCCCCCAGAGATAGATGTGGGAAGCTCAGGACTGTTCAATAGCACTGCATTAAGGTACCAATTTCTGATTTGGTCTTGTCCTCAGAGTAAGACCAAAAAGACTGTGTGCATTATAACAAGAAGGAGAAGAGAATGATGAAAGGAAGATCCAAGGATGCAGAATGAGAAAGCGATGTGGAGAGCAAGAAGACAACAAGCAAAAGGCAGAGTTGGCTGCGGATCTCTGCAAGTGGACTCTGAGCTAATGAGATACAGATGATCAGCATCTTGTGTGCCCAGAGACAGGACCCATCCAGTCCTTCCCTGCTTACCTCATGTTATGGTTTGGACATGAGGTGGGCCCCAAAAACTCTTGTGTTAATGCAGGCATGTTCAAAGGTGAAGTGATTGGATTGTGAGCTGTTACCTAGTCAGTCCATCCTAGTTTGAATGGACAAACTGGGGCAGGTGGAGGTGGCTGGAGGAGGTGGATCACTGAGAAGAGGTGCCCTAGAAGGATTCATCTTCCCTATAGCTCCTTCCCTCTTACCTCTCTCTGCTTCCTGGCTGTCATGAACGGAGCAGTGCTCCTCCACCATGCCCTTCCACCATGATGTTCTGCCTCACCGTGCGCCCAGCGCAATAGACTCCATCATTTATGGACTGAGACCTCTGAAACCGTGACCCCCAAATAAACTTCCTCCTCTAAGTTGTTCTTGTTAGGTTTTGTGTTCATCATGATGCAAAGCTGACTATGACACCTGGCCTGAGTTCTAGGGTTTAAGGGAAATGGTGCTATAGACACTTGGTCTCTATCAAATTAGCTTCCTATGGTGGTTGCCGGAAGGGCTCCCACCCTGGACCTTATTCAGGTAGTCACCCAACATACACCATTTTTAGAACTCAAAAACACAGGATTTTGCCTGGTAGACTGGCCTGTGATTATAGTTCAGAAACTGGGAAGCTGAGGCAGGAGGATTGCTTGAGGCTAAGAGTCAAGACCAGTCTGGGCAAATAGTGAAACCCTGTCTCAAAAACAAACAAACAAACAAACAAAAACAGAACTTGATTATTCATAACCCTTGGTTCCTGCTGTACTTTGGATATGTTTTGAGACTGTTCCCCAAGTGTTCATGTGTTAGGAGCTTGGTCCCTAGTGCAGTGGTGCTGAGAGATGGAGGAACTTTCAAGAGGTGGAGCCTAATGGGAGGGCCTTACGTCATTGGAGAAGCTGCCATCAGAAGAAGTGATGGTAGCTCTCATGGGACCCCAAGAATAAGTAATTCTGACCTCTGAATTGTTCTCTGGCTTCCTGTTTCAAGACATGATCTTTTCCTCCCACATATGATCCCATTATTAATGCCATCCATTATTAGACCCTCCCCAAAGTTAAAACCAATAGGCTACCCAATATTGGACTTGAACCTTCAGAACAGTGAGTTTTAAAACACCTCTTTTCTTTATAATGTTAGTCTGCCTTCAGTATTTCAGGATAGTAACACAGAATTGACTAATACAGTTCCTAACATATTTTTAGGTTAATCTATGGCCCTTTCTTATTATTTTACTATGTCATGCCTAATGATTTCTGGAAACGTATTCAAAAGTCACATGACTGAATTGGCCAGGCACAGTGATGCATACTTGTAATCTCAGCTACTCATGATGCTAAGGCATGAGGATTGAAGTTTGAGCACAGCTTCAGCAACTTAGCCAAACTTTGTCTCAAAATCAAATTTTTTAAAAGGGCTGGGATTTAGCTGGTAGAGCTCTTGCCTCTTGTGCATGAGACAAAAAAAAACAAAACAAAACAAAAACAAAATACCAAATTGAATTATGGATATGGGGTTGTACTCAGAAAGCTAAAATATATTAGCTTCTTCAGGGGCTAAAAGGACTTTTGGGTTCCATCCAAAACACACAGGAACTGAGAACATCCCAGAAAAACGAAAAGTCATGGCTTCTTTATGCTGAAACACAGAAATCCAAGAGCCATTCCTTTCCAGAAGCCCTCCACCCCCAGGACTCCCACACTAAATGCACCTCTCTGAGCTAGTAATTGGGGAGTCGTGCCCCAGAGGGTGAAGCAGGCTCTCCACATGTTTTGTAAGGCCAAAGAGCCAAGAATGGCTTTTACATTTTTCAGTGATTGAGAGAAAAAAATCAAAAGAAAAATAAGACTTTGTGACCCATAAAAATTACATGAATCCAAATTTCAGCATCCATAAATAAAATGTATTAGAATACAGCCATACTCATTTACTACTTAGTGTTGACTGCTTTCACACTACACTAGCAAAGTTAAGTAGTTTTGACCAAGACTGTGTGACCCATGAACCTAAGGTAATTACCACCTAGTCCTTTACAGAACAGTTTGCCAACTCTGGCTCTAGACCAGAGCACAGAAAGAGAGTTCAACACACATGTGTCTGACAGGTCTCACTTCTTCTACCATCGCAAGCTTTTTTCTCCTTCCTCCCACAATTCTCTGTGAACAATAAGTGAGTGTTTACTTATTTCCCTTATCTCAGATCGTCATCCTTTCTGACTTTAGCTTGGGTACCCTTCCTAGGTCAAAGCTTCCCAGTGGAAGTGCTTCAAATTGGCAATAGGAGTACAGCAAAATGGCGGTGCCCTGGGTCCTCAGGTGAGGGAGCAGCTGGAGCACACAGACTGGTCATTCCTGGGAAGAGCCTCACCTACAGCTGCCAAGAGCAGGCCCCACCAACAGTCAAGGACTGTGATCTTCCCCCAAGCAGTGACTACCACCATTAGCAATGACAAGGCTACCACCATTTGACATGTCCTTCAGCAGCCAGCTGTTCCATGCTCTGCTGCCCACTGTGGCCAGAGGCCAGAGGAACTGCTGGAGGAGCAGGAGTCCCATCTGCCTGGGAGCAAAGAGCACAGGTCAAGAGAGGTGGGGCTGGGGGCTAGGAGAACAGGAGGGGACTCTTGGTGGCTTCAGTATTACAAAGGATGATGATCTGACATAAATCTCCATTTTCACCCATTTTACAGAAACCGTACTTCATTGTCCAAACAGGTACATGTGATTTTTTAAAAATCAAGTTTAACAATGTATAACTTATGTAAAATAAAACATACTCATTTTAAATATGCAGTACAATGAGTTTTCACAAATATATGTATATATGGTGATCCAGCACTACCATAATCAAAATAAAAAAACTTTCCTCTCGTGGAATGAATATGACATAACTTTCCTAGGTACATATACAACACACCACAGTGAATCTCTACATCAATACAGCCACAAGACTGGGATCCTAATTAGAATAAGACATACTTCATATTTGTATAAATATGTCAATATGATTCCACTGTCATGTATAACTATCCACTGTCATGTATAACTAAAAAGAATGAATTTTAAAAGAAGAAGAAGAAAGACTTGTCATCACTCTTCCAAAGTCCCAATGTTCCCTTTGCCGTCACCCCCCTCCATCCCATCACCCAGCACCACTGCCCAAACAACTACTCATCTGCATTCTATCACCACAAATTAGTTTTGCCTGTTCTAGAATTTCAAATAAATGGACTATACGGCATGTACTTTTTTGTGTCTGGCTTCTTTCAGTCAGGATAATGTTTTGAGACTCATCTATGTTATGTGTATCAATACCAGACTGGGACACTTCTGTTTGTTTTCCAGCGGAAGGAGGTGATGTTGAATAGGGATGTCAGGCCAGAAGGCATGAATCAGACATGCCTTCAGGACAAGTCAGGACAACGGTCACTCTAGGTACATGGGCTATTTCTGTCTTTCACAGCAATGGAGCTTTTTAGTCATTGCTCTAAAACTGCTTGCGTATTCTACAAATCAGTGCATCACCATTATATTAGTGCACTTGAACCAAAACACGTGAGTGCTAAATCCAATGCCCATTGCAAGATATTTCAACAGTGCATTTGTCAAAGGGGCAAAAAAAATCCTATTTCTGTTCTTTAAATATAATTTCAACTGCTGTATACTTTTAAGTGGTTGTAAACTGCTTACCATTTTTCATCACCAATTTTACAATCAAAATTTATTGTCAATGATGCTTACCAAGAATTTGAAGAAATCATGAAAACTCTGGATCAAAATTTTCATGTTGCCATTTCAAGTGTACAATTAGATATAAATTATGATGTGCTAATTGAACCACGCTTGTGTTTCACAATAAAATGTTTAAAATTATTTTATTTAGAATTTTGTACAAATTCAGCATCTAATGTTTTCCTCTACTTTGGACTTGACCAGATCTCTGCCTGGTGTGCATTCTCTTTTCCTAGGTGTGCTGTCATGAGCTGGGAAAGATAAGGCAGCACTGGGAGAACCCAGCTCCTTGGCTGAAGAGGTCTCTCCTGCCCCCTAGTGATCACTTCTGTAGCTGGGTCTCAAAGGGAAAATGGCAATGTAACGGATAATTAGACTAGTTTTGTATTTGCAAAGCTATCACCCCTGTTATACAGGCGTTGCACCTATCTTGGGTCCCGCAGGCATCCCACTTCACAGACATCCCCCTGGTGCTCTATGGGGCCTGGAAGGTCCAGTCTGTGTCTCCTCTTCCACGATTCCGCCACCCTCTCTGCTCCTGTCTTCACCCCTACTACAACAAGAGTCAAAGTCTTCACCATCCCCAGTAAGACCACCCTTGACATCACCTTAGAACCTCTGAATCCCCTTCTTTACCCCGTTCAGATGCAAATGCCAGAAGAGGGGAGAGGGGATCATAAGCCTAGAGGAGAACACCACCTGTTCAGCAGTCTGACATCAACAAGCAAACCCAGGTCCCAGGTATCTAGAGGTCTTGACACGTTGAGGGGAAAGGGTCCAGTTCCACCATAAACACTTTTCTCACCCCATTGTCTGGCCATAGTCTCAGCCATTTCTCCCCTAGCAGTAGCAGGTAGTAAGTGGCCATCAAGAGAGAATGTAAAATTATCATCCAGTAGTTGTTATATAAAGTATCCATTTTGAAGTATCAATGAGTGGAAGTGAAAGTCATATAAAAATTATATGAAAATTGCAACATATTGAAGTTTAGAATCACTTATACAGGAAAGAAAAAACGTGTTGAGGACAACTGGCATTGGATCTGAAATAAAGACTATTAGACCTTTGCTGTTGGGATAAGTTTAGTTCTATTCCAAGTGCAAACTCAGAAAACTACAAATTCTATATAGTATGTTTTGGTGTTTGGTCTATCTCATCTTCCACTTGATCTGCTACATTTGGGAATCTCTGCAGGCAGAGGCCCTGGACTCCCTGTCTGGCCCTCTATCTCCCAGATGGAGATGCAAAAGTCCATTCTAGGAAGAGCTGTCAAAAGATTAAATTATAACCAGGAGTGGGCAGTTTGTACTGCTAGGATGAACATCAGAGGATTTGTCTCAGCCTTTGTTTCTAAGTGGAACTTTCCTTAGTACCCCTTCTCCCAGGAGAGCTCACCAAGGTCCAGTCCTGGTATCTAATTAATCCCCTTTTCTTGGACTATGTGAGTAGACTTACCTTGGGATACAGAATTTGGCAGTATCAGCCCAATCTCTTCCTAGTCAAATATGTCACAGCAAGACAGGTTCACTAATGTCCAGATGAACAGGCTCTGGTCATGCCTCACTGGGAATTATTGGGCAGATGTCCTGGGCCCCCACCTGTTGGTATCAGAATCAGTGGGGCCCGACACGAATTCTACACAAGATAGTAGTCATCAACAGATGAGTCCCCTGAGTCACCATGGGACTAAAGTTCAAAGAGATCTTGAGGAATCTTCACCTCTCACATGGGTCTTTCTGAAGATGAATTTTATCATGGGTTCTGTATCAAGCAGGACTTTTCTGATTACTAATGATCAAAACAAATTCTAACTGGCTAAAGTAAAAAAATAAATAAATAAATAAGAATACAAAGAGCCCATAAAATTAAAAAGTCCCAGGAAGGCCAGCATCAGGGCAGGCTGCACTCCAAGTTCTACTATTTGGCATCCCTTGGTCTAGTTTTGCCTCTGTTCTACTCTCCTTGTTGGCTTTCATCTGGGATTTCACGTCTAAGGAAAATGACTATCAGCAGCTCCAAGCTTCATCTTCCCAGATGCAAATACAACAGGAAAAGAACAAGTCTCTTCCCCAAAACCCATATCTTTGAAATTCACCATGAAAGACCACTGTTGGAGCAGGGCATGCTGGCACATGGCTGTAATCCCAGCTATTCAGGAGGCTGATGCAGGAGGATCCCAAGTTCAAGGCCAGCCTCAGTAACTTAATGAGAACCTGTCTCAAAATAAAAAGGGCTGGGGACATAAATCAGTGAGATAGTGCCCCTGGGTTCAACCCCCAGTTCCTCAAAGAAGAAGATGAAGGAGAAGGAGGAGGGGAGAAAGGAAGGAAGGAAGACCACTGTTGGGCCATGTGCCAGTCCCTGATGTAAGTGCCATAGTCCTAGTGATGGAGCAGAACACATTTCCTCCTCTGAAGCCTGGCTACCACAGCAAGAGCAACCTGAAGCCCCCATTTCTCAATCAAATTGACTTTCCATGGCCATTTCCAGGTCTCAACTTCTGCAGAACACTTTGTCCGCCCATCTTCCCTTCTCGTCCCTGGCCATCCACCAGAGGCCTGCCCTGGGGAGCCTCTCTGGCCCTCTCTGGTTCTCATTATAACGTGCTTCTCAGTGCCCTCTCCTCCATCCCCAAGTTTAGGCCTGAACTCAGGGACTGTGAGAGCTTCTTCCAACCTCATGAAACTTTTAGCATCAGTCAGTCAGAATTATGGGGAACACAGGGAAAGACCGCGCCTCTCGGTGTGCTGGTCACTCCCTAGGCCCTTGTCCGGCTGCCACGCACCGGGGACCGGCTGCTGCATGCAAAGGTCTGGGAAAGCAGAGGCAGAGTGGGAGCCATTCAGGAAACCAAACCCCTCACCCAGCTCCCTCCTAGATGGCCCAGACTTTGAAGGGCCAAGAATATTGGACTGTATCCAATAACACACAGTAGTCTAAAGGCTCACTGGGTGAGTGAGTAACTGGATAGGTGAATAAACAGATAAGTAATGTGAGCACAGAGATGGAAAGTGACTTGCTCCACATCACCCAGCAAACAAGTGGTAGACATAGGGCCGAACTCCGGCCTCCTGTGCCTATCCTGCCGCTCCCTCCCAGGGCTGTCTGAAACCTGGAGATTATCAGCCATGCTCCACTTCTCAGAGGAGCCAGACCTGGAACTCCTGAGCTCCGAGAAAAAGCAGAGGCCTAGGGATTAGCAACATGGACAGTCAGGCAGAACCAGCAACTGGGAAATCTCAGGAAGGCTCCAGCTGGCGCCTGCCTTTGAGGCTGAGAAATTCTAGGAATACTGAATTCTCTGATAGCGAGGTAGAGACAGGCAGAGGGAGCTATCCCCAAGCTCAAGTGTGCTTTGCTTTTGGTGAATCCAGCCAGACTTTGAGGACAGTTCATCTATGACAAAGCCCAGGGCTCAGCCGCAGGGGACCACACCCGCTTTGGTGGGTGGAGGGGCTCTGGCCTCCAAAGACCTTGGCAGTCCCCCTGCTGAACCTGGCATTTTGCCTCAGGTCCCAGAACTGGAATTAAAAAGGGCAAGGACTAGTATCTAGGGTGGAGAGAAGGAGGCCCTTTGGCTCCCAGTTTAGGGGTTTGTAAAACTAGTTTGAATTAGGACCTCAGAGGTGAACAATGGCCCAGAATTTACACAGAAGCAAGACTTTGTGTATGGCTCACTACTGTATCCCCAATGTCTGCAATAGAACCAGGCACATGAAAGTGCCCAGTAAATAGTTAAATTAGTAATGGATCCTCTTAAGGGGTGGGGGAGCAATATTTTTTAAAATACTTTTGAAATTTCCTCTACGATTTATTATCATATCATAAAAAGTCTGGGTGAAGTCAAGTCAATGCATATACAGTGGTTGGTTAGAAACTTTCTGTTCTCACAGAAGCTGCTCACCCCATATAGAACACTTCATTCTCTGCTCTGTCAAACATGTTTGAAGGATGCTGAAAATATTAGGCTGAATATCAGAATATTTTAATCTTAGGAACACCGAGGTATCTATCAGTGGCAGATGTGAAGGAGAAAAAAAAAAAACACTTTTCAGAACATTTTCACAATTAAAAAAAAAAAAAAAGAATACCCAGGCAGGGTGGCACACACCTGTAATCCCAGTGACTTGGGAGGCTGAGGCAAGAGGATCACAAGTTCAAAGCGAGCCTCAACAACATAGTGAGGCCATAAGCAACTTAGTGGGACCCTGTCTCAAAATAAAAATAAAAAGGCTAGGGATGTGGATCAGTGATTAAACAACCCTGGGTTTAACCCCTAGTATAAAAAATATGTTCAGATTTTTACAATTGAGTTTCCTATTATTATGTCCATTTCATGAATATGAAAACTATGCTGTTGGCTGGCACTTGATTTATAGCCTGGGATGGGGGGAGAAATATATATATGAATCCTCAAGTTCAAACACATGGATGAACTCAGAGGACACGAATCCTCAAGGAAATGCAAATGAAAACCACCATGAGTTATCACCTGTTGAAATATATATATATATATATATATATATATATATATATATATATATATATATATATATATATATATATATCACAAGCATTTATATATCTGCTTGACATCCCCCAAGAACTTGCTTTGCCACTGTGAGTAGCTTCTTCCCCATCTCTTGACCTGTTTTCCCTTATTTTATTTTATTTACAGTACTGGGAATTGAACCAAGGTCCTCAAGCATGCTAGGCAAGTGCTCTACCACTAAGCTTCATCCCCAGCCCCCATTTTCCATATTGAGGTCTCCAAGTCAGGCCCTTAGCTCCTGCAGTGGAGATGGGAGGTGGGATGGTCTGCACACCTTAAATTGCTTCCTGCTCTCATAAAGGTCATGGATGAGACTTTATCCCACTTCCACACACACACTCCCAAAGGAGTGGCTGTCTGAGGGTTGTTTTGGCCCTAGCAGGTCTGAGGCCACCAATTCCTTTGGATCTCTCTATGCAAGAGCCAGAAAGGACTTATCTGTGGAAGGGAGGGGTTAGGAAAGTGGGAAAGAAAAGGATAGAGGAAGATCTACAAATGACCAGGTACAGGAAAAGTTGCTCAATATCATAAATCCTCAAGGGAATGCAAATGAAAACCACCATGAGTTATCACCTATTAAAATGGCTATCATCAAGAAGACAAACCAGGCTGAGGATGTAGCTCAGTGACAGAGCACTTGCCTAGCAATGCACAAGGCCCTGGGTTCCATCCCCAACACCAAAAATAGAGAGAGAGAAAGAGAGAGAGAACACAAACCATAACAAGTACTGACAAGGATGTGGGGAAAGAGAACAGATTGTACACTGCTGATGAGAATGTAAAATTAGTACAGCCATAAAGAAAATTGTGAAAGTGCCTCTAAAAATTACAAATAGGACAACCATACAAGCCAGCAATCCTACTACTGGTATATGCCTAAAGGAAATAAAATCACCACCCTATAAAAACATCTGCACTTCCATGTTCAGTGCAGCACTAATCACTATAGCCAAGACATAGAAACAGCCTAAGCCTAAGCATCATCAACAGACCAATGGATAAAGAAACTGTGAGATATATATATTACAAAGTAATACTATTCAGCCTTTGAAAAGGAGATCCCGTCATTCGAAACACATGGATGAACTCAGAGGACATGATGTTAAGTGAAATAAACTAGACACAGGGGGAAAAATGCTGCACTATCTCACTTATAGATGGAAACCTTTTTAAAATTGAATGTATAGATACAGAAGAATCCAAGCTAGGTGTGGTAGCACACACTTAGAATCCCAAGCTACTCAGGAGGCTGAGGCAGGAGGATCACAAGTTCGAAGCCAATCTTAGCAACTTAGCCAGATACTGTTTCAAAACTTAAAAAAATAAAAATAAAAGGAACTGGGAATGTGGCTGAGTGGTTAAGTGTTCCTGGGTTCAACCCCCAGTAAAAAAACAAACAAACAACAACAAACAAAAAAAAAAAACAGAAGAATGTTGACTGTCTAGGAGTAGTTGGGGAGATGTGAGTTACAGAGAAAAAAAGTTGTAGTTATGCATGAGCATTATTGTTAATAATCTGGCAAATGTACTAGGAATTCCTCGAGAGAAGAGTGTAGGTATTAATGTTATCACCAAAACAAAGAGAAACTTGAGGAAGAAAAGAGAAGAAAATACCTTAGATAATGGATATGTCAGTTTGCTTGGTTTTAGATTAGATGATAGATAGACCAAGACATCATATTGTACACCTTAAATTTATGCAACAGAGAAATGAAATAAAAGAGACCAGGAGACACCCAGCCTCCTACCTATGCCCCACCCTCTCCTCCCCTTTCCCCTCCCACTCAGGTAGACTCCAGGCTCCCCAGGCCTTGAAAGGACTCCTTTGTAAAATCCCTGGCAGAAGGGCCCCATCCAGGACCTAGCTATTCAGCACCCACAGGGAGCTGGGACCAGCTGTGCTGGGCTCAGAGAACCCATAGATGAGGGAGAAGCGATTCTCCGAGTAGGGAGTGGGGAAGGGGAGGGATAGGCAGACCAGTCTCCTGCCATCTTGCCTGGAAAGTGTTCAGAGGAGGCAAGTCCAGAGCTGTGAAGACATGAAGGAGGAAGAGATTGGTCAGGGAAGGACAAGAGCCTGGGGCTACAGCTCTGTCCAAGCCTGTGCAGAAGGGAAGGCTGTTCCAGTCCCAGGGGAGAGCATGTACAGAAGCACTGGACAAGGTCACCATGAAGAACCCACTGCTCCTCTCCCTGGCTCTGAAATCTCCCTTTATGGAGCACAACTTCCAGTTCTACTTCTTGTCTCCCTGCTTTTAGGTAGCCTGCACACACACACACACACACACACACACACACACACACCCCAGCCTCCAACAGCCTTCAGGCTCTGGATACCTCCCAGTTCTCCCAGTGCCAGCTATGCACTCCCTGACCTCCCAGACTTTCAGTTCCCCTGCGAAATGTGTCAGAGCCCCAGGAATGGGGATTTGGGGGTGAGGGCCAGAGTAAGGTAGAAGAAGGAGCTGTGCAGCCCTCTTAGCCCCTCCTGGTGGGACCCTTGTCTTTATTGGTATGACTGCTTCAAAAGGACCCCACCAGAAGCAGGAATGAGCCCAAAACATCTCAGCAGATTCTCCCAATTCTCAGCCAGGGCACCTGCAGGACTGCCTGTCTATCTGCTTGTGTATTGCTGCCACAGTGGGTCCCTGGGATAGTTTATCTGCTAGGGTGTAGTCCCCAGTCTATAAATCAAATTCCAGGGCAGATGTCACTGTGAAGGTGCTGTTATTGTTAGATATAATTAGCATTTCAATCAGTAGGCCTTTCACGTGGGTGGAGGGCAGATACTGGAAAACAGACCCAGGGCCTTGCACATGCTAGGCAACTTCCACTGAGCTGTAAGCTTTTTTACCTTTTATTTCTAGACAGAGTCTTGCTAAATTGCCTCAGTCTCCCAAGTTGCTGGATTCACAGGTGTGCACCACAGCACCCAGTTAGCTAAATCATCAGACTTTCAAATAAAGCCAATCACTCTCCATAATATAGTGCCTCATCTTACCAGTTGAAGTTCATGTGTGTGTGTGTGTGTGTGTGTGTGTGTGTGTGTGTGTTGTAGTTGGACACAATACCTTTTTTTTAATGTGGTGCTGAGGATCGAACCCAGGGCCCCGTGTGTGCTAAGCAAGTGCTCTACTGTTGAGCCACAACCCCAGCCCCATCAGTTGAAGTCCTTAAAAGGAAAGACTGAGCTCTCTGGTGCAGAAGGAATACAATCTCAAGATTGCAACATAGAAACTCGCATGAGCCAATTCCCTAAAATAAATCTCTTTCCATATATATCCATAGAAGATATACATATATAAATACAAATATATGCACATTCTACATCACTTAGATGCCTAATTGATGTGTGTATAATATATAAGTCTATATTTCTATATGCATATATATCCTTTTGGTTCTATTTCTCTGGCGTAATAAGCTGACTAATAAACACCCCTTTCTTCTACTTCATCCCCAGAAAGGGACATGGCCTGGGCTTCCTTCCAGGGGAACCAGGTAAGTGTGAGATGATTGTGGACGTCCCCTGAGTGCCGTGGCTCTTCTCAAACATCACTGACCCAGGATCCACACTAGAACATCACTCTGCTCCTCGCCATCCTTCCAGAAATTGGTGACTCGTGATCCAACACTGAGGAGGTCTCTGTACTAACGAGACAATGCTATTAGAACATGTTAATCAATGTGACAAACATTCACTCTGAAGATTACATATCAATGCTAAAGAGTCACCAAAATCTCTACTCTCATTAGATTTCGTAACTCATTCGCTCACTCAACAAATATTTATTGAAAGGCCTCCATGTGCCAAACATTCTTCTAGGCACTGGGAATGCAACAGCCATCCAAACAATAACAATCAGGCAAGCAACATGGGCAATAAACAGACTTACGTTCAATATGTTTTGTGGGGAGAAAGAGCTATGGAGAAAAGTGAGGTGCGGTAAGGGGGTGGGTAGTAGAGGGGGTGTGAAGGAGGCATCTAATCCACACAGGACAGAGAAGACCTCTCAGTTAAAGTGCCATAGGAAAGGAGACCTGAAGGGGTAAGGGAATGAGCCAGGCAGCTCTGTGAGAGACCACCTCAGCAGGAGAGCACAGTGAGTGCCGAGCCCCTGAGGCATGGTATACCGGCACTGGAGGCCAGAGTGGCTAGAACAGAATAAAGAAAAGAGAATGTAGGTGTTTTCACCAGATTTGTATCACTGTGACCAAAATACCTACCGAGAAAAATTTAGGAAAACTTTCTTTTTGGCTCATAGTTTCAGAGATTCAGTCTATGGTGGGCTGGCTCCATACCCCTGGGCCAAAGTGAGACACAACATCATGGCAGAAGGGCATGTCCACCAGCTCAGGACATGATAACCAGGAAGAGAGAGAGAGAGAGAGAGAGAGAGAGAGAGACAGAGAGAGAGAGAGAGAGAGAGAGGGGCAGAGAGAGAGACAGAGAGAGAGAGAGAGATCTGCTCACCAGGGACAAAATATAAACCCCAAAGGCACACACACCTCCAGTGACCTACTTCTTCCAGTCACACACTACCTACCTACAGTTACCACCCAGTTAATCCATATAAGTAGAATGATTCACTGATTGGGTTAAGGTTCTCATAACCTAATCATTCCATCTCTGAAAATCCTTGCATTGTCTCACACGTGAGCTTTGGGGAGACACCTCATATCTAAACCATAACAATAGAAGTAACAGTGGGAGGCCAAGCATGAAGGGTTTTAAATCCATAAGAACTTTGGGTTTTACTCTGAGGAAGATGGAAGCCACTGGAGTTTATATCCAGGGGCAGCATCCTAACTCTAAGGCTTGAGACTTGGGGTAGAGGGCTTAAGTGGAGCTCAGTGGTAGAGCATGTGCTTAATATGTGCAGGGGCCTTGGGCTTAATCCCCTGCACTAGGAAAAAAAAAAAAAAAAAAAACTCCTAAGAGGTAGAGGGAGAAAAGGGGTGAGTAGATTTACAGCCCAGGGATGCCGCACCTGCCACTCCTGAGCCACAACTTGCCCAGAGGCCCTTAACTGAGCTTTCCACAGCTGTTGCCTTGTCTCCCAATTATATTACCTCCTCCTCAGAAGTGGACTAGGTTTAACCTCAAGGTGAAGCACAAGAGGATGGGAGAAGGGCAATGAAGGGTAAAGGCCATCAGGAGCCCCCGTGTGGCTGCCATCTGCTCAAGTTTATGGTGTGCTTTCTGCATTGCTTCCTCTAAACTGTTTTCATTTCGATCTTTACAACCCTCACATTAGCACACCACCTGGGTAATTGTTTTCCAGCAAATGTTCCCAGGAAGATGGCTGTTCCCCTGTCCAGTCCCTCCCCCTTGATTCTGAGGGCCACAGTCTTGTGACTCCATGAAGGGTCTTTTGAATTAGTACCTGCGGAAGCTTCTTCACCCCTTCCTCACTAGCTTTCCATCCCTCCAGCAAAATTCTACAGCTATTGCCCACATGGTCATCCCCTGCTCACCTCTCACTCCATCAGGTAGGAGAGAGCCAGGAAATAAAGACAGGAGAGAGGGCAAGAAGAGAGAGAGGGTGGGGGGCAAAGAAATGAGGAGCACAATCAGGGAGGGAGAGCCCAAATACTTTGTCCCCTGAAGAAGTAGCTCAGAGATCTCTGCCTCTAGTGAGCAGACAGGGAGCTAATCAGAAAGGATTCTGCTTGCCAGGTGAGGTGGTGCAAACCTGTGATACCAGCCATTTGGGAGACTGAGGCAGAAGAATCACAATTTTGAGGCTAGCCTAGGTAACTTGGTGGTGAGATCCTGTCTCAAAATTTAAAAGGGGGGGGTGGGCTGGGGATGTAGCTCAGTGGTAGAGTGCACCTGGGTTCAATCCCAGTAACAAAAAGAAAGAAAAAAAAGGAAGGACGGAAGGAAGGAAGGAAGAAGGAAGGAGGGAAGGAAGAGAGGAATAAAGAATTGATTCTGCTTCTCCCAATGTGTACTCAAAAGCCAAGAATGGTGGGAGCAGCAGAAAACTGGGGGGTGGGGGAAGGTCTTTCCTAAGGTTGAGAACCCTCAGCAAGAAACATTCCTCCTGGAAGCCAGAGAGGCACGCTGTGTTCCCTGCCCCACAAATGATGTTTTCCCCTTCTTTTCCAATTTCCCTTCCTGCCTGGAACATCAGACATCACACCACCAAGTACACACACACAATCCCCACCCCCCACCCCCCCATATCACCCCCCCCCCCCCGCCGCCATGGTGTGAAGCTATGCATGGGTTTCTCAGTAAAGAAGAAGTACACGATGACTCAGCCTGGCCACCTGCATCCATTTTCCAGCTCTCTTGCCTGTGGCACAGCCTCCAGCCCAGCCTCCACACCACAGAGCAAGACATGCCCTCTCTGCCTTTGCCGCATCCAAAACCAAAAGAATTTTTCCATGATTTGTCAGTTTCTGAGAGAGCTTACATAAAGAGTAGCCGTTTCCAGGACAAAGCAAAGAATAATCAATGGAATTTAGAACAATCCTCGGAAAGGCCAGTGGAGAAGAGAAAATCCCCGACCCCAGTTGAGTCAGAGATCTCTGCCTCTGGTGAGCAGAAAGGGAGCTAATCAGAAAAGATTCTACTTGCACACCAACCATCCTGGCCCTGCAAGGAGCCAGGAGCCCTTATGTTAGGAGGGTATCCCGGGATCCCACCCTGAGCTTTCCCTCAAGCCTGTTTGAAAGACATTAGCTGTAGTGCAAAGCTCTCGGGGAACAGATGAGAAGGTGTTGCCCAAAGGGAGTCTCCAGCGCCATCACATTGGACCAAGCCATCATCACCTCTCGGCTCACTGCAATAGCTCCTAGTTGGCCTCCCTGCCCTCAGGAGGTCCCTCCCATCCACTCTTCAGAGTGGCTAGGGAAATCTTTCGAATCTGATTGCATCCATCTTTGCTTAAACCTCTTCCATCCCACCTTCCTCACCATGGCCAAAAGGCTGCACCTTCACACATCTCCATCTTTCCTCCCTGGCTTCTCTTCTTGCCACTTTCTCATTTACTGTTCTTCAGCCATGCTGAGCTCCTTTCTGTTTCTGGAACACATTTTCTTTCCTACCTGGGGGCCTTAGCATTTTTTGTTTTGTTTCCTATTCCATGTACATTATGATCCATCTGCCACGTCCTTCAGATCTCAGCTTAAAGGTTCTCAGAAAGCCTATGCCTAACACCCTTGAGACATAGGGCCCCTTCTAATTTATTCTTGTTTTCTTCTACTGCGCCATTTATTTCCTATGTATTAGGTTGTTAGTAGATTTTTAACAATTAATTGTATTTACATGTTTATTGTCATTCTCCCCCACTATTTGTCATCCCCTAGCCTGGAGGAAGGCACTTCAGTGGGTCCTGGGAGACAGAGCAAGGACCAATGGCAAGGACCAATGACCAAGATTCCTTGAAAGAAGAATCCATCTCTGACACCATGTTCCCACTGTCCAACACAGAACCTGGCAGAGCATTTATTGAGATGGATGGATGGATGGATGGATGGATGGGAGAAATTCAGCCTTGGGAAAAGTAATAAGAACCACCTCTGAAGAATGGGAGGTAATTAGAATAGACCTTGCACCTATAGGAACAAGGAACCCAGGCTTGTGGATATAATAACACAACAAAGATCCAAGTACAGAAATGTAGACAATGTCATTTCAGGACCTGGATGAGAAAGAGACTCATGAATGTGCTTAGGAAATACCTGGCTGCATCATGAGAGGGAAAATTAAAACCAAATGAATGAGGAATGCAGTCTGCTTTTTTCCTTCTTCACTGGGGCAGAGCTGCTTGGACTTGGATTAATCCCCTGGGTTGATGAGCTAATGCAGGATGACCCATAATATTCTGGGACATGTCTACATCTACATGACAAACTTGATTTTGCAATGTCAGCATCCCTTACTGGTACACTAGGAGATATATTCCCTGGGGGGAGGGCTGCTTTCCAGGGACTTCCAACAAGGCTCGAAATCCGAAGGGAGTCAAATGAAAAGGGGAGAAGACTCCTGGAGTGGCTCAGAGGGACAGGCAGCATAGCCCATGCCAAATGTCATTAGAATGAGCTCATGGAAGAAGCACTAAGTCCAGGGGGAGCAGCAAGAGAAAAATAGAGAAAGCCTCCTCTTTAAGCCTGAGCCTTGGGTTCCAGCCCAGCTGCAAAATGGGCCCATGGACTGTTCAGGGGATATTTCTGGTTGGCATCAGTATTAAAGTCAGCCTGGCCAAATGGCAATGATGACAGACATGAGAGGTGACACAGAATCAAGAGAAGCTGCATCCTGATGCCTTTCTTGGTAGCTGGAGGAGGGGGCAGCAGGCCCAAAATTTGTAAGTGGGCACGGAGTCCCAAGCAAGCTGGATTCAGAGAAGCCTAACAAGGAACCCAGGCTTGTGTATATATAACACAACAAAGCAGAAAGATCTTGACCAGGAACCCAGCCTGATGCTCTCCATACCACGTCTACCATCAGGAAGACAATTCCACACCACACAGGGTGCAGGCTGACTGAGGCTACTATCAGGATTTACTCAAGCCATAGAATAGACTCAAGCATGGAGGTGAGAAAATCATGATCCCAGCCATGAGGTGCTCGAGAGACAGAAGCAGGGACAACCATGTGTTCCTTAAACTGACTGCATCCTGATGAACATTAGCATCACTTCCCATAATCAAGACAGTAGAATGAGGGGGAAAATGTCACTGCCCCGGAAGTTTCAAGGAAGACCAGGGAGACATCACATTTCCTTCCTTTTGGGTCCTCTAGAAACAATCTCTCTGGCCTGGTTTTGGGGTCCTCCTCTCTAGCCTCAGGGGAAAGAAATTCCTCTTCCCTAATCAGAGAGTGGTTGTATTTCCCTCCCCTGTCCTCCTCACAAAAGTAGAGTCCTGTCAAAGAAAAGCTATCTGTGTTTTGAGTTTTACTATTGAGTTCCATGAACAAGAATCCTCAGGCATGGGACCTCAGTCTCCATAAGATTCTGATTCCCTGGTTTGAGCTAGGACTCAGGAGAAAGTCCTCCTCCCTACCCCTTCTTGGCCTTCCCCAATTCTGTCTTTAAAAATAGCCTCTAGGTGAAGGCCAGAGCAAGAGTCTGCTGGGCACAGTGTCTCACACCTATAATCTCAGCTACTTGGGAGAGACTAAGACAGGAGGAGTCCTAGTTGGAATCCAGTCTGGGCAATGTAGCAAGACACTGTCACAAAAATAAAATAAAAAGGTCTGGGGGTATAGCTCCACAGTAGAGAACTTGCCTAGCACGTGCAAGGTCCTAGATTGAATCCCCAAAACCAGGGAGGAAAAGCAAGGGCCCATCCTTCTTCCAGGCTCCTACGTCCTGTGAGAGGTCATCCTGCCCACCCAGGACCTATGACATCCGCCTTCTGATAGCTTCCCCAAGGGTTACAACTAGCCACACCACTGATGTCTGGCTCTCAGCTCACTCCAAAGCAGCCAACAAAATTCTCTTTAATCAAAACTGCTCACTCTGCAGTTGCTCCCAAGGGGAAACTGCATAGGCACAGGCTATTTCACAATCACTGGCTTCACATCAGCACCAAAGGAACAGGGTGTAGTGGAAAGAGCACTGGGCCGGGAGTCAGACGCCCTGGGTCCAGTCCTCCTCTGACACTAAGGGTGGCCTCCGTTTCCCTGCCCTGTCTCCATCACAAAGGCAGAGTCAGGTCAAAGAGAAGCTGTCCGTGATTTGTATTTGAGCACTTTCCATAAACAAGAATGCTCAGGGATGGGACCTCAAAGGGGCTCCCCTTAGCTACATTGAGACATGTAGCTCTGACCCTCTGGTCACAATTGATTTTCCAAGAATGAGTCTGTTACCAGCCAAGGCCAATTAACACCCTTTTCCAAGGAATTTGGGATGAACGGAAGAGCAGAGCGAGAGCTAGAAGAGAGGCCCATCTGAACTCAGGAGCTGGGGGCACTCGTGTTTTCTGCCATACCTTCTGGAGAGCCAGGAAACCCATTCTACAATAAGGGGAGAAGTGAAACAAATATGCAAGACTGGCAGGCAGGAGGGCAGAGAGGCTGGGGAATCTTAGATTCTGGGATCCAGGTCTTCCTGAAACCTGGCTTTCTTAAATAGGTCTTCTTTGATCCCAAGTTCATGAACAGCTTCATGGTGGTGGGCACTAACAGGCGGTCAAGATCTGGCTCATACAACAACCTGAATCTTGCTTCTCCAGTCAGGCCTCCACCATCCCTGCTCTGTTCAGGCTTGGCTCAGGTACGGGTCCATGTTTGTGTCTCACCCTGTCCCATAAGGCGGCCCAGTGATTTGGCCACAGTAGGTGTTCTGTCAACTTGTGTCAGGTTGAGACAGAGAAAATCCAAAGACACCATTCCTCCCTGAGGCGTGTTCCTCCAAGCCAGGCTGGGCAGCTCCTCCCTCCCTGTGCAAGCTGTCCATAATGAATCCATGACCTGCCTGAGCCCTTCCGGCTCTGCAATCTGTGACCCTGCATGAGGCCAGGACTCAACCCCTGATGCAGCCAGCCCACAACTTCCCAAGTTTTATTTTTATTAACCCAACTGGAAAATTGGACTTCACTCAGGATTATGCTGAAAACCAGATGCTAGAGCTGGGCTCTGGTTTCCTAGATAAACACATTGCAATAATATGCATCTACCCGTGAAATGCTCTCTGTGGCGGCACGTGGCAGTTCTCCAGAAGAAAGAAAAACAGTGTCAAAGCTCCATTTGAGTCTTCTCACTCCCCTTCCTGGCCAGAGGCTGGTGAAAATAGCCAAGTTTTTTTGTTGGCCCCACCGTGGGCCAACTCCCTCTCTGCTGGCTCCCCTCACTCTCTCCCTACCTTTGGCCAGGAACTTAACAGCTTCTAGAAAGAATGTCAAGCTTTTCCCAGTTCCCTTCTCTGGATCAAGGCCCTTCTCTGATCTCTCACCATGCCCCGTATCAACCCCATCCTAGCAGCAAGAAGACAGGATGGCACTGTGATTACTAGAGTAGCACAGGAGCTCCTGAGGTGGGAAAGGGCCTTGCATGTTGTAAGCCAGTGCCCAGCAAGGGCTCCAGTACTGAGTGGGAAGACAGAGATGCTAATATTGCTGAATGAGTGAATAAAAATGAGTCACATTAGCTCCAGAGGGTGGGGCAAAGTAGGCTGTCCCTGCAGAGGAAGCCTAGGCTTCAGGAATGTTGCTGAGTCTCATTCAGTATTCACTGAGCTGTTACCTTGCCCAGATTCTGTGATTGGTATGGGGATAGGAGGGACCAGGACACATTTCTGCTTCCAAGGAGCCAACCATCTTGGAGAACAGCTATGTTAGCAAGATGAGGTTTTCTTTCCCCCTTACCCACATACAACCCCACCATCATGATGGAGAAGACTCCTCTCTACATAATCACCATAGAGTGACAGAAATTATTAGCATAAACTCCCCAGGCTGTGAAAGGCAATATGGATGCTTCTCTGACTATTTCAAAAGACATTAAGATCTGAATATGACTCCATCACTCCAGAATGGAGTTGGGACCATGGTGGAGGCCAAGGGTAGAAAGAAAAAAAGAAAGAAAGAAAGGAAGGAAGGAAGGAAGGAAGGAAGGAAGGAAGGAAGGAAGGAGGAAGGGAGGAAGGGAAGAAAGGAAGGAAGGAAGGAAAAGAAAAGAAACAAGGTATCCTGAGTGAGATAAAGAAAGCAAAAGGAATTCCCAGTTGTATCGCCAAGGCCACTTCTATATGGACGACCAATGATTTAATGAGAAAATTAAATATTATGCTGAATCCTCTGAACTCCATAGTTACAGATGAATCCTTGAGATGAAGAGGTATCATGAAGGCCTATAGAATATTGGAAGTATTTCAGAGATACTTGCAACTGGGCACAACTGGGAATGTACAGGATCTATAAGAACGTAGAAGATAGGACATATTTTTAGGGGGTCCAAGCCCTCATCCAGGAATATGTACCATCTGCATTTGTGTTCAAGTACTGCCATTGTCCTTCTTGTTTATACCTCTAACCTACCTAGACCTCAGCTACTCAAGGTGGCTAGTAAAAATTCTATCACATTGGACATTGGGTAGACATTCATGTTGTGGGGAGATGAACTCACAGACCTGCCAGGGCAATCACAATTACAACCCTAGCTGTTATTGGGGACATTCCCCTTTGACCAATTCACAAATCTCAGAACAGCGTTGCTGCTCCAGCCCACATGGTATGTCTGTGTTCTGAGGCAGTTGGGTTCCAAAGAGTCACACCACTGTTTGGCCGACTTTCAGCAGGCCCTCAGAGCTGAAGGATGTACCATTAGGTAGCCCAGGCAGGAGTCAGACCTCCTCAAGGAGAACAGGGAAGTCAGAGCAGAGTTCTTGGTAACTTTGGAGGCTGACATAAAAGTAAACAAATACCAAAAAATTATTTAGACAATAAAAGGTAATTTATGTAAACACAAATTAATTCAGTTACTTTTTTATGTGGGGAGAGAATTGTTTAAAAAGACTAAAGAAGCTGGAAGCAGTGGCACATGCCTGAAATTCCAGCAGCTCGGAAGGCTGAGTCAGGAGGATCATGAGTTCAAAGCCAGCCTCAGCAATGGTGAGGCACTGACATCCTGTCTCTAAATAAAATACAAAATAGAGCTGGGGATATGGCTAAGCAGTTGAGTACCCCTAAGTTTAATCCCCAGTACAAAAAAAAAAGAAAAAAAGAAAAGACTGAAGAAAATTTAGCTTTTTAATTCAAATTTTTAATTATGCTTTAAAAACAGAAAGTCAACACAATTATTATGGTGGCAGCTATGAAGATTATTTTCTTATATTAATGATGATGACACTATTTTAGTGTATTTCAGAGTTCCTCGTGACTTCCTTCATAGGAATGACAGAATTTCCTTCTGTTATGAATAAGAGATAATTCCTGGATAGGAATCCAGTTGAGAGCCCTGGGCTGCCAGGACTCCCAGTTTCTGAGGAATGAGCATCCTGCTCTGAAGGAGGGATCCAAGAGACCAGAGCTCCCATTCTGCCATTAATTTCAATGTCTTTGAATGCCTGTGTATAGCCCTTGCCCAACTTTCTAACATCAGTTTCGTCTGTTTTATAAATTTATACTTGTTCTTCTCTCTCTCTCTCTCTCTCTCTCTCTCTCGATATTCTGATACATATAAATTCTGCAAATCTTTCCCTCGCTCTGCTCCCCGCCCTTTATTTTTCCTTTTTCCTTCTTCTTCTCAATCTATGTGCGAAACTCATTGCTTATCTGTCCAGGACCTGTTTACTTGTATTGAAGGGAGCAGCCGAGACCTAGGGAGGGCAGGGCCAAGATGAGGGAGGGCGGGGCCAAGATGAGGGAGGGCGGGGCTGAGACCCAGAACCAGGTTGACAGGGCCTGGGATAGGAGAGACTTACAGAAAAAAAGAAACCAGAGGAAGGGAAACAGATCCAAAGTTTCTTTATGACCTTAACATGCTTATGTTGTCCTAACTTGCACAATATTATGTAGTCAAATCCGTGAACCTTTTCTTTAGTACCTTTTACTAAAAATAAATAAACCTTTTCTTTATACCGAATTTTAATGTCTTATTTAGAATGTTCTTCCTACCCCAAGATTTTAAAAATATTCTGGTTTACAGTAACACCACTCACCACCACCATCACCACCAAAACTTTTAGTTTCACTTCCCATATTTTAATTACCTGTGGTCAGACCAGGGATGTAGCTCAGTGGCAGAGTACATGCACCAAACCCTGGGTTCAATCTCCTATACTGAGGGAAAAAAAGATCTATTACTTGTGAACTATCTCAGTACCAAAATGTAAATGGGAAAATTTTAGAAATAAACAATTCAAAAGTTTTTAAAAACTTATATTACAGCATATTGTTATAACTATCCTATTTTATTGTTGTTGTTAATATCTTGCTGTGTCTAATTTATTAATTAAAACTTGTCATTGAAATACATGTGTAGGGAAAAAAAACAGCAATGGGGTTCAGTTCAATCCAGTTTCAAACATCTACAGACGCTTTTGAAATATATCCCTTGTGGGTGAGGGAGCATTACTAAATTTTATTCTAAAATTTTTATCTTTGTTAATATTCCCTCCATATGTAGGCCTGGTGGTACACACCTGTAATCTCAGCTCCTGGAGTAACTGAGGATCATAAGTTCAAGACCAGCCTGGACAACTTAGCAAGAACCTATCTCAAAATAAAACAAAATATAAAGGGATGGGGATGTAGCTCAATGGTAGAGCACTCCTGGTTTCAAACCCCAGGACCAGAAAAAATATATATTACCTCCATAATTAATTTGAAAATTTATTTTTGTATATAAGTGGAAAGGAATTTCAACTTATTCTTTCCACATAAATGTCTAGTACCATCACTCCTTGTATCATTCACCCTTAGCCCCCTCCCCTTAGCCTGTCGTTTGAAATACCAGCCAGCCCATACTAAGCTTCTACATATGGATGAATCATCTCTGTACTCTCTATTCTGTTCTGCTGAATTATTTGTCCAGTCCTGTGCCAATCCCACAATGTTTTAACCACTGTAGCTTTATAGTATATTTTGATATCTAATAGGGCAAATTCTTCACCATTGTTCTTTTTCAAAATGTTCTTGGCCAGGCTTGTGCATTTTCTACTCCAGATGAACTCAAGAATCAGCGGTCAAAAAAAGTTCAGAACACATGAAACACCTTGTTTCTAAATGCTCCTCCTTTTCCAGTTACCGATCTGTTTCTTCTCCTCCACACCCTCATTTCCTTTAAGAAGTGTCATTGGCAAGACACTCCATAATTCTAAGAATTAAACTATTAAAATTTTCATATTACTAATAAAATTAGAAACATATAAAAAGATTATTCCTAAAATCAGAAACACACACACACACACAAAGACCTACAATCTAATTGATTAGATTTAACTTTTTTCTTGTGGAAAAAGAGGAGCTACTGACTAGAGCTAGCAAATGCCCAGTCCTCAAGTCACTCTGTTTATCACCAATGAATACCTAGTAAGTGATTTACACAACAAATGCTCACTAGCTTGCACAGTGAAATCCTGTTTTGAGTGAGATGGAGCCACTCTCAGAACTGACGAAGTTTTGTTTCCAAGTCTAATAAGCTGAGAACCAGGCTCTGACAGGAGACATCCCAAGGTCAAGGCTGCTTCATACGGCACCTAAGGGAAGTCAACCAGCCTCTCCATCCAGCTACTGACCTGGCCATACACCTTCTTACAGGTTTGAGTGGCAGTGTTCCATTTCTATTAAAGGAAGCTACAATGGCTTTGCACATTTTCAAAACTTTCTGCTCATTCTTAGAAGCAAATATCTACAAATATCTACACACCCACAAGTATTCTAGTCTCCTAAATGTTCACCATGCCAGGGCCTTCATTTTTGTTAGATTTCACTCTTCTACCTGAGTCATTCTAAACTGCTGGTTATGGGCATGGTAATCATAATTCTGAATTTTCTGGGACAGACATGATTTCAAATATTCTGAAGTTTAGCCTTAAGCCATTAAAATATACTTGGAATTCTAAAATTTTCATGTCCAACTAACCTCTCCCATATTGCATTAACACTGGGAAATAACCCAAAACAATTTTGTAAGATGATGTGTCCTCGATGTTGGTTTGATTCTGAAAATTCTGTTATAAAAGATTCCTAAGCTATGACACACACACACACACACACTCATCCTTGAATTGTTTCTAACTCAATCCTGCAGGCTCTTATATTTAGCCAAAGGAATCCTTTATTTAAACTAACTCAGTTTTCCTTTTAACTCATCATGTATCTTAAAGAACAAAGCCTCTTAAGTTGAAGTTTTCTTCTGTCAAAATGAATTAGAAAGAAAGAAGGGAAGAAGGAAGAAGGGAGGAAGGAAAGAGAGAAAGAAAGAAAGACCATCAGTTCACCACTCACAGAATGCCAGTAGCCCAGTGGCCCCATTGAGATGGGAAGACTGTGGTGGTTGCTGTGGAGCTGTCCACACAGGAAGGTGCTGACAATTTCCTGGAGTTGGAGTTGGACAGGGTCTGCCCTCAAGAGTTGTAAAAGAATCTCTTCCACATCCCTACCACCACTCCATTTCCAGAAAAAATGTAAAGTACTATCAGAGTTTGCAGAAACATAGGTCCTATCCCCTAGTAGGCATATAGAAGACAAAAATTGGCCTTCAGAGTCTTCCAAATCTTCTCCAATTCACACAAATCCAGTCATAATATCTGTCCAGGTAGGGCTCCTTTGCTCTGATTGAGAACATTTTGTGTAATGCCTGCTATGGAAGCCTCCAGAGGATCTTTTGGTCCCTGCAGGTGCTAATTCTGCTGGGTCTAATAGGAAAGCCCTACTAGATGACGAAGAGGGGGAGGTTGTGGCCCCACTCCCTCTCCCATGCCCTGGCATATTCCCACCACCCCAACCCTCTTTCCTTTTCTACACCAAGACCAAGGATCCGAGGCCCTACCTCCTTTCCTTACTCATAGGATTTGGAGAAAACAGTGAATTGCCTTTAGAGAGACCACTAATTGACTTTTGTGTGGGTGGCAGTCTGGCTGACTGTGAACAAATTGTTCTTCCCTTCTAGGTTTGATCTCATAGGCAAGATGAGAAATGCTAGGGACGTAGAGCCCTTTTTCTGTCTTCCTGTTCTCTGGCCACCTTTCCTCTTCCCTTCAGTCATACACCTCCCTGTGAGCCACTGACAGCCCACACTCAAGTTCTCCAGCACTAAAGACCCCTGATGTGAACTCTGGAGTATGAATCTGGGATGGATTGAGTTATTGTGGATGGACCTGAAAGCCTTGGTCCTGGAGAGTATGGGGTTAGGGAGGGGAGCAAGAGAAGGAAAGCCCAAAGGTCGAGGGGATGGGTCAGGAGCATTTTCTTCCCCTCTGTCTCTCTCTCTCTCTCTCTCTCTCTCCCTCTTTTTTTTTTTTTTTTTTTTGTGTGTGTGTGTGTGTGTAGCTGAGGATTGAACCCAGGGCCTTGTGCATGCAAGGCAAGCACTCTACTAAATGAGCTATATCCCCAGCCCCCTTCTTCCTCTCTTTTTCCCCATTAAGTCCTAAGTTTTCAATTCTATACAGGATGATGGGACATAATGGGTTAAGATAATATTTTACTTTTATAAAAATAACACATGATTATTATAAAGAATTCAACAGTATTTGAGAACACAAGGAAAATTTTGTCTTCAAAATACCACCACCCCAAATAACCATAACTGACACAAGAGAATATCACTGCAAACAGTTCCTCCCCCTCTTCTCTCTCTCTTCAATTACACACAGGATAGACTGGCAGGTAACTAAGAAGGGAGAGTGATCAATGGATAGAGAGATGAATATAATAGAATGGTTTATAAAGGGATCATACTTTGCATGTTATTATACAAAATATAAAATTTAAATTTCCTTGATTTTTAACAGAAGGCAAAAATACTAATGTAAATATGATGGAATTAAAATAAAATTTTGTTTATTCTCCACCAGAGGTATTTCTGAACTATATTACAAAAAATATTGAGACCAGAATCTTTTTTATTTTAACATGATGCAATTTTGGGCAATATCAATTGACTGGCTGCTATGAAAGGAAATTAACACTTGTACACTTCCTCCCATCTCCCCCCCCAACTTCCCGAATATTATGAGTAATACTGTTTTTTCCTATTTTTGTCTCTTAATATGAGTCATTGTCAGTGCATGTGATAAGGATTAAGTGGCACATATAATGGAGAAATGGGATGACAAAGATGTCTATTATAAATACCAAAGAATAGCAATAAAGGAGAACAACTTTAAATGTATCCAAGTATGGCTATATAAGTACAATAATAAATTCAACTATTTTTGTGGATCACTGCCCTTATGTTCCTAATCATTATGAATCACAAGGATAATTATGTATGATTATTTTCAAATATTAGGTTGTTTAAATAATAATAAAATTAAATGAGCAAACCAACTAGACTATCTTTAAAGTTTTTGTAAGTGCTTTGCTAATTCATTTTCCTAGTGATCTCCTGGAGCAATCCCTATCTGAGATCAGGGGAGATGCCTATTTCACAGTAGAGCCAGACCTGATACCAACAGCAATGATTTCTAAAACTAGTGAGCACTTGCTGCTGCCAGAATTAAGTACTTCACCAATATTAGCTGGTTTCATCACCCAACATTCCAATGAGGTTCAATACTATATTCCTAATTTTGAAAGTGAGAAAACAGAGGCAGAGTGGTCAAGGAGTACCCAAGCTCCCATACCAATGAGTTATGAACTTCAGCTCTTCACAGTAAGTGACAGAGCTGCATTTTGATCTTTTCCCTGATCTCCATAACTCACTAGCTGTGTGACCTTGAATTAATCATTCATCCTCTCTGAGCCAAAGCATCTTCTACAAAAAGGGGCTAATAAGGACTGCCCTGCTGTCACTCGGGGCTTCACAGAGGATCAAGTAAGCAATGCCTGCGAAAGAGCTTTATAAAGCAGCATTATCATCTTCTTCCCTCCAGAACTTACCATGGCACACAGCCGGTGGCCTTGGTTAGAACTCAGGCAGGAATCAGCTCCTGCTGATGAGAAAAACACGACCACGAGTCTACAAAAACAAAACATTCCTCCTGCCAGAAGATAGATGCAGTGGGTGGGGAGTTCCAGCGGCCATGAGCACTTTACCAAGTTCAGGTCCAGAGTGAATTCTAACCAGACACTATTTGTCCTTGGGATTCATTGTCAAACTACTAGCTGACAGTAGAAGCTATTGCATTGAGGGACCATCCAGAGAATATAGTCTCTATTACTTTTTGTCTCAGTTCTTTTTTTCAGGTTCCAAGTGCTTGTCCACTCCTGGAGCAGACGCTCTTGGCCAGGCTAAGCTACCAACCTGCTTCTCTGGATGTGATGCCTGAAAGGTGAGGGCCAAAGGAAAGCCCTTTTAGCCTCGGGCGGTATGAAGAAGGAGGCACCAGGCCAACATTCTGAGCACTGGGGGCCCTGGGAGGCAGAAAAGCTGACTTCTGGCCCTAACTCAAAACCATGACCTTGGGCAAGTCCCCTGTCCTCTCAGGGATTTTATTTTCCCATCCATAATACAAGGGCTTCCTGGATGTTCTCCCAAGGCCTTTCTAACTGCCTCATGCTGACTATTCTGGAGAGAGGTGCAATGTGGATATACTGGCTGCAATTTCTCTGGAAGATTTCCAGAGAGAGGAATCCAGCAAGAATCTGGAGATCATGGACTAAAGCAAACTGCAGTTAAGAGCCCTGGGCGGTAAGTGCCAAGTTATAAACCCACCACAATTAGTTTGTAGGGCAAAGAGGAAAGGATAGTAACAGCAATTCATGTGTAAGGCACATGGAGAGACCAAGAGAAAGAGAAGCTATGGAAGTCCTCCAAATCAGTAAGCCATAGCACCTGCCCTCCTAAGGGATGATAGTTTAGGCAAAAGACTGTTGTATCATAAATCAGGGGAGAAAAAAGAGGGATGCAGTAGAGCTGTTTGCATTCACCATGGGATGTAACAGGGACCATTTTTAAGTCCTGGGCTCTGGTAATGTGGTTAGCAGTGGGCATTCTCCCTTGACTTGGGGTAGGAAAGTGGGCCAGGCAGAAGGGATATCATTAAATACCAACCCAGGCCCTTGGAAAGGAAGAAAAGCTCTAAACAGTCTGGGAAATCAGATGCTCCCTGGGTTTCACACCTCCAAGACATACTGGCATCCCTAAAGGTCTTCCATTTCTCAGTGAGCCAAACCAGGCCCCCACATCCCTCCCAACCCCCCACCCAGCACCCAAGAACTTCTACCTTCTAGGAAAAACCAAGATCTCCAAACTCCCTCCCAGACCCTTCACTCTCCCCATCACTGGCAGGGCCTCTTTCTGACAGCCTGGGAGCTACCACTGAGGCTGGTCAGGAGCAGAAAGGAGGCTGAATCTTCCCACTAGATCATTGGGATCCTGGGGTTGAACCTGCCTGGCTGGCTTTCGGCACTCTGCCGCAGGCCTAACACAGAACCCAGACAGAAGGGAACAGGAGGCAGCTCCACTGGGACTTCTCAGACCAGAGATGGTAACTACAATGCTGGCAGGGTCATTCACTCAGGACAGCCTCCTGAATGATGTGAGAGGCCTCCGTGACCAAGAACTTTGTAAAGGTGACAAGAGGATCATTTAAAAGACCAGAACTCACTATTAACCATATAACATTGTTTATTAATTTTATATATGTAGACATATGCATCATACATGCACATATAAATACATGTATGTAAGTATGCACAATATGTATAGTGAGTACAAATAAAGAACACCTACGGCCACTTTGGGGCCTAGAATCAACTGTCAAACCTTCCTTGGCAGAATGGCATTGACTACGGGTAGTTTCTGTGATTTTTTTTTCTGGTCTTTCTCTGCTTGACCCATCTGTACATGTGTTCCCACTTATCCATCTTGATGATCCACATCCTGCCCAGACCACATTAAGCCTCATTAGACCTCACACTTCCTTCTACAGATCCTACATACTAATTGATGATGATTCTCCATCTCTTTTTTTAATTTTTATATTTAACTGTGCTTAAAAACACACACGCACACACAACCTAACAGTTATCATTGAAGCCATTTTGAAGAGTACAGTTTAATAGTGTTGAGTTTATTCACAACAATGTCCTTCATCTCTCTTTTTGCATTTGCCTAAAAGTCAAGATCTGTGACAGAGCCCTCTTTTATAATCAGATTAATTCCAGGAATTTGATTCCTCTTTATTCCTGCACATATCTGTGTAGAACTGAAGTCCAAAAGGTTCATACTTGACTTCAAATGCACTCTGCTAATGGCTATTATAATTTATCTGCACATTTGCTGACTCTGGATAAAAGCAGGTCAGTGCACTGCAACCAACAGCCTTGGGCGTGTCAGTGGTATGGGCTGCCTTCCAGGGAACCTGTCTCAAAATGTGCTCACAACACCACTGAAGTAGATTCTTCATGTCAGATGGGGGTACCAGAGGATGGTGCCTTTCAGCATGGTGAGTGCCAGCCTGTGGTCTCTGCATTGACCCTTGCAGGAGGCAGTCGGGAAAAGTAAGTTATGTAATGTCCAGTTCCTCATCTATAAAATGAGGATAATTTCAAAGCTTGAAAAAATGTGATGTACATGAACTATTTGCTTTAGAGTGAGACATATAGTAAGTGCTTTTTTTAAGTTTAAATTTTCAAATTCATTTATACTTTGTAATATGCTATATACTTAATATATTGACTTTTTAAAAAAAATTAAATTGATCAATTAAAAATATCTATATTTGTGGTGTACAGCATGATTTTCATATAGGCATACATTGTGGAATGGCTATATCAAACTAATTAGCATACCCATTATCTCAAGTATTTCATTTTTTAAAGTGTACAGAACCCAGGTAATGTCACATAGGCTCTTTTTTAAGGTAAGTATATTTCAAATGTACTGCCTTTGCAATTTGCAAGAACACAATACGCCACTATTAACTATAGTCACCCTATTGTACAATAAATCTCTTGAACTTTTCCCCCCTAACTGAAATCTTGTATTCTTTGACCAACTTCTCCCAATCCTCCCACTCCCATGATAAGTGCTTAGTAAGTGGAAGAATGGTATTTGTTGATCTTGTTGTTTGGGATCCTAAATTTCCCCAAACCCTGCAAGCCTACAAACATGACTAAAAGTGCTTGAGTCGTGATTCAGATTTCACACAGCTTATGCCCCCATGAGTGCCCTCACTCAAATGGGGTGCATATCCCAGAAGGTGTCTTTGTTCTCTCTCTGGGCCATCCCTTCTCTGCAGGGACCTAGTTTCTGAGGCTGCTCCTCGCACCCACCACAGGTGTACAGAACCCAGATAATGTCACATAGGCTCTTTCCCTTTGTGTCACACCCCACCAAAGTCATCTCAAGGACTGTGACTGATGCACCATTCTTTGTAAAAATGGCTTCATTTTTACTCAGAACTTCCTGTTCAGCATGAGACAGGATTGAGGTGAGTCTCTGGAAACTCTTAAAATGTCAAGAGGCATTTCTAAGGGATAGACACCAAACTAGGCTCTTATTTCTTGCTCTCTCCTCCCCTGAGAGGAATGCATTTCCTCAGAAACCATCTCATAAGCCCAACCCTTCAGGTCACCAACCCTTCCATGGAAGCCAGATCTGTCTCAGAGCAGGGACACACCTAGACCAAGATAAGATCTAGCATCATTATCCTACGGCACAATCTCGCAGACACCTGCCCTGTATTCGTTGTTTATTGCTGCAAAATGAGTTATTTCAATTTTAGTAGCTTAAAACAACAAACTTTTGTTATGGGATTAGGAATCCAGGAGTGGCTTAGCTGGGTTATCTGGCTCAGGGTCTCTCTTTCAAGTTGCCACAAAGGGGTCAGCCAAGGCTGCAGTTATCCTGAGGCTCAATTGGGTCACACTCAAACTCACTCATGTGGCTGCCGGCAGGAAGTTGAGTTCTCTGTCACCTGGGCCCCTCCATAACTTCTTATGGCATGGCTTTCTGCAGAGTGAATTATCTAAGACAGCAGAGTAACCAAGACAAAATGGTAGCCTTTCACAGCCTAATCTTAGAAGCCACTTACCACCATTTTTACCGTGTGTTTTGGTTTGTTTGCCAAATGCTTCTGATCACACAAGCCCACACAGGTATCAGGTAAAACATGACTATGAATAAGGAGCTGGAATCACTGGAACTACCTTAGAAGCTGGTTACACACACCATCTTCCAGCTCCAGCCTCTACAGTCTTGCCTTCACAGTCAAAGAGGGGATTTCAAGGGCCCTAAGGTTGGGGCTAAGCAGCATCAAAGTATCCTTGGGACCCAGGGGTATGTGTGTGAAGGATAGCATAAGGAGAAAAAGAAAGAGGACACAGGAGGACAGGAGTAACCCAGGGGGCACACATCTTGAAGAAAGGAAGGGGAAAAAAAGTAATATTGTGGGAACAGAGAAGACTGGATCTTCAGTGGGTAGAACTGATAGAAATAAAGGCTTCACAACAGCAGAGATAGAGTGCCCTCTCATGCCACTTGTTCATAGCTGGGGATCTGTTCCACATCTCCTGCTTGGGAGAGCCGCTATCATCTTGAACACTACCACATCACTGGCAGAAAGAGAACTCCGGAGGGTCTTACATTGCAAAAGAAATACTCTACCCAGAAGTAGTGCATGTCCCTCCCCTGCACAATCCACTGGCCATAAATGGTCACTCTAGCTCCAACCAGCCACAAAGAGCCAAGAAGTGTAATCCTATCACGTGCCTGGAGGAAGAGAAAACTGGAAATACTTGGCAAACAGCACTCATAATTCCTCAAGGTCCAAAAGGAGTAAACTTTTCAGAGAAAAAGACAGGGACAGGAGGAGGGTGGATCCGAGGAGTTAGATCACAAGGCAAAATGAGACTTTTCCAGGGTTTGATCAAAAAGGCCCTTCAGTTACTCCTTCACCCCAGCTCAGGTCATCCTTTGCTGCCTCACACAGCAGTCCCAAGAAACATTTCTTGGATCCTCTGCCTCAGGCTTGAGGCATTCCCTGAACTCCCTTTATATAATATCCCTCCCTCGCCCAGCCCTTTTGATCCAGACTCCAGGTCCCATACCACTCAATGTCATGTTCCAAAATGTAGCTCAAGCCCCTGGGATCCCTGGAGGTAGCTCCCAACCCTCTAGTTCTAACCTGACCACCTGTCAATTGTCCTTGGTAGAAAGTGCATCCAAGCTTCCATCAGCCTGATATGTCCCTGGCCCTAGATCTCTCCCTTTTGAGCAAAATCTCACTTCTCAGAATCTTAGTTTCTTACCCACACTTGCTGGTCCAGTCCACTCACCCCAGGCCAAAGGTGCCATCTCTCCAGGAGGCCTTTTTCAGAGATACTTGGAGGTGGCTTCCAGGACTAAGGTGCTTTGTAACACTGTTTTATCTCTGCAGATTCCATATGACCTTTCACTTTTATTCACATTCTCATATCCAGAAACTGCTAAAGTGGTTAGATGGTTAGAGCTGGTTTAGTTACTGGCCAGGCCCAACCACTCTATTCATGCACTCATGGTTTAAGAAATATCCATGGTCATCAATAGAACTCATGCCACCTGACCCCAGTCTCTTACTCCTCATCCCCTAAGCTATTTTCTCAAAAGCACACAGCTAGTAAGTGTCATTCCCAGGATTCAAATCTGCCTGGTTCCAGATGTCAGGCTCTTAACCACGAAGTGATATGAAATGGTGGCAAACGTGCTTACAAATGCGACTCTCCAGGGTTTTGGCCTTAAATGGCATCAGGGGAGATGACAAGGAAAGGGTCATCCTAAGCTAGACAATTCGCTGCCTCACTCAGTCCTCACCATCTGGCTTCATGCACCTTAGCAGCTAAACAGAAAGGCTGGACATACAAATTGTCTCAGGAAGGAAAGGAGCATGTTGGACAAAGGTCTCTACTGAATATGATGCCCTCTCCCTCCTGAGGTTTGCACAGCTGCCCTGCCAGGCCATGCCAGGCCTTCCAAGAGTTGACCTTGGGTAGACAAATGATTCGTATTTCCTCCTAAGGGCAGAGTCCAGGCTTAGTCCATCCTCTTCAAACCAATTACTCTGGAGAACATTCCCGGACTTCAAGACATCTGCAAAAACTGAGCCTGTGGAACGGAGTGCCATTCCTAATGCCTTTGGCTTTGGGAAGCCATGACACAGTGGTCAGAAAGCAGGCGAGGGCAGCAGAGAGCCAGCAGCAGAAGCCCAGGAAGGAGCTAATGATCACAGCTGGGAGAACTCCTGGAGGAAGTGGGAGGGACACACAGAGAACCTCCATCTGCCAAGGAAATCCCCTCCCCTGGGTTCACCCAGAGGCCAGTTCAGGTTGAAGCAGAGATGCTAGGGGAGCACACTGGGAATCAGACCCGAGGAGAGGCAGGGAGATGCCAGAGACAACACCACTGAGAGGCAAGAAGAGAGCCAGGAACTTGCTGGAGGTCACCATAGGTCCTGGAGCAGGTCTGAACGGGAGCCAGTCATGTCCTCTTCAGGCCAGGAGAACAGGGAGGAATTTGAGGGGAAAAAAAAAAAAAAAAAAAAACAAGAAAAGCTGCTCAGTTCATTTTATGAGATCATTGTGACCCTGATAACAAAACCTGTCAAGAAGAGCACAAACACTGGAGAAACAGCAGGCCAGAGCCACTTTCAAATGTGGACAGAAGACGAATGAAACACTAACTAAATCAAACACACCAAAAAATTATCTGCTGGTCAACGGTGGCGCACACTTGGAATCCCAGCAGTTTAGGAAGCTGAGGCAGAAGGGTGGAGAGTTCAAAGCCAGCCTCAGCAAAAGCAAGGTGCTAAGCAATTCAGCGAGACCCTGTCTCTAAATAAAATACAAAATAAGGCTGGGGATGTGGCTCAGTGGTTGAGTGCCCATGAGTTCAATCCCCAGTACCTACCCCACCACCACCAAAAAATTATCTGCAATAGCAAAGTAGGGTTTATTCTATCACTGTAGAGATGGTTTGGCATTAGAAAATATATTAAAATGATACAGTTTACCAACAAGAAAATAAAACACACAGACCTACATTCTGGAAAAAAAAAACAACTAAAATTTCACATCCATTTCTGTTTTTTGTTTTGTCTTGTTTTTTGTTTTTACTTTTAAAATATAGGAAGAGTGGATCAATCTTTTAATAAAGAGTAGCAATATCTTACTTAAAATCAACCAAAGCCAGTGGTCATGGTGGTGCACACCTATAATCCCAGCTAGTCAGGAGGCTGACATAAGAGGATCACAAATTTGATGCCAGCTTGGGCAACTGAGCAAGACATGATCTCAAAATAAAAGATGTTAAAAATAAAATTGCTAGAGATGTTAGATGTTGGTAAAGCACTCCTGGGTTTAATCCCATTTCAAAAAGTTTGAAAACGTGACATTGATAAGCTGATGATATTTGCATAGGAAAAACAAATGGTTTCTTCTCTATACTCAGATAATTCTCTGTTGGTATCCCAGTTAGTGTCCTATAATTTAATTTATTCCTGAGAATAACTTCCCAAAAGTTAGTGGATACCATAGGTTAGTTCGTAGTCAGCCCCACTAGAAGCTCCCCCACAACTTCAGGCACTAGTTGTGGATCCCCAAGTTATCCAGACTTCTGTCTGACAAATTGGAGGTTCTCACAACCTATTCTCATGTTCCTCAATTGTTAAAATGACTCATAGAACTCAAGGAAATATTTACTTTTATTTACCAGTTTATTATATGATAAAAGGTATGACAGAGACAGGAGAACAACCAGGTAAAGAGGAACAGGGGGTGAGGCCCGGAAGTGCACAGAGCACAGCAACTTTTTTCCTGTGGAGTTGGAGTGCGCCTCCCTCGAAGCACATGAAAACATTCACCCACCCAGAAGCTCTACAAACCCTTCACATTAAGGATTTTTATGGAGGCTTCTTCACGTAAGCATGTCTGTTTATTTCCTCAATCACTAGTTCCTCTTGCCTCCCTAGAGGACAGAGGGTGGGGACAAAGTTCCAAGCTTCTAATCAAGAGTTGGTCTTTCTGGTGACCAGCTCCCAGACAAGAGTCCATCAAAAGTCATTTTTTACCACAGAAAAAGATATTCCTGGGCTGGGGATGTGGCCCAAGCAGTAATGTGCTCACGTGGCATGCACAGGGCGCTGGGTTCGATCCTCAGCACCACATACAAATAAAATTAAGATGTTGTGTCCACTGAAAACTGAAAAATGAATATTAAAAAATTCTCTCTCTCTCTCTCTCTCTCTCTCTCTCTCTCTCTCTCTCTTCTCTCTCTCTCTCTCTCAAAAAATATATATATATATTCCTAGCACTTCTATCACTTAGGAATTTACAAGGGTTTTAGGAGATTTGGGTCAGGAACTGGGGCACATAGATATACAGGAGAGAGAAGTATGTGTGCAATATATATATTTCTTATTAATTCACAGTATTGTATATTGCAATTCAGCAATATTTAAAAATTACAAATACATATACGTTTTGTTCTAGCAGTTCCTCTTTTAGGGATTAACATATATAATGACTATTATATATACATGTTATATATAATATAAAAGGATATCCTACAGATATCCATGGATCTATGTAAAAAAGCACATGTACAATCTTATTCTTTTTTATTTATTGTTGTTACAAAAGAAAATGGAAATAAGCTAAATAACCATCAATAGGAAATTGTTCAATAAATTGTAGTATCCATTCAATGGTATACTATGCAGCTATGAAAAGAATGAGGGAGCTTTCTATATACTAAAAATAGAATGAGCTCCAACATATAATGTTAAGCAAAAATGCAATTTGCATAAGACTGAACAGGAGAGTGTGGGTAGTGATATATATCTGAAGTACAAGCTACTTGGGTATACTTAGGAGGCTGAAGCAGAAAGACTCCTTGAGTTCAGGAGTTCAAGGTCAGCCTGGGCGACATAGCAAGACCCTGCATTAAATTAAAAAAAAAAAAAAAAAAAAGACTGAGTTGGGTTGTCTAGCACATGTGAGGCACTGGGTTCAAACCTCAGCACCACATAAAAATAAATGAATAAATAAATAAATAAATGTATTGTGTCCATCTACAACTAAAAATATTTTTTTAAAAAAAGACTGCATAGTTTACTGCCATTTGGATATATGCATTATGTATTATTGTATTTACATATTTACTTGTTTATGCATAAAATATCTAGTAACATTTATTACATCTGTATACTCTGTTTTATGATTTAGATTTTCAGCCAGTAAATATAGTACCTATTAATAAATGTATTCAGTTTTAAGAAATAAGAACTGGGGAAATATTCACAAAAGTATTGGGGATCTTTGCTTTCCCAGGCATAAAATTTACTTTAAAACTACTACTACTAAACATTATGAAATGATAATACTGGCAAAGTACTTGACAAACATGAGAATTAGTAACTTGATGCATGACAAAGAAAACATCAGAAATTATGGAGAAATGTCAAATTATTCATTCAACAAAGGATTCTGAGGAAAATAACTCTTTGGTGAAAAAAAAATTCTCCCTTGGCATCTACACCCAAGTAAATTTCATATTATTCCAATTTTTAAATGTGCAAAATAAAACTCTACAAAACTAGGTGAAATATATATGGCTAGTTAACTCATTTTCATATATTGATGGATTTTTTGTTTTGAATAGTAATTCAACTTCCCTTTTCTGGGATAAACACCACTTGATTGTCCTTTATTTTCTTTTTTAGATACTGTTGGTTTCAATTTGCTTCAATATTAATAACTGTTTTTTTACCTTTACTCATGAGAGATATTGGCCTTTAGTTTTCTTGTAATATCATTATCTGCTCGTGGTGTCAGGATAAAGCTGACCTCTTAAAACAAGTTGGGTGATGTTTCTCCCCTGCTTTTTAAGTGAGTTTGTAGAATCGGTATTATTCTGTTCTAAAGCATGATAGAATTCATCCATTAAGCATAAAATTGCTCACAAAATTACCCTTTTAAAATATCTATAAAAACTATTATGATTCCCCCCTTTCATTCCTAATGCCTCTCTACCCTCTCTCTTCTTCCTTCCTTTTCCCTCCCTTGCATTAGTCTGAAGAGTTTTATTAATTTTATTGACCTTTTTAAAAAACAAGTTTTCACTTGGGCATGGTGATACATGCCTATAGTCCAAGCTACTCTGGAGGCTAAGGCAGGAGGATTGCAAGTTTGAGGCCAAGCTCAAAAACCTAAAGAGACCCTATCTCCAAATAAAAATAAAAAGAGCTGGGGATACAGCTCAGTGGTATACTGACCCTGGGTTCAGTCCCCAATACTGGGAGTTTTATTGACTTTATTATTTTTCTGTGTTGTATTTTATTGATTTCCCCTCCAATCTTAATTACTTCCTTCTATGTATTTTGTGTTTGCTTTTTTGTAGTTGTTTTTTAATTAAGCTTACAGAAGCTTACATCATTGATTTCTTTAGACTTTTCTTTTCTAATATAAACATTTAAAGCTTAAATTTATTCAAAAGCACTACTTTAGCTCCATACCACCAATTCTAATGTTGTGGTTTCATTATCATTCAGTTCGAATTGTAATTTCCCTTATTTGACCCATGGGATATTTAAAAGAATGTCATTTAATTGCCAAATATGTATGGATTTTCTTTTGGCTATTGATTTCCCATTTAATTCATTTTTAGTCAGAGAACATACTCTATGTGATTTCAATTCTTTTAAATGTATCGAAATTTACTTTATGGCCCAGAGTGTGTTCTGTCTTGGGGAATGTTCCACATGCTCTTGAAAAGAAAGTGTGTTCTGCTCTTGCTAAGTGTGAATGTCCTATCAATGCCAAGTCAGTCAGTAGACAGTGTTTCATCTTCTTTGTTCTTACTGGTCATCTGTCTGTCCTATCAATTACTAAGATAGGAATGTGAGATCTCCAACTATAACTGTGCATTCGTTCATTTTCTTTATTTTGAGAGTTTTTGACTCATAAATTCTGAAGCTCTGTGGTTGGGTGTGCACACATTTTAAATCTTTTTTATTAATCAGCGTTTTCAACATTGGGAAATATCCCTCATTATCCTTGGCAATCTTTCTTGTGCTAAAGTCTGTTTTGTTTTATATTAATATAGCCACCCCAGCTATCTGATGGTAAACGTTTGCAAGGTATATCTTTATCTATTCTTTTAAGTTTAACTCATATGTGCCTTCATTTTTATGTACTTTTTTTTTTTTCTTAAAGACATGGTCTTGCTAGATTGTCCCAGCTGGTCTCAAACTTTCAATGCTCCTGCCCCAGACTCCCAAGTAACTGGGATTACAAGTATGTGCCACCACACCTAGCCCTACATTTACAGTGGGTTTCTTCTTGTACACGGCACAAAGTTCAGTCTCTGGGGGGCAGGGGGAGTTGTTTGGTTGTGTTATGCTTGTTCACTTTTGGTTTGATTTAGTTTAATTTGTGGTGCTGAGGATCAAACCCAGGTTTCATACATGATAGGCAAGTGCTCTACCACTGAGCTTGACCCCCAGCCCAAGATCTCTGTTTTTAACTGGATTGTCTGGACTATTTATGCTTAATGTCATTATCTAATGGTTAGATTAAGTTTATCAGTTTGCTATTTGTTTTCTATTTGTCCCATTTTTCTTTGTTGTTCTTTCTTTCTTTTCCCCCTTTTCATGGATTCTTTTGGATTACTTGATTGCATTTTGAGTATTCCATTTTATCCATTTATTTGAGGATTTTGTTAGCTACACTTGTTGGAGGTATTTTCTTTTTTCTTTTGTTTTGTTTCTGTGGTTGCTTCATGTTTTGCACCTGCACATTTATCCTATCCTGGTCTACCTTCAGATAATATTATACCCCCTCATGTATAAGACTTTACAAGAATTGGCTTCTCTTTCCCCTTCCTATCCTGAAATATTCTTGTTCTTTTTTTGCTTTTGAGATTTTGGGATTACACCCAGGGGCGCTTAGCCACTGAGCCACATCCCCAGCCCTTTTTATTTTTTATTTTGAGACAGGGTCTTGCAAAGTTGCTGAGGGTCTTGCTAAATTGCTGAGGCTGGCCTCCGTCCTGCATTGATCCTGTCTCAGTCACCCCAGATGTGGGATCACAGGCAGGTGCCACCTTGCCAGGCACATTGTCATTTTTTTTTAAGTGAATTATCTTTTAAAAAAATTTTAAAATGAAAAAAATTGTTTTATAAATAGTCATCTTTACCATAACATCCACCCTGCTTTCCTTCATGTAGTTTCAAGTTTCCCTGCTTTATATTTCTTTAGTTTTCAGAATTTTCTTTAACATTTCTATAGTTCAAGTGATATTCAATAATTCTGGATTCGTCTGAAAAGTCTTCATTTTTAAAGGATCTTTTTCCTGGGGAGAGCACTCGAGGTGGACAGATTTTTCTTTTAAAGATGATGTTAGAAACAAGGCCTTGTTTCTGCAATCATTCTTATCTTTGCTCCCCTGTACATAATGTACCTCTTTTTCTCTGGCTGAGTTTCAGGATTTTTTTATGTGTCATTGACGTCCAGCAGTTTGATTATGTTGTGCCTTGGTGTGGTTTACTTTATGTTTATCTTATCCTGCTTGGGGTTTGTTGAACTTCCTGAGTTTGAAGATTTACAGTTTTTATCCAGTATGAAAACACTTCTGCCATTATTTCTTCTGCTCTTCCCTTTAGGACTCCAGTTATATGTATATTATGCCCCTTATTATTGTCCCATAGGCTATCTCCCAGCCCTTTTGAATTTTATTTTGAGACAGATACTGAGGCAGGAGGATTATAAATTTGAGGCCAGTCTGAGCAACTTGGTGAGACACGATCTCAGGGCTGGGGATGTGGCTCAAGCGGTAGCACGCATGCGTGTGGCCCAGTTCGATCCTCAGCACCACATACAAACAAAGACCAACAAAGATGTTGTGTCTGCCGATAACTAAAAAAATAAATAAATATTAAAAAAAAAAAAGACACGATCTCAAAATAAAAATTGAAAGGGCTGGGAGATAACTCAGTGGCTCTGACCATCTCTTCAGTCTTTTTCCTCTGTTTTCCCCCTTTCTGTTTCTGTTGCTTTGTTTTCAAGTTCGCTAATCTTTTCTGCAGTGTCCAATCTGTTATTAAGCTCATCCAGTGAATTTTTCATCGTATGTATCTGTTAGCTCTGGAATGTCCATTTCACTGCTTTATGCCTATCATTTCCTTCCTTGTTATGTTCATGTTATTATTTAAATGCTTGAACATATTAACAATGACTGTTTTAAAATTATTTTCTGTTAATTCCATTATTTCCTTAATATCTACATCTGTTTCTAGTCCTTCTTCTTCTCCTGCTGATGAATCACTCTTTCTTGCTTTTTCCCATACCTAGTAACTTTTTTTGGATGCTGGATATTGCTCACCTTATGTTGTTAAATGGAGGTATATTGCTGCCTTCCAATGAAAGTGACTTTGGATCCTGGAACAGAAAAAAGACGTCAGTGAAAAACTGTTGAAACCCAAAAGGAGAATGTATTTGAATTAACAAGACTGTGCCAATGTTAATTGGTTAGTTTTTACAAATTACAGTTTACTTAAGGTAGGCTAGGTTAAGGTGATGAAGGAACTCTTTATACTATCTTTTCAACTTTTCTGTATATTTAAAATTATTCTCGAATTAAAAGGCTTGTTTTAATTCCTATTTTTCTTCTATTTATCTTAAGGTACTATTTGTTTTGTTTTCCCTTGCATTTGGTGATAATTTAGTCTTTGTTTCTAAAATGGTTTATTTTTTTGTTTGTAATTCTTTTCATTTGTTATCTCATTTTTACATTTTTCTAATTCTGATTTATTTTGTTCTTTAATATCTTGTTTGAAATAGAATGCTATATATTTTGACCTCTTTTTGAGTGGGTCTTTCTAGCACAAATGTTTTCATTCTCTATAGATATAATACTGTTATTCCTTTTCTTCATAGAATTTTTTATCTTAATGCTTTCCTATTGGCTATGTTGGTATGAGCTTGGGGTGGTTTCTGTTTGCTTGTTTGTTTTGTTTTATTCAAATTTCTTTTATAATCCCACAGATTTCTTTTTTATCATGTTTTCATGCAGTATCAAAAAATGGCATGAGTCAGGTTTACACACCAGCTACTGGGGAGACTGAGGCAGGAGGATCATAAATTTGAGGCCAGTCTGAGCAACTTAGTAAGACACTGTCTCAAAATAAAAATCAAAAGGACAGGGAGATAGATCAATGGTAGAGCACTTGCCTAGCATGTGTGAGGCCCTGAGTACCACCAAAAATAAAAAATTAAAAAAAAGTTTAAAAAAGAAAAGGAGGTCTGCATTCTATAATGTTATTTTTAAAAATAATTTATTATTTTGTTTTCCTGGTTCTCTTTTCCTTCCCCACTTTGATCTGAGCTTTCTCTTTCTTTAGTTTCTTTTGTCCTTATTCAACTTCAATTTCTCACTCAGAAGTTTCCAGTAGCATGGGGCCCACCTTCAAATGGTGCACCACAGGTTACTCAGCCTTAAGAGTTCATTTTCAAAGAGGCTAGAGTGCCCTGGGCCCTTTAGGCCTCACCACAAGCCCTTTGTTATCCATCATTCAAGTGGACAAACTCCCATTTTTGCTGCTGCTCTCCAGTTGACCCTGCATGCTTTTCATCATGTCTGATGTTTTCTCCTGACTTCTCAGGTCCACGAGCTGCCCTGTTGCTTCCCTCTGCTTTGTTCCACAATATGTCTGTGGTTGGTGCTTGTGTTCTGTCACCTAGTTTTTCTGTAAATGTTGACCTTAGGTCTTTATTTTTGTTAATCGGTCATTCTGTTTCTTATATGGTGATTCAAGTCAATTCTTACACTAGGCCACCACCCTCCTGCCATCTTCCCAAAATTCCAATATCTATCACTTTTTAAACCAGGACTAAGGTAGGGAACATTAGGTATGCTGAAGTCACATTTATATTCCATGTGCAATCTTACCACAGTGATTGGAACTTGGAAAAATAATCAATTGACACAAGAAACAGCCCACACTTTGTACTAGTAACGTATGTAGCAATTTGTATACTTCTTTTATACTAAATTATTTATTACATGTGCCCCGTGTCTGGTATATAGTCTTCACAGTGGTCATTTTAATGGCTTCAGGATATCCTATTGAGCAGATGTACCAAAATTTACTCAATTTTATTACTGGACATGTGGGCTGTTTCCATCTTTCAGCTGCTTCAGATGATGTTGTCATAAATACCTTTGTGTGCTTGGCTTTTTGTTTTTGTTGAATTATTGCCTTATGATAGAATCCCAAGAGTGGGATAGATTGGGTCAAGGGTAGGAACATCCCCTTGGCTCTGGCAATCTATTATCTGAAAATGTGTTTTGAGAATTATTTTTCTTATTCTAGGGGAAAGGTTGAGGCTTAGTGTTAATGGTAAGAATCACATGAGGGAACAAGGCCTATTTCCCAGGATGGCTGCTAATGTATCTTTTCTCTCAGCCATCAGTTTTTCCCATTCAGTTCAATCAGCTTTCAGCTTTCATTCACTTGGCCAGCCCATACGGAGGACCTGCCCTGTATCAAGCTCTGTGTTCCTCTCTGCCACACTGGAGTGAGCTCCACAAGTGTGTGGGCTGTTCTCATCAAGGACCCATCCAACACACATGATACAGAGGAGCCCAGTCCAGATGTGCACTGGCCTAGTTTCTCTAAGGAGTATGAAGGGTGCTGTGATTACTTTCACCCGAATGTTTCCTCATCCCTCCCGATATACCTGAGGCTGTTCATAGAACTCCAGAATCTTTCATCTGGAGTCAGCAATCCATCTCCCTCCATAGACCAATTTAGACCCATTCTAACATAAGCTTGAGTAGAAAAGGAGGACCTAAGCAATCTCAACTAATCCAGTTACCTAGAAATGATCTTTTTACCTGTATTCTAGAAAACTGGAAAGCTAGAAATAACCCCCATGGTCTCCTAGTCAAAACCTGCCAGTTTTATATCGATTCAGCCCATACACTAAATCTTTAGCCTCCATTTCCCTCAGTCCTTCCAGTGTCCCCTTGAAACTAACCCAGTCTCGTGCTGAACCCACGTCTTCTTGACTTGGGTTCTGGTTGTGGTTCTGAGTCTCTGCCTAACTCAGTCAGCATCTCCCCACACGGGGACTGGACCCTGCTCCACAACTCCCAGCCACTTGTTGAGTCTGTGGGTCAGTCACCTGAGTACTGAGAAATAAGATCCTATATCTGTCTACTTTCTTCTCCATGTCACACTGTAACACTTGGTGGAGCCTGCAATCATGTCCCTTGCCCCAACCTGACCAGAATTCACCACACCTTTAAAGCCCCTATCAGACCAGTTGACTCCTGGGACTAGTCCATGTTTCTGAGGAACCTGTGTAACTTGCACCTAACTCTGATAAGTTAATACCACAATATTTTAAAGGGGAAGAATCTAATTGCCAGAGAGTACATGTGCATAGCAAAAGTCAAATAATATGGGCTGGGATTATGGCTCAGTGGCAGAGGACTTGCCTTGCACATGTGAGGCACTGGGTTTGATCCTCAGTACCACATAAAAATAAATAAATAAAAAATAAAGATATTGTGTCCATCTACAACTAAAAATTTTTCTACAAAAATTCAAATAGTGTGTCTTACATATAGGCTTACAGCCCAGTGTTCTTCATTCCTAGGAGGAAATGAGTACGCAGAATATCAGATACCAGAGGAGAAATTTAAGAATAAATACCAAAGCAGAATTCCAATTATAAGTTCTGAGATCTCCAGGGTGAGGAAGGAAAGAAGGCCCCAGGATTAGAGAATAAGAAAGGTCTTGCTTTTCAAGACCAGGGCATGAATTCAGGAGAGTATGAGCAGCAAGACTAATTTTTGTGGCATCCCAGATCATCAGTCTGGAACTAATCAAATGTGTCTTGTAAATCCAGAACATCCAAGGGACCTGGAGCAGGGCTGCACCCACAGTGCAGGACAGGGGGTCACATTTAAAGGCTAAGGAAAGAGGAAGGATGGGAAGCTGAGGAAGGATACAGGGGTCAGGAACCAGACTGGACCTCATACGTTTGATGCTCATACAGTCCACACATCAGTTGAGATCTCCCTGCATCATATTAAGGAGTAATTTTTTTTCAGTAATGAGGATTGACCCCAGGGCCTTCCACAAGCTAGGAAAGTACTTCACCACTGAACTTCACTTCCAGCCCTTGAGATCTCCCTGCATCAAGGAAGCTACATAACCATTGCTCAAAATTCGCATGACCATAGCCTGCAGAAGGCTAATGCTTTCTTTGAGATTTCTGTAAATACTAGGATGCATGTATTCCCATGTGCTGGTCTCTCAGCAGTAATAGTCTTTGTTCTGCACTACATCAATCCAAGCACAAAATTTAGCCCTTTCAAGAGAATAAAATTAAATTAAAAACCTTAACATGCCATATGTGAGGTTAGAAGACTGAAAAATCCTCTTATACATTCTTGTTCTCTTAGTCCTTGTTAGCTACATCTTGTGATGCTTTCCTCTATTGACCCTAACACTATATCTAACTTTCCTGACATACTCCTCTGACTTCTCTGTCTTCCTTCTCCTGTCTCCCTCCTCTGTTCTTTCCTCTTTCCCGTCTCTTCAATATCAAACATAAATTCCTTTTCTTAACTCATGCCAAGAGGCTTTGGGGCGTGTGTGGTGGTGGGGTGGATTTTTATACCCCTATTGCTTCTTTATCACACTTTTCTCAAAGACGTTTTCTTTCCATAGAGGAACTCTAGTGCTAGATGTTAAGGTAATTCAAACATTTCCCCACTCGATATACATGTATAAACAGCAGGCATGTAGAATTATTCTGATGCTTAGTTCATGCCAGACCAAATACTATGATTGTACTATTCAAAATGGACTAATGAGAAAGTTTAGACCATTGCATCTGATTTGAGAGTGTGCCCCTGTGAGATCCCCATCTCAAAATAAATATAAAGGGCTGGAGATATAGCTCAGTGGTACAGCACTTGCCTAGCATGCATGAAACGATGGGTTTCAGCTCCAGTAATGGGGGGAAAAAAAAGACAGCCTTTGGCCATGACAGCTCAGCTGAATCCCAGAACTGATCCTAGGAAAACATGATTTGTCTTGTGCCCCTTGAAGATGTTTTATAAACAGCTACAGAAAAGACACCCAAACTGGAGTAGTATTTTTACTAGATGAACCAAAAAGTAGTGCCCATGGTAGCCAGAAAGTTTCAAGGTTTTTCAAACCTATATGGACTCTCAAAGTATTCTCAGACTCAAATTTTTGGGCTAAACCAGGTAATCAGGTAAACAATGAAGCTTCAAGGTATGCACCTTAAAAGAACTAAACAAAAACTTCTCCATAAAAGAAACTTTTATTTTTTCAAAAAATACATGAAAAAATGTTCAACACTTCTAGCCATCAGGGAAATGCAAATCAAAACTACAGTGAGATTTCATCTCACCCAGTCAGAATGGCAATGATTAAGAATACAAACAATAAATGCTGGTGAGGTTGTAGGGAGAAAGGAACACTTGTACGTTGTTGGTGGGTCTACAGATTAGTACAACCACTCTGGAAAGCATTTTGGAAATTCCTCAAGAAACTGGAATGGAACCACCCTATGACCCTGCTGTCTCACTCCTGGGTATTTTCCCAAAAGATCTAAAATTGGCATACTACAACAACACAATCGCATCAATGTTTATAGCAGCACAATTCACTATAGCTAAATTAAAGAGTCAACCCAGATGCTCATGAATAGATGCATGGATTAAGAAATTGTGGTATGTATACACGATGAAGTTCTTACTCAGCCATTAAAAAGACTGAAATCATGGCATTTGCCAGTAATGAGGGGGAAATGGAGAATATCATGTTAAGTGCAATTAGCCAAACTCAAAGATTGAATGTTTTTTCTCATGTGCAAAAGCTAGAGTAAAATAAAGGCAATGATAAGATTACATAAGGAACCAATAAAACATAAATTAATAGATGGGCAAAAGAATAGTATAGTAGAAGAAGGAGAAAAGGGGTAGGAGAGCGAACGGGAGGGAAAAAGGGAGGATAATGAACTGAAATCAATTTCCATGCATGTATGAGTTTGTTGGGATGAACCCAATTACTATGTATAACTATAAAGCTCTAATAAAATAAAAGTAAAGTAAAAATTTATTCGAGTTACTGCCTAATGGTATAAGCCAACCACCAGTTTATTATGCTCAAGGGTTATATGGATCAGGAATCTTGAAAGAGCATTAAGAAAGTTTGTAGTTACTCCACAATGTCTAGAGCCTCAGCTGGGAAGTCTCAAGGCTGAGGGTTACTGACTGACCAGGTGCTGAAATTATCTGAAGACCCTTTCACTCATGTGTTTGGTATTTAAAGCTGGGATGCATACATGTGCCCCCTATATGGACTTTCTCATAGCATCGTGTTTATGTGGTTTTTGTGGTAAGAAGCCTCTAAGATCATCCCCAATGATCTCTACCTGCTGGTACTCACAGCCTTGCGTAATCTTATCTCCTTGAAAAACTTCCTTCTAACCAATAGAATATGGAAACATCAATGGGCTACTTCCTCCACAATTAAGATTAGGCTCCAAAAGATTGTGTGTGCTCTAGCAAGCTCCCACTCCCCTCCCCCTCAGCAAGATCCCATGTTGAAAAGTTTCACATGGCAAAGGATTGAGGGTTACCCTGGCCAACAGCCAGTCTAACAACCTTTAAAGAATTGAATCCTTGGCCGGGCACAGTGACGCACACCTGCAATCCCAGTGGCTCAAAAGACTGAGGCAGGAGGATCTCGAGTTCAAAGCCAGCCTCAGCAAAAGGGAGGTGCTAAGCAACTCAGTGAGACCCTGTCTCTAAATAAAATACAAAATAGGGCTGGGGATGTGGCTCAGTGACTTGAGCGCAATCTCTGGTTACACCCCCACTCTGCCCCCTACAAAAAAAAAAGAACTGAATCCTGAGCCAGGTGTGGTAGTCCACACCTGTAATTTCAGCAACTCAAGAGGCTGAGGCAAGAGGATCACAAGTTTAAGATTAGCCTAGACAACTTAGTGAGACCTTGTCTCAAAAACAAAAGTAAAGAAGTGCTGGGGATATGTCTCATTGGCCCTGGGTTCAATCCCTATTACCACAAAAAAAGAAAAACTGAAGCTTGTCTCAAATGACCTTGGAAGTGGATCCTTCTCCATTCAAAACTTCAAATGAGACCCCAACCCTGACCAAAACGTTGATGACAGTCTTGTGAGAGATCCTCAATCAGAGAATCCAGTTAAACCACAGTGGAATCACTAACTCAGAGAAATTGTGAGATGAATAATAAATGTGTATTGTTTTACACTGCTAAATTTGGGGGTAAGTTTTTACATAGCAATAAATATCTAATACAAGTTCCAAGAATGAGTATTCCACAAGAACCAAGCAGAAACTATATCATCTTTTATAACCTAGGCTCAAAAACCACATATTATTTTCCCCAAAGTCACAAGCCTGTTGAAATTCTAAGAGGTGATACAGACCCCTATCTCAAAAGGGAGTGCATACAAAATGTCAGAGTGTTATCATAAGAGGAGTTTAAGACAGGAAGATGCTGTTGTGATCCTCTTTGGAAAATATATTCTACCACATTACTTTCTGGTGGTCTAGTCCTGCAATATGGCCAGATCTTCTCCTGTGTAATCTGAAAAAAACGATGTATATTCTTTTGTTGTTTTGAACCAAAGTTTTGTTTATGCTCCTCCTAAAATGTTTCCTCTGTTTTTAAGAAATGCTCAAACAATTTCTCAGCATGTCACAATATAAATGGGAGTTTCCACCCCCCTGCAGTCAGAAACATAATTTCCAAGAATGTGACTATCTGAAGATTCAAGCTTCTCTCTACTTAGGAAAGACTCCTAATGAATTACAACACTGCTCTGGCTACATGCTCTGAAACATTCCAGGGTTGCCCCACACTCCATGCCAGTTGAGGGGAAACAGAACTGAGAGTGAGGAGAAGGGTGAACTGATGAGCGCTCAGGCCAGGCTGACTCCAGTGGAGCTCCTGACACTGAGGAGCACATAGAACTCTGAGCAAGAAGGCACCTCAGACATCAATCAACTCAATTCATGCTAGTAATGATAGTGGTTACATTTAGTGTGACTATAATAGCATTCCCTTTATGGTTGAACGAATTTGATTCTATATCATATTGGATGCAACTCAAATATGTCAAATTTCACCCTTTTTTACACTCATACCTTTATTTAATGCTTCCATCACTGTAGCTTGAACCTCATCCTACTTGACTTCTAGAAATGCAGGCTTTGATCAAGTTCCCCTGAGTAGGGCTCTCACATGTGCCATTTCTCCTGACTTTCCACCTCTGCCTGTCTTGACTGTACATGGGAACATGTGTGTCCAATCACCTGCTTCCTTCAGGGTCCAACTTTCCTAAGCCCACTGCTCTGGCCAGCATGGGTCAGATAGGCCCCTCTACCATTTTCAATTGTGATTATAAACTAGGCTGAAACTCTAATCTCTTTCTTTTTGTGGTACTTGGGATTGAACCTAGGACTTCACACATGCTAGGCAAGCACTCTGTCACTGAGCTGCATCTCCAGCCCTAAGCTGAAACTCTTCATGAAACATTTCTAGGTTTGGAGAGACAAGAGAATTACAACACAAAGAAACTTAAAAGCAAATACTTTTGCTCAGATTCCCCAGGTCCCGGGTTGACCTCTGCATTCTTCTCTGCTGCTGCCATAAACCAGGGCCAACCTGCCTCCTTACAGTGGGAATACTCTTGATTCCTCAAATCCTTGAGGTTCAGAAAAAAGAGTTAGTTATTTTCCCACACTCCAATCTGAGGCACATGTCCTGAGTCTTTATTTCCTGTTTTAGGATTGATCTTGTTCCAGGTGGACTGAGAATTGAAATGTCCATTTCATGGAAATCTCCAACTTCTAAAGGTACCAGAACAAGCCTTCTGGCCATAGAACACCAACATGTGACACTAACAGCCCAACAATGCTGAGCTCATAAAACCAGTGAAGCACTTTTTCTCTTTCTCTCCTTTAACCAAGAGTCTATGACCAGAGTTACACAACCTTCTTCATTGTTGAGCTCCGGAGTGTCTATGATTGGATAGTTGAAAAAAAAATGGTTCATCCTCTAGAAAATTTCTAAGAGCAAGGTATAATAAACAGACAGATGGCAGTCTAAATATACATTTAGGAAATAAGCCCTGCTCCAAAAGAAACCACTTAGAAAAATCAACTCTACCCATATAACGACAACATTTTACCTAATTTTGACAAGCATTTGAGGTTCTTGGAGACAGAGTTATCAGATCCTTCCTACTCCAGAGTAAGATTTTTTCCTCTCTACCTATGCATAAGTTCTATAGGAGGCACTTTCCTAGACATTTTCTCTTTTAGGAGGCTCAAAACTGCCTGCAATTTATGACAGTTATTTCTATCCAGAGAGCCAAAACTTTTGGGGTCCAATCTTAGCCAGGTTCACCTTGTTAAACTCACTTTATGGGCAGAGGAAAATGGAGTTCTGTGAAATCCAATAGTTCATCTGAATTACACAATCAGAAAGTAGAAAAGCTGAAATTTAGAACACTGGCTACACTGGGTGCTCTGGCTCCTGCTACTGTATCAGGCCATGCTCGATCTGAGAGGAAATGTTATATATCACAAAAATATGCTGTGTGAAGATCAGCCAAACATGCAACAAATCAGTCCCATTCAGCTTGGGATTAAGCAGGACAAACAATAGAGCAGCTTTCAAAATGTACTTCCGTTTCCAGGATGAGAAGGAAACATAGGGACATAAGCTCTTAGGAGACACCTGCAGTGAGCAGGGACCAATGCCAAAGATAGGGTGTAAAGAAAAACCCAAAAAGAGAGGACTCCAAGGAGGATGCCACACTGATTCTTCTATTCCACAAACTTTCTTTGTGCCTGGATTTGAACTAAGCAGCAAGCATATGACAATGAATAAGTAGGAGACTCAAGAGCCTCACAATCTGGTAGAAAGGAGAAACAAGAAAATATAGAAATTGCATTCCCCTGATTCAAGCAAAAAAGGACATCCTGATTAAATTATCTATGGCAACTCTGAGAGCATTTGTGTCCAAGGACAGTGGGAGCCTGAAGTGGTTGTCATTTCCTTTGTTCTATCAGCTCTTACACCTGGAAAATTCCTGGGCCTAGCACCCAACATGATCCCTCCAGGCCTCTGAGTAGCTCACTGCCCTCATCATAATTTTACCCTGGAATGTCTCAGCCTTTGAGGTACAATGCGTGACTATGACCATTGTCAACAGGCAATGACACAAAGCACCTGTTGCCTTTGGCAAAGACCAGCAGAGCAAATGCTTAACTCAGAAGCCTGTTATAGTTTCTGTAAAAACAAATGACATCAGTGCTTACCCAGGAGTCTCCCAACGAGGCTAAAGAGTGTTTTCTTTGGTGAGTATGTGTGTGTGACAGCTGTGTGGCTGTCATGTGACACAAAGGAACTCTGCATAGAGTGAAATGTCACAAAAGTCTCCATATCTCAATGCTTTGCGATGCTACCCAGCAGAGCCCTAGAAAGCCACTTGGCAGGGAGACAGGTATTCTGAGAAGTTTCAGCATACAAAGCCCTGTGCTGTAGTGAGGGAGACACAGGAGATGAGCCAAAGTCACGGGTTCCCAGGGAAATAGAAGATACCGAGTGGCTTCCATGGGCCAGAGTTTTCCCTTGCCAATTTCATTTACTTATAACCCATGTGTGCTCAGCCCCGTGCTCTTACCCTGGACCCACCGCAAGGCCAGCACTTGACAAAGTCACCTCTAAAACAATAGTGAGTAACACAGATTTTACCACAGACTCCATGGGGACACAAAAGGGACATTTACGTGGCAGACCACTAGTAAATCTTAATCTTGAAGACAAAGTGACTATAGTTAATAACAAGGTATTGTATTCCTGAAAATTGCTAAAATAATAGATTTTTTTGTTCTTGCCACAAAAAAATAAGTATGTGAGGTAATGCATAGTTTAATTAGCTCAATTTACCCATTCCACAATGTATACATATTTCAAAACATCATGCTGTACATGGTAAGTACAGTCTGCCCTCCATATCCACGGGTTTCACATCCACAGATTCAACTAACTGCAAATCAGAAAATATTCAAAAAATAATTGTATCTGTACTGAACATGTACAGAACCTTTTATTTATCATTATTCTCTAAGCAATTCAGTCTAACAACTATTTGCATTGCATTTACATTGCATAAGGTATTATAAATAATCTATTTAATGTGGGAGGATAAGAGGATGTGCATGGGTTATATGCAAATATTACACTTTTTTTAGTACCAGGAATTGAACCCAGGGGTGTTTAACCACTGAGCCACATTCCCAGCCCTTTTTTTATTTTTTATTTTTGAGACAGGAACTCGCTGAGTTGCTCAGGACCTCACCAAGTTTCTGAGGGTGACTTTGAACCTGCGATCCTCCTGCCTCAGCCTCTCAAGCCTTTGGGATTAATTACAGGCATGAACCATCATGCATGGCATACACTATTTTATATGAAGGACTTGAGCATGCAAATATTTTGGTATCCATGGGTCATCCTGGAATAAATCCCCTATGGATGCCAAGGGACTATTATATATGCAATTTTTATTTGCCAATTAAATAAATAAATTAGGAAAAAGATTTCAATCCAACACCCCCATTGTCTTCTCCCTTCCCTGCTTCTCCAGTCTAACTTCCCTGTGTCCAGTTGTTCTTTCTCTCCTCCCCCTCCACTCTCTCTGCCTTTCCAAATACACAGTTTCTTTAAAATCCCCTGCATTTCTTCCCTCTCACTTGCTTAGCCCCACATACAAAGCCTGATACTTAGCCAAGAGGCAAGAATACCCCATTGCTTCTTAAGCAGGACCCTTGTTTCATTCATTCATTCAACAAATAGTTGACAAGTTCCCAGCACTGATTTAGGTGCAGGAGCATTTTCCATACAAAAAAGCTGAGGTTCAGGGTAAATTTATCCCAGAGTCAGACACACAGAGCCCAGGAGCAAAATCTAGCCCAGAAAAAGCAGCTGGCAGAAGCCAATCAGGGTTTCAGGAGCCTAGCCAACTCTCTGGGATTAGTGGTTAGAGTTGGGGTGCGCAGAGCCTGGAGAGCTAGAAAAGGGACTCAATTGTCACATTACAAGAACAGCCCTTAGTAACAAGTAAGTCTGGGCTCAAGTTCAGGCTCAGTTGGACTAGTTACTTAATTCTAAGTCTTAGTTTTTTCATTTGTGAATATTAAGCTTACCTGCCAAGTGCCAAGGTGCATGCCTCTAACCACAGCTACTCTGGAGACTGAGGCAGGAGGATCACAACTTCAAGGCCAGGCTGGACAACTTAGCAAGATGCTGTCTCAAAATCAAAAACATAAAGGGCTGGGGATGTGACTCAGTGTTAAAGCACCCCTGGGCTCCATCCTCAGTACCATACATACATACAAACTTACTTCATAGTCTATGGATATAATACACACATACTCTTTAAATCCTTACAACCTTATGCTTTGCCAAACATGTGGTATAAGTATTATTTATTATTTATTTATTCATTTACCTTTGTTATACTAGGTAGAAAACCTGAACCAAAATTGACCAAGTACTAGAACCTCACATTTTTTCAGTCCAGCACCTTCTGAGAACATGTTCTCACAAGAGCCTCCCCAACTATCCTCATCTTCCTGACCAATCAACTCTGTTCATGTTACAGAATATGACTCCCCACATAAAAGTTCTTAAACCAAACTTGATTAATCAGCATCCTTCCCTAGGAAATTTGCATCCAGAACAGAAAAGAGGTCAGTCTCCAGATAACTAAAGCTATTACTACTGGCCACCGGGTTTTCAGCCCCATGAACTACAGAGCAAAGAACATCACTCTGTAATAAAAACAAGAATGGAATTATAATGCAAAAAAAAAGTACATGTGTAATGGCATAAATTGACGTGAACATACTTTATATACAGAGATACAAAAATTGTGCTCTATATGTGTAATAAGGATTGTAAGGCATTCCAGGGTTGTCCTGTATTTAAAAATAATAATAAAATAAATAAAATAAAATAAATAAAGTTTATGGTGCATTATTTAAAAAAAAGAATGGAATTGATGAGCAGGTAGAAGTAGAGATAGAAGATGAGAGTAGTGCCAGCATCTTCACTTCCGAGTTGATGTCACCATTGCTGTGTTCCCTGTAGAAATACTCCTCCCTTAAGAAATAAGATTTCTAGACTAGTAGAGCCTAAAATGGTAGAGATAGAAAGAAAAAAAAATCACAGTGGATAATTAAATACAATGTTAAAGGGAAAAAATCATTTCCACTTCTTGATTCTTGGACCCATAAAAATTAGCTATAGGAAAAATAGTAACATGCATTGGTCTCTAATTTAGAGAATATACTACATCCCACAGTAGATAGCCCCAGATCTGCAAGATGTTTCCATCTAGCTGGCTCCACAACTAAGTCTTCAAAAGTCATTTCACCACTTTATCAGGCCAGTCACTTCAAAGTGGTGGGGGACCTTCAGAAGATCAGTGAATTCTGAGCATGGCCTATGCCACACTTCATGTGCCATGAGATCCCTGATCAGAAGAATGTTCTGTGAAACATCATGTGAATAACACATCTGTAAAGCCCTGCATGGTGGTTGTGGTAGAAGTATTGTGAACAAGGAAACAAATCTATATCTGATGTATCCATTCCAGGGAGAACAAAGTCTGTCCCTTCCATGATGGAAATGATTCTGTGTAAACAACCTTTCACCAGGCTGTTACTTCCTGGGAATGGAACCGTGTTGAAGGTCCAGGGTTTGTCCCTGGTGTTAACAGGGTTGGCAGTGGAAATTGGAAACCCACATTGAATAACCTGTGGACCACTTTTGTTTGACTTCCATTGGACAAACACAAGGATGGCTGAGGAAGGAGACTAACAGATCTTATTAAGATCTAGTTGGGGCTGGTGTTATGGCTCAGTGGTAGAATGCTCGCCTAGCATGCACGAGGCACTGGGTTCCATCCCCGGCACCATATAAATGTAAAGTGAAGATATTGTGTCCACCTAAACTTAAGAATAAATATTTTTTTAAAAAAAAGATCTTCTAGCAAGATCACTGTTTGGTGAGCATTCACATGAAACATGATATCTTCACATTCTGTTCAAATTCAGAGAGTTCTACCCATATACCACTATCTCTGACCTCCTAATCACTGATTTTCCAATCATGATCATTTAAGTCTCAATCCGCCAGCCAAATCAGTTGCTGCTCTTCCTAATTCAATATAGATCCATACTTCCCACTGGGAGGATTTCCTTCCCCCACCTTTCAAATCCATTCCATTGTGAGACTGTAGTCTACAACCATTCACTTTCAGGAAATGTCAGCACAGTATACAAAACTACCTTTAAATAAGTTTGGAATTTTTTCCTTCTCACCTGACTTGTCATAAAGAACTACTAAGAGGCCACAAGTGCAGAGAAAGAATGAGAAAGAAGTAATGTGACAGGATTATGGTACCACTCATGCCATGGGCATCTGTGCCATTTGTTTTTGCAATTTATTATAACTTACTTGATGTCATATATAACACTTGCATTCAATGGTGGAATGCTGCTGTGAATGGCCAACTTTATGGCTTGGAGGGTCAGACAACACCCAATACTTGATGGGAAACTAAGATTGCCTAATAACTTGGTGACTCATGGTCTAGCATTCACAGTCATTCCTCAAGATACATCTCTCATAGGTAGATATTATTATTATACACATTTGCAGATGAAAAGACAAAACCACAAAAATGTTCATATTCTTTTAAAGGGAAAAAAACACTTTTAATCCAAAGCCTCTATTATACTTTATTATTATCCTACCACAGCACTTATACCATGATTGCTCTAGTATGGATCATGCATTCACCTTTAATCTAGGACATGTAAAGACACACCATCCCCTCCAAATACTATAGGAGAATGCATTATCAGAAAAGGTATGCTGATTCCAGAAGATGAGAAACAAATACCTGATAAAATAATAGGTATTGATTATATAAACCTTGTCTCTATCAAGCTTTACCTGTATCCATAGTAGGAATGTAGATAAATAAAAATAATTATTATAGAGTGAGATTAAATGCAAAGATGAGAAAAGAATCAAGTCCTATGAGAACACATAGAAGGTATGGGAGTCGAGAGAAGTCTCCTGAGAGGAAGCAATATTTGACTTGAGATATGAAGGATCAGTAGAAAGTAGGGGCAGGGCAAAGTGTGTCAGCAAGGGGAAGAAAGTATGGGTAGAGGGAATAGTTCCAAGGCCCCTGAAGTGGCAGACAGCAGAGTGGATTCATATCTTGTTTTGTTCTGTTTTGACGTAACTCCAGGAGTGAAGCAGAACCAGCATGGATGCCAGTGGCTGTCACTAAAGAATCAGAATCCCTTCCATCCTTCCACTGCATTCTTAGCATTCAGCCTTGGTTCTCTCGGTAACAAGACAGATGCTGCTCCAGGCGCTGTGCCTAAGCTCTGTGCTGGAAATGGAAGGCAGAAGACTTGTCCTAACAGATCTTTGCCTTTTTATTTGGAGATGGAAGCTCACCTCAGGGGTATCTGTTAACTTCCCACAGGACATCACATGACCATCTCAGGCTATAATGAAGTCTGGGAATTTGTGTATGTTGGTTTTGCAGCCTCTGTAGAAGGCAAGAGAGAAGCAGTTGGAATGTTTATTGGGTAAGTCAATCTACAGTTTTAGCCAAGAATGAACATATTACTTTGGTAATTTTTAATGTAAAAGTAGTGCTATGAAAACTGTAAGGAAACAACGTACCTGGGAGCAATTTCATCGTAACCTGGCCTTCCACCGATCTGATTTTCTTTCATCATTCTATCTAAGCTCCAAGACTTCATGCTCTTTTTTTCTGGTGCTGTATTAATTGGTTACTATAACAGCCTTTTCAAGTCTTAAATTTTCACTTGAGTAGAAAAGAAGCAGCCATTAGCCTAAGCCTGGAGAGTGGAATGACCACAAAATTCTCTCCAAAGTCCTGGCCTCCTTTTGCCCGAGAGTCTCCAAAATAAATTTAATTTCTCTGCTGACCCGAAGTTCACATTAAACTATTTACTGCCAAAGGTTTGAATTACTGCAAATATGTCCCTTGGGTTTATCCCAGTTGAATTAATAATCAGAGCCCCTGCCACGATCTCGTTTGGCAATTACTCTTGTTCCAATATCCCTCCTGAACTTAAGACTCATAATTTCCAACTTCCTGCTGGACAAGAACACCTTGATGTCCCACAGGCAAATCCAACTTAACATGTTATCATAATCTCATGAGATTCCCCCGCCAAACTCCTGTATTGCCCTGTCCTCATGAATGGTACAACCATGGATTAAATTATTTTATTTAAATAATTTGTTTAAATTATTTTCTCAAATCTGGGCTCAGATCTTCTGTTGTTTTTCTTTTTGTTTGTTTTGTGTTTTGTTTTGTTTTGTTTTTAATTTCACATCTCCAATCAGTAAAATCCTGTCAACTCTGACACACAGGTGCTCTCTAATCCAACCTCCTTCTCCTCCTCTAATTCAGGTTCCACTCATCCTCTGCCTGGACTATGTAACAAAAGTGAATAAAATGTCCTGGAGGTAGCCAAGAAACAGAAACAAGGCTGGGCACAGCAGCATGCCTGTAATCCCAGCTCCTAAGAAAACTGAAGAAGGGGATTCCAACTTCAAGGCTGGGGAATTTAGCAAGACCCGGTCTCAATATAAAATTTTAAAAGGGGCTGGGGATTCAGCTCAGTCACAGGGCACTTGCCTAGCATGCATGGAGGCCCACAGTTCAATTCCCAGTACAGAAAGAAAAAGAAACAGAAACAAAAGACTTGACACATAAAGAGGAAGAAGAGCGTCAGCAGATGAGGTCAGAAAGGAAGGCTGTGTCCAGATGCAGCCATACGGAGGAAGAAGTGGTTCATTATGGGTTTTCATTGTTGTTGCTGGTGGTGGTGTTTTGTTTTTGTTTTCGGTACTGTGGGTTTACATGCTAAGTAGCACTCTACCATGGAGCTACACCCCAGCCGTTGATTTTTTTTTTTTAATAATAGTAATGGTAAGACTTAATAAAGTCAAACTAGTTTACCCTCCACACTGGTTCTATATTGTACTTTAAAACCCATAACATCCACAACTCCAGTCTAATCATGTGGAAAACATCTGCAAAATTGCAATTGAGGGATATCCTAAAATATACCTGCAGTACTCCTCAAAACTGTCAAGGTTGTCAAAAAAGACAAAGGAGAAGGAAAAGAGGAGGAGTCTGAGAAGGAAACACTCTAATTAACTGTCATGTGGTATTCTAGTAACGGAAAAAGGACAATAGGTAAAAACCAAGGAAATCTAGGTAAACTATGGGTTTTCGTTAATCGTAATGTATCAGTATAGACTCATTAATTCTAACAAGTTACTACGCTAATATAAGATGTTAATAATAGGGTAAATAGCAGGGACTATATGGGAACTCCATACTATTTGCTCAGTCTTTCTGTACATCCCAAACTGTTCTAACAAAAGTATATAAATTTAGGGAGGGAATGGGAAAGACAGTAGAATGAATCAGACATAATTTTCTATATTCATATATGAATACACAATCGGTGTAATTCCACATCATGTACAACCACAGATATGGGAAGCTAATCTCCGTGCATGTATGATATGCCAAAATATATTCTATTATCATGGGTAACTGAAAAGAACAAATTTAAAACTTTTTTAAGTATATAAATTCAGCTGTGTCTAAAGTACATAAATAAGTATATAAATTACAGGCGTGGTGGCATATGACTGTAATCCCAGCAGCTTGGGAGACTGAGGCCTCCAGCCTCAGCAACTTAATGAGACCCTAAGCAACTTAGCAAGACCCTGTCTCTATATAAAACATAAAAAGGACTGGGGATCTGACTCAGTGCGTAGGTGTCCCTGGATTCAATTCCCAGTACCAAAACAAAAAGTATATAAATTTAAAAATAATTGAGGTTAGGGTATTGCTTAGTGGTAGAACATTTGCCTAGTATGCACAAGGCCCTGGGTTCAATCCCTAGCACTGCAAAAACAAAAACAAACAAAACAGCAGACAAAAACTTTACAATAATTTCTTAACCTCCCAAAGGAGAAAGGCTAAATAGCATGTGTTTAGGGCATTTTGCCAAACCAATTTCTTATTCTCCTTGCATCCCCAAATTGCACCCCAGCTACACTGAACACTTCACTTATCCCTTTTGTGAAAAGTGAAGTTTTCATTCTAGGCCCTTTTGTACTTTGGAGCCCTTACACATGCTGTTCCCCTGCCTAGAATGTCCTTCTCAGCTCAGCTAACACTTTAATAATTTAACCCCAGTGCTTCTACAACTGCCTCAATTGTCTCCTCCTGTGATATCACTTAGCTTTTGAAACACTAACACATTATCTGCTCACAATAAATTCTAGAAGAACAAGTTGCCCAAGTCAACCACCTCTCCTTCACTCCTAAGGTCTGAGCAGCTAACCAAAACATCACCATCTTTTAAATTTTCCAAGTGGAAGTCAGACAAATGGTGCAGTAAGGACCCTCCTACCCTCACAATTGCAGGAGGTACATCCAGGCTTTCAGAATTAACCTTTTGAATCCCTTTTCTCTTGCTCTAAGGTCATAGAAGAAATACTCTAAGGTCATAGAAGAAATACTCGTACCCCCATATTCCTGGGGCTAGGTGATGATGAAACTCACTACACAACTTTTCCAAAGAAATCCCCCTCTACAAATCCCCCTTTTCCCCCGTTCTCCCCATATTCCTTTGATGTGAATGGGAAGTTTAATGAGTTGATATCAGTTTCAAGTATCTGCTTTGAACACCCATGGACTGACTTACCTTATAAAGTTTTCGTTCTAGGCCCTTTTGCTTTGGCATCTGATACCTAGAGTATTGTGCTGCAAGTGTCTACATGCTCCGACATCACTTCCCATCCCCTCCTCTGAGCCTTCCTGTGCTATGAAGTCTGGAAATTTTAAAAGTATAGTTTCCTTGCAGCTAGGATATGAGACTCAGTGAAGGGCCCTCACCTCCCATGAATGTTGGAAAGTACCCATGAGCCGAAGGCCTCAGCCTGCTAGCTACAAGGTTATGGGCCAAGCTCAGCTTTTCAGAGAATGCTCACCAGCTTCCTGGAAGTTAAAAGGCAGCTGGATGGCAGGGTCAACAGAAGAGGCATCAGCTTTAGCCATGATCTCCAGATCACAGCCCCAGCAGTGCCTTCTGAGTTCTGTTTGCAGCCCCTGACTCTAGCTACTCCAGCTCTTCCAATGATTTTGAATGCACCTAACTCCCTATATTAAATCCTTCTCTGCTTAAGATCTCTAGAATAGTTTCTCTGTCTGTGTTGGTTTGCAAGGGCTATTACAACAACATACCCTAAATTGGGTGACTGACACAGAAAAAAAAAAAATTGTTTTCTTAAGATTCTGGAGGCTGGAAATCCAAGCTAAAGGTGTTAGCAGGTTTGCTTTCTCCTGAGATTTCTCTCCTTGACTTGCTGATATTCACCTTTTGCTATGTCCTTACATGACCTTTCCTCTATGTGCACATTCCTGGTGTCTCTCTATATGTCCTAATTTCCTCTTCTTATAAGGACATCAGTGCAATTGGATTAGGGCTCACCCTAATTTTAACTAATTTCCTGCTTAAAGGAATTTATTTTAATTAATTTCCTGTTTAAACTAATTTCCTGTTTAAAGGCCTTATTTCCAAATCCAATCACTTTCTGTACACTCGTGCACTACTGGTGGGGTTGCAAATTGGTGAAGCCAATATGGAAAGCATATGAGATTTCTTGGAAAATTGGGAATGGAACCACCATTTGACCCAGCTATCCCTCTCCTCCGTCTATACTCAAAGGACTTAAAAACAGCATACTACAGGGACACAGCCACATCATTGTTTATAGCAGCACAATTCACAATAGTTAAACTGTGGAACCAGCCTAGATGCCCTTCAATAGATGACTGGATTTTTTTAAATGTGGCATATATACACAATGGAATTTTACTCAACAATAAAAGAGAATAAAATCATGGCATTTACAGGTAAATGGATGGAGTTAGAGAATATAATGCTAAGTGAAGTAAGCCAATCCTAAAAAAACAAATGCCAAATGTTTTCCCTGATATAAGAAGGCTGATTCATAGTGGGGTAGGGAGGGGGAGCATGGGAGGAATAGACAAACTCTAGATGGGGCAGAGGGGTAGGAGGGGAAGAGAGTGGGTATGTGGTTAGAAATGATGGTGGAATATGATGGACATTATTATCCAAAGTTTATGTATGAAAACATGAATTGGTATGAATGTACTTTGTATACAACCAGAGATATGAAAAATTGTGCTCTATATGTGTAATAAGAATTGTAATGCATTCTGCTGTCATAAATAAATTTTTAAAAATTAATAAAATTTTTTAAAAGAAATTCTAAAAAATAATCAATCACTTCTGAGATACTAGAAGTTAGGACTTCAGTACAGAATTCAGCCTATACCAATACCATCCCTGAAATCTGACTGATCCATGTATCTTGATGTCTGCCCACACCACCAATTTAACATCCTTGAATGGATGAACAAGTAGAGCTTCACAGCAAAAGACCTTGATCTAGTCACTCTCTTCTTTTCATAGAGGCTGCCAGGGTGCCTTTCCAACCTCTCTCCTCTGGGACTAATTTTTCTCCTGCAATTTATATGGCCATAAAAGAGGCTAACAAGTAACATATTAATTATCTTTTCCTTCTTAACAACAATATTACCACAGATTTAACTGCTTAACATTACACGTATTTATTTTTTATTTTACAAAATAACTTTATTGTTAAAAATATAAACAAGTATAGCATATGTAAGCTCTACATTTTTAACAAATGCTCCTTTCTTACTATATTTTTCAAATTGAGATTAAAGAATATTCAGACTTTGTAGGGTATTTAGTCAACTAACTGGCCACATTTTTCATAGATATTTATTTAATGGCAGTATTGTTAATAAAATTTTAAAGGCTTTTTACTAAATGTAGAAATTTTTTTAAAAATTAGGAATATCCTATGAATACTAGGAGAATAAGAAATTATATTTGATGAAATGTACTTTGAATTATTAGGTCCCTGCAGTTTTTATTTTAATTTAATTCGTTTGACACTACATCTTCTAATTTAAAGAAAAATTGCTTTACAATTGAGATTAAAATGATTTAGAGCTAGAAGGGATTTCGAGAGACTGTCTAATATAAAATTTTGATTTTAGTGATGAATCAAGGCCCAAGGAGAAGAGACTCAAACAGGTCACAGTTGAGATGGAAATGACTAGATTTCAGACCTCTGGGTGGCCTATGTAGCATATTTTATGTTTTTTTAAATATATATGACAGCAGAATGCATTACAATTCATATTACACATATAGAGCACAATTTTTCATATCTCTGGTTGTATACAAAGTATATTCACACCAATTTGGAAAATGACACATATTTGTTATCTCGCTGTTTCTATGGTTCAGGAGTCCAGCTTGAATTTAACTGAATCCTCAGCTGAGTATCTCACAGGTCTGTAATCAAGATGTCCACCAGGGCCATCGTCTTATCTGAAGCTAGTCTGGGAAAGGTCTGATCCAAACTCACTCAGAAATCAGCTAGCAGAATTCAGTTCCTGTAGGATCCATGACTTCAGTTTAATGATGCCTGTCAGCCAGTGACCAATCAACTCTTAGAGCCTGTCACGGTTCCTTGGCACATAGGGCTCACAACATGGGTCATTTATTTCCTCCAAGTTAAGAAAACAGCTCATCAAGACGACATTAAGATCATGTGCAACATAATCGTACATCCCATCATCTACACTGTATTCTGCTAGTTAGAAACAATCTCATCCACAGTAAAGAAGAGGGAACTACAAAAATGTGAATGTCAGAGGCAGAGTTCATGGAGGTCACCTAGAAGTTCTGCTTGTCACAACTGCCATCTGCTTTCTTGGTTTTTTCCTCTTCCTTCCTCTGTCAGGTTTCTATGATCAGGACCCTGTGCCTACCTGATGTCCTCTGAACTAGGGAAGGAGGCTGTGGGTGGAGCTCAGTGGTAGAGCACTGGTGTAGCATATGGGGGGCGCGTGCTGGGTTTGATCCCTAGGAGAGAGAGAGAGAGAGAGAGAGAGAGAGAGAGAGGGGAAAAGGGAAGGAAGGAAGGAAGGAAGGAAGGAAGGAAGGAAGAAAGGAAGGAACGAAGGAAGGAAGGAAGGAAGGAAGGGGAGGAGGGAGAGAAGAAAAAAGAAAGAGAAAGAAGAAAGGAGGGAGGGCAAGGGGGAAGGGAGGGAGGAAGGAAGGAAATAAGGAAGGGACATGGGGCTCTCATTCAGAGCAAGTGCCTCTTCTAGCACAAAGTGTCCATGTGGGAGCTGTCTGAAAGTGGAGACCCCATCAGTCTTACTGCCCTAGGTTCAAGAAGGGCAGATGAACTTCGGTTGTTGACAACCTCAGCTGCCTGAACATTTTATGGCTGCTCCTCCAAGATCTACCACTGAGCTACACGCTCAGCCTCGTTTTTTGCATTTTGACTGAAAGCACCAAAAGGAACATAAAAAGCAGCTCATCAACGAATCATGCCTAGTTTCCTTTTCATATGGTTATTATGTTGATGATTCACAGAATTCAATATCATTCAAGAAACATTTGTTGAGAGTTTACCACGGGCAAGGCATTGAGTCAGTGCCAGACTGTTAAAGGTGGAAATGTCAAGGGCAGTGTGACTTGATTTCATTAAGGTGTTCAATAAAGCATCTCATGATCCAAAGACGGCTAAGGTGGGAAAGTTGAATGGTATAAAAATATTGAGATGATTTCGCAGCTGACTGAGTAGCTGTACACACAGAGGGTTGATAAATAATTGGGTGTCCATTGAGACTGTCCATGTGAGTCATAGTCACCCCTTTATACCCTGACCTAGTCCACATTTTATATATGACTTGATTGAATAAGAAGTAAATGCAAAGTTTAGAGTAATAGCTAAAAGATAAAAGAAGGAAGATGCCAAATGATGTAAACACCAGGAAATTCAATGAGGATTACTGTAAAAAAAAAACACAAAAAAAAAACCCAACAGTCCAGATTCATAGGGATTCCTAGCTTGGCAGCAGTTTGCACACACACATACACACAGAAAAAAAAAAAACTGGGTTTTTAATTGAGCACAGATTCATTCTGAGGCATTAATGGAATGTGACTGATAAAAACAAAGACTAGGGCAATTCTTGACCACAGCCATAAATCTAGTGTGCAGATAAGAGGGTGGCAGTCAAATCCTGTTCCAGTCAGACCACACTGGAGTTTTGTTTTTACTTCCAGACATCCATTTCACTGTTGGAACATGGCACCCTTCACCCATCTTTGCAAAGTGAAGTTTTCTTGCACCCTTTTTTCATCCCATGTGCTGGCATACTCTCAAAAGCATTATTCTAAACTGGGACAAGTGAGCTATACAGCTATACCCTTCTTACACAGCAAGATGACAAGGCAATAATCATGTCATGAGGACCAGGTCCCTTACAGAGATTTCAATTACACTAGCTTGTTTGTGAACTAAATCTTTTATTGCAAGCCTCCTCTCCCTGGGGATCTGTAGGGGTGATTAAATGACTGGAAATGTGACCTACAGCCATTATATGTACTCCAAATTCTCTCCTCCCCCTTGTCATAAGATTCCAAGAGACCGACCTTGACAACCTCCTCTAGAACTCTAAATTCACCTTTTTATCTGAAAACTGGAAACTCTGCAACGATTCAATGCAAAGAAGTCATCAGAATTAGGTTGCAGAAGTTCCTCTTTCCTCCTCCACATACTATTTCTCCTCCCTTGCCAGAGATACATCTCAACTCTCACTTCTCCTTCTTCCCAAACCCTAGTGAGAATTGGGAGTGAGAAAAACTTTAAGGAAGAGAGCAGGATAAAAGAGAATAGAAGGAGGAAAGGAAGAGATTAACCCTGATCCCAAAATAGGTCTTTATGTTATTGCTCCAGCATGCCATGCCTCTTTCTCTTTTTTGTTCTTGTTCCCCAACCCTCTTCAATCCATTTACCTGCCCAAGGGCTAGAGAAAACCGAGGGTTATAGGGCCCACTCCATTCAAAGAGGCTGATATTAAAACTAGAACCAGTCCAGGGGGAGCACCTTCCACCCAGGCAAGATGCCTGACCTCAAACCAAAGTATGGGGACATAGCTCAGTTGGTAGAGTGCTTGCCTCACATGCACAAGGCCCTGGGTTCAATACCCAGCCCCACTAAATAAACAAACCAAAGAAGGTAATCTGCAGTCAAGATCTGCATACACCCTCTTCTTCCTTATCTAACAAAGGGAAACTGTGGTCTCTTTCACTAATGCCCTTGGAAGGGTGAGGGTTATATCCACAAGTCCAGGTTTGTGCTAAACACTGTGAATCCTTTATCTCACTCAATACCCATAGTAAATCCAGTGTTGAGGTGTATCAGTTAAGATGTCATCCATTTCAAGAAACAAAAAGCTCAATTCAAAATAACATGAACAATGAAGAGGATCATTGGTTTACACATGTGAAGTAAAAGAAGTAGAACAGACATTAGTAGATTTCAGAGTTCAAAAACTTTGTCAAGGAGTCCTTCATCTTCCTTTGCTCCACCCTGCCATCCACAGTGAGAGAGAGGATCCATTTAGGGCTGGCCCCTATTTTAGTCTCAGAGTGACCTTTCTTTGCTATTAGAACCACATATATCTTTTTTTTTTTCTTCCTTTTAGTACTGAGGATTGAACGCCAGGGTGCTCTACCCTCTACCACTAAGCTATAACCCCGGCTATTTTTTGCATTTTTATTTTGATACAGGGTCTTGCTAAGTTACTAAGGCTGGCCTTGAATTTGTAATCCTCCCACCTCAGCTTCCCCAAGTAGCTCCAATTACAGGTATGCCCATTCCTGACTAAAGAAACAAGACACCCACCCCTCAAAACAACCAGTAAACTTCTATAAGCGCATCGGCCTAATTAGGCCAGAACCCTTGAGTGGGTCTACAATATTGATTTGGAAATGGAATCATTTGAATCCCAAGCCCTCAGAAGTGGAATGGTCTATCGAGCAAAGAAGAGGATACCCTAACATAAGTCATAGTCGTCAACAACAGAAGGAGAACAGATGCTGGGGAGGCAACTGAAAAGTTCTCTTAAGTGGCTGTTATCCCAGTTTTGCAGAGAAGACATCAAGCTCAGAGAGGCTATGCAACCGTGCAATGATGGAGCCAGGATTCTCAGTCTTCACTCCCCATCGGGATATCTTAAGGAATCAAACCATAGAAAAGGACGAGTAGTCATCCCTTCGCCTTCAATCTAATGCATGTAGGGAACAGGGATTTCGTGAGGCTGAGATCTCAACCATTATATTGGTGCCAGGAGCCACTAAATCAACCATCCCAAAAATCTGAGGCAGTGTTGCATCTGCACATCCCCCTGGTACTGTGTCTAGCTCAGCAAATGTCTGTAAACTGAAGAGAAAAGACTATAAATGGATCGCCCATGATGGTGAGTTCTAGAGCGCTACTTTCCAAGTCCAATCTGGGTTCAGTCAGTGGTGTGGGCTAGCCTGGGAACCTTGCCACAAGGCATAATGTTGCACCTCCTGGGGAATGTCTTCCAGGTTCCAAAGGACAGATTTGCAAATAGACTTCTGGAGCACAGCCCCTTCCACTGCTGGGAACTGCCTTTATTGGACTTGTTTATTTGGGAGAGCTGCTCTGGACTTTCACCCAGCAGCTGCCTGGCAGGAGGTGACCTGCCTTTAGCCAACAGAGGGTGGGGTTAGCAGGAGAGTAAAGCTGATAGCCATTGCTCCGTGCTAACCAGACACCAGGATATACCATGGGAGGGGAAGGGCAGGGTATTGAGAATCCAGAGTGCAGCTGGTCTCTGACAGAGGACCTCAATTAAGGAGAGTGCGTCTCTCCAATCCACTTCCACTTAGTAGAAGAGAGAGAGAGACAAGGTTGACTCACTTGACGTGAAAGGCTTTTGCGATTTTCAAGGGCCACTGCATAAAATCTTTCCTATAAGCAGCTTCTGTTTCTTGTTCCTATTGAGGTCTCTCACAAGGCAGCATCAGATTTTGAGTGTCATGGCCTGCCACAGCCACACTGGCCATGAAGATTTCTGTGATCTATTTTGAGCAATTTCACTGTTCATAGTTCTGGCAAACTTGTCCATTTTCTGACAATATTTAGAGTCTGAGGTAAGTGTGAAGTAGATAATGACCTTTCAAGTCATGGCACAATGTTCTTTTTAAAGCTTTAATTTCTTCCTCAGAGCATCTGCAAGGTCCCTTGACCCTTCTGCATAGCCTCCTGGAGATTGCTCTGAGTTTCTCTCCACTCTTGTGTGCACAGGTCAGGGGAGGTGATGAATGATGGGCAGAACCTCCACGTATCTTGGGTCGCAAGGCGCATCCGCGCCTATAGAAACCACTCCTTTGTCTGCCGCCCTTGCAGCCTGTTCTGAGAGGCACCGCACTGACAGACTCCTCTGAGGCATTTCTTTCTCTCTGGACAATTAAGGATCATCCTCAAAACACATGTGAGAGCACACCAACTCCCCCCAGTGAGTAGTTAGGAGGACTTGGCTCACATTTCAAGCCTGCTGTGGCTGAAACAATACCATATCTGCATCTTAGCTTTAGTTGACTCACCAGAAGAGCTATTTTAAACAGAATTTGTAGCGACTAAGATTACATTTGTTCTAGGAAAAACAGACTGAAGGGACAAAAGGCTAATGCAATGTTTTTTGAAATGCTCTTTTTGAGCTCATAGAAGCCCTGCTGTATTTTCTTTGCAGCATCCTAGTTACCAGGCACAACAAGAGGGGTGAGAACTGGTATCTAAAACACTCAAGAAAAGATCCTGCCTTGACACCATCCAGCAGGAGTGTGTTCCTCAGAAGCCAGGTCTGCTGAAGTAGTGATGATCTTGTCCATCTAGTCACCAGGGAGCCTAATACATACCCTTGAAAAATAGCATTGGTTGGGCTAGAGCTCCAAGTTTACCAGTCACCCATCCTACCCATGGTCATCTTCAGTTTTCTCAGCTATTACTGTCTCTACTTTCATCCCTACCCCAAAGTACAGAAGCAAATTGAGGCTCCTAGCTCCGAGTTTTTGAGCTGGGACAGGGTTTCTAGAAGGAGCAAGGAACTGACATACAAGGAATGTCCCATGCTGCTCAACTCAAGTGCACAGGTAAAAACCAACTTCATTGTTCTCTTGAGAAGCTGCCTCCCTTCCACAGAACCATCAATGCCTAAGGATTGACAGGAGGGCGAGGGACAGTGAAACCACTACCCCAACTTGTGTCACTGAGTTTTCTTTCCTACTTGGGGTCTCTCACTTCACTTCCATTGCCTCTATTGTATCAGTCCCCCAGGGAGATACTGAGATTTCTTTAGTGATCTAAAACTCTTTTTCTAAACTCTTCTTCACTCAGCTGAGACAGGATAGATCTTTCCCAAGGACTCTACAAAAATGCTAAGGGAGAACAAGGGAAGGTAAACAAGAAAATACTTGAAGTATAAACATGGTCAAGCTTGTGTAATATATTAACAATGGTGAGATTTAAGGAATGAGACACAGAAGGGAGGAATTTTGTACATTGTAGCTTTTTTACGTGATTATTTCTCCAGAGTCATATTTACTTTGTAAGTAATACACACGCATTTTGAAGAATACACAGTATTGGTTTGGGCCTTCCATGGCATTCTGGCTCTCATGGCTCATTCTACCTACACACTTTCCACTTGACTAATCCTGAAACCCTTCTTTGGCTCCTTTCTACCCTCACTCCTTCTTCAAAGGTCTTGCAGAACTTTCATGAAGAGAAATGTGTGATAAGATTGATCATCCACTCAATATTGTGTTCCTCGTGCCAGCTATAGTGCCAGACACTGAGTAGTAAGTCATCACATACCTTCAGTGCTTATCAGTACCTCTCAAATGCCTTTCTCCTTGATAACAGAAAAGATCAAGGGTCATTTCCTTAACACTTCATTCGGTGTCTTAACTAAAAAGTCCCAGATCTAACATGTTTTTGAAAAAAAGGCACTCAGAATTATATGAAAACACACGTAAGAGGCTCATTAGTCTCTGCCAATAAAAAGATCACGGTTGAAAGAATTCCTAAGTATAACAATGACAACAATGGAAAGGAACTCATTTGCATACAGATGGACCTTCCCGAAGAAGGCAAAGAGGAAAATCCCACTTTCTGAAATTGTTGGAGCAGCAACAAGTTACTAATATAGTCAAGATGAGGCCATCTCTGTCCTCTGGGTTCCCCAATCAGATGACTAAGAAACCTTATCAGGCCCATCTCAGCTTATGACTCTCAACTCTCCTGCTCTTTACCTAGGTTTCAAGGAGCCACCAAGTCCTCCCTCTCGTCCTCTAACCTGAGGTCAAGTACTCCCACTTGAGAGTGATTTAATTTGAGCTAATCTTCCCTGTCCTGGGGATTCCTCTTCCTTCATCTGCCTCAGTTTCCCCAAGGAAGACAAAGGTAAAACATTTGGAGATACCACAAAAGGACCCTCATGCCAAGGTTTAGAGACAATTTTACTGAGAAAACATGAGAGGACGGGTTGGCCAAGGAACACCACTCATTGACACACCCTTCAAGGAACAGTGTGTGCTTGGGGAATTTGCCTGCAGTTATGGCTCACATGACATCATTGACCCTTGAGGAAAAGACATCCAAACCTTCAGGCTCCTGGGCCTTGCTCAGGAATCTCATTGGCCAAAACCATCCATGTACCCCTGCCACCCCACCCCCCAAGGTCTGGGGTCAGGGAGTCTGTTTTTCTACTCGCTGAGTTCTACTTAGCTTATTCCAATGGACGGGGCAGGTGGGACTTGAAAGAGAGCAACCACCCATGTGGCCCAACAGTTTATGCTAGGAAATGGCAGGCAGCTGATATAGCATGATATAAACATGCATTCCCAAACCCCCCAAATTCTTCAGGGCACTTGGCTAAGACCGAAATACACAATCATTCTAAAATAATTTCAAGAATTTATTCTGAAGGAAACAGCAGGTGGCAGCAGAGTTTCGTATTTTTTTTTTTTTTTTTTTTTACTCTTTGAACTACAATGAAAAAGTATCAGGAAATAAGCTCCTCATCTCTGAGTCAGCTGGCCTAGAAATGGGTGCTCTGCCATTGTTAATGTGGAAAGTATAGATTCTCCTCAGGTGGGCTCCGTGCATTTTGACAAGAGAAACTCCAAAAATGTCCCACCCTTAAGTCAGAGGCTTGCCTGGTTCTGCAGGCGAGGCAAGAAAGACTGCAGCAGGGTGTCCAATTTCAAAGTGCTGCTTGATTGCAATGGAAAGACCCTCAAAGAAATGTGAGTTTGATTAAGTAGAATTATGCCTAAGAACTGAACATCAATCTCACAGCACATTTACCATCTATTAAAATGTAACCCGTGGCAGAAATCTGGGGACTAAGAAAGATGGGGGAAAGAAGGAAAGTTAATAAAATATGTTTCTGGTGCACCTAGTGATTTAGGCACCTCTGAAAGCTACGTCACCACCCCACAGCTGCTGTAGCTCTGGGCTGGAGAGTAGGCAGTGCCAAGACCACTCTCTGGTTTGGTCTCAGATGTCTTCCTTGCTTTAGTGTTATACTTGGCTCCTGACTTCAGGTTGTGGCTGGAAGGTTTCCATTGCCACAGCGCAGACTTGGAGTTCAGAACCCAAGCTTTTACTGAATTGCTTTGCTGGGCAAATCCAGTTTGTCTTTAAGAAGTGACTGGTTGCTGGACGTGGTGGTGCATGCCTGTAATCCCAGCTACTGGGGAGTCTAAAGTAGGAAGATTATAAGTTTGATCACAAGTATGCCAGCCTGGGCAACTTACTGAGAGAGCACCTGTCTGAAAAATAAGAAATAAAAAGGGCTGGAGATATAGGCCAATGGTAGAGTGCCCCTGGTTTCAATCCCTGGTACCCAAGAATAAAAAAAAAAAAAAAAAAAAAAAAGTGCCTAGTCAATTCATTTCATCCCAAAATTGTGCTTTGAACTCTCAGACACAATTTAGATTGAGTCACTTCATTTCCATCCAGGAAGTAATTCATATTCTCTCACCCCCCTTCCCCTGCCCCCATCCTCAGTACCAGGAATTGAACCCAGGGGCATTCTACCATTGAGCTACTTCCTCGGCTCTTTTTATTTCTTATTTTTTAGGTAGGTTCTTGTTAAGTTGCTGACTGGCCTTAAGCTTGTGATCTTCCTGCCTCAGCCTCCTGAGTAGCTGGTCTTACTGGTGGGGGCCACCACACCCAATCTATAATTGTCTTATTTTGTAAGGTAGGGATGCTGGAATGCAGAAGGAATGGAGGAGTTTGAGTTGTTATTTTAAAAGGTACAAAACATGTTAAGGGCAGGCGTGGGGAGACAAAATTGAAGACCTTGTTCCTAAGATCCTTCACAGATCTTGCAAACAGATGTGCTTGTGGGTTTTCTTTTTGGAAGTGGCGTTGACAGAAAAGTGAGTAGCTTTGGCCTTTTGTAAGTTACATAACTGAATCCATGACACTTCAGCTACCAGTGATCAGTGAGAACATTCCTAAAAGGTACACTGGAGGTGGGAGTTCATTTATTTACATACCATGGGGCTTCAGCCCCAAACACGTTTTATTTTGTTTTGTTTTGTTTTCCTCTCCTATAGGAAATATGATTCTATTCTAACAAAGTTAAAGACAAACCTCACAGTTCTCAGCATGGAAAAGGCCATTCAAAATTATATGCTAAGAAAAACATTCTGCAATTCCTTTGAATGTAATAAACAATATCTTTGGGGGCAACTTGCAGCAAATGTTCCAGAATTCATATCAACATTTAATTCTCCCTCTGTGTGTATGTTCTACACTCCTCAAATATGATGTTAAATCATTTAATGCAGAGAATTGACAGCACCAGGAAAATATTTGGATTGACTGTCTGGAGTTGCCATTATTGGCTTTAATTATGACCTACTGGCTCTTGGGCCCTGAAGCAGCCAGAAAATGAAATATGCGTGCCAAAGTATTCATTAGAATTCCCTTCTCAGTCATTGTTCAGAAAGAAAAAGTTCCCCTCTGGCTCCCATCTTCAGTATTTTAAGTGGAGTCATTAATATGCCAGATTTTTTAAAGGATCCCTCAGAAAACAAGATTATGTACATACCTAGTATTTTGTATTAAAAAACATCTTGAAAAGGGCAAAAGTCCCTTTGCTCTCATTCTATTACTGTGAAGAAAGAATGGTTTTTGTAGCCATGATGTTTGCTTGTATTCTCCACCCAGGCTTTCTCTTCCAAGCCTTGCTCTCTTGAATAGACTTGATCCTCTAAGCTTCGGGACTGGAATTTCTTGTGAAGCACAGCCTGATAGAGGAACTGTTCATAAAAGATGATTGAGGGGCTGGGGTTGTGGCTCAGTGATGGAGCTCGGAGTTGGATCCTCAGCACCACATAGAAATAAATAAATAAAATAAAGGTATTGTGTCCATCTGCAACTAAAAATATTAAAAAAAAAAAAAAAAACATGGTTGAATTTCTTCTGTTCTTCGATGTTTCTCTCATCCTGAATGTAAGATCTTAGAATGTTGGAGTAGAGGGGGAGGGATCTTAAAGATCATTGACTGCATGTCCTCATTCTATAAATGATGTATCTAAAGCGAAATGATCCATCATGTCAGAACACAAACTTCAGCTTTGTGTTCTGACATAGAGAAAGAGCAGATGTTTTGTTTTGTCTTTTAAAACAGGACATCCTAATTGTTACCATTAAAAAGAGTGGCCATCTAATGAGCAATAACTATACTGCCAACCAGGGAGTGTATCACATTGTATCATTCATCCTCACTACAAGCCTATAAGGTAAATATTATTATTCCCATTTTCTAGCTAATGAAACTGAGACTGAAGTTAAAGAGAGGGCCCACAATTACAGGGCTAGGAGGAGGGAGAGCCCTATGCAAACTCAAGGTTGTCTAACTTCAAAGCCCACGTCCTTTACTATCCCCACCCTACTGCCTGCCAAATGAACCAAGGCCGCAGTATTAATCAGCTGGATTATCTTGGGCTCTCAATAACTTTAATGTTTCAGACAACGAGGTGAGGGAAGAGTCCTCCCTAGTGATAAAGTGGAAAAGGATGCCTGTGTCCAAGCAGTCCCCACTTAGCAAAATTTGCAAAAAAGATCAAAAGGGATCATATAGATGCAACTATTTCCCACTATCTGCTTGTCATGTTGAACACGACAGTGTTCTCTGAAAGCTTTTGAAAGACTTCCCAGCTTTTAATAAAAGTTGGCTGATGTGGTGTTGACAATTTGTGTTTCATTTAATAAAAAGATGGTGGGGGGAATTTGGGACAGATGCTTATTTTGGGAAAAAAATAATTGGGAGTTTTTTTGTTTTTTTTTTTTTTATGTCCAAGGTCATGCAGGGCTGGGAGAGCAGATGTGGTATGAATTAGGGAAGTTGATCTTATTGTTGTCTACAGTGGCATAGATGATGGGGTTATTGCCTGGAAACGCTTGAGTTTTCCATTGAAACATAGTTTGGGAAAGAAACATTGATGTTTTAGAAAAAAACTAATAAAGTTAAGATAAAGTTGGAATGTTACGTATAAAACTAAAGAACACAAGATGGGAACATTCCAGGGAAACATCTAAGTTTGTTAACTTTGGTGCCAGTGAAAACTGTATACACTGATATTTTACTAAACCTCAAAAAGAAAAGGCATATACCTGGGTTAGTTATAAATAACCTGCCTGGTTCCACAGTTCCCTTCTTTGCAATTGAGGTCACTCGAACCCCTCTGCAAGTAACTATGTACTTGGTCAGGGTGACTAAATAAGCATCACCTCCACATGGGTTGTATCAGTATCAAAACACCCCATTTACCAATACCCTCCTAATCCACATCAACCTTATGCCTCACCTGGGCTACTAAATAGCAGCACTCCAATGCCTGAAACAGGGCCCTGCACAGAGTAGATGGACAAACAAAAATATTGTTGACTGATTAACCTAATGAATGAATGAACAAAATCCTGTTTGTCCTGAATCAAGTGATCCCACATCCCTAACTCTATTGTATGGCTATTTCCCACTATTCTGAGACCCAGCCATGATACCATGTCCCTAGGACTGCAGCCCCACCTTGTTCTCACCAATCCCTTTGACAGATGTGTATTAGTTTATTAGGACCATCACAAACAAATAACATGGCACTGGTGGCTTAAATATTAGAAATTAATTGTCTCACAGTTCTGAAGGCTGGAAGTCTAAAATCAGGGTGTAGGAAGTTTGGTTTACTTGAGGCCTCTTTCCTTGGCTTGCAGATGGTCACTTTTTCTATGAATTCTCACGTGGTCTTCCTGAAGACTTTATTTTGTTTTAATTTACCCTTTAAAGGCAGTCACATTCTGAGGTACTGGGGTTGGGAGTTCAACATATGAATGGGGGTGCTCAATTCAGTCCATAATAAGCAACTCTAGTCCTCTCTCTGCATCCCAAAACTGGACTGCTTCTGAGCCTGCCTATGATTTGCTCCTAGAATGCACACTGCCCTTCTCTCTGCCATTACCCCCACCTTCCAACCCTTCCAAATGGGGTCTCACAATGTCACCTAGGCTGGTTTCAAATGCATTATCCTCTTGCCTCAGCACCCTGAGTGTATAGCACGCCGCCCAGCTTCTCCACCATTCTTGGTGCCCTGTCATGTCCTCCTGGATGCCAACACCCTCCAGCACAACCACCTGATATCTGTTGCCTCATCCTCAGCTGGCCTTCTTCCCATCACTGTAGCTGGTCTTGAACACCTGCCCGCCTGGCTACAGTTAACCACCCTTCTATTTCTGTCTGTTTTACTAGATGTAACCTTAAGTCTAAAGCAAAATAACATATCAATTCTTGTTCTTTGTCTCTTAGGGCCACTGAGGTGCACTTTCGAAAAAGTCAAATGGTGGTGTATGGACTGGAGGTGTGGCTCAGTGATAGAGTGACTGCCTAACATGCATGAGATCCCAGGTTCTACCCCCAGGACCACAAAAACAAACAAATAATAATAAAGAGGAATGGCAATATGTGGGCCAAACAAAGTTGAGTGGCCTCACAAAGGTAAAATTTTACACATGATCACATATGGTATTAGGCCCTACTGACAGGGAACCGGGTTCAATTGTCTTGGAATGGAGCTGATGGTTTTAATTGACGAAAGGGATTAAGAATCCATGCACTGGTGTCCATCAAATTGAGAGAAAAGGTTACCAACTAGGCTAGAACAAAGGAGTAGCATGAGGCTGGGGGACCAAGTCAAGTGTGACTTGCAAAGGTATTGGAATGTGCCTGTCCAAGTCCAGTCTCAGCTAAGACAGAGGCAGTGATTCTCCCTGCAGCAATAGCAGCCCTTTTGTGTTACAAGCCTTGCCCTTTGGTCTAAGAAATTGGGGGTGGCTTATTAGTGCCCCCCTGCCATGTGAGCCTCTGGATGGCACTCACAGTGACTCCAGCACAGGTGAATACCATTTGTGTTGGAGCATGACCTGTGGGCAGCTGTTGGTGAAAGCCCCCAGCAGAGGTAGCAATAACAGTTACCATGGCCCATACAACAGTAAGACTCACTCAGGTGGAGCAAGATGAGTTCCAGGCATTTAACTGGACCAGCATGTTGCTGGACTGACCTGTCACCAGTGGTGGCTCCTCTCTGTGGGACTCTCCCTCCACTGTCCCTCCCCCTGCCCTCTACAGGCCTCCTGCCACCTCTTAGATCCCTAGAGGACTGGGTGAGAGGTCCTAGTCTGGGCTCCCTTTAGCCTCTTTCCGATGGGCAGAGCCCAACCCCTGGGGCTTCAGGCCTTCCCCTTTTGATTCTCAAGAACTCTTTCTTTTCTCAACAAAACCTGCTTTTCTGCAAATAAAGGGCTTTGGCTTTCAAAACTATTGTTTTTGATGTGGGCTTCAAGAGGCTATTTTAAAAATCAGAAAACTGAACACTGACTGTTTTATTCTGGCTGTTTCTTTGTTTGCATCCGGTTGTACCACTCCTAATTCTCCTCAAGGCAATGCCACTGACTTACTAGGGGAAAGGTCAAGTGGAAAATGTGTAGCAAAGAAAAGCTGGAAGATTAACATTTCAAGATTCTCTCCCCACATAAGAAATAGTACAACACCAATGGCTCCTCCCACCTGCCCCCCCAAGTCCTAACCAGAGAGAGAGCCTGGAAGTCCTCACAGGTGGAGTGAGGGGGAGAATCCAATCTATCTGCATAATAAAAGTTCTAAATCGCAATTATTAAAACTTTGTTTTTCTCAACAAGTCAATATCTTGAGAACAAGAGGAATGTTAGAGATATGACAATTTTATTTGGAGCCTGTTTTGAACAAACCATTTTTAAAAGACATTTTTTGAGACAATCAGGCCAATTTGATCCTGGACTGGGTATGAGCCAATACCACGGAATTGCTATTAAATGCTAATTGTGTCACATGCACTCTGGTTATGCAAGAGAATTTTTGTTGTTGTTGTTGTTGTTCTTTTTCTTAACAGATGCATACTAAAATATGTGGGAATGAAATGATAGAATGGGGAAAAGAAAAGATGCGGGGCACAGGGGTACACACCTGTGATCCTAGCTACACCAGAGACTGAGGCAAGAGGATTGCAAGTTCAAGTTTAGCCTTGGCAACTCAGCAAGACCTTGTCTCAAAATAAAAAATAAAAAGGGATGGGGGTGTGGCTCTGTGGTAGAGCATCCTGAATTCAATCCCCAGTACTGCCAAAGGAAAAAAAAAATAAAGAAAGAAAGAAGGAAGGAAAGAAAAAGATAATCTGGAATAGAACAGAAAAAATAAAGTAGAAAAGAAAAAGGGCTAGGCATTTGTTGTGAAATCATAATTGTTGGATTTTAATAATGGGTATATGGAGACTCATTATATTATTATCTCTTTTATATAAGTTTGAAAAGTTTCATAATAATCTTTTAAATTGTTAAACTAGTACAGAAAAATATAGGAGTGGAAGAGAACAAAAGGCCAGAGATTTACTGTTCAAGAATTTATTATATTACTAATTTATAGACAGAGGAACTCTTTTTTGACATGGAGGCCTAACAAATAAAAAGAGTGGAAAATTTCTACTGGAACCTGGGAAAAGAGTCTTTTTTCCTCCTTGTCTCCCCATGAAACTTCAGAAGTAACTCAGAATATGTTTTGGACATTGAAAGATGTCCAAACTATGGTAGTGCACACCTGTAATCCCAGCAGCTCAGGAGGCTGAGGCAGGAGGATAATGAGTTCAAAGCCAGCCTCAGCAAAAGCAAAATGTTAAGCAACTCAGTGAGACCCTGTCTCTAAATAAAATACAAAATAGAACTGGGGATGTGTCTCAGTGGTGGAGAACCTGAGTTTAATCCCTGGTATCCAAAAAAAAAAAAAAAAAAAAAAAACAGAAAAGAAAGATGCCAAAGCTATAGGAATCAGAGTAGGAAAAAAGCAGGTAATAGACAAACATGATCCCACTTATTTTTAATTGTGTGGTCCATTAAGGAAAGTTCACACCACCAATCAATAAATGAAGATATGTCAAAATTCACTAATAACCCATCATGGAAATTCAAACATATTGCTTTATTTATTTATTTATTTATTTATTTAAGGCAGTGCTGGGAATTAAACCCAGAACCTTACATATACTAAGCAAGCATACTACCACTGAGCTACATTCTCAGCACTGAATAATATTACTTTCACATCCATTAAGGTGGCAAACATCAGAAAAGAGGATCTATACTGTATTTATCAGGATTCTTCAGAGATAGGTAATTTAGCATGGAAATTGCCTCATACAATTATGGAGGCTGAAAAGTTCCCAGATATACAATCTGGAGAACCAGGCAAGCCAGAAGTATGATTCAGTCTGAGTCCAAAGGCTTGAAAACCAGGGGAGCTGAGGGTGTAACTCCCAGTCTGACAGGGTGGGGGGAGGTGCTGCCAGTGTAAGTCCTAGAGTCTGAAGGTCCTAGAACTAGATCCAGTGGCTATAGGCTGGAGAAGTTGAATGTTACAATTTAAGAAGAGAGGAAATTGGCCTTTCCTCTATCTTATTGTTCCATTCCAGCTCTCAACAGATTGAATGAAGCCTGGCGAGGGCAGATCTTCTTTAATAGCTGATTCAAATGCTAATCTCCTCTGAAAACACCCTTACAGACACACCCAGAAATAATATTTTACCAGCTATCTGAGTATCTTTAAACCCAGTCAAGTTGACACATAAAATTAACCATTACACCTGCCACGTTGGCAAGGATGTGGAGAGATGGGAACGTTCATGCGCTACTGGTGGGAATACAAACTGGCACAGGTATCCTAAAAAACAATCTCACACAATTTGGCCTCATTTTATGAGGAAGGCTTTTGCACAAATGATGAAAGTTCATGATGCATTTCTTCAAAAATTTTTCATTCAGATCCATAGAGGTCACCAAACTAGACATTCATCTACACATTATTTGTAGCAGAGGCAACCCAAGTGTTCCTCATTAAAAAACAAGAAGAGAGTAAAATGTGGTAGAATGTGTGTGTGTGTGTGTGTGTGTGTGAGTTTGAACATTAGAAAGCAACAAAAATGTCAACACAATAGATTTGTTTGTTACCAACATGTCTTGTGAAACAATACAGGTTTTACAAAATTCCACACACATAATTAGCATAGCTATCAAATATATTATTAGGAAGGATTCTTATGAAGAGGAGGAATGAGAATTAAAGAAGAAAAAATAAAATGATTAAAACAGAAAGAAGACTTTCACAGACTGATAATAACTTGCCTAAATAGAACTGTGTTTAATTCAGCTCTCTCCACTCAGATCTTGCTAAATTTCTCAGGCTGGCCTCTAATTTGTAATCTCCTCCCTCGGGGCCTTCGAAGTGGCTGGTATTAGGATTATAGTCATCATGCACCACCATGCCTGGTTCCAAGTTCCATTTTTAAAGAAGAGAAAATGTATTAAAATGTCTAAGGAGTACATAGTAAAATATTAATAGTGGTTATCTCTGAGAGTGGTATTAAAGGTGAAGTGTTGTTGCTGCTTTTAAAAAAATATTGTATAACAAGCAAAATGTATTTTTTATTTTTAAAAATTCATCTTCCTACTCAATTACTTTCCTGCTGGTGGATAAATGTACAATAACCTACTAAAATCAGCTGCCTGTGTGGCCACAGTCATTTTATTGTTTTTCCAGAATGTTCCAAAATAACTCTGGAACAAGACCAGTGGGACCACCAGATAGCTATCTAGCCTCACCCTTCTTCCCATGCAAATGAAGACCAAGCCTCCAACCCAGCTTTGGCAAAAACCTCTGTGGGACTCAGGATAACAAGGCCTTCTCCTCAGCTGGGGAAAGGAGGGGCAGCACTCATAACTCTCAGAGTCAGCTCAGAACATCCTCTGAAAAACTGCCTTGAGCACAGTTGCCAAGACAAAAGGTCCCACCTCAAGGGTGGAAACACTATTTGCAGCTTTGTAGACACAGGTGTTCTTCCAGAGACTTAAGACCTACAGTGTGGGACAGTGTTTGGCCAGGAATAGCTCAGAAGGCCTTCCCCTCAAAAGCCAGCTCTTGAGGGCTTCAGTGTATGTTCTAACTATATTTGGCAATACAAACCAAAGAGGTCAGTGCTTAGCTCAGGGGGAGAAAAGGCTATTCCTGAGTTATAATCCCTGCTTCAAACCAGGACTAAGAATTTAAAACTCACTTCACTTATTTATTCTGTATGCACTGAGCTTACTGTTGAAGCAATTCTTCCTCCCAGTCCTACCAGCCCTCCTGTAAACCCTATAGAACCACAGGTGTAAATCACCTACCCAAACCATCCCAGTAGTAGGGGACTCATGGGGATATCTGGCTTGAGAACCTAAATATTAAAAGTTTTCCATTTTACTCCTTATGGCTCTGGAGCATCAAAATAGACCCTTGCACCTGGGTGCACATCCAGGCTCCCCCATTTATTAGTCACTGTGTGACCTTGGCTAAGTTACTTTATGTCTCTGAGGTTCAGTTGCCTTATCTACAGAGATAATAACACCTACTTCACAAGGCTGCTGTGAGAACTAAATAAGATAAGGTATATAAAGTGCTTAGGAGAATATCTGACACCAAGCTCATGCTAAAAAAAGAATTGCTTTCCATTCCCCTCTGTCACTCCCCTCCAACCTTAGCTGTTTAGCTCTTAGAGGAACGGCCTGGTACCTTTGGCTGATTACAAATGGATAGTACCATCGCACAGCCAGCAACAGTAGCTGCAGATAACAGCTACTTCTCAGCTGTGGACAGGTTGAATCAGCTCACAAATGACTCATCACTGTTGATAAATGAAGTTTTCTTGGCATCAAGAGATACTATCCTGATAAGCTCAGCACCTTATGAAAAAACAACAACAACAACAACAACAACAAACAAAACTTCAGAAGCCTTGCTGAATAGCTTACAAAGAAGCCTAGGATTTGATGGTGACCTTCAGCTAATCCTGACCATGTACCAGACTGGTCATAGGAGGGTCTCTGTCTCCTCAGAAATGTCTGTAGTCACAGGATTAGCAGTGGGAAGGACTCCAGCTGAGCAGCTGCCTCTCCCTTCTCAGAGCTGCACCATTTGAGCTGTACTCAAATTCCCTGAAGTCATAAGACTCCTCAGGGAAGGCTAGATGCCTGTTCCCTGCTTACAACAGCCCCAAGCTGGTGCCCAACCTGCCTTTGGCAGCTTGGCCTGGTAGCTGAAGCTCTGCCAATATGAGGTTTGGCTGGAGGGCCCTGTGGGGACGGGACAAACCCTGGCTGCTCAAGGAAGAGGGAAAGTGTTTAGCCACTGTCTGTGAGGCTGAAGTGTTCACAGTTCTTTGCAGTTTTTGTAGCCCCTTCAGACCACCACAAATTCACTCCTGGCACAGAAATTCCTTGATGGTGTTTTTAGTCACTCCTTCGTTCATAATCCTGTACTTTCCCAGTGCTTAGCACAGAGTTCTCTCCAAGTGAATATGTATTAAGAGGTCCTTAAGGACACGATAGTCTGTGGCTGCATTCATAAACCCTTCAATTCTGGTGAACCCCACAAAACCGTTAAGATCAAACAGGATAATAATCTGTATAAGATGGACACTCATCAACAGCCAGGTGCCAATAACTGAGGCCTTGTATAGAAATTTCATGTTCTAGGGTCTTCTTTCTCCTAAACTGAAACTGCAGCCAGTTGCAGTGTAATCCCAGCAAGTCTGTAATTCCAGTAAATTGGAGGCTAAGGAGGGTCACAAGTTCAAAGCCAACTTCATCAACTTAGTGGGACTCCATCTCAAAATAAAAATAAAATGGGCTGGGGCCATAGAGCACCCTGGGGTTCAGTCCCCAGTCAAAAATAAATCAATAAAAATTGAAGAAGAAGAAGAAGAAGAAGAAGAAGAAGAAGAGGAGGAGGAGGAGGAGGAGGAGGAGGAGGAGGAGGAGAGGAGAAAGGAAGAAACAAAAAGAAAGAAACTGCTTCAGCATCAGATTGTCTGATGATTGTCTCAGTCTTAGGATCTATGTCTTCATGTGTGTATGCATGCTGCTTCTGCAAGGAAGAGCCATTCTCAGAGGGGATCTATAAGGTGCAATTGAGGCAAAAGCCCCAAAGGGAGATAAGCCATTCTGGAAAATTTCCATCCTCCAAACCACCTTTAGACTTTCCTCAACAGGTAAATTTCTAAGATCCCTTTGAAGTTTTGAAGTGGAAAGGCTAGAGAAACTTTGTAGAAAAGACAGAATGGGGTCTTCAGGATGTTGGCTGAAACAACGGGGCAAGAAAATCAAAATCAGGTATGCCTCTTCCATAGACATTGCCTCCTCCTACCTTCTCCTGTCCTAACTGTTCCTGTGCCCCCTGTCCTAGTCACTCAATGTCTAGCATCTAGCCTCGGAACTGGCGGTAACTTTTAAGATGATAAGGCATAAAGAAAGGAGCAGGAAGGAAGGAAAGAGAGAAAGAAAGGCCAGAGAGAAGGGGGGAGGGGTGAAAAAGGCTTCGGTAGGAGGAAGGAAGAGGAGAGCTGCAAGGGGAGGCGGAACAATGAAGGTCTCAGGCCGTCCAAGGCGCACGGTTCCGGCGGCACGTCCGTCCAGCCAGCCTGCGGCCAGCAGCTGCACGCTGCGCAGCGTGTGGGCGCTGAGTCACCGTCCCAGAACAGCAAGCCGCGGTGCAGGTCGGGGGGGAGGGGGCTGGTTGGCATTTGCAAACTTTTTTTTTCTTCTTTCCTCTTTCATTAAGGCTGTGTGCTGACTCCCACGTAGGAGAACTTATTAAACCGCACGTACTGCCTCTTGGCTCTTGGGGCCAATCCGAAGCGGTCGGCAGGGGGCGCCACAGGCTCGCTTACTGGCCCACCAGCTTGCTGGGAGCTAGAGCGGAGAGAGGAGTAGGGTGCTAGTTCCCGAGATACTCGAACATTTTGCTGGTGTAGCTTTTAATTTTGACACTCGCAGCTGCCGGAGTAAACTCCTCACTAGAAACCTCGAGACACCCAACTATCCCAGGAACGCTTTAGCTCAGGGTTCTATGAGCAATTCCATAAAACTGGGCCTCGATTGCGCAAGACGGGGAGTCCAGTCTCGCCTCCCCACTAAGGCTCTATCCAGCCGCTCCTGGCCGCCACGCTAGGCGGTGACCTCGGGCGTCTCCGCGAAACTGATTCGCACCCAGGACACGCGCTCTGAGCGCCCCTCATGGAGCTCGTGACAAGTAAGCTCTGTTAGGTCAGAGCTCTGACGGGGCAACTCGCACCTTCACTTCCATCCTTCCTGTCCAATACCGGCGGCTAGACCCCAAGTTTCCGAGCAATCGGGAGCAGGACCCTCCCTGCTTGGATGCGTGAATCGAGAATGAATCAGCATTGAGACAGTTTATTGGTTTGCAGTTCTCGTATCACCCATTTTATGTAAATAGATTTTACAGAGACACAATGTTTCCTTCTTCCACAGGCAATAACCAGGCACTCTATTTTACACACGCACGCGCGCGCTCACACACACACATTCCACGAACCAAACAATGTTACACCTCGCTGAGACATTCACGTCTTAAAATAGGGGGAAGGGACAATATAATTGCTTTAAAATGCCCTTAATACAATATATAACGTACAAAAATATCTCTATATATTTGAAGTTACAAAAAAAATCTTGACAGCAACAAACTTAAATATTGATAGTTACCTCTGTATGTACAACACGCATTGCACTTTTCCTCTCTAGGTTTGTAAAGTTCAAGTAATATTGGGGCTTGCGCCCCGAAGGGTGACACCCCATGAGAAATAAGTTTGTGAGCGGGCAAAGCAGTGGCTCAGACCCCTGCTCCGAAGATCTCAGCATTTATTTCTTAGTTTCTCCTCTCCCTGAGCCTGGCACTCCCTCGGATTCCTCTGCCCTCCCTGGGCACCCAAGTCTCATGGGGTGAAGAAAGCGCTCAGCCCCGAAGGAGAAGGGGCTCTGCAATGCCGGGGCTCGAGGCCAAACGGTGCCTTCGGGACTCCAGGTATCTGCAAGACTGTCTCAGCCTGTTCCCCGAAGTCCTCTGCTCTGGGAGGCGCCAGTGGGACGCTTGCGCGACTGTTCGATGCTGTCACGGGAGCCTAAATCCTAAGGAGAGTGGAAAGCACTTGGTGCACCCGGGAGTCCCGAGATGCGCGTGCCTGTGGCTCGGAAGACACCAGAGTCCGGCCCTGGCCTGCCTCGAGCAAGGAACGACGGCGCCGGCGGCCATAGCCTTGGGGGCTGATCTTGCTTCTGGGGGCGACACCGTCCTTGTCCTTGTCTGTGAACTGGTAGATCTGGTGTGCCAGCTTCTGCACCGTGCACGTCCCGAAACGGCAGCCAAAGCTCCGGAGGCCCTGGAAGTTATTCATACTCTGGCGGTAGCGCTTGACTCGAATGCGGGCGGCGTCCGGACTGCTGGGAACGGGAAAGAAGGCTACTTGAGACCCCCATCAAGCAGGACTTTGGCCCCAGTCATCAGGAACTAGAGTTATTCTAGGACCCGAGGGAGTTGTAATTTGCTCCGACATCCGAGCTGCAAATCCAGCCCCTGTATGCCCAGGGCCAGGACAGAGGAAAGGGATAACTCCTCCGGCACATCCCCCTCCCTGCACCGGGCATAGTTACCTGATCTGAGGGCTGGGAGAAGCGCCCTTCACGTCCTGGGGCCGTATGAGAGTCTGGACACGCTCGGCCTTCACGTCAGCGAGCCCGGTGGGGTAGCTGCTGGACACTCGCAGTTCCCTCTTCCCTCGACTTACAGCCCACTTATTCCATCTAGAAAACACAATCAGAGGCAATTCGGGTAAGTTCAAGCGACTTCCCGCCCGTGCTCATTCTCATTCACTCTTTTATTTTTTAAATTATTTACGGTGCTAGAGATCCACGCCAGGGCCTCGAGAATGCTAAGCAAGCTCTCTATCCCTGGACTACATCCTCAGCCCTCCCACTCACTTCTAACCCCCGCGAGACCAACGATCAGTTTTCCCTCGTCTGCCAGGTATCATGACTGGGGAAGACGCTGCCAGGACTCACTTCTTTCTGAACTCCGATGCCACGTCGAGCCGAGCAGTGTCGGCGCCTAGGAAGGCGAGTGAGCCCAGGAACATCAGAGCGACGGAAAACAGTTTCATTCTGGCAATGCACCGACACTGGAAAAGTAGAGAGGACGAGCATGAGCACCCTGGTCTGCTGCACCGCCCAGGCGGGGCACAGCCGGAGGGCGGGGGGCCCCCCGGAGCGGGCAGTCCCAGCCCCTTGTTCTGCTTGGTTTAGACGCTTATCTCCCCTGGGCTCAGAGACGCCAGAGGTGTTTGCACCCGCCGGTGACCCGCCCCACTGGGGAAGCAGCTGCACAGCACCAGGCTCCCAGAGGTTCCCTGCTCAATGTTTGAAACTTGGTTTGTGAAACAGAGGAGACTAGGTCTCTGGAGCTCCATCTATATGCATGAGCGGGATTCGGAGATGGAGGGTGTACCCCGCAGAGAATTACCCAAAGTGGGTTATTTTCCTCATCCAGCGCTCCCAGTTTCGGGTTTTGGCAAATGCTCCCCGCTCCCGCTTTAATTCGCTGGGCCTATGGCACCTACCTGCTGAAGGGGTTATGTGCCAAGTTCTTGGAGGAAAAGGTCCGAGACGTCCCTGTCTGGCAGTAGCAAAACACCGAAGTCCAAGACTGTGATGAGAAGCCAGAAGTGGTAAGGCTGAAGCTGTTCTGTCTAATGTCACCAAGAAACCACTGAGTGGCCAGCACTGGTTCCTGCGCTTTATAAGAGCCGAGGGGGCGGGGCCTGTTCTGCCCTCGCGCCCTCCCTTTCCTCCCGCGCGCGCGCCCCAGCGCAGTGCTTTCCCTTGAGTGTGGGGTTGGGGGGACTCTTGTGCTTGTGCCTGGAGGGCTCAGAGATGGGCTCCAGGAGATTGGTGGAGAAACTGCCACAGACCTAATTCTCTGGCATGGGTACAGGTGATAAGCAGGGGCGAAGGAAGACCAGGAAATTTTTTTTTCTGGGGGGGGGGAGGGGGTTCTTATCCCAGGACCTGTACAACTCAGTGCGGGGCCTTCTGGCATCGAGTTGCTAGAGCTAGAGCCGTAGGACCGTGCGCGTGGCCTGAGCCCGGGACCTGGGGAGCTGTGGCTTCAAGTGGACCGCGCCCCCTGCCGGCTCAGCGCCTGACCTAGACTCGACCCCAGACTCCCGCGGAGCCTCGGGGCAGGGTACGGATAAAGAACCCAGGCGAGAAGAGTGGCTGAGGCCCGGAGATTTCTGGATGGGCTACTGAGATTTCGCAATAAGGACAAAGCTCGGAAGGGCTGAATTGAGAATTGGGATTTGGAGGGGGTAGTTATCCGAAGTTTCAGAATTTACATGCCTATTTGGAAATACGGGAATAGCCAAAATTAGGAAGAAAGATACAGTTTTATCCCCCTCCCACCTTTGTAATCCAATTATGCCTTATAAGGTTATAACCTGGCTGCCTTCATCCACCCATTGTAAACGCGAGGATTGACTGCCAGGGAGCACACTAACGCTTCACATATGTTAATCGCTTTACAGTTTAAAACCACAGCCACATTCCGATTTCCTTTGATCTTTATACTAACCCTTGAGTTAGAGAAGGAAGGTAACATTACTTTCCCGTTTCACCGTGTATAAAACTGAAGTTCAGAGAGGGAAAGTGTATTGGCTAAAGCGACACTAAATGTAGGAAGCAAAAGAGTCCTAACTCATCCGGCAAGCAAGCAAGGTGCTTTGGGGCGCGGCGGCGTGGATTCTTCTAGGCTGGGGTCACCATTTCTTCAAGGGGGAGAGAAGAGTCCCAGCCCCCGCCCGAGGATATGTGCCTATTCATGATGAATCAGTTCAAACACGTTTGTCACCCATTTGTGCTATTCCCTCCCAGCTTCTTCACTTCACTTTCTTGCTTACTTTCTGGGGGCCAAATTAGGGAGGAAAGACTCAGCCCCCTGGGGCTCCCTACTTTTTACATGTGGGTCTCTGGTGTCCTGTCACTCACAACCCCAATCAAATGTCCTGAAGTCCAGCAACTAAATTGAGGCCCAGGGTGTGAGACCACTGACTAAACTGGCTTCTTGTCTTTGTTCCCTGACAATTCTGACAAGGGCAAGTCACCGTCTCTCTTTAGTGTCCGCATCTAGAATGTGTTCCCTGCAGATCTCCAAATTCCCCACCTCCCCTGCCATAATCAGTCTGAGATCCAGAGAACTGGGTCCCCCGACCTTGTCCACGATGTTCCTGGGCTGAGCATACTGGCTCAGCCTCCTTTTCACTCTCAGGACTGAACCATGGACATTGCACCTGGGGAAGAAATGGCCACGACAAGGTTATTATGAGGGCTCTTGCCAGAGGGAATCACTAGACGTGAGTTCCAACTGAGAGCGGGGGACAGATTCCAGGTTCTGGCACTGGTAAGGACTTGGAAAGCTTAGGGTTGGAGGGGTGGGTGCAGCGCGGCGAATTGGCCCGTTTCAGGTCGCCTGACTGGCCGCAGGACCGTCACCACAGAGACCGGCATGTCAGGCGGCTGGTCTGTCTGTACCGCAAACACCAGGTATTACTGTTCGCTTGCTGTTTCCAGAAGCCTCCCCAGTCTAACTATTATTTTTGTTGTCCTCTCCCATTTTCCGTCTCTTCCTTTCACTTCGTACCCAGGATCTTCTTCACACAGATCCTGTCTAAGATGACGGGCTGTCAGTCTCTAAGGATGCAACCTACTTGTCACCAGCTTCCAGCTGAGTCCGCACCAGATCAGGTTTTACTTTCATTTCCCCAGCGTGCGCCCAGGAGGTCAAGGACAGCTGGGCGTTGGCCCACTGCCAGGGAAGGTCCCGTGATCTGGACTCGTTCCTTCCAGTCCCTACCAACCCTGAGAGGTTCTGTCTGCAGAGAACTCTGCGGCTGTACCTCGTTACTTCCTCGCTATGTCCTTCAGGTAGACAGCGATGCTTTGAGGGAAACTGAACTCTAGCTTCGAGCCATGATCTTGAAACGTGCTCTTGGCTCAAACGTCTTTTTGAGCTGCAGGCGGCTTCAACAAGGAAAATAATCCAGGGGTGGAAACAGACTCAGTGGCTTGGCTCCATCAAGCTACAATGTCTGCGCCAGCGGCGTCACGTCTGTGCCAGGATTCCCACCTGAGAGCCTTGGCACGGGTCTTATCAGCCTGGGTGTTGTTTGCCTCTCAGGCAATTAGCAGGTCTGTCGCTTAAGAAAAAAGCCAATACTTTCTTTAACTCCTATATTGGCAATTCAGAGGATTTTATTAGATAATCTGTATCTTGGAAAGTGTGTGTGCCTGAGTGGGGCAGCAGGGGTCAGATAGTCCCCCAAAACATCTTAGGGCCTAAGTCCAAAAAAGATAATGAATTTGCCAAATCTGGACATCCATCCCACCCCCCACCCGGTGGAAACTAGTTGCCTTACTTAATCATCCTTAAAGGAAAAAACAACAACAACAACATAAATGCACACACACAAAAAAACAACACAGGAGTTCTCTTTCTGGTGATTTGTTAACACAAGAGTTTCCTCCATTCAAATTGCAATGATTGTAGATTCCCACTAAACATGGACAGTACAAGGAAGGAAGGAAGGAAGGAAGGAAAGGAAGAAACATCTTAAATATCTTCCTGGCAGGAAAAGAAAGAAAAAGAAAAGAAATCCTGGTTAATGAAGACCCACTAATTTTGTGTGTGTACACCAAATAATTTTGAAGGTGAGATTATAAATAAACTCCCAAAGTATTGTAATAAATGTGTATATCCTAATATGGTATGTACAAACATAAGTGTACATACTGAAAGTTTGTTGAATGATGGTGTTTCAGTTTTTTTTTTACATTCTCATTGAGTTTTTTAGGCCATAAATTCAAGCATTATTCTCAATAATGTTTGGAATTTAAAAAATTGTGTGGTGGTGGTTTCTCAGTTAACACTGTGGACACAATCCCTAAAGTTAGGGTAATCACACTTAACTCTTTCAGAAAAGTAATGGGAAATAACTATTAATAAGAATAACTAAAACACAAGTAGTACACAAGTAGAGGAGTACATTGCATAGTGATTGCAGATGCCTCTTTTTTAAAAACAGGAAATTTTATGGTGCATTTAGTATTCATGTAGCTCAAAATGTCTGTAAAGTTCAGAGGTTGTTTACAACATTCTCTTGAAAACAAGTTTCAAGATGCATCCTGAAATCATAACATCAAGTGGTTTACAGAAAGGACACAATCAGCCTTGTAGATTTGGTCTCATAAGGAAAACTAAAGCAGGATATAAAGGCCAGGGAACTTTTTTGATATCTCTGACTTCTCAAAGGAACTAATAAAAATATAGATTCTTTCCATAAATGGACATATACATAAAATCAATTAAAGTATAAAATAGGCATACAAGTTCAGGAGATTGACCAAGTTGAAATCTCTGACATAATAAAAAGTACCATTTCTTTAACTTATATCTGCTTTGGAGTGGCGGGGTCAGGGAGTGCAGTTAACCTCTGCTTTTAGTGCACAATATTTTTCCGAGCATCAGCATGAAGAAAAGTATGTTTTTGGTGCTCCTCGCCCTTCTTCTTCTTCTTTTTTTTTTTTTTTTGGTGGTTGTTATTTTGTTTTGTTTTTAGTGCTGGGTATCAAACCCAGGACCTCACATGTGTTAGGCAAGTGCTCTACTACTGGGCTATATCTCCAAACCCATGCTTCACTTTTGTGTTTCTGCACAAAACAGACAGAAAGTCAGTCCTTGTTCATGATCAATCCAGAGGATAGATCTCTTTAAAGATTAGGGAAGTTAAATTGCTGGACAAATGAAAAAGAACACAGAGAAAGTAATAAGCATAAAAATATTATACTAAAAAACATAACAGAACAAAATAAAATGACTTCAAGAGAAATTTTCTATGAATGTCCTTAATGAATGGATGATAGAAAGCATGATTAGACATTTAAGGTCACTTCTAGCCAAAGAGAATGGTGTTAAAGAGAGGTACCTGCCTACAGGTGGGGATCTTATGCTATCAGATTACAAGAGAGAAGGAAATTTAATGTATGAGCCTGTATGATTTGAAAGTTTATTCATTCCTTCAACAAATATTGACTGCTCGTGTATTAAGTGTGCAGCATTCTGCTAAGTTCTGAACATACAGTAGCCATCAATGAAAACATCACTCTTGCCCTCAACAAACTTACAGCCTAGTGGAGAAGCCAGCTGTAATCATATACTCACAGGAATAAATACATGATTGATTATAAACTGCTGTAATGTTCCAAAGGAAAACCAATGACTCAGGTGACCTAATGTTCCAAATGGAGAAAATAGTATATGCCCAGAGATAGAAAAATTTTTAGTACATTAGGGCTGAAGATGTATCTCAGTGGTAGAGCACTTGCAAGACCCTGGTTTCAATCCCCAGTCGGCAGAGTGGGGAGGAGAGTAAGCTGTGTTCTGTAGCGAAATGATAGCGGGGCATGATAGTGATGCCTATTATCCCAGTGATTCAGGAGGCTGAGGCACAAGGATCTCAAGTTTGAGGCCAGCAATTTAGCAATCCTGTCTGTTTGAGGTTGCAACTTAGTAACACTGTCTCAAAATAAAATAAAAGGGGCTAGGGATGTAGCTCAGTGGTAGAGCACCCCTGGAGTTTGGTTGGAACTTACTGAGTAAGAGATAAGAGTGGTATGAAATGAAATTAAAGAGGTCATCAGGGTCAGAGTAAACAAGACCTTTTGGGAACACTGAAGATTTCACACTTTATTTATGGTTACATGGGAAGTTATTGACAAGTTTGAAGACAGGAAAGATATGATCCAATATACATTTATTTAAAAGATCATTTATTCATTTTAAAGATCATTCTGGGACTGAGGGTGTAGCTTGGTAGTAGAGCATGCTTAGCTTGTAGGAGGCCTGGGGGTCCTTCCCAGCACTGCAAAAAACAAACAAACAAACAAACAAATAAATAAATAAATAAAAGACCATTTTGATTATTGGTTATGGTAGATGAATTAGAGAAGAATGAGAAGGGATGCCGTGCAGTAGGGGTACCCATGAGTGATTAGAGAGGGCCTAGTCCCACCATAATCTCTATTTATATCTCATGATCTGCATACACACACTTCACCTTAATTGCACCAACAGAGCTAATTTCATGGACATGCACCCTCTTCAGTTGCACAAGACCTGCACTCACAAGAGTCTGCACTTGGTTAAAAGTTTTGCTAAACCTGTTTGAAATTCTTAATAATTTTGAACAGTAGGTCTAACATTTTCACTTTGCACTGGGCTCTGCAAATTATGTAGCCAGTCCTGCTCACTAAACATGCAATCTAGGAAAAAGCAGCCTGCAAACTCTGACAGTACCTATTTATACTGTAGTTACTAATGTCAGAGGTACTTCAAATGAATGCCAAGTTTCAGTCATTTATCTCACACATATGAAAGCAACAGTAGGACACTTTCCATCATTTATCTTTGAAGTTCTCTTTCCTGCACCTCAAACATACACTCAAGGCAGAAGTAGTGTGTTTGCTATACAAATTTAACTTTAAGAAAGGGCAATAACCAGCTTACTGTTTTTAAGTTTTACATATACAAAACCTGGAACCAGCTGGGTACAGTGGCACAGGTTTGTAATCCCAGCAGCTGGGGAGGCAAAGACTGAAGGATTTCAAGTTCAAGGCAATTTTTGAGACCCTATCTCAAAATTAAAAATCAAGAGGCCAGGGGTGTAGCACAGTGGTAGAGCAGCCCTGGCTTACTGAACTGCATTTTACATTATTTCAGAAGTATTTCAGTACAGGAGAGAAAAAGAAAAGAAAAAATAAAAGAGTCTGGAATCAATGAAGTACAGAAACCAGTTGGAAATGTATTATAATAATCTAGGTGGAAGATGATAATGGTTCAGACTACTAGGGGTGGTGTTAGGATGGGGAGAAGTGTATATATTTGGGAAGTAGGAGCAATAAGACTGAATGATAATGTGGGGCTGACAGACATGCGTCAAGGGCAAAAATCTTTGTTTCTTGCTTAAGTAACTGAGTAGTTGGCAACAGATCAGGGAATTATTCACCACAGCTCTTAGTCTCCTTTGTTAGGGATTGTAGAGACAATTTGAAAGGACTCTAGCCCTGCCTATGGAAATTTGATCAAGTCCAACTCTCATACTGCCTCTCTGAACTGTAGTGGCTAACCACAGGAAACACTTAAAATGAATGTACAGATCAACCGCTTACCCCAACAACCCACTGTAGGAACATTGGGCTGATAAGCTTTGCTCACTAATTTTCAGCTTCATTTTGTCTTCTAAAGCAAAAAAGACGAGCATCTACTTTAGGGACTCTTCCATTATCGTTTTGCATAGCCTTGCTGCTTTTGCTGGCCTTTAGTGAAACAAATCTGGGCCTGCTTTACTCCCTCACTTTTTGGTGAAAGGTAATGGTGGTTATCTTGGGGGATGGTATGGCCTTCAGCCAGACTCAGAAATCAGGCTGCCTTGTCAGTGCTTATCAGTTTCAGCAGCTTGGCAGCTGTTGTCTGAAAAGCAAAGTACAGCTTTGGTGTATGCTAAATATGTTGACATGCATATAGGAACCCACAGTGTATTTAAATATAAACTTGGGATATTTGAAAATCCCTATGCTATGAAACAGTCATTTGCAAATGGCTAGCAGTCTACAGAAGACCTTAATAGATGAAATATAACTAAGGGTAGATAACATTTGATTCTAGGCTTGAAAGCAGTACAACTCTGATTTTTTTTTTTTTTTTTTTTTTTTTTTTTTTTTTAAGTTAAGGGCTTAGCAGTAGAGCACTTGCCTAGCACATGTGAGGAGGCACTGGGTTCAATCCTCAGCACTGCATGTGAATAAATAAAATAAAGGTATTATATCCATCTACAACTTAACATTTTTTTTAAAAAAATTTAAAATAATTTAAACTAATACTTGCAAATAAAATAAGAATTTATTTAAAAGCAAAATGGGAAACTTACCACTCTTACATCTGATAGAGATTAATTAACCAGAATATGTAAACTCAACCACAAAATGACAAACAGGGCTGAGAATGTAGCTCAGTGGTGTAACACAGGAGGCCCTGGATTCAATCCCCAGCACTGAAAGGTTGAAAGGAAGAAAGAAAGAAAAGAAAAGAAAGTCAATCACAAGTTCAAAGCCAGCCTCAGCAACTTAGTGAGGCCCTAACCAGATCAGTGAGACCCTGTCTCTAAATAAAATATTAAAAAGGGCTGGGGATGTGGCTCAGTGATTAAGCAACCCTGGGTTCAATCCCTGGTATTACAGGAAAAAAAGGAAAGAAGGAAAAAGAAAAAGAAAAAGTCAAAGGACTTGAATAGACATATATCCAAAAACTTTGAAATGACCAACATACATATGAAAAGATGCTCAACATCATTACTCAGTAAGTCAGTAGAAAAATGTAACCACAATAAGGTACTACCTCATACCTACTAAGATAGCTATAAGAAAACAATAAACAATAAAAACAAGAAAACAACGAATGTTGACAGAGATGTAGAGAAATTAGAACCTGTGGGCATTGCTGATGGGATAAAGTGATGCAAACACAAAGTTAAACATAGGATTACCATAGAATTCAGTAATCCTACTCTTAAGAATATACCAAGAATTGAAAACAGATACTCAAACAATTATGTGTATAGGCATGTTCATAGCAGCATGATTCACAATGCCAAAAGGTAGAAATAATTCCCAAATGTCCAGCAGTGGATAAACAAAATATGGTTTATGCATAAGGTGAAATGTCATTCAGTCATAAAAAGAACAAAGTGCCAATCCTTAGTAAGGTCTGATGCTGTAAGGTAGTACTGATGCTACAACATGGATAAAACTTGAAAATAATATACTAAAAAAAAAAACCTCAGACACAAAAAGTTACATACTTTTAAATTTTCTGGTACTGAGTATTGAATCCAGGGGTGCTCTACCACTGAACTACATTCCCAGACCTTTTTTTTTTTTTTTTTTTTTTTTTTTTGACACAGGGTCTTGCTAAATTGCTCAGGCTAACTTCAAACTTGTGATTCTCCTGCCTCAACCTCCTGAATAGCTGGGGTTATAGGTGTGTGCCACCATACACAATTTATAATTCAATTTATATAAAACATCTATAATAGGCAAATCCATAGAGATAGAAAGGAAATTGGTGGCTGTCAGGACAGGAAAAGAAAATGGAGTGACTGCTTAATGGGTGGGGAGTTTTCTTTTAGGTGATGAAAAGGGTTTGGAACTAGATAGATGTAGTAGTTGTGCAACATTGAATGTACCACATACACCTAATCGCACACTTCATTTTACCCCAATTTTTAAAAAGGAGGGTAAAATGGAGAAGGAACATAATTGTCCTTAAGATCTAAAAGGCTACATTATACAAAGATTTCTGCCACCTCTGGGTAGCTAGCTCCTCAGAGCAGAGGCAGGGGAAGTTACAGTCACACAACTCTGACATATTAAGGAAGAACTTTCTAACAATAGGGCTGTCCAGGAAGTAACATTACTCTTTTTTAATATTTATTTTTTAGTTGTAGTTGGACACAATATCTTTATTTCATTTTTATTTTTATGTGGTGCTGAGGATTGAACCCAGGGCCTCACACTTGCTAGGCAAGTGCTCTATTGCTGAGCCACAATCCAAGCCCAGTAACGTCATCACTCTTTACTGAGAGTGATCAAGTTGGATGATGATCTCCCAGGGAAGTTATAAAGAGGATTTCCATTTATGGGGTATGATGTGAAGATTTTTAAAAATTATTTTCAAGATCTATTTTCCCTCTACTTCTGCAATTAAGCTGATTCAGTTTGAGGTTAGCTATTTACAAATGAGGTCCTAGACTTAAAGTATTCTTCAGTTTCAGCCTAAACTTCGCAATTTGATGAAGCATGGTACAGAAATGGGAAATAGTCAAATAGATTAAATCTTCAGCTGCTGAAACATCAACCCTTTGGACTCTCAGTTCAGAGTTCCAGCATTTCAGCGGCCTGATGATGACTAGGGGTGGAGGGTGGCCTGGGGTGGGCGATGAATTGTATATTTACTTACTAAAAACATTTGTTAAGCCCTTACTATATACTAGATACTTTAAGAGCTCTTATATGAAAATGTTAAGGATCAAATCCTCCTAAATTAAGAGTGAGAGATAAGCAACCACGAAGGAAGATTATTTCCAAACCAGAGAACCTCAAAACTTCAGAAGTCTATCATTTGTGCATATTTTACTAAAACTTCACGTGATATTAACAAATGACAAAGTAAGGTCATCTAAGTGACACACCAGCCAAATTCGAAATGAGGTGTAACAAAAAGGAGGCAAATGACTTGGACAATCTCTAGACTCACTAATGCATTTTATTGCGTGCTTGTGCAGGGAACTTGGAAGTTACCACCTGCTTTAGGCTGCTGGAGCCCTGAGACCACTGAAAAGGAAGCAAGCCGAAGCAGGCGGTGATCCCCAGGGAGAGGGAGAGACCAGCACAGTTCAGGAGGATCCCGGGGAAACCGCGTTCCTGGGTGGAATCCTGCTCCCCCGGGTGCTCCGGGGGAAGCCCAGGCTGACCGCCCCCCGCCCAACCAGCAGTGAAACCCGAGGCGCCTTAAGATTGCTCAAAAGCCTCTCCCTCCCTCGCTTGCTCGTTGGCATGTTTCTAAAATTCCCATCTGCACAACATAAACAGGAAACGTGCAGCAAAAACCCTGGCGGTGCAAATTCCAAGCTTCCAGCCGAGGGCGGGAGAATCTCATCTTTGCTGGTGGTGGTAGTAAGCAGAAGAGAGAAAACTTTCGAAGGGACCCTTCAACTCTCCAAGTCCCCTCCCCCTCATAAAAAAAGAATAGACCCTCGCTTTAGGAAAAATAGGAAAGGGGTACCGCTAAGCGGCACGGAGGCCTCAAAGTCACATCCCGCAGCTCAAGTGGCCGCTGGTGGCTGGGATACGCCCAGCCGCCCACTCCCGAGAACGCCGCAGGAGCTGCCCGCCGAGGGTGGGGGTGGGCTCGCAGCCTCGGCTCGGGGCCACGGAGCCCGTCCGGGTGGGGGCGGGGGAGGAGCGGGCGCCAGGCGCGGCGCAGGCGCAGAGCACGCCTCGGTTGTCAAACATGGCTGAAGTGGTGCCGCTGCCGCTGCTGCCGCTGCAGGGAAAATGCTGAGCCCTCCCGGGCCGGGTGGGCGGCGGCGGCGAGGGCGGCGACGGGGATCCGGTTCCCGGGCGCGGCGGCGGCGGCCATGGCCCGGCTGGCTGACTACTTCATTGTGGTAGGCTACGACCACGAGAAGCCAGGTAAGGGTGTGGGGCGGGCGCCGCCCCCGGGCCTCCTTGCCTCCGCCCCCCGGCCGCTGTCCAGTGGGCTCCGCGGGGCCGGGCGTCGCGGCTGGGAGGCGGGGAGGCCCGGGTCGGGAAGCAGCGGCGGAGCGGGCAGGCGGCGGCGGGCCTTGTTGGCGCGGCCAAGCCTCGCGTTGGGCATGGGGCACCCGCACGACGCGGCCGGGGATGGGGAGGCCGTGCCGGCCGGGCCCAGGGTGGGCCAGCCTCGGGCCAGGCTGGGGGCCGCGACCCTCTCTCTAGAGGCGCCCGGGGACCAGGGTAGCGCCCTCGTGCTAGCGGGATTGGGCCCTGGACCGTAGGGTTGGGAGGGCGGGAGCCGACTGTATTAAGTTCCTCAGGGATAAACTTCTGCCCTGCATCCTGAGTGAGTAACGAGTGACGCAGGGGGCTGTCTTCTCCAAAAGGAAGTGCTGAGAGTCCAGCGCGTTGTTGGGGGCATATAATAACCGCGCCTCTGAACGCGTGGTACCGGCGAAGGGGAAAGGATCTTTGAACTTTTAAAAATTTCTGAGAAATGGTGCCCGTTTTTTCAGGACAGACGTGACGGTCATTTCATTAAAGGCATCCTGCCCATCGCTGGAGATAATGATGTTTCACTTTAATGTGTGTTTTAATTGTTCTCTTAAGTCGTCATAAAATTTTCTTCAAGGAGCAATTTGGCTAATTCATTGCACTTTATATTTTAATTGATGGACTTTCACAATTTAAGAGAGTTAAAGGTCCACGCACGTTTATTTTTGTTTGCATTCCTTTGTATGACTATGTAGGTAAACAGTGTGATAAAAAACTGAACTGGGGAAGCACTTTTTTCCCCCCCAGGGTAGTTCCAGCCTCACACTGGCAAGGAATTTTACATATCAGTTCTATCTCCTTCATTTTTCAGAGGAGATTCTGAGATTGTGTTTTGCTGATGGTCACAGTAGTGTCAGTATACCATTGTTCCACCCACTCTTGATGGTCCATTGCCCTTCTCATTATTGCTGTCCTAAGAACTTCACCTATTTTAGTGGGAATCTTTCATCTTTCACCTCTCAGTTATTTAACAGAAGGGGCTGGGCTATATTTAGAGTGTCTCCTGGTTTCAAAATTTCATTTATTTCCTAATAATTTTGCATAGTTTAGTGTCTCCTATCAAGATTAAGTTGATAGGAGACACTTTTGTTTTTAACCTTTGTGATCTGGGATCAAATTTAGGGTCTTGTGCATTCTAGGCAAGGGCTTCACCTGGCTATAATCCCAGCCTGCTTTTAACCTTGTTTAGTTTTTAGTGACATTGTTCTGCCTCCCCTCCCCACTTCCCCCACTGGAGTTTGAACCCAGAGGCACTCTACCACTGAGCTACACTCCAGTCTTTTAAATTTTTATTTTGACACAGGGTCTCAATAAACTGCTCAGGTTGGTCTGGAACTTGTATCCTCTTGCCTCAGCCTTCTAAGTAGCTGGGATTACAGGCATGTACCACCATGCCCAACTTCCCCTCCCACCCCAACATTTTTAAACAATCATAACTTGAAGAAAAGTTGCGAGTATGGTACAAAGAATTTTTTTCCCTGCGTAATTTAGGAGGAAGCTACTGAACTAGTAACCTGTCACCCCAGTATGCTTTAGTGTGCATTTTCTCCAAAGATTATATTTTCCTACATAATCACAGTACAAGCATCAAAATAGGAAATTCATATTGATACAGTACAATATCTAGTTATTTTGTTGATTATGCTGTTAATTTCTTTACTGGCAAAAGGATCCTTGCATAATTATGGGTTGCATTTGATATGTTTCTTTGCTCTCCTTCAATCTGGAACAGTTCCTGCCTCTTCTCTGTGACCTTGGCACTTTTAATGATTACAGTTTTGTTATTTTGTAGAATTTTCTTCATTTTAGAATTGACCGTTCTCTCGTGGTTAGATCCATATAGATTATGCACTTGGACAAGAATATCACAGAAATGATGCTCACTGCATCCAGTTAGGTGGTGCACAGTTTCACTTCATTATTGGTGATTTTCACTTTAAATATCAGTATCTGTCAGGTTTCTCCACTGTGAAGTTAATACTTAATAGTTTTTGTGAAACTATGTAAATACTTGTTCCTCAACAAAATTTGATGGATTCATTTATCGATATCTATGAATTCATGGTTTTCTTGTTTATTAGTGGATTATATTCTATTACAGTTTGTTTTAATCTGTTACTTTAACAAAAATATCTTAAACTGAGCAATGTATAAATGACAGAAATTTATTTCTTAAAGTTCTAAACACTGAAAGTTCAAGATTTAGGCTCCTGCAGATTTGGTTTCCAGTGAGGGTTTACTTCCTCATAGCCATGTTTTCACTTTAACCTCACATGACGTAAAGGGCAAATGAGCTTTCTGGGATCTCTTTAATAGAGGAACTAATCCCATTTATGAGGGCTCCACCCCCATGACCTAGTACCATCACTTCCTAGTATCATCACCTTGGGGTGAATTTTTTTTTTGGGGGGGGGTTATAAACATCCAGGCCATACCAATATTTATTTTGGTGTTCAAATTATTTCTCATTTGGCCAGTGATAGCCCATACAGCTGTTTTTTTTTTTTTTTTTTTTTTTATCTTTATGACATGTCCTTATCATTTTTTTAGTGTATCTTTACTTTTGGTCATAAGATATTCCTGGGCTGGTGTGGTGGCAAGTGATTGTTATCCCAGCTACTCAGGAGGCTGTGGTAGGAGGATCACAAGTTCAAGGCCAACCTTGGCAAATGAGCAAGACTGTCTCAAAATATAAAAGTCTGGGGTGTAGCTCAGTGGTATAGGGCACCTGGGTTTAATCTGCAGTACCACCAAAAAAAAAAAAAAAAAGATTTCCTGGATTATCTTTTGTTCCCCCTTGTTTCTTTGGTGACTCTCACCTAGGGGCCTCCTGCATGCTGGACCAGCACTCTACCACTGAGGCCCTGCCCCATAGCTTATCTTGTACTTCCTTGTCTTGGCCCCGGAATTAGCCATTAGCCATTTCTCTAGGGATCCCTGATTCCCTTTAATGGAGAATGAAATTTTTCAGTGCCACTGTCATATTGCTGAAAGATTGTTAATGGTTGGATTTGGGAAATATATGTATGTATCACACATACACATTTGCTTCCTTCTTTCTTTCTTCCTTTCTTTTATATGTGTTGCTTTTGTTAAATTTGCTTTTATATGTGTTGCTGAGAATCCAATCCAGCGTCTCACACGTGCTGGGGATTGAACCCAGGGCCTTGTGCATGCGAAATAAGGACTCTACCAACTGAGCTGTACCCCCAGCCCCTCTATATTTCACTACATAATGAAAATTGAATTCACCCTGATACCTCTGATTTTAGTTTAACACTCCAGGATCCAATCTAGTTTTCTTCTTTTTCAGGTTGTAATATTCTTCATAGACAGCAAGTTATCTGGCTTTCTGGCTTTCATTATCCTTAATATGTTTACTTATTTGTTTGGTTTCTCCATTTAAACCAACCTTTTTATTTTTTTGCTGTGCCAGGAATTAAACCCATGGTCTCACACATGCTAGGCAAGCATTGCCACTGCCACTCCCCAACCCCAGCCCTATAACTGATCTTTCTTCACTCCCATCCCCTTTTCCTGCTAATGCTCAGGTTCTTCATTTTATCTCTTCTTCCCTCAACTCCAGCCCTGTCATGATCCAAGAGCCCATAGTAGGATGGATGCCTCAGTACGGGGCCTTCCAGCATACTCTGACTTAGCACAGGGCTTTCCTAACCTACTCCCCAGATTTGTCTCCCGTCTGTCTTTGTACACGCTTCTCACCTATTCAGGCTCTTACCTCCTTCGTTGGGCTGCTTCCTAGTGAAGATATCCTCTGAATGTATCTGTACCTCAGTGCTACATACTGGTTTGATCTTTCTGCTTTGATCCACGGGCTCTGACTCAATGTAGTCTGCTTTGGTCAGTTTCTTTTCACATAGATGATTTTTTTTTTTTTTTTTTTTTTTTTTAGCTCAATTGGAATCCTACAAGCTTCTGCCCCAGGATACTCCCCTTCTCACAGCAAAGAAGATTTTTGTTTTAGTAACAAAATCTAGAAATTGTATAGATTGCATAATCTCAATAGTGAAATGTATAATTTTTTTTCTATTTGGGATGATTTTTTGTAGTTTATTGAAATATAATTTATGTGTAATAAATTTCACTGTTAAAACTTAAAAGTAGGGGAAAGAAGGGGGCTGGGAGGTAGGAAAGACAGTGGAATGAGATGGACATCATTACCCTAAGTACATGTATGAAGACACAGAAAACAAACAAAACAAAAAACTTAAAAGTGAACTGTTCAATTTTTTTTTTTAGTTTTTTTAAAAAAATATTTTTATTAGTTGTTGATGGACCTTTATTTTATTTATTTATTTATATGTGTTGCTGAGAATCCAACCCAGTGTCTCACACATGCTGGGCAAGTGCTCTACCACTGAGCCACAAACCCAGCCCCTGTTTTTGTTTTTTAATACTAGAGATTGAACTCAGGGTTGCTTTTGATTTGTGGTTATAGTCTTCCTCTGTAAAAACTTACTGAAAGAAAATCTACTAAATCTAGGTATTTATTTAAATTACAATTGAAGATTCAATCTAATTGATTCTGCAGACCTTTATTATGTAGTTTTCTTCAGGCACTAATATGATTTTATTATCCAGCTCTCTCTGAAAGTTAATCATACTACGATATGTTACTGGAACGTATACATTTAATACAAGAGTTCCTGAAATTACTAACCAACATACTCTTTATTTTTGTTCCTAAAGTGCCTTTTCCATTCAGTTGAGGTTATTGATGTATCTATTTTAAAATTAATTGAAAGAAAAAACACTGTCTTGAAAATTGGCTTTTAAAAAGTGGAAAAAAAAAAAAAGAGTTAGCATGTGCTATTCAAGTTACATAGAAAGCAGAGTACCTGAACTTAATATTTAACAAATGAATATTGAGTGGACACACAGTTGTTAAAAATATGGAAAAAACAAAGGAGAGGGGAGATATGGTTATAAAAGGGCAACAGAAAGGGTTTTTTTTTGTGGTGATAGAACTGGTTTGTATCTTCACTGGATGGTAGATACATGAAGTTCCATATATGATGAAATTTTGGAGAACTAAATACCACTCATACAAACAAATGAATACATTTGTTAGGGGAGATCCAAGTAAGAATGATGACTTACAATAAAGTTTGTATCCTAGTGATGGTATTGTGCTATGATTTTGTAAGATGTTACAATTAAGGAAAACTAAGTAAAGGGTACATGGTTTCATTTCTGACAGCTCTTTGTGTGTATGTTTGTTTACCCAGGGCCCTATACCATTGAGCTACGTCCCCAGTTGGTTTTGTTGTTGTTGTTGTTTGTTTGTTTTGAGACAGGGTCTTGCTAAGTTGCCCAAACTGGCCTTGAACTTTTGATCCTCCTGCCTCAGCCTCCCGAGTAACCAATACCAACCCCAGCTTTACAACTGTAAATCTACAATTCCTCAAAATAAAAGATTTAATTTGAAAAAAGCTATAAGGAAGATAAAAGATACTCAACTCCATATTGGTGGTGTAAGGATTTGTTGTTTTTGTTGTTGTTGTTTTGTTACTGGGGATGGAACCACGGTAGGCAGGTGCTTTCTGCTTCTGAGCTATACCCCCAGTGCAACATAAGGAAATTAAAAAAAAATTTTTTTTTAGTTGTTGATATACGTTAATTTTTTTTTTAATTTATATATGTTGCTGAGGATGGAACCCAGTGCCTCAAACATGCTAGGTAAGCGCTCTGCCACTGAGCCACAACCCCAGCCCCAGGAAATTTTTATGCTATAAAATTTCAGAAGAACATAATCTTCAGTGGTGGAATTATTACATCTTGTGTGAATATCAGTTTAACTTCATCATTCACTTTATTATTGGACATTTACTTTTTTCCAATTTTGTGTTTTTATGATGTTGCTCTCCTGTTTAGGAAAACATAGTTTGAACCCCCTCTCCCCTTTTTTTTTAAATAGCTGTTTTGATTTTGATAATTTGAAATTAAGACTTTATTTTCTAGACTTTATGTCTCCTCAGAATAATTAGAAATATTTGTTTCTAGTAGATAGTTATTTAGCCAACTATTTTTACTTTTAGTTACACTGAGATTTGTCAAAGAAAATTGATGACTATTGTATTCATTCCCTACATGCCTTTACTTTCATTTATTTTTCCTTACTTCTGCTTTCCATTAATAAATTTAGAAATAATCTACTTATCTAGATTTTATTTAACCTAGAGTTAAGTTTGATAATCATTTGAGGTTCTTGTATTTTCAAATCAAAGTGTTCACATATATAAGAGAAAACATTTGAAATACTTCGTAGGTACTTAATTGGTTTTATTTAAGTAGTATATTATAGGTGAGGTAGGCCAAAAGGAAAATTTATGTATAATACCTAAAATACCATGTTTTGAGACTTTTTCTTTTTTTTCCCTGAGAATTGAATCCAGGGCCTCCGTGCTTAGGTAATAGTTTTACCACTGAATTACACCCTCCCTGCCATCCCCCCCCCATTTTTTTTTTGTTACCATCGATTTAATCCAGGGGTACTTTCCCACTGAACCACATCCCCAACCCTTTTAATTTTATTTTTGAGACAGGGTTTCACTAAATTGCTTAGGACCTCACTAAATTGCTGAGGCTGGTCTTGTGATCCTCCTTCCTCAGCCTCCTGAGTTGCTGAGATTAGAGGTCTGCCCCACCATGCCTGGCAGCCCTTATTTTTAAAATTTCATTTTGAGGGAGACTCTTGTTAAGTTGTACAGACTGATCTGGAACTTGGGATCCTTCTGCTACAGCCTCTTGAGTAACTGGGATTATAGGCATGTACCACCACAGCTGGGTTTGTGTGTGTGTGTGTGTGTGTGTGTGTGTGTATGTGATTGAACCCAGGGCTTTGTGCATATTGAGCACATACTGTATCAGTGAGTTGCACCTAGGCCAGCCCCATAAGACTATCCATTTAAAAATGGATATTTGATTATTATTACCATTGGAATACATAGTTCAGGGTTCCTTTCTCATCAGGATTTCCTGGTTATTGGTGTTTTTTTTAATTTAAAAATTATTATTATTTTTCAGTTGTTGATAGAACTTTATTTAATTTATTTATATGTGATGCTGAGAATTGAACCCAGTGCCTCTCACACATGCTAGGCTAGTGCTCTGCCACTGAGCTACAACCCCAGCCCTGGTTATTGTTTTTCTTACAGACTGTCAAGAAATGTTTTGGATTAATTGATGAAAAATATTTATCACTTTACAGTCATTGTGCCAAGTGTGAGGCCAATAAATAAATGAATAAATAGGTGAGTCTCAGAGCTGGGTATGTAGTTTCAGCTCGTGAGGAGATTCAGGAGGTAGTAGGATCACTTGGTTTCAGGAGTTCAAATGTCTTAAAAAAAAAGAAAAAGAAAAATATTTTTAACTTAGTAATTAGCGGAGGAAGTCTTGAAGTAAGAAGTAATGATAAGAAGTTAGACCTATTTTCCTGAGAGAAAGAGAAGACTTCTTATGAGAGGTGATGTTAAACCAGGTTGAGAATGATGAATAAGCCTTTGCTATATGGAAAAGAGGATAGAGATGATAGGCAGAGAGAAAAATGTGGAAGTATGTGTGTATCCTGTTACAGTAATGGAGAGTAGTGTAGTTGGAAATGGAGGTCAGCTTTGATGTTGAAGTGATTGGGATCAGGCTGTGAAAAGCTTTGTAGAATTTAGCATTGACTCTGTAGATAGTGAGGTTTTTGAAATGAATTTTTGAAAAGCAAGAATTAACCTAGAAAAGTAACTCAAATGGTAGTGAACAAGAGACAGAAAGACCAGTATCAGAATTCTGGAGCATTTACAGTGAAAATAGAAAGGAGTTTATGGATGCTAGAGAAATTTGAAAGCTCAAATTAGCAAAATTTAGTAATGAATGAGTATGAGGAGTAAAGTAGGAAGAATAGTTGGGGATAACAAAATCTCTAGCCTGAGTAATGAGTGGGTAATGATACTATAAATGCAATTAAAGCATTAAGGAGAAGGAATGAATTTGGATGAAATGCTAATCAAGATAGAGATACCATTTGGGTGTTGTAAATATATGTCAGGTGGTAAAGACAGAGGTGAAGATTAGAGATTTGACAATTTTCAATAGCTAGTTTGATTGTCAGATATGAAGAAAAGAATGAGATTCCTTAGGAAATGTATAGAATGAAAAGAGGAGTGACATAATGGTTGAACCCAGAGAAAAATCAATATTCAAGAGGTAGATAAAGTAGTAGCAACCAGGAAACTGAACAACCAGGAAAGAGAACAAAGATTGTGTGGTATCATTGAAGTCCAGGGTGTGCCAAATTTTCAGGAATATAAAATTTTCAAGTATGAAATGTTCTGAAGATGATGTGTATAGTGAAGGCTAAAATAAGCTCATGGATTTGATAATTAGGATAATGATTTCAGAACATTATACAGTTGTCTCTTGGTATCCATGGGGAATTGGTTCCAGGACGCCTCCCCCAACTTCAGGACACCAAAATATGAAGATACTCAAGTCCCTTATATGAAATGAATATTTGCATATAACCTACATATAACCTCCATCATCTCTAGATTACTTAAGTAATACAATGTAAATTCTATATAAATAGTTGTTATACTATATCATTTGGGGTATACTAACAAGAAAAGTCTGTATATGTTCAGTACAGACAAAATATTTTTTTCCTGAATATTTTCAATCTGTAGTTGGTTAAATTTGCAAGAGTTGTTGAATGTGGAACCCAGAATACTTAGGGCTGACTATCAGTTTGATAAATGCATGTCCTGTGTCATGCTGCATAAATTTTATGTAGTCCAATATATTTAATTTCTTTTAAAAGTTTATTATTATTATTATTATTATTATTATTAGGTACTAGGGATTGAACCCAGGTGTGCTTTACCACTGAGCTACATTCCCAGCTTTTTTTGTTTGTTTTGTCTTTTGGTATGGGGGATTAAAGCCAGGGTCACTTAATGATTGAGCCATATCCCTAGCCCTCTTAATTAATTTATTTGTTTTGAGATAGAGTCTTGCAAAGTTGCTCAAGGCCTTGCTGATTTGCTGAGGCTGCTTTTGAACTTGCAGTTCTTCTGTCTCAGCCTCCTGAAGTCACCAGGCCCAGCACTTTTGATTTTTTTATTTTGAGACAGTGTCTTACCCAGGCTGGCCTTGAATTTGTGATCTTCCTGTGGGATCACAGGCCTGTAGCATTTCTTCTCACTTTTACTCACATCTTGACTTCATCTCCTTATAAACTTACTTTTTCACTGACCCAGAAGCCTGGCTCTTGATTTTTTGTGCCATGTTGTTTAGAATCTCTGCTTACTATTTTTCTTTTCTTTTTTTGTGTGTGTCTGGATCAAATCCAGAGTCTTGCTGCATACTAACCCCAGCCTACCACTGAGCTATACCTTCTGTCTCTGTGCATATCTGTTTTTCTTTTCTTTCTTTTTAAAAATTTTCCTTTTTCTTTTCTTTCTTTCTTTCTTTCTTTTTAATTTTTTTAGATGTTGATAGACCTTTACTTTATTCATTTATCTATATGCAGTGCTGAGAATTGAACCCAGTGCTGCATACATGCTAGGCAGATGCTCTACCACTGAGCTCTAGCCCCAGCCCCTCATATCTGTTTTTCTGTTCAGCTTGACTCAACCGTTGTGGTTCTGTTGCACATTCCTGATACATGTTCCTGCATATTCCTTTGCATATTGCTTTAACTGACCTCCCTATTGCTAAACTCTTTTATATCTTACTTATTGTAGTAATACATATTTGTTACAAAAATTTCAAACATTACCAAAAGCTCCTGCCTTCTTGACTATAGTACCACTGTGACTTTGTCCCAGTGAATTTGGTTCTAAGTACCTGTATGGAAATTTTATAGTTTCTTATTTTATTTTTTAGTACTGGGGTTGAACCCAGGGGTGCTTTACCACTGAACTACATCCCTGCCCCTTTTTATTTAAAGACAAGGTCTCACTGAGTTGCTTTGGGCCTTGCTAACTTTCTGAGGATGGTCTCAACCTTGCAATCCTCCTACCTTATCCTCTGGAGTTGCTGGGATTACAGGCGTGTACAACCATTCCCAGTTCTAGAACTTTTAATGAAATGAAACCCCAGTCTTTCAGAATTTACAGTGGACAGAAAGCCTCCATAAGGGAAGGTCTGCTTAACCCCCAAACTTTAATTCTTCCATTTCTCTATTCCAGCTCATAAAGTTACTACTTTTTCTTAACATTCCCACCTAACTATCATCCTGTACCAAATAAATTTTCCCTTTATTTTCTGAGACGCAGCTGAAACAAGGCTGAAATACTGAAATAAGACTTTTCTAGTTGGAAACAGTGGTACATGCCTATAATTCCAGCTAGTCAGGAGGCCCAGGCAGGAGGGAAGCAAGTTCCAGGGCAGTCTGGATAACTTAGCAAGACCCTGTCTCAAAAAAATTTATGTATATATAAACAGGGCTGGGGATGTAGCTCAGTGGTAGAATGCCCCTCGTTTCAACTCTCAGCCCTGCAAAAATAAATAAATTAAAAAAATACTTTTCTAAGGGCTATAACACACACACACACACACACACACACACACACACCCCAACAAACAAAAGGTTTCCAAGGTATAGTTTACTCCTATTGGGGCTGTGGTTTCTTAAAGGATATAGATAACCATTCTGCTTATTTTCTGGTCTACCATCATCTGATAAAAGTAATTTTTCCTTTCAACTTTTCTTACTTATTTTTATGCTGTTAGGGATTGAACCCAGGACTGTTCTACCTCTGAGCTACATCCCCAGCCTTTTTTATTTTTGAGATAGGATCTTGCTAAGTTGCAGAGACCTTGATATTGTGATCCTCTTTTCTCAGCCTCCTAAGTAGCTGGGATTATAGTTGTGCACCTCTATGTCCAGTTTCAACTTGTCTCTCTCTCTTTTTTTACTCTTGACTTTATTTGTTCTTTTTAGATGTACGTGATGGTAGAATGTATTTTGATATGTTTGTATTTGATGTATTTGATGTTGAATGTATCATGTGCATAAATGGAGTATGCCTTATTCTAATTAGGATCCGATTCTTGTGGTTGAACATGATATGGAGTTAACTGGTCATTTATTCTTATCTGAATAGAGGAAAGTTATGTTCGATTCATTTTACTGTCTTTCCTATTTCTATCCCCCATCCCTTCCCTTCATTCCCCTTTGTCTAATCTACTGAACTTCTATTCTTCCCTCCCCTACTTATTGTGTGTTAGCATCCCTATATCAGAGACAACAGAGAGAGCATTTGGCCTTTGTTTTTTGGGGGATTGGCTTATTTCACTTAGCATGATGGTCTCCAGTTCCATCTGTTTACTACTAAGTGCCATAATTTCATTCTTTATGACTGAGTAACATTCCCTTGTGTATATATACACCACATTTTCTTTATCCATTCATCTGTTGAAGGGAAGGTACCTAGGTTGGTTCCATAGCTATTGTGAATTCAGCTGCTATAAACATTGATGTGGCTGAGTCAGTGTAGTAGGCTGATTTTAGGTATTTTGGGTATATATCAAGGAGTGGGATAACTGGGTCAAATGGCAGTTCCATTCCAGGTTTTCTGAGAAATCTACTTTCCAGGGTGGTTGCTCTAATTTGCAGTCCCACCAGTAGTGTATCAACATGTCTCTTTACATCTAGACCTAGGTGAGGGCTAGGCAAATAATCCATTCCTGTCAGGTCTAAGGTGACAAGAAAGGATTATTTGCCTAGCCTAATCTGTCTCTTCTATGTATGATTGGTATCAGGACTGCTTCAGGAGATATTCTATTCCTTACCCTTAAATGCCAGCATCATTGGTCTGCAATATTAGAAGTCTGCACAAGAAAGGATACTCACATACACTGGTGTGGGTTGGGACATCTTTGTTTTTGTACCTGTTTGCCACCCCTTGTCCTAGCATTGACAAATATTGATGTTACTTAGAAGCATGGTTATAACATTCATGCATATATCAAAACACAGCTAAATAAGCATCATGTTTTTTGTTATTTTTAAAAAGAAAAAGGAGTTCTATAAAGCTATGTGTTTGTGTATTTATTTTTGACATGTTATAATCTTTCCTGTTTGATTTTAATCTGAATAAATAATGATACCATTTTTCTTACTCCATAAATGTGAGTGTTACTTGAAACAGTTTTTAAAAAACAATGGTTTGATTCCAAAAACATCTAGATCCTGGACTGATTTAATTTGTTCAATTAGGTTGTATGATTTCTGAAAACTGTCCTATCATTTTAATTTTACTCCCTTATATAACATTTCTGTTTTTTTCCCTACTAATGAGCAAACATTAATAGTTACCAAAGCACCTAATTAAAAAATCAAAACAAAATAGTCTTTTCTTCTATGTACATATTATATAGAAGCTCACTTTAGGGACTATTTTAAATGAATAATTTTAAAGCAATGGTATGTTGAAATCACTATGTTTACCAAGGGTTGTTTGTGCTTGTGGATCATGAGTTTTGAAGCTATTGAAGAAATTGTTACAAGACTCAAGGAAATTATGTGAGTAGTTGGTAATTGGCAAATAAGTAAGCATCAGCTACAGTGAATTACTTGTGTTCTCTTAAGGAGTCAAGAGTTGCTCACCTTAATTTTTAAATTTTTCTCTTGTTTATTTTGTATCTTTTTGATTTTAGCCACCCCTGGGGGTATTACCAAAGTGGCATAGTGGTAACACTTTAACATAACTTTCTAGAGATTTTTATGTGCATTTATGTATAATATTTTTATCATTGGTATTTTATTTCTTACAAAACAAGTTCATAACATCTGTTCATTTATGCAGTATTTTTAAAAACAACTGCCAGATTTTTATATACTGTATATTTTATGTAATGAAATTATTTTTTATTAACTAAGTATTTTATCATTTTAATATACAATTTAATCTTCTTATAGTAACTTTGCCAATGAATCGCTTATGATGAGACATTTTGGTTATTTCCAAATTTCTGCAGTTGTAAATGGTGTTATGATGAATCTTAGGTAAATTTTTTAATTCATTCTCTGTTTCTCTCTTTCTGATTTTTTTTGGTACCAAGGATTGCCCCAGGGGTGCTTAACCACTTAGCCACATCCTCAGCCCTTTTTTATTTAGAGACAGAGTCTCATTGAGTTGCTTATGGCCTCGTTAATTTGCTGAGGCAAGCTTTAAACTTGCCATCTTCTTGCCTCAGCCTCCCGAGTCACTGGGATTACAGGCATGCGCCACTATGACTGGTTTGAATTCATTCTTAATTTCTTGGGATTAGTAAAGAGAGAGGTAGTAAAGTTTAGTAGTGGTAAAGTTAAAAGTGTGAAATGAAGCCAGGTGGTCTGGGTTTGATCCCTGGTTTTGCCTCTTAATAGTCTGACCTTAGACAAGTTACTTAATTTTTTGGTCTCAGTTTCTGTATCCATAAAATGAGATAATAATAAATTGATTAGTATCAATAGTTCATTAATAATCAACAATTGATTACTGATAGTTTCTGCCTCATAGAATTGTTGCAAAGATTAAATGAGTTAATTCTTATAAAGCAATTAAATCACTGTTTGGCATACAATTATGGTGTAAATTTTAATCCCTGGAAGTGGAATTCCCAAGTCAAAGATTATGTATGTTTTACAGACATATATTAATTTTATGTTCAGAAAGTTTCTTTTGGGAACCTTGCCTTTTATTTTCTGTGGTCTCAGGCAAAGTGTCATTTCTAGTTACCCTACTCCCCTAGTTTTAAGTTGGGCTAATTAATTAGAGCCATTCTTGGATCTTCTTTTTTGGAACAAAGCCTGACTTTTTCTATTAGGATGACTAAGGATTCTAAGTTGAGGATGCCAAGGCAGCCTCCCTGCTGTGTTTAGAGAAGCTAGCAGAGTATTGGACACAAACTAAAGCAAAGATAGGCACAGAAGATGGACACAGAGCTTTGGAAACATACTCTGGGTAAAGCTGTTTCTGAAAGCCAAAGAACATTTAAATAGTTTAGAGGTGTATGATAAATAGTCTTCTAGAAAGATTGAGACAAATTAGTAATATAAGAATATACTCATTTCCTTAGGGGAAATTTTAATTAGGAAAAATAGTCACTTATCAGTAGAAACTGCATAGCTCCATGAAGGTGAAGATGCAAAGGGGTTAGTTCAGTGAGATTAGACTTTAAACCTAATTCAAATGCTATGGCTGAAACATAACTAATTGCTACTTATCTTTGATCATTATTGTATCCTAAAAATATTTGAAACCTGGAATCTGAGTTCTGAAAATCCTGAAGTCTTCCTTCTTGTATTTATCTGATTTATTCAGACTGAAATAGATATCTTTGCAGGTCTGGTCCATATAGATCCCAGTATTTTCTAAGTAGAGAAATTCTTGGAATTGGGGGAAACAAAGTCCTTTTGGCAGAGATACTAATATTTTAGCAGAATACATACTATGCAGTAAATAATAATTTATGGATTATTTATTATGTGGACAGTTGTAGGCTACTCTTTTCAGTGATTTCCCAAACAGATCTAGTTAGGAAAAAGAATTTGTGTCTTCCTTGGTAAGAAATGCCCCTGTTCTACGGATGAGACCTTTATGTAGATGTCATCTTTTTCCTGATCCTTTGTAGATCTTTGTGTACTTTGTTAATTTATAAGGTCAGTTAGTAAGTACCATGATTTGAAGAAAACAACTTGACCTATCAAACTGTTTTCCTTCCAAAAAATATTTTATCATCATAGATTTAAGCTGGATGTGGTGGCACATGCCTATAATTCCAGCTGCTTGGGAGATTGAGGTAGGAGGATCACAGATGGAAGGCCAACCTGGGCAATTTAGTAAGACCCTGTCTCAAAAAATAAAATAAAATAGACTGGGGTTGTAGCTCGGGAGTAGAGTACTCCTGGGTTCAATCTCCAGTACCACAGATTAAAAAGAGAGAGAGAGAGAGAGAGAGAGAGAGAGAGAGAGAAGAAGAAGAAGAAGAAGAAGAAGAAGAAGAGGAGGAGGAGGAGGAGGAGGAGGAGGAGGAGGAGGAGGAGGAGGAGGAGGAGGAAAGGGGGTAGGGAGGGGGGAGAAAGAAAGAGAAGAGGAGGAGAGGGGGAGGAAGGGAGAGGCTGGGAGAGAGAGAGAAAAGGATTTAAGAACTTGAAATGGAAGACAACTTGTTTAAATAATTAATTAAGTGGAAAATAATTTGTTTAAATAATTAATTAATTTTGGGACAAGTTTTAAGTACAAAAAAAATCTGCTTGTAATTAATGACATTTGGTTGTGGATACAAATACATATTTTGTTTTTCCCAGCCTCAGCTAACCCAAGTAAGACTCAGAGAGAGAAATAAGTGTCAGAACAAACTTGGAAAATAATAAGAAGAAATGAATTTGTAGGAAAGTAGCAATTAGGACCGGAGTGAATTTTACAGATACTTTGTATAATTGTCCCACACAGTCTTCTAGGGAATTTGAAAAGAATGTTACTTGTTTTCCTTTTAAGACAGATGTTTTACCAAATAACTTTAACCTGAGTAAACCAAAATCCTCTCAAGATTAGAATTAGCAAAACTGTTTTTTCTTCTTTTCCCTTCTTTTTTTGGAAATGAGAAGTAACAACAGGATAAAATTTCACTTAGGGCAGTGAAAAACTGAATTTTGAAAATATAAATTAACCATTACCAAAAAGTTGTATTATTTCCATCTCCCCTGCCCCCATCCCAGTTCATTGCTGCTATTTAGATTATGTGTTTGAAAGTGTTGTAGAAAAATGAAAATTTGAAGAGTAAAGAAGTTGATAAAGATATTGTAATATGAATTAGGAGATGATTGTATTATAATAGTCTGGCTTTAATTGTGTGAAAGGTGGAACACATAATTCCAATTAATAATGGCTACTGTTTATCATATACTATGTCCCCAGACTTGATGGTCTAATTTCATTAACTTTTTACCACAACCTAATAAGATAAGTGAAGTTACTGAGACTTAAGTAATTACATTGCTTAGATATTAAGTAATTACTGAGACATTAAGTAATTTGCTGAAGGTTATATAGCTGATAATGTTGGTATCAATAATTGATCCTGTATTGCAACTCCCTGTCAAAATATAATTTAGTATCCCCAGATGTTTCTGTATGCTCCTTCCCATTCATTTTCTGTCCCCACCTAGAAGCAATCACTGTTCTAATTTTGTTCTGCCATACATTAATTTTGCCCACTCTAGAATATCTCATGTGTAGAATCATAGAGCTTGTATTCCTTTATGTAAGACTTCTTTTCAGCATAATGTTTTGGAGATATATCCACATTGCTATGTCTGTCAGAAGTTTATTCCCTTTTTTGCTGAATAATCTTCCATTGTGCAAATGAACAAAATTTACTTATCTATTCTATTGGTGGACATCTGCACTGTTTCCAGTTGTTTGGCTAAAATGAATAAAATGGCTATTTATATTCTTATAAGAGTCTATGTGAAAATATATTTTCATTTCTCTTGGGGAAATACCTGCCAACTAAATTTCTAGGTCATATTTTGGTATATGGTGGAGGGTTTGGTGAAAGGAATTCAGGACATGACTCCTCATCAGGGACAAACTATAAGCCCCAAAGACATCCCTCCAGTGACCTACTTTCTCAGGTCACACCCTACCTGCTCATTATCACACTTAATTCATTCAAGTGATTAGTCCACCAATAGATTACAACTCTCATAATCTAATCATTTCACCTTTGACCATTCTTTCATTGTTTTACACATAGACTTTAGGGGGACATCATGTATCCAAACCATAACATATGGATAATATCTTAATCATATTGAAATAAAAACAAGGTAGACAATTGTATGAACGTGTTGTGGGTGGTGGAGCATATTAATTAAAAAATTATGAACTTCAAAATTTTTGATATAACTTCTAAAAGTGATCTAACTAGTTTCTGTCAAGCAGGAAAATACAGACTATCCAAATCACAGAAGAATAATGTAGATAAATAATTTATTAATATAAGTATTCCTACCAATTAAATAACTATTTGAATATATGAAGGGAATTTAGTATGATTCAGACATTAGTAGGCCTAAAAGCAATAAATGCTAACAAGATCACTTGCCTCTGGATTTGGAATTGTTACTAAAAGGCCTCAGTAAAAATTACTTTATGTTTATTGCCGTTGTATTTCTTGTTATTATAATAGGTCTGTAGATTCATTCCAAATATAATAATCTTAGAATAAAACAAATAACTATTTTAGAAACTAGGTTTATTTTGTTGTGCTTCTAATAGTTATGTTTGGTGTTAAAAGTATTGATGCTTTAGGTAAGGCATAGCTATTATTGATGTAACATTTTTACCCTGTTGTGGAAAAAAGATTTTGTAAGATCAAAAATACTTTTGAAGTATTTGATATTGTTAGTTCTGCAAAACAACAAAACAAAACAAAACAAAAAAACAAAGGTTGAGTGATTCCCTAAGGTTAAGGTATTGTGGCTACAGTATACTAGTACATTTTTTGAAAAGTGACATTTATCAGACTCTTCCATCCAGAAATAAGATCTTTTTTTTCTTTTTTCTTAGTTATATTCTAATGACAATGTTTTTGGTTTGTTTGTTCTTTGTGTTACTGAGGATTGAACCCAGGGCTTCATGCATGCTAGGCTAATGCTCTTCCATTGAGCTACAAGCTCAGCTCCATTTTTACATTTTGACTGAGAACACCAAAAAAAGAACAAAAGAGCAGTAGGAACCCAAGCAGCTTGTCAATGAATCATGTCTAGTTTCCTTTTCATATGGTTATTATGCTGATGATTTACAGAATTCAATTTAATTCAACAAACATTTAGCAAGAGTCTACCATGGGCAAGGTGTTGAGCCAGTGCCAGACTGAAAGAGGGAGAAATATTAAAGGCAGTGTAATTTGATTTCATTAAGGCGTTCAATAAAGCTTCTCATGTTCCAGGGATGGCCAAGGTGGGGAGGTTGATAAAAGTATTGTGAGACAGACTTGGAATGATTTCAGTCTTTCTAAATTTGCTAATGATTGTTTTGTAACCCAGCATGCAGTCCATCCTGGAGGTTGTTCAGTGTGCACTTGAAAATGATGTCTATTCTGTTGTGGTTGGGTAGAATGTTTTATATTATGTCTGTTATGTCAATTTGGTATATAGTATTGTTTAAGTTTGCTATTTTCTTATTTTTTAAAAAGTTTTTATTTTAGTTGCAGTTGAACCCATACGTTTATTTTATTTATTTATTTTTATGTGGTGCTGAGAATCCAACCCAGTGCCTCACCTGTGCTAGGCGAGCACTCTGTCATCGAATCACAACCCCAACCCTATGTTTGCTGCTTTTGTATTGATTTTTCTGTCTGGGAGATCTATTCATTATTGTAAGCAAAGATTGAAGTCTTATTTTTGCATGGCTGCCTATTTCTGCTGTTAAATCTGTCAATATTTGCTTTCTATACTAAGGTGTTCTAATGTAGGATATATATATAATTGTTCAATTTGCCCTTTTATCATTATGTATTGACTTTCTTTGTCTCTTTTGACAATTTTTGACTTAGTCTTTATTTGATGTAAGTATAGCTACTTTTGTTCTTTTTTGATTGCAATTTCCTGGAGTATCTTTTTTTATTCTTCACTTTTAGCCTCTATGTATAGTAAAACTAAAGTGTATCTCTTCTAGAGAGCATGTAATTGAATCTTGCTTTTTTAAAAAAATCATTCACCCATCTGTATCTTTTTTTTAACTGCCCAAATACTTTGATGTTTATTTCCTTTTTAAAAATTTTTTTAGGCTGGGGATGTGGCTCATCGGTGGCGCGCTCGCCTGGCATGCGTGCGGCCCGGGTTCGATCCTCAGAACCACATACAAACAAGGATGTTTAAAATATTTAAAAAAAAATAATAAATATTTAAAAAAAAATAAATATTTAAAAATTTTTTTTTTAAATTTATTTTTCATTTATATATGACAGCGGAATGCATTACAATTCTTATTACATATATAGAGCACAATTTTCCATTTAAATTTAGAGTGACTATTGACAGGTAAAGACTTACTGTTTTATTTGTTTTTCTTTTTTTTTTTAGTTGAGGATGGACATAATACCTTTATTTTATTTTTATGAGGTGCTGAGGATCAAACCTAATGTCTTATGCATGCCAAGCAAGTGCTCTACCACTGTGCCACAGCCTCAGCCCTGTTTTTTTTTTTTTAATGCCTGTTTTGTAGTTCTTTTGTTCCTCTTGTTCTCTCTTGCTATTTTCTTTTCAGATTTGAGTTTCTCTAGTGATATGCTTTGTTTTACTTGATGATATTTTCTATTACATGTGTTTCCTTGTTGTCATGAATCTTGCACAAAACTTCTTAGTAGTTATATTAGTGTATTTTGAGATGATAAAAACTTCAATCTCATACAATCTATGCTTTTACTCTTTCTGCCACCCACTTTGTTATCAATGCCCCTACTTCTATTTATATTGATATCTACCAGCAATGTTTTTGTGACTATAGATTTACGTCAGTACTTCTCTCCTTTAATTTTTATGCTTGGGTTAAAAGTCAGTGTGTAGAGCACGCCTATAATCCCAGCCAGCCTCAGCAATGGTGAGGCACTAAGCAACTCAGTGAGACCTTGTCTCTAAATAAAATACAAAATAGGGCTGGAGATGTGACTCAGTGGTTGAGTGCCCCTAGTTCAATCCCAGTACCAAAGGAGAAAAAAAAAAAGTCGGCATGTGTCAAATTTGGAGTATTGCTTATTCTGTATTTGTCAATATATTTACCTGTTCTAGTGAGATTTTATTTTAATATGCTTTGATGTTGTTGGTTAACACTCTTTTATTTCAACTTGAAGAATTCCCTGTAATATGTCTTATCAGTCAGGTTAGTGGTGATAAATTCAGTTTTTGATTGTCTGAGAAAGTCTTTATGTCTCTTCATTTTTAAATATAGCTTTATCAGCTATATTATTTTTTCATTTGCAGCTTTATTTTCCCTTTTCTTTTTTTTAAGAGAGAGAGAGAGAATTTTTTTTGTAATTATTTTTTAGTTTTCGGTGGACACAACATCTTTGTTTGTATATGGTGCTGAGGATCGAACCCGGGCCGCACGCATGCCAGGCGAGCTCACTACCGCTTGAGCCACATCCCCAGCCCATTTCCCTTTTCTTTTAATACTTTAGATGTATTATCCTTCCATCTGCTGGCATGCAAATTTTTTTCTGAGAAATCCACTGATAGTCTCCTGTGTTTCCTTATATATGATAAATTACTTTTCTTTTACTGCTTTGAAAATTCTCCTTGACTTGACAGTTCAATTATAATGTTTCTTGATATAGAACTCTTTAGAAGTTTGGAGTTTTGGGCTTCATGATTTTGGATGTCCATAGCCGCCTCTAGAATTTGGGAAATTCCAGCCATCATTTTTTAAATAAGCTTTTACCTCTTTCTCTTTTCCTTCTGTGACTCTGTGATGCATATACTGGTTTACTTAATGATATCTAATATGTCCTGTAAATCTTCTTTATTATTTTTCACTTTCTTGTGTTTAGATAATCTTATATTACCTTTGTGTTTTCTCAGTTTTTCTGCTTGATTGATTCTGCTGTTGAAGCTGTCTGTCGATGTTTTCATTTCAATCATTTTATTTTTCAGCTTCAGATTTCTGTTTGGTTCTTTTGTTATGGGTTTTATCTCTATATTAAACTTAGCATTTTGTTCATCTGTATTTTACTTGGTTTCATTTAGTTATATGTCCATGTCCTCTTATAAGTTTACTACAGTATTTTCCTGATTTTGTTTAATTGTCTGTCTATATTCTCTTACAGCTTACTGAACTTTAAGATAATTGTTTTGAATTCTTTTTTAGGCAGTTCATAGATTGATCGATCGAACCTTCCTTCTTTCCTTCCATCCATCTGCTCACTTAGGGCATTGTGGATGCTAATTATATCCCCTACCACTTACAACCCCTCCAAACTCCTGAACTCTTTTTTTAAGGTCAATTACTGGAGCTTTATTTTTTCCTTTGGTGGTGTCACGATTCCCTGTTTTTTTTTGTGTGTGTGTGTGTGTGTGTGTGATCTTGTTTTTGTATCTGCATAGAATAAGCAATAACCTTTTCTATTTTTTACAGATTGACAGATAAAACTCTTTACCAGATGTTCAGGTGATGTGAATTTGGGTAGGCTCACTAGATGAAGGGGTGGGGGTGGGGGATTTGCAGGTCCTGTGCTGGGATGAATCAGCAGGCACATTTCACTTCTTTCCTTTGGGGGAGAATTTGTGGACCAATTGTATCTCAGCACTCTGCTGGGAATGCTTCATTCTGAAGCTCTTCTGAAGATACTGTTGTTAGGCTGGATAATTGTTATATTTGTTTTAATGTGGGGAGATGAGTACAAGAATTTCCTATTATGCTCTCATTATATCAAAGAAGACATTTGGTATTTGTATTTTAGGAATTCGCTAACTTCACTAAGCATAATCTGGTCTAGTGACATCCATTTCTCTGCAAATTCCATGATTTTGTCATTTTTTAGTGCTGCCTAATACTCCATGGTGTATAAAGGCCACATTTTTATTTTTTTATCCATTCATCTATTGAAGGGCATCTGGGTTGGTTCCACAGTCTAGCTATTGTAAATTGTGCTGCTATGAACATCGATGTGGCAGTATCCCTCTAGTACGCTCTTTTAACGTCTTCAGGGAATAGTCCGAGAAGGGCAATAGCTGGGTCAAATGGTGGTTCCATTCCCAGCTTTCCCAGGAATATCCATACTGCTTTCCAAATTGACTGCACCAATTTGCAGTCCCACCAGCAATGTACAAGAGTACCCTTTTCCCCACATCCTCGCCAGCACTTGTTGTTGTTTGACTTCATAATGGCTGCCAGTCTTACTGGAGTGAGATGATATCTTAGGGTGGTTTTGATTTGCATTTCTCTGACTGCTAGAGATGGTGAGCATTTTTTCATGTACTTGTTGATTGATTATATGTCCTCCTCTGAGAAGTGTCTGTTCAGGTCCTTGGCCCATTTGTTGATTGGGTTATTCGTTATCTCATTGTCTAATTTTTTTAGTTCTTTGTATACTCTGGATATTAGGGCTCTATCTGAAGTGTGGGGAGTAAAAATTTGTTCCCATGATGTAGGCTCCCTATTTACCTCTCTTATTGTTTCTCTTGCTGAGAAAAAATTTTTCAGTTTAAGTAAATCCCATTTGTTGATTCTTGTTATTAACTCTTGTGCTATGGGTGTCCTATTAAGGAATTTGGAGCCCGACCCCACAATATGTAGATCGGAGCCAACTTTTTCTTCTATCAGATGCAGAGTCTCTGATTTGATATCAAGCTCCTTGATCCACTTTGAGTTAACTTTTGTGCATGGCGAGAGGAGGGGATTCAGTTCCATTTTGTTGCATATGGATTTCCAGTTTTCCCAACAACATTTGTTGAAGATGCTATCCTTCCTCCATTGCATGCTTTTAGCCCCTTTATCAAATATAAGATAGTTGTAACTTTGTGGATTAGTTTCTGTGTCCTCTATTCTGTACCATTGGTCCACCCGCCTGTTTTGGTACCAGTACCATGCTGTTTTTGTTACTGTTGCTCTGTAGAATAGTTTGAAGTCTGGTATCACTATACCGCCTGATTCACACTTCCTGCTTTGCATTGCTTTTGCCCTCTGTCTTTACTGAGGCACTTCCCACTGATGGTTTTGGTTATTGTTTCTCATTTCTTCCTCGTGTAGTGTTTTCCTTAAGACACTTTGCAATGCTGGTTTTCTGGCTGCAAATTCTTTTAGCTTTTGTTTATCATGAAAGATTTTTATTTCGTTGTCGTACCTGAAGCTTAATTTTGCTGGATACAGAATTCTTGGTTGGCATCCATTGTCTTTCAGTGTTCGAAATACGTTGTTCCAGGATCTTCTCGATTTTAGCGTCTGTGATAAGAAATTCATTGTTAACCTTATTGGTTTACCCCTGAATATAATCTGCCTCCTTTCTCTTGTAGCTTTTAATATTTTCTCTTTGTTCTGTATATTGGATATCTTCATAACAATGTCTCTTGGCGTTGGTCTACTGTGATTTTGTGTGCTTGGTGTCCTGTATGCATCTACAATTTGTATATCCGTTTCCTTTTTTATTTCTGGAAAGTTTTCTGTAATTATTTCATTCAGCAGGTTACTCATTCCCTTGGTTTGAATCTCTATACCTTCCTCTATCCCGATGACAAGTAAGTTTGGTTTTTTTATGTTATCCCATATCTCTTGGATGCTCTTCTCGTGATTTTTTACCAGCCTTTCTGAGTTGGCTAGACTCTTCAAGATGATATATTTTGTCTTCATTATCTGACGTTCTGGCTTCTAGTTGCTCCACTCTGTTAGTGGATACTCTCATTTGAGTTTTTAATTTGGTTTATAGTTTCCTTCATTTCTAGAATTATTGTTTGATTTTTTTAATAATCTCTATCTCCTGATAAAGATGCTTAACTTCTTCTTTTATCTGTTTATGTAATTCATTTTCTTTTCTTTTTTCTTTTTTTTTTTTTTTTAGAGAGAGAGTGAGAGATGGAGAGAGAGAGAGAGAGAGAGAATTTTTTTTAATATTTATTTTTTAGTTTTCGGCGGACACACATTTTTGTTTGTATGTGGTGCTGAGAATCGAACCCGGGCCGCACGCATGCCAGGTGAGCGCGCTACCGCTTGAGCCACATCCCCAGCCCCTGTAATTCATTTTCAATGAGTTCTTTCACTGTTTGAATTTGCTGTCTCGTATCCTCTTTAAGGTTCCATTCCATCTGTCTAAGGTATTCCTTGAGTTCTTTATATGACCATTTTTCTGATGCCTCTAGGTCCTCCTGACTATTTAGGCTGTCCTGCATTGTTTGTACTCCTTTTCTTCCTTGCTTTTTCATGCTGCTCATGTTACTTCTTGTTCTGTTTGACTGCTGAGTTACTGTTTATTCTTATAAATTTATTTGATGCTTGGGAGGAAAGCTATTAGAAGGGAAGGGAGGAAGTCACTAAAGAGAATGAGAGTAAGCAGGTAGAATTCAAGGAAGGGGGAATAAGAAAATTGAAAAGAAATGAAAAGACAAGAAAAAAATAGAAAATAAAAAAAGAAAAAAAATTAAATAATAATAATAATAATAATAATAATAATAATAATAAAAGTAAAATTAAAATTAAAAGAATAATAAAATAAAAAAGTTAAAAAAAATTTAAGAAATTTAAAAAAGTTAAAAAACAACAAAAAAAATGAAAATGAAAAAAACCCCCAAATTTAAAAAAAAATTAATAAATGCAGTCTTAGAGTTTGATCAACTTCTCTTCCTATAGGTGGAGCTGTGCCCACTGGGCCAAGCTTCTCCTCTCAGTAGGCGGGAACCAATCCCTTTGCAGCAGCTCTTCCTCCCAGACTGGGCAGGTCTCCAATCCTGAGTGCCTAGGGCCTTCTCCTGTGTCTAGTCACTTCCCAACTTTTCCTCAAGCCAGGCCCCGCTCACTGGTGACGCTCACCACAACACTGGCCACACACCAGGTCCGTTGCTCCTGGGAGCCCCATTTTCATGAACGCCTGGGCACACTCTCCCTGTTTGCCACTCCCTCTGACCCCAAGTCTGTAGGGCTTGAGACTGAGAACCCCCAGTGAATTTGCTTGCCCTCCGGCAGCCACACCCCCGGTTGCTGGTGCAGGAGACCTCAGTTGTCAGCACTGGTGGGAGCGGTAGCCAGGAGTTCTGCACCGTGAGTCCCGCGCTACTCCTGATTCCCTCGGTCTGGCTATCGCGCTCATGGGAGAGCTGGGAGGGGCCCCCAAGGTTTCCCTGCTGTGTGGAGAGGGAAGGCTAGGGGATTATACACCTGTCGCCGTTGGTTTCAATGAAGTTATCTCCTCCACCGTGTTTTGGTGGCGTCAGTTCTCTGCCATGGTGGTATCCCATGCAAATGGTGACAGTTCGTTCTCTTTGCCGGGTGACCAATGCAACGGGTGGGTCCTGACTTGTCTCTCCCAAACCCCGTTTCAATCCTGTGGCCACTGCCTGTGAAGGCTCGGTTGGCTTTTACCTCTGCAGTTCAGAAGGGCCGAGCAGTTGTCTCAGCGGGATCGTTAGTGCTGAGTCATAGCAGTATGGCTGCGAGAAGCAGGCGAACCGGAGCTTGAATGCAGCCAATCCGGGCTCGGTGTGCGCTCTGAGAGGCCCAGACTGTTCACCTCAGATCCTCCTCAGCTCAGCATTGCCTAGTGATCTTGAGCAAACAGCATTTAGACAGTTTACGACTCCCTATGCCCGCGCAGCTGAAGAGGTCAGAGACTTGATCTCTCCGCGGCTGCCGCCATGTTGGATCTTCTTTCGAATCAGTCCTAGGTATAGAATCATGTCAGCTGCAAATAGTGATAATTTAAGTTCTTCTTTTCCTATTTTTATGCCTTTAATTTCTTTCGTCTGTCTAATTGCTCTGGCCAGTGTTTCGAGAACTATGTTGAACAGAAGTGGTGAGAGAGGGCATCCCTATCTTGTTCCAGATTTTAGAGGGAATGCCTTCAATTTTTCTCCATTCAGAATGATGCTAGCCTGAGGCTTAGCGTAGATAGCTTTTACAATATTGAGGTATGTTCCTGTTATCCCTAGTTTTTCTAATGTTTTGAACATAAAGGGATGCTTTACTTTGTCCAATGCTTTTTCTGCATCTATCGAGATGATCATATGGTTCTTATCTTTAAGTCTGTTGATGTGGTGAATAACATTTATTGATTTCCGTATATTGAACCATCCTTGCATCCCAGGGATAAATCCTACTTGATCGTAGTGCACAATTTTTTTGATATGTTTGCAAACTTAAATACTTTTAAACATTGAAATAAAACAATAAAATTTCATAATCAGTATTCTTTTAAATTGTCTAAACAGATTAAACAGGAAAAAGATCATACCATATTTGTAAATGAGTATTCCAAATCATTTGTATCATTTAATATCATAAATTTAACTTTTTTATCCTTCTTGTAATATATTCCTTCTCTTCTAATATTTCTACCTTTTTAGGTATAATTTAACCAGATATAATTATATTTTGTGTTTATCTTTTCTAGCACTTAGTAATAACACTAAACTCAAAGTAAAAAGCATATAGTCTCAGACTGGCAAAGGGTACAGGTTCTGTGTTACATTCCAGTTAAATTTTGAGTTGGGCATGAAAACTGATTTTCTAGTCTATGATAATTCAGGTTTTAGCTTTGTTCTCTATGACAGTGGTTTGTTTAATGTAGATACTGTGTGTTATATCATGGTACTTTTACATCCCTATCTTTCATTTAAATTTATTGTGAAAATTTATTTTCCTTCGCAGAAATAAGACAGTTCTAAAATTTTGTTTAGCCAGACTTAACATTTTATGCTCTTGTTTTGTTTAAATGATTGTTTATCTTCTGACATGATTAGAAACTTATGCCTATGGCATAGTAAAATTAATATGTTTATCTGAGTTTGCATTATCTGGGATATGAATTCTTAAGTCTGCATAGTTAGCTTCCTTTCAGATGATTTTGTCTACTATGTTATCTTAGTCATAATGAAGAATTTCTTTTAACTGGATACCTTGTATGATTACTGATGCCAATTTGTTGTTGAATTTAAAAACGGACTTACCTCGGATACTGATTGGTTCTTGTCAATAGTACAGTTCTTTCTTTTGGCAAGTGTTTGTTTCACTACTGATTTTGCTCACTCTCCTCTGCTTGTAAAAACAGGTCAGGCACAGTGGTGCACCCTTGTAATACCAGCAGTTTGGGAAGCTGACGCAGGAGGATTTCAAGTTTGAGGCCAGCCTGGACAATTTAGTGAGACCCTGTCTCAAAATTAAAAATAAAAAGGCTGGGTATGTAGCCCAGTAGTAGAGTACCCTGGGTTTAGTCCTCAGTATCACAAAAATAAAAATTAAAAAAAAAGATAAAAATGGACATATTTCTAGGTTTTGTTTTTGTTTTGAAGTACTGGGGATTAAACTTAGGGCACTTTGCACAAATCTCTATCCCTAGCTGTTTTTATTTTTTATTTTTTATTTTTATTTTGAGGCAAGGTCTTGCTAAATTACCAAGACTGATCTTAAACTTGCAATCCTCCTGCCTCAGCCTTCTGAGTAGTGAGGGTTACAGGCATGCACCATTGTGACATTTATATATTTTATAAATGAACACATACTCAAAACAAAAACATGTATAACTCCACATACAGTGATATACTTTTTTATGGATTAAAAAAACCCAACCTATTACATTTGTCATTATTGTTTTTACAGTGTTTTTTAACTTTTTGAGCTCTTTTCTAAATTAAAATTTCCAATTATTATTATTTAGATTTGTGTTTTTTGCCCAGTTCAAAATTTAGTCAGTAAAATTTCTTATTAGTATGTGTGTGTTTTAGTGCTAATTGTGATATTCTTCAAAGTAAAATTGTTTCCTATTTACAACAGGATATTACAGACCCATTCTTATTTTGATTCCTAATCCATGATTTAATTTCTTTGCCCAGGTTTTCTAATTGTTTCCTTCTAAATTACTAAATATCTGTTTGAATTGCTGAATATACATTATTAGAAATGAGAGTTGTGCTGTTTAAATTGAACATTTTTTTTTTTTTTTTTGGATGTTCAGTGTTCATTGTTATTTTTCTTATACCTTTCTGGTTATATGAGGATCATTATATTTTAAAAGAAAATCATTACCCATCTTACATGATGAATATCTAGATGAAGCAATGATTCTGGTTGCCTGTCATAGATTAATAAAGTTCTAGGGCATTGTCAATAACTCTAGAGTCTGGTTGTGGTGGTCATAGAGGGTTATGAAGAACTAAAGAAATATTAGAAACATTATTGATGTGAAAGTATCTTTTCAAAAAAGGGAGAAGTTCATATAACCTAGGCTTGGCATTAGTGTTAGTCAAGGTTCTCAATTTTTTTTTTTTTAGAGAGAGAGAGAGAGAGAGAGAGAGAGAGACAGAATTTTTTTAATTTTTTTTTTTTTTTAAGTTTTTGGTGGGCACAACATCTTTGTTTGTATGTGGTGCTGAGGATCGAACCCGGGCCACACGCATGCCAGGCGAGTGTGCTACTGCTTGAGCCACATCCCCAGCCCCTCAATTGGGTTTTAAAAAATATTTTTTAGTTATTGATGCACAAAATTTCTTTATTTTGTTTATTTATTTATTTATTTATTTTTAAATGTGGTGCTGAGGCTCAAACCCAGTGCATCACATGTGAGAGAAAGGCTCTCCACCACTGAGCTACAACCCCAGCCCTCAATTGGGTTTTAAAATAATAATACTTATGTGATAAAGAGAGTATAATTATTGTATATTCTTGAAAAAATATAAATTATCATGTATTGGATTCTTACAAGTGCTGGCAGAGTAAATAAGTTGATATTATCTTATTTAAATCTCATTTAAGTCTTTATGAGGAAGGTATTTCTTCCAGTGCTCATGCTTACCTGTTTCTCTTTTTTTTTCCCTCCACACAGAAATACTACCTCTGTAGCCCTTCTTGTAACTAATTTTGACCAATGAAATATGAGCAAATTGATGTTTCTCATGTGGGTAGATAAGTTAAAACATATTGTATTTTTTTCTTTTACCAAGCTGTAGCCACACTGATTTTTTTTTTTTCCCAGCAACACACCAAGCTTGTTTCCGTTGTTCTTTCTATTTTTAATGTGTATGTCCTCTTTATCACAGTTCTTTTGTTATGGCTAGTTAGTATTCTATTGTGTATGTGTACCACATTTTATTTATTCATTTATTCATTGGTGGATACCTTAGTTGATTTCATATATTGGCTGTTGGGAATAGTGCTGCAATAAATCATAGGAATCCAGATATCTCTTTGACATACTAATTTCCTTTCTTTTGGTATTTTGGTAGGGATTTCATTGAAGCTATAGATCATTTTGGGTAGTATGGATAATTTTTAACAATATTAATTCTTTCAATTCATTTAGTTGGATTGCTAAATTATATGGTAGTTTTATTTTTAAGTTTTTGAGGATTCTCCATACTGTTTTCCATATGGCAGTATTAACATACATTCCCACAGGTGGTGTGTAAAGATTCTATTTTTCCATATCCTCATTCTCACCCATACTTGTCTTTTGTCGTGTGTGTGTGTGTGTGTGTGTGTGTGTGTTTATCTGTGTGTGTGGTTTTGAGGATTGAACCCAGGAGTGTTCTACCACTCAGCTACATCCTGAACCCTTTTTATTTTTTATTTTGACACAGGGTCTCACCAAGTTGTCCAGGATGGCCTCTAACTTGGTGATCCTTTTGCCTTAGCCTCCCAAGTAAGTGGGGTTATATGCATGTACCACCCTACCTGGCTCTATTATTATTTCGATAATAGCAATTCTAACTGAAATTAGGTAATAATCCTATTGTGATATTGCTTTACATGTCCTGGATGATTAGTATGTTTTTGTTTTCTTTGCTGTGCAGAAATTTTTTAAATTTCGTGCTATTCTATTCCATTGGTCCATGTTTCTGTTTTTAGGCCAACATCATGCTATTTGATTACTATAGCTTTGTAGCATATTTTGAAGTTGGGTAAATATGATGCCTTTGTGTTTTTGTTTTTATGTTTTTGTTGCTGAAGATCAAACCCAGAGATTTGTGTATAGTATACAAGTGCTGTGCTGCTGATCTGCCTTCTCAGCCCAAGCTTTATTCATTTTGCTTGATTGCTTTGCTTATTTGGGGTCTTTTGGTTCCATATGAATTTTAGGATTGCTTTTTCTATAAAGAATGTCTTTGGTATTTTGGTAGGGATTTCATTGAAACTATAGATCATTTTGGGAAGTATGGATAATTTTTAGCAATATTAATTCTTCCAATTCATGAATGTGGAATATTTTCCCATTTATTATGTCTTCTTTAACTTTTTCACCAATGTTTCACAATTCTCAATGCCTAATATTTTATCTTGATTAAATTTGTCCCTAGGTGTCTTTTTTTTCTTTCTATAACTATTGTAAATGGGATTGTTTTTGGATTTATTTTTCAGATAGTTCACTATTTAGCTATAGAAAGTCTACTGAAGTTTACATGTTGATTTTGTCTTGCGCTTTTCCTAAATTTATTTATTAGTTTTAACAAATTTAGGGAAGTCCTCAGTAGGTTTTCTTCTCTATAAGATCATGTCATCTGCAAATGGATAATTTGACACGTTCCTTTCCAATTTGAAATGTGTTTTATTTCTTTCTCTTGACTCACTTCTGTAGCATGGACTTTCAATACTATTTTGTATAGAAATAGGCATTTTTGTCTTGATCCTGATCTTAAAGGAAATGCTTTCTCTGTTCAGCATGATGTTGGCTGTGGGTTTATTTTATATGGCCTTCATTGGTTGAGGTACATATCTTCTTTATCTAATTTTTTGAGAATTATCCTGAAAAGATGTTGAATTTTGTTTAGTGCTTTTTCTGCATCCATGGAAAGGACCATGTGGTTTTGATCCCTCTTTCTATTAATCTGATGTGTTACGTTTACTAATTTGCATATATTGAACCATCCTTGCATCCCAGGATGAATCCTGCTTGATCATAGTGAAGATCTTTTTTTAATGTGCTGTTGAATTCAGTTTGCTGGTATTTTTTTGAGAATTTCCAAATAATTTCTGATCCTACCATTTGATAGAATAGAAATAACAAAGATAAGATCTAACAGTTGTAACTGCACAAGAAAAAATTTTGTTGTTGATGAAAATCTGGAAGCAATAAAATCCTCTTGACAAAATTCAGATCTTAAAAAATGGCTCGGAAAAATAAACTTGGTTAAGAAAATGAAACTCAATATGGCAGAAGTTTATCACCCCTCTCCCCTTCAAAATTCACTATGATAGAAGTTTACCTTTTTATTTGTTTATTTTTGAGATGGGATTGTTCTCATTGCTCAGGCTGACCTTGAGCTCCTGGGTTCAAATGATTCTCTGGCTTCAAGTCTCTCAAGTAGCTGGGACTACAAGTATGCACCCTATGCCTGGGGATGTTTACATCCTTAAAATTTGTTTTGGACAGAAAACAAAATTAAATTGTTATTATAGAATGAGTATATTGAGGAATTGGTCTAGCAATTCCATAAAATGAACTTATTTTTCCCCCCTGAGATAGAGGTCTCACTGTTTTGCCTAGATAGGGCTTCAAATCTTAGGCTTAGGCAATCCTCCCACCTTAGCCTAGGATGAACATTTTTTTAAAAAAGAAAAATGGTGTAATTATACTATACAGAAAATTCATCAAGTTAGATCCCTTTTCATGACTACTTATGGAAGAATCCAAGTGGGCATATAAAATAGTGAAGTACATGTTTATATCGAGTTATTAGAATTATAATTTTATATCTGGATTGTTAATAATATTGACATCAATATTAAATCCTTGTGGATTTGGGGTCCTTTTGTGAAGATGGAGTTGAAGTGACATTAGAAATGTAAAAGATTTATTAAGGAATAATGCCTGTGAAAGATTAATGAAAGTAGGATAAAGCCAAGAGAGTCTCCTCAACTTAATGCAGATCTGACAGAGTTTTAGCCAGTCCAGTTAGGGAGCTCTAGAGCAAAGATTGCTTGTGAAGGAGTCCCATGTTAGGCAGAATGGCTAGGCCCTTGTATCCGAGCTGTGCTTAGTCATGGTTGGGGGATGCTTGGGAAGATTTTGGCTTTTAATAGAGAGCTGAGGCAGAGCATAAATGCTGTAATAGCTGATTACCTTCACTGCTTGATCCTAAATTCTTTTTTTTTTTTTTTTTGTTAGAGAGAGAGAGAGAGGGAGAGAAAATTTCTTTTTTGTAGATGGACACAACACAATGCCTTTATTTTTTTTAATGTGGTGCTGAGAACCTGGGTCACACTCTACTGCTGAGCCACAATCCCCGCCCTATATTCTTGAAAAGAGATCTGAATGACTCATTTCTTTGGCTTGCATACTAATAGTTATTTTATTTTATATTTTTGGAGAATTATCATAGTCATTCAATATATACATAATTTATATCTATATCTAATTATATATATGTGTGTATATATATATCTTGTGGGCTAGGGATATGCCAAGGGATTAAGAAAAAATGAATTAGATACTTCTTAAATTTTTAATTTAATTTTTGATGGTGCTTAGGAATTGACCCTAGGCCTCATGCAAGCTAGGGGAGAGCTTTACCACTGAGCTACTTCCTCCAATCTCTTCCCCCACTTTTCTTTCTTTTCTTTGCTTTGCTTCTTTCTTTTTTTTGAGACAGGGTCTTGATAAGTTGTCCAGGCTGGTCTTGAACTTGCTATCCTTCTGCCTCATCCTCCCGAGTAAGTTTTAAAAGAATCTCAAAATTCTGTAGTATAAGATTATGGATATGGATTACTCATGAGCATCGGGCAGGAGGATGATGTTTTTGGGGAGGAGGGAATTGTTGGCTGCAAAGTTGTTATGCTTTAAGATAGGACTAGAGTAGTTCTTCCTATATAGCTGTGGTAATGATTAGAATATGATACTTATCATGTATGTGAAAAAGTTTTGGAAAACTGAATAAAAAAATGGGGAGAATTGATAGAAATAATGAGGTAACTACTTTGTTAGGGAAAATTTGAGTTGAATTTTGTGTATCAGCATGAAACTTTCCAAGTGATGACCTAGAGTAAATTGAAAGATGAAAGTCAGTAATCAAAATAGGTCTTTGTATATATAGCCAGTTAGCTTCTTTGGTTGGAAATATTTGTGTGAACCTTTTATGTTTTCAATATATTTTATATACTATATTGCCGGGGGGTGGACGAACAACTTGTGTACGTTGATGCAGGAGTGGAAGCCGTTTATTGTAGGATCTGAGGGATATTTATACATTTTACACAGCTTATCTAATTAGCATAAAATAGATACAGCAGTCAACCAATAAGGAATCTCCACACTTAATGACTCGCTTTTGTTACTTCACAAACCACTCCCTCTGGCATTTGGCCAGGCTCCATCCAGACTTGTTTACAGACTCTAACATTTCTCTGGCAAAATAACAGGTGCCAATCTGACTTGTTTACAGACCTTAACACTATATCCTGACCCCAGGCAACTGGAGCTATCCAGATGGCATAAAGTAGGTCACCTACTTGGTCACCCTGGGACTGGAGTTGGTAAATAAAAGAGCACATATTCATCACTGCCTACCAGAGAAAGTAACAAAGAAGACGACTTCTGAAGGACTTTATATTGCTACAGAGGTAGAAGAATTTAGTTTCAGAAAATTTCATTGTAGGCTTGATATTTAGGAGTTAAATTTTTCCCAAATGAAAAGAACCCCCCACACACACTAAGAAAAATTCAGATAAAATAAAAATATAAACAAGAACTTCTATACTTAGATATAATTGTTAGCATTTTAGTATGTATACTTTCCAACTTCTTAAAATGGTTGTGAACCACAGATGCATAAAACATATGTTTCACCTTAAATAGTGGCTTTTAAATTGATAGCATATTATGCTATTTATGAACTTTATTTCATTTACTAGGTTTTAAATATCTTTCTATGCTAATAAATAAATATACACATATATGTGCGTGTGTGTGTGTGTGTGTGTGTGTGTGTTTATATATATATTTTTTATTTATTTATTTTTTCCTCCCTCTCCAGTAATGGGAAATTGAACTCAGGGCCTAGATTGTGCTAGGCAACTACTCTGACACTAAGCTATATCCCTTGCCCAGTATTAGTCACTGTATAATTTTTTTTTGCATATAGTCCTTATTGTGGATGGACTATAACTGGTTCATGAATATAATTCATTTAACCATTTGCCAGTGTCAAATATCAAGTGACATGTAGAGCACTTAAAAATTCTTTTAATATTATCAAACAGTATTGTGGCTTTTACATCTCCCTGTCTCTCTCTCCCTTTTTTTCCCCTCCAATACTGGGAGTTGAACCCAGGGGTGCTCTACTACTGAGCTACAACCCCAGTACTTTTTATTTTTTGTTTTGAGACAGGTTCTCACTAAGTTGCCCAAGCTAGCCTCCAACTTGTGATCCTCTTGCTTCCATCTCCTGAGTAGCTGGGGTTACAGGCATCTGTTGAAAGCTTATTTCTGTTGGATGAAGTTTTATACATGAAAATCCCAGTTTAAAAGACATGAATATTTTTAAAACTTCTGAAATATATTACTGATTGACCTTTATAAATTTTGCCAGTTTACTTCTAGCAGCAGGGTATGTGAAAGTTTTGTTCTTTTTTTTGTGGTGCTGGGAATGCACCAAGGGCTTCCTGCATGCTAAGCATGGTGTTCTACAACTGAGCTACACCCCTACCCCCATTGTTTTTCTTTTAATCTCTCAGCTGTAGATATTATATTTCAGTTTAACTTTTGCCAACCTAATAATAAATGGTGTCATATTTTAATTTACTATAAATTACTATAATTTACTATAAATTTTGAATCTAAAATGATGAAATGTTACTGAGAAGTAGTAAACCAATTTCCCTTCAGGTGGTAGAAGTAAGCTTCACAGAATGTTATTTTAGAACTTTCATGGTAGGATGGATGAATTACAGACTGCTTTTGATAGAATTAGCAAAATGAAAGAAAAATTGTTCTTTCTCTTTAGAAATGATACAGTCATTGTCATGTAGAACTCTTTAGAGATAATAAAAGAAATAAAAGTAGAACATGTATTAGGAAATACATTTCTATTTATAATAGCACAAATACAATTTTTATGACTTGTCTTTAGGAACAGAGAGTACTCCTTGTCTTAGATGCAGATGTTTACTATTTTCTCAAGAACATTCTTACACCACTTAAGACAACTGCTTTTTTGATTGGGAATTGGGTTTTCAAAATGCTATAATATATTTAAAAATACATTTTCATTTATCTGGCATTATTTTATGTTCCATGTGGGTCTTTTTTATAGAAATAAGAATGTTTTTATTTTTTAAATGAAATTGTTAAATGTTATCAGTAATATTCTCAAATTGATTCTATTTTAAGATGTTCTTAATATGGGTTAATTTGGAAGATTGCCAGTGATTTTTTTTTTTCTTTTGGGTACTGGGGTTTGAATACAGGGGTGCTTTACTGCTGCGCTATATCCCCCGGCACTTTAGTTTTTAATTTTGAGACCAAGTCTCACCAAAGTTGCTGAAGCTGGCCTCAAACTTGTGTTTTTCATCCTAATTCTGAGTAATATAGAATATCAGGGACAATAAAGAAACATGTCCTTTTTGTTTTTAATAAAAATTATGTTCTTTTTATTTTTAATAAAAATTATATCTGAACATTTATTTGTCATCAATTTCCTCATACGTCCCTATTCCCAGAGAGAGTTAACTAAGGGGACATATATACTATCTAAAATGGAGCAATATTTGAAATCTTTGTCAACTTGAGCCCAGGTTGGGTTTTCAGTTAATAAATAAGAAATTTGTTTTAAATCATCAGTATTCTTGTTATATTGACTTTTGAACATCCTGGAAAAACATGCAGATGTGGTCCTTGTTCTCATAGAGGTGTGTTATTCAACTATTTGTCACTGTAACCAAAATACCTGGCAAGAACAGCTTAGAGGAAGAAAAAAATCTTGAGCTCACTGTTTCAGAGATTTAATCTAGCATCAACCAATTTCTTTGCTCTGGGCCTGAGGTGAGGTTGAACATCATGGAGGAAGGGCCTAGCAGAAGAAAGCTGTCAGTTTATGGCAGCCTCCTCAAGGGCATGCTCCCAGTGACTTACTTCCTCCAGCCATGCCCTACTTGCCTACATTTACCACCCAGTAGTTAATTTAGATTATTAATCCTTTAAATGAATTAATCCACCAATGCAGGCACAGGCCTCATAATCTAATCATTGCATCTCTGAGTGTTTCTGTATAACTCATGAACTTTTAGGAGGACACCTCATATTCAAACCATAATATGGGGTCTCAGATATTTGAAGCAATGCAAAACAAAAGCACTGTAATTACAATTTGTGATATGTACTATGAAGGAAAAAATAGCACAATATTAGAGAATAATGGAGAGACATATTGTGGACAGAGTGATCAGTATAGGCACTCTGAAGAGATAACGTGTAAACAAATGTGAAAGATTAGAAGGAACTAGCCATGTAAATAGCTTCAAGAAGGACAAGGTAGGGGGAATTAATCAGTTTGAGGGAAACAGTGTATGTACAAGAACTTTAGGCATAAAAGAGCTAAGAATGTTCAAGGAATGGAAAGGAAACCTCTGTGGCTGAAATATGATAGGTGAAGTTGAGACTGAAGTGGAATGAATGAGGTTATAGAGGCAGGGGCTAGATCATGAAGATACTGTAAGCTTAGTAAAGGAGTTTAGATTCTGTTCAACATACAGTAGGAAACCAAGGAAGGAGAGTGACAAGATCCAGTTTATTCTGAATAATGGATAAGGGGAAGGACTAGTTATTCAGGTAAGAAATGATGGTATTTTGATCTAGTGTAGAGGCAGTAGAGACTGAGAGAAGCGGATAGTTCAAGATACATTTAGGAATTGTAGCACAGGCCTATAATCCTAGCTACTTATTTTTAGCTTTACCTTTTAATCAGGTCCTTGCTAATTTGCCCAAGCCAGCTTCTCTCTCGTCTCTCTCTCTCCTCCTTCTCTCTCTCTCTCCTCTCTCTCATGTTCAGCTTCATCTCAGGCCCAGAGCAATGGTACCAGCAGTGGTACCAGCCATGGATGGAACCTCAAACTATGATCTTTCTGCCTCAGTCTCTCAAGTAGCTGAGATTACAGGTTAAGTGCTACTGTGCCAGACACCCCTAGACCTCTTTTAATTTGTTATGATCTTAGTTTTCTCTACATCACTGGGCACAAGTATGTTAGAAATAAAGAGGTGCTGCAAGAAATGAAACACATGCTTGAAAGTAGGGGGGCAAGACAAACCTTTACTTCTGGCAGAAGGGCGTGCTATGTGCTCCTTGGTGGGCAGTCTGCTTGCTTTTGTCTCAAACCTAACGCCTTGCTGCCCTTCACTCTGGAGGAGCTCCGGGTTATAGTCTACACGATTGGCTAATTTTAGAATTAGGGCAGGTAAAAGAGGGGAGGTGGTCTAAAATTGATCCAATTAAGGCTGAATACTAGATTTTGAAAATGAAACACCAGACTTTCTGTTTCTCACAGTTATAATAGTTGCTTGAAAATCTTTGCAAATTCCAGCATCTGGCTCATCTTGACTGTTTGTTGATTATTTTTTTCTCTTGAAAAATAGGTCATATTTTCTAGATTGTCTTTAGTTAAAGGAATTTTGGACTGTGTACTGGACTTCGTGAAAATGAATTTGTGGAGACTCTTAGGTCTGTTATATTCTTCCAGAGTGTGTTCATGTATTTGTTTAGCAGGTAGTTAACATGATTGGACTCAAACTGCAAACTCTATCTCTTAGGTGATAGCTCTCAGTTCAGTTCTTTTATTCTTAGCTGGATTCCTTATAATCTGTTCTTTACAACTGTGACTCAGGCGCAACCTAGTATGTACTTAGATTTGTGTCTCTCCCTTTCTGGATGTTTTCTTTCTGAGATTCCTTTTTTAATCTTACAATATCTTTGGTCTCCCTGAACTCTGTCCTACACTTCTTTAAAGTAGTAAGACTATATAATTTATCTGGATGTTTTAGGTACTTATGGTGCTGACTGGACTTGTTCTCAGGCTAAAACTTGTTTTTGATGGATTTGCCAAATAACACTCTCTTTGAATCATTGACTCTCTTCCAGTATTTGTTTGTTATGGTTACTCTTTAGGTAGCTAAAGATTTACAATTTTTGTAAATTGTTGAGAATTTAGAGTTGTTACTTATGAAAAGATTAATTTGGTAGGTGCTTATTTAGTTATAGCAGAAGCAAAATTCTTTTTCATCACTTTTTGTGTGAGGAAATTCCATTCATTATTATGCTTTCTAATGTATATATATCTCATGCAAATTAGTTAAGAAATACCATTTTGAGGCTAGGTGTGATGGTACATGCCTGTAATCCTAGCAACTTGGGAGTCTGAGGCAGCAGAGTTATAAACTTGAGATCACCTTCAATAATCTAACAAGAACCTGTCTCAAAAAATAAAAAGGACTAGGCATATAACTCAGTGATAAAGTTCCCCTGGATTCAATTCCCAGTACCAAAAAAGAGAAGAGGATTGGGGTTGTGACTCAACAGTAGAGTGTTCTCCTAGCAACTACGGGGCTCTGGGTTCCATCCTCAGCACCACATAAAAATAAATAAATAAATAAAGGTATTGTGTCCAACTATAACTAAAAAATTAATATTTTTTAAAAAAGGAAAAGAAAAGGTAACTTTGATTATTGCCTTGTAAATTTCCTGACTTAGAAGATTCACAGTTTCTGATCTTTTAACAGTGTAGTGGGAAGACAGTTAAATGGATCATAGTAGATTAATGAAAGGAGACGTAGTAGAGGAATAAATAGGATTCCATGAAGAGAAATTTAACCCAGTTTGGTAGGGAAGAGACAGGTAAAAAGATGAGGTTTCTGGAAAAGGGAATATCTGTGATGTATCTATGAGAAATAAAAGTACTCCAGGTAAAGAATAGAATAAAAGGCTATTTACAAAAAAGAAAATTGAAAAAGAGCATATAGGGGCCTAAGAATAAATGACTTGTTAGAGGAATTACAAGTTTTGTTGTGGCTACGATAGAGGGTATATGTGGGGAAACGTCAAAATTGGAGGCCAGACAGGTTGGACCTATTATTTAGGGCCTTGGATAGCATGCTAAGGACTTTGGACTTTATTTATTTATTTATTTATTTATTTTAAGAGAGAGTGAGAGAGAGAGAGAGAATTTTTTAATATTTATCTTTTAGTTTTCGGCGGACACAATATCTTTGTTTGTATGTGGTGGTGAGGATCGAACTCGGGCCACACGCAAGCCAGGCAAGCACGCTACCGCTTGAGCCACATCCCCAGCCCCGGACTTTGGACTTTATATTGTAAATAGTGGGACATGTTTTAAATTTGAGTGTCAAAATCAAATTTGCATGTTAGAGTGATTATTTTGGTAGCAGTGTACAGAAGAGGGAGAAATGGGAAGTAGGAACACCAAGTCATACAAGAAATTATGAAGGCCTAAGGAAGAGGTGATAGAGAGGAGGAGATGAACCCAAGTGAGAATTTAGTAGTAAGAGCAATAGGCCTTGGAAAGACAGTCATTGTATGTGTTGTATTAGTTAATAAGGAGAGATTTATAATGACTGGAAATTATCCATTCTCCCAGACATGATTAGAAAATATAGTAACATGTCTCTAGGGCTGAGAGTTTTTCTCTCACAAATACTGTCAGGGAGCAGCAGAACATTTTGCTCCCTCATAGAGGCATCATTCACTGTATCTGATTTGAGGCCGTGAGAATTTTGCGATTTTATAGAAATCTTACTTTATAGCAACACAATTCACAATAGCTAAATTGTGGAACCAACCTAGATGCCCTTCAGTAGATGAATGGATAAAAAACAGATTTGTCATTTATATACAATGGAATATTACTCAGCAATAAAAGAATAAAACCATGGCATTTGCAGGTAAATGGGTAGAGTTGGAGGAGATAATGCTAAGTGAAGTTAGCCAATCCCCCCAAAACAAATGCCAAATGTTTTCTCTGATATAAGGAAGATGATTCATAGTGGGTTAGGGAGGGGGAGCATGGGAGGAATAGACGAACTCTAGATAGGGTAGAGGGGTGAGATATGAAAAATTGTGCTGAATATGTGTAATATAAATTGTAATGCATTCTGCTGTCATATAAATTTTAAAAAATTAATAAAAAAAGAAATCTTACTTTAGTACTCAGAAGAAAATCTTCAAAGTTGTCAGTGGTTATTTGCTTTTTGTTTACATAAGAGTCTATCACATAATAAGAATTATAAGGCATTCCACTGCTGTTGTGTATTAAAAAAAATAAAATCAATGAAAGATAAAAAAAAAAAAGAGTCTATCACAGGGGCTGTGTTTATAGATCAGTGGGTAGAGTTCTTGCCTAGTATGTGTGAGGCATGGGGTTCGATCCTCAGCACCACATAAAAATAAATAAATAAAGATATAAAAATACAATAACATTTAAAAAAAAGAGTATGTCACAGATTTTTAAATTTATTTTCTTCCATATTATATGCACTAGTAACTTTTATATTTAATAATTTTGTTTTTGTTTTAAATGAAAGAATAGGATATAAAGTTTCCCTTCTAAAAAAGGGAAGAGTCTGCCTTCCTTGCCTACCTTCAGTCCTTCATCCTCAAAGTAAACTTCTTATAAGTACTGCACGCTAACGGATTGCACCACTGGAGCTCCCAAAGTAAACTTCTTTTTGTCTGTCTGCTCTGTTGATGGACACTTTACAGAAGAATAAAATACTGAACAACTTTAGACAATATCTGTTGATTCTCCATTATGAAAGATGGTGAACTTAGTAAATTTAATAGCTATCTAGCTGTCTTCTCTCTTCACCTCCTGATTTCTGTTTGCTATGTGAATATTGTTAGTCTAGAGGATGGGTACTTTATTACTTTAATATCATTATATTTTTGTTTCCTGAATTATCAAATATAAAATGTCTGTTGATTACCAACTGTGAAAGATAAGGAAATTGGTATACTTTTTACCTGTTTTTAATGCCTGTATTATTTGTTGTGACATTAAAAAATGCTGATTTAGACTTTAGTTTATTTATATAATTTATTATTTAAGATACTGTGCCTGAGTACCCAACATGGCGGCGGGCAGAGAAGCAGCGCTTTTAGTACCCCCTCAGTGATGGGGTCAGAGAGACGCATAGATACGCTTAGATTCTACTGGCTGAGAATCTCCTAGCAAAATTCCACTGAAGATAGACCGGCCGGCAGTTACTAGGATTTTTGGAAGTGACAGTATGCCCCAGACGAGTGAATCCCCGCCAAGAGACGCAGAGGTCCAGACCCGCCAGCCGCTGTCCGCGCTACACGGCGCGGCCACCCGCCCACAGCTACTGTGACTGGGCGGCTAGTCTCCGAGACACAGCTAGGCAGGAAGAGGTCTGTAGCCAAGCCTTCATGAAATAGCGAGACGGGAGCTGAGGCCAACCGGGGACGGACCAGTCCCACCCGTTCCTTTGGACACTCCGGCAAGGAGCCTGGGGGCCGCCATAGCAGAGAGGTGATGTCACCGGAGTTCGGCTGACGGAATTCCTCCCCAGCGGAATCCACTTTAGCAGGTGTGTGACTCCCTCCCCTTCAAGATACAAGCAGCCAGGAAACCTCAGGGATCTCTCCGGGGGCATATCTGTAGGGAAGCAGAGGGGATTCCCGATCCCCAACCCCCCATATCACCAGTGGCGACTCCCAAGGTCTTAGCTGCCAGTTTACCACAGCACTGGGGCTTAAATGGGACGCGCGGTGGGGCTGCAAGTGTAACTAGATCTTTGGAGAACCGCTATCGGGGAACAGGACCTGGCTGGCTGGCTGGCAGGAGGAAGGTGGGAGGGGCCGGAGAAGTGAAAAGGTTCTGGACTAACAGGATTGAGAGACTCCCAGGAGCCGCCTTACAGGGATTGCTATCGGCACATGGAGGGCAGAAGCTCGGCTCGGAGGGAACAGCTCCGCCTACTGGAAGAGAAGAAAATGGATCTCTAAGACTTCATTTTTTTTTCTTTCTTCTCTGTTTTTTCTCCCCTTTTACTTCTTTCTTTCTTTCCCGCTGCAAGTTTTATTGTTCTTTTCATTCTCCTCTAATCTCTCTATCTCTCTCTCCTTCTTTCTTTTTAAGAGCACCTTCCTTCCCCTACCCCCCAACTTTCATCCCAAGCATTAAGTCTTCCATTACGTGTAATTGTCTAAATGCAAATAGGTGAATGTTTTGAGGCTGTCTATAGGGCTCCTAAATACCTAGCTACTACCAACACCCTGATCCAATCACCTGTTAGTATCCCCCTTCAGTAGAGCAATCTTCTAAAGTAGCCAAGACATACTAACCCTCATACCATCATAGCACCTAATCTAAACATAAAGTCCTAAGAACAAACAACAAATCACTATATGCATACAGAATCCAGAAGCCTTTTATAAATTGAATGAATCAGCTTTAAAGTACAATAAAGCCCAACATTTCTAGGCATAGTCTCCTACCACAAAGGAGAGACATCAGAGATAAAATCTATAGGAGAGAGCAGAAACACAGCAGTCAAACAGAGCTGGAAAGTAACTTGAACAACATGAAAAAACAAGGGAAAAAAGGATTACAAACAATGCAAGACAACGTAAATCTACAGGAGGACCTAGAAGCATCAGAAACATGGACAGGGAAAGAACTCGAGGCATACCTAACTCAGATGGAACGGAATATTAGAGAAGACATGAGACAGCAAGTCCAAGCAATGAAAGTATATTTTGAAAACAAATTAAACAAACAAATTCAATTGGCAAAGAACGAGCTTTACCAGGAGATAGAGATTAAAAAAAAAAAACCAAACAGTAATCCTAGAAATGCAGGAAAACATGAACCAAATTAAAAACTCAAACGAGAATATTACAAATAGACTAGATCAAGTAGAAGTCAGAACATCAGATAATGAAGACAAAGTTTATCAACTTGAAAAGAATATAGTCAGCACAGAAAGGATGCTTAAATCTCATGAGCAATCTATCCAAGAGATATGGAATGTCATAAAAAAACCAAACTTGAGAGTCATTGGGATAGAAGAAGGTATAGAGGTTCAAACCAAAGGAATGGACAACCTATTAAATGAAATAATCCTAGAAAACTTCCCAGAGATGAAAGATGGAATGGATTGCCAAATCCTAGAAGCCTACAGGACCCCAAACATTCAAAACCGTAATAGACCAACTCCAAGACACATAATTATGAAGATAGCCAACATACAGAACAAGGAGAGAATATTAAAAGCTACGAGAGAAAGGAGGCAGATTACATTCAGGGGTAAACCAATTAGGTTAACGATTTTTCATCACAGACCTTGAAAGCGAGAATATCCTGGAACAACGTATTTCAAATGCTGAAAAATAATGGATTCCAACCAAGAATACTGTATCCAGCAATATTAAGCTTCAGATTTGACAATGAAATTAAAATATTTCACGATAAACAAAAGCTAAAAGAATTTGCAGCCAGAAAACCAGCACTGCAAAGCATTTTGAGCAAAATACTACAAGAAGAGGAATTGAAAAATAGCGCCCAAAACTAATAGTGGGAGGTATCTCAGTAAAGGGGGAGAAAAATAACCAAAGAGGAAAAACTAGCCAAACTAAAATAAATAAATAAATAAACATGACTGGAAATACAAATCTTATTTCAATAGTAACCTTAAATGTTAATGGCTTAAATTCACCAATCAAGAGACATAGGCTAGTAACCTGGATTAAAAAAACAAATCCAACAATATGCTGCCTTTAGGAGACTCATATGATAGGAAAAGACATACACAGGCTGAAGGTGAAAGGTTGGGAAAAATCATACCACTCACATGGCCCTTGGAAGCAAGCAGGAGTGTCCATACTCATATAGAATAAAATCAACTTCAAACCTAAGTTATTCAAGGGATAAAGAAGGACACTATATACTGTTAAAAGGAACCATCCACCAACAAGACATAACAATTATCAATTTGTATGCACCAAACAATGGTGCCGCAACATTCATAAAACAAACTCTCCTCAAGTTCAAGACTCAAATAGTCCACAACACAATAATTATGGGTGACTTCAACACACTGCCATCAGACAGATCCTCTAGACAGACAAAAGCTGAATAAAGAAACTATAGAACTCAATAGCATGATCAATAACCTAGACTTAACCGACATATATAGACTATATCAACCATCATCAAGTGGATACACGTTCTTCTCAGCAGCACATGGATCCTACTCAAAGATAGACCATATATTATGCCATAAGGCAACTTTTAGTAAATATAAAGGTGTGGAGATAATACCATGCACCATATCTGATCATAATGGAATGAAACTGGAAATCAATGATAAAAGAAGGAAGAAAAAATCGTGTGTCACCTGGAAAATGAACAGTATGTTACTGAATGATCAATGGGTTACAGAAGACATAAAGGAGGAAATAAAATATTCTTAGAGATAAATGACAATACAGACACAACATACCGGAATCTATGGGACACAATGAAAGCAGTTTTAAGAGGGAAATTCATTGCCTGGAGTTCATTCCTCAAAAAAAGAAAAAACCAACAAATAAATGAACTCACACTACATCTCAAAACCCCAGAAAAGGAAGAGCAAAACAACAGCAAATGTAGTAGAAGACAAGAAATAATTAAAATCAGAGTGGAAATCAACGAAATTGAAACAAAAAAAACCATTGAAAAAATTGATAAAACTAAAAGTTGGTTCTTTGAAAAAATAAATAAGATCGTCAGACCCTTAGCCATGCTAACGAAGAGAAGAAGAGAGAGAACCCAAATTACTAACATACGGGATGAAAAGGGCAATATCACAACAGACACTACAGAAATACAGAAGATAATTACAAAGTATTTTGAAACCCTATATTCCAATAAAATAGAAGATAGTGAAGATATCGATAAATTTCTTAAGTCATATGATCTGCCCAGATTGAGCCAGGAAGACACACACAATTTAAACAGACCAATAACAAAGGAAGAAATAGAAGAAGCCATCAAAAGACTACCAACCAAGAAAAGCCCTGGACCGGATGGGTGTACAGCGGAGTTTTACAAAACCTTCAAAGAAGAATTAATACCAATACTTTTCAAGCTATTTCAAGAAACAGAAAAAGAAGGAGCTCTTCCAAATTCATTCTATGAGGCCAACATCACCCTGATCCCGAAACCAGACAAAGACACTTCAAAGAAAGAAAACTACAGACCAGTATCTCTAATGAACTTAGATGCAAAAATCCTCAATAAAATCCTGGCGAATCGAATACAAAAGCATATCAAAAAAATTGTGCACCATGATCAAGTAGGATTCATCCCTGGGATGCAAGGCTGGTTCAATATACGGAAATCAATAAATGTTATTCACCACATCAATAGACTTAAAGATAAGAACCATATGATCATCTCGATAGACGCAGAAAAAGCATTCAACAAAGTACAGCATCCCTTTATGTTCAAAACACTAGAAAAACTAGGGATAACAGGAACTTACCTCAAAATTGTAAAAGCTATATATGCTAAGCCTCAGGCTAGCATCATTCTAAATGGAGAAAAACTGAAGGCATTCCCTCTAAAATCTGGAACAAGACAGGGATGCCCTCTTTCACCACTTCTATTCAATTTAGTTCTTGAAATACTAGCTAGAGCAATTAGACAGACGAAAGAAATTAAAGGCATAAAAATAGGAAAAGAAGAACTTAAATTATCACTATTTGCTGACGATATCATTCTATACCTAGAAGATCCAAAAGGGTCTATAAAGAAACTACTAGAACTAATAAATGAATTCAGCAAAGTGGCAGGATATAAAATCAACAGGCATAAATCAAAGGCATTCCTGTATATCAGCAACAAAACTTCTGAAATGGAAATGAGGAAAACCACCCCATTCACAATATCCTCAAAAAAAAAAAATACTTGGGAATCAACCTATCAAAAGAGGTGAAATATTTATACAATGAAAACTACAGAACCCTAAAGAGAGAAATGGAAGACGACCTTAGAAAATGGAAAAATATTCCCTATTCATGGATAGGCAGAACTAACATCATCAAAATGGCGATATTACCCAAAGTTTTCTATAGGTTCAATGCAATGCCAATCAAAATCCCAATGGCATTTCTTGTAGAAATAGATAAAGCAATCATGAAATTCATATGGAAAAACAAAAGACCCAGAATAGAAAAAGTAATTCTAAGCAGAAAGTGTGAATCTGGAGGTATAGCAATACCAGATTTCAAACTGTACTACAGAGCAATAGTAACAAAAACAGCATGGTACTGGTACCAAAACAGGCGGGTGGACCAATGGTACAGAATAGAGGACACAGAGGCCAATCCATAAAATTACAACTTTCTTATATTTGATAAAGGGGCTAAAACCATGCAATGGAGGAAGAATAGCATCTTCAACAAATGGTGCTTCGAAAACTGGAAATCCATATGCAACAAAATGAAGCTGAACCCCTTTCTCTTGCCATGCACAAAAGTTAACTCAAAATGGATCAAAGAGCTTGATATCAAATCAGAGACTCTGCGCCTGATAGAAGAAAAAGTTGGCTCTGATCTACATATTGTGGGGTCGGGTTCCAAATTCCTTAATAGGACGCCCATAGCCCAAGAGTTAATAACAAGAATAAACAAATGGGACTTACTTAAACTAAAAAGTTTTTTTCTCAGCAAGAGAAACAATAAGAGAAGTAAATAGGGAGCCTACATCCTGGGAACAAATTTTTACCCCTCACACTTCAGATAGAGCCCTAATTTCCAGAATATACAAAGAACTCAAAAAATTAAACAATAAGATAACAAATAACCCAGTCAACAAATGGGCCAAGGACCTGAACAGACACTTCTCAGAGGAGGACATACAATCAATCAATAAGTAGATGAAAAAATGCTCACTATCTCTAGCAGTCAGAGAAATGCAAATCAAAACCACCCTAAGATACCTTCTCACTCCAGTAAGATTGGCAGCCATTATGAAGTCAAACAACAATAAGTGCTGGCGAGGATGTGGGGATAAGGGTACATTTGTACATTGCTGGTGGGACTGCAAATTGGTGCGGCCAATTTGGAAAGCAGTATGGATATTCCTGGGAAAGCTGGGAATGGATCCACCATTTGACCCAGCTATCGCCCTTCTCAGACTATTCCCTGAGGACCTTAAAGGAGCGTACTATAGGGATACTGCCACATCAATGATCATAGCATCACAATTCACAATAGCTAGACTGTGGAACCAACCTAGATGCCCTTCAATAGATTAATGGATAAAAAAATGTGGCATTTATACACAATGGAGTATTATGCAGCACTAAAAAATGACAAAATCATGGAATTTGCAGGGAAATGGTTGGCGTTAGAGCAGATTATGCTAAGTGAAGCTAGCCAATCTTTAAAAAATAAATGCCAAATGTCTTCTTTGATTTAAGGAGAGCAACTAAGAACTGAGCAGGGAGGAAGAGCACGAGGAAAAAATTAACATTAGACAGAGACGAGTGGTGTGAGGGAAAGGGAGAGTGAAGGGAAATTGCATGGAAACGGAAGGAAACCTCAAAATCACATATAAGAGGTTGTGAGGGGAAAGGTGGGGGGAAACAAGGGAGAGAACTGAACAACAGCAGATGAGGTAGAGAGGGAAGATGGGAGGGGAGGGGAGGGGGGATAATAGGGGATAGGAAAGGCAGCAGAATACAATGGTCACTAATATGGCATTATGTAAAAATGTGAATGTGTAACTGATGTGATTCTGCAATTTGTATTTGGGGTAAAAATGGGAGTTCATAACTCACTTGAATCAAATGTATGAAAGATGATATGTCATGAGTTTTGTAATGTTTTGAACAACGAATAAAAAAAAATGATACTGTGTCTGTCTTTTCCCATTCTACTTTTAAATTCTTTTAAAATTTCTTATTGTTGAATTAATTATTATTCTATATTCCTTAAATACTTCTCGTTGGACCCTGTGTTAAGGTTTGAAGCATTCTATACTGGGAGAATTACTTAGTTCTCTTAGGAAATAGGAGGGAGGGATGGGAGAATCATTATGGTCTTCATACAGTTGAACATCTGTCATGTTAAAGAAGGTGTTTTACTTATTATCTCAGATGACATGAATTGGTGAGAGTACTTGGAGAAGATATTACTCATTGTACAGAAAAATTAAGTTTTTGAATTATTTAGATATAACAAACAACTGAAATAATTTCTTAGCCGCTTCTTAGCCTCATTTCTTTTGTGTTTTAGAGCTGCTAAGTCCTGCTAAAAAGGATTATATAACTGCTTGAATTCCCCCCTCCCTTTGATATTTTAAAGAGTAAAATTTTAAGAAAGTATTGAAAAGGAAAACCCTTAGTTTTGGGGTAGAAAGTATCAGGAAACTTTTCTAAGAGGAGATGACATTTGAACTGGATCTTGTAAAATGTATAAGAAAACCTGGTGACTGGGAAATAGGAATAAGAGGAAACAGGAGAGAAATGTAGAAGGGACAGTGTATTCAGAAGTTGATAAGTTTGAATGGACTTGACTTGTTTTGGAATTATAAATAAGTTATTGAAACCAGCATGTTCATAAGGATATGAATGAGAATTGGCTAGGTTCACATTATTAGGAATTTTTTAGTTGTAGTTGGACAACAACTAAAAATACCTTTATTTAATAATAAATACCTTTATTTACTTTATTTATTTTTATGTGGTGCTGAGGATCCAACTCAGGGCCTCTCGCATGTGAATGCTCCACTGCTGAGCCACAACCCAGCCCACATCATTCGGAATTTGACTATTATTGCGAATATGGCAGACTAGTTAACTGGAGTAATAATGCCTTACAAATTGTAGCAGTGTTCGAAGAAAATGATTTGTAGTGAACAGTAGTGAAGCCAAGAATAGCAATTAGGAAAGTAATGCAGCAGTCCTTGCAAGAAATGATAAGGATCCATTGAGTGGAGGTAGGAGTATCTTGAAGTTTAAAATCATAAGTACATGGTTATTATTAATATAGGGAATCTTCCTTTATGGAAGGCTAGATAGATATTCATGCAAAGAAGTTCCTACAAAGTGACTTTTGCCTTAGTCTAGAATCAGTTTCCAGTAGGCTCAAGAAACTGCATTATTGATAGGTTAAAACTCAATATTTCTCTTGGAAAATATGAATTTTTAAAATGAAAATGAGAACTGTATCTTTCAGAAGAAAATTGTTTAATAGTCCTCCTGATCAGTTCATTCTTTCCCTATAGGCTACTTTGTTTCTGGATATGATTTAGGTTCTATCCTTTGAATGCACTTTGGTTTTTTGTTTGTTTTTGGAACCAGAAATTGAACTCAGAGGCACTTGACCACTGAGCCACATCCCCATTCCTTTTTTTGTATTTTATTTAGAGACATGGTCACTGAATTGCTTAGTGCCTTGCTGTTGCTGAGGCTGGCTTTGAACTAGAGATCCTCCTCCCTCAGCCTCCTGAGCCTGTGGGATTCCAGGTGTTCGACACCGCCCCCGGCTTCAGATGCACTTTGATTTGGAGTGGAACCATCTTGGGAGAGAGGTGGGATATAAGCTTGAGTTTTGCTGGTGTGGATCATGAGAGAGGTAGAATCCTTTGAGCTAGCAGTTTGTGTGTCAGCTTCCTAATTTAGTAATGACTTTCCAATTCTGCAGATTCTGCAGCAGCTTCCTTGTTTGCCAGCTTCCTGCAGGGATGGGACCATCTTTTGTGACTGTGGCCCAGACAGAATGGTTCTGTGGACTAATTGTGGTTTCTGGGAGCTTAGTTACTTTAGAGCTTACCTCTTCATTTTTTCCAGTGACTTTTTGGAGTATTTGATTCTTCTTTTAAGCCCCCTTTTGCTTAAATAATTTAGAGTGGATTCTGATCCTGGACCAATACAGTAATTGGTCATAACCAAAATTGATCATCTGTAGATCTTCAAGGAATATGAAAGGCTCACTGATAATCATTCTGTGGCACCTAGTGATAAAAGTTACTTAATATTTCACCTGTTGCTGGATGTGGTGGTGCATACCTATAATCCCATGGCTCTGGAGGCTGAGGCAGGAGGACTATGAATTCAAAGCCAGACTCAGCAAATTAGAGAGGTCCTAAGGAACTCAGTGAGACCCCATTTCTGAATAAAATATAAAAAAGGGCTAGGGATATGGCTCAGGGTTAAGCGTTTCTGGGTTCAATCCCTGGTACCAAAAAAAAAAAAAAAAAAGTTTTTTTTACCCATGGTCACCTAAAATGAAGTACTAGTTAAAGGCAAAGCTTTGGTGGACTGAATGGTTGTGCATTTTAAGTGAAACAAGACTATAAAAAATTAGGGAGGATTATGGTTTTTGACTCATCTGCAGAATTTAAAGCAGTGGTTCTCAAACTAGATTGATTTTGCTCTCTAGGAATTATTTAGAAATGTTTGGTGAGATTCTTGGTTATCATAAATGAGGAAAGGATAGTGCTACTGAACCTAGTGCTTAGAGACCAGAGATGCTGCTGCACAGGAACCCCATTCCAGTTATCTAACATAAAACGTCAGTAGTACTGAGTTTGAGAAACTGTTTACATAAAATGAAAGGCTCAGAATTTTTGCTTTTTCCTTTTTTTTGCAGTACTGAGGATTGAATCCAGAGGTGCTTTAACACTGAACTACATCCCCAGCCCTTTTTAATTTTTGAGACAGGTCTCACCAAGTTGCCAAGGATGGCTTTGAACTTGGAGTCATCCTGCTTTAGCCTTCCAAGTAGCTGGAATTATAGGTACCTTTTAGAATTATAGGTACCTTTTGGGCTGGGTACCTTTTTACCCAGTAAAAGTAAGAGGGTTGCTTCTGTTGGCAAGGGAGGATTGGGGAAAATTATGGATTAAGCTTGCCTAGAATTATTTAAATACTCCCAAATCTTACCATTCCAATTTTTGGAATTTCACTTTTTTTCCAGTCAGTGATCCAATGTATACCTAAGAAATCTGATAAAACTCTTGAGTTCAGTCTACTCTGTAGTTGAAAAACTTACTGGATCACACTCTGTACTTGATTTAGGCTATGATAACCCTGGTGTTAGAAAATGTGATTTTAAGCCACTCGTAAAATACCTTATTTCTCTAACAACTTAGTCAAAAGTTTAAATCGTGGCTCTTAGAGGTGCTATAATAATGTCACTCCTTAAAATAATAGCTCTTCTCATTTCCATTCTATCACACCTCTAGTATAGATGGAGTCAGATCCCAGAAAGTCCATGAGACCAACTTAATTGTTGAAAGACAACTTTTATATATCAAAAGAATTGCAAAAGGCTGGGCACAGTGATGCATGCCTGTAATCCTAGCTGGAGGCTGAGGCAGGATGTTTGCAAGTTCAAGATCAGCCTTAGCAACTTAGTGAGGCCCTAAGCAACATAGTGAGACTCTGTCTTAAAATAAAAATATAAAAGGGACTAGGGATGTGGCTCAGTGGTTAAGTGACCTTTGGTTCAATACCTGGTACAAAAAAAATTGCAAAATATTTTTACTAATTTATACTAACAAAAACCTAGGAAGTACATATGGAATTAGATTCTGAGACTGAGAGACCAGGAATATAATTTTAGTTTGTACTGAATTTATTAATGTAGGTTTACCAATAGCAGATTTTGGATTTGGTGGTTACTCAAGAAGCTAGGGCTGATTCTGTGTTTAATTGGTAGAAATCTGAATTCATCAGTGACTTATGTTGACTAAAATTGAGATGGCAGACTTGGGAATTGAGGAATGTTGAGGTAGATTTATTATGTGCAGTTGGCTTCCTTACTCTCTAATTATGTCACCCAAGATGGATGTTCTCTACTACTTTTAAAAAAAATACAGTAGTGAGGGGAATACTGGCATCTTTAAAAAATGCACCACTGGCAGTTTTATTTGGCTTTGATATGAAAGCCAGATCTGTGAAAGATTCTGCTGTTAAACTGCCTTTCTGCACTTAGTGGAATTCTGGAATGGCAGAGACAAGTAACAGAACTTAATCATCCTAGGCAGAGTGTATATGGTTAACATAGCACATGAATTGATCAAAGATTTGGAGGACTGGCATGGAAGGGAAGCTTCCTAAAATCTTATTTGATCTGAATAACTGAACTCAAATAAAAACAAAACACATTATGTCTGATGAATGTAAGATTGATTTTAGGTCACTGCACCCAATCTCCCAATCCACATACCTTCATCACATCACAAATTTCTAGAATTCTTTGAAGAAAGGGGAGACAATGTACCTTTCTTTGAGAGAAGACTTTGTGATAATATCACAAGTAGGTGCAATACATTTTCTTCATAGATTTCTGTAAAGAAAGGGACTTTGGGCCATTTACAAGTGTAACTGTGCATCAGGGAAAGGAAAATACTCACACCTTTCAGGGATTATTGAAACCTGAGCTAATGTTATTTTTAATGAGTGAAGATACCAATGTGTTTCATCAGGTTGGATGAGCTTGTGGAAATCAGTATGGACTTTTAACTTAAACTTATTTCACATCAAGCCTTGTGGAGGCCTGATGAATCTATGAATTCATCCTGTGGTTATTTCTTGTTTCCTATTGCATATATATTCAGCAGTTGGGAGAATTCCTAAATTTGCTTCCATATTCAGGGATTAAGGACCATTGTGGTTAGAAGAGGCAAATGTCATTCTTGAGTTCTCCCTTTTTTTTTACCAAACCAGTCTCATTTTCTGAATTCCAGAGATTAGTGCCATACAATAGACTTAGAAAGGTCCAGGTTTCATTTAACTCTCATTTTGCCTTTACAGAAGATAGATTTTTGTAAAACGCTTATCATAAGTGTCCTCTACCACTCCTGTTGTATCTAGATACAGGAATTGCATCTAGCATATCTATATGTGTGTGGTCCTTTGCTAGAAACAGAACCTGGCACCTGATGATTTGATATTGATCTATCAAATCCCTTAAAAACTCGAATCAACAGAGAACATCAGAATTAACCAACAATGTAGTGTGCATTGTCACCATGGCTAGGCCAACTTTTTAGCTCTTTGCCTTTGTGTATGTATGTATGTACGTATATATACATGTATATATTGGGGTTTGAACCCAGGGGCAACACTGAGCCACATCCCTAGCCCTTTTTTAATTTTTTTATGTTGAAACAGGTTTTCACTGAGTTGCATAGGGCCTCGCTAAGTTGCTGACACTGTCTTTGAACTGGCGATTCTCATGCCTCAGCCTCCTGAGTTTCTTGGTTTACAGGCATGTGCCACTGCACTCAGCTGTGTTTGCCCTAATTTGGTCTGTAGGGATTTTGTTGATCTCATCATCCCATACAGAGTTTATCACACTGGTCCCCCACAGTGATAACATCATACTGATTGATAGGACTTTGTGATAGAGAACTGGCACTTAAATCCTTTGTGAAGATACAGAAGATGGTATAACGTGAAGCTCATAAAAAAACTTAAGAACATGACACCTTAGTGAAGTTTTTGAGGTTACAGTATTTTGGAATAAAGCTACTACATCTTATATTCCTCACTGCCCAAAATATTACAATTACTGATAGATCTTTGGGGTTTGAAATTAGCGTGTATTACCTTTAAGTGTCCTACTACTAAAACCTCTTACTGATAACCTACAAAGCTACCTTAAGTTACTCTATGGAACTTGTAGCAGTCTCTGTCAGAAGAATCATAGGACTTTTCCTTTGTAACTAAGTGTGTCTTCTTTGAAAAAGGCTATTGGCTTGCTGTTGTATCTGATAGAGAACAAATATTTAAATATACAGATACCAGCAATATGATCTATCTATGCAGGGCATGCTTAGCAGCATTCTTCCATCAAAAAGAAGTGGTATATGTGAAATTGGGCAAAATGCAAGTACTAAAAGCATATGTATATTGAACAAGATGGTCTTTCTAAACTGCTTTCACTCTTGCAACCACACACCCATGACTTCATTCCTGGGGATTTCATTGTATTCCTTCCATTTCATTCTATTCCTAGAAGTTTTCTAATGTGTGTTGACACTCATCAGACAACAGGCAGACTCTGGTAGAAACTGCCAGCTGCCTATTAATATCTATTCTTTTCTCCTTGTTTAGAAACAAACTTTTTGTTTGTTTGTTTGTATGTTTTCTTCTTCCCCTTCAGCACCATTGTCACTTAACAGATACCCTTGCAATTGAGTTTGGTCAGTGATATATAAGCAAAATTTTTCTTTCAGAAATTTTCTTTAAGTAATTAGTGCTCTTCTCAATTTCTATTTGAAATGTAAATATAATATTTGGATTTCTAGTAGATATATTAAATCATGAAATGAGGGCCACATGCTGTAAAGTGAGATGATAAACCTGAAGAAGAAGGATCCCTGAGACCATAGGTATATTCTTTTAGTTTTATTTAATATGAAAGTATCTTGTGAAAACTACTGATATTTTAGATTTCTGCATATGAAACTGAACATAATCCTGAGACATTGAATTCCTAGGTGGGAAAGGTACCATTCTCTGAGATAGGGAATGGAGTATGAAGAAGATACAGGTTTTGTAGGAATGATGGAAAATCCCACTTTTGTTCATGATTAATTTGCTGTGTTTGTGAAATACTCAATAAGGGGTGTAGGTGGCCCTCATTTTCATGACTTAATTAGTATTAATATTATAATCTTATGTTTTGAATATGTAATAGAATATATAATTATGACATTGTATAATGTTATAATAATTATATATTATATATGTAGTTATATGTTACATATGATAAATTTTTAGGTGTTCCACATCTGGGACAATGGGACAGAATGGGTTAATGTGTGAGTATTTTTTTCTGCTAAATTATCAAGAAATAAAAATATTTTGTGACACAATAGTAATACGTTTCTATAATTCCTTAGTTCACAGATAAAATATGGTATTACAGAAATTCTCATGAAAACAACTGCTGCTTTTTTTACGGCCCTCTGCCCATGTTCTTCTTTCTGCCCCATTTCTTCACCCCCATCTTGGTTTGTAAAGGTATTGATTTTTAAGGATTATACAATAAGCATGTCTTTATGATACTCACTTTTTTGTTTCTTTTTTGTTGTTGTTGTTAATGTGGGGAACCAACCTAAGGCCTTAAGAATAAAGCAGGCACGCTAACTATGAGTTACATCCCTGGCCCATAATTTGATTTAGGATAACTTCAGCCAGTCTAGAAGGGCACTAGTCTGGAGTTCTTTGTCAGTAGACAAGTTATTGAAACAATATAAATTGGTATAGTTTAAACTCCTATGATTTTCCTAGGAAGATAATCTTATCTGGAGGAAATTTTAATCTGCTTTTCAGGTCAGCAACCATAGTTTTATGTCCTTTTGTGGTAGATATGTAATTTTCACATGTTCTGGTGCTTTATTTACCATGCATAGAATTTTAGAGCCAGAAGGGACCTCAGATCAAGATAATATAGGTAGGAGATCAAGGCTCAGGAAGACCAAGTCTTACAGAAATTAGAGGACTTGCTTGAGGTTTAGACAAACTGCTGGGCTTGGGGTGGATATGTAATACCAGTGGCTTGGGAGACTGAGGCAGGAGGATCTCAAGTTCAAAGCTAGCCTCAGCAAAAGTGAGACCCTAAGCAACTCAGTGAGACCCAGTTTCTAAATAAAATACAGAATAGGGCTGGGGATGTGGCTCAGTGGTTAGGTGCCTCTGAGTTCAATCCCTGGTACCTCCCTCAGACCCCAAAATAAAAGGTTAAGACAAACCTTAGATTTCCTATCAAGAAAATCTTTTCAAAATATGGCATAGAAGTACATATGTGTGTCATAGATTGTTTTCTGTTGCTATTACTGAGTAGCATATATTGGACAGCTTATAAAGAACAAAGGTTTATTTAGCTCACAGTTGTGGAGACTGGGAAGTCCAAGACCATGGTTCTGGCATTTGGTGAAGGCCTTCTTTCTATATCATAACATGGTGAACTGTAACATCACATGATGAGACTGAGTAAGTGAGCCAGAGAGAACTGACTTTTATAATAAAAGCCACTCCCATGATACCTATTAATTGGTAAGTAGGTTAATCCATTCATGAGGGCTTTGCCCTTGTGATCCAGTCACTTTCCAAAGGTCCTATTTAATACTTTTGCTCTGGGGTCCAAGTTTCCAACTTGAATTTTGGGGAGACACATTTAAGTCATAGCAATTTACAGTGCATCCTTGAGGACTTATTAGTTTGAAGATTTTAGTAGTAGGAAGTATTTATATTTTGGAGTTTTTGTTTATTTAGAATTATTATTGATATCTTTAATATAGTGATATTTTGAAAAATAGATCCTTGCACTTGGAAGAGTGCAAGAGAGGAAGGAAAGTGGATATCATATTTACCTACGATAAGGCACAATAGTTATCTTTAAGTAGTTAAGGAACTGCTTATGGGAGGTTGAGCTTGTTTCAGCTTGTTATAGTAAGAACAGCAAATACTAATTATTATGTCTCTGGGTTTGCCCTGGAATGTTCTAGTTTCTTTCAGTAGAATAGAAGGATTAGGAGAGCGTCACAGTCCTAGATCTAGACTTAGCTGTTAGGGTCATACTCAGTTTATGTTCTGTGTTGAAAGAACTTGATTCTGGCTGATGCACCTAGCACCCCCTCCATAGCATGGAACTAAAGGTTGCAAATCAGGCAAGCAGAAGCTTCAAGGATGTAGATATTTTAAGCAATCCCATATATTGTTTGAATAAGGATGGAGGATAGAAGATATTGCCCTGGGAAGATTTTTAGAGCCAGTTGACACCAAGACTCCAACTGTTTAATTGGAGAAGCATTTGAGTATCAGAATTAGTATGATTTACTTTTGCATTTGTGGTCTGCTTTTTATTTATACTCTGAGGCTTTGGGAAGATTATTGGACATCTAAGTATTTTCTTTATAAATTTTATTTTTTGTGGTGCTGGAGACTGAACTTAAGGCCTTTTGCATGCTAGGCAGGTTCTCTACCACTGAGCTATATACCCAGTTTTATTTCTTTATGTCTAAAATGGAGATTAATATTTCTGTTTTATAGGTTGTTAGGATTCAATACATTATGCATAGTAATTGCACAGTATTGGTTGGATTTGGATCTGAGCAAAAACAAAATTGAAGTCCTAGGTAGTCTTGGGTCCTGAAAAAAAATTTTAATTCACAAAAGCTCTTTCTAATAATTAGGAAGTGATGATTTAATTTTCACTGGGAGGTGTTAAGAATATGAACCAACTTTTTGTGGATGTTGTAGATGATATTCAAACATTAGAAGTATTTAAACAGTGAATTATTTTAATCATTAGGTATGAGGGACCTAATACCTAATGATTAAGTGTGGCTCTCCATCTACCTCCTTGGCCTTGGTTGGGCTTGCCTTATATTATCAATAGAACTTCTATTTGATCTGGGACAGGAATGAACCTACCTGGGCTGCTGTCTTCTGCTAGCTTGGGGATTGGAGACACCAGGCCTGGATTATCTTTTTTGTTGGATAGAGAAACATAGGAGTCTTATCACTTAAGGCTGGGAGTGTAGTTCAGTGCTAGAGTGCTTGCTTAGCATGTTCAAAGCTATTGGTTTAAACTGGGTGAAGGTATATTTTATGTATCCATATTTTTGCATTGTTTATTGTTCTTCCTTCCTGATGTTCCAGTATTGCTTCTTTTGTAAGTTCATGTCTGTCCCAACAGTTTCCTTGTTTAGGGTGAGTGACACATTTTTTAAGTTTTTCCTTATCTGTATATATCTGAATTTCTCTTTCATTCCTGGGGGATAGTTTTTCTGGAGATGGAATTTGTGGTTGACAGCTTTTTATTTTGGCATTTGAAAAATGCACAACTTATGACTGCTATAGTTTCTGATGAGAAATTTGCTGTTGTTTGAATTGGTGTTAATTTTTTAGGTAAAATGTGGTTTCTATTTGGCTTTTTAAAAGATTCTCCCCCTCCATTTTCAGTTTTCACATATTTAATAATGATGTGTTTTGGCATAGATTTGTTTTTGAGTTTATCCTGTTTGAGATTTACTCATCTTTTAAAATATTAGTTTTGTGCTTTGCCAGATTTGGGAATTTTGCAGCCATCACTTTGTAGAATACGCTTTCAATCTCATTCTCTTTCTCGTCTCCTTTTTGGAACATCAGTGATCTCAATATTGTATTTTTTGTTGTGGACCTAAGGGTTTCTCAAGGTCCTGTTTCCTTCCTTGCTTCCTTTCTTCCTTCTTTCTCCTGGGAATTCTGTTCTTTATATGTTATTTTTAGTTTGTTTCTTTCTGTTGTTCAGATTGGATATAACTGGATACCTCCTTATATATAAAGAGTTTAGTAATTTTGTCTTATGCCACCTTTGCTGTACTATTGAAACCATCTGATGAGATTTTAATTTCCTTTAATTTTTAAGTTTTGTAATTTCCATTTGGTTTATAACTTCTATTTCTTTGCTGATATTTTCTGTTTTTTTTTTTTTTTTACTAGTTTCAGGAGAATTTGTGATTGATTGTTGATAAATTTTTAACAGATGCTTTAAAATCCCTTTCAGATAATTCCCCTATCTGATTCATGTCTATTCTGGCATCAGTTGATTTTTCTTTTGTCATTTAAGTTGTGATTTTCCTGATTCTTTGTATTATATAACATTCTTGACGTTTTGGCTATTATGTTAGTCATTGTGTTTAGATTTAGCACACAGTCCATGCTAATTTTGTGGACATTTTTCCATTAGCAGTTTTTTTAAAAAATTATTTTATTATTATTATTATTATTTTTTTAGTTTTCGGCGGACACAACATCTTTGTTTGTATGTGGTGCTGAGGATTGAACCCGGGCCGCACACATGCCAGACGAGCGCACTACCGCTTGAGCCACATCCCCAGCCTCCCATTAGCAGTTTTGATTTTCAGAGCCTTTGCATTGTTATTTTGATCCTCTTGACTTATTTGGTACCTTGACTTATATGGTACTTATTTTGGTCCTCTTAACTTATTTGGTACAATTTAGCTGGTGCTAAGTTGGCAGAAGGTGTTTCCCAAGTTGGGCTGTCCCATGTCTTTGATTGAGGAGGGTAATTTCAGGCCCACAGAAACAAGGAGATTTCACTGGACCAGGCTGCTTTTTGTGGCATAGTCACCATTTCTGGTGCTATGCCACTGCCCTGATGTGTTGGGAAGTATATGGGAGATTCTGACCCATGAGGACAAAGAGGCTCCCTGGGCTGCATGCTATGATGGAGTGTATCTTGTGATGTCCCCCTCCCTTGCCCCAACCCAGTATCTGTGTTGGCAAGGGAATTCTCAGGCCCATAGGAACAAAGAATCTGGCTGGGTTACTTGATATAGTGGGATTCCTTTTGCTGATGTTGATCAGATACTCTGATATCTCTTGGATAGGAAGATCTTAGGCCTGTGGGGACAAAGGCTTTTCAAGCCTGGCCACTGAATGTGATAGGACTCACTGGTCACACTGCTGACTCTCTGGGAAGGGAGTCTTAGGTCCAGTGGGGAAAGAAAATTCATTCCCTGATTGCTTATTTCAGTGTGGCTCTCCATCTACCTCTTTGGCCATGGTTGGGCTTGCCTTATATTATCAATAGAACTTCTCTTTTGGAACAGGAAACAACCTACCTGGGCTGCTGCCTTCTGCTAACTTGGGGATTGGGAGACACCAGGTCTGGTTGTCTTTTTTGTTGGATAGAGAGACATAGGATGTCTTATCACTTAAGGCTGGGGGTGTAGTTCAGTGATTGCTTAGCATGTGCAAAGCCATTGGTTTAATCTGGAGTGCCACTCAAAAACAAACCCTAACAAGCTCCATAAATGTTTGGGCTGGGGATATAGCTCAGTGGTAGAACATTTGCCCAGAATGCACAAGGCCCTGAATTCAATCCCCAGTGCTGAAACCACATATACGCACACACAAATGCAGTGGTGTATGCTGGTAATCCCAGCAATTTGGAGGCTAAAGCAGTAAGATCACAAGTTTGAGGCCAGCCTCCATAGTATGTGAGTATAAAAAATAAAAAGGATCCTGGGGATGCAGCTCATTGGTAAAGCACCCTGGCTTAATCCCTAATACAGCCAAAAAAAAAAAAAAAAAAAAAAAAAAAAAAAAACCAAACCCAAACAAAGAAACAAACAACAAAACTACCAGTATGTTGTCGCTTCATTCCTGTGGTTCTAAACTAGTTCAGTTTCATCTTAATCACCTTTCAGAGTCCTCCTCTGGTCACCTCCTAGGTTATTTATAGGTTTATACTTAGTGGAGAAGAGGAAAGAGAAATGAGTTTACATCATTGTCTGGACCAAAGACTTATCATTTTTTTCTTTTTTAATTCCTTTTTTGAGATGTAACTCACATGCCATCTCATCCTTTAAAAATGTAATAGTTTTTCATGTATTTCTAGAGTTGTGCAATCATCACCAGTATTTAAAACATTTCAGTCAAACCAGAAGAAACCCTATACCTAATAGCAGTCATTCTCCAGTTCCCCCTCTCCTAAAACTCTGGCAACCACCAATCTACTTTCTGTTCCTTTGGATTTTGCCCGTTCTGGGCATTTCGTATAAATGGTATCATCCAATAAGCTTTTATGTCTGGCTTCTTTCTCTTAGTATTATGTTTTTAAGGATTATCTATGCTATAGGATGTGTCAGTACTCTATTTTTATGTCTAAAAATAATATCTCATGTTTAGATATACTCAGGGTTTTTTTTTTGAGAGTTTTTTTTGGGGTATAAATGTTAATTGATAATTTTTATTTCAGTATTTTGAAGATGTTCCACTGTCTTATGACTTGCCTTGTTTATAATGAGAATTCAGTGGTCACTGTTATCTTTGTTGCTCTGTATGTAATAGATATTCTGGATCTTTTATCTCTAGCTGTTCTTCAGATTCTTCTCTTTTTATCCAAGTAATTTGATTATGATGTGTCTTGGCCAATTTGCTCCATGTATTTTTTAAAATATTTTTTTAGTTATAGATGAATGCAATATCTTTATTTTGTTTATTTATTTTTATGTTATGCTGAGGATCGAACCCAGTGCCTCACATGTGTGAGGCAGGCGCTCTGCCACTGAGCCACAGCCCCAGCCCTGCTCCATGTATTTTTGTGTTTGGGATTTGATTTAGAGAGTTAGTATGATGAACCTATTGATCAGTAGGTTTATAGTTCTCAAGCTTGGAAAAATTGTCAGGCATGGTGGCACACCCCTGAAATCTCAGTGGTTTGGGAGGCTGAGTCAGGAGGATTGCGAGTTCAAAACCAACCTCAGCAACTTAGTGAGACCCTAAGCAATCTAGTGAGACTGTGTCTCAAAAATTAAAAAAAGGGCTGGGGAACTTTAGATAGGGCAAAGGGGAGGGAAGGGAAAGGAGGGGACAAGGGGGTAGGAATGACGGTGGAATGATTTAGGCATCATTACCCTAAGTACATGTATGAAGACATGAATGATGTGAAAATACTTTGTTCATAATCAGTGACTTGAAAAATTGTGCTCTATATGTGTAATATGAAATGATTTGCACTCTGCCATTATTTATAACAAATTGGAATAAATAAATAAATAATAAAATAAAATAAATAAATACAAAATTATATTATTTATAAAAAAGTGCTAGGCTATAGCTCAATGGTAAATCACTCCTTGGTTCAATGCCTGGTACCAACAAAACAAAACAAAAACAAAAGCAAAAAAGTTTATTAAAATGCTATTTTCTTATTTACCTGCATACTTGTGTTACAATGTCAAAATTGCCAGAAAAATCAAAACTCACCAAAATAAGTACATCTGATTGTGTCAGTATAGACCAATTTTTTAATGTATATATTTATTTATTTGTTTTAGTTGTAGTTGGACACAATACCCTATCTATTTTTTTATGTGGTGCTGAGAATTGAACCCAGGGCCTCACACATGCTAGGTGAGCTCTCTATTGCTGAGCCACAACTCCAGCCCCTAGACCAATTTTCAAAAGATAGGGAAAAGAAAAACTGTTCATTCACTGAAAAGAAAGCATGCAGAAAATCATTCTACAAAAGGCTTTCCTGTTTGAACCATTTTGCATTTAATGAAAGCAGTCTCTTTATTTAACTGAAACAAGTCTTTTTGTGGTTATTCAAAAGTGTAGGTAGGAATGTAATGTGACTTTCCTATTTTCCAGTATAATCTCCTATTATTCAAAAGGTTTATTTGAAATGCACAAATTATTTGTTTTTCCAAGAGTTAAACTTAGCAAAGAGCTCACAGGCTTTTATATAACTAAACAAGAATGCATTTTAAAATTGAACACAATACACAGAGAACAAGGTATGCCATTAAAGAAATCAATAACAACTATACAAGTTTATTTTCTATAAATTCACAATTTATTGATAATGCATAAATCAAACAACTTAGAGAATAAATGTCAAAACTAAGAAAAACAGATGGAAAAGAGTATAACATGAAATTAAAGCATTTATCTAACATACCAATGAAGTTATTCAGATTGTGTCATTTTACTGAATTAAAATGCCTTTATGAAGAAATGAAGAAAGTGATTGGAATGTTGTGAAAATTCTATGGTTGGCTACCAAAAAATTTTAAAAGAAAATCTGATTGAATTTTTGTCCTGGAGGCAAAAAAAAAAAAAAGAAGTGAGGCAGAACCAAATGGAGGTTAGGAAAGTTCGGACCCAAGGGGTAGCTAACAGTTTTGGTATTTTGCCAAGACCTGTTTAGCATAGATTTTGACCAACAGCATTAGTACTTTCCCAAGACCTGTTTAGCATAGATTCTGACCAATAACATTGTTGGTACTTTTTCAAGGCATGTTTAGCATAAATTTTGGCCAATAACATTGATACCTTTCTAAGACTTGATTAGCACAGATTTTGATCCATGCCCCTATCCAATAGCTATAGAAGCCCCCAGACTAGTACTTTTAAGTGGTAACCTGCTGTCAGGTTCTCTCTATGCTTGCAGGAGTTCTTGTTTATTCCCACTTAAATTAAATCCTACTCCTTTCACTCTTGCCTTCCATTATTGTCCGTAAATTTGTTTGAATTTGAGACAAGAACCCAGAAAGAAATTGGCAGTGAGCTGCTTGGGTCTGCTGCAACACTGGAGGACCCAGTTGGCAATTAAGAGCTTCAACACACTACTTAATAGTATTGGAGAAGAATCCAGCTTTGCCAGCTATGTCCCTTGGAGCAGGCATCCCCTGCTGTGATTAGCTGCTAACACCAAAACAGGCTTTCTTGGCTACAGAGGTCTGCAGCAGACCCCACCAACCAGCAACAGCAGAGAATCTAGTTTCACCCCAGACTTCACTGTCACTATCAAATCTGTCCTCTAAATATGCACCGAATGTGCTCCCATCTCCAGCATCATTAATAATCACTCGGATAGCTCAAATGCTCATTATTTTTCACTGGACAATAGCAGCAGCTTCATCATGTCCCTAGTCCCATATCATTCCATTCCGAGAAAAGCTTAAGTTTCTAGCAGTATGGAAATAAATTCTGCAAAATCAAAGTTCATTATGCTAACTCCCTCAATCAAAATCATTCAATGATTTTCCATATGGCTACACAATAAAATAGTCCAGTCATTACCTTGGGGACTTCACCTTAACCAAGATGGGTTACATTGATTAAATTTACCCACCAACATACTAACTATAATTTTAAAAAGTGCAAAAAGCAGATTTATAAATCAAAATGGAAAACTTGGGTCTTACAGTTTGAGTACTGCTCTCAAGTTTGCTTATACATAGGTAAAATTCAGTTTCTTTTGATCAGCCTTCACCCTATCAAGATGAGCAAGTCAATCTGTAGGGCCAGAAAGCTGATTTTTTTTTTTTTTTCCTAGCGTTGTACTTTTGCTTCAGCCTTTTTCTCTGAGTTGATAGTCTCAATGAAGGAGAGAAGAATAGGTGCAAGACACCTTGCTGATGTTCTAAACAGACTGTTTTGGAATAGAGTGGAATAGAAGGAGTAGAGCCAAAGTTAGTATATATAGTTATATGTTACAATTTAGATAAGAGGTGTCCCCCAAAGCTCATGTGTGAGACAATGCAGGAATATTCAGAGGTAAAATGATTAGGTTACGAGATGTGAGGAGTCACTCCAAATGCATGCACCTTTAAGTCCTGATGCATCACTGGGATCTGAAAGATCACTGTAGTCTGGTGAGGTAGTGCCATGACTTGTGGCTCCGGCTTTTCACAAGGCATGGCCCTAAAGTAGGCCTAGGCGGCAACCAGAGGGGTTGAGATACACTCACTTGTTCCTTTGTAATCCTACACCTTTGCCCTTTTTGGGATAGAAGTTTCCATAGAACTTCCCCTTGTGTGTTCCCTATATAAGAATAAAGAATTCCAAGAATAAAGAATTCCGGTGGCTGTCTCTCTTTCCAAGGACCATTAAGGTTGCAGAGCCATCTCCAGATTATTGAAAAAGTAATTCTGTATGCTTGCATGCTTTCTTTGTTGTTTTCTTGAGTTATTGGAATAGTCAGATTTTGTGAACACAGCATTAGGTTGCCAGCAAGGGTAGATGGCGATAAAGAGAGCTCTAACCCAATCAGTGGATTAATATACTGATGTGGATTAATGGGTGGTAACTATAGGTAGGTATGGTGTAGCTAGAGGAAGTAGGTCACTGGGGGCATCCCTTGGGGGTTTACATTTTGTCCCTGGTAAGCGGAGCTCTGCTTCTTGGCTGTCATGAATTGAGCAGCTTTTCCCTGCATGCCCTTCTACCATGATGCTTTGCCTCATAGGGTCAGCCAGTCATGAACTAAACCTCTGAAATCAAAAGCCAAAATAAAGTTTTCCTCCTCTAAGTTGTTCTTGTCAGGTCTTTTGGTCACAGTGATGCAAAGCTGACTGAAATAGCATGTTTTAACCAAGAACTTTTTCCCTATTGAAAAATAGAACATTTCATCAGACTAATGCTGAAGTTGATGAAGGTTTTTTGGAAAATATTTTCTAGAGGAATTTTTTGAGTGATAATACAAACAATTTTGATTTTCTCAATTTTTCTTTTTATTTTATTAAAATGGTTTTCACTGAGAGTTTGTCAGTATCCATTAGTCTGCTGACTTTCAATGATTGCATTTTATGACATCATAACTTGACAAAAAATAAATTAATAAAATAAAGATTGAGTAATATAAATATAGTAGGTGACAGACATAGGACCTAAATGAGTGTGTTTGAGTTGACTAAAGAAGTTTAACAGGAATGTAACTTAAGTCTGGAACATGTTTCAAATAGGTACAAGATAGCAAATGTTTTTACTTTAAAAAATTTACAAGTTTGATTCAAAGGTAACTGCAGTAAGAACTAATATGAAACCAAAAAGACCTAATATGAAACCAGACTTCACTATTAGTAGCACACAGTTATTGAAAGTAATAGGTTCTCTTCTCTATATAATTATCAGTCTCATCAGCTAATTTATCTCAAGTATTATATTCAGCTCAATATTACTGTGAGAAACTCATATGCTTATGCTAACATGCATTTTGTTTTATTTTTCACTATAAGAACTCTGAAGAGGTATGTAATAAATAATAAATCATGGAGAAATAATGTTATTTTCCCAGGATCATATAGCAAATAAATGGTGGAAATGGATTATTATATAGGTGGTCTAGATCATGAGCCCATGTTTTTTCAAAATTATCTACAGGATTCCAAGGCACATTTTGAAATATTTAGAGTTCCGCTTTACCTAGCATCAGTTACTCTATTGTCTTTTCTTGTACAGAGTTTTAGGATATCATCATGTAAATTTGTTGTACAGAGGCAAGAAACTGATTCTTGCTCGAGCAACTTTAAAAAGAAATGATCCTGTATTGTGTTACACCCCAGTGCTAGAAAAAGGCAGGGAGAGGAGAGAAGAGAGGAGAGGAGAGTTGAGGAGAGGAGAGGGTCTGGTCAGGTCCCAGAACCACCTCCCTGCAAAAAAAGAAAGAAAAAAAAAGCGAAATAGTATTTCAGATGTTTGAATATTTAATCTGCTTTAAGAAGAAATGATGGAAATTCTTTTGGACTCTTTTTTTTTGCCTGGATAATAAATTATTTAATAAGCATCGTATTTTTTAATAATTTTGGATCCAGAGAAAAGGCACAACTAAAGTACAGAGTGTTCTCACATCCCTCTGATCAGACTTTTAAAAAGAATGTCCCTTAATTTTAGTTTGTCTAAAATTTTTTTTATGATTTAATCAGGGTTATTTGGGATGAGTACCACAAAAGTGATGGGCCATTTTATTGTATCGTATTGAAAGGTACATGGTATCAACATGACATCGCTGATACTGTTAATCTTTATCACTTGGTTAAAGTGATGTCTGCTAGATTTCTCCACTGGAGTTGCTGTTTTTTCCTCTCTATAGTTTATTATTTGGAAGTGAGTCATTAAGTTTAGCCCAACTCAAGGGGGGTATAATTAAACCTTACCTCCTGGAGGGGCGTTAGTATTTATATTAATAAATTTATTTGCATATGTATAAGCCATATATATGTATATAAATTCTATTAATAATGTTTGTCCTTTCTTCATTAATTTGTTTATTCTATTTATATCTGTTATGGGTTTGTGTTTATTTTATACTTATTATAATCCCAGTAGACATTGTTTTGTTACTTACACTGTTCTAATTTTGGCCACTGGAAAATCGGTTGACTCTTCTTCTCTTTTTTGTTTTGTTGTGTTTTTATTTTTGAAACAAGGCTTCCCATTATTGCCCCGGCTGGTCTCAAATTCCTGGGTTGAAGTAATTCTCTGATGTTAACCTCCCAAGTGTATAAACTTTTTATGTTTTATATATAACTGTCATTTATTTATTTTAAAAATTTTTATAGTAGATGGACACAATACTTTTATTTTTATGTGGTATTGAGGATCAAACCCAGTGTCTCAGACATGCTAGGCAAACACTCTACCAACTGAGCTAGCTCCAGCCCTCTGTCTTTATTTTTCGTTAATTTCTATATATTAGGTGAATTATGTATCTTTTTTCTTTCTTTTTGTACGCTATTCAATTGTTTGAGCACCATTTGTTGAAAGTATTTGTTTTTTCCTATTGTATGACCCTGGCATATTTGTTGAACATATATTAACCACATATATTATGTTTAGGTCTGTTTCTGGAATTTTTTAATGTATGTTTTAAAAATCTGTTCTCCATCAGTACCATATTGTCTTAATTATACTGACTTTATTGTAAGTCTTGAAATTAGATAGGGGAAATCCTCTAGCTTGGTTGATATTTTTCAAATCCCTGTGGTTTAAATCTTTTTAACTTATAAATGTTTAATTAACTTCTAATTCTAAAATTAATTCTGTGGTTTTGTTTGCTTTTTGGTGCTTGTGGTTGGAAAATAGGGCCTTATGTATGCAAGGCAAGTATTCTACCACTTCAGCACTCTGCCACCTACTGAAATTTTGATTAGGATTACATTGAATCTCTATATCATTTTGAAAAAATTGTTATCTTTACTGTATTGATCTTCAATTCATTGTGTGTGCTTTCTCAATATACTTATAACTTTTTTGATTTTTGACAGCCACTATTTCATTGCTTTCATTATATAAGTATGATATATATATTTAATGAAATTTCAATCTAAATAGTTTATGACTTATGATCTGTTGCATATGGTATTTTACATTTTCTTTTTTTCAACTTTGAGTAAGGGTGACCCAAAATTTATTGGGTATTTTTTTAAATTTTATTATTATTTTTTTAAATACATGACAACAGTGGAATGCATTACAATTCTTATTACAGACATAGAGCACAATTTTTTGTATCTTTGTATATAAAGTATGTTCACGCCAATTTATGCCATTATACATGTAATTGTTTTGCATTACAATTCTTTATCATTTTTAAAAAATATTTATTTATTTATTTATTTTTGTTTTCTGCGGACACAACATCTTTGTTTGTATGTGATGCTGAGGATCGAACCCCGGGCTGCACTCATGCCAGGCGAGTGCACTACCGCTTGATGCCGCAGTCTCTGGCTGGGCACAAATCACGAGTCTCCACACAGCTTGTAGATTCAAACAGCAATTCTTTATTCCCGAACTCACACCGGCCGTCTACAAACACGCTCTGGGGGAATCCACGTTTTCTGCCCAAATCCACTCCGCATGGGCTTCTGTCTCCCAAAATATACTGTCTGACCCTAAGCACTCAAGAGGAACTCAGCAGCAGGATACGCCCTATTCTAAAGGGGGAACACCCTAATCTCCTATTATGCTAAACTGCCCTATTCTAAAGGGGGAACACCCTAATCTCCTATTATGCTAAACTGCCCTATTCTAAAGGGGGAACACCCTAAACACGGATCCTGCCCTGGTCCTTGAGCAAGGTCACCTTTCAGAAGTCCTTCCACTAGACAGCATGGGAGTAAGCTGGCAAGGAATTTGTCATACCTACTTGGCTGATGGCTCCCAGCAGCTTGAGCCACTTCCCCAGCCCGCATTACAATTCTTAATACACATATATACCATAATTTTTTATATCTGTATATAAGGTATGTTGACACCCAATTCAAGTCTTCATACATGTACTTTGTATAATGATGATCGTCACATTCTACCATTCTTGCTAATCCCCTCTCTCTCCCTTTCCCTCCCAACCCTCCTCCCTATCTAGAATTAATCTAATCCTCCCATGCTCTCCCTCCCTCCCCCACTATGAGTCACCCCCCCTTATATCACCGAAAACATTTGGCATTTGTTTTTTGGGGTTTGGCCAACTTCACTTAGCATTATCTTCTCCAGCGCCATTCATTTACCTGCAAATGCCATGATTTTGGTTTTTTTTAATGCTGAGTAAAATTCCATTGTGTGTATATGCCACATTTTTTTTTTTTTTATCCATTCATCCACTGAAGGACATCTAGGTTGGCTCCACAGTTTAGCTATTGTGAATTGTGCTGCTATAAACATTGATGTGGCTGTGTCCCTGTAGTATGCTGTTTTTAAGTCCTTTGGGTATAGTCCGAGAAGAGGAATAGCTGGGTCAAATGGTGGTTCCATTCCCAGATTTCCAAGGAATCTCCATACTGCTTTCCAGATTGACTGCACCAATTTGCAGTCCCAACAGCAATGTATGAGTGTACCTTCCCCCACCATCCTTGCCAACACTGTTGTTGTTTGTCTTCATAATAGCTGCCATTCTGACTGGAGTGAGATGATATCTTAGAGTAGTTTTGATTTGCATTTCTCTGATTGCTAGAGATGATGAACATTTTTTCATATATTTGTTGATTGACTGTATATCCTCTTTTGAGAAGTTCTGTTCGGGTCCTTGGCCCATTTGTTGATTGGGTTATTTGTTTTTTCGGTGCTTAGCTTTTTGAGTTCTTTATACACCCTAGAGATTAGTGCTCTATCTGATGTGTAGGGGGTAAAAATTTGCTTCCAGGATGTAGGCTCTCTGTTCACCTCACAGATTGTTTCTTTTGCTGAGAAAACACTTTTTAGTTTGAATCCATCCCATTTATTGATTTTTGTTTTTAATTCTTGTGCTATAGGAGTCTTATTAAGGAAGTTGGGGCCTAATCCCACGTGATGAAGATTAGAGCCTACTTTTTTTTTCTATTAGATGCAGAGTCTCGGTTTAATTCCTAGGTCCTTGATCCATTTTGAGTTAAGTTGGTATTTTACATTTTCAATTGCTTATTACTAGTAATAGAAATACAATCAAATTTTAATGTTTACCCTCTGAGACCTTAAACTCATTTATTCTAGGTTTTAAAATTATTTCATAGGGATTTCTAAAAAAAAATGTGAATAAGGAATGTTACTTCTGCTTTTCATATCTGTGTGCCTGTGATGTCTTTCTTTATTGTACAGGTTAGGACAGCAAGTGCCATGTCAAATAAAAATGATAGTAGTTTACATCCCTTTTCTGAATCTTAGTGAGAAAGCCTTCAGTCTTTCTCCATTAAGTGTTATATTGGTCATATATTTTGTCTATGTGCTTTTTTATAGGCTTCTCCTTTTTATTTATTTAGTTATTTTTCTATATTTTTTATTGATGTAGTATAGTTGTACATCATGGTAAGGTTTATTGTTACATATTTGTGCATACAATAAAATAATATAATTTGGCTGATATCATTCTCTGTTATTTCCCTTTTCCCTCCCATCCTTCCCTCTTCCTTGTCTTTTCTCTTACTCTACTGATCTCCCTTCAATTTTCATGAGATCCTCCTGCACCACCTTTCTTTTTCTTTTCCCTTTCTAGCTTCCACATATAAGAGAAAATAATATGACGTTAAAAAAATTCTGATTTGTTATACATAATGGCAGAATACTATTAATTTCATATTATACATATAGAGCACAATTTTTCAAGACACTGATTGTACACAAAATATTTTCACACCATTTGTGTCTTCAAACATGTATTTAGGGTAATGATGTCTAAATCATCCCACCATCATTTCTCCCTCTTTTCCCTATCTAAAGTTCCTCCATTCCTCCCATTCTTCCCCACAATTGCCATTATACGTCTGCATCCTCATATAAAAGAAAACATTCGGTTTTTGGTTTTTGGGGATTGGCTTGCTTTACTTAGCATTATGTTCTCCAACTTTATCCATTTACCTTCAAATGCCATGATTTTATTCTCTCTCTCTCTAGAGAGAGGGAGGGAGGGAGGGAGGGAATTTTTTATTATTTATTTTTTAGTTTTTGGTGGACACAACATCTTTTTATTTTATTTTTATGTGGTGCTGAGGATTGAACCCAGTGCCCCTCACATGCCAGGTGAGCGCGCTACCGCTTGAGCCCCATCCCCATCCCCTTTATTCTGTTTTAATGCTGAGTAATGTTCCATTGTGTATATATACCAAAGTTTCCATTCATCTACTGAAGGGCATCTAGGTTGGTTCCACAATTTAGCTATTGTGAATTGTGCTGCTATACATTGATATGGCTATGTCCCTATGTATGCTGTTTTTAAGTCCTTTGGGTATAAACTGAGGAGTGGAATAGCTGGGTCGAATGGTGGTTCCATTCCAAGTTTTCCAAGGAATCTTCATACTGCTTTCCGGATTGGCTGTACCAATTTGCAGTTCCACCAGCAATGTGTGAATGTGCCTTTTCCCCACATTCTTGCCTACGCTTATTGTTGTTTGTATTCTTAATAGCTGCCATTCTGACTGGAGTGAGATGAAATCTTAGAGTAGTTTTGATTTTCATTTCTCTAATTGCTAGAGATGTTAAACATTTTTTCATGTTTGTTGTTTGATTGTATATCCTCTTCCGAGAAGTGTCTGTTCAGTTCCCCGGCCCATTTGTTGATTTGGTTATTGGGTTTTTTTGGTGTTAAGGTTTTTGAGTGCTTTATATATCCTAGAGATTAGTGCTCTATCCAATATGCTTGTGGTAAAGATTTGCTTCCATTCTGTAGGCTCTCTCACTGATTGTTTCTTTTGTTGAGAAGAACCTTTTTAGTTTGAATCCTTCCCATTTATTGATTCTTGGTTTTAAATCTTGCGCTACAGGAGTTTTATTAAGAAAATTGGGACCTAAACCGACATGATGGAGATTTGAGCCTACTTTTTCTTCTAATAGACACGGTGTCTTTGGTTTAATTCCTAGATCCTTGATTCACATTGAGTTGAGTTTTGTGCATAGAGAGATATAGGTTTAATTTCATTTTGTTTCATGTGGGTCTCCAGTTTTCCCAGCACCATTTATTGAAGAGGCTATCTTTTCTCCAATGTACATTTTAGGTGCCTTTGTCAAATATAAGATAACTGTAATCATGTGGGTTAGTCTCTGTGTCCTCTATTCTCTATTCTTGTACCATTGGTTTACAAGTCTATTTTGGTGCCAACACCATGCTGCTTTAAAAAAATTATTTATTTTTATTTGATTTGATTTTTTAAATTATTTCTTACATGACAATAGTGGAGTGCATTACATTCATATTTTTTTTGCATTACAATTCGTAATACACCTTTATACCACAATTTATCAAATCTCTGTTTGTATATATGGTATGTTGACACCAAATTTACATTTTCATACATGAATTTTGTATAATGATGACCATCTCCTTCCACTATCCTTGACCATGCTGTTTTTGTTACTATTGCTCGGTAGTATAGATTAAGGTCTGGTATCGTGATGCCACCTGCTTCACTCTTCTTGCTAAGGGTTGCTTTAGCTTTTCTGGGTCTCTTATTTTTCCAGATGAATTGCATGACTGCTTTTTCTATTTCTATGAGGAATGTCATTGGGATTTTGATTAGAATTGCATTAAATCTGTATAGTGCTTTTGGTAGTATGATCATTTTGACAATATTAATTCTACAGATCCAAGAACAAGGACGATCTTTCCATCTTAAAAGGTCTTCTTTAATTTCTTTCTGCAGGGGCTGGGGTTTTGGCTCAGTGGTAGAACGCTTGCCTCGCATGTGAGACCCTGGGTTTGATCCTCAGCACCACATAAAAATAAGTAAACAAAAAAAAGATATTGTGTCCATGTATAACTAAAAAAATAAAAAAATAATTTCTTTCTTAAGCATTCTGTAATTTTCCTTGTAGAGGTCTTTCACCTCTTTCATTATGTTTATTCCCAAGTTTTTGGTTGTTTTTTTTTTTTTTTTTGAGGCTATTGTAAAAGGGGTGGTTTTCCTATTTTCTCCTTCAGAGGATCCTTTTTCTATTATGTTCTTTTCCTCTTGCTACCCTGTCAGAATGCCACATTTAATATGTGATACAGATAGGAAGTACTTCTATAGCCCCTCTTGACTGATGTGATACTTTACCTGTGGGCATAAAGAAGAAATATGAATGTAGAACAGTTTTGCTTCACCATGGCTTGCTCTTCATTGTAAATGTTATCTTCTCAGAATTCTACATATAACAGATACTGCCCATAAGATAGTTATCAAATAAAATGTGTAGTGCAGATGTGAGGAAAAAGTTGAATTCATTGGGATGATTTTTCAAAAAGTGTATTAATAAATATACGCAGTTTTTAAGGCTTCCCTAAATTAGATGTGAAAATAATCAGAATATTGTTGCTTTCATCTTAGAGTAAGCTGGACAACATGTAGATATGTAAATCTATGAAGCGTATAGCAAAGTGCTGAATTATATGTAGCAAAGGGTGTAATCTCAGTAGTAGCAAGCTTGCCTAGCACAATGGGAAAGACCCTGGGTTTGATCCCCATGAACCACACATACACACACAAAGTACAGTAAAAAACAATTTAGATCTGACATGTACTTTTCATCCTCAAATTACTCACAAGATTATATCCCCAAAGTTTAATAATAAGTTGATTCAGTCTTTGATGTCATAGGCTAACTTTATAACAATTGTTATAAAAACCTGTGGTTTTCAACCCTGGAGACATTTGGCAATGTCTGGAGACATTCTTGATTGTAACAACTTGGTGGTGGTGGTAGGGTGCTGCTAGCATGTAGTGAGTTGAAGCTGGGGATGCCACATACCGTAATATACAAGATAGTACTCTCTCCCTTACCCCATACACACCAAAAAATTATCCAGTCCAAATGTCAATAGTCTAATGTTAAGGAACTCTGCATAGACATGTTCAAGGTTCCAGCGCAGCCTAAAAAATTGTATTTAACCCTTAATATTTCTTACAAACCCTAACTAACGCTTCGCACCAACAGTACCATATCATTTATTGTTTAAAATTACTCTGTTTCCACAGAAAAGCACTCCTTAAATTTCAGGTTGGTATACTGAAGTTATTTCATTATTGGGGCACAGAGAACAGTTATGCTCATGATGTGATAAATTTCCAATACCTCTGTCTGTTTTTCTTAACTTTTCATATGTGTCAATCTTTGGCAGTCTATAGGATGGGGGATTGCCTGTTCTTTCAGTATTGTATTTTGAAAATAATACTTTTATGTCCTTTAAAACTTAAAAATGATCAATTGATATATCAATTTTTCAAATGTTAATTTAGAAATGAGAATAGTTTAATGAGTCTTCAGTTTTTTAGTACCTTGTAACTGATTTTTTCCCCCTCATTGCTACTGGGGATTGAATCCAGAGCCTTGCATATGCTAGGCAAGTAGTGTACCACTGAGCTACATTCCTTAGTGCTTTTCATTTTTTAATTTTGATACAGGGTCTCCCTAAGATGCCCAGGATGGCCTTGAACTTGTTATTCTTCTGCATCAGTCTCCCGAGTAGGTGGGATTTTAGGCATGTGCTTATCATACCCAGCTAACTTTGATTTTATTTACAGGCTCAGGAGAAGGTCTGGGGAAAATAATCCAGAGATTTCCACAGAAGGACTGGGATGATACACCTTTTCCACAGGGAATTGAATTGGTAAGTTGATGTTGTATTATTATACTTTTATAATTATATTTTTCTTTTTCTGTTTACATTATCACATTTCTTATTAAATAATTTGATGATTTATCTGCAATGTAGTCTTAGAAATAATTTTCTTCCCTCCAAGGTCTGTAAATATAATCCCCTTTAAATATATTGATTCTGGAATGCCTGTTATGCTATTCTTTTTTTCCTACTTAAATTTATCCCTAACATTACAAGTGAAATTGATGATCTTTATTGCTCAGGAACAGAAAAATCCCTCTGATTCCTTAGTGAAAATCTTAGCCTAAGTAGTTTCAGGGATTATTTATTACTAGACAAAATTTATTTTATTATTTTTCCTGAAATTTCCTGGTTAGTGTTTTAGTGATCAACAAAATAAAAAAAACAGACAAAAAGAAACCAAAAGTTTGTTTAATGGTGGCCAGCCATGGTTTGAGTTTGGTCTTGAAATCATAAATCTAAATTCTTTTATTTTTAACTACAGTGTTTGTAGGTTACTTTATTAATAGTGTAATTCAACTGACTTTGGGGGAGGAACAATTAGACATTTTAAAGGAACTCAGTGGTTGAATATAGTTTATGATAGCCAGGTCGTTTTATCTGGTGGCAGATCCAAGGTGGTAAAACAAGGGACTAAAAAGACTTTGTAAGATGACTTTAAAGTTTGGTTCTACACAAGTTTGGTTCCATTCAAGAAAAAGAGAAGAGGGGGAGGAGAAGATTATTAATATTTTGTTTATGCACACACACACATTCAAGAAGTTTCTGTTGAAAGAATATTCAGTATAATGTGATAGAAGTGTAGGCTGTAGAGCAGATTGCCTGGGTTGAAATCCCAGTTGCATTGTATGGACTTTTGACAAGTTAATTAACTTCTTTAAATAGCAGAGTCTTCATCTGTAAAATGATAACTCATAGGGTTGTTGTAAAGATAAAGTGGAAAAGATGCATATACAATTCATAGAACAAGTGCTTAATAAATGAGGCAGATGTTATGACTCTTCTTCATCTCTCGCCACCTCACTCAGAGGAAGAATTGTTCATTCTTTTGTTAACTTGTATCAGAAAGGTCTATGAGGAATAAAATTGATGTTGAAAATTATAAGTTTGCTCTTTCTAGCTGATGACTGTGCTATTCTGCTTTACTGAGGATGAAAAATATATTGCTGAACACTTAGTTTTGATTGTTATAACCCAGTCATGTAAAGAAGGCTTTGGTTTTGTAGGCCCACAGAGAGGGTAAGTCTTGAATTTTGGCATTAAAAATAGGGAAGGAATGTAAGGACCCAAGGAAAAGTGACTGTTTGGAGAGCCCTTTGCATTCCTTTCTTTTCTCTCCCACATGCTTTCACATACCAGTAATTGGCCTTACCATGTGAATAAGCAGGCATTTTTATTATAATAGCTTTTAAACCTTGTTTTAGCTAACCCTTTTAGTGCTGACTGAAAAGGTAAATTTGGGTGCTGGGGACATGTTGGAAAGTTTTTTGAGTTCCTTTACATCAAAATGTGGAGGACTAAAGAGGTACATCAATTTGACTGTATGAACAATGAACCACTTTCATAAGTTTTAAGAACAGACTTTGGGCTGGGGATGTGGCTCAAGTGGTGGCTCGCTCGCCTGGCATGCGTGCAGCCTGGGTTCATTTCTCAGCACCACGTACAAAGAAAGATGTTGTGTCCGCCTATAACTAAAAAATAAATATTAAAAAATTCTCTCTCTCTCTCCTCTCTCACTCTCTCTTTAAAAAAAAAAAAAGAACAGACTTTATGGGGGTAGAAACAAATTATCATAGCTCTACAGCTAGGACTGAGAAAGGATACTTTTTATCTTTTGAGAGTCAAGGAAATAGATGTTTGTGATACCTCTGAGGCAAGGGAGAAACATATATTGATTTTACTACTTAGTAAATGGATATTTTTTATTTTTATTTTGTATGACAGATACTGGCATGTTCAAATGCTACTAGTTTCTGTCCAATAATGGGGTGGAGTTGTGTGCTGCTGGATTAGTGAAATCGAGGTGTCAAGAGGTAGATAGAATTTTTTCTCATCTAGATGACTTTTTGACTGATTCTTAGTATACCATTTAAAAAATTGGGGGCCAGATTAATACTTAAATGATAATTGATTTGTTGGATTATGTTGAAAATGTTCCTATTCCCCACGATTTTTCATCATTGATAGCAATTCTGATTCTTTTTTAAAAATTAATTTTATTTTTTATACAAATGGAGTACAACTTCTCTGGCTGTACATGATGTAGAGTCATACCATTTGTGTAATCATACCCGCACATAGGGTAATAATGTCCATCTCATTCTACCATATTCCCCTCCCCATAAACCCCCTCCTTCCCCTCCCCTCCACTCTGCTCAATCCAAAGTTCCTCCATCCTCCCCACCCCAATTATGAATCAGCATTCACTAATCAGAGAAAACATTTGGCCTTTGGTGTATTGGGATTGGCTTTCTTTGTTTAGCATGATATTCTTCAACTCCATCCATTTACCTGTAAATGCCATAGTTTCATTCTTCTTTAAGGCCGAATAATATTCCATTGTGTGTGTGTTTGTGTGTGCATATGTGTGTGTGTGTGTGTATGTGTATATATGCCACAGTTTCTTTATTCATTCATCTGTTGGCAGTTCTGACTATTTATGTCTGTTGTGCTTTGTCAATACAAAATAGATTTATTTTGCATCTATTAAAGCTATTTTATTTGCATCTACTAGTTTTTTTTTGTTTTTGTCTTTTCATTTATAACGTTATACTATTCTTTGATATTAGGTGTAATTTTTGCATATGCACAACAATAAGTTAGACAACTGTGGTATACTATGTGATCCTGAGTAACTTTTTAAACTTCAAGAGCCAAAGGCAGACGTAGTAAAAGTTTAGTCTTAATTGATCTGGTTTAGTCCCTAAATGGTTTGTTGATTCTAGGGTATTAGTGACCCTTTTCTGAAGACATACAGAAAAAAACCATATCCTTTACAAGATGGATTGACTTTTAGCATGTAGCATTAAGGTTAATATCTAACAGTTGTATACCATTGATAGACTATGATATACTAACATAAATTAGATAAATGATAACAATATGTTAATTTGCAAATAAGTACATTGAGGCTTAGAAAGTTTAAATAATTTCGGCAAAAATCTAACAGGTAGAATGCAGCAGAGCTAGTATTCAAACCCAGATCTTCTGACTCTTAGTTTTAGCCAAGATGTGGGAATATTCTTGGAGTTACACGTTAAACTATGTAAGCATTTGCATTTTAGTGTAAAAGCAGAAACTTTTACTCTGAAAACAGAGTTCTATAATTTGTAAGAACTGAGATTGAAAAATGTTAAGAGAATGCTGATTCTGTTAGTCAAGTTTTCATCACTATAAAAAATGCATGACACAGGCTATTTATGAAGAAAAGAAATTTTATTTAGTTCACAGTTTTGGAGGTTTAAACTCCAAACAGTATAGCACAGGGTCTGTGGTAAGGGCTGCCTCTTGACTATATCACTTCATGGCACATATAGCCATGGGAGGAGTGCATACAGAAGCAAGCCATTACAACTTCAACCAGGATCAGAGAGAATGAGAGGGGTCAGTGTTGTTCTTCTCATAACAACCCTCTCATGAGAAGTACTAAGGGCTTATATGAGAAATCCTCATGCCCCAGCGATTTAAGAACCTCCCATTATGACCCACCTCTTAAAGGTTCCATCACCTCCCAAAAGCAGTACCCTGTAGACTAAAGCTTCATTCACAATGAACCCTTGGGGGACACCCAAATTATATTCAAACCATAGCACTGCATTACTAAGTACAGATCAACTTTACCTGTTTATTTTATCTGAGGACAAATATGGGTTCAGAGTATAATATTTTATCGAAATTATTTTCTGTTGCCACTTCTTGTTCCCAGGCAGTATATATTTGATATCCTTAAATTCTAAATGAAAGATTATATGTTCATCCTGAAGATTAAACTTTATAATTTGTGAAAAAGGAATTTAGGCATTCATTTATAATAAATCAAATCTCAAGCTTAATTTAGAGGATGCTGAATTTATTCTTTCCGTTTTTACATAAAGAAATTGCCTTCTATTTAGAAATGGTGAACTTCAGTTTGGACAGATTTTAAAAATAAAAATATGAAAATAAGCTAAACCAAACATAATGACTACTTTTCCAATTCTAGGATATTTTTGTCTTTTTCTTGTGCTTTTTAGGTATACACAGAAACCACAGACAGTCATATAAATAAAGTTACAGTTAATTTTAGTGACAGTATTTCAAAGAAAATTAAAGAATTGTTTTCCAGAAGCATTCTATGGCTAACAATCTATTTATGATCATGGGAACAAATGTTTTTATTGGCTAAGCCTTGTATGTCAGCAAAACAGTATTGTTTTGGCCCTAACTCCTTTTTAAGATGCTGTCTCAGAAGTGAATATTTCATAATTCAGAAAATATGCCGTAATCTTCACTGAACGACTATACTGAAGCATTAGTAACATATCTGATTTTCTTAGAACACTAAACTACTGTGATAAATACATTTTGTAGCTTGAGAAAAATAAACAGAATTTCCAAATTTGAGGTTATAAAGTAATTAGTTCAGTTATTTAAATATACATTAATGATTTGAAAGTCTTTAGTATGAATCCAGTCTTCTATAAGATAGCTGAGGGAGAAGAGAGAAATAAACTGGTATTCATCATTCTGCAGATATTGCTTCAGTATGAGATGCTATAGGAGAAATAAGCATAGGTACCATGTAATGCTTTAATTCTTTAAGCTGTTTAGAATGAGATGAATATAACAAATGGGATAGTAGTCATCCATTGACCTAGATATAAATTCTGTTTGGTCAGGGAACTGAGTGTATAAAGGATGAAAGATAATTTTGTTTCTGAGGAGAAATATGCGTGAAAGGAGAATGAAAGGTTGTAAACAAATTGCATGACAGAATTGACATTTACAAAGATTTTGAAAGTTTGGAGTTATGTGCCCTTTATCTAAGAAGATGAAATATAATAGGTAAACATGCAAGTTCCATTAGGTAAATATAAAAAAACTGGCTGTACAAGTCATTACTTAGAATAAAGATGAAAAAGATGCCAGCCAGAGAGATTTGAGAAACACAAGAAGCTAGCTTAAAAAAAAATTATAGAAGGGACTAGGGTTGTGGCTCAGTGGTATATAGCACTTGCCTTGCATGTGTGAAGACCTGGGTTTGATCCTCAGCACCAAATAAATAAATAAATAAATAAATGATATTGTATCCATCTACAACTAAAAAAATTTTTTTTTAAATCATAGAAGGTATCTATGAAAGATACTGGTGGTAACATCCAGTTATCTATAGTAGGAGGCTGGCAGACAAAGCCTAGAAGTGTGCTTAGAAGACTAGAACCAAAAAGAGTTTTACTCCAGAGAAACTTTATTCAATCACTAGTGGGGCTAAAAGTTCCAACCTTCTAATCACATAGTTGCTTCCTCTGGTGACCAACCCCCATCCTGAAGCTCTCTATGTCCACTTGAACCATTAGTTACTTCATTAGCAAACCAACAGTTTAAGGAGCTCTGTTCCAGGATATAGGAACAAAGACCAAACATTTACTAATTATTATACCAAAAAGACTCTTATTAATGATGTCAAAAAAGAAAGTGGTCAAGAAAAATTATAATAATGGAAAGATCTTTTCTCTTTGCACTAAATTGGTTCTTTTTTGGTGGGGGCAGGTACTGGGGATTGAACCCAGGGGTTTTTAACTACTAAGCTATATCCCCAGCCCTTTAAAAAACATTTTATTTAGATACAGGGTCTGGCTGAGTTTCTTAGGGCCTCCTTAAGTTGCTGCAGCTGACCTTGAACTCACCCTCCTCCTGCCTCAGCCTCCTGAGTCCCACCACAACTGGCTTGGAATAAAACTCTTCAAAATAGTATATCACTATGCTGAGAAAGTAGAAAGTCAAATAGCAAGAAGCTTCATTTTGGTCTTATAGGTTTCCCTTGGGTTTATGGACTCTCAGAATATCATTTGGACCTTGTGTATTTTGCTTTTTACCTTTAATGAACAGGAGGGCAATCTAGCAACTGTTCAGCTAGGAATGCAAAGCTTTCCGAGGTGTTAAATGTTTTGCCTGATGCCAGGTCATCTTCTGCAAATAAAATTTTTGGTATTTTCAGATCTGTGGGATAATTTTGACAATAAGACTTTTTACTTGAAGTCTTGATTGCTGTGGATAGGAGCCAACCTTAGGTATTAAAAACATTATATGTGAAAGATTTTATGATATGGAAGAAAGAACATTGAAAGAACTCTGGGATTTTATGTATCTATTGGTGTGTGTGTGTATGTGTGTGTGTGTGTACACATATAAACAATTTGCTTATACAAAGCAGTAGCTTCTTAGCAGAGCATCCACTTTCTAGGTCATACAATCTATTTTCAGAAGTATGTAGAGAATGATAGTTTTATACTAGAAGGTTTCTACCAACCCTCTCCCACCCATTCTTGGTCTAATAAAATTCTTTAATGATACAGACGTCCTATTTAATATAAAATATGTTCACATATTTCTGAGTTTATTTTTGTGCAGTGTTCCCAGTTATGGATATTATTGTCATTCTTTACGATTTGGCCTAACTTAAAGTACCTTTAAACTCACAAGAATAACTTGCAGATGTGTCATTTTAAAAAGTAAAGTATTTGGTGGCCTCTAGTGGTACTTATGTGTCTATAAAAAGTTACTAATATCACCAAGACATAAAATTTTAAAATTACTTAGGTGACATAAGCAGATGTGTTTATTTGTCGAAGAATTATTTTAGTTTTTGAGAACTAAAATTTTATTAATAAGTTATAAATTTATCAGTGATGTGGCTATGTCTGTCTACTATTGTAGCAAATTATCATTTCTGGACTTCACTTACCTTCAAGAAATGCCTTGGAATTATACACGTATATCTTCATTGGAAGTATTTCAATGTAGCTTATACTGAATGTTTAATAATAGTTTACTATTGCATTGCACTCAGATGAAGGGAGATGATAGGAATGATTTCTGAAATCTTAAATAAAAGCTAAAAATAACATTAACATTACATATATTAATCATAAAGATAATAGTCCTTAGTAAAGTTTATTTAAATAGCTAATTCTGACTAGCTTAAAGCCATTTTAAGTTAGGCCAAGAATTATCTGGAATCCAGACTATATATGGAAATTTAGATCATTTCAAAAGTTGGGAAAATTTGTATAGAGTCAATATTTAGAAAGCCAAAGAGAAAATGACAGTTTTAGGAAATTAAATTTATTTAAAGTGCTGAAATTCATTTCCATTCTAAAAATAAGAAAATCTAAAGAGATTTAATAGCTTGTTCAGTCTCATATAGCTGTTTAGTAGTTGCTAAGGTGATAATAAAACCCTGGTCTTTTGACTCTCTGTTAAATTTTTTCTAACTAAAATAAAATACTAATTGAATAAGAGGAGGAAAGCTGATTTTGAAAAAAATTCCCAGCTACTTCAAATTTTTTTAAAATTAATAAGTCTTAGATTCTTACCCAGGGCCTCGTGCATGCTAGGTGAACACTCAACTGCTGAGTCACATTCTCAGCCCTCAACTGGAGATTCTTTTAGACTGATTTAGTCCTCCTTAAAAGTCTTAGAAGATACTTAATTTCACATGAGTATTTACTTGCATTAATATTCTTCTACCTAGATACTGTCTGTAATTTTATCTCCTAGATCAGCCTGTTGCTTATTGATGACAGTGAAAACTTTGAGCAAAATGACCATGTCATTCTGGCAATTCTTCATAAAAGTGAATAATTGTTTTCTGAACATAAGAAAATACTAAAGGTGGAGCCCAGAAACTAATAATTTAGGGTCACTGGTGGCTTTTTAAAAAAGATCCTTATATAACTGGCTTTTAAGAACTTATATATTTTTTTGGTAGTTTTCTCATTTGTCCAGAATTTTGCTTTAAAATTTACAATTATTTTGACTATTTAGGTATGATTTAATGTAACTTTATTCAGTTAGCAGTATTTTTGAATGATTACTAGGTGTCAAGTATTGAGATGGTTTAGTTATTTAAGATAGAACTGAACCAAATAAAATTCTTTTCTTTTTAAAATTTCTAGTGAGAGTAACTGGCACTGACCATAGCAAACAGGTAAATTATATAGTGTGTGATCAGTACCATAAAATAATTACTATAAAAACAAGAAAGCAATAATAGGCAGAATAATGGCCTATTATTAATTTGTAAATAAATAAGCAGCCAGTTATTTGTTTCTGTTTGCTGCACAGAATCCTAGGAAAGGAGATGAACTAGGTTAAATAGCTTTTAGCAATTTGTTTACTTTTTATATTATCGAGCAAATTAAAAGTATATGCTTTTAAGCTTATTGAATTATTTAAAAAATCTTTAATATAAAATATGGCATATGAAGTTCATAAATGATCAGTTTCTTGGCTTAAATTAGCTATTTCAGAGTTAATAGGTAGCCTATTTATTATACAGATTTTAAAAAAATATTTGTATTCCATGTAAAGGTAGAGAAAAAGGATAGAAAATGCAGAGTCAAACTTTTGCAGTTTATCATTAAAGTAAGTTAAGTACAAATATGAAACTAACTCTGTATCTGAGCAGTTGTTTAACTGGTAGGAGACTTTTCAACAGGGAATTTTATGGAAAAAATGATTCTTCGTACTCTCAAGGGATTTCCCCCCAACTAATAGTATACAAAATATTTCATTTGAGGATTTATCTTTTTAATACAAATCATAGATGTAATCACTCTTTTTAGATTCATGTAACTCTTAGTATATAATATACAGAAATATAGAAACAAGGTTAATTTATCCTTTAAGATCACTAATGTTGGCCTATTCTCTCTCACTCATTTTTCCCCCCCCTGCCTGATAAAGATTTGTATAAAAAGGCTGACAGGAAGATCATGATGCAGCCTATGGTTATTGATAGACATTTCTTTAAAAGTCCTTCCTGACACAGAGTATGAACCTTGCTTAAAATTATCACTGGGGTAATGATGAAAATGTTGTTGAGTATTAGGGTTTGGAAGAAACCTTAAAGATTTCCTGGTCAAATTCCAATCTTTTGATGATTAAATCAGTTTGTATGCAATACTCTTGTCAAGTGGTCATCTAGTTTTGGTTATTGTTAAATACTTAACAGTGATCTTTTCAACTTAAAGTGTTTTCTTAGTACTTGTTACATTCTGGCCAAGGTGTTAGGTGCTAGGAATACAGATGTGGTCCAGGCTCATAAACTCATAAAAAGTAGTGTTTTCATGGTAATGATGAACTTTCTTTTGTATGTGTATTCAGCTTTATATATAGTCTTATATACATTATCTTCAAAGATCTTTTTTTCCCATGAATTTGAGAATTAACCTGATCTGTGCTAAAAGTCTAATTGTTAGTGTGCTTGAAAGTACTATGAAATCTTTTTCCAAATGCCTGTTTGCTAGATTTGTATTAAAATACATACATACTCAAATTTCTCTAAGAGTTACAAGTCCTAAAATGTTTGGATGTGTCAAAAAGTTATAAATGTAGAGCTCTTAATGTAATTAAATTGAATTTTCTGAAACTTATATAGAGCAGAATGTAGAGTGTTGTGGTCCCATTTAAGTACATTATGTGAAAGGTGAGATTTATTTTTAGATACTCTGTCTAGTTGAAGTGGTTAAGATGGGAACTTGATTCTGTGTAGTGCTGGATTATTTATTTATTTATTTATTTATTTATATTTACTGTGACAATGTAATTTTAGCATTTCAAAAATAAATTCCAACTCTGGAAAATCTTTGTACCTTATTTCTTCAGCCTTTCCAAATGATATTCCAACTCTGGAAAATCTTGGATGCTATTTCTGATTAGTTTTGTAACAGATCATATTCAAGATTGGAAACCAGTCTATTACTAGTAGAGCCATGAGTTTTTGCTAGTGCTCTGGCAGCCAATTTTTAGAGGTGTTAATTGCAGTGCTATAAGAGTATGAGAACATGGTAAGGTATCTAATCCATTTTATACTGGATTAATATCTGTGGCAATTTTTTTTCTTTGTGTTATGTAGGGAATAGAACTGAGGAACTTTTGTATGTTAGGCAAGCTTTCTACCATTGAACTCCTTGGGCAAGTTTCAAATACTAATTGCCATGTATTTTATAATCTCAGATTACCCATAGCCTTTTTGGTCACATAGTAATTCCTTATTTATGGAGGCAGTTGTTTACCTAAAGACTAAAGTCATTTATTTATATTGTCAGTTACCAAGCATTGGGAAGAAGCATTTCTTCCAGATTAAAAACAGAGATTTAATTAATTAATTAATTATTTGGTGCTGAGGATTGAACCTGGTGCTTCACACATGCTAGGCAAATTCTCTACTACTGAACCACAACCTCAGCACCCCCAAACAGAAATTTTAAAAGAAAAAAAAATTAAAGGAAAAAAATAAATAAATAGGAGGAGCTAAGTTATAGGTCAGACTTCACCATCACCTCTTTCTTTTTGCCTCTCAAGAGAAAGAACAGAAGATTTTTTTGTAGTCTTTTTTAAAAAAATTTCAACTGTCTCAGTGACACCCAGTGGAATTAAGGAGGATTAAAGGAAGCACTCTGCTCCCTTGAAGGTTATATAAATTATGATTATGATAATTGAACTGACAGAACTCCACCCTCAAGTATAATAAGTGTTAAAAGGCTAGTTGATCCAAATATCCTCCTTCCCTGTGGATTCTGTTTTCAGTGCTAAAATTTTGAAGACTCAGCATTTCATTTGAATAAAAATGTTAGTGATTCCTTTTTTGTTTACTTGAAAGTTTTGCTTATTTGTGTTTGGCATATATCTGGAAGGGAAATAATATATATGCTAGAATGATAGACTCAATAAAAAATAATATATATGCTAGAATGATAGACTCAATAAAATTAACTAATGGGAAAAGGCAAATTATTTTAATTATGTCCCATAAAACTGTGATCTATGCAGTTCATGTGAAAATGATCTAACTGTTTTATTAATAAGGTTGGCACGAGCTCTTAGCTTTTTAAAAAGCTCTTAGCTTTTTGACTGTGGAATATCCAGGATGTTGATAATAGGAGTGGAAAAGGAGTATTAATTAATGGGTTTGGTTGAATGGTCAAATGAATGTTGAATGCACGGAGGGACCAAAGTTATCTCACAGATTCAGATTAATGTACCCAAAGAGTAGCAGCATCTTGACAGAGAAGTGAGAAAGTAGAAATAATTTCAGCTTTCCTCAGTTTAATTCTCTAAAAAAACTTAAGGTGTATGTAACACCTAGAAAGACAGCTTTGTAAAGTGGTTATGATCATTGACTCTAGAACCAGACTTATTAAGTCTTAGTTCTAGCTTTTCCATTTATAATTTTATAAACTTGAAGAAATTATTTAAAGGCTGTGTGTCTTTTTTCATTAGAAAAGTTTAAAAGAACTAAAAATAGTATCTAATGTGTAAGCCCTCTGGGTTCCATCATTTGTATAGCTCCCCCATACTGTATCTCATAATCTTAATAGAATTGTTATGAAGATCAAATTAATTAATACACATAAAATATTTAGAATATTTTACATAGTAGCGTTGTAAATATTAGCTATTGTTAATATTGTTGTCATGATTAAAGCATGTTTTCCAAAATAATGCTGTGATTTTAGTATAAAACCTAATAACAAAAAGGATTTTTTTCATTTATAATAATTCTGGGAAGCTTCATTTTCTTTTTTACCTGCTCTCTCAAATTTGTAGAACCAGTGTGTGCAAAATTAGTTGTGCATTTTAATTATTAAATCTTTGTTTATTTGGGGAAGTGAGAGAGTAGGTCGTTGAAAATGTGTTATTACTATAATTAAACTTTTTTGATTATTTTAAAGTGTCATTTTGAAAATGATTATTTTCTGCTTTTTGTCACCCTCATCTAGACATGGTTCTAGCTTAAGTTCAAAGCTTTGATTTCAGCTTTCATTTTTTTCCTGTTAGTCTTTACTTCATGTCATTAGCTTTGTACTTCAGTGAATTTATCTGGTCCTTTGAATTGTTCTATATATTTTATGCTTATCTCCATTCTCATGAATTCCCTAGTGTTCTCATGAAACCTATAGGAAGCAATTTGCTTTTTCAGGGGAACTAAAATTATCCTAAAGACTTATCTGGAAAAGCATCCCCCCAACCCGCCCACCCCCCTGCAGAAATTTGCAGATTAATGGGATTTTTTGGGGATGGGGGTGGGGTCAGGGTAGCAGTACTGACTAAACCCAGGGCCTTACACATGCTAGGGAAGCATTCTACTACTGAGTTATAAATCCAGCCCCTCAAAGGGACATTTTGAGGAAAGTTCTTAGATTCTACTTTGCATGAAGTGGAAAGGTTGAAGAACATTGCTATTTATTGAACACCATGGACTGTTTTTAAGCACTACACATAAACAGGACTGTCCCTCATTATTCTGTATGCTAACTCTTAAACTATATTTAACTGTATGCTAAGGGTTTTTGAATTTGGGGATGGTGCTACTGATATTTTGGTTCTGATAATTTAGCTACTAAAACTTGTGACTGTTGATTTTATAAAAGAAAGAGAAAATAGTGTATTTAAAATGGTTTCCCTACAATCATTCTCTTGCCCAACTACATTCTGGTATTCTTTGCTGAAGAAAAAGCAGTGGCACTTTAACCAGATGCAAGGAAGAAGAGCCTTACACAGTTTTAAACCCTGAGTTCTTATTTCAGAGATACAGTAGAGAGATTACATTGAATCTGTAGTTTATTCTGGATAGTACAGATACTTCAACAAATTTTCCATTTATGTCTTCACTCTCTTTCATTGGTGTTTTATAGTGTTCCATAAACAGACTTTTTTCACCTTCTTGGTTAAATTTATTCCTAAGTGAACCTTAATTTCTTTTTCAGGTAGTTTGTTGTTAGTATATATTTGAAACACATCTGACTTTTTATATGCTGTAGTTTTACTAAATTTGTTTAATAGTTCTAACATTTTTGGTGAAGTCTTTCAATGTGTAAAATTATGTTATCAGCAAACGAAAAGGATTTTACTTCTTCTCTTCTAACTTGGATGCTTTTCATAACTTTTTCTTGTCTAATTGCTCTAGCTAGGACATTTTAAGCCCATGTTTAATAGAAGTGGTGAGAGTTGGCATCTTTGCTTGTTCCTGATGTGTCAGCTTTTCACCAGTGAGAATGGTGTTAGTGGTGGTGGGCTTGACATTTGTGGTTTTATTATGTTGAAGTACATTTCTTCTATATTGTATTTATTGAGAATATTGGATTTTGTCAAATGCCTTCTTCTTCTTCTTCTTCTTTTTGGTACTGGGGTAGAACCCCAGGACCTTGTGCATGCTAGGGAAGTGCCCTACCACTGATCCATATTTCTAACCCTTTGTAAATTTTATTTTGAGACAGGGTCTCATTAATTTGCCTAAGCTGGCCTCAAACTTGTGATCTTCCTGCTCAGCCTTTCAAATATACAATTACAGACATATACCACTGAGCCTGACTTGTCAAATGCTTCTTATGGGTTGTGATTGTGGCTTAGTGGTAGAGTGCTTTCCTTGCTTGCATGACACACTGTGTTTGATTCCCCAGTACCACATTAAAAAAAAAAAAAAAAAGAAAAGAAAAAAGAAAAGAAAAGAAAGAAAGAAAGAAAAACTAAATAAACAAAATAAAGGATAAAAATAAATTTTTTTTTCAACAACTAAAAATATTTTAAAAAATGCTTCTTGAGTATTCATTGAAACAAACTTATATTTTAATTCTGTTAGTGTGGTATGTTACATTTATTGATTTGCATGTTGAACATCCTTCACCCCTAGGATGAATCCTACTGGATTATGACATGATCTTTTCAACACGAGTTGGTTGCTAACATTTTATTGAATATTTCTTTGTCTATCTTTATCAGAAATGTTGATCTGTAACTCTTTATTACAGTATCCTCATCTGAGAGTAAAGCTGGCCTTATAAAATGAATTTAAAAGTGTTCCTTTTCAGTTTTTTTTTTTTTTTTTGTGGGGCGGTGTTTGAGAATGATTGGTACAAAATTTCAGTAGATGGGTTAGGGATATAACTCAGTGGTAGAGTGCTTGCCTAGCATGCATGAGGCCCTGAGTTCAATTCCTGAGCACTATAACAACAAAATGTTGGTAGAATTTGTCAGTGAATCCATCAGGTCCTAGACTTTTCTTAGTTGGAAGATCTTTGATTATTGATTCAGTCTTATTGTTCTTCTGCTTAGATTTTATGTTGTTTCATGATTTTATTCTAATAGATTTCTATTTCTAGGAATTTGTGCATTTCTTCTGGATTATCCAATTTATTTTCATATACTTGTCCATAGTAGTCTCTTAAAGATTCTTTGTATTTCTGTGGTATCAGAAATCTTCAATTTTTGATTTTATTTGAATCTTGTCACTTTTTTTCTTAGTCTATTTAAAGACTTGTCAATTTTGTTTTATCTTTTTGAAATGGTACCTGTTAGTTTCATTGATTTTTATTGTTTTACTGATTGCTATTTCATTTATTTGTTCTAAGTATGCTTGGAAAAAATGTTTCTTCTATTGCTGTATAATATAGTATATATGTTCTGTATATACTTGTTAGGTCCAATTCGTCTAATATGTAGTTCAAATTTAATGTTTTGACTTGCTGATTTTCTGTCTGGATGGTATGTCATCCTTGAGAGAGGAGTGTTGGAAATTTCTATTATCGTAGTATTTTATTGTTGCCTATTGCTGTCTCTTTGTCCTTTCAGATTGTTAATATTTGTTTATGTATTTAGGTATTCTGATGTTTGATACATATGTACTTAATAAGTACTATGCTCTTTTTATATATTGACCTCTTTATATAATGACATTTTGTCTCTTATGACAATTTTTGACATAAAGTCCAATTTGTCTAATTGATAGAAATATAGATACTCCAACTCGCTTTTGGTTTCCACTTGCCTAGAATAACTTTTGCCATCCCTTCACTTTCAGGCATGTGTGTCCTTAGAGGTAATGTGAGTATCTTATGGGCAGCATGTAAATTGGGTTTTATTTTTTAATCTACACTGTCATTATGTCTTTTGATTTGAGCATTTAGTCCATTTACATTTAAAGTAATTAGTGAAAGCTAAGCACTTGCTGTTTAGTTAATTGTTGTCCAAATATTTTCCAGTTCATTTGTTTCTTTTCTTTTGTAACTAACTTCCCTTATGATTTGATGACTTTCTTTAGTGATATGCTTTGATTTTCCCTTCCCCAACATAGGTGCAGTTGCTTTGTGGTTACCATAGAGCTTACATATATCATTAAAATTAAAATAATCTATTTCAAGCTGATAACACTTTTACTTCAATTGTGAACAAAAACTATACCAGCACTAAGTATGTTGGTATATGCATGTAATCTCATCTTCTCTGGTGGGTAAAGTAGGAGGATCACAAGTGTAAGGCCAGCTGGGCAATTTAGCTAGACCATGTCTCAAACAAACAAACAAACAAAAATTTTTTTTAAAGGAAAAGAACTGAGGATATATCTTAGAAGTAGAGCACTTGCCTAGCATTTATAAGGCCCTGAGTTCAACCTCCAGTATCTCAAAAACAAACAAAAACATTTCTATACTTACATTCTCTACATACTTACTGAGTTCACAGTTTACTTCATTTTATATTTTGTATTAATAAATTATTATAGCTATTAAATATTTTTTCTTTCAATCTTCGTAGTAGAGTTAAAAGTGATTTAAATACCACTATTTAACATTTTACTTTGGCTATAGAACATTTTACTTTGGCTGCATATTTAACATTTACTAGGGAGTTTCATATATTTTCATGTTACCAATTAGTGTCCTTTTGATTTTGATTAAGAAACTACTTTTAATGTTTTTGTAAGGAGGGTATAATGGTGATTGAATCCTTCAGTTTTTTTTTTTTTGTTTGTTTGTTTGTTTGATGTGATCTGGTAAAGTCTTTATCTCTCCTTCATTCTGAAGGACATTTTTGCTAGGTAAAGTATTCTGTTTATCAGTTTTATTCTTTTAGCATTTAAATATATTCATTCCACTCTTTCCTTGCTGAAGGTTTCTGCTGAAAATTCCACTAATCCTTTGATGCAAAGTTTCCCTTTTATGTGATGAGATGTATTGCTTTTCCCTTATTGGTTTCATAATTTTTCTTTGTCTTTCACTTTGACCGTTGGTTTACAATTTGTCTCAGTGAAATCCTCTTTGGATTGTTTGTATTTGGGGGCATTTAAGACTCATTTACCTAAAGATTTGGATCTCTCTGAATATTTGGGAAACTTCCAACCTTGTTTCTTTCTTTCTTTTTTCTTTTTCTTTTTTTTTTAGTTGTCAATGGACTTTTATTTTTATTTACTTACATGCAGAGCTGAGAATTGAACCCAGGGCTTTACACATGCTAGGCAGGTGCTCCACCACTGAGCCACAACCCCAGCCCCCAACTTTGTTTCTTTAACTAAACTTTCTACCACTTTCTGTATCTCTTCTGCATCTTTGATCCCATAATTTATATATTGTTTCTCTTGGTGGTATCACATTCATCCCATAAACTTTCTTTAATTCCTTTCATTCTCTTTTTTAAAACCTCTGACAAAATAATTTCAAATGACCTATTTTCAGGTTCACAGATTTTTCTGTTTCATCAAGTCTTCTATTGAAGCTCTCTGTTGCATTTTTATTTTATTCATTCTTCAGTTCTATAATTTCCTTTAAAAAATGAGTTTTCTTTGTTTAACTTCTTATTTTGTCCATGAATTGTCTTCCTGATTTTCTTGAATTTTCTGTGTTCTCTGTAGCTTGTCAAGTTCTGTTAAAACAATAATTTTGAATTCTTTGTCAGGCAGTTGTAGATCTCCATATTTGGTGTTGGTTACTATAAAATTATTGTGTCCTTTTGATAATATCACATTTGCATTTTTTTCCCCATGTTCCTTGAAGTCTTGCGTGGCTATCTTCCCATTTAAAGAACCAGCCACTTTCTCTAGTTCTTACTGATAGCTTCAGGAGAGAAATATCTTCATTAGTTATCCAGAATAGGGATTCAAAGGTTTCACTCATAACATTTTCTATAGATATTCCTATTCCATCCACCTTGTTCCCTCTTGAGGAACATTTCTTAAGATACTGTGCCTTTCTTGATCCCACAAAGACAGTCTGGGTATCAAAAGCCTCTTATTTATTTCCTCTAGGGTGGTATCCTAAAATGCTCAAGTTTTTATGTTTTTCTCCTGATTGAACAGTCAAACCAGCTAACTGCTTGTTCATCTGCGAAGGTTCACATCTGATATCTGGGGAACACTTTTAGGGAGCTGGCAAGTGTGTAACAAGGAGTGTTAGGTATATAGAATATTTGAGCCATCTATGGGCCTTTTGGAGAGAGATCTACCTGTCAGGTGTCCGAAGTAGCTCATAGGTGGGCCTTTTAATGGAGTCCATTATGTAATTAGTAGGATAGGGGACCATTTGCTGAGTTTCAAGTTCTGATTGCAGTGTATCTCCACCTCTCTTTCCTATTTCCAGTTTCTCCCAGTTCCTCATTTGTGCTTTTCTGTTCAGTATTCAGGGTTGTGTGAGGAAGAAGTAAACCTCTTGGTTAGCATCCTGCATAGTTGGGGAAGTCAACTGCTTTCTCACTATGCTGATGCTGTCACCTGTGGGAGGAATCATGGGCTGAAAACGTCTCTCTTACACTATGCTGCACCACCTTTAGGAGGGTAGATGCAGATAACATGAAACTTTTTGTCCTTTTCAGTGAGTGAGTTCTTGGATGTTTTGCTCCAGTGGTGTGCTGAAAGTTCTCAACTGGACTTCTGGGCTGCTCTAAAGGTATTCTTGTATGTAGATGATTATAAAAACATTGTGCTATGGGGAGATGATGGTTTAAAAAAAATCCCTACTTTTCACCATATGGTGGATGTTACTTCCTTGGGTTTTTATTTACATAAAAGCTTTTCTAAGATATATTTGTTTCATAATATAATTATATAATAGAATTTTTATAAACCAAAATGAGAACTTATAGTTTATTTAAGTTCTTCCATTTCCCTAGCTATTCTAATTTTCCTTGTCATTAGGGAAGGAGTCAGAGAGAAGGAAACTTTAAGAAAGCTCAGACTATACATAAGCTTTCCCTAGTGTTTCTGATTTTGAATGTTCTTGCCATTGGATGTGTATTGCAGAGTTGACTTATGCACCTCTAAGAGTTTCAGCAAAAAGGGAAAGTCCAAATGGAACATGAAAAGGTTATTTAAATAAGTTTTGCTTACAATTAGCTGCTGATAAAATCAGATAAAGGAATTTGAGGATTTTTTTTTGCTTTTTTGAAATTATTGTTTATTTTTAGAAAAGGAATTTAGGATTGTGATTACGGATCAGTGCTGGTTTGCAGTTATACTTCAAGAACTACATTTAAGAACTGAGAGATATAGCTCAGTGGTGGAGTACTTGACCAGCAGGCATGAATCCTAGGTTGGATCCCCAGCACCAAAGAAAAATAAAAGAAGGAACCTGAATATATAGGAGATGGAATTTCAACTTGTTATATAATATCATAAAATCTTTGAGTAAATATGAGAAAAATATTGTTTTTCATGAGAAATATTTCTTTATTTTGGAAGATAGACACAATACCTTTATTTATTTTTTATGTGGGGTTAACTTTCTCTTCTTTTCCAATTTCTTAGGGTGAATGCTAAAGTCATTGATTTGAGATCTTTATTATTTTCTAATAAAGGTGTTTAGTGCCTTAATCTCCAAGCATTACTTTTACTGCATTTAGCAAATAATAAATTGTGTTTTAAATTTATTCAGTTAAAAATGTTTTTAGATTTTCATTTTTCTTTATTATTTGCCCCATGAGTTATTTAGAAGTGTGTTTGAATTATGTGCCTTAATATTTTCGGATTTTGCAAAGACCTTTTAAAAATTGGTTCTTAATTTAATTCCATTGTGGTCAGAGAATGCATTGTGTATACTTTAAGTTGTTTTAAATTTTTGAATGCATTCTTCATGGCTCAGAATATGATCTATATTGTATGCTACTATGTATGTTTGAGGCTATCATTTTTGTTATTCTTGGTACTTATATTTATTCCCGTCTGGTTTTCCTTTAGTTTATCACTACTTCCATTTGACTGTTACCAGAGTTGTCACCAATCTGATTCTGTCAGTCTTCTCTTCCTCGAAAAATTTCAGTTACATTGCGCCATCAGCAAATTTCATTATCTTTAACATGCGGGACAAAAGTCTTACCTTATTTAGCTACAAATAGTCTTCCTAAGAAAGCCCCAACTAGTATCATCATTGTTTTCCATGGCTATTTAGATATTCTGTATTCCATTCATATTGACTTGTTTTTCTTTTCCAATAATTATGGATTTTCAGACTTTTGTGACTTTGTGCCTTTGGTCCTTTGTGACTTAGATTTCCATTTTGAATTATTCTTCCTCCTCAAATTCCCTCTCTTCTTTCTTTTCATCGCCCGATTCTGCTGCACTGTGGAACTCTCTTTGATTCCCTTTGTTAGAATCTACTTCATTCTTGGTTCATTGTTTATATTTTACCATATATTTTTACTTTGGGTGGCATATTTGTATTACTGTCCCCACCTTAGTGTAGAAGTCATTTTATTTTTTAAACTAATCTTTTTAGTCTTTGGAACACAGTAGGCATTTAGTATACTTTCAGATCTAGTTGTGAGAAAATTAATAAGACATTTTGGGGGGATATTGTCTAGTTAAATAAATTTAGTATCCTTAATTTAGCACATGGTTCAAGGTGTTCTGGAATAGTAAAAAATTTTAAGGTATATTTTGGAAGAAAGTGAATTCAAGATTGTAGATTCTATACTTTTTTTTTTTTAATAAGCTTTCAGTCTTATGAATTCTTGGGAATGAAACAATTCTCAGCTCAGTTTTTACTAAATCTTATAGTACTTAAAGGACTGAATTAGATCATGCTATTAAAAAATAAAGAATTTGCAAAAAGAAATGAAAAATAATTTGATAGCTATAAAATTTTACTATTTAGTAAAGATGACATTCAATAATTCATTAGTTTTGATGATTAGTTGGAAAATGAAATTATAAGTGATATAGAAATCATATATATAGTAAAAATAGTGAACCCAAATACAAAGAGGAGGAAAAGTTGAAATTATGTATGAAGCTAGAAATTTCTTCTGTGATATTCACAGCTGCTTGGCCCATAGTACTATATATTATATACATTATATATTTTATATTGCACTACGTTATGTTTACTTTTTGGAGTATTGGGGATTGAACCGAGAGTTCACTGGGGATCAAACACAGAACACACTGGGGATCAAATCCTGGGCCTCACACATGCTAAGGCGAATGCTGTACCACTGAGATATATCCCTAGCCCCTATATTAAATTTAATAATTCAGTTAAATCATGATTAATAAAAATCCACATTTCTTTTAAAACAGCTAATTTTTCATTGTAATATGTACATTTATGCTTTAATTTGAAATAAAGTTTCAGAGATGTTTATTATTTTTATGATTCCTAACTGATTACCTATTGTGAACTTTGTGATCTATATAGAAATGAGTGAATGAGTTATACTTTATCCAAGAAAATAAGCTCTGTATAATAACAGTGTTGAATAGCCCTTTACTATTTTCAAAGATGTTTTAAATTCAGCATTTCTTTGACTTTCAACAACTTTGAGCAGAGAGAAATTAAAAATATGAATATTTGTAATCTTGCAGTCTGTCTACTTATTTTTCAGTGAAAAAGAAGGATTCAGGGGGGTGACTAAGCAAGCAAAAAAAAAAAAAAAATGCCAAGGGATTTTCTGTTCAGCATGACAGAACCTTTGTAGAACTTGACTATATTATGGACACCTTTAGAGGTGTAAAATATGAGTATGTATGTGTGTGTATGTGTGTATGTATGTATGTATACATACAGCTGAATATAGACATTTTCAAAAGTCATGAAGTCCTTGAAAATTAAACATCATGTATTTCAGAATATAAGATTTGATGATAAACATATGAATATGTTTTCCTCTAAGGGAAATGCATGTCAACTTTTAGAATAGAAAGTTGGGAGGAACTCTTTATTATCTAGGAGTCTTATAAGAAATGCTGACTGGTGTTTCTATAATGATTTCACCCCAATTCCAGAAGGTTTAAGTCATATGTGATTATTAGTTTAATACATTAGGTAACCGCTCCCGTTGTGCCCTTCTCCTTATTTGGTCATTTAATCTCCCATTTCATGCCTGTTCTTGTTTTTACATAGTTGACCTATTCATATACACCTGGTGAGGGGATGTGTACACACGTGTGTATACACACACATATACACACACACACACACACACACACACACAATGCTTCCATCTTAACTGCTATACTTAAAGAATATTTTTAAATAATTTTTGAACTGATTGTTAAGCTGAATTCCTTCATCCAGGTATAAAATGTCGGGCATTTATTTTAAAGTAGAACTAAAACAGAGAATCAGTTATTTCTAGGTGAAGTGTTTCCAAGCCAACAATTTAAAAACTAGGTTTTGTAGTCTATTTCCAGTGAATAAAATATATTTATTACTTAAACAAAATGGTTAACATTAATGTGTTTAAAACTTAATTTTTTAAAAAAAACTTATGTCTGTTGAAATAGATTTTAAAACATTTCAGCCAAGTTAAAATAAATTTAAATGTTTAATTATTAAATTGATATTTAAGTACTCCCTCTTCCAATAAAAAGAATCTTTTTTTTTTAATTGTAGTTGGACACAATGCCTTTATTTATTGATTTATTTTTATGTGTTTATGTGGTGCTGAGGCCTGAACCCAGCGTCTTGCATGTGCTAGGCGAGCGCTATACCGGTGAGCCACAATCCTAGCTCCCAGGAAAAAAGAATCTTTAATTTATTGATCTTAACCTTTTGTGTTAATATTTTATCATCAAATGAAAATGGTGTTCTGCCCTTAAAAAGGCAATGCGTTTTGTGTCATAAATTTTAGCCAGTTGTGCCATTCTCTCTTAATCATAAAGAATAGCTATGAAAAATGTTTGGGAGTATTATTAAGCCTAGGTGATTATGCCAGAATTATACTGTGAATTCTGAGGAGAGTAGCTAAATGACATGTTGAATGTCCTATGTGTTATTCCCCATTTGTGCGCTAACAGAGGTCTGCTTAGGTTTTGTGGTAGGTAAATGTGCAGAATTTTTATTAAAGGGTGGGCAGTGACAGAAAATGGATAGTTATTCTTCTATAACAATTATCTTATTTCCATGGGCCACTACTAGACTGTAATTTTTAGTCTATTTTGTATTGTTACAAGAGAATAACAGAGGCTGGATGTTTTAATAAACAAAAGAGGTTTATTTTTTTTGTTTGAGGCAAGGGTCTCACTATGTTGCTCAGGCTATTCTCAGACTTTGGGGCTCAGGTAGTTCTCCAGCTTCATCTTCTTAAATGCCGGAACTATAGGTAATACCATGGTGCTGGCTCAACATTTATTTTGATTCACAGTTTTAGAGGCTGAAAAGTCCAAGCTTGGGTCTCCACATCTGATGACAGCCTCATGCTATATTATAATATGACAGATGACATCACATGGCAGGAGCACATATGATAGCAGCCTGAGGTACATGTGGAAGAGGCCACATGGGTGGCCTCACATTATAACCTGTCTTCAGCAGGGTAATTAAACCATCTTTTAAAAAGTTCTACTACTTTAGTACTTTATTATTGGGGACCAGGTTTCTAGCACCTGAACCTTTGGAGGATAGACCACATCCAAATCATAACAACTTTCTCTTTAATTAGGTAGGGCTATGATACTAACTTTTGAGAATGGAATGTAAGTGAGAATAATGAACATGACCTCTAGACCTAACTCTAAAATCTCCTAAAAACTTCCCCAAAGTCTCTCTGCTTATTGATTATCCATTTGCAGAGTATTTGGTTGGGGGAGATGTCTGAGGCCAGATATTAGACTTGATAATAGTAGATAAAATGTCATTTAATCACTAGTTGAAGGCCATTTGTTCCTCTCCCAAATGGATTGGACATAATAGAGAAAAACTTTTGTTGTTTAGGACAGTGAAGCTTTTTGGTTGGTTATTATAGCAGAGTGTTGACATTTTTTTTTTGAGGTGGGTTGCTGCTGTAATGAAATCCTAAAATATGTGGTATTGGATTAAAGGTTGGGCTGTGGGAACATATATAATATATTTGGGTGGCTAAAAATCCATGTCATATGATGAATATTTGCTAAAACTCTTAACCTTTGTAACTTGGAGACCATACCATGTTTCTGCCAAGTTTTAAGTCTTACAAAAAGAAATCATTACTAGTATGTGTTGGTTGTAATAGCATATATGAGTTTAGAAAAGAATTGCTCAGATTATAGGAATGAAAGAAATAGGAGCAAGAAACTCAATGCCTCGCAAAATTACAAAATGTGTTTTCTAAACTCCAAAAAATAAAAAAATAAATGGTGCTTTAAGGGGCTTTGAGCAAATAGGACCCAGTAAGACTTCCAACTGAAACAGTATCTCTGCATTGCTGCAAAGATCAGGTTAAGTCATGTAACTTTTCTCTCAAGCCTGAAAAACTTAAGTAGCTACCATTTATTTAAGGGATAGAAGAATAGTTGGGAAAAGAAGCAAAAAAATAAAGCAGATTTGAGAATGACATCTAAAAACTTTTTGGTTTGGTTATTGAAACATGGATCTGATTAGAAGTGTACTATGATTCTGATGGAATTTGGTTGCTCCAGAAACTGAGATTGATCTTGATTGATATTCAATGAACCCTAAAATCCATCTTTAAACAAGAAGGCAAGAGCCCATACTTCCCAACACCAACTTAATATGTGGCATAAGGAATTAAATAGACAAGGAAGAAGGTAGAGGAAGGAGACATCAAAAACCAAGGACCATGGGCTGGGCTAGGGCAGTAGCTCAGTGGTAGAGCACTTGTTTCGTACCTGTAAGGCACTGGACTCAATCTTTAGCACCACATAAAAATAAATAAAAAAGATATTGTGTCCATTTATAAGCAAAAAACAAAACAAAACAAAACAAAACAAACAAACCCCAAAGACTGGGGAGTTTCTCCCAGAAAACAAAATTGGAGCCTGATGAAGAATTTTTTCCTTTACAGTGTGTATATCCAATGGGATCTGAGAATGATGCAAATTAGTAACTACTAGTATCTTCTAGTTTTTGCCTTTCTAAATGTGATTGCCTTTTTTCTTTCTCCAGAAAAGTTATGTGTTTTGTACAGGGGTATATGGGACAGATGTCTTGTGATTTTAGTGCTTAGGTTGTGGAACCATGAGACGCCACATTTGGATCTGATGAAGATGATGACATGAACTGTAGATCTTAGATTTTTCTCCTGGATGGGACTTTGAGTTATCTTTTTAGAGGAGGGCTTGAATGTATTCCATATATAGGAGTAATAGTTAAAAAATGGCTATTTAGTGACTTTAATAAGGGATTATGAGAAATTAACTAGATTCTCTATGCTCTTCTTGGGCAAACAGATTATATACATATGGCCCCTAGTATGGAGGTGATATCATGTGACTTTTCCTTATCAGTGGAATATGACTGATTAGGAAGATATTTTGAGGCAAAGGTAATGTGTCCTTTCTTTCTTTTCCCTTTTTGTGAAGTTTTCTAAGCTAGGTCTTTGAAAAGTTGTTTCTTTAAATGACCATTTACAAAGTGTCTTTCTCTACCACAACCCCACTTCACAATTATTATTGAATGAATATTAGACTTTTGTCATATAAAGACATTTATGTTTGGATTATCTCCTATAAAAATAAACTTACAATGTTCTGTATAGAAAAGTATATAATATTTTATATTAATACATACACTAGTACCTAGCATAAGTGATCTATGCCAATGTCACTTGTTCAGTATTTATTTCACAACTACAACAAACTTTATTATCCACTAGTAATATGTAACAGTGAATAAGGCAGACTGTCTTTGCTTCTTAAAACACTGCTTATATAAACTGTGTTTTTTAATATAGCAAAGTATATATTATTTTATATTAATACACACATCTGCATGTTATATTAATAATGTTTTTTATGCCTTTTAGAAAATAGCATTTCTCAGTTACTTACTGTGTATTAGACACCATGCTGAGCTCTTAACACATTATCATCTATTTTACCCCTTAAAATTTATTCATTGGAGTTAAAGTTGTTATCCCCTATTTAGGACTTAGGAATCTAAAGCTTAGAACATTTATAATTAACTTGTCCTAGTAGCTGCTATTTATTGAGTTTTAATTTTTTTATAATTGCTTATTTAATTTTATTCTAATGGACTTAGTGTTTTAAGAAGCAAAGATAGTCTGCTTTATTCACTGCCACATATTACTAGTGGCTAATAAAGTTTGTTGTAGTTGTGAAATAAATACTGAACAAATGTATCAGTGACATTGGCATAGATCACTTATGCTAGGTGCTGTAAAGGGACATATAAATTATTAAGCTCATTGAAATTCCCTAGGGAATTTCAAATGAAAAATTATATTAAGTCCTATGACATGAATAACTATCAAATTCTAAGAATAAATCGATGGAGAATTTAAGTTTTCTTAGGAAGAATTTGTGAAGCCTTCTTCTTGGAGAAAAAACTTCAGCATAGCTGTGAAAGATAAGTGGTGTTTTTAAAAAACAGTCTTAAAGTTCTTTGACACTTCTGTAATCAAGGTATTTGTTTTTCTTATATTTTCTTGAATCTGGTTAGTCTCATTACTTATTGAAACAAAAGAATGTAAACTTGTGAGGCAAGCTCAAGTGTTCCAGTTATTCCCCTGTTCCCCCTGTTCCTTATAATTTGCACTTGAATTTCTGAGCCACAGTGTAAAAGTCTGCCTACTCTGAGGCCATTGTCCTGTGAGGAAAGTAAGCAATGCAGAGAGGCTAAGGGTTGGCAGTCATAACCTTTTAGTCTCCTAGTCTAACTGTCAGGCATATGAGCAAACAAACCTTCAGATGATTCCATCCCCTGTTATCTACATTTTCTCAAATTATCCTAACTGAGGCTCTGACGTTGTAGAGCAAAGACAAGCCATCCCCTCTTTCTGCAGTCTGAATTCCAAATCCACAGGGTTCCTGAGAATAATTAAATGGTGCTTTAAGCTACTATGTTTTGGGTTTACTTACTATACAGCACCATAACTGGATCATAAATGCTTGAACATATATTAAAGAGAAAAAGTTCTGAAGTAGGATGTTAAGTTGTTTGATGCTTGGCATTTATTTTGGGTTTTGAAGATTCTTAGGTTTTAACAGAAGAGAAAGCTGTAAGGGTAGTAGGGGCCAATTGTTTATGGCCCTTGATATTTCATTAATAATTTTAAATAGAGTCTTCTTTTCTGTGTGCCATGAGACCATAAAGATTTTCTAAGTATAAAAGAACATAGAAAATGAAAACTTAGGCAGGAGGATCATAAGTTTGATCCTGGATTACTTAGCTAGACCCTATCTCAAAATAAAAAGGACTGAGGATGTAACTCAGTGTTGGAGTGCTTGCCTAGCATGTACCAAGTTCTGGGTTTAATCCCCAGTATCAAAAAAGAAAAAAAATAAAAGGAGGAGGAGGAAACAACTATAGAACTTTATGGAGCTTCTCTTTCTTTTATATCACCCCAACTTCCTGGAATGTGTTTAAGGTTCATTTAAGATGATATGTGTCCAACAGCAAACATTTGTCACATTTATACTTTCTACTGTGAGCATAGTTCTTGTAAATTGAGAAAAGGCTTATGTTTGTTTTCTTCATGAAATTGTATAGAATCAGAGGAAGGGCTAATGAGAAAGTCAGTCATAATGTTATTTTCATCTCTAAATAGGGTACTAAAACTTATCTTGGCTCTGTGTACATTAAGTAGTCATATTGAACATATAGCATTAATGTGGTAGAAAAGGCTTGAAGATTCAGTGAAGATCAGGAAAATTATTTAGTGGGTATACATATCTTTATACATTTGTTAAACTCAGTTGTTGATACCTATGAAAAACTTGCCAGGAATTAAATCTGTAAATCAATCTAAGGAGAATTGATATATTTTTTAATTATTATAATTTTTTTTAGTTGTTAGTGGACCTTTATTTTATTTCTGTATGGTGCTGAGTATCAAACCCAGTGCCTCACACATGATAGGCAAGTGCTCTACCACTGAGCCACAACCCCAGCCCAAGAGTTGACTTCTTAATAATATTCATCTACCAGTTTATGAGCCCAGAATTTCTCTGCATTAATTTAGATCTCTGATTTCTTCATAAGTATTTTATTGTTATTCTGCAACTTTGCTTAAGTCACCATGATCTTATTTTCATTTTCTTTGGGTCTTTTAATTTTTTATTGGGTAATTTTCATTATTCTTATTTAGAAAATATTCTTGAACTTTCCGAATAATAATAGCTCATTTGTACCTGTACTATCTCGGTCAATATAATCTTTCAAATTTTTTCATCAAATTATTCTTTCTCCCTTTGTTTTTACTTATCTTGAGTTTATTACTTACTATTTCCTGAAAAAAAGGGGGATCTCTAAAGGATTTGTAAATTTTTCCTTAAAGAAAGTATATTTTAATATATAAATTATGTGTCATCTAACAGTGTTTTTAAAGGAAAAAGTAAGGCCAAGTACCATTATAGGAAAAAAATTGTAATTTAAAAAATACTATTTGCTCTATCATTAAAGAAATCTGACTTTGTTTTAGTGCTTTTGTGGATTATCATTGTAGAGAAGGAGTGGTGGTAACTAGTTGTACTTTTTTTAATCATATGTTGTTTTACATGGGAATATAACACAGGGAGCCAGAGGTTTCTCTCTGCTGTGCCTTTCTTTTATCTCATTTTACAGACAAAGACTCATATAATTAACTAAAGTATATAATACCTAATTAAAGAGAAGAGTAAATATGGAGGCCCAGTACACCACTATTTTATGGAGTAATCAAGGGTTGGTGAAATTAATAATAATTTGAGAAGACTCTCACGAGCCTTTTGAGTTATAGAGACAGGATATTTAATGTTTAGATATGTATTTGGTGTTTGCTTAATATTAAATACCCCTATGAATTCTGAGTACCCTAGGAGTGTTTGTGTCAATTATATGTGCTGTGATTGTATTGCCAAGTAGAATCTTTCTTTTATTTTTTTTTTCTTGTAGTAATATTGAACCTGAGCCTGCCCATCACTGAATTATATCCCTAGCCCTTTTTATTCTTTGAGACAAGATATTGCTAAGTTGCCGGGCCTTGAGCTTGAGGTTCTCTTGCTTCAGCCCCCTGAGTAGTTGGTATTATAGGTGTGCACCTTTCTTTACTCATCATTCTCTTTGAAGATATCATAAATTATCAAGTTTTAAAATAGTAAAAATAAATTCTGAATATGAACACTTCCTCAAACTTTGACTCGTGAAATAGTGGTAATGGTTGATGGAAATCATTCTATAAGATTAATATGAAATAATTCTATAAGTTTAATATGACTTGTAGGGAAGTACTAATAGTGCTTTTGTAGTATTATTGCCTATCAATTATGATATTTACCCATCAAAAGAAGTCATTTCTGTAGAGAATTGTGACTTTATGATATTTATATTAGAAGCTCTTTGCTTTGAGAAACAGCATATATAACTTTTGGAATCTGGTGAGATGGGAAATGTTTTGATTTAATATAACTAGTCTTGAAAGACAAGGTTATTCTTAGAAGTTTTGGCTTTGTTTTATGTAAAAGACTTTCTACTATGAATCTAATTTTCAAATTAGTTGTGAGAGTCAGGCTTTGTATTAGTTTCACATTGCAGGAGGACCTGACAACATAGTTTCCTTAAATGTTGAAAAATATAGAACTAAACTGTATTCCCAAATTTCTAGCAGGTTTGGAAATTAATTTACTGCTAAATGGCAGAGGTATTATAAAAAATTAATTGCCTTTGTGCAGTATTTCCAGTTACAAAATTGATTATGTTCAATATTTTTGCTAAGAGAAATTTCTAAAAGATTTAGAAATATTATAGTTCATGTCTATGACATAAGTTACTCTTCTAATGATGATGAGTTCAGTATTTAATTCCTTTTCTTAATTTTAGTATTTGTAATGAAAAAAAATCTAGACTGAAATCTTGGAGGAATGATGTTTCTAAGGAAAGTTTCAGTGTTGTAAGACTTAAGAGCTTAAAGATGGTAGTTACTTTATTTCTATTCTTACTAATCTGAATATTACATCCAAGGTTCTAAGAAGTCAGATTTGAATACCTTCAGGCTCAGAAACTTTATCATAGTTTCTCAATGAACACAAGTTTTGTAAAGGGTTGATGATGACTTTTTAAGGTTGTGTTTGAATGATACATCAGTCAGGAATCTTGTTGGAGAACTGATTAGGTGCTTCACCATGACTTGCTTTTTGATAGGATTTCTAGTCCTATACTTGCTAGTATATGTGAGGAAAGCTCTGAAACTCTGATGTTTGTCTCAGGGAAAAAGCATGTTTAATGTTTTATCAAGCAGCAACACTTCATTAGAAATCAGAGGTAAGCTACCATTTTGATGATTAGTTTGATGGATAATAACATTTATTGTCTTTTAAAAGATGATTTATAGAATTCATCCATATTAGTATAATTGTATTATCTAAAGGAACCACATCCTCTTCTTGTTCTAAAATCATTAGATATTTACAATCCTTTCCAGAGAAAGAGGGAGAGAGGTCCCTTGGAGAAGGAGGGGGAGGGCAAAAACAGCAAAAAGCACGAGTTGAAACTGAAAGAGATTATCTATTTGCCATCCACTTTAATCTTGATATTTTTGTTAATATCCCCATGAAGAAGCAGTCTCCATTCAGTTAGAATTATCGTTTACTTAGAGACTTAAAATAACCTAGGTTCCTAGGTTATTAGGAAGCACTCTAATAAACCTGTTCTGAATTCAGAACATGACACTGAAGCCAAGCCCTTGTCCCAGAGTGGTGACATGGTAGACTGGAGCATAGGATAAGCAAAGGCTGTGGCAGCATGGAGGCCATCATGCCAGTGTGGACCTGAGGCGCAGTGAGCCAGGCCTGAGGCAAGCCAGGGCTCGATGACTTGTAATGCCAAGGCAGCTCAGCCAGAGTTCTGTGCAGATGCTCACTCCACACAGTACTACAGCTCTGAAACCCCAAACACCCAGGATCCACTGACCTCAACCTCCTGGGAAACTGGGATTGCTGGCCAACAGCAAGAAAACAGAAGTTGGGCAGACCTGAATGGAAGTTCAGACTCAAGGGTTAATCAGTAGCAGTAATAGTTTTCCAAACCCCAATTGTCATAAATTATCATTGACCCAAGTGTTATATAAACCCCTAACTCTAGCACACTTGTGTGACAACCCCTATTGGATTCCCTCTTACCCTGCAGGAGTTCTGTTTCTGTTCACACTTGAATAAATCTTACTCTTACACTCACTCATCCTTGTCTGTGGATTTTATTCTTAGAATTTGTTAGTTGGAACCCAGGAAGAAGAAATTGGCAGTGAAATTCTGGTGTCTGCTGCAACACTGGAGGGCATAGCTCATCTTTAGGAGCTGTAGCATGTTTCTCAGTTATAGAGGCCTGAATTTTATGCAGATCCCAATGTCTCTGCCAGCAGAAGCAGAGACATTCTGGTTTCAACACGGCAGCCATTATGTGGGCTGTATGCCCTTATTCTTAGGTGTTGATATAAATCTGTATTTGGTAAAAGGAAAGTAAGCATTTTTGTTTTCCATACAATGAAGATATACGTATCCCTAGACTTGAGTTTTTGTCATGAATTTGCCTTTAAATAAATGTGAATAAAAAAGGAAAAACAGACTTTCTATACTAACAATATTTCTCTTCTGACAATAGATACATGGGAGTTTTTTTTTTTAACATTAATTTCTAACTCTGGAGACACCAACAGGGTATTTTATAATTCAGTTTAATTCTGACAGTAGCTAGGGTTAGCATAGATCCACAGGTTAGGGGCAGAGCCTTCAAGACTGCCTCCTCCATCTTCAGATGCCAGTCTGAAGATCATTACCCGTGCTTTTGACAAACTATCTATAAATTGGAGGTTCCTGGGACTTCTTCTTTAGGGTTTGATCATTTACTACAATGGCTCACATAACTCAGGAAAATACTTTACTCATTGGTACTGGTTTAATAGTATTTGGGAATAGCCAAGTTCAAGAGAGAGATTGGGCAATATATGGGGGAGTTGCATGGAGTTTTCTTGCCCTCTGTAGACATGCCACCCCCAGGACCTCCCTGTGTTCACCAAAACCAGCCCTTTGGAGTTTTATGGAGCCTTCATTATGTAGGCATGATTGATAAATGAACTGGGGGTATAGATTAGTAGTACTGTGTTTGCCTAGCAGCCTGGAGGCCCTGGGTTATATTCCAGGGACCAAATATTAGGACAAAAGATAGACCTTTATTTATTTACCTATCTATTTGTTTATTTATATGTGGTGCTGAGAATTGAACCCAATGCCTCACACATGCCAGGTAAGTGCACTAACACTGATCCACAGCCACAGCTGCCCAAAGAGACTCTTATCACTCAGGAAATGACAAGGTTTCAGAAGTTCTGTGCAAGTAACTGAAGACAGATTCCAAATATATATTTCTTATTCTAAATCACAGTAATATAAGTTTAACCTCCTACTTAAATGTTCGGAGACCATTTATACATAGAAACCATTTCCCTTTTGAATCTCCCAGAAAGTATCTGTGTCCTAGGTAACTTGTACTCTGCTAAACTGCATGCATGTGGTAGAAGTAAAATGATCTGGGATTCCAGCTTGTTTTCTTTTTCTTTTTTTTTTGTTACTGAGTATTGAACCCAGAGGCAGTTTATGACTGGGCCACATCCCCAAGCCTTTTTATTTTTATTTTTATTTTTAAAACTTTGAGACAGGGTCTCAGTTAGTTGCTTAGGGCCTTGCTAAATTGCCCAAGTGGGCCTGGAATTTGTATCCTTCTGCCTTTGCTTCCCAAATTGCTGGGATTACAGGCATATGCTATTGTGCCAGACTTAAATGAGAGAGTCCAAAGGTTTAAAGAGCTGTTGTTAGACTGAATACCACATATTCTCCTGTCCCTTCCATTACTCAGAAAGTTACAAGGGTTTTAGGAACTCTCAGTTCGAAAGCAGAAGCAGAAACCAAACATGTATGTTTCATGTATCACAGATACACAGGTCAGTGGACAAGAGTTACAAATCCAAAAGTAGCCTCAGAAAATCATCTGACTTTTGACAAAGGTGTTAAAAAGAATTCTATAGAGAATAGTCAAGAAATGAAGCTAGAACATTTGATATGAATAGACCCCCACCCCCCACCAAAAAAAAAAGTCTTGACCTTAAGCTCATAGTTAGTACATAGATAATTTAGAATGGATCTTTGATCGAAGTTTAAAATGTAAAATTATAGCTGAGTACAGTGGTATACCATATGTAGTCCCAACTACTCAGGGGGCTGAGGCAGGAGAATTACAAGTGCAAGGTTCACTTGGGCAACTTAGTGAGACCCTATCTCAAAATTTAAAAAATAAAAATAAAAAAGAACTAGAGATATAGTTCAATGGTAAAGCTTCCTTGGGTTCAATCCCCAGTCGTAGGGTGAGGGTGGGAGGGTGGCAAATAAAACTATAAAACTTTTAGAAGGAAACATAGAACATCTTTTAGAAGTAAACCTTGGTGAAGAATTCTTAGACATGGAACTAGGAATGTAGCTCAGTGGTAGAGTACTTGGCTAGCATGTGTGAGACCCTGATTTTGACCCCCAGTACTCTCAGGGAAAAAAAAAAAAAGAATTCTTGGACATGGCACAAAATATATGATTTATAAAAGAAAAATTGGTAAGTTTGCAATCACTAAAATTAATGACTTTGTTCCAATAACCCTGTGATAAAAAGGAAAAAGATTGGGATAAAAGCAGACCACATACCTGACAGAAGACTTATAAATAGAATATATGAAAGCTCAAATCTCAACCTTAAAACAATAATACACAAAACAATCTATTTAGAAAATGAGCATATCTGTCTCGTCAAACATTTATTATTTTTTATGGTAAAAACATTTAAAATCCTTTTTAAATGCAGCATGTTATCGTTTTCTATAATCATTCTACTGTGCAGTACAACACCAGAATTTATTTCTTCTGTCTAACTTAGTATCTGTTGGCCAGGTGTGTGTGTGTGTGTGTGTGTGTGTGTGTGTGTGTGTGTATGAATCAAAACATCATGATACAGTATGTACAATTTTTGTGTGTTCAAAAAATATAAAATAAAAATAATTTTTTATTAGTTGCTCAAGACAATACAATGATCTTGACATATCATATATTTGATTCAAATGGGATATGAATTATTTTTCCAGTGTACAGATTGCAGGATCACATTGGTTTTTTCTTTAAACAAAAAAAAAAAAAAAAGAAAAAATGTGGGCAAAAGACCCAAAAAGGTATTTCACCAAAAAGAATATTGGGATGGCAAATGGGTATAGGAAAGGTGTTCATCTGTAGGAAAATGCAGATTAAGACCCCAATGTGTTATCACTGTATACCTATTTGAATAGTTACAATAAAAATTAGTGTCAGTACCAAATGTTGGCAAGAATGTGGAGGTACTAAATCTCTCATACATCGCTAGTAGGTGGAAAGTAAAATAGTAAAATCACTCTAGAAAATAGTTTGGCAATTTTTAAAAATACTAACTACACACTCAGATATATTACTCAACAAATGTACTCCTGAGCATTTCTCCCAAAGATATTAAGCCTTATTTCTACACAGAAGTCTATATATGGTTCTGTTTTCATTGGCCCTAAATTGGAAGCAACCAAAATATCCTATAGTAGTTTGGTTGAATAAACCATGGCACATCTCTACTATGGCATACTACTTAGCAATAAAAAGTAATGACCTATTGATGCACTCAACAGTTTGGATGGATCTCAGCAACATTTTTCTGAGTGAAGAAAAGCTAATCTCAAAAAGACACATACTGTATAATTTCATTTATAAAGCATTCTCAACACAACAAAAAATATAGAGGTTTATCAACAAAGTACTGAATGCCAGAGGACTGTGGTTGGAGAGGGGGATGGGTGAAACTATAAAGGTGTGGGATTAAGAAAATTTGTTTTTTTTTTTTTGGAGGGGTTACCAAGGATTGAACCCAGGGACACTTAAATACTGAGCTACATCCCCAGCTACCCCCTCCTCCTTTGAGACAGAGGTTGTTTAGAACCTCGCTAAGTTACTAAGACTGGCTTTGAACTTGTGATCCTTCTGTCTCAGCCTCCTAAATTGCTGGAATTACAGGCATGTGCCACTATGCCTGGCTGAATGTGGAGAATCTTTATGCTGATAGATTTTGTTAAATTATGATGTTATGACACAAATGTTATACAAGTAATAAAGTCACATAGAACTATATATAAATATTATGCCAAAATCAGATTTCTGGTTTTGATATTATACAATAGTTATGTAAAAAGTAACTCCTAAGGAAACTAAATGAAGATTACAAGGGATCTTATACTATCTTTATAACTTGATAAGATTCTGTAATTATTTCAGAGTAAGAAATTTAAAAATAATGTTTTGCCAGAAGTATGTTGAAACTTAATGAAAAAAATTTCCAGCTCCCTTTTAGTATATTTTATTAAAGAAGCTGTTCCTTGGTTTAAAAAAATAGGCATAGTTAATATTCTTAAGAAAAAATTTTGAAAAGCCATTTTGGTATAATTCCTAGGAATGGTGCACATTCTTTTGGAAGTTAGATGGTTTTCAATTAATTGCTCTCAAGAAAATTAAAGAAAAATCTATGTAAGTTGTGAGCATTACCTTACTCATAACTCATTTTTTTTTAGCTTGACCAGTGCTTAAGCAGTGCCTTGGCATGTGTTTAATAAATAGCTGTTAATTCCTTTGAAGAGAGGAGAGAAATTACATGCAGTTAACAACAAAACTGTTTTTCTCAAGGCTTCTTACCATCAAGAATATAGCAAAAGAACAAGAGATAGTATTTCATAGGAAGCATGACTGTTTTTTGCCTGTAGTCAACTTGTTTGGATACTATCTACATTGGTCCAGGTAGAGAGGAATTCCTGTTTTGATAGCTGAATTAAGCTAGGTAAGAAATCAAGCAGGAAAATAAACATTTATTCATATAAAATTATTAAAAAATATAGTTTAAAGATAACACAGTTATTTCCCCTGCTTGTTTTAAACCGATGAAATTTTTACAACTCTTGAAATTCACCGTCTTTTATTTTGTTGACCTTTCCCCTACAGTTTGAATTTATAAATTATGCTGTAAACTTCTGTGTAAATTCTTTGGATTCTGTAAAATATTAGCTATTTTATTCATTTATTCAGCAGTTATTTCAATGCCAAATTTGTGCAGTTATATTTCTCCCAATTTCTGTGCTAGGTGCTCTATAAGACAGACTTAATTTCTGACTTCCTGGAGTTTAGGTAGGATAATAACTAAAGAACTGGCAAACTAACAAGTGTGTGTTTAATCATATTACTTTCTAAAACTTTATAACAGTGTTATAGATTTACCAAAATTGAAAGTTTTATTTATAATTCAGTTTAATAGAAATTTGCTCAATCCATTTATGCTAAAGTGTGAGACACTTCTAATAGTAATACTAAAAGTTAACCATTATTGAGAGTTTATGTTCTTTTATCATTATTTAACCTTCATATGATGTTATAAAGTATATATACTTTTATTCTTCCCATTTTGCCAGTAGGGAATGTGGGACTCAGAGAGATTAAGTAACTTACTAGCCTTACACAAATTATTTAGTGATAGAATTTATTTTTGTATTTAAGTAATGATAGGAGAGCTTAAGTTCTTAACCACCTTTGTATTCTTTTCTCTATTGTTTAGTACTATGTTAAGCCATGTAAGGCTATACATGTTTATATGACATAAATCACTTTCTCTTAAGGTTCTTTCAACCTTATGCTGGTGAATAAAGACTGTATGCTTAACTACCAACTGATGTTAATAAGTGAAATACTAATAAGTAAATTGATTCACTTTAGTATGAGCCTGTTTGAATAGGAAATAGAGATAGAAATGTCTCATGGAATTACAGTACCCGCTTATCTGTGGGTGATGTATTCCAAAACCTCCAGTGGCTGCCCAAAACTTCAGATAGCGCTGAATCCTATATACAAGCACAGTGATACCACACAGTTCATCTGATAGCCAAATGACTAATGGGTGAATAGCATATACAATGTGGATAATGTGGACAATGAGTGATTCATGTTCTGGGTGAGACGTAATGGGATTATATAAGGCTGCACAAGATTTTATCATGCTACTAGGAGCAGTATACAGTTCAAAACTTATGAATTTCTTATTTCTGGAATTTTCCATTGAATATTTTATGGCCCATGGATGACCAAGGTTAAAAAGAATCATGGAAGACAAAGCTGCAGGTAAGGCAGAGGAAGTGCATATTGGGGAAGATTTCATGGGGGAGAACTGATCTTAGAAGAAGGGTGAAGTAGGGTATGGAGGCAACAGAGAGATGTTTACAGCATGAGAAAAAGAAATAAGCATTGCAGGAATTAGTACAACTTTTTCAGGAGACTGTGAAGACAAGATTAATCTGATAGAGAAAACAGTTTGCTCATTCATTCTTTTTATTTTGACAGCCAGACACTTTGTGAGTAGAGAGGTATTTCAGATTAGTTATGTAGAATCATTAATTTCTGGTAAAAAGGAGTTTACTAATATATCTATTTTAATATTTTTGTTGTAATGAGATTTAAAAATAAAATTTACCATTTTAACTGTTTTTTAAGTATACTGTTTAGAGGTATTAAATAATCTTCACTGCTGTTCATCTCCAGAACTCTTTTATTATCCCATACTGAACATTTGTACTTGTTAAATTATAACTTCTTATTCCCCTCTTCCTCCAACCACTGGTAACCTCTGTTCTCCTTTATGTCTCTATGAATTTGCCTTTTTTAGGTTCTTCATATAAGCAGAATTATGCAATATCTGTCCTTCTCTGTTTTGCTTATTTCACTTAGCATAATGACTTCAAGACTCATTTATGGTGTAGCTAGTATCAGAATTTCATTATATATATATATATATATATATATTTATTTATTTATTTATTGTGTGTGTGTGTGTGTGTGTGTGTATGTGGTACTGGGATTGAACCCGGGGCCTTGTGCATGTGAGGTAAGCACTCTGCCAACTGAGCTATCCCCAACCCAATTTCAAACATTTTCAAGGCTGAATATCTCTCTGTGTATATAGAGAGATATTCATATACAAAAACATTTTGTTTATCCATTTATCCTTTGTAGACATTTGTAGACATTTGGGTTTTTTTTTTTTTTTTTCAATTTGTATATTGTGACTGCTGTGAGCATGGTTGCACAAATATCTGAGTCACTGCTAATACTTATTTGGGATATATTATATACCCAGAAATGAAATTTTAGGATCACATAGAAATTTTATGTTTAATTTTCAGAGGGGATCTATTGACTGTAATATTCTCTCAGTTGTTCATTGTTACATTGTTTTCATTCCTGCACATTTTGTATATTATAGCTAGGCCAGATTATGTGTCCCATATTTTCCAGTTCTTTGTTCTTTGTTGCTTTAGTCATCTGCCTTATTGCCTTCCCCTCCATTTTTTTCAATCTACTAACACTTTGTCCATTTATTAATATCTCCCCCCACTTTTTTTGTGTGTGTATGTGTTTTGTGGTGCTGGGTATTGAACACAGGGTCTTTACATGCTAGGCAAGCACTCTTACCACTGAGCTGCATATTCAGCCATTATCAAGATCTAAATATTGCTTTTTTGATAGATGGAGTTGAAAGGTGACAGTAAATTAGAAAATCAAAATATAATTGATATTAAAACTTAAAATAATAGAGGACAAAGTAGGAAAACCCCAAAGAAGCTTAAGAAGAAAAGAAAGAAGATAATAATATATGGTATTAAGATTGAGAAATGCAGTACAACCATAGATGTAGAGAATATTAAAAATAATGAGCAATAGGTTTTGTGCAGTTTTAAAGACACAGTTTTAAAATCCAGATAAGACATTTTTGTTGTTGTCTTGAGACTGAGTCTCACTGTGTTTCCCAGAATGGCCTTGAACTCATGAGCTCAAGTAGTCCTCCTAACTCAGCCTCCCAAATAACTGGGACTAAAGATGTACACTACTATGTTCAGCTGATGAGTGTAATTTTTTTTTTAAAGTACAAATTATCAGAAATTCAAGAAGAGGTAGAAAATCTGAACAAACTGATAAGATGAAATTTAAAAAGCTGTTATTAAACCAAATAATCAAAATTACTATCACCTGTAATAAGTCATATTGATAAAATGTACCACCTGATATGAAATAGTGAGAAGGTCACTTTTAGGGCATCCTTCCCCATAATTCAATCCAGGCATGAGAACACATTAAACAAACTCAAATTTGAGGACATTCTATGGTATTTCTAACCATTACATTTTAAAACTGTCAAGTTTTATTGTTGGGGGGTACAGAACTGAGAAATTGCCACGGAGGACACTAAGAGTTATGGCACTAAATGCAGTATGGTATCTTAAAACAGAAGAAAGGACATGAGTGGTAAACTGAGGAAATCTTGATAGAATCTGTGGTTTAATAATATTATATCAATGCCAATTTATTACTTTATTAGAGAAAACTGGGTGAAAGATATACAGGAACGCTGTACTTTATTTACAGTATTTTTATAAATCTAAAATAGAATAAGATAAAATATTTATTTAAATAACTGAGAAGAGTTGTTCAAGATCTGTTACAAAAAGGGGCAGAAGACCCATGTGGTCTTACAGGTCTGCTGCTCTCTCTAATGTAGCTTATTAAAAAGCAACTGAAAATTTTTAGATTGTTAAAACTATTTCAAAATATTGAAAATATGCCTGAGAGTGTATCTTAGTGATAGAACAATTTCTAGCATATACAAGGCCTGGTACTCTATCTAGTACCTCAAAAATAAAATAAAATAAAATAAATGAATAAAAATAAATAAATAAATAATATTGAAAGTATAGAAAGCAACAGAGTTTATTATATGAAGGTAGTATTACTTTAGTACAGAAAACCTGAAGAAGATAGCAGAAAAGAAAGAAAGAAAATGTAAATGTAAAAATCTGTTGCAAATTATTAAAAAAGTTGAACTAAGCAGTTGAACTATGTAGATGTTATTTTTGAAGGACAGCAGGTTAAACTGTAATTAAATATGTCAGTATAATTCATTACGAATTATACAAATATGTCAGTATAATTCATCTTATTGAAAGAATAAAACTGCATAGTATTTATAGCAAAATTGAAGTAATTTTTTTTTAATTAAATAGAACGTACATTTTGTTTATTTTTATTATACAGAAGTGGAGATGGCCTTCTTCATTTAACAAAAAAGTTCAGAAGACTTATAGGGAAAAAATTGATAGATCTATATTCAAAGAAATTGAATGCTCTGTCAATTCATAATTTTCAAATGTCAGAAACAACCCACATACAGATATAGAATGAGTATGTATCAGAACTCATTCAATCTTGAATTAATGCAGGAAACAAAGATTATAAAACTAGATACCAGAGCATTTAGAGAATGGAGACTTATGTATATCTGGAAACACATTTTTAAAAGGATGCCTTGAGAATGGCCAGAAGACAGATCTGGTTAATATCCTTTAACCTGTGGGTTTATGTTTTCTTCAGGAAAGGAATATAAAAGTTACATGGGGATTTCAGCGTCTGGGCTTTAATTAAATATTAAAGAAAGTTAAACAGGCATGTTCTCCTCAGGAATTACATAATCCTTTGGTGGACTTGTTAAATTACTTCCCTGAAAGGACATTGACAGGGTATGCTATACTCTCCTCATTTTTTTCCCTTTATTTTCTCCTTCAAAGATGAATGTACAGGAGGCTGGGGTTATGGCTCAGTAGTAGAGTGCTCGCCTAGCATGCATGAGGCACTGGGTTCGATCCTCAGCACCACATAAAAATAAAATATAATGTCCACCTAAAACTAAAAATAAATATTTTTTAAAAAAGATGAACATACATGAATTCAGTTTTTTAGTATTTTGCGACACTTGACCCCTGATGCCTCTTTGGATTTCAACAGGGAAAAATAGGAAGAGTTTTCTTCAGTTGAGTCATGTGGTTGGAGTGGTGAGACTAGGCAGTAATGAGCTGCTTGTCTGGTGACTCATGAAATAGTCCTGGTTCAGTAGCTTCTGGCAAAAAAACCCAAGAAAATGTAGACAAGGTAGAGGTGTGTTTGTATGTGTAACTGCAAAATTATACCTGATAAGCTATACACATTTCTAAAAGTATCTGTTAATATATTTAACTTTTATTTGGTAATTAAGGCTACTCCACAGGAATATCAGTTCTTGTCATCTGTTATAGTAAGTAATGCTTGCAAGGAATATGTGAATGTGTAGGTATGAAGAGCTGACCTAGACTAGTGTGCTTGTTGAGACTTTATGACTCGTATCTCACCCCAATGTGAATGCATTTGTTTCATATTGGAAAGACACTTAATTGAATTTGCTGGAATTGTGTATAAAATGATTATATCTAATAACTCAGTAAGTGAAAAGGAAATCAAATGCTTTTTTTGTTTGTTTGTTTTTGGTACTGAGGATTTCACCCAGGAGTGCTTAATCACTGAGCCACATCCACAGGTCCCCATTTTTTAAAAATTTATTTTCTTTTCCCCTCCCCTCCCCTCCCCTCCCCTCCCCTTCCCTTCCCTTCCCTTCTTTCGTGGTGCTGAGGATCGAACCCGGGCCCTTCCCGTGCTAGGCGAGTGCTCTACCGCTGAGCCACAATCCCAGCCCACCAGCCCTTTTTAATATTTTATCTAGAGACTGGGTCTTGCTGAGTTGCTAAGTGCCTCACTAAGTTGCTATGGCTAGCTTTCAACTTTCGATTCTCCTGCCTCAGCCTCCTGAGGTGCTGGGATTACAGGTGTACGCCACCATCCCCAGGAAGCTATATCCCTCTTTTAATTAATTTATTTTTATTTTGGCATAGTGCCTTGCTAAGTTGCTGAGGGTCTCACTAAGTTGCTGAGGCTGACCTCAAACTTGTGATGCTCCTATGTCAGCCTCCCAGCTTGCTGGGATTATAGGCACCACACTGGAAAGTGCCTTTTATGTGTGATATTTAATTTTGTCCTTTACTGTTTGTTTGTTTGTTTGGCCTTCTTTCAGGACTTTGGCTGAATGCCACATACTTGAATGTGTTGAACAAGTGAGATGTTGGAAAATTTTCATAATTCAAATGTTTAGCATATTTTCAAGGCTTGCTCTGAGTTCTAGCTCTACATTCTAAAATACATAAAAAAAAAAAAAAAACAGGTACCATGGTGCATGCCTATAATCCCAGCAACTTGGGAGCCTGAGGCAGGAGGATTTCGAGTTCAAAGCCAGCCTCAGCAACTTAGCAACTTAGTGAGACCCTGTCTCTAAATAAAATATTTAAAAAGGGCTGAGGATGTGGCTCAATGTTTGAGCACCCCTGGGCTCAATCCCCAGTACCAATAAAATAAAATAAAATAAAATACAAAAGAAATATGTTTTATTCTATAGGTTGCCAATTAAGTGCTTGATTTGTATAAAATCACATTTTTTATATCAATGTTGCTTGTTTTCTTTTCAAATGATGGTCATCTTTAGGTGAAGTAGGGAATTAGCTACTAGTCATCTTTAAAATTGACTGGGAGAGTACCAGCCCTTCATACTTCTGCCTCATAGCTAAGGCTTAATTAAATCTTTTCCCTGATTCTCCTTATTACCATGAGAGAAAGGTAAAAAGTCTTAGCTTATCTGAATAGTATATGTTCACCTTAAACTCTTTCTTTAGAAAGAAAGGTTTAGTGCTGGGAATTGAGCCCAGGGCCTCATGTATGTTAGGTAAATGCTCTGCTATTCAGCCACATCCCCAGTCCAAACCCCTTCTTAAGAACAGAGTAAGGTTGAAAGAATACTTGATAGGAAAAAGAAGCAGTTGGGGAGATTTCAAAGAAGGAAGCAATGTAATTAATTCTACAGGTTACCATTTAAGTGCTTGGTTTGAAAGATTGGGGAGATTTTATAGAAGGAAGCAGGCTGAGTCCGAGAAGAAAGAAGCAAACCAGTTTTACCTGAAAATTTTGTGTGTTCTCTAATGGTATCTCAACCATTACCTCTCTGTACTTGCTTTATCTTTACTTCTGAGTGCTAATCCTGTATCTGTCTCTGCCTGGATGATATTACTTGTATGTTGCTTAACATCACTAATCATTAGAGAAATGCAAATCAAAACCACACTGAGCTATCACTCAGTGTTAATAGCCAAACAAACAAAACAGAAAATAAGTTTATGATTAATAAACTTATTTCATTAAGCTTATTGTGTTAATTACAATATTAATACTAAAACAAAACAAGTTTTAGCAAGGATGTGGAAAAATTGGAACTACATTGTGCAGTATTGATGGGAATGTAAAGTGTGCAGCCATGTAATCCAACAATTTCACTTTTGGATATTTTTCTAAAATAATTGAAAGTAGGATTTTTTAAAAAAAATATTTCTCATTGTAGATGGACACAATATCTTTATTTTATTTATTTGTTTTTTATGTGGTTCTGAGGATCAAACCCAGTGCCTCACACATGCTAGGCAAGTGCTCTGCCACTGAGCCACAACCCCAGCCCTGAAAGTAGGATATTAAAGATGTTTTTGAACACCCATGTTTATTGAATTGCAGCATTATTCATAGTAGCTAAGAAGTGGAAGCAGTCCAGATGTGCATTAGTGCATTGAGTGGATAAAGAAAATATGGCACATACATATAATAAAATATTAGCCAGCCTTAAAGAAGGAAATCCTGTCACATGCTATAACATGGGCCAACCTTGAAAAAATTATGTGAAATAAGCCAATCACAAAAAGACAAATACTGAATAATTTTACTTACAAGAAGTATCCAAAGTAGTCAAACACATAGAAACATTAAGTAGAATGGGGTTTCCAGGGGCTAGGGGAAGGGGCAAATGGAGAGATGTTGTTCAGTGGGTATGAAGTTTCAGTTTTGCAACGTAAGTTCTGGAGTTCTTTTTGTTGCACAGTAGGAAACTTGTTCAGTAGTTAACTGTATTGAACTATATACTTAAAAATGATTATGATGGTACATTTTTGTTATTTTTAAAAAAAATTTTGGTAGTTGTAGATGGACAGCATGCCGTTATTATTTGTTTATTTTTATGTGTGCTAAGGATCAAATCCAGTGCCTCACACGTTCTAGGCAATCACTCTGCCACTGAGCTGCAGCCCCAGCCCTAGCCCGTTATGTTTTTTTTTTTTTTAATATTTATTTTTTAGTTGTATATGGACACAATATCTTTATTTATTATTTTTATGTGGTGCTGAGGATCACACATGCGAGGGGAGCACTCTACCACTGAGCTATAACTCTAGCCCTGTTATGTATTTTTGACACAATTAAAATTTAAAATAAATATTGATACTAAGGCCTAATTGCCACAATCTTCTAATGTATGTGATTTGAGATGGAGGTCTGGTATTTAATAATTTAAAAAGCCTCTCAGATGATTCCATAGTGTAAGGTCAGGCACCAGTGACCAAAATGAGGTAGATTAAAAGCTGCTGAACAAGACTTTATTAAAATTTGCTCCCTGCTGAGACCCTCCAGTCCAACAGAGCTGGTCTGGGGGAAGTTCCATCCAGGCTCAGCCAGGCTGGAATTTTATCTGGTTTAGGGAGGGCTGGACAGGAAAGGGAGGTTTTTAGGGTTCCTCCTCCTCCTGGGGTTAGTCCGGGGATCTTGCTGAGCTCAATGTCCTTCCAGGACTAGTCAGGAGACCCCACTGATTGACAGGTGGTTATCACTACTTGTCTGTCAGTACCTGATTGGTTGTTCTTTAGCCCCCCTCTCTACCCCATTCCCCCCTCCCCCTTGTCTGGTGTTTTGTTCCCTTAAACTGACCTAACACATAGCACTAAGAAACACTGAAATAAACATAAGAACATAAGAAATTATAAGGCAAGTTAAAAGTAGATGATTTTACATGATTCCATAAGCAGTTTCATTCTAGGAGATTAAATATTCTTTGGCTCAGGTATGTATGAGTTTGTTGGGATGAACCCAGGTACTATTTATGACTATAAAGCTCTAATAAACTTTTAAAATTTTGATTCATATATTGCTAAACTCTTATTTTTTTTAAAGAGAGAGAGAATTTTTAATTTTTAATATTTATTATTTAGTTTTTGGCAGACACAACATCTTTGTTTGTATGTGGTACTGAGGATCAAACCCGGGCCGCACTCTGCCGCTACCGCTTGAGCCACATCCCCAGCCCCCTAAACTCTTATTTAACTAAGCAATCATTTGTTATTTTAGTCATCAGAGTGGAATCAGAGGATCAGTTTAATAAAAAAATTAAATATATTTGTAGAAACAAACTTATGGGTTCTCTAATGAATACTTTTCACCAATGTCTGTCGTATTTTGGACATCAATTCCTTCAGAAATTTTACAGCTACTTTTAACTCTGTAGTGGCATACATAAAATTGAGTAAACATTTATTTAGCTTAAACTTTTGCTTGATGGAAAAATTAAGTTCAGTTTGAATGTAATTGTGCTTATTGCTTATGCTTCTATTGTTTTTATCTGTATGGGTTTCTGAATTCTTACTTCCCAGATTTTTCTAAATGAAAATTCTCTTTAGTTTGTTCTTTATACAGGTTGAGTATCCATTATCCCAAGTGCTTGTGATGGGAATAATTTCACATTTCAGAGTTTTTTAAATTTTGGAATATTTGCCTAGATTTTACTGGTTGAGCATCCCTAATCCAAAAATGTGAAATCCAAAATGCTGCGAAATGTATTTTAATTTTTACATTTTCGAATTAGGGATGCTCAATGTGTAGTTTATACATGGTAATCATAAATGGTAAACATCTGCAAAAGAGGGGAGGAGAGTACTGAGATAATTTTTCTTACATAAAGTTTTAGAAAATATGATACATATCAGAAACTTAAAAAGGTATTCAGTGAAATATATTAATTAAGAATTCAGCTACTATTTTTATCTTCTGGGTCTAGGATTTCCACCTTAAATATATGGGCATTGTTCCGCTCTGAGTATTGCAAAATATCTACTGGCAGGATATGAACTTGGAAGAGCAGGCTGTTCTTTTTTTAGTAGCCTTTTTCCTGCAGATGTGACTTTAACAGAGGAAGATGCTCTTTTTATTTTTATTTACTTATTTTTGTGTGTTCCAGCAGGTAATTAGCTGGAGAAATAAAGACAACAGTCATTCACTAAACTAACTCTGGTTAATTTAGGCATAGAAGTTGTTCAACTGTTTAAAAATTTTATGATTTTGTAGTATTCTTTTAAAATTTTTAGTTTTTAGGGGCTGGGGTTGTGGCTCAGCAGTACAGCACTAAATTTGCACAAGCGGGACCCTGGGTTCGATCCTCAGCACCACATGAAAATAAATAAATAAATAAAATATAGGTATTGTGTCCAACTACCACTAAAAAATAAATATTTACAAAAAATAAAGAAAATTATTAGTTTTTAAAAAAATATCTCTAGGGAAATTTTAGTACTAAATTTTAACTTGTTCAATTATTTCTGATTTGAGGGGGAACAGATTTTTTTAGTTTTTCTTCTAGAATAGGAAATGGAAAATTGATGGTAACATTTCTTTTATTTTACTTTATCATCTGTGATACTAGAAAGACAAGATATGTGGTATGCTTATTACAGATTTGAAAAAAATTCTTTGTGAATACTTTCTCCTTAACATATGTCAGAAATATACACTTTCTGATTATCATATTTTAAAGTTTGATACTAAGCCAGAACTAAGTATCATTAAGCTAAAACAGATAGTATTTATTTAAAGGTTTTTTAAAAATAAAGATTAATATCTTGTTGAAGGAGAGTTCAACTCAGCCTTACCTTTGAGTGTGTATACCTCTAAGTTTTGTTTTGCCTGACACTTGGCTTTTTGTGGTTTTTCTTTGTTGTACTTCAGTCCCTATTGTAATCTGGAATGCAAAGAGAACTTCCGGGAAGGACATAAGTCTTACTTTAAAATGTACAAGTAGAAATAGAGTCACAGTTATGACTAATGATAGTTGAATTCAATTTGCTTATGTTTAAATTGTCTAATGTTGTGTCTTTCAGTGAGACCAGCATTTGGCATTCAATGTTAGGGATTGTGGGTGAGGTGCAAGGAAAGGTGAATTCTAATAATGAATCAAGTCAGGAACCAAAGGAGGCTTTGTTTGTTTCTTTAAGTTGTTTTGCAATAAGATCAGTTTGTTTTAGTGAACAGCCAAGTTATAGTGACATGAGGAATTGCACGTTGCTTGTGAGATGCAGAATGACATTATAGAAACTGCCAAAATTCTTTTCATTTATCATGAATTCCAGAAGGAGAACTTTTGACCAGAAGTATCACATTCCTTTTTTTTTTTCTTTTTTCTTTTTAAACTAAACACTCTTCATTCTTTAGGGAATACAGCATTCCAGTTTTACTTGAAATCCCAAATGGAATCATATTGCATGGATATAATCAGAAAAGAAATGTGTAAATAGCACCCAAGAGAGCCTTCTTAAGGCTGTTTTACCAAGTCCAAGTACATCTTTCTGTGTCTAACCAAGTCCATAACTAATCCTTCCTTACTCTGTACCTCCCAATAATCACAGATAATTTGTATCAGAACTTCATTTCAAAGTTTATAAACTTCAATCTGATTGGGAAAGGAAAATGTCAGTCGGTTAAAATGCAAGAAACGGAACTTTATACTGTGCCCTATTTGTGATTTTAATTTCTATGTTAAACTGAAGAACAAGTAGTACCATGGGGTTTGATAATACACCTTTTGTTTTGCTTCATCTTTTGTTAATATTGTGAAGGTAAAAATCACTAAACGGGATCTTTGACTAATTTGAATAATTTAACTCTTTGGGAATTTCCCTGAGATTTACTCTTCTTTTTCAAAGTTGCTGTTTCTTTCTGCCCTTCCTTGTACAGGAGATTAAACCCAGGGCCTCCCGCACTTGTTAACATACATTGTACCACTGAGCTACACCACCAGTCCCTAAAGGCCTTATCAATTTAATAGAAATTTTCTTTTTAGTGGGGAAGAGATGGATAATGTTTTTCATATTCTCAGACTTTAAGATCTGTTAGAAAAAAATAATTTAGAAAGAAAGAAATATTGCTATTGGTAATTTAGAAACTTAAACTGAAGTAGATTAAAACTTGAATTGGGCTAAAAGGTTGTTTAGGATTTTTTTCATTAAGAAGAGACTTGGGAAGTGAAGGGACCAAAGCAGGGTTATCAGAAAGATAGGGTCTTGCTTAAAGAACTGATCTAACTGAACCACAGAGCTCATTGGGGGAGAGTTGGGGGCCAGGGAATGGGAATTAAAACTATATAAATTTATGAAACCTGATAATACAGGGCCTTAAAACTTGTGTAGGAGTTTGTATTTGAAGGGGGGCAATAATCATTATTATAGATTCTTGAATAAGGAAGTAACATGACAAAAGCAGTGTTTTAGAAAGTTAATCAGTACTTTGTTAGGAAAGTTTAGAAGAGACTATCTTGAGGGTTTTTTTTTTTTGTTGTTGTTGTTTTGTTTTTTAAATAGATGGACACAATTCCTTTATTTTATTTATTTGTTTTTATGTGGTGCTGAGGTTCAAACCCAGTGTCTCACATGTGTTAGGCAAGTGCTCTGCTTCTGAGCCTAACAATAACTCCTATCTTGAGTTATTCTTGATGCATAAACCTTCTCCTGGCATTGTAGTTCAGCAACCAGAATTAAAGATTACACATTTTTGACTGTATTTAATTGCCTTAACTGTATGTGACAATTAACTTTATACTTATATTCTTACTTTGTTTCAGAGCAACATAATTGTGTATGTAATCTTTTAAAAAAATTGATAACTAGGGATTAAATGAGTTAAAATTTATTCACAATTGGCATTGTAAATATAAATACTTTAAACAAAGTAACATTTAGATGAACAGATATTTTATGTGCACAATTGTATTGTGGTATTGTTATAATCTTTCTACATTATCACCAAGTTTTTTTTACATAAATTAGAAGATCTGCCTTGATTATATAAACATTAACAAGTGAAAGATAGTGAGAATTTAGAAAAAAAAGAAGTGAGGATTGAGTGTTTTTAAAAATAATGTCTTTAGCAGTATTATGTGTCTAGTAGATTAGGAGTCTCAGTATTATATACTAATAACTGAAGCAGTAAAATAGGTAGACAGAGTTGCCTCATTTAATACCCTTATTTAGTAGGAAACGACAATAACAAAGAGGAAAAGTTACTAATAAGAGAAAAGCAAACATGTGTACTAATGAACAGTTAGTATAAATGAGGTGTTTTCCTTATATGCATGTGACCAAGTAGGTATGGATCTCAGATCATTATGTCTAAAATGGAGGTTGAGTTAACCTTTCTTCCCAGGTTGGTTGTGAGGAACTAGTGAAAGACCCTCTTATTTCCCAAATATATTTAATATCATTATTACTTCTGCTGTGATTTGAATATGTACTCCAAAGTTAAGGTGTATAAACTTGATCCTCAGTGGTAAGTTGTTGAGGGGTGGGGCCTAATGGGAGGTGTTTGAGTTGTGGGGGCATCACCCTCATGAACCTCATGGGTGGAGTAATGCCATTATTGAGGGAGTTTATTCATTATGATGGAAGTGCCCCCCCTTGCCCCCCCCCCCCCCGCTTGCTTTTTTTCCTTCTCACCCTGTCTCTCTTGTCTTCCTTACATAGGATGATGCAGTAAAAAAGCCTTTACCAGAATCTGGCACCTTGATCTTGGTCTTCTTCGTCTCTAACTTTGAGAAATAAATTCATTTATTATAAATTATTCAGTGTTTGGTATTTATTATAGTAACACAGAACAGACTATAACAACTTAAAACACACAGCAATATATAGCTGTCCATTATTAAAAAGATAATTTATAGAAAAAATTATAACTGCTAATACATATATACATTCATATATGTGTATGTATATCTCTGGTATGATTTGACTATATTGTTCAGAGAAAAACATCTAAAATGCTGTATATTTGCTTATTTACTGAAGCAACTAATTTCCTTAACATTGATGAAATAATTTATATTATAATTAGAAATAGTATAAAATAAACAGATTTATGTATATTTAAATGGTTTATACACATGAGCATACAGATGACACTCTCCCATCATCCTGGTCTAGGACCAGTGAAATCTCTTGAGCTTGACAGAAAGAAATGTATATACATACCTTCCTGTGTGTTTTAATAGCTTCAACACAAAATGTTCCCATGGAATAAAACTATCTTTGCTGAAGATTGTAGGCATTATAAACCATAGAAAAAAACCATCATACAAGGGGATGAGCAGATACAACAAGTAAATAAATAAATAAACACAAAAGCTAGAGATAATAGAAAAAAACCTTGAGAAGACTATAAAGCAAATTTGTTTAACATGATTATAGATAAACGGCACAAAGACATAAAAAGAAAAACATGTAAAAGATGTTGAAAACATGGGAAGAAAATGTCAGGGTCCAGTTTATGTCTTATAAGGAGTTTTAGATACAGAGAATAGGGAAAATATCTGAAAGAAGATAAAGGATATAAATTTTCCATAATTAAAGAAAAACATATGAGCTCTCACATTGAGGATACATGTGAAGTTCCAAACAAAATGAATAAAAATACATCTATAGCTAGTGGTTCATGCCTTTAATCCCAGCTTCCCAGGAGGATGAGGCAGGAAATTGCAAGTTTGAAGCTAGCCTTGGCAACTTTCGGAGACCCTATCACAAAATAAAGAATAAAAAGGCCTGGAGATGAGACTCAGTGGTAAAGCACTCTTGGGTTCTCTCCCAGTACCACCACACTCTCTCCTAGTACCACCAGTCAATCAATTAACAAACAAGCAACAAATAAATAAGTTTAATGTGTGTATATATATTTACACTTTAATTTGCAATAATGAAAGACTCACTATTCTTAGTTAATAAGAAGTTATAAAAAATGAGTATTGAAGTTACACCTATTTACAATCGCTATATAATGATATGTGTGCACATTTTTTTTTTTCCTGGAGAAAAGTAACATCTCAACAAGTTGATCCAGTTTTCTGATTTGACTTTCTTTATATTTAAATTGGAGCTGTTAAGCATTTGAAAGATCTGTGGTGAGACAAATGAAATGTTTTGTGCTATAAGAACCATTTTTGCTTGTTGAGTTTTAAATATGATGGAGGTTGATTTCTGTGATGTTAAATGCCTACTTTTGGACATGTGTCATTGGCATTTTTAAATTATTTAAAACTTTTGAGACCATGCAGTTAGATGCATTAGTAATTTTATTAAATTTGCTATGATCATTATAGAGCCATATTTTTTGTGTATAGAAATGTATTTTAGATCTTGAAGTCATGATATTTTAGTTATAACTAAAGGTATATTTTTTCTTTAATAGTATGAAGATAAAAGTATTTATATGTTGTAAACAGTATGGCTACTGAACACTAAGAAAAATGGTAGATTATAAATGTTAAATTGATTGTCATCTGCCATTTATTTTAATGTCCATTGGTAATGTAGCAACTATATATGTAGTTTAATTCACTTTGTTATAATTCAACAAATTCCTTTTCTAGAGTAGTGGAAGACTCAAGATTTGTAGGATTTCCTATTTGCTATTTCTATCTAGTATATTTTTAAGTGGTCTCAAATAAAGGCAGTAAATAAATGTTTTATTTTTTCTCATATTTAAAAAATACATCTGGAAGAATAAATTCACATCTGGTTCATGGATTTCCTCCATGGAGATGATCCAAATTCAGTGTTAAGATTAGAGCTTGTACTCAAGGGTTTGCAGAATCTTGTGTGGAATTTGAAATATTTTGTTTGGAAGTAGTTGGGGAAACAATTGATTCAGATGTTTGTGTTAGGTTCTAATTTTAGATATATTTCCCTCATTAAAAATAAAAATGTTTTGTACTGCATAATATTATCAAGGTATGCGTAAACACTGTTTACATTTGACAAGATATTTTAAGTGACCATTGTCTAATATTGATTTACAAAAGAGAGATCAATTAAATTGTTAAACTCATCAAGCCATGATGGGTAACACCATAACCATTATCCGAATGTATTTTGTACATAGTATTGTATAGTCTGAATTATGTTGTCACATTTTGGTGACTCCAGTTAGAAGCAACAAGTCATTTTTAAAAATTATTGTATTCTAAATGTCTGCTCAAATGTTTCTGTAAGTTTATATTCTCAGAATATAATGTTGTATTCACTAATTGCCTCTCTCAGCCTCACAATGTTAACAAATGTATTTGTGTCTGAATGGAGTCCCTGGAGTAGCATAAAGTAGAAACATTTATGGATACAATCCAGGAAGCATGTGAACTAAAAATAATGTTGTCAAACTTTTATGAATTATTTGTCTTATGCATTGAGACTGCCAAATCAAGCTGCTGATCATGTGAGTTAATGTCACACATTGGAACAAATGGGTGTTGCTTAATAAATTACCCTAATTTAGGAGGATGTTTGATCTTTTTCAGAAATTTCTTTTTTTGTTTTAATGTGTAATATATTTTCTATGTAACATTATACAATTTTATTTATAGATAAATATGCATCTATTTGCTTTTCATTTTTAACTTTGAACTTTCTGTGAAACAGTAAAGTACATTTTGCATGTGTGTCTCATTTAGTGATTTCTAAACAATATGGCAAGAATTTTTGTGTTTCAGCAGATTTTCTGGTGTATTAACTAAATCTTAGGTATTATAAGAGTCTTGGAAGGTGCCAACATTTGAGGGTTCCTACTTCTTTTCTCTTTATTCCTTCTTCTAATCTTTCCTCCCTCTTTAGTCATTACCAGATAAAATTTTATTCTTGGTAAATGAGAATTAAGGTGGAAACATTAATTTACTTGACCATGTATATGCTAGCATTAAGTCTGATTTGTTCACATACATACATTCTTTTTAAAAAGTTACTTGCTTTTACAACCTCTTTGAAGTTCTGTCCCTCCTTACTTTGTTCCACATAGCAACCAAACTACTCTAGGTTTATAAATACCACTTGATATTTAACACAGTGAACTCTGTGAGTTAGTGCTTCATTGATTCATTGACTGACTCCACCAGTATTTATTGAGAGTCCTGTAAAAGGCAATGTTTGGGGAGCTGACATTAAGCTGTTTCATTACTTTTTTCCCCCTTTTTGGTAACAGAACTCTTTCTTCCTTAAGCTCTGTCATTTATTAAATTTACAGTTCAGATGGTTCTACTTTTCTTTCTCAATTCTCATTTTTAAAAAACAACCGATAGTCAATTTATTACAATAGTTGACTTGGGCATCTACAGTGGTGACTTCAGTCTCCACTCCTGGCTCAGTATTGATGGGAGTGATCTGCTTAACAGTCTCAGAAGGACTGTGCAAGGCAATGAATTGTTTCTGGGTTCTCATCTGGAAATAATCCTGTATCTTAAAACTGTCACTGTAAGATATTTTTCCTATAGTGATTCTCAAAGTCTTGGACATGCAAACAGGTTCTTTCACTTGGATGTTTTTTGTTTGTTTGTTTGTTTTCCCCCTTTGCACCTCTCATCAAGTCAGCACATTCCTTCTGTAATTTCACATTGTGGCCAGTAGGGTAGTTCTTGGTGAATTACTATGTCTGGTTCCACAGTTGCCTTTCTATATCTTTAAATGTCATGGCTAATTCCATTCATTTGAAAACCCATTCTTGCAGTTTTGTTTTGAGTTTAGAATGCTTACTTAAGTCACTATCATTTTATGGTTGTATTTTGAAACTCAGATATGGAAATGATGGAGTTCTTATTGGAAAGTGTATACTTTGATAACTTTTGATGTTTATATCTATAAAGCCATTACTGTAATCAAGACAGTGTACATATCATACCTCAAAAGTTTTCTCAAAGCCCTTTCTCTTGCCTCTCTTCTAATCCCTCCCAATCTTCAGACAACACACTGATATTTTCTGTCACTGTAGATGTAGGTTGAAGGTGACCCACCCCCCACCCCCAACAAGATATATCTATCTTTAACCTATGATTGTGACCTTATTTTGGAAAAAGGATCTTTGCGAATGTAATTATTTAAGGTTCTCAAGATGCAATCATCCTGGATTAGGGCTGTCCCTAAATTCAATGTCAAGAATCCTTGGAAGAGAAGGACAGGCAACACAAAGAGAAGATGATGCGATAGGGGTAGAGATTGGAATGATGTATTTACAAGCCAAACAATGCCAACTTTTATGGCAGCCAACAAAAGATAGGTGCGAAGCATAGAATGGGTTGTCCCTAAGAGCCTTCAGAATAAATCCGTCCTGCCAACAAGTTGATTTGGATTTCTTAAGAACTGTGACAGAATAAATTTCTATTGTTGTAAGCCACCAAGTTTGTGGTAATTTGTCTCAGCAGCCTTGTAAAACTAAGATCAGTTTATATTTTCATTGTCAGATTATAAGTATTTTGCTTTGATACTAATGTAAATAGCAAGTATATAGAAATGCATTTGATTTTTCTGTATTGACCTATCCTACCCATTCAAAAAACTCATTATTTTGATTAGCTCTGATAGATTGTGTATTATTTTCATACCAGGCCAGATATACTTAAACCATAATTATGTATTAGCTACCTGTTTTTGTAAAGTTTTATTGAAACATATATTCATTTCTAATTGTATTGCCTATGGATTGCAGAGTAGTGTAATTGTGACAGAGACTGCAACCTGCAGCCTAAAATACTTATCATCTGCACATTTAAGGAAAAAAGTGTGCTCACTTCTGACCTAGATGATAATGTAGTCCTTTCTAGTCTGGATATCTTTTATTTCTTTTCTTGCCATTGTTGTAAGGCTTCCTGCCATTGTTGCAAATCACTACCCTTTTACCTGAAGTGAGTTCTAAGGATTTAAAAGGACTGGCATTCTTGTCTACCCTCCCTTTAATTTTTCTCTTTTTTCCCTTTTGGGAGCCAAACATTACGAACAATAACATTCAGAAGCAACTGCACCTATGGAAAAAATTAGAAGTTGACCACCCATGTCCTGGGAAAGACACACACTTAGAAAAGATGTAAGAAGACTTTAGATTATGCCTCAGACTGATCCTTGTCCCAGAGGTAGCCTACAACAATCAGATATCAAAAAAATATTTAAAAAACCTGCAAATTCTGTGGAAAAGTGGAGGCACTGATTTCCATAATTACCATACTATTGGATTCATATGTTCAGTTTTCAGGAAAAATTAAATCACAAGATATACAAAGTCATGGGAAAGTATGGCCCATTCAAAGGGGGGAGAATCAACAGAAACTGCCACTGAGAAAGACCTAATGGCAGATCTGCTACACAAAAATTTTGAAACAGCTCTATTATAGATATTCAAATAATTAAAGGAAAATGTGGGAAAAGTCACAAAAATAATGAGTGAATAAAGTGGAAATGTCAATGAAGAGGAAAAGGAAACCAAAAAGAAATTCTGGAGTTGAAAAGTATAGTAACTAAAATGAAAAATTCAATAGAGGAATTCAAACACTGATTTGAGCAGGCAGAAGATATGACTAGTGAACTTAAAGATAAGGAAAATGGAAATTATTGAAACCAATTAACAGAAAATGATTGAAGCAAAGTGAATTAAGCCTAATGGATCTGTGGAACATCATCAAGTGGACCAACATATGCATTGTGGGAATTTCAGAAGGAGAAGAGAAAGAAAAAGAGTGGAGAGAGTATTTGAAGAAATAATGGTGGAAAACCTCCTCTAAATTTAATGAAAGACCCAATTATAAGCATGCAAAAAACTCAACACACTCCAAGTAAGATGAATTTTAAAAGGCCTACAACAAAAAATGTATTCACACTTTTGAGAGAGAAAGAGAAAGAACCTTGAAAGCAGCAAAAGAAATATAACTTCTTATATAGAAGGGATCCTCAGCAACATTACCAGCAGCTTTCTCATCAGAAACTTGTAAGGCCAGAAGGCAGTAAGTTGATATATTAAAAAATGCTAAAATAGGAAAAAAAACCCCACCAAAACCAAAACCCTTTTCAACCAAGAATCCTGTATCTGGAAAAATTGCCCCTTAGTAGTGAGAGAGAAATTGAGATATTGCCATATAAACAAAAGCTGAGGGAGTTAATTACCTCTAGATTGTCCTGTAAGAAATAAACAGAGTACCTGTTTATTTCCCATTTATTAATTTTTGAAGGGAGTCATTGAGACTGAAATGAAAAGACACTACACAGTAATTTGAAGCAATAATGATCCCAAAAATGGTAAATTCATGGGCAATTATAAAAGCTAGTAGTATTATAACGGTCTATAACTCTACTTTGTATTTTCTGCATGATTTAAATGATTAATACATTTTTTAAAATTGTCTAAAAACTAGTGTTATAACTTTAGTTTGTAATTCCACACTATTTATTTGTTTGTTGTTTTGGGTACTGGGATTGAACTTGGATTGAACTTGGACTCTCGACCACTGAGCCACATCCCCAGCCCTATTTTGTATTTTATTTAGAGACAGGGTCTCACTGAGTTGCTTAACACTTTGCTGTGACTGAAGCCGTCTTTAAACTCTTAATCCTTCTGCCTCTGCCTCCTGAGCCCCTGGGATTACAGGCGTGTGTCACTGTGCCAGGCCACACTTTATTTTTGACATAATTTAAAAGTAAAATAAATTCAAAACAATTTATGTTCTGTGGAACACATTGTATAAAGATGTAATTTTTTAACATTAATTAATTGAAAGAGTTATAAGGAATAGAGTCTGTGTATTATTGAAATTCAGCTTGTATAAATTCAAATTAGAGTGTAGTAACATTCGAATGTTAAATGTAATTGCAACTAGGAAAAAAATAGCCATAGAAAAATAGATGTAGGGAGAAGAAAAGATGATGTACTAGAGCAAGGGTACATTTTCCATTTGCTCTGTGGCTTGGGATTCAAGTGAGAGGTGGAATTATTGCTTCTCAGTTAGGTGGGCAATAGAAGGCATTCACTGAAATTCAATATCAAATAGTAAAAGAATTATAGAGACACAGAAATTTGGGAACTTTGAACACAGGACAAGAAATAATACATGGGAACCGTATTGGTTTTTGCTGGTGGTGCTAGTTCACTGCAGAGGGGAAGGGGTGGCACAGGCAGAAAAAGAGAAACGTTGTGAAAAAAAATTGGCCGGGGAGAACCTGTGGAACAGAGAGCCAGTCTAATCTTAACAGAACCAGAGATTGAAGGGCAAGCTGGTATTTGAAAAGTACTCCATGTTTCTTGGCTGGCAAATTGAGACCTGAGGAGGGAAGCCATCTTTATTTGTTTGTTCATTTATTTTTTTCTCATATTTTTATTGGTGCATTGTGATCATACTGAATGGTGATTGTTACATGGTTGTACATGCATACTGTATAACAATACAATATAGCCAAGATATATATATCCCTTTTCCTTTACTTGGTCCCTTTTCCTTTACTCTATAGATCTTCCTTTGATTTTCACAAAATCCCCTTCCACCTTTCTTTTTATTTTTCTTCTCTTGCTTCCACATATGAAAGAAAACTTTCTTATTTGCTTAACATAATGTTCTCTTGTTGCTCATTTTGCTGCAGATGACATAATTATATTCCTTTTTATGTCTGAATAAAACTCCATTGTGGGAATATTTCTCAGCCTTAAAGAAGAGTGAAATGATGGCATTTGCCAATAAATGGATGGAGCTGGAGAATATGAAATAAGCCAATCCCGAAGAACCAAAGGTCTAATGTTTTCTTTGTGATGCCAATGATAATTCACAGTATTGGAGGAGGCTAGGGAAGAATAGAGTTACTTTGGATTAGGCAGAAGGGCATGAAGGGAGGGAAGGAGTACGGGAGTGGGAAGGATAGTAGAATGAATTGGATGTTATTACTCTGTGTGCATGTATGACTACATGACTGGTGTGATTCTACATCACGTACAACCAGAAGAATAGAAGTTTTACTCCATTTATATATGATGTGTCAAAATGCATTCTACTATCATGTGTAACTAATTAGAATAAATTTTTTAAAAACCCCATTTGTATATATACACCACATTTTCTTTATCCATTCATCCATTGATGAACAGCTAGGCTGGTTCCATAGTTTGGCTCTTGACTTATGCTGCATATGGGTATGTATGTATCACTATAGTGTGCTAACTTTATTTATTTTGGGTAAATAATGGGAGTGGTGTAGTTGAGTCATATAGTGGTTTTATTCATAGCCTTTTGAGGAATCTCATACTGATTTTTATTGTGGTTGTACTAATTTACAATCTAAACAGTGTAAAAAATGTTCCATTTTTTTCTCACATTCTCTCAATTACTTATTATTGTTTTTATTCTTGATATAAGCTGCCATTCTAACTGGAATCAGGTGAAATCTCAGTGTAGTTTTGATTTGCATCCCCCTAATTGTTAAAGATCTTGAACATTTTTTCATACATTTTTTGGCCATTTGTATTTTTTCTTTTGCAGAGTACCTGTTTATTTCCCATTTATTAATTTTTATATTAAGTTTTTTGAGTTCTTTATATATTAATCCTCTGTCAGAAGAGTAGCTAGCAAAAATTTTTACCCACTCTGTAGGTTCTCTCTTCACATTTACAATTGTTTTCTTTGCTGTGCAGAAGCTTTTTAATTTGATGCCATCCATTTATTATTTCTTGACATTATTTTCTGAGCTTTAAAGCCCTCTGCTAAGAAAGCCATTGCGTGTCTCTGTATGTTGGAGTATTGACCCTGTGTTTTTCTAGCAGTTTCAATGTTTCTTGTCCACTTCTTAAGTCTTTGATCCACTTTGAGATAAGGATGTAGTCTCATTCATATATATATGCAGTCTTCCTGGCACCATTTGTTTAAAAGGCTGTCTTTTCTCTAATGTGTGTTTTTGGCACTTTTGTCAAGAATTGTATCTATGTGGGTTTGTCTTTGTGTCTTCTGTTCTGTTGATCTATATGTCTGTTTTTTTATGTTATAATTGTTTTATTGTATTATTATTGTTAATATCTTACTATGACTTATTTTTTTTAATTTATATGTGACAGCGGAATGCATTACAATTCTTATTACACATATAGAGCACAATTTTTTCATATCTCTGGTTGTATACAAAGTATATTCACACCAATTTATGTCTTTATACATGTACTTTGTATAATAATGATCATCACATTCCACCATCATTTATAACCTCATTCCCCCTCCCTTCCCTCCAACCCCTTTGTAAGTCTGTTTTTATGCCAGTACCATGTGGGTTTTGTTACTCTAGGTCTCTAGTATAATTTGAAGTCAGATATTGTGAATCCTTCGGCATTGCTTTTTTAGCTTAGAATTCCTTTGGATCTTTTAGGTCTTTTATTCTTCCAAATGAATTTTAGGACTTTTTTTTCTGATTCTCTTAAGGATGTCATTAGTATTTTGATGATGATTGCATTGAATCTGTAGGTTGATTTTGGCTGTTTTGACAGTATTAATTCTGCCTATTCATGAACATGGGCAATCTTTCTGTTATCTTGTATCTTTATCAGTTTCTTTCTCCAGTGTTCTGTAGTTTTCAGAGAACTTTCATCTCCTTGGTTAGATTTATTTTGATGATTTTTTTTGAGGCTATTTTTTTTGTTTTGTTGTTTTAAAAATATTTTTTTAGCTATAAATGGACACAGTATCTTTATTTATTTTTATGTGGTGCTGAGGATCCAACCCAGTGCTCGCTCACATGTGTGAGGTGGGCACTCTACCCCTGAGCTACAGTCTCTGCCTGAGACTATTTTGAATGGGGTACTTTCTTGATTTCATTCTCACCAGATTTATTATTGGTATATAGAAAAGCTGTTGATTTTTCTATGTTGATTTTGTGACCTACTACTTTGGTGAATTCATTTATTCTAGGAGCATTTTGGTTGAGCTTTTAGAATCTTTCTAAGTATAGGATCATTTCATCTGCAAGCAGTGATAATTTGACTTCTTCTTTTCCTATTTTTATCCCTTTTATTTCCTTCTTTTGCCTTATTGCTCTGGCTAGAATTTCTAGTTCCATATTAAATAGGAGTGATGAGATTTCTTATCACTTACATATTTCTTAATATGTCCATCCTTGTCGTATCCCAGATTTTAAAGGAAATGCTTTCAATTTTTCCCTATTCAATATGATGTTTGCTTTGGGTTTGTCATGTATAGTCTTTATGATGTTGAAGTTAATTCCTTCTGTTCATAGTTTCTTCAGTTTTTTTTTTTTTTTAATCATGAACAGGTACTAAATTTTGTTGATGGCTTTCTCTGCATCTATAGAGATGACTTTGTGATTTTTGTCCTTCCTTCTATTTATGTAGCCAGTTACGTTTGTTGATTTGTGAATGTTAAGCCATCCTTCCAACCCAGAAATAAAACCAACTTGGTCATCATGTACAATATCCTTAATATGTTGTTAACAATTTGCTAATATTTTATTAAGAATTTTTCCATGTAATTTCATCAGGGATATTGGTCTTTAGTTTTCTTTCCTCAATGTGTCCTTATCTGGTTTTGATATCAGGGTAGTACTGACTTCATAGAATGAATTTGGAAGTGTTCCACCCCTTTCTATTTCATAGAGTATTTTGAGGAGTCTTGGCATTAGGTCTTCTTTAAATGTAGAACTCAGCTAAGAATCCATCTTGCCCTGGGCTTTTCTTGATTAGAAGGCTTTCTTTACTGCTTATTTCTCACCGATAGATTTTAGTCTGTTCAGGTTTTCTGTATTCTCTTAATTCATATTTCACACATCCTAAGTATCTAGAATGTATCCATTTCTTCTATTTTTTCAATTTATTGGAATATAAGTTTTAAAAATCATTCCTAACGACCCTCTGGATTTCTGTGATATCTGTGATGATTCCTTTGTTTGTTTTACATCTCTAATTTTATTAATTTGGGTCTCTTCTCTTTCTTTTGCTTAGTTTGGCTAAGAACTTGTCAATCTTGTTTATCTTTTCAACAAACCAACTCTATGGTTTCATTGATTCTTTGTAACTTAAATTCTCTATGACATTGTTTTTGGCTCTGATCTTTATAATTTCCTTTTTTATTCTGGTTTTGGAATTAATTTGTTCATTTTCAAGGGATTTGAGATGCATCATTAGGTTGTTTATTCGGGATCTTCTGATTTTCTTATGCAGGCATTTATAGTTATAAACTTGCCTCTTAGAATTGCCTTCACAGTGTCCCAGAGGTTCTGTTATGTTGTATCATAATTCTCCTTTGATTCTAAAAAACTTTAAATTTCTCCCTGGATTTCTTCTATCACATGTTCATCAGTTAAAAGTGTCCTATTCAATCTACATGTGTTTATATAGTGTCAATAGGTTTTTTTTCGGTGGGGGGGAGGTTGTTAATTTCTAATTTCATTCCATTATGATCAGATAAGATTCAGGGAATTATATCAATTTTTAAATATTTGTTAAGAGTTGCATTGTGCCCCTAAAAGATAGTCTATTTTGAAGAAGATTCCATAAACTTAGGGAAAAAAAAAAAGATTCCATAAAACTTAGAAAAAAAGTGAATTTGGTTCTTGTTGGGTAGATTATTCCATAGATGTTAAGTTCATTTGTCTTAGGTTTTTATCTTTATGTCTGAAGAGCCTGTACCGAGTTAATGCCTATTTGACCTATCTATTGGTGAAAGAATCACCCAGTGTTATTGAATTGGGGTCTATCTTAGTTGTAAAATTGAGTAGTATCTGTTTTATGTGATTAGCTATACTGACATTTCTAGCATAAGTATTTACTATTGTTATGTCCTCTTGTTGGATTTTTCCCCTTACCACTATGCAGTCATCTTCTCTTTACCCTCTGATTTATTTTAGCTTGAAATCTGCTTTTTTTTTTTGATCTGGAAGTAGGTGCTTTTGCTTGTTTTTAACCTCCATTTGCGTGGTATATCAATTTCTATCCTTTCAGTTTCAGCTTATATGGCTATCTTTGCCTGTTACGTGAGTCTCTTGCAAACAACATATAGTTGGGTCTTGTCCATTTTCTTGTATATTGCTTTCTAACATTTCTGTTTGGTTCTTTTACATTATCTCTGTCTCTGTATTGAAATTTTTATTCATACCCCATACTGACTTCCTCAATTCATTTAGTTGTTCTTCTGTGTTCTCTTGGAATTCATTGATTTATATTTATAATCATCTTTTTGAATTATTTTTCTGTTATTTCATCTACTTCATTATCTTTGGAGTCAGTTTCTGGTGAATTCCGAGCTTTAGGAGGCATCATGTTTCCTTGTTCTTTCATATTTCTTATATTCTTGTGTTGGGATCTATGCATCTTTTGGGATAGATTTCTCTTCTACTCTTACTTATGGGCCTTTTTAGGGCAGGGTCTTTCCTTGACAAAGTGTTTTGGGATATCAGATTCTTGTGAGGTTTTTAATATATTTCCAAGTGTGTGTGTGTGTATATATATGTATGTGTGTGTGTGTGTATATATATATATATATATATCTCCTTGCTTGTTCTGTGAAAATGATTAGTTTATTTTGATACAATGTCTATTTTCTCAGAGGTTGAGGATTCCATTTCCCCTGTAGGTCTCAAAAGAGCGGAGTAGTTCTTGTTGATATTGCAGTTGTGTTGTATACAACAGTGTATATGGGGTACACCCTCTATGATTGTTGTATATTTTAAAGGGCTTCAGGAGTGTTCTAGATTGAGACCCCTTATAGGTGTCATGTCCATAGTCTTGATGTTAATTCTCTTTGTTTTTGTTGTACCAGTGGATGTTCATGAGTGGGACCTGAGGGACTCACTTACTTATTCCTTCTTGTGGCCTGGTCATTAATTTGGGATTTTTGTTTCTTCTGTTCTTTGTACTAAAATATCACTGAAATTTGAGCATGATTAGTTTGGGTGTGGAGCAAGGTTTTCTCTTTGCTGTGTTTAATCTCAACAGCAGGGTCTCTATGGGGTGAATTTGCAGTGTTCCAGTAGATTCTCAGCATCTTCTCACTATGTAAGGTAGGACAGAATATGAAGTACACCAATTGGAGTTTTGTTTGGACAGACCAGATTGAAGCACCAATGTATCATTTTTTTTAAAGGATTTTAGCTGGGCACAGTGATGCACACCTGTACTCCTAGTGGCTCAGGAGAGTGAGGCAGGGGGATTACAATTCAAAGCCAGCTTCAGCAATGTAGGCAGGCCCTAATCAACTTAGTGAGACCCTGTCTCAAATAAAAAATGAAAAGGAGTGAGTTTGTGACTCAGTGTTTAAGTACCCCTGGGTTTAATTCCTGGTACCAAAATAATAAAATATTAAAAAATCCTTTGGCTGGCTCCTTTATCCTCTGGACCATTCCAGATGGGTGTCCTTATTGTGTCCATATTTTAGACCAGGCTGCAGAAGCAAAGCTAGTCAAAACACTTCTTAGGCCAGATTTGGTGGCTCACTCTTCAAATCCCAGTAACTTCCCAGTAACTCAGGAAACTGAGGCAGAAGGGTTACAAGTTTGAGACCAGCCTCAGGAATTTAGTAAGGCCCTAAGCAACTAAGTGAGACCCTGTCTCAAAATAAAATAATAGAAGAGGCTGGGGACATACTTCATTGGTAAAATACCTCTGGGTTAAATCCCCAGGACCAAAAAACAAGGAAAAATTAAAAAAAAAAAAAAAAAAAAAAAAAAAAAAAAAGAAAGACAAAACACTTCTAAGAAGATATCTTGAAGTGGACATGCAGCATTTTTTTTTTTTTTTTTTTTTTGGCTAGGGGAGCCTAGGAGATTATAACAAGCATTCCCAGACTGTCCCAGCAAGTGCCTGCCATAGGGTCTAGAGTGGGACTGGCAGTACAACTGAAATGAGCACAGAGAGGTTTGTGCCAAGGGTAATTCATGCTGGAAATATGGAGGGGAGTGAGGCTCACTTTCCCTGGTGGCTCGTGGGACCAGCTGGGGAGAGTCCAGAAGTTGGACAGGTGGGCACATTTTCACTCAGGGTTTGATCCTGGGAAGATCATGTTCATGAGCAGTGGAGTATGTGATACCTATAGAGGGTTACTTGCCCTTCCTTATAAGCAGAGTTCTTGGGAGGTTCCTGAGATCCAGATCTACAGCAGAGATTAGTATCTGCTTGGTAATAGGAAATGTGGATCTAACCTCTCTGGAGTAGGTACTACTCCACAAAGTTCAAAAGGACAATCAGAGCTAAATATCAGCTTCTGGAGTTTCCCATTTAGAACTCTGCATCAATTTGACTCTTGGCTGTATCAGTCTAATCCATCTGGATAAAACTCCAATTGTCAGTACTTCCTATTATGTCCTACTTTATATTGGTGAGATGGGAAGCTGAGAGCTTTATAACTAGCTTCCATTCCAGGCCACTCTAGGTGGCTGCTTGGTAAGCAACACAAAGAGGATAGGTTTTAACAACCCCTAGCCCTTGCTCCAAGATGTACATAGCCCAAGAAGAAGTGGAAAGAAGGATACTATATAGGCAGTGAACATTCATCCTTTTCAATAGTTTTGACCACCTCAGCAGAGACAGTTCTTTCATTTTTCACTAATTTTAAGCCCCCCTTTTCCTTTTTCCTGTGTGTGTATGTTTTCTTGGTGTACTGATTGGTTCATGGACACACACACATACATACACATATATGTACACACACATTTTTTCTTTCTTTATTTTTTTAGTCATACATGACAGCAGAATGTATTTTGACATATAATATATACATGGAATGTACATACATCAATCATATTATCTATTCTATTCTTTTGCCCTTCCTATCTTCCCTACTCCTTCCCTCTTCTCCCATCCTTTCTCTCTATCCAATCTAATGTGACACACTTTTTTTTCTTTTTCTTGTCACAACATTATATATGTCTTCTGTATAACAATGAAGTTCTCCTTCCTTCTTCCGTGCAGCTCCCCTTCTCCCTCTTTTTCCCTCCCACCTCTCTTCCCTATTTAGTGGTAGTCTTCTTCTCATGCTCTTCCTCCCTATCCCATTTTGAGTCATCCCCTTAACTTTTTCAACCTATTATTATTATTATTATTACTATTACTACTCCTACTACCAAGTGCACTCAACTACTGAGCCACATCCTCAGCCCTTTTTGTGTTTTATTTAGAGACAGGATCTAACTGAGTTGCTAAGGAACTTGTGAAGTTGCTGAGGCTGGCTTTGAACTTGAGATCCTCCTGCCTCAGTCTCCCCAGCTGCTGGGATTACAGGCATGTGCCATGCCTAGCTTACCCATTATTTTATCTGGTTTTTAATTTGGTGGGTTAGGGTTTTATAATGTGTTTTGTTTCTCTTTTGTTTTTATTTCTCTTATTACTCTTTCCCTCTTTCCTTCCTCTTCTAATAGCCAAATTCTCTTCCTTTTTCTCCTTATTTTTTCTTCACCTTTTTTATATCTTTCACTTTCTACCTCTCTTTTGCTTTCCCTCTCTTCATATTTGAAACTTTCCTTAGCATTCCTAAGCCAGTTTCTTTTCATTTAAGGAACTGTAGTTTTATTATCTTTTAGAACAAGTTAGTTTCGGTAATACCTGCCCCTACTATCCATGGTGTTGTAGTTATCAGTATTGTGGATGGTGTAGTTGATACCTGCTGTTTACATTAATGCTGTATCTAGTTCGTGGCTATTTATTGTTGCTGCTGTTGTTAATTGGTGACTCTGCCATTTCTCTTTTTGAAGCAATTAGTGTTGTAGATGTCATTGTAGCCTCTGGGCATTTATTTTAATGCTGTATGTTGGTCGTTACTGTTATTGTTATTTTGTTGTTGTTTGTTTCTCCTTTTTCTGAGAGGAGCTAATATGTGACTAGGACACTAAGAGTTCACAAAGTAGAGACTTTGCTACTTAGCTACACTCACAACTCAGCTAAGTGACAGTTTTTCCTTGCTCCACACACAAACTAAATTTGCTGATGAAGCTTCAGCATACTTTAACACATAAAACAGGGGAGAGAAAACCCCCAAATCAAGAACCAGGCCCCATGTGGGAACAGTTAGAGGGGAAGTTCCACATAAATCCTTATTAAGACATTAACAGATCATATTTAAAAACACACTTAAGAGGGCTGGGGTTGTAGCTCCATGCTAGCGCACTTGCCTAGCATGTGTGAGGCACTGGGTTTGATCCTCAGCACCATATAAAAGTAAATAATAATAAAGATATTGTGTCCATCTCCAACTAAAAAAACAAATCAAAACAAAACAACAACAACACAATCAAGTTGGATTCATCACAGGAATTTGTTTAATATACAAAAATCAGTAAATGTCATTGTCACATAAATGGAATCAAGTAAAAACCACATGATCATCTCAATAGATATAGAAAAAGCCTTTGACAAAGTGCAGCTACCATTCATGTTAAAATCCCCAAAGAAACTGCATATAGAAGGGACTTACCACAACATCATAAAGACAGACAACTTCAGTCTGAATGGAGAAAAACTGGAAGCATTTTCTCTAAAATCAGGAAGAAGACAGGGATATCTATTCTCATCAATCCTATTTAATATAAGTCTTGAAACTCTAGCCAAAGCAATCAGGCAATAGTAGGAAATTAAAGGGATATAAATAGTAAAAGAATAAATCTAAACTGTGGATGACATGCTTCTATACTTAAAAGACCCAAGAAACTCCACCAGAAGACTTCTAGAGCTAATAAACAAAATTCACCAGTTGCAGGATGTTAGATCAACACAGAAAATCAATAGTTTCCCTATATTCCAATAATGGATCTCCTGAGAAAGAAGTCAAGAAAACTATTTCATTCATAAGAGCCTCAAAAAGCTAACATACAAACAAGCAAAAAATCTTTGGGAATAAATCTAAGAAAGGGTAAGACCTCTACAATGAAAACTATAGAACACTGAAAAAAGAAATTGAACAAGACCTTAAAAGGTGGAAAGATCTCCATGTTCATGAATATGCAGACTTAATATTGCCAAGATGGCCATATTATGAAAACAACCTATAGATTCAATGCATTCCCCATCAAAATATCAGTGACATTTTTCACAAACTAGAAAAAACAGTTCCAGAATTCACCAAAGTCAAACTAGCAGTGAGAGTGAGGCTGGAGGAATTACCTCTTCTCAAATTATACTACTGAGCTAGTAAAAAACAACAAAAAAAATTAGCATGATATTGGCATAAAAATGGATTAAAAGACAAATTGAACAGATTAGAAGACACAGAAATAAATCCACATGCAGTCATCTCATCCTTGACAATAGGTGCCAAGAACATATGTCGGAGAAAAGATTATCATTTTAACAAATAGTGCTGGGAAAACTGGATATTCATATGTAAAAGACTGAAACCAGATACCTGTCTCTTCTCCTGTACAAAAATCAACTCAAAATGTATCAAAGACCTAGGAATTATAACAGAAATATTGAAACTACTAGAAGAAAGCATAGGAGTGACACTGCAACATATTGGCGTAGGCACTGATGTCCTTAAGACTCATTAAGCTTAAGAAATAAAATCAAGTGTAATACATGAGATGGTATCAAATTAGAAAGCTTCTGCACAGCAAAGAAAGGAAGAACATGTAGAAAGAGCCTACACAATGGGAGATCTTTGCAAGTTACTCTTCTGATGTGATTAATATCCAGGAAACACAAAAACAACACCAGCAGATTAATAACCCAAACAATAAGTGTGCAAAAGATTCAAATAAACACTTCTTAAAAGAAGAAATACAAATGATCAACAAAACCATGAAAAGATGTTCAACATCCTTAGCAGTCAGGTAAATGCAAATCAAAACTACACTCTGCTCTCACTCCAGTTAGAATGGCAGTCATCAAGAATACAAATAATAATTGCTGGCAAGAATGTGGCAGAAAAGATACATTGGTACATTATTAGTAGTACTATAAATTAGTACAACCACTTAGGAAAACAGTATGGAGATTCCTCAAAAGAGTAAGAATAGAACCACCATCTGTCTCAGCTATCCCACTCCTTGATATTTATCCAGAAGATCTAAAATTAACATACTGTAGTGATATATGCATATCAGTATTTATAGCAGTGCAGTTCATAACAACCAAGTCATGGAACTAGCCTAGGTGTCCATCAACAGATGATTGGGTTAAAAAATGTGGTCTAAATGCAAAATGAATTTTAAAGAAAATATGGCACATATACACAATGGAATTTTGCTCAGCCATAAAGAAGAATGCATTTTTCCAGTGAATGGATGGAACTAGAAAATCTAATGCTAAGTGAAATAAGCCAAACAGAAAGTCAAAGTCAAAAGTTTTCACACATAATATGTGTGAGTGAGGTGGGGGAGGAGTGGAAAAAGGGGAGATCTCAGGAAAACAGATGGGAGACCAACAGGGTATAAGAAGGGGATCCAGAGGGAGGGAGGAGGGAAGGGCATTGGGAAGTACTAGGGAATTAAGTCTAACCAAATTGTGCTAGGTCCAGTGTATTTTTACCACTATGAATTTATGTATGCGTATACACACATAGGTAAAATTGTAATACTAATTAAAATAACAATAACCATAGAAAGGAGAGTAGCAGTAGAATAGACCAAGCCAATCTGGGGAGGGATGTGGGGAAGGAAAGTGAAGGTACTAGAGGAAGAGACTGATATTTTATGTGCATGTGCAAATATGCCATAAATGAATCCCACTATCATGCATAATTGCAATGCACCAATTTAAAAAAATCTGAAAGAAAAATATCTTGAGTAAAGAAAATATAGAATATACAAAGATGGAAATAAGAAAGGAATATAAATATTTCATTACAAAAAAATCTGCTGAAAGTGGGCATGGTAGTACATGCCTGTAATCCCACTCACTCGGGTGACTGAGGCAGGAAGATCAGAAGTTTGAGGCTAGACTTGACAATTTAGTGAGAACCTGTCTCCCAGTTAAAAAGTCTAGGAATATAACTCAGTGGTAGAGTGTCCCTGGGTTCAATCCCTAGTACCAGGGTGGGGCGTGGGGAGTTAAAAGTCAGCAATTCAACATCTCTGGCAATTAGAGAAATGCAAATCAAAACTAATCTAAATTTCATCTCACTCCAGTCAGAATGGCAACTATTAAGAATACAAATAACAGTAAGTGTTGGCAAGGATGTGGGGAAAAAGGCACACTCATACATTGCTGGTGGGACTGCAAATTGGTGCAGCCAATATGGAAAGCAGTATGGAGAATCCTTGGAAAACTTGGAATGGAACCACCATTTGACCCAGCTATCCCACTCCATGGTATATACCCAAAGGACTTAAAAACAGCCTACTACAGGGACACAGCCACATCAATGTTTATAGCAGCACAATTCACAATAGCTAAACTGTGGAACCAACCTAGATGCCCTTCAGTAGATGAATGGATAAAGAAAATGTGCTATATATACACAATGGAATATTATTCAGTATTAAAAGAGAATAAAATTATGACATTTTCAGGTAAATGGATAGAGTTGGAGAAGATAACGCTAAGTGAAATTAGCCACTCCCCAAAACCCAAAATGCCAAATGTCTTCTCTGATTTAAGGATGCTGATTCATAATGTGGTTTGGGGCCGGGGCAAGGGAGGATTAGATGAACTAGAAAATAGGGCAAAGGGGAGGGAGGGGAAAGGAGGGGGAATGGGATAGGAAAGACAATGGAATGAGTTAGACATCATTACCCTAAGTACATGTATGAAGACACTAATGGTGTGACTCTCCTTTGTGTACCACCAGAGATATGAAAAATTGTGCTCTATATGTGTAATATGAATTGTAATGCATTCTGCTGTCATATATAACAAATTAAAATTTAAAAATGAGATGAAAAAGACAGTACTTCAAGAATAAGAGACAAAAAGGTATAAACTATATAGAAAATGAATAATAGAAAAATAACACAAAATAGTCTTATTAGTCATTTTTAAAAATATAAATGGATTAAATTGCCATCTATAATTTACATCTTAAGGTCTCCTGGAGGCCCATATGGTAAAGGCTTGTCCCTAGTCCATGGTGCTATTGGGATGTCATAGAACCTTTAAGAGATGGGGCCCAGTTGGAAGTTTTCTGGTCCTGTGGGTGCTTTTCTTTGAAGGGTACATGTGACTCTTTCCACTCATCTTTGTCTCATTTCTTCCTGGCTGCTACAAAGTGAGTGGTTTGCTCCACTAGGAGTTCCCATCAAAATGTAGGGACTTGCCACAGGCCCAAAATCAATGGGGTCAACCAACCATGGACTGAAACATACCAAACTTTAAGCCACCACAACCTTTCCTGTTTTTAAGTTTATTATCTCAGGTGTTTTGTTACAGTAATGGAAAGCTTGGGGTATAGCTCAGTGAGGTTTAAGCCCTAGTACTAAAAAACAAACAAACAAACAACAACAACAAAAACATAAAAACACACAATTCAATTATGTGTGTCTTACAATAGACTTGCTTGAGATCCAAAGACACAAAAAGAATGGAAGGATGGAAGAAAATATTATATTGCAAATAGTGACCATAAGAGAGTGGAGGAGCTACATTAATATTTGACAAAATAGACTTTAAATAGAAAAGGTTATAAGAAAGAAGGTTATGATATATTAATAGAAGTTGCAATAAGCAAGAATATATAATAATTATGAACACTTATACACCTAATAAGAGGCCATCAAAATATATATGAGTCAAACTGGGTGCAGTAGTATACCCTTGTAATCCCATCAATGCAGGAGCTGAGGCAGGAGGATTGCAAGTTTGAGGCCTGCCTGGACCACACCCTGCCTGCCTTAATGACACGCTGACTCAAAATAAAGTAAATAAAAAGGGTTGAACATGTACTTCAGTTGTAGGGTACTCTTGTGTTAAATCACCAGTGCTGCCCACCACCATATATATATTCATACTTACATAAACACACACACACATATATATATGTAAAATAAAAAATTTTAAAAATTTTAGTGTGTGTGTTTGTGAAAACAGAAAATTGAAGAGAGAAATGGTTCTTCAATAAAAGTTGAAGACTTTAATACTCCATTCTAAATGCATAGAATAACTGGATAGAAGATAAGCAAGAAAGCAAGATTCAACACACAGTACATCAAGTAGATTTAACTGAAATATGCAGAGCACTTTATCCAGCGTATACCATCTTTTCAGATTCACATGGAACATTTTCCAGAACTGACTATGTTTTAGGCCACAAATTAAGTATCAATATATTTAAAAAGACATATCTGGACAGTGGTTGTGGCTCAGTGGTAGAGTGCTTGCCAAGCACGCATGAGGCTTTGAGTTCGATCCTGGCACCACATAAAAATAAACAAAATAAAGGTATTGTGTCCACCTATAAGTAAAAAAAATATTTTTTAAAAATAAGATATCCTACCAGGCATTTTTTTCCAGACAGCAGAAGTAAATCTGGAAAATTCACAGATTTGTGGAAATCAAACAACATATTCTTAACCAATGGAACAATGAAGAAGTCACAAGGAAAATTAGAAAATACTTTCAAATGGATGAAAATGAAAACAGCAGACCAAAACTCATGGAATGCAGTAAAAGAACTGCTAAGCAGGAAACTTAAAGCCATAGATACTTACCTTAAAAACTAAGAAGGACCTCAAACAAACAACCTAACTTTTACAATTTAAGAACTAAAAGAGGGGGCTGTGGTTGTGGCTCAGTGGTAGAGCGCTCGCCTAGCATGCATGAGGCACTGGGTTTGATCCTCAGCACCACATAAAAATAATATAAAGATATTGTGTCCCCCTTAAACTAAAATATATATATATATATATATATATATATATATATATATATATATATATATATTTTTTTTTTTTTTTTAAGAACTAAAAGAGGAGATAGAGCAGGAAGAGGAAGACCAAACCCAAAGTTAGCAATAGGATAAAGATTGGAGTGAAGGTTGACAAATGAGAGAGGAGAAAATCACACATAATAAAAGTTGATCTTTTAAAGGACAAGAAAATTGATAAAACCTTTAGTTAGACGGATTAAGAAAAATGTTAAGACTTTCTAAAGTCAGAAATCAAAGTTGGAACATTACCACTGATTCTTCAAAAATAAAGTTCAAAAGAGAAGACAAGAACAGTTTTATACCAACAGATTGAATAGCTCATATGAGATGAACTAATTCATAAAACCAAACCCACCAAGACAAAGTCATGAAGAAGCAGAAAATCTGAATAAACCTGTAACTAGTAAAGAAATTGAATTGGTACTAAGAATCTTTCTTTGAAATGAAATCTTTTCATTTGAAATGAAATGAAAAGGCACTCAAACTGAAAGCTTCACTGGTGAGATCTATAAAATATTTAAAGAACTAATACATATTGTTCTCAAACTTTTCCAGAATGTTCAGTTAGAGGAAACTCTTCCTAACTCATTCTATAATGTTGGTATCAAAGACTGTATAAGAAAACTACATACTAATGAAGATTGATGCAAAAATATTCAACAAAATACTAGCAATCAAATTTAATAGCACATTAAAATGATTATATATCATGCCAAGTGGGATTTACTCCTGTAAGAAAAGTTTCCTCCAATGTACAAAAACAGATCAATGTAATACCACAGTAATGGAATGAAAGGGTAAGAAAACCTCATAATTTTCTCAATTTTTACAGAAAAAGCATGAGACAAAATTCAACAAACTTTCATGGTAAAAACCACATAACAAATCATTGTGTCTAGAAAAGATACTTGATATGATTTCAGTAGTCTTTGAGTTTGTTAAAACTTGGTTTTATAGGCCAACATATAGCCTAGAGAATATTCCATGTGTGCTTGAGAATATTCTTGTGCCTTTGGATGGACAGTCCCATATCTATTTGTTAAGCCCATTTGGTCTAATTGTTGTTCACATCCGTGTTTTCTCGCTGATACGTTGTCCAGATGATCTATTCATTGCTGAATACAGGTTATTGAAGTGTTCTACTGTTATATTGTTGTTCTCTATTTCTTCCTTCAAATCCATCAATGTTTGCTTTATAATTTTGTGCTCTGATGTTGGGTATTGGGTGCATAGATATTTACAATATATTTACAAAATATGTTCTGTCTTATTATATGTCATCATATACTGAACTTGTTTGTTGCTGTAGTTGTTTACTTAAAGTCTTTTTTTGTCTGTGTTTCCTTAAAGCCTGAAAGCGAAGCGATAGAACAAAGATATTCCTTGCAAATGGAAACCAAAAGAGTCAAGTAGCTATATTTTATCAGACAAGATAGACTTTAAGTCAAAAGCTGTTCTTTTTGTCTCTTTAAATGCATATAGTCTGCTTTTTTTTTTTTTTTTTTTAATAGCAGGGTTCTGGCCTGTGTGTTAGACTCCTTAGTTCCCTCAAAGAAACTCGTCTCTGTGTTAAAATTGTTTCTGTAGAGGGATGATAGCTGAAAATTCCTATTCCTCCATCTTGGTGCCAAAAGTCCTGTTTTCTTGCTTTTACTACAATCTTGGGGTAAAAAATTACATACAGTGTATTTGGCCCAAATCCCAAATGAGAAGCAAATCAAACAGTTGTACCCCACTTGTGAGAATGACCCAGAAACCACTTTAAAAATTAGCATTAAGGGTAAATTGAGTGTGTAGCTGATGTCATATTTGAGAGAAACAGAAGAATCTTTGATAATGCCTATGTTTTGGGACCTAGATACATTGTATGTTTGGAGTAATTTCCTTTGGACTGTATTGAAATGAAAATTCCAAATGCAGATGTTAAATGGGTAACTTGGATTTGTGAGTCTGTGCTAGTAGATTAAAAATTATGTTATACAAGCACATACATACATATATACACACATGTAAATAAATAAAACTTTAAAGCCTTGGAACTGAATAATCTAGAGAGTATTTCTAGAGTAGAGGGACTTTAAGTCATGTAGTTTTAATGTACTCCAATCCAACCTTTAGAGTTTTGGTAAAATAGACCAAGAAAGAATTATCAGTGAGCTGGGGAAGATCAGATGTCAGTGGTATCAAGGAATTCTGGCAAGGAAAGTGTTACAGGAAAGAGCAAGTAGTAAGTCCTATTAATAGTTTCTCAAAGAGCAAGTTAAAGGTAGAAGAGTCCTTCTAAGTTTTCTGAGGAATCTCCATATTGCTTCCCATAGTGGTTGCACCAATTTGCAGTCCCACCAGCAATGTATGAGTATACCTTTCCCCCCATATCCTCGCCAACATTTATTGTTGCTTGTATTCTTGATAATTTCCATTCTGACTGGAGTGAGATGAAATCTTTGAGTAGTTTTGATTTGCATTTCTCTAATTGCTAGAGATGTTGGAACATTTTTTCATATATTTGTTGATAGATTATATTCCTTCTTCTGTGAAGTGTCTTTTCAGTTCCTTAGCCCATTTATTGATTGGGTTATCTGTGTTTTTGGTGTTGAGTTTTTAAAATATCTTGGAGATTAATGCTCTATCTGAGGTAAAGATCTTCTCCCATTCTGTAGGTTCTCTCTTCATGTTATTGATTATTTCCTTTGCTGAGTTTGAATCTATTGTTTTAGTTTGAATCTATCCCATTTGACCCAGCTATTCCACTCCTTGATCTTAAAATCAGCATACTACAATGATGGAACCACATTAATGTTTATAACAGCTCAATTCACAATAGCTAAACTATGGAACCATTCTAGGTGCCCTTCAACAGATAAATGAATAAAGAAAATGTGGTATATATGCACAATGGACTATTACTCAGCCTTAAAGAAGAATGAAATTATGGCATTTCGTAGTAAATGGGTGGAAATGGAGAATATCATGCTAAGTGAAATAAGCCAATCCCAAAGAACCAAAGCCCAAATGTTTGTTTCTGATATGCTGATACTAATTCACAATGTGGGGGGAAGGTGCTAGGGAAGAAGAGAAGTACTTTGGATTAAGCAGAGGGGAGTGAAGGGAGGGGAGGATATATGAGAGCAAGAAGGATAATCAAATGAATCAGACACTATGAACCTATGTGCATATATGATTATACAACCAGTATAGTTCTACCTCATATACAACCAGTTGTATTTCATTTTTGTATGATGTGTCAAAATGCATTCTGTTGTCATTTATAACTAATTAGAACAAATTAAAAAAATGGAAGAGCCAAATATTCTGGACTTTGCTTGTTATTAGGGTTTAGGCAAGTTAATTTCTTTAATTCTTAATTTCTTAACCAGAAAAAAAAAATTGTGAGAATTTTCTAATTTTTTCTCTCATGGGTTTAAAATATTTTACATGTTTATTTTGTTCTGTTGTTTCTGCCTGAATAAACAGGCACTTGGATAGAAAGTAATACCATTCCATTGCCCATTTTTTAGCTGTTTAATCTAGAACCAAGTTGGGTCACTGTGTCAGCTCATTTGTGCTGGAACAACAAAGTACCACAGACTGAGCAATTTATAAAGAACGTTTTGTTTTTTTTTTCTCATAGTTTTGGAGGTTAAGAAATTCAAGATCAAGGTGCTAGCAAGTTTGCTGTGCAGTGAGGGCATAGTCTCTGTTTCCAGGATGTTATCTTATTGCTGCATTCTCTAGAGAGGACAAATGTTTTGCTTTCACATCATTGGAAGGGTGAACTTGCCCCTCAAGCCCTTCTATATGGTTGCCAGTCCCATTCATAAGGGCATTCAAGACCTAATCCCCTAGGCAAGTGCTTTATTACTAATCCCCTCCTCATGGCCCCACCGCTTAATACTATTACATTGATTATTAAATTTTAACACATGAATTTTGGGGGACAGTCAGATGATAGCAGTCAGAATAGTGAGTTCTAGAGAGAGCTTTGTTGACCTGAATGCTATTAATATGCTGATTGATTTCTCCTTTCTTCATTCTGTAGGCTTCTTTTATATAAGTATCCAATTTTTTTCCCCAATTTTAACTGATGCTGCCTCTGGAAAATATGAATCATAAACTCTACATGGTGGAAAGCAAATTGTTTTGTACCTTATGAAAGAATTTTCTTCTTTCCCTTAAACCTTATGAAAAGAAATAGTGGACCTTATTACAAGGCCATGAAAAAGTTCAGCATTACTATGAATGGTGTACTTCTGAGCTGCCTTTTGATTCTAGCAGAAAAGCAATACTTGTAAAGAATTTACATCTTTTATGAGATTCCTTGAATACTTTGTTCCAGATCTTAGGCAGTTCCTTTATTTTATACTTACATAATGACTTTCTTCTATTGTGAGGAGTATGATTATAAACATAGTATTTTAAAATGTTTTGTAGAACAAATACCAAGTTAGAGTTTTAGTTAATTTAGATTTTGAATAACTGATTCCTGAAAAAAATAATGGATATTAAGGCCTTTTTGCTTGTCCCATTGCTTTTCTTTTAACAGAACTTTGATATAAGGTTAATCAAATTAAATATTGAAATACACATTTCCAGGAGAAATATTTTGTTTTATTATATACTAAATCTTACATGCTAAAAATGGAAAATTCTGATTCACTTGAATTTTTGAATCCAAGTATATATAAGTCATTTTGTTTGGAACCTTTGCTAATACAATATATACATAAAACTTGGCAATAAATGATCAGACATTTAGAAAAATGTAATTATCTGGCCTAAGGAAATTTCTAACATTTATTTGGCCAAATACCTTTAGAAATATGGCAAAAGATCAGTTTATAAGGTCTCCTTTTTGTTGAATCAACATGGAATGAGAGATTTGTAATTACTAGTTGTTAGGGCATTCTATAACTCCTGTTCAGTTTACTTTTGAATTAGTTCACTATTTAATCAACTGAAGCAATAGTGGGTTAAAGTAAAGATAACAATTATTTGTTCAGATATTTTCTTCTGATCTTAACCTGATACCCTCCAGCCTCCTGCCCCAACTCTTTATGACTGTTTTATTTAGGACATTTTGTTCAACTGTGTACAATACTGTTCTTTAAATCTAGAATCAGATAATACTAACATGTTTTTTAATCTTTCTGGCTAGTGCTTTGTTCTCTCAGATAAGAATTTGCATTCTTTTCTAATCCTTATGTAACTTTCTTTTAAACCATTGACAAAAGTTATCATTTGCTGTGGAACATGACATTTTACCAAATATACCATATACTTTTATTTTCTTATATTATGCCTTTTTTTTTTTTTTGAGCTGGTAGTAACTGGGTTTTCAAAAAAGTGAGCTTGTGGAGTTTAATGATGTTCCTTTATTTAGGGCATAAATGTTTTCATAGTTGCCTGTGAAAGTGCTGAATTGGGGTTTAACATCTGTTTTTTTTTTTTTTTTTTTAACATTTTTTAGTTGCAGATGGGCACAATACCTTTATTTATTTATCTTTATGTAGTGCTGAGGATCAAACTAGGGCCTCACACATGCTAGGCGAGCGCTTTACTATTGAGCCACAACCCCAGCCCTAACATCTGTTTTGATTAAACTATTTCTATATTTTGTACCTTAAATTCATGGTATCTTACAGTCTGAAAATTTTTAGTGCTCAGTTCTTATTTAAGGAATTGTCATTTAGGTGTTAGTAAGACACATTCTATTACTTCATCATTAACATTATCTTGCATTTAAACATTTGTAAAGTGACTTAAAGGTTCTATCATTGAATTACTTAAAACCCCAAAGTAATAGCTTTAACAACTCCAGTTCTCTTTATGTCTCAGCTGGCCATTGCTATGCTGTTTAAAAATGGGAGTGCAATGAGGAGGCACACACCTGTAATCCCAGAAACTCAGTAGGCTGAGGCAGGAGGATCACAAGTTTAAGGCTAGCCTCAGCAACTTAGCAAGGCCCAAAGCAACTTAGGAGACACTGTCTCAAAATAAAAAATAAAAAACTGAGCCCCCTGGGTTCAGTTCCTAGTATATACATACATAGATAAATGGGAATACATAGGCAAACCTAGCTTTCAGCAGTATGTAATAGGATTACTTTCTTTTTGATGGATGATGAGTCTTAGAAGGCTTATTAATGATTCTCCCACCACACCAATCCCTATCCTCACCCCTGAAAATTGTATGAAAGTGATACAAATATCTATATCTATATATATATTAATATATAGATTTGAGAGAAATTTTTATTGTATGCAGGCATACACCCATAGAATCATATCACAATCCTTATAGGAAATTTGGTTTAATTGTTAAAATCATATGTCTATTTGTTGATAATGATTCTAAATGAAAGTGAGAAATTTCAGGTGTTATTTTGAATAAAAAATTAAAATATTTATAAGAATTTTTAGAAAAGCCTAGAAGTACCTATATTAGCTAATGTGTGACCAGATACTCTTGTTTATATTTTCTAATGCTTTTTAAATTTGTTTTGTTTTGATTTTGGGGGTACTAGATGGAACCCACGTCTTCATGCATGCTAGGAAAGTGCTTTATTACTAAACCACATCCTAGCCCCTCTCATGCTTTTAAATTTTTATGTTATGTGACCATAACTGAATGAAGTTGTCTAAGTTGTATCAACATAACTACTATGTGTAATTTGTAATTTAGGTATGACATATTGGTATTATTTACTTATTTTCATATAGTTTATCAAGATTTTACTCTACCACAAAATGTCACAAGTTAGTATTTACTGAGTATACTCAATGGTATTTGTGGGTAATTTTTTATATTAGGAAAAAGGAACATTTTCAAAATATTGTTTTTGAAACAATCATAATTTGATGAGAGAATAGAAGTTACCTACCCATGATTTTATTGGATTTAAAAACTATTAGAATTGTTATTACGTTAACTATTATAGGTAGTTCTAATACATATCATATGTGAGAATTAGTTTGTAAAGTTAGCATATAGGCACCCCCTCAGGGGATATTGGGACCCTGGTCCCTTCTTCCTTTTTTTCTTCCTGGAAGCCATGAGGTGAACAGAACTCCATCATACACTCCTGCCACTGTGATGTACTGTTTTACCATAAGCCCCAAACAATCAGGCCAAATGATCATAAACTGAAACTTCTGGGACTGTGAGCTAAAGTAAACCTTCCCACCTTTAAGTTGCTCATCTCAGGTATTTTGTCAGAGAGATGGAAAGATGACTAACACAGATGATAATTCTATTTTTAGCTTTTTGAAGAGCTGTCATACTGTTTTCCTTAGTGTATACCATTTTACAATCTCACCAACAATGCACAACAGTTTGTGTGGGGCCCTGGAACCAAATCTTTGATGGGGGTACTATATTTCATTTTGCAAATACCACATTTTCTTTACCTGTTTATCCATTGATGGACACTCAGATCAATTTTGTATCTTGTCTATTTTGAATAATGCTGCAATGAACATGAAGATGCAGATATCTCTTAAAAATAAAAGATGGAGTTATCCCTTATGAAAAAATCTTGTAGTACCAAGGCTATCTTAAGAAATTTGATAAATTATCTATAATATGATAAGTTATCTATAAATTATTGGAAATTATCTATATAGGGATAATATGCAACTAAATCTTACTTCTAAAATATCTGGTTCTTTTAATGTTGGGAGAAATTGATTTTGTTTTCCTAGCTGAGTACCAGATGAATTTATGTATTAAATAATGTATTTAGTGCATCCAGTCACATTAATTAAATATTATGTTCATAGTTTAAATACTTGGAGTATACATAGGGAAAATGTATTCTTATTTTCTGCCTAAAAGGCATTTTGAACTGAGGCCAACTATATGGATAATAGTCTTTTTAAAAAAAATCTTATGCTCACTATAATCTTATAACCACTATAATCTTATGCTCACTTATAACCTCTATAAATGAAGTATCAGGCATAATTGCCACACTACATTCGTGGTGTTCTCTCATTATTCAGTCTCCTGTAGTTTAATTCTTGAATTTAAGTGCATGTGTGTCATGCCCTTCTCATTATCATTAATTTTTTTGTTTTTTATTTTCCTTTCAGGTCACCCTTTTTCATTTTTATCACAGGTAGAAATTGTGGCTTTTTTTACAAATAACAAGTTCACTCAAAACTGCCAGAGTTAATTTTCTAGAATATTAGAAAAAACATGTCTGTGTGCTAAATAGTATAATAGAATTATACAATTACAGGGTAGCATAGGATAGGATATGATTAATGCTATGCTACTTTCTTATGATTGTATGGGAAAATGAGATTCTACTTTAGGGCAGTTTAAAGTTTTTTTACTTAAAATTTCATTCTTCAGCTGATCACAACCATATATAGGCTACAAAGATGGCAACTGAAGCCTAAAACTTACACAACTCTCTCTTATTTAAAATAAGATATCTTAAAACTAAATGCAGCAATAAAAATGTTCTCTTTTCTAGGAAAAATTAAAATCATATAGTTTATATTATCTCCAATAAAAAATTGGGTATAGGGCTGGGTATAGCTCAGTGGGTAGAGTGTCTTTCATGCATTAGGGCCTGGGATTAATCCCAAGCACCAAAACAACGACCAAACAAACAAACAAAAAAAGATATGTATTAGTTATAATTTTGGTTGACAAATGATAGCTCTTTCTAGGACTCTACTCTTACTGTTGTCTGGGGAATAATTGTTTTAATTTCTATTAAAATTACTAACTTTGCTTTTGCTCTGGTTTTGTATGTGATTGGAAAGTTATTTTCTCCAGATCATATTTGAAATCAATTTCTTCGGTAGTTGAATTTAATTGTCTTTGATAGTCTATAGAAATTTTTAATTTCACATTTCTTAAAAATTGGATTATGATGATTAAATTGTATAGTACATATAAATTGAGTTAAACTTTTACTTGACTACTCCAAAGTGAACCAATACCTTCTGGACCTGTTCTAGGAAAGAGAAATCATGGAAGCAAAACCCTAAAACTCCCTATAATTCTACCAAGTACTAAAATTTCATCAGAACTGACAATTTTCTTGGTTTTAGATTATTTCATGTTTCATTTAACATAGCTCCCTCTGCAACAGACCACAAAAGTATGCTGTAGGTCATCTAGAAAGTATAGAATTATTTTGAAACAAACGTAGCAAGTAATTGTTGAATGCCTGCCATGTCCATAATGCTAATATTTTTTTGACAGGAAAAAAGAATAATCCCTCCGCTCTGCCACAGTCCTCCCTCCAAAGTTATCTGTGTTGGCAAATATTAAACAATAAATTTTGTATTTATTATCTTCACTGGACAGTACTCCTCAGTGCTTAACTTATGGAAACATTCATTCAGTTCATTGGGTCTTCAAAGAATACTTCTTTATTTACTGAATTATAACAAGCAAAATGGATACTTTCTCTTGGCTCATAGCCATTGCTGTGATAAATCTGCTTATAAGAAATTGAATACAGATTATGGTGCATGGCACAGTAAATTATATATAGAAAGAGATATATAAAATAGAGATATATAAAATAACAAAGCAGAGAACTGATACTTCTTGAAATATACAGACAGGTTTATAGGAAAGTTACTGGGTATGGTGTCTCATGCCTATAATCTCAGTGACTTGGGAGGCTGAGGCAGGAGGATTGCAAGCTTGAAGTCAGCCTCAACAATTTAGTGAAACCCTGTCTCAAAATAAAAAGTAGAAGGGGCTAGAGATGTTGCTCAGTGGTAGAGTGCTCCTGGGTTCAATCCCTAGTACTGGGGATCGGGAGAATCTTATAGAACAGTTTTTGTCATATTTTTTTTTTCTGGAAATTTCTTCTTTCTGTTATCTTCTTTAAAATCTGTTGATTGTAACATCAATTTGCACCCAATGAATGTTGCTTTGTATTATATTTACCTTTGGATAGTATTATTCTTAATTTTTATTTAATTTGTAGAATTCTGTTTTGAGTTTAGTAGGTGCTTGGTAATACTTAGTAGTTCTATCAGTCTTCAGAAGGTACGCCAAAGATTTTACCATAATTATTTTCCACCTAGAAATTTCTTATATTTTGATGTGTGAGAATTGCAGTAGTATAAAATTTGTGTTTTATAGTTGATGCTCCTTGTTCATAGCTTCTCAAAAAAAAAAAAAAGGATATATTTGATTTAGTGTACCTCTTGGAATTTAGGAAGCTGAGAATTATCTTTTTGATTATTTAATTATACCAGGTTCTGATAGTTTCATTTGCTAATTTTTCATGGTAAACTTGTGTCCATTATATAGATATGTGTCATCTCTACCTGTCTACTCTCAGCACTGTTTATATACATTATTTTGTTAAAATATGCATAGCAAAAATTTATCATTTTAACAATTTTTAAGTGAATAACTCAGAGGAATTAGGTATATTGTAATTACTGTACAACTATCACAACTATCTATCTCCAGAGCTTTTTCATCATTCCTTAACAGAAACTCTGTATCCATTAAACACTGACTCTACATTCCTCTCACCATATTCCCTAGTAACTACTATTCTATTTTATGTCTATGAATTTGACTGTTCTAGATTCCTTATATAAGTAGCCAGACAGTATTTGTTCTTTTGTGTCTGGCTTTTTTCACCAATATAATGCCTTCAAAGTTCATCCAGGTCATAACATGTATAAGAATTTCATGCCATTTTAAAACTAAATAATACCCTGTTGTATATTTATGCCACAGTTTCTTTACTTGTTTATCTGTAGAAGGACATTTGGGTTGTTTCCATTTTCTGGCTATTCTATGTAGTACTTCTGTAAACATTGGTATATTCAAATTTTTTTTTTTTTTTTGGTGGGGAGGGTGTTGCTGGAGATTGAACCCAGGGCTTAGGCATGCTGGGAAAACACTATACACTTCCAGCCCCTATTTTTTTGATTACTGAGTATTTGCATTTTTCCCCATTTCTCCCCACTTTTTTTCTAGTTAATACAATTATTTTATATTAACATTTTTGTATGTATGTTTTGTATATACATATGTACAGGTTTTTAAAGGCATTTTTTGTTTTTTTGTTTTGTTTTTGTACTGCGAACTATACCCAGAGGTGCTTGACCACTAAGCCATACTTCCAACTCTTTTTATTTATTTATTTTTTAAATTTTGAAACAGGGTCTTGCTAAGTTACTTAGGGCCTTGATAAGTTGCTGAGGCTGGCCTCAACTGGCAATCCTCTTTCCTCTTGCCTCGGTCTTCTGAGTCACTGGAATTACAGGCATGTGCCACCACTCCAGGTCTACATATTTTGAAATTTCTCCAGATACCTTTAGCTTTATCTTGGTCTGGCTAAGAGCCAGAATTCTTCAGAAGTAGACTTTATTCTCTTTAATATACATAGCTTTTTACAAGTTTAACTTAGAGAACAATTATATTTCTTTCATGTTCAAGAGTTTTAGTACCTGAATGCTCTCTATTATACACATTTCCTTAAAAGGAATATTCGATAAAATATTCTGGGTTCCATTGGAAGTGATTTTAATTAATATAAATCCTGAAATAAAGGAAGTGTGGTTGAGCTAAGACTCGAAAGATTTTATAGTACCTTGATAAACAGAGAATATTGCACTTGGTCAACGAAGAAGTATTTCAAAAGGTACAGAATCAAGAAACAGTAAAGTTTTCTTGGTGTATAAATTGATTAGGCCAAAAAGTACAATGAGAGAGAAATCTGGAAAATATGTTAAGGCCAAATCGTGAAAGTTTTTTAATGTTAATCAATGGAATTTAGTTTCTTTTATTCTGTAACTTTTTTATTTGGGGACCTGGAATGAGTAACGAAATTTGTGAAGCTAAGAATGCTGAGTACTAGCAGACACTATGAAGTGGATTTACAGTTTAAGGAAATGTGAGAAATTATGAGATGAGAATGTAAGGACTAGGAATGAATAGAGATTCAAAGTTTGATATCATAAAGATAGAACAACCCCCCATAATAATGAGTCTTAACATTAGCCTTGCTGGTGAATAATTGAAGAGGAGCAATAGCAGAAAATGATTTCAGCATATGAATTTATTAACTGAGTAAATATTTTCACTTATTGTGTTCCAGACAGTTCCCTATCTACTATAATTAGTAGATGAGTAAAATAGTTTAAGAGTTTTGCTTTGTAAGCATACTTATACATTTATCATTTTTTAATTCCTTAAAAGGCTGTGGGTTAATTTTTCAAGTGATCAGAAAACAGATCAGCTAGTTTATTATTATTATTTTTTATTTTTTGTGGTAGTTAATTTTTAAAAACAATATTAGGCCAGTCACAGTGGTGCAGACCTGTAATTCAAGTGACTCAGGAGGCTGAGGAAGGATTGCAAGTCCAAGGCCAGCTTGAGCAACTTAGCAAGACCCTGTCTCAAAATAAAAAGTAAAAAGAATAAAAAAAGCTCACTGATAAAGTACCCCTGGGTTTAATCCCCATTACTATAAAAATAAAAATAAAAAACCTTACTAGTTATTACAGTGATTTCAGTAGAGTGTCATTTAAAATTTAATTGGAGGAAATCTGTTATAAATTGATGTCACTTAACATTTACAAAAATCATAGTGCTATATAATTTCACTGTTGAAGAGAATTGTTTTTAGACCTCAAAGTTCTAAGACATTTTTTTAACATACATTGTTTCCTTTTCCATTTTTTTGCACATTTAAAGTGTACAGTTTGAGTTTTGTGGAATTCTTAGCACAATGAAGAAAATGAATGTATATCTATCACCCTCTGTTATGGTTTGGATGTGAGATGTTCTCTAAAAGCTCACATTGAGACAATGCAAGAAGGTTCAGAGGAGAAATTATTGATTGTAAGAGTCTTAACCCAATTAATGAATTAGTCCCTGGATAGGAATTAACTGGTAACTGAAGTAGTAGGGTGTGGCTGGAGGAGGTAGGAATTGGGACATGGCTTTGGGGTATATATTTGTATCTGACAAGTGGAGATCTCTTTCTGCTTCTTGCCCATTGTGTGAGCTGCTTCCCTCTGCCACACTCTTCTGCCATGATGTCTGCCTCACCTCCAACCCGCGGAATGGAGCTGGCCTTCTATAGACTAAGACCTCTGATACCATGAGCTCTAAAATAAACTTTTCTTCCTAAAATTGTTCTGGTCAGATATTTTAGTCACAGCAGCAAACAAGCTGAGTAAAACAACATCCAAAGCTTTCCTTTCTCCTTTCTCTGCCTTGTATTCTTATACTGTCATAGATTGGTTTGCATTTTCTAGAATATTTAATAGAAATAGAATCATTCAGTTTGTATTTTTTGAGATCTGTTTTCTTTATAAGCATTATTGAGTTCATATTTATTGTTTCATGTATCATTATAAATCAAGTCTTTTATGGTGAAGTTCCACCGTAGTTTATTCAGTTCACCTATTGATGGACATTGGATTGTTTCCACCATTATTTCATTTCTATTAGATAAATTGGGTCATATCATAGGATTTTGTTTAACGTTTTTAAAAGAATATTCTTAGTTGAAGATGGACACAATACCTTTATTTTATTTATTTTTATGTGGTGCTGAGGATCAAACCCAGTGCCTCACACGAACTAGGCCAGTGCTCTACCCCTAAGCTACAACTCCAGCCCATATGTTTAACTTTTTAAGAAAACTGTCCATCTACTTTTCAAATACACATTACTAGTTTGCATTCTTTTGAGCAGTATATAAGATTTCCTGTTCTGCTATATCCTGGCCAACACTTGTCCAAATCAGTTTTCTGAATTCTAACCATTCTAATAAGTATATACTGGTGCTTTATTGTGGTTATTAGCCATCTGAAGTGTTCTTTGGTGAAATCTCTGTTAGAATGTTTTGTTCATTTAAAATGAGTTATTTCCTTATTTTTGAGTTATAAGAAAAGTTTTTATATAGTCTGTGCACATCAATACTTATAAATGTTACTCCCAATTTTCTTCTATTAGGTTTTTTCTTTTTTTAATTGATTTTATTTTTTAAATACATGATAGTGGAATGCATTATAATTCTTATTTACACATATAGAGCACAATTTTTCATATCTCTGTTTGTATATAAAGTATATTCACACCAATTCATGTCTTTATACATGTACTCTGGATAATGATGACCATCACATTCCACCTCTCTCTTGTACTCCTACCCTTCTGCCTATCTAGAGTTCATCTATTACTCCCATGCTCCCCATTTCTACCCCACTATGAATCAATCACCTTATATCAGAGAAAACATTCAGCATTTGTCTTTTTGGGATTGGCTGACTTCATTTAGCATTATCTTCTCCATCTCCTCCATTTACCTGCAAATGCCATGATTTTATTCTCTTTTATTGCTGAGTAATATTCCATTTTGTATATATGCCATATTTATTTTTATCCATTCCTCTACTGAAGGGCATCTAGGTTGGTTCCACAGTTTAGCTATTGTGAATTGTGCTGCTGTAAACATTGATGTGGCTGTGTCTTTGTAGAATGCTGTTTTTAAGTCCTTTGGTGTCGAGGGCCAAAGCCAAGTCGGAATGATGCCTGGCATTTTGCCAGAAGTAATTGTTGAGAGGCAAGCCATTAAGTTGATGCTGGATTGAAACAGGCTGTGTATTCAATTGAATATAGACCCCTGCTGTCTGCCTCGGGTGCCCGCTACTTTGGAGTTCTCACGGGGATTCCTGGGGAGTTCGCGTTGGTTGGTGAAGTTCCGGTGGAGGGAGTTCCAGTTGGTGTGCCTAGGAGGGCTGCGTGGGTGGGGTTCGCGGGAATTTGGAAAATAAAGTTTGTTCCTGCTTGAGTGGCTCGTGATTTGTGCCCAGCCAGACTGCGGCACTTTGGGTATAGACCAAGGAGTGATATAGCTGGGTCAAGTAGTGGTTCCATTCCCAGTTTTCTAAGGAATCTCTATACTGCTTTCCATATTGGCTGCACTAATTTGCATTCCCACTACCAAAGTAAGAGTGTTCCTTTTTCCCCACATCCTCGCCAACACTTATTGTTGTTTGTCCTCATAGTAGCTACCATTCTTACTGGAATGAGATGATATTCTTAATCAATAAATGGGATGGACTCAAACTAAAAAGTTTCTTCTCCGCAAAAGAAACAATCTCTGAGGTTAATAGAGAGCCTGCATCTTGGGAGCAAATTTTTACCCCTCAGATAGAGCCCTAATCTCTAGGGTATATAAAGAACTCCAAAAGTTAAGCACCAAAAAACCCCAAATAACCCAATAAATAAATAGGCCAAGGACCTGAACAGACACTTCTCAGAAGAGGATATCCAGTCAATCAACAAATATATGAGGGCTGGGGATGTGGCTCAAGCGGTAGCGCACTCACCTGGCATGCGTGTGGCCTGGGTTCGATCCTCAGCACCACATACAAAAAAAAAAAAAAAAAAAACAAAGATGTTGTGTCCGCCGATAACTAAAAAATAAATATTAAAATTCTCTCTCTCTCTCTCTCTCTCTCTCTCTCTCTCTCTTTCTTTCCCTCTCTTAAAAAAAACACAAATATATGAAAAAATGTTTATCATCTTTAGCAATTAGAAAAATGCAAATCAAAACTTGTAGTAGTTTCATAGTTACAGCTTTTATGTTTAGTCCTATGATCCATTTCAACTTAATTTTTATATATTGTACAAATTATAGTTTAGGGATCATTTTTTTGGACATGAATGTCAGATAAATAATCTAATACCTTATGTTGAGAAAATATTCTTTTTCTATTGAATTGCCTTTGTGAAAACAAAGTGTTCACATAAATACACATCTATTTCTGGACTTGATCCTGTGTATGTCTTTTAGCCAATATTGCTTTCTCTTGCTTGCTCTATTTCTGTGGTAATAGTTGCTATAGTTCATTTACTGACATTTCTTTCTTTGTTGCTTTATAGTTTTCTGCATTTATATCTTGCATATATTTAAAACAATTTTTTAAATTATCAGTGGACCTTTATTTTTCATTTATGTGTGATGCTGAGAATCAAACCCAGTGCCTCACACATGCTAGACAAGTGCTCTACCACTGAGCCACAACCCCAGCTCTTTGTTAGATTTTTATTCCTAAATAATTCATGTTTTCTAATGCACTTGTTAATAAATGGTACTTTAAAAATATTGTCCTCACATTCTGCAGTCATCTGAGTAATAAGCTCACTATTTAGTTCTAATTTTTTTTTGTAGATTCTTTGGAATATTCTATGTAGATAGTCATATCACCCACAAGTAGAGTAGATTGTTTCATTTCTTCTTTCCCAATCCTCTATGCCTCTTTCTTGGCTTCTTGCCCTTATTGTACCTCTACTACAAAGTTAAATAGTAGTTTTTGCTTATCCCATAGGTGAGTGAGTACAAAAGAATTCATGTTTATCATCATATTATTATTTTCATGTGTGGTACTGAGGATTGAACTCAAGCTTAGCTACATCCCAATCTCTTTTTTGTTTTAATTTTTGAGATAGGGTCTTACTAAGTTATTGAGGCTGGTCTTGAACTTTCAATCCTGCTGCCCGAGCCTCAGCCTCTAGAGTTGCTGGTATTAACAGCTGTTGATATTGTGCTCAGATATTGATATTAACTTTAAATTTTGGATTGATACCTTTTTTGTTTTAGTGAGATTTTCTTCTAGTTTTAGTTTTCTGAGAGGTTTTATAAGTGAATGTCAGGTTTTTGTCAAATGCTTTTTTTCTGTCCAACTGATCATATGGTATTCTTCAGCCTCTGAATATAGTGAATTACACTTATCAGTTCTCAAATATTGAACCAGACTTGCATTCCTTGGGTACAACCACTTGGAGTGGATTGCTGATTATACTTTGTTAATGTTTGGTTGGGAATTTGTAATGTTTGTTTATGAGACAGATTGTTCTGCAGTTTTCTTGTGTTGTCTTTTTTTGGTGTTAGCTTTAAGGCAGTACTCACCTCAAAAAAAAAAAAGTTTGGAAATATTTCTTCCCTTTTTATTTTCCTAAATTTTTAATATTATGTCTTCCTTATTTAAGTTTGCTCATGAGGCTCTATGGTCTATGATTTTTTTTTGGTAGAAATTTTAAAACCAGTAATTCATAGATATATAATCAATTAAGATATCTGTCTATTCATGAATGTCTTTCAAAATTTGTGTCTTTGAAAGAATTAAATTGTTTGAAATGCTCCCGTATTATAATTTTAGTATGTGTAGGGCCTCTGGTGCTATCTTCTTTTTACTCTTGATATAGAAAATTTACATCTTTTTTCTTCTTTTCCTTTTGTCAGCCTTGCTCTAGAGGTTTGTAAAATGTTATTGAACTTCTCAGAGAACCAACTTTTAGTTTCGTTGATTTTTTTTTCCTACCCCCAATTATTTTTCTGTTTTTTTTTTTGTTTGTTTTTCCTCTTTTTTTGGAGGGGGAGTACCAGGAATTGAACCCCAGGGGCACTCAACCACTGAGCCACATCCCTAGCCCTTTTTTGGAGGGTCTCACTGAGTTGCTTAGAATCTTGCTATTGTTGATGCTGGCTTTGAACTCTGCATCCTCCTGCCCCAGCCTCCTGAACTATTGAGACTACAGGCTATACTACTGCACCCAGCCGTTTTTTCCTCTCTTATTTTTGTTTTTTCCTTTTATTTATTTTTATCTGTTTCTGATCAACATAATCTGTTGGATATCTGAAAGAAAGCTTTAGCAAATCTTTGAAGTTTTCTCTCTGGGCACTTCTTTCTGGTACTTTGTCCAGTAAGCACTACCTGCTTTGGTCTGACTGGAGTGTTTTGTTTTTAATGTAGTACTAGGAATTCAACCCAGGACTTTGCTGATGCTTAGCATACGCTACACCACTGAGCTTTATCCAGCCTTTTGCCTTTGTCTTCCTGGATCTCTGTCTTCTCAATTCATGGAGTCTATATTTTTCCCCACTCTTCTGCTGTGACCTTTAAACTCTGAAGAAGCTGAGGCAATCCTCTGAGTTGCCTAATTTATTACCCATTTTTCTTGAATTATTGCCCTTTATTACCTGATGTCTACTATCTTGAAAACTGTTATTACATATATTTTGTCCAGGTTGTTTTGTTAAAATGTCTTTCTGGTTGGAGATTAAATAAATCAGTTCCTGTTTTTCAGTGGTTTTTTCCTTGTCTCCCTATCTAAAAGTGGTAAGCTCTTGAGGGAGACATCAGCTGACCCAACTGGACCACTAAATCTTTAGTTTTATAAGATTGTATAAATTTGAATTACTGGTAAGATACTGAGGTAGGGAGAAATTTATGGGAAAATCACAGATTAAGAAACAATTTAAAGAAATTGTTTCTTGATGATGACTCCAAATATCCAGTTTCTTGTTAATCTGAAGATTTATTTTTCTTTTGTTCTAAAAAATTTCCAGCAATGGTTTCTTCATCATTTCTTTTAGTTTCCTTTTATCAAATTTATATTACATAAGAATTGGAGCCTCCCAATCTATCTTACATGTCTGTGAACTACAGTTTCAATTAAATACTTTTTCTGACTGTGTGCTGGATTTTTTTTTTCATTGGGGCATGTTAATTATACAGAATGATGAGTTTCATTGTGGCGTATTTGTACATATATAAAATTGTAATATGATCATCTTTACTCCCCAATGCCTCCTCTACTTTCCTCTCCTTCCTTATGCTGAGATTTGATGAATGTATCAGCCCTTTCTTATAACTTAGACAGTGTAATGAATCTGACATAATTTTCCTATGTACATGTATGAATACACTACAGTGAATCCCACCATTATGTGCATCCACATGATTGGCATCCTAATTAGAATAAGATATATTCCATGCTTGTATAATTATATCAAAATGGATTCTGTGATTATGTATAATTAAAAAGAACCAATTTTAAAAAAAGAATTCATTCTCTCTTCAGGTCTAACTGGAGAAAAGTTTATCTCATCTAGTGATTAAAAACATTCTGCTGTATTTTTCATTTTTAAGTTTCCTAATTGGGTTCACTTCATATCTACATTTCTCTTCCTGCTTTTATTTTCATCATTTCTTGTTCTTTTTTATTTTACGTGAACTTATCCCTTTTAACATTCATTTTATGTGAACTTATTTTTATAGTTATTGTTATTTAAATCTATAAAATTATTGAATAAGTTAAAAATTCTGATGATTAATTTTTCTGGTTGTATTTTTTGGATTATATTATTTCCATGTGATTTGGTTTTTTTCCCCAGTGCTGGAGATCAAACATAGGGCCTCCAGGCATTCTGCCATGGAGCTGCACTCACCACCTCTCTACATGATTTTCACTATGGGTTTGCTGACTCATTTCAGTGTGGGTATTGTCTTTCTGCTGTTGTTTTCTCTCCCCTTCCACCCTTCCTGCTCTTATTTGTCTTTAGGAATTGTTACCTTTCATTTTGTTATTGCCCTCTTCTTCTATCCAACCCAGAACCATTTCTTAAAATAAATTTCTCTGCAAACAACAGGCCTGAGTCTTTAACCAGTTTCTTTTCTGAAAATAAAAAATTCTGTTTTACAGTTTGTCATTGGGGATGTTTATTTTGGGTTATTATTTTCAAATGTTTTATATGTCCCGGCCATGTATTTGATGTAGTGTCAGTGATCGATAGTTAACTATCTACTATTTCTGATTTGAAGTTCTATTCTTAGATTAGTAGATTTTAGAATAAGTATGACTGGTTTAACTCCTCCTGATTCTAAATGGTCAAGGAAAACGCAGGATTACAAATCTAATATTATTTTGTTTGTCTTCTGCAATAGAATATGGAAGTAGTGTCTTTTAATAGAGTATTGCTTACTGGTAATTGCTTTGTTTTACTCTAAATTCTGTAAGTTCTCCATGAATTTCTGTTCCTCAAGTCTTACAAGCACTGTAATATAATCAAAGAGCTGTAATATAATCAAAGACCTCAAATCCAGATTTGAGGTCCTGGAGCTTAACTGAGTCAATCTGTGTACAGTATTCAACCTATTTGAATTTCAGTTTCTTCCTTTATAAAGCAGGTGTAATATCTATATATACCAGCTATATGTACCATTGTGGACATTGTAGAAGGTAACAGAGTGAAATTCAACGGAGTTTTATTTAGCACATATTTGAAGAGAGACATTTCATTTTAGATTCTAAGGAAATAAAAATTGATAAAGCATAGCTCTTTGGTAATTTATAATATAATGATGTAAACAGCCTGTTTTATAAGAAGTTGAAATGCAGCATGGAGTATGACAAACCTTCAAATATAGATATAAACAATGAATTAAGACATCCCCAAAAGCAATTTATACTTAAGGAAATGCGCAAAAATTTCACCGAGGAATCATTCTTTGATCAAAAGTCCTGTGGTATTGCCAATGTACTATATAAATGTAAGGTGTGCTACTATTTTCTTTTATATATCCAAGTTATATTTCTTTTATATTATCCAAGTTAAGACTACAAGCAAGAAATCTCTTTTTTCAGATGGGTAAACTTGTATTTAAAATTATATGTATGTGATATTTTTAAAAGACTGTGGTCTTGGATACATAGTTCTTTTGGATAGTTCTTTCTTTTTTTTTTTTTCTATTTGCTGTGTCTGATCTTTTTAAAAAAATCTTGTAGTTGTATGCCTTTATTTTATTTGTTTATTTTTTTATTTGCTGCTAAGGATCAAACCCAGTGCCTCACATATACTAGGCAAGTACTCTGCCACTGAGCCCTAGACACAGCCCCAGCCCCAGCCCGATCCGTCTGATCTTGCTATTAAATCTTCTTTCTTCTTGGGTCCTGATGCTTGGCTCTAGGCAGCACACTCTTCTAGGATGGCACTCAGTAAACAACTGATTTCAATGTTGCATTTTCAAGGGAAAGGTTTTCATATGTTTTATATTTTTGATAATGTAATATTGAAAAGAAGATTTTCTCCTCCAGGCTGCTTTTCAAATATTGTTAACTCTGAGGTTCCAAGGAAACGCCCATTTTGCTATTATCCAGATACATTTAGACTGAGATTTTGCAGTAGAACATTTTGTTCCATTTGCAGTAATTTTTTGTCAAGGGACAAAGATAAACAGCTTAAACAGATAACCATCTCTGGTTGCTGCTTCTAATAATAATATTTAGCAGCCAGTGAATACTCTGCAAGTGCCTTTCTCAGAAAGGCTCCATTAAGTAAATAAGCAGTAAATAGTCTGTGACTGATAGATGATAGAATTTAAAGTTAACCAACTGCCCATATCAGAATTAAACAGTATTTCTTTAATTTTGGTTAACAGTATTCATCTTGTTTAGATAGGTCTTACCAAAAACAGTGTTAGCATTTTATACCAAACATATTTTTATGACGCTCAGAAGAGCTAAAACTAACAGTTTTAAACTGCTTGAATCATATTTTATCAGTTTTCTTTAGATATGTATCTTTATTTCCAAATCACAAGGTATACTTTATCTGTGTTTTGAAAAAGTTATATAGCATTGTGCTGTATTCTGATCAGTTAGTATTTACAATAAAACAGCTTATTTTTTCCCTTTCAAATCAATCATAGCTTGGGTTGATACCTGGAAAGTTATTTTCATTTAATCCTTGGATGTTAAAGGATGATTTTGTTTCAGGTGTTTTGTGAGGCTTATGTACTTAATGTTTGGGTGGTTTCTATATCAGGTATCAGTGTAATTTGAAATGTTATTTCCTTTGCAAACTTTGTAACACCAGTAACTAAGGGATGTAATCATTTCTTTTATCCTTGCTTAAGTCTGCAGAAGAGATAGTTACTATATACCATATATATATTTCAAGTTAAGATATTTTCTCAATTTATTTTATGTTTCATTAACAACCATGCATCATCGGAACTGACAGTCACTCCAGACAATAAACTGCTACAGGTCAGGAATTTCATCTTTTTTATTGTATTTTAGTTCCTAAAACAGGGTTGATATATAGTATAATTTAACAAACTAATTGAACTAATTACTATCAGCCCCTGACTCATCATCAGCACTCTCATTGGTTATATAAATGTTATACATAGGTTCTGGATCTTCTCCTTGAAAAAATGGCACTCTCTTTATAAGTCTCAGGCTTAGAGGTTTCTTCTGTTCCATTATATAATAATAACACTAACATCAGTGAAGATAATACAGATTGTTAATGCATTGTAGTATCACTGTGTGACTGGTTTAAGCTTCTATAGTAGTTTAGATATCAGGCAGTATGTTAAACAGTTTACTTGCATGTTGTCATTTAATCTTGAATGCAAATATATGAGATATTTAGGGTTCCAGAAAAAATGAGACTCGGAGAAATTAGGTAACTTCTCTAAAAATCATAACCTAAATTAGGGGTCAACTCAGGACCAAGTTCTTTATTGTCTTGTGAAAAAGGACATGAGATTATCAAGTGTAGGTTTCTTCATGAAGCTCTAAATCATTATATCTGATAAATTGCCATCTAGTTTCTGGTTTACTATGTCCAATAACTAGTTCTCATTCTCTAGGAGACAAGTTAATTTTATTGTTTGACAACTTTTATTATTAAAAGTTTCTCCTGCAGTTCAGTGGTAGAGTAGTTGTCTAGCATGCACAAGGTTCTGGGCTTCATCTCTAGAACCACAAAAACAAACAAACAGGTTTTTAATGTTATGGATACATTGATAAATCTTTATGTAACTTTGTTTTTCAGGGCTGAACATGGAACCTAGCATGGGCAAGGTCTACCACTGAGTGCCACCCCAAGCTTCTATTTTTCTACAGCTTTTAAATTATTAAGTCTTAACAAGCCCTTCTAGAAACACAGAGGATAGACTGAATCTATCCTTACTAATATTGGTTATATTGAGCAAATTATATTTGGTATGTTTTCTATACACATACACATACGCAGTACTTGCTTGATTATAAGCAAGAAATCTCTTCTTTCAGATAGGTAAACTTATGTTTAAAATTATATGTATATGATATTTTTAAAAGACTCCAGAGAGCTTAACAGATATACTTTAATTTTTTAAAATTCTGTATCTAGTCTACACCTAAATATCTATAACTAATAAACAGAAATAGGTAATAGAATTTAGTGCAAATGTCCTCCCACTTTGGTACTGGGAATTGAATTCAGGGGTGCTTTACTACTGGGCTATCCCTAGCCCTTTTTTACTTTGATACAGGGTCTCCTTAAGTTCCTGAGGCTCGCTTCAAACTTTGCAGTTCTCCTGTCTCAGTCTCCTACATTGCTGGGATTACAGGCACTTGACACCATGCCTGGCCTGTGCAAATATTTTTAATCAGCCTAGGTGAAAACAGGAAACATTGATTACTAGAAGGTAAAAAAGGAATTGTAATGTGAGGAGTAATATTTTGCCATCACAGACTGAGATATTAAAATCTGCAAAATGAAAAATCAAGCACAAATCACAAGTGAGAGTTTTATAGAATTAAAAAAGCATTTTGTTTCTGATTTTTGTCTCTTATCTTCCTTTGCCAGTCTAATTAGTTTGTTTTTAGTCCCTTTCTAGGTTGTTGTTACCTTGACGTTGAAGGGAACTGCCTGTGTTTTGGAAATAAATAAAGATATATATATCTAAAGAAAGCTGATAAAATATGATTCAAGCAGTTTAAAACTGTTAGTTTTAGCTCTAGATGTGTTTTGCGAGCCCCTCATTTTTTATAGATGGGCCTTTGTTACAAGAATATTGATTATGTCTTTCAAAGCAATGTTTTTAATATTTACTGTGTATCATATAGATAAGTGCTTTAACAGTAAGCATTGGGCAAAAAAAAGGTGAAAAAATAAGCATTGGGCAAGGTATAATTATATACTATAGTCCTCTCCTTTAGTTTCTTTTCATTAAAAAGAGAAAAATTAAAGCATCAAATTAGAAAATAGTGAATCCTCAGGTACTCTTGATCCAGGTACGATAATCATTCACTCTGGGTCACTTTTTTTTCTTCTTTTTGTTACTGGGGATTGAACCCAGGGTTGCTTAACCACTGAGGCACACCCCCAGCCCTTTTTCTATTTTATTTTGAGACAGGGTCTTGCTAAGTTGCTGGGGCTGGCTTTAAACTTAGAATCCTCCTGCCTTAGCCTCTCTCAAGCTGCTGGCATTACAGGTGTATGCCATTTCACCCAGCCCTACTTTATTTCTCTTAAAGTAACATTATTGGGAATTTGCTGTGTTCTAGGTACTGTTCTCAGCACTTTCATATTCACAGCAACCCTAAGAAAAAGGTGCTATTATTGACCCCATAGAATAATGTGATAACAGCTTCTCAGACTACATTATGTATAGGCCTTTTGAAGGAGTCAGTTGATAGCAAGATTCCATTTTTTAAAGATTATGGTAATAGAATTATGGGTAGAAAAATCCCCAAATGATAGCATTTCTTCTATGTCTTATCCAAAAGTCAGTAAAATTCCAATATTTATGTAATCTACCCCAAGGCATGACATTTTAAGTAGAACTCATCTTATTTCCTCTATTGAAGCACTAAATTTTAAATAAATTCTTTAAAAACTAAGGAATTTGATGACTATTTATTTGTTCATATCAGTTCTTTAGAGAATTAGAAATGTATCTGTAATTTTCTAAGACATTATAACTTAGTGTTTCTAACTATTAAAAGGCAGTGAGCTTCAAGAAGTAAGCAAGTGGGCTGATTCTAAAAGATTTTGAAATGTCAACCCTTTGTCCTATCTAGAATCTTAATTGTCTCAAAATATACAAAGTCTTGATATGATTCACTTTTAGATGCTGTTTGTAAAATTTTGGTTTTAGTAACTACGATTTTAACAAATTTCTATCTTAAAATAAAAAAAAATCAAAGCTAAATATTTTCATATGGTAAAACACTGACAGTGAATATAGATGTGAGAATAAAAGGGTTTTAGGTTTTATTGTACCGTTCAGATTATGTCTGAATATTAATATATTCATGTACATGTGTATGTATAAAGCATGCAACAATATTTGGAAGGAAATCCACAAAGCCATTACTAATATAGCTGGAGGTGAAGAATAGGGTGGCCATATTGTTGGGTTATCTAAGAGTTAGAATTCCTGCAGTGACCTAATTTTCTTGTTTCTCTTCAGTTTTCCCTTTAGGGTACCTAATAGAACATTGTTTCAATTCCTTTGTTTATCATTTTTTATTATATCTCTCTTATTCTGTAAATGTTCTTTGGTTTATGATTCCCTGTCACCAATGCACCCCCCCCTCCCGTGGTGCTTGGAATTTAACCCAAGGCCTCAAGCATGCTAGGCAAGTGCTCTACCACTGAGCTGCACCCCCCACTCCCTAAACTCCTCAATGTTCTTTATTTTATTTTATGAGAGAGAGAGAGAGAGAGAGAGAGAGAGAGAGAGAGAATATTTTTTTAATATTTATTTTTTAGTTATCAGCGGACACAACATCTTTGTTTGTATGTGGTGCTGAGGATGGAACCGGGGCGCACGCATGCCAGGCGAGCTCGCTACCGCTTGAGCCACATTCCCAACCCAATGTTCTTCATTTTTATTCACTCTCCTGTGTTTGAAGTTTTCTGCTGCCTCTAGCATTAACTTAAGGCCACTGCGTTCCCTTTTTTGTTTTGCCTTCCCCTCTTATTTGGTGTCATTCCTACATTACATACATGGTGCTTCCATTCCTTACGTTTTCCAGGAATTTGTAGTGTAAATCAGTTTTCTGGCTTCCAAAAATCTTAATATTTTAAACTTGTTGTTTTCTTCTTTGCTGTTTATTTGCAGTTTTTATTTTTAAATGCAATTTTAATGGGTTTTCAGAACATCTTAGAGTTAAAACGTTTGATCTGCCATGCTTAATCAGAAGTCATTAATAACTTTTCTTTTGTATTATTCATCTTGGAATTGTTTTACTTTTGTAATTGGTTTGCAGTTGTTGTTTTTTTCTTTCTTCTGTTTCAAAGCTTGATATTAGAAGCTATTCTAAATGTTCATTTTTCCTCTCTGGATTTTCTCTTCACAATTTTATATTTAAAACCTTATGTAGGAAGGGCAGCAGAATAGAATAGACATTATGATTGCTGTATGTTTATAGGTGACTCTATGACCAGTGTGATTCTGCAGTCTGTACAATTAGAAAAATGAGAAATTATACCCCAAAGATTCAGATGTTAAAAAAAAAAACTTTATGCATAGGGCTCTTCATGAGACTGATATATTAAAACATTAAAAGTGAGAAGGTAAGTTGGCTTATCCTGTGTTTTTGACAACATAGGAAGATTATGAGTAGGATTCTTTTTCTAACTGCTTATTGTTGGTATCAAAGGAAACTATTAATTTTAATTTTATCTATCTACCTAACTAAAATAAAATCTAATTTAGTATTTTGTCAGTTTGCTTGGATTTTCTAGGTAGACAATCATATTGTCCTATACATATTGAAAGTTATATTATGAGGACAATGCAATGTTTTATAGTAGTAATAAAATATCTGGATATAAATTTTTACCAAGATCAAGGTAGGTGACCCATTGAAATTAAGCTGCATTTTATTTAATTATATAATTAAAATATATTTAACTATATTTAAGTGTACATCATCAAAAGCTACCCATTAAAATTAAGCACATAAGTGAAACCAAATAACAAAATATTTCAGAGTTTCTTAGACTCTTAAATTGACTTCTCTTCGAAGTTCTTATACCTACTATATTTCCTTTGAACTTTTGGAGTATAGAGGACATCTGACACTCACCTAGCTTAGCTTGACTCAATTTCATCTCCTAAAGTTTCTGTTGCTTTATTTCACAAATTTATTCTTCTATGGTCAGAATATAGTTCATAATGTTCTTTTTCATTATTTCTTTTTTAATTCCCTTTAGAAGTATACCAGCAAAACAAAATAATCTTAGGGTTGCTAAACATTAAAAAGGAATTTATAGGTAATTAAACATTTTTGTGCTGACTTGTACATATTCTATAAAGCCAGTTATATTTCCATAAAATATTTATAAAGATTTATATAAAGATAAAATATTATTCCATAATAATATCCATGCTTATTTTAGCATTAGTTGTAAAAACTGTAATGGCTAAGTTATGATATTTTTATGTAACTTACATGATGGTATAATACTCATTAAAAATACTTTTGCTAATCAGGCATGGAGATGCACATCTGTAATCTCAGCTACTTGGGATGCTGAGGCAGGAGTATCCCAAATTCAATTCAACCTGGGTAACTTAGGGGGACCCTGGCTTGAAATAAAAAATAAAAAGGGGTGGGGATCATGTACAAAGCAATGGGTTTAATCTTCAGCACTCAAATAAATAAATAAAAATTTTTGTTAAATATGTGTAAATAGATGGAAAATTCTTAGGTGTTACAGAAAGTTAAGAAAAGGGATTCATAAATGTATATGTGATTTGCCTCCTCTTATGTAAAAAATATATTAAATTAGCGATGTGGCTGAGGAAGAGTACTTACCTAGCATGCTCAAGGCCCTGAGTTCCATTGTCAGTACCATTAAAAAACAAAACCACCATATATACATACATATGCACACCCTCTGGTTGCAAGGAAATGCAACATGTTATCAAATTTAGTTCATGTTATGTAAATTTTTTCTGCCATTAATTTACATGAAGATAAAATAATATCCATAAGATGATTTATAATGATAATTCAGCAATTAAAAGAACATATTTTTCTAAAGATGCAGAGAGTTGTATTCTAGTCCTGTCAGTGTCACCTACTAGCTACATGAATTTAATATCACATAACCTTGATTTCATTGTTTATAAAATGAGTCTTATGAGATACGATTATATATAAGGTATTTTAAAATATGAGATCTTTTTATATTTGTGCTTATCTTTTTTTTCACAGATTAGTGGCCTGATCCATATATTTGGGCAATTAAATAGACAAGTAAATAACTAAAGTTGGTGTAGTGCATTAAGGTGTTGAGTCCAGTAGTCTAGCTGTTCTGCCCTATAACCTTGAAGTACCATTTGCCAAGTATATCAAGGTATTAAAGAAAACTGAAGATGCACAAAAATAACATCCTGAAAAGAAATACTTCTCTTGGCTATTCCCAGATATGTTGTAAAAATTTTATGCATGATCTGTGTGAAATAATGATGTGAAGGTAGAGGGAGTTGTCAAAAACACAAGTTGTTGCATACACAGTGGTGGATGCATGAAAACAACATTATTTCTCAGCTTCCGTGGTGTGTTTATAGATAATGCTTTTCAAACAGATGTGTTTTCTCATCTGTTTGAAGAGGGGAAATGTAAATTCATTAATTATGACAATGAATTCTAAATATTTTGGGTTCTGCACCTGTGATAGCATTTTCCTCCTGTTTGCCAATAAAGACACTGGGGAGAACAAAATCCTGATTTTATCCTGTTTGTTTAATGCTTATCATTCTGCTTACTGTCTTTTAGTGACTACTCTGTTAACAGCTGTCTAAACATTCTTTCACATTCCTGTCAGAAATATGATTCCAGCCAGGTTCAGGAATTGTAGTGACCACTCCTTTATTGAAATTACTTCTTCAAAACATTTTTAGTTAAGGATTGACATTACTGAACCAGCTAGCATTATTACATTTAAAATCCAATCCTATGGGAGGTACTTCTCATTCAATAGTGGGGTCATATCCTAATACCCAAATTCTTTTATTGCTTAATCATATGTATAATACAGTGAATTCTGAAAACAGACAACAGATTAGGACCATTTGTTTTCATGCTTTGAAAAAACATCTTTGTAAATTCAATTGTGAATACTGTTGTTTATTTTCTGAATATTGTATATTAATGTAGTTCATTTGAGAGTACAGAGTGCAATAATTCCTATAAAGTATGACTCTGGTATACTTTTAAATGCATAGTATAAAATAATTCCTTTTTTTATAGTTGTTATTTTTTGTGTGAAATAAGGGATATCATGTGTAACCAGTGTCTAGGTAACTCTCTTAACAAATATTTAAATATCACAGAATTATTGTTATAATGTAAATTCTGGTTATAATGTAAACAGAGGGAATTGAGGCTGTTTAAGTAACTAAGGTTAAACTCTTGCATTCTTCTGCATGTTATATGTTTCTTATTTTCTACTAGAATAAGAAATTTTTATAAGTCTTTTCAGGGGCACATGTAATTTTTTAGCTTAAAAGTTATATGATAAAACATGGATTAGTAAATTATAATTTATGCATATGGATATATGTCTTGGGAAATATTAAAGGTGGCTATTATCTAAAGAACCTTCTACCATGTCACCATCAAGAGATCATTTAATATAGTCACATTAATGCTATGAATGGTTTTCATTTTTCTGGTAAATTTTTCTTATATTCTCTGTATTTGCAAAGTATTGAGAAAAGTGGTCACATTAACACTTGCTTTTTCCTAGTTTTGGGTGACAAAATATCATATTGTTCATCTAAGTAATGTATCTATTTGCTTATAAAATGTTATTTTGTTATTTATGAACTCTTCTTTGTGGTAGGTAACTTCAGTTTGAGAAGTCAAATACATTTGATAGAATTAGAACTAAAATACAGAGATTTAGATTTTCCTTCTTGAGAACCTGTAGTTTCATTTTGTGAAAATAATGCAGTTATCATTCTCTAGTGTATAGATTTTAGGACCATTTACTAAGCTCAATGATCAGCTAATGATCATGAATGACAAATGTCTATGAGAATGGGATTATTCGCTATTAATTCACAGAACTGATTTACTTTGTATCAGAGATGCAGTTTGTTGAATAAGTAATAGTAGTAGAATTGTTATTGCCAGTTGTATCATATTGTTTTATTAACAAGCTCAGATACTTCATTCCTGGTTCTGTAATTAACTTTAGAAAATGATATACCTTCCCAGTGACTTGGGAGGCTGTGGCAGGAGAATCACAAGTTCAAGGCCAGCCTTGACAACTTAATAAGACTCTGTCTCAATTTTTTTTTTTTTTAAAAGGGCTGGAAATGTTGCTCAGCCATAAATCCCCCCCTAGGTTCAATCTTCAGTAACACCACCACCACTACTGCCAAACACACAACACACACACACACACACACACACACAGAGAGAGAGAGAGAGAGAGAGAGAGAGAGAGAGAGAATAAAATATGACTGATTTAGGAAAGAAATTCGTTGAAAATAAAAAGATTTTTGAAAGACGTTTCTGGGTATGTTGTAGTCTAATAGAATTCCCTAGTTTTATAAAAGTATTTTACCTTTTTGCTACCCAGAAATATTGTTTAAGCCAAGGTTAGTTACATGTTAGTACTCATTCTCACTAAAGAGCAGTTTGCAGCTGGGCATGTAATTCCAGGAACTCAGGAGGCAGAGCCAGGGAGATCACAAGATTGAGGCCAGCCCCAGTAACTTACTAAGGCCCTAAGCATATTGGGGAGACTCTGTCTGAAAAATTTAAAAAGTTAACAAAAAAAAAAGTTGGGGATGTGGCTTAGTGATTAAGTACCCCTGGGTTCAATGCCTGGTACCAAAAAAAAAAAAAAAAAAAAGCAATTAATCACTTTTTAGCCTCAGCACCTTTTATATGTTCACAGATCATTAAGGACTACCAGTAAGTTTTGCTTATATGGTTTTATCTGCTTATACATTAAAATTTGAAACTAAATTTTTAAAAATAAATTTATTCATTAAAAATTACATGTTAATATAAATGTGGTATTTATGAAACTAGGTGTATTTCCAAAGTAAATGAAAAATATACTCTTTTACCTAAGAGAGTGGCTTTAAAAATATTTTTCTAAATATCTCATATATTTGATATAATCAGAGGTATCTGGAGTCTCATACCTGGTTCTGCTCTTGTGATTTTCTTCTTTTTTTACTTTAAAGTATATGAAGAAAATCAGAGAAGGGAAGAGTATTTAATAATCTTTTTGAATAATTAAGAATATTTTCTTTGAATACTGTGCCAACATAGAACAAATAGTTTTTCTAAAAGTTAGTTGGAAGGTGGAATCTGTAAACACACATTTTCATATTATGTTGTACTATATTGGTCTACCTATTGAATAGATTGAATAGATTTTTTTATCCATGCATGATTTGATAATACCATGCATTGATCATTTGGCAAATATGAATTCAATGAGTTATATAGATCCTCCAGACATTGACATGTCATTAAATAATATTTAAAACATTACATTTGTTAATATTGCTATAATTTTTGTCTGGAAAATTTTAAAGTATTGCAAACTTTTCAGGCTCATGGTGGTGTTTGAAAGCTCAAGTTTTATCATTGGTAACAAATATTTGGTATTTGTGCCAGATCCTGGCAGCAGATCTTTGTCTTGAAGTTACAGGCCTAATTGATTTGTTTTGAAAAAATGTCTGCCAAATACATGTCTGTATAAGCATATTTTGTCTGATACTCTCAAGTAAAAAATGATGTTCTTTAAAAAAATCATTCTAATTCAGTTCACAGTTTAAACCACCACACACATTTTTTTTTTCTAGACAACTATCCTATTTCCACATGTAGCATAAGTGCTTTGTACATACTCTGAAGAATACAGTAACTACCAGTATAATTTGGTGCTACTGTTTAGATTCTGTTAAGACACAGAAATTTTACCTATTGTTGTTTTTGCCCAACCAATATAAATGTCAACAGGTGAAAGAAGCAGTGAACATCTTAGTATTATTATGAAAATAGTTTTGACTTCAGGAAACTTCTGCAATTCTGTTTACTACACTATACTGGAATGTGAAGGGCTTGCAGTGATCACAAGCCTGAGGTAAAATGATATAGAATTTAGTATAGGTGGATTCTTGAGAGAGAAATAAGTACATAAAGACAATGATGGGAACTTCTCTGTATCAGATTAGTAGATAAGAGACAGAGGAGGAAAGGTTACTGTTATTGTTGTTGTTATTTATAATAAAAATAATTTTGGTATATAGGATAGGAACTGCCCAAACTCTTTGGTTTGGAGGGAGCTAGAGAAACTGGGAATTTTCAGAGAAGACTTTGTAAAATGAATGGTATTTCAGTGCTCAAAAAGTATTTGTTAAATGAATTACTACTTTAAAATAAAAATTCAGTAGGAATGTTTTCATTTATTTGCCAATTAAGGTATCTTTAAGCCTTTCATTTAAGCCATTTCTTCATGTATACTTCATGGTGTCCGCTTAAAGGAATTTATCTGGTAGGACTTTTTATTCTGTAGAAAGACTGAATATTATTTCAAATGTAGGAAATCATCTAGATCTTACTTTTCTGATGTCTTTAGGCTGAGACAGGGGCCAATGAGGTGATGATAGGAAGGGTGGATTTGGAAAAAGTATATACAAAGGAGAAAGAAAGTGTCAAAGAGATGACATTATAAACTGGGGTGAGTCAAAGTGGGTAATAATCATAATAACTATTATTTATATTCACTGAACTATGTTCCAGGGACTGTTCTGAGCACTTTCATGTGTTAATTTATATTCCTTCCCAAGAGTATTGTCAAATATTTATTAATATTCTACCTTAATACATTAGGAAACTGAGGCATTTGGAAGTTAAATAAATTGCTCAAGATTATATAGTTATTAAGCAGAATATCAAAAAAGGAGGAAATCTGGCACAAAAGGCTGCGGTATTGGTAAACTCATTATTTCTGTTACATCGTTCATGAATAATGCCACTAATCAAGGTATCTTTTTTTCCTCCAAATTCTAGAAAAATTCTAGAAAAGAGCAATTTTAGATTTATAGTAAAATTAATGTGAAAGTTCAGAGTTCCCACACAACCTCTTCCCTCAGACCCTTTCTAGATGCAGCCTCTCCTATTATCCTACACCTGAGTGATGTATCTGTTATAATCAATAAGCCTGTGCTGATGCATCATTATCACCTTAAGCCCATTGTTTATATTAGAGTGCACTTTTCCTATTGTACATTCTGTACATTTTGACAAATATGACATATATCCACCATTATAGTATCATACAAAGCGATTCATTACTTTGAAAGTCCTGTTTCCTTGTTATGTTTTGGTTTTGGTTCCAGGGTCAGACCTGAGGACCTTGGGTGTGCTAGGCAAGCACTCTGCCACTAATTTATATTCCATCTCCCCTAAAAATCCTCTGTGTTCCACCTATGAATCCCTCCACACTCCCTTCTCACCCTGTGATAACCACTGGTTTTTAAAATTACCTCCTACTGTTGCCTTTTTGAGAGTGTCATATAGATGAAAACCAATTTGTAACTCTTTTCCGACTGGCTTCTTTTCCTTAGTAATGTTCATTTATGTATGGGCTGGGGATGTAGTAGCTCAGTGGTAGAGCTCTTGCCTAGCATGCACAAGTCTCTGAGTTTGATCTCCATTTTTCATATGACAAACAAGCATCTGTGTATGTCTTTCATGGCTCAGTGACTTATTTCTTTTTTAAATTGCTGAATAATAGTCCATATAAGTTTTTTTTCCTCCTGTCATATATCTTCTAGGAGTTATATAGTTCTACACTCTACATATGATCCATTTTAGTTAATTTTTGTGAAATGTGCACAGTTCATTTCTAGATTTTTTCATGCTAATATTCAATTTTTTTTCAGCACCATTTGTTAAAAATTATCTTTTTTTCCCATTGTTCCTTTTTCTCCTCTGTCAAAGATCAGTTGTGTGAGTATATTTCTTGGCTCTCTCTCTCTAATCTTTTCATTGATTTTTTTTAAATTAATGCCATACTCGTTTGATTACCAAAGCTTTAGAGTAAGACCTAAAGTTAGGTAGTATCAGTCTTGTAAGTTTCTTTTTCTTAAATTGTGTTGGCTATCCTGGTTTTTTGCCACTTCTTATAAACTTTAGAATCAGGTTTTTGATAATACACAAAATACTTGCTGGGATTTTTATTTGCCTTGCATTGAATTTACAAATCAAAGTGGGAAGAACTGAAATTTATCAATATTGTCTTCCTATCCATGAACCTATAATATATTTTTGTTTATTTAACTCTTTTTTTGTTGTTCTTTTTAGATACACATGACAGTAGAGTGTATTTTGACATATATACATAAGTATAACTTATTGTAAATAGGGTTCCATTCTTGTGCTTGTACATGATGTAGAGTTTCACTGGTGGTGTATTCATACATGAACATAGGAAGTTATGTCAGATTCATTCTGTCTTTCCTATTCTATCCCCCATTTCTTCCTTTTATACTTTGTACTTTATCTCCAACTTATCTTATTCCATGATTTGTTCTAATATTTGGCATAAATTTTGGTGCTATGTTCGTGCATATGAGAACCTTGGTCTGAGATATGGCATCACAGAGTGCCATCTGTGGAAAATCTAGGTGTCTTTGTAAAATATATATGCATATTTGTGGAAGTTTTCTACATTATGAATCTGTACATGAATTTTTAAAAAAATGTGGCTAAAATGACATGCCACATCAGACAGAAATTTTTGAAGATAGAGGAAACTTTTAACAAAATTTAAAAGAGGAAACTTTAAAAAAATTATTTCTTGGATGTTAACGAATAAATTTTCATTATACTCATAATGTGACATTTTTTCCCCCTATTCCATTTAGTTTTGTCAGCCTGGTGGATGGCAGCTATCCAGAGAGAGGAAACAGCCAACGTTCTTTGTGGTGGTCCTAACAGACATTGACTCAGACCGACATTACTGCTCATGCCTAACCTTCTATGAGGCAGAGATCAATCTCCAGGTACAGAATATTTTCTAGCCAAAATGTAGTCAGAGGGACAACATATCTGCCACATTTGTTTTTTACAAAACTGCAAGTTTGAGTTTTATGGGCTACTTTAAAAATCATGAGGAACTTCTTATATTTTTGCATTTAATGTTGAATAGGAGAGCAACAAGATAAAGTTTTTTAAGAGTTTGATTATCTCTGATAAAAGTATTTACCATAATCTGAATATTTCTAAGAATAGCTTATCCATGAATTGGTTTCTTAAGAGTAATTTCCTCTTGTGGTGAACTTTTGATTTTTCCCTCCCAGTCCACCAAGGGGATCTTTCATAGAACACAAGAACATTTAATCCAAATGTTTATAAGTCATTTATCACAATGCTTGACATTATTGTTATAGCTCCTAAGTAAATGTTAACTGATTCTTGTTAGTGGTAGTATTAGCAACATAATCGGTCCAAAATTCATAGGCTACAATTATAGAAATTTAAAATAAACTTCTCTTTCAAAGTATAGTTTGAGATTCTTAGTTTTAACCTTTGACTGGATGTACTTTCTCTAACTTATGAAAAATTTATGATAAAGTATAGATCAACTTATGGCATTTCAATGATTGAGTTTGCGAGATGAGGGACAAGTACAAAACCAATTCTGGATATGAAAAATAGTTCACTTGGTACTGCTTTCATAGAAACCACACTCTTTCCATGTTTTACGACCTGGCTCTTATGGTGCTGGATATGAGATTGGTATAACCATACTTTCCCCAGAAAATCCCATCTTCCATATGCAGTCACTGTCTCACACTGCTGACTTCTAGTTGTAAGTCCAAAATGTAAATCCAAAATGTTTCCTTGGTGGAGGTCAGATTGCTTTCTGAACCAGCCTCTCTGAAAGTGAGTCAGAAGAACATAGGGTCTTTTATAGTTGTTTGGTTTGCTTTCCATGCTGTGTAATACAAGAAGGAAATAAAAGGTATTTGGTGATATTGGATGAGTAAATTTGCTTTATTTGCTGCAGTTTCTGCTACATAGAGATGAATATAAACCACCACTGGGGAAAGATGGGCTTGTTTTCTGAAATGGCTTCCCAGAGCAGTAGTTGTAGTTTCAATTATGTTTATTAAACTCTTAAGATCTGAATTTTCTGAATGTAGAAATCTGATTTTTCAATACAATAAGAGATAGATCACCTATCATGACACAGGTTTTATTATCCAAGTTCATTAGATTTATAAATCTAATGAACTTGGATAATAAATCACATAAAACAAATAGACAAGCTTATGTATTTACAGTGAATTAAAAAGTTACATAGAGGGGTTAGGGTTATGGCTCAGTGGAAGAGCACTTGCCTAGCATGTGTGAGACACTGGGTTCAATCTTCAGCACCACATGAAAAAAATAAAATAAAATAAAGTTGTTGTTTTTATCTACTGCTGAAATATATTTTATATTAAAAGTTGCATAGGTACTGGGGTTGTGGCTCAGCAGTAAAGCACTCGCCTCACATGTGTCGGGCCCTGGGTTCTATCCTCAGCTCCACATAAAAATAAAATAAAGGTATTGTGTCCAACTACAACTAAAAAATAAATATTTTTTAAAAAAATTTACATAGAACAAAATGTGCATTATCCCAGGACTAGGATTGTGGCTCAGTGGTAGAGTGCTTGCCTCGCATGTGTGAGAGCCTGGGTTCGATCCTTAGCACCACATATAAATAAATTAAATAAAGGTAATGTTTTCATCTACAACTTAAAAAAACAAGTGCATTATCTGCATTATTAGCACATTCTATGTTGTTGGACCTTTGTGGGAAACTCACAATCTGAAGGTTTTGAATTATGAAATCAATCCAATACTTGATGTGAAATATTTAACAACTGTTAGCATATTGTTTCTGTTTAAAGTAAGGATTTTGTTGTCAATGGGAAAAGAAAATTTAGAAATCTTTCATTCTTCTGTCCTAGTGTTTATTTTTTTATTTTTTTATGTAGCCTTTTTATTGAATAAATTAAGAACTTATAACAGATTTTAGAACAAAAACAAAACAGAAAATAGTATCCTGTATAAAATGGAATACTAATAATTAATACTATTCATGCTATTAATTCATAACTTACAAATTGCTACAATAGAATATTTGTTGATAATGAAAATTACTGAAGGTAATTTAACTAAAAAATTCTGTTTAATCATACAATAAATGATAGTATAATTTTTATTATTCTTAAATTTATAACTATTTGTATAAAAATTTAGTATCATATTCATTTATTTAGTTTTAATTGGTGAATAAAGTTTTATACACATATGCAGTGAAACCATGAGGTTCTTATATAGGTCTACTTTGTGAAGTGTATAAATCAAACTATTTAACATATTCATTGCCTCACATATTTTTCTTTTGTGAAAACATTAAAAATATGCCCATTTAATAGTTTTTAATTAATTAATTTACTTATTTATTTTAAAATTTTGATTTGTTATATATGACAACAGAATGCATTACAATTTTTATTACACATATAGAGCACACTTTTTCATATCTCTGGTTGTACACAAAGTAGAGTCACATCCTTCATGTCTTCTTATAAGTACTTAGAGTAATGATGAGTCCTCGCATTCCACCATCTTTCCTACCCCTATATCCCCTCCTTTCCCCTTCCTCTCCTTTCCCCCTTTGCCCTATCTACAGTTCATTTAATCCTCCCATCCCTACCCCCACAGCATATTGTGGATCAGCATCCTTAAATCAGAGAAATCATTGAGCATTTGGATTTTGGGGATTGACTAATTTGCCAATGATATGATTCTATACCTAGAAGACTGAAAAAGTTCCACCAGAAAACTTCTAGAACTAGTGAATGAATTCAGCAAAGTAGTAGGATACAAAATCAACACCCATAAATCCAAGACATTTTTGTATATCAGTGACAAATCCTCTGAAAGGGAAATGAGGAAAACTACCCCATTTACAATAACATTAAAAAAAGAGAGAATAAACTTAACAAAAAGGTGAAAGACCTCTACAAGGAAAGCTACAAAATGCTACAGAAAAAATTAAAGAAGACCTTATAAGATGGAAAGATCTATCTTGTTCTTGGATATGCAGAATTAATATTATCAAGATGACCATACTACCAAAAGCACTATACAGATTTAATGCAGTTCTAATCAAACTCCTGATGACCTTCCTCATAGAAATAGAAAAAACAGTCATGAAATTTATCTGGAAAAATAAGAGACCCAGAAAAGCTAAAGCAACCGTTAGCAAGAAGAGTGAAGCAGGTGGCATCACTATACCAGACCTTTAAACTATGCTACTGTTTAGTAACAAAAACAGCATGGTATTGGCACCAAACAGACTGGTGGACCAATGGTACAGAATAGAAGACACAGAGACTAACCCACAAAATTATAATGATCTTATATTAGACAAAGGTGACATTTTTGCTATGTTGCCAATTCTGGTTTCAAACTCCTGGGTCCAAGTGATCTGCTTACTTCAGTCTCAGAGTAGCTGAGACTGTAGTCATGGACTATTATGCCTGACCTAAAAATATTCTTTGTAGTCAGTCTCCTCCTGTATTTTTTTTTTCCAAAGCAAGTCAACATGTCTCCCATACATTGCATTTAATTATCATTTCTCTTTTTCTCTTTTCATCTGGAATAGTTGTTCAGACTCTTTGTTTTGTAACATTTTTTAAATAATATAATTTCCGTCCTCCTTTTTAATAAGATGTTTTTTATTTAGTATTTTCTGACGTCTCTCATTAAATCCAGGTTATGCTTCAATAGGTGGAAATACTACACAAGTGTGTTCCTTCTATGTGTACATATTTGGAGGTACACACTGTGTATCTTTCCTTCACTAATGATGTTAATTTTGGTAACCCAGTCAAGGCATTGTCAGATTTCTCCACTGTATAGTTGCTTCCCCCTCCCCAGATTTGCTGCTAATAAGCAACCTATAGGAAGACACTGAAAGATTGTACAAATATTCTACCACTCATCACTCATGCTCTCTAGATTTAGCATTTACCCATGATCTATGCCAGGTTTTTGTATGGTTGCAAAATAATTATTTTTTTCAACTCCACTCCAGTCAGCAATTGACATTTTACTATAAGCAAGAGCTCTTCATTCTTGCATGAGTCATAGACTTTTAGATTCCAGTTGTTATGCTTTTTTCCCCTTTACTTCAGTAATATATAATCCATTAATTTTCTTTAAAAATCATCTTGTACATATTATCCTGTATTGAACAGTGGGTACCTCTCAAGCTAGGCTGGTTCCTCTATTTTTTTCAATAAGGCCCCATTTCTTTTTTTAACTTTCTGTCCTAACAAAGCTGAACTAGGCTCATCTTATTCATTTTCAGCTCAAGCCTTGAAATCATCCATTTCTTCAAGTAGCCTTGACTTCTTTGAATATCGAATGATAGTGGAAACCAAGATCTGAGTTTTTGTATATTTTGAAGGAGTGTTTTAAAAAATTATTTTTTCTTTTGATATATAGTATTTTCCTACTTGTCATTTTAAGTGGAATAAATATTATAATTTAATTTGTCTTCAACTTACCAAAGTTTTAAGTTTGATTCACATGAGTTCTTCCAAGATTCTGGAAATTTAAATAAGTTGTGAGAATTTTGGCTTCTTTGTAGCTACTAGCCAGAATTTTAAGACTGCTTTTCTATGTTGGAAACAGAAAGTTTAATGTCTTTTGAGTTTGGTCCAATTGAGGGTAAAACAACGAGGTAGAATTTGGAAAAAAAATTAAATAAATTAAAACCCAGAAGATATTCCTTTCTAGGTCATCAGCAAGGTTGTTCTCATTTTTGGCATGAGCCATTTAGCTATGTTCTTTTAAAAAAATGTGTTTTTCTTTTATTTTTGGATCGTATTATCAGTTCAAAATAGATCTTTTAATTCTTGTTGTGAATTACTTCATATCACATATTCTATGACACATTGTTTGGAAGCTGAAAAAGGAGGAACTTAGGGATATACACCATCCAGAGAATAATTGTGCAACTTTAAAAATGTTGGCTTGATTAGCTTTTCCAAGATACAGTAATACTGTCAGTAATCACAAGCAAACTTTGGCATTAAACTTTTGATAACATATTTCTAAAATTATTCAACTAGGGAATGTGATACTAGATTTTAAAAATAGTAGTCAATAAAATATGACAGATTTGGTATGGGCTTTAATGGCTTAGATAAAATATACAATAGACTTAAGTTTTTGTTTGTATCTTTTAAAAAGTGCTTTAATGTGATATATCAGCAAATTGTCATCAAAGAATTTGGGGGAAATAAATGATCATAATGTGGGGAGGTAAGAGGAAGAATAAAGAGGGAAGAGACAAAGAAGGCATAAGATATACTTCTTTATTTTAGTGGGTTTGAATTCTAGTTCAGGAGACAAAAATCAAAACTGATACACAAAATATCTCAAAGTACCATATGCTAAGTATTATTTAATCAAATATATAATAATTGAAGGCTGGGCAACTGGAATAAGTCTTCCAGAGTTTAAAAGATTGAGTAGACATTTAAAACATAAGAAATAATACTTAGAAAAAGGGAAAGATAAAGGGTAATCCAGACAAAAACTATGGATAGGAACAGAGATTTTAGAGCTTATAATAAATTAAAGACTTATCCTATTCTGAATACTATGTTAAAAGTTAAATAACACTTTTATTCCATTTTATTTAATTCATGTGTATGTTATTTTATTCTCCAAGAACATAATTTGATAGGTTCCTATTATATAGATAAGACTAAATGATAATATCCAGAAACATTCTATTTAATAAGTCAATGAGCTTGACTATGTTTACCTCTGAAGACCAAATACTAAAACATACACTATAACACTCAAAGTTATATCAGTGTGTTATTTGCTCAAGAAAAGACCAATTATGGGAACAGAAAAGGTAGTTGAGAATCTCTCTGGTGTGTATGGAAAAATCAGTATCCTACAATGGAAGCTACATTTCAACAAGTATTAAATAGTGAACTATTTGAAAAAAAAATAAATGTCGATAGTAGTGTACAATAATTCCATGCTCAAGGAATTAACTGGAAATTGAAGTAATAAAATGGATTTCTTAACTAATCGTTATATGGGAAAACTTGGAATCCCAGAAGGAATCACTTACAGAACATTTAAAAGACTTATTTGAAGTACAACCTAGTGCCATAACCTTAATCAAAGTTAACTGTCCTCATTATAGAAAATTTACAAAGTATCAGGAGAAAAATAAGGGAACAGAAAAAAATTGACTGCTTTCTTCAAATGATAAAGATTTTTAAAAAACTGAAATGGCTATGCCCTAATTCATCATGCATATATTTAATCAGTCTCCTAATAGGCAATTGTTTCCCATTTTGTCAGCATTATAAATAACATTGTGATGAATATCATCAGAAAAATTTTGGTTTCCTCAACAGGGTTTAGTCAACAATAATCTATCTTATGGAATTAGAAATTAGGAATAGTTAAGTGTAGGAATTGGGTTTTCTGATAATATAATCAACATTATTCTTGATTACATTTTAGATAATTAACATTATACTTGATTACATTCTATACCTTAGACCTAATTCTTAAACCTTATTCAGCAAACAGGGTCTATGAAAAATTAGTGTAAGTTACATTGATTAAGACACAGAAAAAAATTGGGAGACTTCTGCATGCTGAATTTATTCTATTGTTTGTTTAATAATTTGCAACACATGCAAATACCCACATGGGTTGTCCTTATAGTACACATGGTGAAGATTATGCTTAGTCCTCAATCCCTTTTAAAAATTGGGTTGGCTGGTAAACAGGACTTTTAATATCTCCTTTATCCTCCTCAGAGATGTGTTTTGTAGGGCAAAACTATCATTGAATTAATTATAATTACTTAATGTTATATTCAGACTAGGGAAGTTTGAAGTAAGAATTGCATGTTGTTATGACTATTTTAATTAAACATGGGAAAGATTATTATATTTGAATATAGTTAAGGGAAAAATGTCAAGTTCTTTTTACTGAGATATTTTTCTCTTAATCATCTTCTTTGAACTAATACCATATTTCATATATATATAAATGAAGTAGTCTAAATGAGAAGACTCACTTTCTAATGCCAGTTGTGCCTTAAATAAGCTTTGTAAACCTTAGCAACTTATTTCATCTTTGGGCATGGTTGCTAGTTTGTAAAATGACATGTGTTTAAAAACCTTCTATTACTATATTTTAATTATTCTGTTATATTACTTATATCTGATTTTAAATACATATTTTATTGTTGTTCATAATAAACAAGTCATCTCGTATGAATAAGGTGTGCATTTTTAAGATGATTGTGCTTCATAGAATTTACTGCATGATATCTGTTTATAAGTAAATGTTTGATTTCTTTATGAAATGTTTGACTATGTCATGTTTCTTTGTCATTAAAAAAGGTTTTGGCCTGTATTCCTCATGAAAACAAAGCTGAAATCTTGATCTTTGTGTCCAGTTTATTGTAAACTTCTCCATCAGGAATTCCAAGGAAGTGTATTTTATTTAATTAAAAAACTGGTGAAATTTTAAAGATCTTAATCGCTTATCAAACAATATTAATGTAATGTTTTGTCTTAGGAAAATAATTTCACACTTTATTGTTTGGGTTTTTTTCACTAATTTTATCAGGTAGCAAAAAGAACTTTAAAAGCGTTTATTGACTATGGTGGTTCACAAAATTATATTCTTAAATTTAATAGAGCCAAATTTTAAGGTGATTAACCTTGTTAGAAAGAGAATAAACATGAAGTTTACTTGCTGTTTCCCTACCTCTTGCAAAAGTTTGCACTCATCTCTTTTCCTTGAAATATGAAGATTAGCTTAATAGTATTTCTCATAATTTTTACTTTTTTTTTTAAGTGGTGCTGGGTATCGCACTATAGGAGTCTTATTAAGGAAGTTGGGGCCTAATCCCACATGATGGAGATTAGGGCCTACTTTTTCTTCTGTTAGACACAGAGTCTCTGGCTTAATTCCTAGGTCCTTGATCCACGTTGAATTAAGTTTTGTGCATGGTGAGAGATAGGGGTTTAATTTCATTTTGTTGCATATGGATTTCCAGTTTTCCCAGCACCATTTGTTGAAGATGCTGTCTTTTCTCCAGTGCATGTTTTCGTCACCTTTGTCTAATATAAGATCATTGTAATTTTGTGGGTTAGTCTCTGTGTCCTCTATTCTGTACCATTGGTTCACCAGTCTGTTTGGTGCCAATACCATGCTGTTTTTGTTACTATTGCTCTGTAGTATAGTCTAAGGTCATGCTACCTGCTTCACTCTTCCTGCTAAGGATTGATTTAATTTTTCTGAGCCTCTGATTTTTCCAGATGAATCTCATCACTGCTTTTTCTATTTCTGTGAGGAATGTCACTGGGATTTTTATCGTAATTGCATTAAATCTGTATAGTGCTTTTGGAAGTATGGTCATTTTGATAATATTAATTCTGCCTATCATCACTTCTATTCAACATAGTTATTGAAACACTGGCCAGAGCAATTAGACAGATGAGAGGAATTAAAGGGATATGTATAGGAAAAGAATTTAAATTAGCACTATTTGCTGACGATATGATTCTATACCTAGAAGACCCAAAAAACTCCACCAGAACACTTGTAGAACTAGTAATTGAATTCAGCAAATTAGCAGGACATAAAATCAACACCCATAAATAAAAGGCATTTCTGTACATCAGTGACAAATACTCTGAGTAGGAAATGAGGAAAACTACCTCATTCACAATAACCTCAAACAAACAAAAAAAAATAAGATACTTGGGAATCAACTTAACAAAAGAGGTGAAAGATCTATACAATGAAAACGATAGAACCCTAAAGAGAGAAATCAAAGAAGACCTTAGAAGATGGAAGGATATACTTTGCTCATGGATAGGCAGAATTAATATTATTAAAATGGCCATACTCCCAAAAGCACTTTACAGATTTAATGCAATTCCCATCAAAATTCCAATGACATTACTTGCAGAAATAGAAAAAGCAATCATGAAATTCATTTGGAAAAATAAGAGACCCAGAATAGCTAAGGTAATTCTAAGCAGGAAGAGTGAAACTGGTGCTATCGCGATACCAGATTTTAAACTATACTACAGAGGAATAGTAACAAAAACAGCATGGTACTGACACCAAAACAGGCTGATAGACCAATGGTACAGAATAGAGGACACAGAGACAAATCCACAAAATTACAACTACCTTATATTAGACAAAGGTGCTAAAAGCATGCAATGGAGAAAGGATAGCATCTTCAACAAATGGTGCTGGGAGAACTGGAAATCCATATGCAACAAAATGAAATTGAATCTCTTTCTCTCACCATGCACAAAAGTTAACTCAAAATGGATCAAGGAGCTAGGAATCAAACCAGAGACTCTGCGTCTAATAGAAGATAAAGTTGGCCCCAATCTTCATCATGTGGGGGCAGGCCCCAAATTCCTTAATAAGACACCTACAGCACAAGAGTTAAAACCAAGAATCAACAAATGGGACGAATTCAAACTAAAAAGTTTTTTCTCAGCAAGAGAAATAATAAGTGAGGTGAATAGGGAACCAACATCCTGGGAACAAATTTTTACCCCTCAAACATCAGATAGAGCTCTAATCTCTAGAGTATACAAAGAACTCAAAAAGTTAAACAACAAAAAAACAAATAACCCAATCAACAGATGGGCCAAGGACCTGAACAGACAATTCTCAGAAGAGGATATACAATCAATTAACAAATACATGAAAAAATGCTCACCATCTCTAGCAATAATAGAGAAATGCAAATTAAAACTACTCTAAGATACCATCTCACTCCAATAAGAATGGCAGCCATTATGAAGTCAAACAACAATAAGTGCTGGTGAGGATGGCGGCGGGAGGTACACTCATACATTGCTGGTGGGACTGCAAATTGGTGTGGCCAATTTGGAAAGCAGTATGGAGATTCCTTGGAAAGCTGGGAATGGAACCACCATTTGACCCAGCTATTCCCCTTCTCGGACTACACCCAAAAGACCTAAAAAGAGCATACTACAGTGACACAGCCACATCAATGTTTATAGCAGCACAATTCACAATAGCTAGACTGTGGAACCAACCTAGATGTCCTTCAATAGATGAATGGATAAAAAAATGTGGCATACATACACAATGGAATATTACTCAGCATTAAAAAATAATAAGATCATGACATTTGCAGGGAAATGGATGGCATTAGAGCAGATTATGCTAAGTGAAGTTAGCTAATCCCTAAAAAACAAATGCTGAATGTCTTTTCTGATATAAGGACGTGGGGACTCAAAATGGGATAGGGAGGAAGAGCATGAGAAGAAAATTACCACTTAAGAGGTAAGAGAGGTGGGAGGGAAAAGGAGGGAGACGGGGATTTGCACGGAAGATGGACGGAGACCCTCTTCTTATACAGAATACATGTATGATGTTGTGAGGAGAAAAAATAAAGTGTGTCACATTAGATTGGGTAGAGAGAAGTGATGGGAGGGGAAGGGTGGGAAAGGGGGGATAGGAAGGGCAGCAGAATAAAATAGACATTATTATTGCTGTATGTATATAGGTGACTGTATGACCAATGTGATTCTGCAATCTGTACAATCAGAAAAATGAGAAATTATACCCCATTTGATTCAAATGTATGAATTGTCAAGATCATTATACTGACATGTGTAGCTAAAATAATAATAATAATAATAATAATAATAATAATAATAATAATAATAAAATTAAAGAACAATCAGAATTAATGAATTAATCATCATAAACTGGAGAATTGGAATTGAGAAATGTTTCTGAAAATGTAGGTATTTTAGAAAATTATTTTTCAGAGGGGAGTGACAGGAAGGGATGGGGTGTGGGGGGTAGGAATAATAATAAAATGAATCGAACATTATTATCCTATGTGCTTATATGATTACGTGACCTGTGTAACTCTACATCATGTACAACAGATGAATGAAAGTATACTCTTTTTATGTATGATGTGTCAAAATTAGGAAAAAAAATATATAGTAGATCTTCCTAATTTGTCTGGTGAGAATGGAGAACATGCATGCCAACATAACTTCATAGGTCTGCATAGTTCCCTGGCTTACATACCTTGTCTTTTCAAATCTTGCCTTACTTTGTGAAATATGAGATTTAATAAAAGTAAAATAATCTGTTTCTGAAACAAACATTGTATTTACCTATGCTCATATAATATAGAACATATGAACATATACATACTTGTTCAACACATTTTGTATACTGGACTAGTATAAGACAACCTTTTATAGTATGTGTTCCAGAGGGCAATAAGTCTGGAGTAAAGAGGAAAAATACTATATGCTATCTACCTCATTTGCTTGAAATTACACAGATAATATCTGCATATCAAAGTCTGAGAAATCCTGCAGTAAAGAAACCTTTTATTTTTATAAAACTTGGTTTACCTTATTGTTTCCAAAATTTGGGGGATAAGTAATGTCTATAAGCTTCCAGGAGAAAACACTTTGGAAATTGCTGCCTTGTAAGTATTAAAAACACCGCTAGTAGCAGCAAAATAAACTTACGAACTATATGCCTCTAACATAGGAAACTTTATGGGTGAATAAAAAATTGCCCTATAATTGAATTTGTCCTGCCTCTGAATACTGTATAGCCTAGTTGCTATGCTCTTAAAGGTACATATCTGTAGCATATTTTCTTTGCTAGAGGTAAACTCAATTTTGAACTAAAGACTAGTGGCTTGATTTATCTGAAGACTTGTTAACCTAAAACTTATATTCCTTATGAAGTCATTATTTTACAGACCAATGCAAAGATAAAACAGGTTTTCTCATGTGACCATGCCATTGTGATTAAAAGGTTATTTGGCAAGAAACGAGAGAGCTTTTCTGGGGGAATTTTAAACCATAAAGAATTTTGTAACTACTAAAACTCCTATATTTCCAATTCTGGAAATTTTTAAAGCCCTTAAATTGTTTTACTGAGGCAACTTCTCCAAAATGGTACACTGTAATAAATTATATTTCAAAGAGAAAACTTAGAACTGAATTTTTTTTTTAAAGATAGAGGAGAGAGAGAGAGAGAGAGAGAGAGAGAGAGAATTTTTTAATTTTTTCAGTTTTCAGTGGTCACCATCTTTATTTTTTTATTTTTTTTTAGTGTGGTGCTGAGGATCGAACCCAGTGCCCCATGCATGCCAGTCGAGCGCCTTACCACTTGAGCCACATCCCCAGCCCATAGAACTGAAATTTTTTACTTTCAGTATTCCTTTTGTCCTTTCTTCAAAAACTGAGTGCTTAACAGAATGTTATGGGAAGAATTTTAGTGTGAAAGAGTACTTGTTGAAAAATGAACATAACACAGAAGATGTTAGTTGCAACAATTCTTGTAAGAATAGAAGAGACAGGACTTAGCAGCTGGTTTAATGTAAAAATCAAGCATCAGAATGCAATGATCATGAAGTTGAAGTATTCAACCTGAGTGATAGATAAGATAAACTTTCTAAAGCTAGTGCCTGTCTGCTTGGAAAAATCATCAAATAAAATCACTCTCTTGGGCCTGGGGTTGTGGCTCGATGGTAAAGCGCTTTCCTAGCATGTGCAAGGCCCTGGGTTCCATCCTCAGCACCACATAAAAATAAATAAAATAAAGGTATTGTGTCCATCTACAATTAAAAAAAAAGAGTACTTTTTAGCATTTTGTTTCAAACATGTTTGAAAGGTAATAGCACTTTGGGGGCAGATCAATATGGTCCGTTACTCTTGTAGCCCATATATGGAAGCAGATGTAGTTCACTGTAACAATTGTAGTCAAAGATACTCCAAAGGAGCAAGATATGGCATGTGGTTATGATGTGAATCAGAGATAAAGTGACCTTTGAAGTCAATGTGAGATAATTTAGTAAACAGCATGTAAAGTAAAATTGTACATTTAATTGGGTCTACTAAAAGCCAAGAATAATCTTAGAAGAAGGGTTTATAAATATTGCTAAACTGGATAATAAGTAAAAATGATTTAGACTATAAAATATTAAATTTCAAAGCATTATCTTAACATCTCTTAAATTCAAAGACTGTTTTGAATTTCCTGCTTATTTTTAAGTTTCTCACATATTTTCAATGCAAAAGCCTGCCACTGTAAAACATACATCAAATAAAGTCAGTATCATTATGTAATTATTATATAAAACAATCTGGCAACTATGTAGAAGAGACAGTAGTACACTTATATGATAAATCCTTTCTGGAAAATTTTGATTCAAAACATCACCTTATCATCTCCTGGAACAAACTTTATTTTATCTAACAACTTTCTGGGTTGTTTCTTTTATCATAACACTATAATTTTGCTTTGAAAAGTAGGAGCATGAATTATTCTCTTATATTTTAGACATTGTATTCTTGTAGGAGAATTATTAGAAACAAAAATAATTTTGGGATTTACAAGTAAAAGTCAACATCTATAATAAAAAGTAATATAAAAGTGAAATTATTTTTACTTAATATTGAGTTATAGTGTATTGGACCTTTTTTTAAAATAACTATTCCTTTTTGTGGAGTGTTTAAAGAGCAGCTTTAAGAAATGACAAGTATGTTCTATTTTGTTTTGGTCAAAGTAGGCTAATGGTTATTTATTGAAATGGTCATCTGCTTTTCAGGCTGTCTTTTAATGGTACTCTAGGGCATTTATCAGTCTCATAAAAATGTGGGTAGGTTTATCTCTTCCAGGAATTTCAGTCATCCTTTTGTCATGTTGAGTTTGTTTGTAATCCATGAAGAATATGATTCATTAAGTGTGGAAATCTTTGTTTAATTCATACTCATCACATTTTTATTATTTCTAAGGATTCCAGAAAACAACCAACCTAATTTTAGTTTTGCTTTGTAACAAATGAAAATCTTTCAAGAGTAGATGGCCCTTATTATATATACAGAAAGTTCTCTTTGGTTATGTATATTCTATGAACAGTTAAGTCTTGGTTATATTGCATTCTACTCAAGACTAAATAGATTCTAAAGGAAAATGAAAATATAGTTCTTGGCCTCAGTAAGTAAGGAGAAAAAGACTTCCCTTGGTAAAATATCCAGAGAACTATTCCAAGAAAAGTATTCCTACATTTATGCACTGAACAAATAGTAAGTATCAATGGTGAACCCAGTCTCTATTTAGGAAGACAGAAGTCACTATTTTTTTTTTTGAGAGAGAGAGAATTTTTTAATATTTATTTTTTAGTTTTTGGTGGACACAACATCTTTGTTTGTATGTGGTGCTGAGGATCGAACCCAGGCCGCACGCATGCCAGGCGAGCGCGCTACCACTTGAGCCACATCTCCCGCCCCCAGAAGTCACTATTGAACAACAACAACAACAACAAAAAACAGAAGTCCCATCTTTTAGGGAACATATTCTAGTGGGGGAAACAGACAAACCAAAACCCAAGATAAATAAAATGGATAATATGTTGTTTAGTGATGAGTACCATGGAGAAAAATAAAGAAGGAAAATAGGATACCAGAGTGTTAGGGCATTGCATTTTCCAGTCCATTGGTCACCAGAGTCTCATCAGAGCAGAAGTCTAAATGAAGGAGATGAGGAACATAACCATTAAGATATCAGAAAAAAGTATTCAGGCAAAGAACAAGCAAGTCCATAAATGTGAAGTTGGGTACATGCCTGATGTGTTTGTAGGCAGCAAGGAAACAAAGTAGAGTTAAAGAATAAAGTAAGGCTATGTGACTGCTGGGGTTGTGGCTCAGTGGTAGAGCACTTGCCCCTGGGTTCGATTCTTAGCTCCACATTAAGATAAATAAAATAAAGGCATTTCATCCAACTACAACTAAAAAATAAATATTTTTTTAAAAAGAAGAATAAAGGAAATGAAGGGAGGCTGTTGTAATAATCCAGACAAAAGATAATGATAGCTCCAAGTATTGTGGTAGCAATGGAGCTGGTGAGAAATCAGGATTTCTTGACAGTTGGATATGGTCTATGAAAGAGGGAAATCAGGACTTTGGTTTGCCTAGTGAAAAAAGGAATTGCCATTAATTGATAGACAGCTGAAGGAGGATAAGTTTAGGGAGAAAGATTGGAGCTATGTTTTGGATGTTTGTGATGTCTGCTTGTCATTAACTGGAGGCAGCTGGATATAGCATTTTGTGGCATTTTGGGGAAAGGTTAGCAGAAGAAATAAATATAAGCAAGTCTTATATATTGGTGAATGATGCTGGAAAGTAAGAGAAAGAAAAAAAATAGGAAAGAAGGGCTTCAGGGAGGAAAGTAAGTGTTAAGATGGACCTTTGATTTGTATAAAGGAGTAAGAAAGTAATTCTATTTAGGGAAAATGTCCGAGAATCTTAGAGCATCTCGTACTAAATCTGAATGCTTTACTGCCTTGCCCCTTACATTTCATAAAACTTTCACTGTGATTGAGTACTATTGAACAACAGGTACACGGCAAATATTTGTTGAGTCAAAAATGAGAGTACTATTTTTCCAAGTTTATTGACCAGTATTGAGTCATTAAAACTTAGGGGATTTTTTGTTTATTTATGGATTTTTGTTTTCATTTTTTAGTACTGGGCAGTGAACCCAGGGCTTGCTGTACAAGGGAGGCAAGCACACCTACCACTGAGCTACATTCCCATCTGGAAACAGATTTTTTTTATTGTTGTTTTATTATTGTTTAGGACTTTCTTTTTTATTGAGTTAAAATCTACCTGCGATTTACCATTTTAGCCATTTATAAACATGCATTTCTATAACTTATTTTCTGCACAAACATGTTCTCTCAAAATATTAACACTGTTGTTTATGTGCAAAAGCAATTTAGAACTCATTGCTCTTTACTCCCAAGAGCACTGAATATTCTGTAAGCCTTAGAATTCTCATTTGAAAGATTGGGCCAAGCTGAAAAATAAAGGCAAAAATGAATGCCTTGTTTCTAAAAAAGATTTTTTTCTTCTCTTGAAAGCTGACGTCCCATTTATGTGAAAGTCATTTTTAATTGTTTGGGTACTACTTAAAATAATTTCAACTCGTTTTATTCAGTTTTTATTACTGACATCTGAAAAAGGAAATGCAGAAGGCCAACACACAGACCTATAATCCCAGCTACTTGGGAGGCTGAGGAAGGAGGATTGCTGGAGCTCAGGCATAATAGACCAGTCAGGGAGACTGAAGACCCTGTCTTAGGGAGGGAGGGAGGAAGGAAGGAAGGAGAATCTGGAGCTTTTCAAAAATGAAATAACTATCTCTTACTTTATAATTTCTTTGTGAATTATATGAACTATATTTTGTAATTAATTTTGGATTCTTATAAATTATTTGGAAGGTGTGTGCAACATCTAACTTTTGTGAATAATGAACTAAGAAAATTCTTTTGATTGCAATGTTGCTTTTTCTAGGGAACAAAGAAGGAAGAGATTGAAGGTGAAGAGGAAGTAGCTGGTTTAATTCAGCCTGCAGAAGTATTTGCTCCCAAAAGCCTGGTGTTGGTATCCAGATTAGATTATCCAGAAATTTTTAGGGTAAAGAACTCCTAGTTATTGTTATTAATTTATATCATCGAGTAAATCTGTTTTGAATGAACCATGGCAACAAGTTCTTTGTATCAAAAATATTGTTAGATTGATTTAGTGATTCATCAATTAGAGTGAACAGAATCAATAAATTCATGTTGGATCAAAGGAATACCTGAGTAAGTTAATGTGACAGCACTTCTAAGGATGTAATGTTTGTTTAAAACAGGTTCCATGTTAATCAAGCCAAAATGTAGAAATCCTAAGGAAATAATTTGTTTATCTGTAGAAAATTTAAAATACATTAATAATTTAACAACCTTGTATATGTTCATTCAGTTTATTAGGAGTTGAGTTGAAATAAGTAAAATTACTTGAGATTTCAGTTAATTTTGACCATACTACTGCCAGTGCACCTTTAAAATATTATTTCCAGATTTTTTTAGATACTCAGAATTTTCAAATGTAAGAAAAAAAATTTAATCTTTAATAAATATGTATAGTAATATGTAACTTCTGAAAAACTCTTCCAGAAGGTGAGATTATATATTCTACAAAAATTAACTTAGTATTAAGATTTTAGTGACAATCAGTAACTCCTAATTATTAACTTTTTGGTCACACATTTCAGTAAACTGAAAGATTCATAAAGATCACATTTTATCTTTCATTTTACCACCTACTTTCTGCTGAGCTTAAAGTGTTAATTATATCTTGCCTATAGAATACAACTGACACTAGGATTGCTATATGTATACACATGGATGTATAACCAATGTGATCCTGCAATCTGTACATGTGGAAAAATGAGAATTCATACCCTATTTAAATCAAATGTAAGAGATGTCAAGATCATTGTATTGTCTTGAGCAACTAATAAAAAAATTCTTACACATTAAAATTTCCATTGAGTAAATGTTCTGGATTAATAATGAATACAAAGCAAGACAAAATCTCTAAATTTTGTCTTGAAATCTGGAGTTTCACAAAGTAAGTTGAAATAACAAGTTAAAACAGTATGGCAAAAACAGTGTTAGCCCTGCAAATTGTCTAGAATAGTTATCTGAGTATAGATAAGACACCTGTTTTATAAATTGGGCTTTCTGCTTTCTATAAACTCATGCCAGAAGCTCATTTAGAGGTTCTGGTTCTAGAAGGAAATTTAATAAACTTTAATAATATTTGCTGCTTAAATTTATTTCACATTCATTGTAGACTATACCTTACTTGGTTTAAAGAAAAGTTTTTGTAGAAGCTAATGTCACAACTATTTGTTTCTTGAACTTTTTCCATGTCGTAACTACATGTATCTTTCCCTTTGCAGGCTTGCCTGGGTTTGATCTATACTGTGTATGTGGATAGTTTGAATGTCTCCTTGGAAAGTCTCATTGCAAACCTTTGTGCCTGCCTTGTTCCAGCAGCTGGAGGGTCTCAGGTAAATAGAATAGAAGGAAGATGGAGACTGTTCCTCTTCCCCTCCAGTTAATTTAGTTTTTGAAGAAAGGAAAAGAAAGAAGTCTTCAAATATTTTTATTTTAATGTGCATCCTAGTTTAGTTAAGCATTGTCTCTATAGTCTCCTCCTAAATACTCAGGATTTCATTATTTTCTTAGGCCATGAGGTAATTTTAACACAGGTTTCACCTTTCACATAGCATAATTATTAGTCAGATTTTGTGTAACTTGAAATCTAGTTTATATTTTGGGGGGCATATAGTTTTTAGGCTGAACTCTTAAATATGCTCTTTCTACCTTTCTTACTTTTGTGTATAACTCATTATTAACTTAAAGAACGTTTGAGTTGATAATCTTTGTAATATTATAACTACTTCTGAATAGATTTCTTTAATCTGTATGTCTTGAGATTTTTTTTTATGTCTCTGAAGTAGAATTTTAACAGTTATGATTTATTTATTACATTTGTAATAACCATGCTTTTTTTTAGGGGGGGATACTGGGGATTGAACCAAATCACATCCCCAGCCTCTTTTTCAATTTTGAGACAGGGTCTCCTAAATTGCTTAGAGCCTTTCTAAGTTACTAAGGCAGGCTTTGAACCTGCAATCTTCTTGCCTTAGTCTCCCAAGCCACTGGGATTATAGGTGTGCACCACCAAGCCCAGCAGCAACCATACATTTCAAAGAATAAACCTTGGGTTATGGAATGTAGCTCAGTGGTAGAGTGTGTGCTTAGCATGCATGAGGCCCTAGATTCAATCCCCAGCATCCAAACAAAAAGAATATACTCTTTTCCTTAAACCCTAAAAATTATTAGTTGAACATTTATTTTTGCTGCTGTTTATATATTATTGGGGAAACCTGCTAAAAATCACACTGTTTGTGCTCAGTCTGATTAAGATGTTATGTATAGTGAAATTGGAATCCTTTTTTCCTTACTAGCCCTTCGTCTTTTAATTATCCTCTGTCTTTTCCTGGTATCTTTTGTCTTAAATTGTCTCCCTCTTTTTGTCCTCCTCCTACTCTCTTCTTCATCTATATTATAAGGGCAGAATATTAAATGTGAGTTTGGTCACAGATGGCCTAAACTTTAAAGAAGCAGAATTGTCTTATGACAACAGCTAAAGTTGTTGTTAAGAAAGATTACAAAGAGACATACAGAAAATTTTTGAATGAAATTTGTATTCGTAATCTTGATTGTGCTGATGGTTTTTCGGGAGCCGATGTGTGTCAGAATGTACAAAAAAACCAAGTATGATTATTCCAAACACTTTTATTTTTTAGTCAGTGATGATTGTCAGTGATATTTGTGTCTCATTTTTACTAAATTTGAACTTTTAACAATTTTCTCATACCATTTTTAGTTATACACAAAGTATCTTGAATGTTTTAATTTATATGTTATTGCCCTTTGCATCTATTAATTGGCTCTTATGTGGTCATTTGCTCTAAAATTGAACTTCAGAGGGATTTCTATTTTTAGAAAATATCAGAAATCAATTTGTATTTGTGTGTTTCTCCAATTCTGCAGAAGCTGTTTTCCTTGGGTGCAGGAGATAGACAGCTGATTCAGACTCCTTTACATGATAGTCTTCCTGTCACAGGCACTAGTGTGGCTCTTCTGTTCCAGCAGTTAGGTATGTCTTTTCTCCCATTTTCAACATCTTCTTATAGAAGCCCATGAAAAAGATTTTTTTTAAGTTTATATCATCTGACATTAATCAATAATATATAAAACAAACTATTAAATATTTCCCTGTTTGCGAGTGGGACAGGAGAAGAGTACAGAGCTTGCTTCCCAAGTTCTGGTCTTGGAGGAGGCTGCCTGAGGGACTTGTTTTTAGCACGAGTAAGAACTGGCATGTGTGGATATCTGGAAGCATCTGAGAACAAATAAAGAGCATAGGGGGATTCTTGCTATGGCTTACATAGCTTTGTGCCTTTGTAAAAATTCACACAATTTGAGGCTTTTACCTTAAGAGGAAGAAAGAGGCATATCCAGTGTTCAAGCTTTTCAGAGATTTACGTGAGTATTGGAGAAGATACAGAAGAATTGGAACCATTATTCATTGCTATTAGGAATGTTAAGTGGCATAGTTACCTGGAACATGGTTTTACTTTTTTTTTTTTTTAAAGCTAAACCATATGATCTTTCTACTCCTAGGCATTTACCCAAGAAAAATGTACATGTCCTTTAAAGTATTTGCACGTGAATGTTCATAGTCATTTTCTTTGTGGTAGTAGAAAATTGGAAACAAGTTCAAAGTTCAACAGTGGTAATGGATAATTAAGAATGGAAATAGATATAAAAAATCTGCAGTGTATCCATTCAATGAAATGCCAGTGCAAAAGAAAGAATGAATTATTAATATATGCAGCCACATAGTATAACCTGAAAATAATTTTGTTGATTGAAAACCAGTAGACAAAACAGAATTTATACTTTACAAGTTAGTCTCTGTTCTAAAATGTACAGTGACAGAAACAGGTCTCTGGTTGCCTTGTGAATAGAAAGAGAAAAAGTACAAAGGGACATACAGAAAATTTTTGAATGAAATTTATATTCATAATCTTGATTGTACTGATGGTTTTTCGGGTGTTGATGTGTGTCAGAATATATAAATTCTATCCAGATGTGATGATGCATGCCTGTAATCCCAGCAATTTGGGAGACCAAGGTAGGTGGAATCCAAGTTTGAGGCTAGACTCAGCAATTTAAGGCCCTGTCTCAAAATAAAAATGATGAAGGGCTGGGGATATAGGTCAGGGGTAGAGTGCCACAGCACCCCTCCTCCCATAAAAGTATCAAATTCTAAAAGAAAAGTGAAAACATACTCATTCAAAAACTTGTATATGAATATCCTTAGCAACATTAATACATAAGAGGCAAAAATGGAAACAAGCCAGACATGGTGGCTCATGCCTGTAATTCCAGCAGTGTAGGAGGTTGGAGAATTACAAGTTCAAATTCAGCTTCAGCAACTTAATGAGACTCTGTTTCAAAACAAAAAATAAAAAGGGCTGGGATAAACAATATCCACACATTTGAAACTTATTTAGCCATAAAAAGTAATGAAGTATTTTTGACACCTATTATCATGTTGATGAATCTTGAAAACATGTCAAGTGAAAGAAGCCAAATATAAAGACCACATATTATATGATTCTATATGAAATGTCCAGAATAGGCAAATCTATATAGACAGAAAGTAAACTAGTAGTTACCAGGGGCTGGAATAAGGAGGCAATGGAAATGACTGCTAATGGGTACAGGATTTCTATTGGGCAGTGAAATTGTTTTAGGTTAGATATTAATGATGGTTTATAATTTGGTTAGTTTTGTTCCCCCATACCTCCCTTTCTTTCCCCCTTCATTCCCCACTAAGGAGCCATCTTAAAGAGGCTTGATCTAAGCCAGGAGCTGTGGCACACACCTGTAATCCCAGCAACTCAGGAGGCTGAGGCAGGAGGATCAAGAGTTCAAAGCCAGCCTCAGCAAAAGCAAGGCACTAAGCAACTCTAAATAAAAAACAAAATAGGGCTGGGGATGTGGCTCAGTGGTTGAGTGCCCCTGAGTTCAATCATCAGCACCCTCTCCCTAAAAAAAGAGGCTTGATCTAAGATGGTATTATAATTGCAGTTGAAACCCAGCCAATATTTTGAATTGCTTGAATTCTTAATATTGAAAAGGATTTGTCACCTAAGAATATGACAGGGAACCAGTTTGTTATCTTGAAAACTTATAAATAAAAGAAAAAAGTCATGGTAACCTAATAGTAGATGAGGATAATTGTATTATAATTAATAAATGTGGAAAATGATGGAGTATCATCATTTTCAGCTCTCAATAAATGAAGACCTAAACATCAACATGTGTGATCTAAGCATCATAAAAAGAAGTTAACAGATATTAAGTGCCTATTCTTGCTACACACTACACAAGGAATTACCAGAATCTCATGACAAGAAATGACAGAAGGTAGAAGACCACATTGCATTGTACCAAAGAATTTAATTATCAAAACTGTCATTCAACTGCCCTGGGTTTTGTTGTTGTTGTTGTTGTTTTTCCTTCTCTAATTCATTTTTCCCTGGGTTTTTTAACAAATAAATTATAAAGAAAAAAATGGAAGAAGAACCTCTAGAATAAAAGAGCTTTAAAAGATACACAGTTTTTTAAATAGAGTAAGACTGACTGTAGTGCCTAAGAATGTACTTTTGGATAATAAAACTGCCTGTAAAAATTTTAGGAAAGTGGTTAAGCACAAGTCCACTTATGGCAACAGAGGGGTTATGATTGGGAAGCATTTGAAAGAGGCTTTTGGAGTTTGTGACAGAGTTCTATTTCTTGATATAGGTGTGTTTGTAAGATAATTCATTAAGTCATTAATTTGGTGTGCTTTTCTCTGTCTCTTTTATGTTAGAACAAAAACTTAAGCTGTAAAACTGCTTCTTTATGTGTAACTTTCCTTAAATTAAGATAAACTTTTAAAATACAGTGGTTTAGCTATTGTGAATTGTGCTGCCATAAACATTGATGTGACTGCATCATTTTAGTATACTGATTTAAAATCTTTTGGATATATACTGAGGAGTGGAATAGCTGGTGCGTTTGGTGGTTTCACTCTTAGTTTTTTGAGGGATCTTTGTACTACTTTCCAGAGTCGTTGTACTGATTTGTAGTTGTACCAACAATATATGAGTATACCTTTCCCCCCATATCTTTGCCAACCTTTATTCTTATTTATGGTCTTAATAATTGCCATTCTGACTGGAGTGAGATGATCTCTCAAAGTAACTTTGATTTCAATTTCTGTGATTGCTACAGATGTTGAACATTTTTTCATGTATGTGTTGACCATTTGTGTGATCAACCTAGGGGCCTTTGACAGATGAATGGATAAAGAAAATATGGTATATACACAAAATGATGTATGATTCAGCTATAAGGAAGAATAACATCATGGCATTTGCCATTAAATGGATGAAACTGGAGACTGTAATATTAAGTGAAATAAGCCAGTCCTAAAAGTGAAATGTCAAATGTTCTCTCTGTTATGTGGAAGCTAATCCAAAACAAATGGGGGAGGGAATAAAAAAAAAAATACAATGGCTTCAGATTTTATCCTTCTCATATTACAGAGATTCTAGAGGTAGGCAGTCTAGGGCTGGTATATATTAATTCCTGGGTATCTTTCAGATGGTGTGGAAAGTCTATCCTGTGCTTTCCCCCTTTTTATCTATAAGAAGTTTCCCCTTATGAGATGATGAGTTTCAAGAGCTACTGTCTTATTATGTGTCTACTATCTGGCACAGTGCTTTAGGCACAAAAGTCATCAATATTTATTGAATAAATAAATGAATATGCTCACCATGAAAAATGGTAATCATATCTCATAAGTATTTTGGAGACTGGGGATAAAGCTCAATAGTATAATTCTTGCCTGGCATGCACATGGCCCTGGGTTCAATCCCAAGTACCGCAAAAACCAACCAACCAAACAAAAAAACGGTACAAATAAAGAGTGCCAGAATACAAGATGATTGTTCATTTGAAGATCAAATTTAGTTATTTTACTCTCTAGTATTTTGAACTTAATTATCCTTTCGATATATATTCTAAATTCTTTTTTAGGGAAAGACTAGAAAAAAGATAAGGAAGGAAGACAAGAAAGAAAGATGAATCACTATATGCAGAGTTTTATTTTTCCAAAGCATGTGGTGATGCTAATTCTGGCTAGGTCATTTTCTTATCACCATTTTTGGTTAGGCTGTTCATTGTTGAAGGCCAATATTAGACCATTATCAGAGAACACCTCCTGGGTTTAGGGTAAAGTGGTAGTGGTGGAATTTACCAAGCCCAAAAAGGAAGCAGATAAGACTTCACCATTCTTTTGTAGCCTTGACTTGTTTTCCTATGAAAGGTCTAAATGTAGAGATAGCATTTCCTTTGTTCTTCTCTCTTAGAATTGTTATGATAATGATTTTTTTTCACAATTTGAAAAGTTTTTGTGTTTGCCTGAAATAGCTATGTGGAATACTACTATTCTGAGCCTCACTCCCCATAATTTTCTGTTAATCTTCTTCATCTCTTGCTTATCATCTTGTTTGTTTTCTTGTTGAAGCCTGTGTAAAGTATTTTTGATTGCCTGAAGATTTGTGTTTGAAGTACAATAAACAGTATTTTTAACATTATTAAGTTTATATTCACAGGAATTGGTTTTTATAGCCCTTCTGATACTTTAATCCATACCCATTTAACTTCAATATCCCTCCCTGACCTAAATGATTTTGTAAGATTCTCTTGATATCCTTTGTCATGTCTGGTCATCTGTAATTTGAACTTTAATTGCAAACACACTAGTTTTTGAATACTTATTCTCCAGTTTTTACAGTATACTCTTTATTAGACATTTTTAAAATCACTGACAAAAATGGTCTGGGCCTTCATCTATCATCATTCTATTTCCATAGTTATATCATATTAGTCTTTGTACCATCTGGGTTGATTCTTTTGTGTATGCTTACTTTGTTTTTGTGTGGCCATATAATTTTAGCCAGTTCTTCATTAGCTACCATTGGGCCAATAATTCTCCAGTAATTCTCTGTGATACTAAATACATATTATTTGGAAGTTATTAAAATATTTGAAGTGAGTTTTTTTGCATTTTTACCTTCAAACATTATTTCTACTTTGTACATAAAAATCCTTAAAATATTGATTGCAGCAGTACCTTTCTATTCAAAAAGTTATTTCTGCTTTTAAATATTTTAATGTAAAATCTTTGATATTTTCACATTTGTCTTCCTCTGGAAAAACTTCTATTTATAATACTATCTAATTATTTAAGTGTTATGTACCTACGTACTTTTGGTGCTGGAGTTATAGCTCAGTGGTACAACATTTGCCTAATATGTGTGAGGCACTGGGTTCAATCCTCAGCACCACCAAAAAATAAATAAATAAAATAAAGGTATGTATCTATCTACAACTAAAAACTATTTAAAAATAATATGTACCTAAAATAGAAAGATGAAAATATGCTAGAAGTTAAAAGGAAAGCTTAGAATTCCAAAAACTATTTACCTTGAAATTAGTACTTTTTTAAGAAGTATAAGTTGATTGGTAAGTTTCTGAACCATTTGATTAATGTTTCAATTGGAGAATGTTTTTTGTCTTTTTTTCCTTAAAGGGTCAAAATCTAGTTCCTGGACAACATTTATGTGTTGTCTCAATTTTCTCGATTGTTCAGATAGCATTATTACTTGTTTTAGTCTTATTGTCATTTATAATGGGAAAAAATGAAGTAGCAATTCTCTTAATAATAATTAAGTTTGTATTCACAGGAATTGGCTTTTATAACCCCTCTCTGATACTAAATACATATTATTTGGAAGTTATTAAAATATTTGAAGTGAGTTTGTTTTGCATTTTTATAACCCCTCTCTGATGAATTATGGTTATGAAAAGATAGTTTGGGAATTTGACTGCACAAGAATTTAAAAAAAAATTTTTTTTAGTTGTAGATGGATACAATACCTTTATTTTACTTGTTCATTTTTTTATGTGGTGTCGGGGATTGAACTCAGTGCCTCATGCGTGCTAGGCAAGTGATCTACCACTGAGCCGCAACCCCAGCCCAAGAATTTAAGATTATCACTGAGTGGCATATTGTTCCCTAGGTAGAAAAGATAGAAATAGGAAATTTGGCTTACTATATCTATGATAATTATTTTTTGACAGCTTGAATATCAGCTAATATTCTTTAGGGATTTGAAACAAATTAAATCTTCATGCTAGCCCATTGTGCAGCACTTTTTTGAAGAAACTGCTTATCATGTGTACTCTATTCCAGAGGCCTAGGGATCTCTAAAGAAGACTGTTCAATTTAATTTCTTAGAATAAACACCACAAAGTCTCTATTGAACTCCTCTTCTTATATAATGGCAGAAGTATAGTTTTTACAAAGCCTATTACCATGTGCCAGTTCTTGTACTAGTCACTAGGAATATAAATATGAACAAATCATAGCTCTTATTCCAGATGTACTTTTAGCCTAGTGGAAAAGCAAGTAGTCTTTTTAAATTATAGTATGTTATAACTAATGCAATAATGGAGAACTCTTACTAGCTATAAAAGTGTAAGAGTAGAGTGTCTCAGAAGAAAAATAATGCAAAAGAGTAGGAAGTAATGAAAAGCCTTTAATGGAATAATAAGATGTTTGATGAAGTCTCTCAATCCAGCCATAGGAAATAGAATGTTATTAAGAAATTGATGGGAGGAATGGAGGAACATTGAATAGGGCAAGGGGAAGGGAAGAAAGGGGAAGGGACATGGGGGTAGGAAAGATGGTGGAATAAGAGAGACATCATTACTCCAGGTACATGTATGAAGACACGAATGGTGTGACTCTACTTTGTGTGCAACCAGAGAAATGAAAACTTGTGTTCCATTTGTGTACTATGAACTGAAATGCATTCTGCTGTCATGTATAACAAATTAGAACAAATTAATTAATTAATTGATTTTTTAAAAAACTGATTACTTGGCTAGGGATGTAGCTTAGTGATAGAGTGCTTTCCTAGCATGTTCCAGGGGCCTGGGTTCAATCCCCATTACCAGAAAGGAAAAAGAAAAAAAAAAAAAAAAGAGCCTGCTTCAGATTTCTTTATATTTATCTATTGAATTAAGCAGTTTATGATATATCTCAGTAGTTTAACATGATTCAATAATAGAGGAAGGAAGGAAAGGGACAAAAAAAGGAAGACATTTTAATTGAAAGAGTTATTTCTGCCCAGGACATTACCCTCTTATTCATTTCTTACATAATTCTCCAATTAGTCTATCTTATCCTTCTCCAGTGTTTGCTACTCAGGCTCCTTTGCTTCCTGATTTAGAATGAAAATTAGATAAAAACCTGGTCAATCAGAACGGGCACAGACTAGGAATCTGGGAAATCTGATATGATTAACCTAGACCTCCCCTCAGACCCCCCAAAAGCAGTTACTATGTACAAGAAAGAACTAAATATACTATACCTGTTTTAGATTTTTGGTTGAGGTGTTCTTTTAACAATTGCTGTTTGGAAAATATTTAGATCCTGGATTTTTTTTTTTTTTAAGATCTTGGATTTTTTGTGACCATATATATTTTTGGCAATTGACTTCTTATATTTAAAGATTCCCAAATTGCTAAGCTCTATTTATATGTGCATTATATCTTTCTTTCTTTCTTTTTTCTGTGTGTGTGTGTGTGTGTGGTATTGGGGCTTAAACCCAGGGGTGCTCTACCATTGAGCTATGTCCCCAGCGCTTTTAAAATTTTGTAATTTTTGAGACAAAGCCTCAAATTTGCAATCCTCCTATCTCAGCTTCCTGAGTAGCTGGAATTATAGGCATACATCACCATGTCTAGCACATATATTTAATTAATTTCACACTTCAGCCTTTGTTCATAACCATTAAACAATACCTCCTTTTAGTTGCTTAGTTCAGCTACGCTTCTTTTTTTGTGGATTTTCTTGTAGTTGTAGACAGACAGAATGCCTTTATTTTATTGTATATGGTGCTAAGGATCAAACCCAGTGCCCCACACATGCTAGGCAAGTGCTCTGCCACTGAGCTACAGGCCAACCCCACAGCTACACTTCTTAACTTTTTTTCTTTTTTTTTTTAAATTAATTTTTATTGTAGATTGTTCAAAACATTACATAGTTCTTGATATATCATATTTCACACTTTGATTCAAGTGGGATATGAACTCCCATTTTTACCCCGTATACAGATTGCAGAATCACATCAGTTGCACAACCATTGATTTACATATTGCCATTCTGGTATCTGTTGTATTCTGCTGCCTTTCCTATCCTCTACTATCTTAACTTTTTTTCTTTAACTTAGCTTTGCCACATATGTGGAAATAGCAAGCTAACTTTATAGCAAATAGTACACATTGTCTCTTAATGATAATTATGAAAGTATATTTAAATCTTTAGTTGATCTGTGAATGCAATTCATCACATCAATAGACTTACAGATAGGAATCATATGATCATCTCAATAGACGCAGAAAAAGCATTTGACAAAATACAGCACCCCTTTATGTTCAAAACACTAGCAAAACTAGGGATAACAGGAACATATCTCAACACCATAAAGGCTATCAATGCTAAGCCCCCGGCCAACATCATTATAAATGAAGGCATTCCCTCTCAAAACTGGAACAAGACAGGGATTCCCTCTTTCACCACTTCTATTTAACAGAGTTCTTGAAACACTGGCCAGAGCAATTAGACAGACGAAAGAAATTAAAGGGATACACATAGGAAAAGAAGAACTCAAATTGGCACTATTCTATACCTGGAAGACCCTAAAAGTTTCACCAGAAAATTTCTAGAACTAGTAAATGAATTCAACAAAGTAGCAGAATATAAAATCAACACCCATAAATCAAAGGCATTTCTGTATATCAGTGACAAATCCTCAGAAAGGGAAATGAGGAAAACTACCCCATTTTCAATAGCCTCAAAAAAAAAAAAGTACTTGGGAATCAACTTGATGAAAGAGGTGAAAGATCTATATAATGAAAATTATAGAACATTAAAGAAAGAAATCAAAGAAGACCTTAGAAGATGGAAAGATCGAGAGGCAGAATTAATATTATCAAAATGACCATACTTCCAAAAGCACTATACAGATTTAATGCAATTCCAATCAAAATTCCAAGGACATTCCTCATAGAAATGGAAAATGCAATCATGAAATTTATGTGGAAAATAAGAGACCCAGAATAGCTAACGCAATCCTTAGCAGGAAGAATGAAGCAGGTTGCATCACTATACCAGACCTTAAACTATACTGCAGAGCAATAGTAACAAAAACAGCATGGTATTGGCACCAAAACAGACTGGTAGACCAATGGTACAAAATAGAGGACACAGAGACTAACTCATAAAACTACAATTATCTTATATTAGACAAAGGCACCAAGAACATGCATTGGAGAAAAGATAGCCTTTTCAACAAATGGTGCTGGGAAAACTGGAAATCCATATGCAACAAAATGAAATTAAACCCCTATCTTTTACCATGCACAAAACTCAACTCAAAATGGATCAAGGATTTAGGAATACAACCAGAGACCCTGTGTCTAATAGAAGAAAAAGTAGGCCCTTATCTCCATTATGTGGGATTAAGCCCCAACTTCCTTAATAAGACTCCTGTGGCACAAGAATTAAATGAATGTAGTGATATTATCTTTGTTCGCTGCTATATTCTAGGGTATGGCATATAGTAGATGTTCAATAAATATTGGTTGAATGAAGGAGAAATCTCCTCTTTCATCACTTGTATTAAACCATGACCAGTTCTACATTGTATTCTCTGTCATGGATTGACCAAAAAGAACTATTACAGATTGTGCAAGACCTTCTGAAAAATATCCTGAATTAAAAGCACAGTATTTTCTTTCTCACTTCACCCATTCGAGTGCTGAAATATAGTGTTCTGTTTGTGCTATTTGTAACTATTGTATGTTCTATTTGTAACTGTTATTCAGTAAAGATGAAAATTCTGGGGAAAAAGTAGTTTTTTCCCTTTCTTTCAAAACAGTAAATAAATACATTTGTCAATGTTTGAGGCAATGAATTTTAGCACTCTAACCCACAAGAAAATTGAGATCAGGAAGTAATTTTTCAGAATTTTTTTTTACTATTTGAGCAATCAGCAGGATGTGTATGTGCCATTGTAGTAAAATCTGTAGTAATTATCACAGGAATGTTTTTCATATTGTCTTCTCTACTGTTATTGTGCAGCTCTGGATGGATGGCTACTGAAGACTAGAAAAACAATTCAAGGTTATAGAGAAAGCTGATTATGACTTGAGAGATTGAATTTCTGGTTAAGTGTAGCCATAAACACAATGACAGACATTGCTACTTAGGAATAAAAACCATCAATGCAATTTCTTAAAGTTAGTTTTGTAGAATTTAAATCATGTGACATTTAAGAATATGAATTTATATAGTAACTCAATTAGGCATGGGATAATTCTTATGTATTACACTATTAATTTTTTAAGCACTAGACTATTATCCCTAATGCATTTTAAAATTGACATTTATCCTATCTTAGTAAGTATATTTTTCCCTTTGATAATATAAGCTGATTATTAAATATTACCAATCTAATTAGGGTAGAGTGCCCTTACAAATGCATGCCTGCCTTCTTCACAGTTTAGTTGATACTAAATGATGTTAAGAATTTTATATATGAATAGGTTATTTTTGTTTGGGGGTGGACAGAGTTCAAATAGGAACAAATTCCCTCCTAAAGTCTTCATGAAGAAAAGTCTGGACTACTACTTATGGCATACAAATTCCTCATGAACTTGTCCTTGGCAGAATTACTGTTGAGTCTGTTAATGCCTTTTGTTCCCACAGTCCTCTGTTTCCTTAAACATGACCTTTTGTCAACACTGAATGCTAATGTCGTCTAACTAATGTTTATTCTTCAAAATCTAGCTCAAGGGTCCAGTTGCTTTAAGTAGATGCCACCTCATGTAGGCCCAGTATATTTATAACGGCCTTCAAAGATGAAAGAGGGGGGCATAGGAATCAGTGTCAGAGTCGTATGATACAAGAAAACTCAACTGGCCATTGTCAACTTTGAAGATGGAAGATAGCCGCATGCTGAGGAATGTGAAGGGCCCCTAGAAACTGGGAAAATTCAATTTTAGTTGGAATTCTGACCTTCAGAACTGAAAGATGTTTTAAGTCACCAAGTCTGTGGTAACTATGATAGCAGGCATAAGAATCTAATATATCCACAAAAAATATAACTTTTTATAAGTAGTTTAATTCGTAAGAGATTACTAAGTTACTACAGAGAGTCCCCACATACACATACCCACCTTCCCCCAACAATAGTTTACATAATCATTACATTATAAAAACCAGGAATTGACATTTGGAAAAATACTTGTTTAAATTAAGTTTTTAAATTTAGGCATGACAGCGGGATGCATTACAATTTTTAAAAAATTTGTAGTGATTTTTATTTATTTATTTTTAATTTATATATAACAGCAGAATGCATTACAATTCTTATTACACACATAAAGCACACTTTTTCATATCTCTGGTTGTATACAAAGTATATTCACACCAGTTTGTACATGTACTTTGGATAATAATGTCCATCACATTCCACCATCGTTTCTAACCCCATGCCCTCTCCCTTCCCCCTCCACTCCTCTGCCCTATCTGGAGTTCATCTATTCCTCCCATGCTCCCCCTCCCTACCCCACTATGAATCAGCCTCCTTATATCAGAGAAAACATTCACCATTTGGTTATTTGGGATTGGCTAACTTCACTAGCATTATCTTCTCTAACTCCATCCATTTACCTGCAAATGCCATGATTCTATTGTCTTTTATTGCTGAGTAATATTCTATTGTGTAATATGCCACATTTTTTATCCTTTCTTCTATTGAAGGGTATCTAGATTAGTTCCATAGTTTAGGTATTGTGAATTGATCTGCTATAAATATTGATGTGGTTGTGTCCCTGTAGTATGCTATTTTTAAGTCCTTTGGGTATAGACCAAGGAGAGGGATAGCTGGGTAACATGGTGTTTCCATTCCCAATTTAATCTCCATGCTGCTTTCCATATTCCAAATTGGCTGCACCAATTTGCAGTCCCACCAGCAATGTATGAGTATACCTTTTTCCTCAAATCCTTGCCAACACTTATTGTTGTTTGTATTCATAATAGCTACCATTCTGACAGGGATGAGATGAAATCTTAGAGTAGTTTTGATTTGCATTTCTCTAATTGACAGAGATGTTGAACACTTTTTCATATATTTGTTGATTGATATCTGAGAAGTGTCTGTTCAGGTCCTTGGCCCATTTATTGATTCAGTTATTTGTTTTTTTGGTGCTTAGCTTTTTGAGTTCTTTATATACTCTACAGATTAGTAAAATGCTTTTAATTCAGGAAGGGAGTGACACTTTTCTGAGTATACCTTGATGTATATTTTGATTTCTGGAAGCATGCTTTATGTCTTAAGTAACCAGAAACAAAATAAGATCAATCTAATAGATGGGAAGAAAGGAGAAAAAAACATACCATCTTAAAACTAAAAGCATATGGAAAAAACTCTACTGTCATTCAAGTGAATGACATAACCACACTATAGAGTAGGAAAAAACTAATCAAAGTAATTTATAACACAGTGTATTAGTTACCTAGTATTACTACAGTAAAATAACCTGCAGAAACTAATTGATAAAGATGAAAGTTTTATTTAACATTATAGTTTTGGAGGTTCAAAATACAAAAGGTACAGCTTAGGCTTGGCTGAGGCTGAATCTTTACTTTGTCACCTCACAGGGCTGATGACAGTGGTGGCTGCACATACATATAGGAGTAAGTGTTCACAACTTGAACTAGGAACAAAGAGTGAGAAGACAGGAAGGGTCCCCTAATATCTTTGAGTAGCACTCTCCCAGTGACTAAGGACCTTTCCAGTAGGCTCCATCTCCTAATAGTGCCTCCTTGCAGATCAAGACTCATTCATGAACCTTTGGGGAATACTCAAACTACAGTACTCATTAATTGAGTATGAAAGTTCAGTTTTGGACAAGTTTGAGGAAAGAATTACAAACAGTGAACTTTTTTAAAAAGTAGTTTTAAAATTAGTTCTAATTAGTTATACATGGAAAACACTGAATTCTTTTGAGTTTGAATTGCTGAAATAATTCTGAAATTGTTTTGTATGTAATAATGGAATTTGGCAGATGAATAAGTGTTGGTGTTATTAAGATACAGGGTTCCTCAGTGGAAAAAGAGACATACAAATATGAATTGAAATAGAGGAAATAAGGATGGACTGGATTTGAAAGTAATGGTGTTCCTGAAATATATGTGCCTTTATACATGTATTATGTTTATGTATTTATGTGTGTGTGTATACAGGCATATATTTCCTAGTTCTCTCTATATGTAGAAATAGTCTAGAAACAAAGACACTCACATAGAAGTGACCTAATATATACTCTAGTATATATAACATCTAGAATCTTGGTCTTTATTACCATTCTCTAGAGAAATGATTGATTTAGAACTGAGGCAGGGGAGGTACATGAGCCAATATTATTTTGTTAAACTAGAAAGTAAGTAACAATTCAAAAGAAAGAGGAAAAAAGATTTCAGATCTCAAGGGCATAGGAACTATGTTCAAAAAGCTTCTACTGTTTAAATGTAGGGCATGGTTAGCATCAAAAATAATTAAGGGCAGAAATACTTGGTGGGGGGAAGTAATACTTATAGGAGAGAAATAAGAATCCATGCATTTGTGCTGTTAAGTAAGAAGGGGAGAAGTGCTAGATTTGGAAAATCATTCTGTAGTCATCATAGTAAAGACTTCTGGAAAAGGTCAATAAATGCTAACTCAAGCAGACTTTTTGGTAAGGAACAGGATTACTTACATGGTTTTACAGTGTTATGCTATAAACGGCATAAGTGGAAAACACCATTAGTTGCAAGGAAAAATATAAGGTATACATTGGAGAAATTGGACAGCCTTTAGATAAGATTTTTGAGATCAAAATTGGTATCATCAAGGACAGTACTTCTGATTGTGGCAGTATGAAGAATTTAACAAATCCCCCACCCCTGCCAAGAACCAGTACAGAATTAGACAGAATTGTCTATAACTATTTCATGTTTCAGAAAATTGTCCAAAAGCAAAGGATAAACTCAGAAACATCTGTTAGTGTTAGAACAGCAGGAACTTGTAGCAGTAAAGAAAAAGCCAAACAACAAAAAAGATTTAAGGTATACTAAATGAGTAGCAAAATGATAAGACACATATCTTCTTCTTTTTTTAATTTTTTAAATTGTTAATAGATCTGTATTTTACTTATTTATTTATATGGTTCTGAGAATCGAACCCAGTGCCTTACACATGTCACAAATGTGAACACTCCAGTCAAAAGATAAAGGTATCAGACTGGGTTAAAAATGGAATACCCAAAGCTTTTGTATGGCTCATGAATTAAAGATGATCTTCAGTCTTCTAAAGAAAAGAAAAGGTATACCATCAGTGAACAGTCTGAAAAGGAAATTAAGACAATTCCAAAGAATAAAATAACCTGGGAATAAACTTAACCAAGGGTGTGAAAAACTTGTACATTGGAAACTATAAGTCATTACATAAAGAAATTAAAGAAGACCCATGCCATGCACATGGATTGGAAGATTCTATATTGTTAAGATATCAGTCCTGCCCAAAGCAACCTGCAGATTCAATTCACTTCCTAACAAAATTAAAGAACGTTTTTGGATTTTTTTGTAGAAATGGGAAAAGATGATTCTCAGATTTCTATGAACTGTTCAAAGTTCTCTTAATAGCAAAGCAATATTAAAAGATAATAGTTTGAGGACTCACTTCCTGATTTCAAAATTGATTTTCACAATGTGCCAAAACCATTAATTGGGGGGAAAATAGTTACTTCAACAAATGATAATGGAAAAATTGGATTTAATGAGTTTTTACCCTTACCTTAGACCATATACAAAAAATTAGCTCAAAATGAATTATTGACCTACATATAATACTTACAACCATAAACTCTTAGAAGAAAACATAAAAGTAAAACCTCATGACCTTGAATTGAAAGTTTTTTCATAGATATGGCATGATAAACAAATATATATATATATATATATATATATATATATATATATATATACACACACACACACATATATATGTATATATGTATATATCATCAAAAATAAAAAAAACTTATGTGCATCAAATGATATTATCAAGAAAAAAAGGCAACCTTTAAAGCAATTTCACCTCAGATATATATCCAAAAGAATTGAAAACAGGTACTCAAACAAGAGGATTTACATGCATGTTCATACTATTCACTGTAGACAAAAAGTAGAAGACATATATAATTCAACAACAGAAATACAAAAAAAAATAAAGATTGAACTAGGGACTTGAATAGATATTTCTCCTAAGAAGATATACAAATGATCAACAATCACATGAAAAGATGCTCAATATCATTAGTCATTAGGGAAATGCAAATCAAAACCACAGTGAGAAGGCTAGGATATAGCTCAGTGCTGGAACTTCTTCCCTGCATGCACAGGGTCCTGAAACTCATTTCCAGCACTGCAAAAACAATCACAACAAGCAACAGCAAATGAACGACAATGGGAGACCACTTCATACCTACCAGGATAAGTATGATTTAAAAGGAAATATGAAAACAGCTGTTTTTATCAAGGATATGGAAAAATTGGAACCCTTACATATTGCTGTGGGAATATAAAATAGTTTGGCACCTGTATAATATAGTTTCTCAAAAGTTTAAACATAAAATTATCATACAGTCTTGCAATTTCACCTCAGATATATATCCAGAAGAATTGAAAACAGGTACTCAAACAAGAGGATGTACATGCATGTTCATACTATTCACTGTAACAAAAAGTAGAAATAGTCCTAGTGTCCATCAAGGAATGAATGGATAAACAAAATGTGGTATAAACATACAAAAGTAAGGTCTTAAGCCATACAAAGAAATAAAGGGTTGATACATGTTACACAGCAAGGATGAACCTTGAAAACATAAGTGGAAAACACCATCAGATGTAAGAGGTTACATATTGTATGAATCTATTTATGTGAAATTTCAAAAACGTAAATTTATAGAGAATACAGATTGGTGATGACTAAGAACAGTTTGTGGTGGAAATGCAGAGCCACTGGTTACTGGATCTAGGGTTTCTTTCTTGGCCAATGAAAATGTCTTACAACTGAATAAAGGTGGTAGTTTTACAACATTGTGAATGTATTACGTGCCACTGAGTTGTTCACCTTTAGCAACTTAATTTTATGTTACGTGACTTTTAACTCAAAACTTTTTTTTAAAAAAAAGAAAAGTTGTAGAAGTTCCCTATCTTGAATGAGACTAAGGAAACATAAAAACTAAATGAAATATCTGATCCTAGAATGAATTTTGAATAAAAAGTCTCTTAAAGAATATTTATTGGTTTGGTCATGGTAGTGCATGCCTATAATCTTGGAGACCTGGAATCCTGAGGCAGAAGGTTGCAAGTTTAAAGCCAACCTTAGCAATTTAGCAAAGCCCTGTCTCAATCTAAAAGGGTTGGGGATATAGCTCAGTGGTAAAGCACCTCTGAGTCCAATCCCTAGTACCACACACACACAAAAAAATTGGGTCACATGTTTTTCAAATTTAAGACTTTAATGGGCCAGTAACTTAGTGGGGTCTCACAAAGGATATTTTAATGAATTGTGGTAATCCACAACAGAAGATATCTTGGTTTATCATAATAAGAGTAATCATTTTTCAGGAAAGTTTGTTACTGATTATGTTTATATTCATATACATATTTAGATTAGTGTGCACACATACATACACACATGTACATGTATGGATGTATGTATGCATATTGGATTATATTATAAATATATATATATATATATTTTTTTAAATATTTATTTATTTAGCTATTGGCGGACACAAGATCTTTGTTTGTATGTGGTGCTGAGGATCGAACCCGGGCCGCACGCATGCCAGGCGAGCGCACTACCACTTGAGCCACATCCCCAGCCCTATAAATATATTTTTATGTATAATATCCCAAATTCATAAAAGCTAGTGCCTAGTGTCTTAGGAAATAAAATACAGACTAATGTTCTGTTTTTAATCATAAAAAAATTGGGTCAGTTGACAAAGTTGGAGCATAAATGGGAAATTAAATTTAAAATATTGTTTATGGTTGTTAAATTTTCTAAAGGCAATAACTCTACTCTGGTTGTAAAAGAGAATGTCTTTATTCTTAGGAATATACACTGAAGTGTCTAGGAGCAAATGTCATGATGTATGCAACTTACACTCAAATGCCTTAGACAAAATGTCCTCTAGCATGTGGTTACAAATGTTGAAGCAAATGGAGCAAAATTTTAATAATACAATACATTCTATAAAACACAATACATTCTATATGGATGCTTAATCTGTGTACTACTCAGACTTAATACTTTTCTATAAGTTTTAAATTGTTTCCAAAGACATATTTTTTAAAAATCTTTGTATTCCTAATGTACCTTAATACATATAAAATATACTGTGTATTTCTGTTCTTTTCAGAGATAAAGACCATGCTGAGTTTGATGTTTGTTAGTCCCAGACATATTTTTATACTTTCCATGTTTATATATATTTAAGCCATATACAGTAGAGTTTTGCATGGTTTTTACATTACATAATACTATATAATCATTATGCACCTTACTTTCCTCACTAACAATTACATTTGAGGAAATTATTCATGGTAATGTATGCTGTGATCACTTACTCATTTTCACTGCTACATAGGAACACCAAAAGTCTTGTGGTTTTATTTAAGTGTTTTCTGTAGTGCTGGCTTAGTAGTCCTGAATTCTTTTACTTTGTACTTATCTTGGAAGGTTCTTATTTTTGCTTCAATTCTGAAGAATAGCTTTGTTGATATAGCAATCTTGGATGACATCATTCCAAACCCTCCTGAATTTTAAAGTGTGCTGAGACATTAGAAATAATTCTCAATTGCCTTGCCCTTAAATGTGACCAGACATTGTTCTCTTGAGGCCTTTAAAATTGTATCCTCGTTCTGAAACCTTTGAAATTTACTCTCAGGTTTTTTAAGATATGCATTTTTATTGACTATAGTCACCCTGCTGTACAATAGATCTCAGAATCTTATTTTTCTCATCTAACTAAAACTTTCTATCCTTTGATCACCATCTCCCCAGTTCCCTGCTCCCTCCTCCCAAAAAGGAGGAAATCCTATCATTTATTGTTATAGATGAACCTGGAAGACACTATTTTAAGTAAAATAAGCCTGGAATAGAAACACCAATACTGCATGATCCCACTTATATACAAAATTTGATACCTTTTTTGTGAAAGCTTTACAGTCTTTTGATAGTGACTCACTGCACTATTCAGGTGCTTTTCAGTTTAGAGAAACAGACTTGAGTGCCAGCTTTGTAGTAGTTATGTGCTAGGCAGAAGGGCTCAGCAGTATGTAAGGCCCAGTGTAGTCTTTGAGTAACTCAAATTTTAACAAAGAGAGCATCAGACAAACAGAACATGAGCAAAGAAAGCAGAAATAGAAGGTGAAAGAAGAGCTCTGAGAGCTAGATAAGTTTCATATTGATCACATAATACTGGGGCTGGAAGGATGAGATGATTTTGGTATAGAGTGCAGACTTAATTTTGTATGTGTTTTCAGACGTTTTTAGCATCAGAACCCTAATGGCAAGAACCACAATAATTACAATAATAATGTCATAACTTACATGTTGCATACTTATGTGTTATTGCATACATTTTCAGCTAATATGCATTGATAATTTATCAAGGTACTATGCTGAGAACTTAGGCATTACCTCATTTCTTATGCATAGCAACCTTTTGAGATAGGTATTTGAGGGGTTTTTTTCTTTTCATTTTACTTTCTGAGGTTCAGTGAGATTAATATATAAAACAAGTTGAAAGCAAAGCTTCATTTGCTAAGTTGCTTGTGTGGAATAGAATACATTTGAAAACCACTGCCCAAAAGAATAGGAAGATATCAAAGGTTTGAGGAGTAAAAGTTTCATAATCAGATTTGCATTTTACTTCTATTATTCTAGACACTGTATGAAGTTGAAGGAAATAAAGACTGGATTAGGAAAACTAGTTATGAAACTTTTACATTAGTCTGGATTAGATAATATTAAAATTAAGATTTGATCTCACTCTAGTCAGATGGCAGTTATCAAGAATACCAGCAATATTAAGTGTTGACGAAGAGGGAAGGAAATAGGTTCACTCAGACATTGCTGGTGGGATTTCACATTGGTGCAGCCACTCTGGAAAGCAGTATGGAGAGTCCTCAGAAAACTTGGAATGGGACCACTATTTGACCCAGCTGTTCCAATTTAAAATCAGCATCTACAGTGATGCAGCCACATCCATATTTATAGCAGCTCAATTCACAATAGCTAAACTATGGAATCAACCTAGATGCCCTTCAACAGATGAATGGATAAAGAAAATGTGATATATATACACAGTGGAATATTACTCAGTCTTAAAGAAGAATGAAATTATGGCATTTCAGGTAAATGGATGGATCTGGAGAATATCATGCTAAACAAAAAAGCCAAACCTCCAAAACCAAAGACCGAATGTTTTCTCTGATAAGCAGATGCTACTCCTTAATGTGGGAGTGGGTAGGGAAGATTGAAGGAACTTTGGATTGGGCAGAGGGGGAGAGGAGAGGAGGGGTTCTTGGGGTGGGAAGAACAGTCAAATGAGGCAAACATTATTATCCTATATAAATGTGTGATTACACGACCAGTGTGACCTTGCACCATGTACAGCCAGAGGAATGAAAAGTTGTATTCCATTTGTGTATAATGTGTCAAAATGCATTCTACTGTCATGTATAACTAATTAGAACAATTTTTTTTAAAAAAATTTGAACTAAAGGTTTTCACATATTCCATGGAATAAGTTGGAATTGATTAAAGGGAATAGCAGTTAATGGTGGACCAAGAAGAAATTTGCACATGTTACATGAAGGAGTAAGCTATGGCAAAGAGAAATACAGGAAATAGTGCACCTTGAGAAAAGGAAAGAGACTCCTTGATTTAATGGAACTGTGTTATTAAGGTTAAAGTGATATACAAAACACGATTTGGGTCAGTAATAAAAAGAAAAAGTAAGAAATTGTGTACTTAATTTAACTTCATCTTGGTAATTATGCATGGTGTATTTTCTAGAGTCGCCACTTTTAGAAATTATAAGAGTAAAATTTAATTAAGAGTGCTGATAAAATTCCACACTAGTAGAGGGAGTACAAAAAAGGCAATAGAAATAAAAAGAGGCATAACAAATAAATAGCATGAAATAAGCTACTGTGTGTATAGCTATCTTTATATAATGTATATGTCAATACTTGTAATTAGTAATTCAATTAGATGATCTAATTAAGAGACAAAGTTTATTAGACTGGATTTAAAAATATATCAGAGGCTAGGGGTGTAGCTTAGTGGTAGAGTGCTTGCCTAGCAAATGTGAAGCCCTGGGTTTATTCCCTAGCACTGGAAAAAAAAGCCATTTACAAGAATTAGAATAAAATTTGAAATAAAAGGTGGAAAAACATATACCAGGCAAATTGCAAAAGCAATAAAGCTGATGCAATCATATAATTGTGGTGTCACTTAATGACAGGAATACAGTCTGAGGAGTGCTTTGTTAGGCAGTTTCATCATTGTTTGAATATCATTAAGTATATATACCTGCACAAAACTAGAGAGAGAGGGAGAGGGAGGAGGAAAGAAACAATAGTTTATTATACCTAGGGCCATAATAAATAAACAACAGAGATTAAATCAAGCACAAGAGAAAATGATAAAAGCAAAAGACACAGTAAATACAGGATGTATGAGGCTGCTGCAAGTGTAACATGGCTTACTATTTTTTAATTAGTATACACTAATAAAAAGTATGGTATAATAAATACGTGAGTCTCTTATAGTCATTTATTTTTATTATCAAGTTTTATATACTGTACCTAATTGAATGCTATACTTTTAATATGACTGGCAGCATGGAAGATTTGTTTTTGCCAGCATGATCACAAATATGTGAGTGATGTATTGTGTTACAGTGTTAGGACAGTTACAGTGTCACTAGGTAATAGGAATTTATAACATCTGTTATAATCTTAGGGGACTATTGTTGAATATTCAGTCCATAAATGACAAAAAAAATCATTATGAAGCACAAAACTGTATTAATATTAGACAAGTAGACTTGAAAGGGGAAAACATTAGAATAATGCCAACATCTAACACATGAACTTTAATACAACCTTGGAGATGAATTTGGAAAGAAAATAATTGTGTATTTCCAAACAATTAATATGTTCAGTGAGTGTTGTTACACTGATTTGAAGAATAAAGACAAAACTAAAAGTCTGAGAAAACACTCATAGTTTATGTAGAATTTATAGTTTAACCAAATATTTTCCTTCAGATAGCCCACAAATATTGACTTTTTCTCTCTATGTTATTTCAAGTCTAAGATTGTTGGCAACACAAATATAATTAAATGCATTTGGTAAGCCTTTGCTCTTGTATTTTCAGGAATTCAAAATGTCCTCAGCCTCTTTTGTGCAGTCCTTACAGAAAATAAGGTTCTCTTCCATTCTGCAAGTTTCCAGAGACTTAGTGATGCCTGTAGAGCCCTGGAATCATTAATGTTTCCTCTTAAATATAGGTGAGGTTTTTGCTTGATAATTTTATTTATTCCCAAATTATGCATTACTTATTGACAAGTCAAAATGTCATGATACAATGATTTTTAATTACTCAGTCATATTTTATAGTTCTACCATATCAAGAGTCATGATTCTAATAAAATGTAGCCTAGAATTTGGGCTTTTCCATGTTGTCCCTTACTGAGTATTGGTTAACTTAGTGGGGAAAAAAACCCAATTTTTAATTTGAATGGTATTGTTACTAACATTTAATTCTCTTTGAATGCAGTTTGTGATAAAAGTCTTTAGTCATGGTTGTTTGATATTGAAGGATTATTGTTAATTTTTAGAAGTTATAATGGTACTGTTGTTCTATTAATAAAGACTCCTTGTCTTGCTGGGTACATTTGGCAGAAATTTAGCCACAAGCTACTTGGGAGACTGAAGCAGGAAGATCACCCATTAAGGCTACTCTGGGCAACTTATTAGCAAGACCCTGTTTCAAAAACTAAAAGGCTGGGGATTGAGCTCAGTGATAAAGCACTCCTGGGCTTAGTCCCCAATACCCCCCAAAAAGTCCTTATTTAGATACCTACTCAAGTATTTAGATGTAAATATCTGGGGTTTTCTTCAAAATAATATAGTAAGGAAGAGAACAAAAGTATGTAGAAATATATATGATTGTGCATTGGTAATGGCCAAAATTTGATTGGATACATGGGGCTTCATTATAAAGTTTTTCCTGTCTCTGTATTTTTCAGGAGTATGTTTGAATTTCCCATAATAAAAAGAAAAAAATATATAGGCACTGATGCCAAGTAGTGCTCTATGTAGAACCCTAATATACTGATTTCATCACTTCAATAATCATAACATCTAGGAAACTTAGGTTTATACAAAACTGGATAAAATTTTAAGACTATCTCCAGAATTTCTTTAAAATTTTTTTATCTATGTATTTTTATTTACCCTATAGATAAAATAGAATGTTCTTGGTGTGTACATGTGGGTGCGCGCGCGCGTGTGTGTGTGTATGTAAAAGAGAGCATGCCATTCTTACTGAATGCAAACATTAAGTATTGAAAGTGAAATTTGAATGAGTAGATTACATAGACAAATCATTACTTAGTCTTGAGAGAAGAGGTTCCATCAGTGTTACTCTGGATTGTCAAGTTTCTATTTAAGGAAAAATCTTTTCAAAAAATACTAAAAGACCTAAAGAGACTACTTAATTAAGAGGAAGAAGGGATAAGGAAATTTGCCTTGGTTCCATTTACTTTGTGTCCTGTTATGTTTAATAATATCTTAAAGATTTTTTAAAAATTGTTTCTTTTACAATTTTAAGAAGCATGACACCATTGATAATTTCTAAATATAGTTCATCTAAAATTCATGCAACATAAAAAGTGAAAGAAAATGTGTTTATGTTGTGGAAAAACAAATGTATGACACATATTTTTATTATTTCCAGTTATCCTTATATTCCCATTCTCCCAGCTCAACTACTGGAAGTTCTGAGTTCCCCAACACCTTTCATTATTGGAGTACATTCTATTTTTAAAACTGATATCCACGAACTTGTAAGTATTCTTCTATTCATTGTTAAAATTTTTAGTTATTGATTTCAGAAGCCTTTTATATTTCTTTTAGTCCTGTAACATTTTAGCTAATTACTATTTGCAGATCTGTTGCATTATCAACAGTGACTAGAAGAACATTATTGAAGAGTCAAAATATATTAATTTTGCCTTATTGCATTTATAGGAGTTTACAAAGGAATTCGTAAATATATTTAAATACCACTCTGAATATATTATTTGTGTTTTTATACATGAGAAAAGAAGATAATTAATTTATTAATTAATATTTTATTTATACTTATTAGAGCTTAATATATTCATATTTAAAGTGAGACATATAACACTGAATGGCTGATAACTAACAAAGTAAAAGTATTCACAGAAGAGTTTAGTTTAAATGGAACCAAGTTTGGTATGATCCCCCATCAAATTTTTGTAGTTTTAATTCCATATGAATAGAAATACCAAAGAGGGAAAAAGCACTTCTAGAACAATGTATTTAGTTCTGGATATTGAACTTTAAGAGGGACTAACAAGATAAAGCACTTCAGAAGAGGATATCCAGGATTGTCAAGAGTTTAGAAAACTATATTGTATGCTAAAATAAGGAAATGTTTAAGATAATCTGATACTATTCAATAGCTAAAAATAAACATTTAGGTAACTGTCATAGGTCACTTAAATATAAGCCATTTCTATATAAGCATTTGTTAAGCCACTTCAGTTTAAGCATTTCTGATAAAGTTGTGCAGTAATGGAATGGGTTTCCTTATGTGAGATGAAGAGTATACTTTCAAATTCTAAGTGGAATGTAAGGAGGGTTTATATGACAGTTTTTTAAAGAAAGAAGAAAAGATTAACTGACAAGTTTAGATTACATTTGTGATTCACAGATCTTTAAGACTTTGTTATTCTACTTCTGTTTTATTTTCAAATGCTAGCAAGTAAATGAGCTCTGTTGAAATTTACACAGTAATTAAATTGTAATTATAATCAAATTAGAGATATGATTTAAATAAATAGATTATTCAGCATTATAAACAAGACCCTCATTCATATAGGAATTATTCTTCCTAACCTTGTATGTTGATATCTAGTTCCTATTTAACTTTAGTATCACCATATAAAAAGATAAATAAATCAGTAAAACCTAATCACTACTAAATAGAAAAATATCCATATAGTTTATAGATAATTTTATTCTACTGAATATAAGTAGTCACTGGAAATAGGACAAAGCAAATGTTACTAAATGTAAGATCTTAAATTTTTAATGAACAAATTAGAATAAATTACAATCACATTATCAGTGAAACAACTTCACTAATTTTGGTTAGTTTCCCATATCTTTATGTTTAAGTGTTTTTCACTTATAAAATGGTTAAAAATTAGGTTTTTGCATAAGCACCTAAATGTTACCCTTTTAATATACTTTTTTTTTTAAAGAGAGAGAGCGAGAGAGAGAATTTTTTAGTATTTATTTTTCAGTTTTCGGTGGACACGACATCTTTATTTTTATGTGGTGCTGAGGATCAAACCCAGCACCCTGCGCATGCCAGGTGAGCATGTTACCGCTTGAGCCACATACTCAGCCCTTAATATACTTTTTATGTACCTTTTTATGTTGGTTAACTCTTATAATAAATATTAATTTATTTAGGATATATCTAAACTACTACAATAAAGCATCAAAATGCAATGGCTTGGACAAAATAAAATTTTATTTAACATTTATACAGCAGTCCATAGACATGTTCCATTATGCCAGGCCAGTTTGCTCTTTTAAGTCATTTAAAATCCAAGCTTCCTTCCTTGTTTCTCTACCAGAATCCTCTCAGGCATTGTCATAATCTGAATACTTGAGGCTAGATTGCTGCCAGTTCATAGTTTCAGCCTATGGAAAGAGGACAGGGCATAAGAGAGCCTTAAATACCTCGTTTTGAGGGCTGGGGGTACATGTGTCATTTCTCATGTTCCATAGGCAGAAAGTTAGCTACAAGCAACACCTAATTTCAAAGGAAGCTGAGAAACAGAGGGTAGCTGAGAAGCCATGGATCCAGAACTCTACTGTAGACAGCCAGGCGTCCCTTCCATAGTCAATTCTTCTTATTTTGAATTAATCAAGGCCAAGTTAATTTGCTGAACAACAAATATACTTTATTAATTGTGGGTTAATATTTTTTCATCTCTTTCAGTTAGATGTAATCATAGCGGATTTGGATGGTGGCACTATCAAAATTCCTGAATGTATTCATCTCTCTTCCCTCCCAGAGCCACTTCTACATCAGACTCAAGCAGCTCTTTCTTTGGTATGATATTTTTTAATAGTAAATTTTTCCTCATCTAAATCTGAAACAATTGGAATTAAAATTTATTGTCAGTGTAATTTAAGGAGAGTTATGTTTTTGAAACAAGAATATATTCCCTTCCAGTTTTACCAGGTAATTATCTAAGGTCTATACTTTGAATCCTAATTGAATGTTCTATGTTCATTCCTTCACCCAGCATATTTATTCAGTAGCTATTATATACCATATACTGTGTTAGATATTGGAAATACCCATGTGAACACAATGATAAGACTGCCTCAAAACCCCTGATTCCCCTAACATCCCCCATTACAAGTTAATTTCTGTTTTCTAATGTCTATTCTGGCATCTCATTCCTCTGTGGTAGATGTGCTACCTGCAAAACAGGGTAATGTTGCCTTGACAATGTTTTTAGGTTAGTAGAGAAAGATAAGACTTTTGAAACATTAAATATTCAATATACTATGCAGTCAAGTTCTAAATGAATCTTATGGCCAGGGCTTTTCACACTGAAATAAACTTAATTTTCTTATAGTTACATTATTTTACTTAAGTTGATTTTTAAAAATACACTATTTTATTCTATTGACAGTCCTTTCGGTGATTATTTATCCATGGTCAGTAAATCAAAAGTTAGAAATTCTGCATTCTGGCCAGTGGCTCATGCCTGTTATCCCAGCAGCTCTGGAGGCTGAGGCATGAGGATCATAAATTCAAAGCCAACCTGAGCAACTTAGTGAAGCCCAAAGCAACTCAGCAAGACCCAGTCCCTAAATAAAATATAAATAAAGTTTGAGGTTGTGGCTCAGTGGTTAAGTGCCCATGAGTTCAATCCTGAATACAAAAAAAAAAAAAAAAAAAAAAAAAAGAAAGAAATTCTGCATTCCTTTTCAAGATGTTAGTAGAACTGAGGCCTTCATATTCTTAATAATATTCCAATCTGCTGTTTTCCTTAAATAGAAACTTAGAAGTCAGGTGTTTACCAGGAGGGATTTTATTTTCAGAAAATTTGCAATTTGATATTATTGAATAAATTACATCTCATTTCTAGACCTATTTCATGGTCTTTATCTATAGGATGAATGGCTTACACAGAGATAAGTACATGTCTATTTCCCAAAGTGAAACCAGGAGATGATTTTGGATGGGATATAGTCAACCTTTTTAAATTATAATAATTTTAGTTTGTTATAATGTATATTTAAAATATCATACAAATCCTGTGATTTCACAGATAATGTCATCTAGGAAAACCTAGGTTTTAAAAGGTGAGTTGATTAAATGAAAATATTAACCATATAAATGCACAGATGGCATATTAATATAATAACACCTGAAAAAGTAGTATTTGAGTGATTGAGGAAAGTGTATTATTTCTAGAAATTTTTTAATGATTAAATCATTTTTGTGAACATTTGACAGTGATGCTAATGATTTTTTCAGGAATTAAATATCAAAATTAACAATAATAAGAATTTAAGTTTTGAGACAGTGACTTCATAGAAATTTTGCTGCTTACTGGTATACTTTACCCTACAACACCCATGCCACCAAATTTGATTAATGTCTAAAATCATTTTTGGTAAAAACTGAGTATACCTGCTGTTATAGTCATCAAGCACAATGATGAATTATGTACCACAGTGTATAGCACTATATACTGTGAATAAGAGATAAGAACATAGTATACTGTCAAATTAGGACCAAAAAGATATCATATTTGATGGACCATATGGGAGCTTCAACATGTAAGTATATGAGCTTCATTTGGTAAGTAAATAATTGTAATCAAATGTCAGTGCAGTACTTCAACAGTATAATAACCATGGATGATTTTAACAGATAACAAAACATTATCATAATGTAGTAGTGACTGAGTGATTTGTTTATAATTATTGTCAGTAGTTGATTTTAAGGGTAGTTTCAAGTCTTGATCTAACTATTCCATGAAAGAAAACCTTAGTATTTGAAAATGATTCTGCAAAGACAAAACATTGTTGTACACTGATAAAGTATAATTTCTTTTTCTCTGAGCAAGTCCTTCATGGACCCTTCTTTGCCTCCTCCTCTCCAACGTGCTTTACTTCAAAGCCTAACTCATACATTAATCCTCTTATTGTTTTTAACTTTCCCCGGGTTGAATTAGTTATACTTTATATTTCATATGTTATAATATTTATATACTTAATAAGATTCATCACATTGTATTATACTTTCCCATTCTGGACTACAAAGTTTAAAAGCTTACTCTCTTTCTCCTCAGTACTTTAGTTAATTTAGTTTTTAATTTTACTGTGAAACATAAAACCAAATACCTGTTTTCTTTTTTTTGTGTTTTGTTTTAGCAGACTTATTTTTTTTTTATTGGTTGTTCAAAACATTATATAGCTCTGGACATATCATATTTCATACTTTAGATTCAAGTGGGTTATGAACTCCCATTTTTACCCCAAATACAGATTGCGGAATCACATCAGTTACATATCCACATTTTTACATAATGCCATATTAGTAACTGTTGTATTCTCTTACCTTTCCTATCCTCTACTATCCCCCCTCCCCTCCCCTCCCATCTTCGCTCTCTGTCCCATCTGCTGTAATTTAATTCTCTCCCTTGTTTTTTTTCCTTTCCCCTCACAACCTCTTATGTAATTTTGTATAACAATGAGGGTCTCCTTCCATTTCCATGCAATTTCCCTTTTCTTCCTTTTCCCTCCCACCTCATGTCTCTGTTTAATGTTAATCTTTTCCTCCTGTTCTTCCTCCATGCTCTGTTCTTAGTTGCCCTCATTATATCAAAGAAGACATTTGGCATTTGTTTTTTAGGGATTGGCTAGTTTCACTTAGCATAATCTGCTCTAATGCCATCCATTTCCCTGCAAATTCCATGATTTTGTCATTTTTTTAGTGCAGAGTAATACTCCATTGTGTATAAATGCCACATTTTTTAATCCAATCATCTATTGAAGGGCATCTAGGTTGGTTCCACAGTCTTGCTATTGTGAATTGTGCTGCTATGAACATCGATGTGGCAGTATCCCTGTAGTACGCTCTTTTAAGGACTTCAGGGAATAGTCCGAGAAGGGCAATAGCTGGGTCAAATGGTGGTTCCATTCCCAGCTTTCCCAGGAATCTCCGTACTGCTTTCCAAATTGGCCACACCAATTTGCAGTCCCACCAGCAATGTACAAGAGTCCCCTTTCCCCACATCCTCGACAGCACTTGTTGTTGTTTGACTTCATAATGGCTGCCAATCTTACTGGAGTGAGATGGTATCTTAGGGTGGTTTTGATTTGCATTTCTCTGACTGCCAGAGATGGTGAGCATTTTTTCATGTACTTGTTGATTGATTGTATGTCCTCCTCTGAGAAGTGTCTGTTCAGGTCTTTGGCCCATTTGTTGATTGGGTTATTTGTTATCTTATTGTTTAATTTTTTAAGTTCTTTGTATACTCTGGATATTAGGGCTCTATCTGAAGTATGAGGAGTGAAAAATTTGTTCCTAGGATGTAGGCTCCCTATTTACCTCTCTTATTGTTTCTCTTGCTGAGAAAAAACTTTTTAGTTTGAGTAAGTCCCATTTGTTGATTCTAGTTATTAACTCTTGTGCTATGGGCGTCCTATTAAGGAATTTGGAGTCCAACCCCACAATATGTAGATCGGAGCCAACTTTTTCTTCTATCAGGCACAGTCTCTGATTTGATATCAAGCTCTTTGATCCATTTTGAGTTAACTTTTGTGCATGGCGAGAGAAAGGGATTCAGTTTCATTTTGTTGCATATGGATTTCCAGTTTTCCCAGCACCATTTGTTGAAGATGCTATCCTTCCTCCATTGCATGCTTTTAGCCCCTTTATCAAATATAAGAAAGTTGTAGTTTTGTAGATTGATCTCTGTGTCCTCTATTCTGTACCATTGGTCCACCCGCCTGTTTTGGTGCCAGTACCATGCTGTTTTTGTTACTATTGCTCTGTAATATAGTTTGAAATCTGGTATTGCTATACCGCCTGGTTCACACTTCCTGCTTAGAATTGTTTTTGCTATTCTGTGTCTTTTGTTTTTCCATATGAATTTTATGATTGCTTTATCTATTTCTACAAGAAATGCCGTTGGGATTTTGATTGGCATTGCATTAAACCTATAGAGAACTTTGGGTAATATCGCCATTTTGATAATGTTAGTTCTTCCTATCCATGAACAGGGTATATTTTTCCATCTTCTAATGTCTTCTTCTATTTCTCACTTTAGGGTTCTGTAGTTTTCATTATATAAATCTTTCACCTCTTTTGTTAGGTTGATTCCCAAGTATTTTATTTTTTTTTGAGGATATTGTGAATGGGGTGGTTGTCCTCATTTCCATTTCAGAAGATTTGTCACTGATAGACAGGAATGCCTTTGATTTATGCGTGTTGATTTTATATCCTGCCACTTTGCTGAATTCATTTATTAGCTCTAGTAGTTTCTTTGGAGACCCTTTTGGGTCTGCTAGGTATAGAATCATGTCACCTGCAAATAGTGATAATTTAAGTTCTTCTTTTCCTATTTTTATGCCTTTAATTTCTTTTGTCTGTCTAATTGCTCTGGCTAGTATTTCGAGAACTAAATTGAATAGAAGTGGTGAGAGAGGGCATCCCTGTCTTGTTCCAGTTTTTAGAGGGAATGCCTTCAGTTTTTCTCCATTCAGGATGATGCTAGCCTGAGGCTTAGCATATATAGCTTTTACAATATTGAGGTAAGTTCCTGTTATCCCTAGTTTTTCTAGTGTTTTGAACATAAAATGATGCTGTACTTTGTCGAATGCTTTTTCTGCATCTATCAAGATGATCATGTGGTTCTTATCTTTTAAGTCTATTGATGTGGTGAATAACAATTATTGATTTCCATATATTGAATCAGCCTTGCATCCCAGGGATGAATCCTACTTGATCATGGTGCACAATTTTTTTGATATGCTTTTGTATTCGATTCGCCAGGATTTTATTGAGGATTTTTGCATCTAAGTTCATTAGAGATATTGGTCTGTAGTTTTCTTTCTTTGAAGTGTCTTTGTCTGGTTTCAGGATCAGGGTGATGTTGGCCTCATAGAATGAATTTGGAAGAGCTCCTTCTTTTTCTGTTTCTTGAAATAACTTGAAAAATATTGGTATTAATTCTTCTTTGAAGATTTTGTAAAACTCTGCTGTATATCCATCCGGTCCAGGGCTTTTCTTGGTTGGTAGTCTTTTGATGGCTTCTTCTATTTCTTCCTTTGTTATTGGTATGTTTAAATTGTGTGTATCTTCCTGACTCAATCTGGGCAAATCATATGACTTAAAAAATTTATCAATATCTTCACTATCTTTTATTTTATTGAAATATAAGGTTTTAAAATAATTCCTAATTACCTTCTGTATTTCTGTAGTGTCCAGTGTGATATTGCCTTTTTCATCCCGTATGTTAGTAATTTGAGTTCTTTCTCTTCTTCTCTTCGTTAGCATGGCTAAGGGTCTGTCGATCTTATTTATTTTTTCAAATAACCAACTTTTAGTTTTATCAATTTTTTCAATGGTTTTTTTTGTTTTGATTTCGTTGATTTCCGCTCTGATTTTAATTATTTCTTGCCTTCTAATACCTTTGCTGTTGTTTTGCTCTTCCTCTTCTAGGGTTTTGAGATGAAGTGTGAGTTCATTTATTTGTTAGTTTTTTTCTTTTTTTGAGGAATGAACTCCAGGCAATGAATTTCCCTCTTAAAACTGCTTTCATTGTGTCCCATAGATTCCGATATGTTGTGTCTGTATTTTCATTTATCTCTAAGAATTTTTTGATTTCACTGGAAATCAATGATAAAAGAAGGAAGGAAAAATCCTGCATCACCTGGAAAATGAACAATATGTTACTAAATGATCAATGGGTTACAGAAGACAAATACCTGTTTTCTAAAATCCATCTACATTGATACAAAGCTCTGCCCCAGGTTATTCTCTTCTCAGTAGTTACTAATATTTTATAGTTTGGTGTATATTATTTGAGAACTTTCTATTCTCATTTTTTTTGTATATCAGCATGTACATGTCTGTGTACATCTAGGGTTCATTTTATTTTATAAGATCGTATTATGAGGATTTTTTTTTAGAATGGGTTTGCCGCTGTTTTCTCTTGGAGATCTTTCCACAAAAGTACATGAGAGGGCTGGGATTGTGGCTCAGTGGTAGAGTGCTTGTCTCGCATGTGTGAGGCACTAGGTTCTATCCTCAGCACCACATAAAGGTAAATAAATAAAGGTATTGTGTCCATCTACAACTAAAAAAATGAGCTACCTCAGCTAACTGAATTATAGTTTTGTATTTCATGGAGGGAATATAACATATTTTCTGTATTAACATTTCATTTTAATGCCATAAGGAGATTAAGGACAATCTTATTGATTTTAAGATATTTTTTATAACAAAGCTTTTTTGTTTTAGATTTTACACCCAGATTTGGAAGTAGCAGATCATGCTTTTCCTCCTCCACGAACAGCTTTATCTCACTCAAAAATGCTGGTAAGAAGTCGAATATTTAATTTTGGTTATTTTTTCAAGAGACCTATATTTCTGTTTGTAGAATTGTTAAAGTAACTGAGTGAAGTTAGAGTTAGATGTGAAAAGTACCGCCAAAATACCTAAATTAGAAAATAGAAAAAACACTACCAACTGTCCTTGTGTTCTGCTCTAGAAGGTGCTAATGGCCCTGTAGGAAAGGGGCTATGAATGTTGCTGGAGGAGACCAGTTAAGTATAGGACAAAAATTGGAACCTGGTTTCTAGCTTGGAAAACTGCCAGATTGAAAGGGTCAGGGCAAGTATTTTTAAAAGGGGGAAAGCTTACAAAAGTGAAAACAGTGAATGTTATCATCAGAGAGAATAAATTGAAGAGTGAGTGAATAAGAGAGTTCTAATTCAAAGTCATAAAGTGGAGAGTAATAACAGAGGCCCCTTTTTATTTTTTTCCAGTAAGTTTCTTCGAGATAAAATTCATGGCCTAATAGGAGCCTCATAGAACTAGACAACTTTGACAACTACATTCATGACCTCCATTTCCTTATCAATTAAATAAATCTATAACTTTTCTTACAGTTTTAAAGCCATGGTTCTATTAAAATGTAGACCACCAAAGCAGATTTTTAAATCATACTTTATTAAAATAAGAATAGATTTTTATAAGTTAGATAAATTTTGGAAGGATTTCATAAGCTTTTAAACTTTAGTCTCTTGAGGTTTTTTTCCCCTTTTATATGCATTCTTTTGGTGGGCATAGAAGTCAAAGGACTTGGGAGATATGCCCTCCTTTAACATGGTACAAGAGAATAATGCATTATTTTTTTCTTCTCTAGAGGAAAATTGGACATACTAAGGCATGTTTGGTTTGATTTAGTATGAAGAACTATTTAACAGCCTAAACTACCCAAAGATGGGAAGCACAGACAGATTTAGTCTTTCCAGATTTCTTTTTCATCTTTTTGACAAGTTTTTTTTAAAAGAAATTAAATTACCTAATGTATTTCTTATATTTTCAGGATAAAGAAGTACGAGCAGTTTTCCTTAGACTATTTGCACAACTTTTCCAAGGATATAGATCATGCCTACAACTTATAAGAATTCATGCGGAGCCTGTAATACATTTTCACAAAGTAAGATACAGTACCAAATTACATCCTTCAAAAAGCAGACTCTGATTTAAATTTTTAAATCTAGTTCATTTTTTTCCAGCCATATTTTTTTACTTTAATTTATCAAATGTGACTAAAAAAACCTCTGCTTTGAGTGCTTAGATGACAATTTTGTTGTTGTTGTTGTTTTGTAGTTGTATATGCACAGCATGTCTTTATTGTATTTATTTTTATGTGGTGCTAAGGATTGAACCCGGTGCCTCACACATGCTACGCAAGCACTCTGCCACTGAGCTATAGCCCCAGCCAATTTTTTTTTTTTTTTAGTTGTTGATAGGTCTTTATTTTATTTATTTACATGTGGTGCTGAGAATTGAACCCAGTGCCTCGCACATGCTAGGCAAGTACGTTATCACTAAGCCACAGCCTCAACCACTTGCCCTGCCAAATTTTAATAATACTAAGTTACTGACAATATTTTTCTTTATAGCATGTTAACTTTAAATTGTTTTTTTTTTAAAGTTGATTGTTAGTTTCTGATTTTTCCTCCTGTTATATAGACAGATTTATTTTTTTATTTCAGGTATTAGACAAAAACCCTTTTTGAAAGAAATATATTTTATAACAATGCATAGTTATTCATGAAGGCATTTATACAGACTTTGATCATTACATTGTAATTTTATTTTGACCATTTTTTCATTACCAAGTAATAAATTATCATTTTTCATTTTCTTTCTTTACAGACAGCTTTCTTGGGGCAGCGTGGTTTGGTTGAGAATGATTTCCTCACTAAAGTACTCAATGGAATGGCATTTGCAGGTTTTGTTTCAGAAAGAGGCCCACCCTATAGATCCTGTGATCTCTTTGATGAGGTATAATTCTTATAAAATGAATACATTATTTATAGACGGAATTAGTATAGTAGTTAAAACTAGAGAAGCATTTTTAACCTTTGTTCAACATGTTATCAATTAAACATAATATAATCCAAATATTTATTATTATGCTTATAATCTTTATTTGTGGTTAGAAAAATGTAAGTATAGGATGTCTCAGAAGTACATAAAAATTTTGAACAACTGAATTTTCAATAGTTGATTAAAATCTTTTTGAAAATTTGACAGGGATGGTATTAGTAGAACTCTTACTTGTAGGGAATAATACAGTGATTCCTCTATCAGTCTGCTAGAGAGAAAGGTCTAATGGACGCATAGATGCAAACTGTATTTATATTTTAATCAGTACCATGGAGCCATAGTTTATCATTATGGCATTCTTATTAACCAACAATCAACATTTGTCTAGCTCCCTCTGGAGATATTAAATATGTGAAAAACAGATTTCATTTCTATTTTCAAGGAATTAGCCATATAAAAGGAGAAATCGAGCCAGTGTAACTCACAATAAAGATGCTGTTTTATAAACAATGAGTATTATTCCCACTTCAGTTTCTGGAAAGAGCACTATATTGGAACCAATAAATCTAAAAGTTCCTTGCAGTCTGTAAAAGAAAACAGCCTGAACTCAAAACCATAGAGAATATAGTAGTGGTCATATTTTGCTCCTGGTAGTTTTATGTAGAGAATATAGGAATCAAAGACTTAAAGATTCTTCATTCGTAGGAGAAGAGTCCTTTAGTCTTTGTAAAGATAGGTAAGAATCAAAGAAATGAATGTTTCAGTTCTGAATATGAAGACCTGTACCAAATGCTTTCGTTAATAAAAACATGCAAAGATTTAGGAGAGATTTTCCTGGTGTGGGTAATTCTTTCTTTCTTCCTTCTTTTTTTTTTTTCTTTTTAGTTGTAAAAAGACATAATACCTTCATTTATTCATTCATTTATTTATTTATATTTATGAGATGCTGAAGATTGAACCCAGTGCCACACATGTGCTAGGCAAGTGCTCATAGCCCCAATTCTTTATAATCAATTATTGGGTATTGCTTCTTTACTGCTAACATGTATTATGACTGACCATTGCTTTTACAAGCATTTATATCAGCCTTTAGATTCTGAACTAAACAACTGACACATAATGTCTAATGAAGTTAAGTTAAATGTCCTCCAAGTTCCTTTCTAGTTCTTAAATTTTGTTAGTCTCTGAAGCTTTATTAACGGTAACATTGGTGTATGTACTTTTTCTCTTCTGTCCAAATTTTCCTTACTTATTTCATTTGATTTATCACAACTAAAAAGGCAGATTGATTACTCGCAGAAAACTTGCTTACCACTGCCTCTATTTTTGTAGGTCCTCCTCTGGCCTCTACTTTTTACTCAGCCATGACCTCCTGTTCTTCATTTTCAGCCCTTATCTCAACACCTCCTTCACAATTTCCAAAACTCATTGACTGTAGGAACTACTAAACTGCATTAGTGTTAGTCAGCTTTTTGTTTCTGTGTCTTACCCCTATACTCCTATCAAATAGGCATCCAAGATTTATGAAAAAGTTTGCCTTTGATTAACAGTCTTTCTGAATTCTGGCCTAGTATAGGTAAAGCTGTAGTTTTATATGTGTGTATGTACCTGTGAGTCTATTAGTTTCTAGAAGAAAGAATCTATATTGTTCCTTTTCTTTTTTATCTTCTGTTTTTTTCCATCAGCATTCTTTTCTCCACTTTAAGTATGTGTTACACACAGTTCTCCCAGTAAATTTTGTTAATAGGGAAATGGACTATCATCATGTTCTTCTATTTTAATTTAGAGATGAGGAAATTGAAGCCTAGAAGTTTTAAATGATTTGTCTTAGATAAACTGTCTTCAGAGGGAGGACTAGAGTCTGAATACCTTGACATAACCATTGGTTCTTTTATTGTGATTTGGAAATATTTGGAGACTTTATGACTTCCTGAATTTCTCTGAGTAAGAGAATTCTCTTGCAAACAGCCTTTGGAATGATAGGATCTCTCAGTTTCAGAAATTACTTTTCTCTAGAAGAAGTAGGGCCCTAAATCATTGAGGAGGAACCACCAGGCAATCCAGCATAGTGGTGAAACCCAGTAAAAATCTGCAATATTTTGTTTTAAAAATAATATATGTTTTGGATGTTTTTTGTTTTGCAAATTGTATAAAATTAGCACATAAATTTTTAATTCAGCATATTTTGGAGTTGATGTTCTACCATTTGATTCTTTTTTCCAAGTTGGTAGCTTTTGAAGTAGAGAGAATTAAACTAGAAGAAAATAACCCATTGAAGATTATAAAGCATGTCAGAGAACTTGCTGAGCAACTGTTCAAAAATGTAAGTAAGTATATTTATTTAGATAGCGATTAATTTTAAAAGTTTTAATAAAATATTTCCTTTGTAAAACTAAAAAGTTTAATATTTCTGGTGGTAATCTGTTTGCTCTGGACTATAGATTACAATATATTATAGTTGATACTCTATGTCAAAATAGCACATTTTCACCATATTTTTCCTGTCCATCACTATTATGAAACATCTTAGTAACAATTTTTCTATTTATCATTTGCCCTCATTGTGATTTTCATTTTGATCTCATTTTTAAGACATAAAGAAAAGATTAAATGTATTGGAGATCAGAAGTATGTCAAATGGCATTGACTGATGTGCTCTACTTCAGTGTAGTACAGAGATTGTCAGCTAAATGATGAACATTATTTGAGTTGCATTGTTTTGAATAGATAATGGAGACTGAAAGAAGGAAAACAAAATGACTGGTGACCACAGAAACCCAAAGGTGAAAATATTTCCTGAATAGAGGAAATGCAGTAAATCAAAAGATTAAGATGTAGTTAGGCATAAATTAACTGTGAAGTGACAGGGAACTTGCATGCTTATGAAATAATGAATTTTGGCTAATAGAGATGGCAATTCCCTTGCTTGTGCAGCTTTGAGTCCTTTTGCTAAGCAAAGTAAAGTAAGTAGGTACTTCTTTGGTACTTCAAAGAGAAGTAGTGGGAAGATATATTCTTAAAGAAATATAGTTAAGAAGGACTTGGGGATCAATATCCAGGCCCCAGTAAGTGTTGTTTAATTCAGTTGTTTGGGCATTGAGTCATCAGTCACTACTTTTACATATTAATTTGAAATCTGAGAAGCAACTGGATAAAAGCAGGATTATTAAAATTTCATGCCATATTATTCAATTGTCTTCCTTTCCTTTCCCCTTTTCTTTTCCTTTTCCTTACCCTTTTCCTGTAATGAGAATTGAACCCAGGGGGCTTTGCACATACTACAAACCCATTCTACTCCTAAACTATATCCCCAGTCCCATTCAATTCTTTCTAAATTTCAAGTTTTACATTCAAAATCTGACCTTTCTTTGAGGGAAAGAGTACTTTAAAAAACAGATAATAAAAGCAAAGCTCAAAGGTTCTATATATGAACAAACAAAATCCTTTTATGAGTTTTCCTCATCTAAATCTTGCTTAATAGTTGAAAATTTTATTTTAAGTCCCTGTTTTATCAGTTGCTAGTGATTCACTATACATTTGGCAATATATATGCTTTGCCTAGCATATAAAAGGAATATAAATATCACTAATACATGCAGAAATCATTAGGCATAGCGTTCTTGTGCCTGTCAAAAGATTAATTTCCATGTTAAATTACTTAACACAGCGATACTTTGACTGTTTTTTGTAGATTATAAGTTGTTTTACTAAGAAGCAATATTTCATATTCCTAAATTTTACATCATAGCATATTGGTTTAGCAAAAGCATAATTAAATGGTTTTCCTGACACTTGATATGCCAGAATCTGTTTCATGCATTTATTAACTGAACACATTTTTAGTTGTTTATAACTATGTCCAATATAATAAATGTATTTCTTTCTTAGAAACTGAAACTTAAAAAAAATTAAAAGAATTCTTTTAAGAGGAAAACTTGTGTTCTGTGGTAGTCTTTGTTATTTATGATGGATGTGTAGAACTAATATGTAGCCAAATCTCAAGAGAAATTTCTGGTTTTCCATTATAATAATAAATATTGAGTGATTAGTGTAGTCTACCAGGCATGGAATTAAGCACTTTAAATACATCATCTCTAATGCTTACAACACTATACAGTAGGTGTCATTATCCCCATTTTACTTCAGTATTTGGTTCTAGGCTACTAAGGGTTGGAATCCAGATTTTAAATTCAAGAATTTTCATCTAATTCTTATCTTTAATCTGTCAGCTTGACTTACCTTAAATTTGAGAAAATAATGATCTTTCCAATACATGTCACAATATATTTTGACATACATTCTCCCTTGACCTTAGAAATGACCCCCTGAGATAAATAGAGCTGGTATTGAATATATGAGAAAACTGAAAATTAGATAGGTTTTTTTTTTCCTTGTCCCAGGTAAGAATGATTTATTGTTGGATTTCAGAAAAGAACAAATGTGAAATGGGAATTAGTTCAGTCAAATCGTACTGATCCCTGATTAACTTGATTTTTATTTTTAGGTCTTTTACAACTATTCCAGAATTTCAAAATGTTATAGCCAGTTAGTGAATAGAGTTTGGGTTTTGGTGTAGGTTTGTCTCCATTACATGAGTGCTCAATACATACAAAGGCATGTGCCAGCCTGCTTTATTGTAAAGACAGTTTTTTTTCCTTTTCATTCTAGTACTGAAATTTTATGATACATATATTTACATTAAACCAGTACATAACTGAAAATTGCAATAAAATGAATATGCAGCCAGGCGAAGTGTTGCATACCTATAATCCCTGCAACTTGAGAGGCTGAGACAGGAGGACCTTGTGTTCAAAGCCAGCCTGCAATGACGAGGCATTAAGCAACTCAGTGAGGCCCTGTCTCTAAATAAAATACAAAATAGGATTGGTGATGCGGCTCAATCCTTGGTACCAAAAAGAAAAAAAAAAAAAAAAAACCAGTAATTATACATTATTAAAGGCGAATAAAAATACTACACATTTCTTTAAATGTGTAGTATTTAAAATGACACTTCTAAAGAAATGATAATGAGTTATTTATTCTACTACTGTATAAAAGACTGTCTGGTTAGGTAAGAGCTCTTCAACTATGCTTTATGTTTCATGAGTCCTGGGACTTTGTCCCCAGTGTATTTCACTTAATGTAGTTAGTTCCATTTATTCAATATGTACTTAGTAAGAACCTACTAGTGCCAGGAATTCTCTAGGTGCATGATTTTCCTAATACCTTTCAGAAAAGAATACATATACATATGAGACAGAGAGAAAGAGAGAAGAGAGAGAGAGCGCGCAAGAGAGAGAGCGCGCACACACACGCATACAAGGATCACAGTATCCCCTTCAAAGGCACACCTCTAATGACCTAACTCTTCCATCAAGCCCAACATCCTAAAGGTCCCACCAGCTCCCAATAACAGCACAGGCTAGTGACTGAGATTTAAATACGTGGACCTTTGGGGAACATTCAAGATTCAAATTATAGTAGTGATAAAGTTGCTTTTTGGGGTTGATGCCAGTTCAAGATATCCATATGGTTCTATTTCTAACTAGTCAAGTTTTTTTAAATCACATTTCTAAAATTTCCTTTTGGTAAGCAAGAACCAACCATATAATTTGGCTATTTCCTATTATCAGGTTAAAATTGAGACCTGGTGATCCATTTAAATGTTTGTAAATACTTTATTGTACTGAAGTCTGGAATGTGTATCTAGCTTTTCTCCTTCACCTCCCTTTAAAGAACCTCAAAAAATCTAAATTTTCTAGTTTCTTCTCACCACTGAGGTTTTGCCAATGTGAGTATCCAAATTATAACTGGAGCAGCTGCTCTTCTATCTTTCAGGAGCTTCCTGAATTATTATTTAAAAAAAAAAAAAAGAATTTGGGAACTTTGGTGCAGTGGAAAGGTGGAATAAAGGAGAAGGAAAGAACTAAATCCATTAGAGACAAGTTGTATAAGTAGTGTCAGAATTTATACAATGAAGATTTTTGGCAACACATTTATATATTTTTTCTGTTCCTATTAATTACGCTGAGTACTGCCCACTTTGGCTTTCACAATCTCCCATGTTTACATGAGCACACATTTAGCTACTTATCTGCCTCATACCTATGCTCCTTATATACACTTATAAAGCACTACTGACGGTATACAAAATGAGAGCATTAAAGTAGGCCAAGATAAGAATTGTATAAATTTTCCTTCCAGTACATTAAGCAATCAGTGGGACATATTTGTTTTGTTTTGTTTGTTTTGTAGTTGTTGATGGACAATATGCCTTTATTTTATTTGTTTATTTTTATGTGGTGCTGAGGATCAAGCCCAGTGCCCCATGCATGCTAGGCAAGCACTCTGCCACAAAGCTACACCCCAGCCTCAGTTGGACGTACTTTTAATCTAGTACAATCTTTCTAAATGGCTTTGCATCTGCAGTATTACATAAATATTTGCTAAAGTATGTAATTTGTCTGAAAGTTTTGTTAAATGTTTAAAGAAAATTGGAAGGCATTTTCATATAAACATGATATTTCTAATTGAGTTTTATATATATTTCATTGCCTGGCATTGAACCAAATAGGTATTAAAATCAAAATGGCATCCTAACACCACCAAAAAAAAACCCCAAAATCATATTTGTACTTTTTTCCAACCATGAATAAAGGGATTTTTTTTTCATTAAAGGAAGGAAGTAAAATATTGTAGTTACCTATAGTTTAGAAAGTCAAGACATAGACATAAACTACTTACTTGATTATGATAATGAAGTAAGTACCCTAAACCAAACTTTAGACCTATCCATCCCATCTAGTTTGTTCATTTGTGTCAAGTTTCTTGTGATTTAATTTATCCATAGTAAAATTAACTTTCTTCAGTACATTTTTATAGGTTTTCACAGATGCATGTTGTCATGCAATCACTAGCACCATAATGAGTACATAGAACTATTCTGTCACCCCAAAAAGTTAATATCCTTGCTGGCAACCATTTGTCTGTTCTATCTCTGTAGTTTTGCCTTTTCCATAATATCATTATGTAGGGTGGATTTCTTTTTTTAGTTGGCTTTATTCATTTAATATAATTTATTTCACATTCATCCATGTTACTGCATGTATTTATTGTTAATTACTTTCTATTCCTGAATAGTATTTTATTATATGGATATAACAAAGTTTTATTTTATCAATAAAACTACCATAAACATGTAGGTTTTTGTGTGAATATAAGTTTTCATTTGTCTTGATAAATATTTATGAGTGGGATGCTGGAATATATGAATATGACATTTAACTTTATAAGAAGCTATCAAACTCTTTTTTCAAGTATCTTTATTATTTTGCATTCTCACAGCAATATATGAGGATTCCAGTTTGCGCTACATCTTCACCAGCACTTGATATTATCAATTTTTGTTGTTGTTTGTTTTTGTTTTAATCATTCTAATAGGTGTGTGGTAGTATTTCATGATGCTTTAAAATTTCCATTTCAGCAGGCAAAGGAGAATATAGGTCTCTTAGCTCATCATTGTATGTTCCCTTGGTGCTTGTGACAGAATTACTTGTCCTAGAATAGAGAATCTCCATCTGGAGTCTTGAGTGAGAGTATGACTCTCAGCACCGGGCAATCCTCCCCTGCCCCACCTCATGAAATGTGGCAATGTCTGGAGACATTTTGATGTGCTACTGTTAGCTAGTGGGTATAGGCCAGAGATGCTTCTCAACATTTACAATACACAAAACACTCCAACCCCACTCCAAACTTAGAATTATCAAGGCCAAACGTCAGTAGTGCAGAGGTTAAGAAACAAATGCTTATTTAGGACAGTCAACACACTAGATATACTAAATACAAATTTATTTGCATTTAAGGATAAGACATTAATTCAGCTGGGTGATCATTGAAAGTCCTATGAGGTAGCAAATTTATTGATGTTTCATTACATTGTATACACTGCCAGGCAACTAGAAAGAGTCCAGTTACATTTTGACAGTGTTTTAATGATTTACTCCAGTGTTAGTATTATCTTCAACTGTTTGAAAGGATGTGTAAAATTTACTAACCCACATAGCTCTAGGTGTAATTGGTACCTGCTAAGTCATTTAAAACATCTGAATTAATCTGGGAAATTTGGTAACCTCTAACAAGCTCACACTAATTTGTCATTCACTGCTAAGACCAATGTGAAGAAAGATATTTTTTCTCCCTGTGACTGTTGCCTACTTTGAAATTTCTGGGGGGCTAGGGGTTTTTGCTTTATTTGGCTTTGTTTGGCTTTTATTTGGAGCATATTTTCAGCCCTACACATTCACAGCTAGCCTGCTAAAGGGAAAGAAAAAAGAGAAAAATCTGTTTCTAGACCAGATGATGAATTTCATTTTTTCAAGAAAAATGAAAAATCATTGAATTTCCCATCACTATACTTTACTCTTTTTTTAATTTTTATTTTTAATTGTAGATGGATATGATACCTTTATTTTATTTATTTATTTTTATATGGTGCTGAGGATTTGAACCCAGTGCCTCACACATGCTAGGTGTGTGAGTGCTGAGCTACAATTCCAGTTCCTGTACCGTACTCTTAATCTGGATTACAGAGACCATTCTTGAAAATCATTATCCAAAATTCTGTCTTAATGATAATTCATTTTCACCTATAATCTCAGTGATTTACAACCCTGAGGTAGGGGATAGAAGTTCAAATCCAGGCTTGGCAATTTAGCAAGATCCTGTCTCAAAAAAAAAAAAAAAAAGAAAGAAAGAAAGAAAAGGGTTTGGGAATGTGACTCAGTAGTGCAACTTCCCTGGATTCAATCCTCAGAAACCACCACATAAACACACACACAAAAGATAGTGTACTGTGCCAAGCTTTCTTGGGTACCTCATTTTGGTGGCCTTGGACAAAATTGTTGCTGGGTTTATTATAAGTGTTTTGTTCTCTAAATTTTTGGTTATTACTTTGTATTTTCATTTCTTTGGCATCAAAGATTTTAAAAATTGGCTACTACTTTGTACTGTTGAAAAAGAAAGAATTTCCTTTTTTCAACAAGGAAGTTCAACAAAGTTGGGCTAGTTTTTAATGAGCTTACTAACTTTCAAGGCACCAGTCCAGATTCATTTGGAGTTACAAATAAGAGGAGATATTTCTAAGAATATGTAGAGTTTGATGAACAATAACCTGATTTCCCTCTCATTATTGATGTCTTCTCAAGAAGTCTTTGGTGGGAACTGGGGTTTGTAGCTCAGTGGTAGAGCATTCGCCTCGCATGTGTGAGGCACAGGATTTGATCCTCAGCACCACATAAAAAATAAACACATAAAATAAAGGTATTGTGCCCATCTACAACTAAAATATTAAAAAAGAAAAGATAAAGAAAAAGAAGAAGTAGTTTTTTGGAGACCAAGTTAGTTTTAAGTTGGCAAATGCAATCCTTTACATTTATCATGCAGACCATTAGAGGGCAGCAGTGCACAGACACAGCCAGAAAACCAAACATGAGATTTGAGGGCATGTGAGTCTTTTTTGAATCTTCTAAAAACAATTGGAATTACCATAATTTAGCAGATTTAACCTATGGTCTGTATTTTAGTGTAGAATTTTTATACAACTACAAATTGCCTCAACTTTGAACTTTAACATATTTTTAAATGGCTTGTTATTCTGATTGTGTATGAATTTGTTTTGTAGTATTTCTGATTGCATATGGAAAGGCTGTTAGTAACATAGTACCATCAAAGATGATATATATTTAAACTCTTACTGGGTACTCTACTGATATTACTGTTGTCGTTATTATTAAAATATAAGTAGCTGGTGATGTGATGAGACTCTAGGTAGGAAGGAATGCTCTTAATTTCAGAAGTATGATGCCATGCCAAAGAATATGCAACGAGTGAATATTTTTCAAATAAATGCAATCTAGATTTTTGGAAAACAGCTTTTAGTTTTATTCTGGGAAGGGGAAAGAGAGACACTGTATCTGTGTTGGAAGATCTTTCCTGTAACAGCTTGCAACAATCCTCACAAGAACCTTATGAAGTAGCTACCACAGTATTATCTTCAGTACATGTGAGGAAGCTAAAACACAATGGGGTAAGTGAATTGACACTGTACCAGCTCATAATAATAGAAAGCAGCCAAGCTGGGATTTGAACCATGGCATTCTGAAATCAGAGACATGAACTAGAAGTAGACTACCTTTCTCCCTGAATTGTAATGCCATCTGTTTCTATCACATTTTCACGTCTAATCTTATTTCTGAGCTCTTTGGTTATTCTGTTTGTTCATTTAGCCCTTCACTAATGTTAATTGTTGTACTTTGTTTATTCTTTTTATATAAGTTTTATATAAATTTTGATATACGGAAAGCTTGACTCTCCTCTTACTTTTATTCAGAATTTCCTTGACTAATTTTGCATCTTTGTTCTTCCCTATTAAGTTCAGGACTAACTTGTCATATTGCATGGCAAACTCTTTAGGAATTTTGCCTACAAGTGTTATATGCAATTTTAACTTTCTGAATCACCCTAAGACATTTTTGGAACAAGACATAAGGTAGACATATAAAATATAAGTATAAAAGATATTGGCATAATTAAGGAGATTTCTACTTTTATGTTTTCATGTTTTAAGAATTATAGTGAATATTATTTTTATGGTAAACATTTGAATTTTGATAATTTTTATTATAAAAATAGGTATAAATAGATAGAAGTAGTAGAGAATATACTTTAAATGATTCGTTCCTCAAGGTCAACATGAATTACCTTTCCAGCCTAGAGAAAAATCTGCCCAATATGTTTCAGGAACTTATTAATTACAGTTTTTTATAATATATGGGTAGTAATTGTGTCTAATGAACAGAGAACAAATGTACCATTTTTTGGATAGAACAATTTCAGTTACAAACCAGTGGTATTTGAAGATTTTTCAACATATGCTTTAGAAAGAATAACCACTGGAGTAAGAATTTACTTATTTTTCCCTGTCTTTGCAAATGATGTAGAATGTTAGTAAAAAGCATTCATGAGGGCTACTTTGGTATGAACAAATTTTGTATCTGATTTTATCTTATCAGGAATCTTGTAAGATAACCTAAGTACATATCTTAGGCAAAATTATTTGTCCAGCATCATATAATGAGTAAAGCAAAAACTAGAATCCAGACCTTTTACACTTAAGGCAATCTTATTTTCATTATATTGCTGATATTTGCTTACTGTATCATCTGCCCTAGGCCAGCCTTTCCTTTTTCTGGGTCTGGGCCACAAAGCCAAAAAGAATTGTGGTGAGCAGTTCTAATAAAGGATGACAGTTGGCCATTTTTAACTGTCAGGAGGATGTATGGGTAATATTGAGTTTAATCTACAATATGATTACAGATTCAGTGGGAATAGGCACTTTCTGGTTTTAAAAGATAACTAATGCTTAGCTAATTGGCTTAAGAAGGGTTGTAAAGCAAACTTCTCTAGAGAACTTTATAGAAAGGCTGAATTCCATTCTGTCTTTAGTATTTGAAATATAATTCCACTTAACTGGTGCCAAATAAAAGTTCATGCCAGTCTTAAATCTTTTAAAATATTAGCTGATAGGGTTTGGGGATATAGCTCAGTGGATGCATGCCTGAGGCACAGCATCAAAAACAATAACAATAATAAAAATTAATTAGCTGACACATTTAATTAAATTGTTGCAATTTTGATGTGTGTTTCATCTTTTGTACCACTCATCAGAATTCAGTAGGAAATCATTTAGAATACCTCCTACATGCAGACAGTTTCTTGATGTAACCAGTATACAGCAGAAGACAAAAGAATATATATTGTTTTAATTGAATGAAACACCTGCCCTCATGGAGCTGCATTTTAGTGAGAGAAGAATAAATAAGTTAAATAAAATTCATAGTGATAAGCACTAAAGAGAAAAATATAATAAAGAATAAGCAATGTGTTTGGAGGAGAATATAATTTTTAAAAGGATGGCAAGAAAAGATGGCATTTGAGCAAAGAAATGCACTCCAGACAGAGGGAACAATTAAGTGCAAAGGCCTTGAGGCAGGAACAAGAAGGTCTGTGCATTTGGAGCAGAATGAATGAAGGCAAAAAATTGTGTAGAAAGGCCAGATCCTATAGGACTCTGTAAATAAGGACTTTTAAGTTTTACGCTGATTGAGATGTAGAACCATTTGAATGAAAAGAGGAGTTATGTGACAAATTGACATACTTTTTAACTGGATCACTCTGTCTACAGAGTTGAGGGAGGGAATAAGGGTGGAAACAATGAGACTAGGTAGGAGACAATTATATTGTTATAGTAGGAAAGGTATTGGAATGAAACAAGGTGTCAGTGAAAGATGGAAAGAGTATAAACATATTTGAAAAGTAAAGTCCACAAGTTTGCAGCGGAATGGATAACTGGATATTAGAGAAAGGCATTAAAGATGACACAAAGCTATTCACATGAGTGATTAGAAAAAAATAAACATAACACTTACTGAACTGGGGAATACTAAAGAATGCAGATTTAGAGATGGGTAAAGATTAAGAGCACCATCTTAGACATACAATGAAGATTTTATTTTAAATCCAAGGGCTAATACTTCATTTGGATAATTCATTAGATCCATATATAGTTCAGGAGAGAGCTTGATTGGAAGTAAGAATTTGTAACTCATAGGGTGTTTTATGATTAACAGATAGGAGATTGCAAGTGATCACCAAAGAGCTAAGTTTTAATAGAAAAGAGAGTCAGGGACTGAACCCTGAGGTATTCACATTGTTAATAGATTAAGGACATAGACAAAGAAGTAGCAAAAAGACCCAGAAATCAAGTAAAGAAAATGTTTGTGGAAGAGGAAGACAAGTGACCAGGTGTCTCAGATGCTGCCAATAGATCATGGAAGAAGTTTGGTTCTGATACTCTGTGTTTTGGGCATATATATATATGAATGTATATAGTATAATCACTGATCTGTCTGATTTCAGTATGTGTCCCTCTGTGCTCCTCTGCCCTTTCTGACTATCTGCCATTGTTATTTTAACTTTTAAATAATTTACTATTTTGATGTTGCAGGAGAATCCAAATCCTCATATGGCATTTCAGAAAGTTCCACGCCCAACAGAAGGATCTCATTTGCGAGTTCATATTCTTCCTTTCCCCAAAATTAATGAAGCTCGGGTTCAGGAATTAATACAGGAAAATCTTGCTAAGAACCAGAATGCACCACCTGCTACACGAATGGAGAAGAAATGTGTTGTGCCAGCAGGTCCACCTGTTGGTATGTATTTGTCTGTTTTAAAAGTAAATTTTTTATCAAGATACAAGACACGAAAAAAGAAAAGTATATTATTTGATGAATTTTCACAAAGTGAACAAAGTCACATAAGTAGAATCAGAACATTATCAACACTGAGAAACTCTCTTCTATTCACTGCTCTCACAAAGGATAATCACTAAACTATGCTACCACTGTAAAATCTTTTCTTTTTATGAAATAGCTTTTTTTGAGATACAATTCACATATCATAAATTCTCCCATTTAAAGTCTGCAATTCAGTGTTTTTTTTTTTAGTATATTCACAGAATTGTTCAACCATTACCATTAGTTTGAGAACATTTTTATAAGCCAAATAGAATATCTTGTACCTACTAGTAATTTCCCATTTACTCACCAAATCACCTCCTTTCCAGATTTAGGCAATAATCTGCCTTCTGTCTTCATATATTTGCCTCTTCTGGCCATTTTTATAAATACAATTTTATAATTTTTTTTTAAAAGAGAGAGTGAGAGAGAGAGGGGAAGAGAGAGAGAGAGAGAATTTTTTTTAATATTTATTTTTTAGTTCTCGGCGGACACAACATCTTTGTTTGTATGTGGTGCTGAGGATCGAACCCGGGCCACACGCATGCCAGGCGAGCGCGCTACCGCTTGAGCCACATCCCCAGCCCCTATAAATTTTTATAAATAGAATATGCTATTTGATCTTTTGTGACTAACTTCCTTCATTTAGCATAATATTTTCAAGGTTTATCTTTGTTTTAGCTTGTATCAGTTCATCATTGATTTTTCATAACTGTATAATATTCTATGGTAGTCTTTAGATATGTGGGAGGTGAACAGATTGTGCCTTTAGATTCTAAAAAATAGCCATATATACAAGTCTTTCTTTTTGGCTTCATTTATTTGACTTTTTGTCTTCATTAATACTTCATTTGCACAAAAATATGGTATAGTTCTTTGTAAAAATATACTTTTTTTTTTTTTTGTACCAAGTATTGAACCCCAGGGTCTCTTAACCACATCCCCAGCCCTTCTTTGTGTTTTATTTAGAGACAAGGTCTCACTGAGTTGCTTAGGGCCTCACTAAGTTGCTGAGGCTGGCTTTGAACTCAAGATCCTCCTTAGCCTCTCGAGCTGCTGGGATTACAAGTGTGTGCCATCACGCCTGGAAAAATATCCTTTTTATTTTATTACAGTATTTTTTACAAATACTGCTTTCACTTATATCTTTCTAATATTCTTTTAATAAACTAAATATATTTGGATAACTTTAAAGATTAGAATTTTTCAATTCTGTGTTAAAAGAAAATTTGCAGAAATTAGAAGTGACTTTCTGCCAGACATGGAGTATATGCCTGTAATCCCAGCTACTCGGGAGGCTGAGGCAAAGGGATTGCAGATTCAAGACCAGCCAGGCAACTTGATAAGACCTAGTCTCAAAATAAAATAATAAAAAGGGCTGGCAGCATAGCTCAGTGGTAGAACATGTGCCTAACATGTGGGAATCCTGAGTTCAATCCCCAGTACTGGGGGGAAATATGACTTTCCTGAGCCAGATTAGCCATACATTGGCCACAATATTTCTTTACTTTTTTTTATTTTAACACTACTTCTTCCCTTCAAGTCCCATATGCACAAATTTGTAGTATCTAATTTTTTTGGTATATACTTTTTCCTTGGTAAAAGACTGCTTTTTCTGTTGGTAGTCCTCTTGTACATTACCTATTTTTGTTGTTGTCCCCTACCCCAAACATTCCATATCAGAACATTTAGTTTACAATTGAAATTTAAAATAGTTGTTTACCTTTACAGTATAATTTGCTTAAGAGTTAAGTGTAACGTGAAAAATCTATCCTGTGGAATTATCCATTAGTCTAACGTTTCAAAATGTGAAAATGTAATCAAATAATGAATTGGAATACCTTCAGTTCCATATAACAAGAGAAAAAAAATTCTGAATGTTGTTTATAAGTCTTTTTTTCTTTTTTTCCCATACCAGGGATTGAACCCAGAGGTACTTAAGCCACATCCCCAGCTTCTTTTCAGCTTTTTTAAATTTTGAAATAGAATCTCATGAAGTTGCTAAGGTTATCCTTGAACTTGAAACTTTCTGCCTCAGCCTCCTGAATCTTTGGGATTCAGGATGCACCACAGGCATGCACCACCATGCCCAGCATGTTAACAGTCTAGAAGTAATATTCCCCTTGCTTTTGTAATTGCCAAAGAAGTTTAATTCAGTTGTATTTTCTTTATATTTCTTTACTAGTTTCAATAATGGATAAGGTGACAACAGTTTTCAACAGTGCACAGAGACTGGAAGTTGTTAGAAACTGTATCTCATTCATATTTGAAAATAAAACTTTGGAGACTGAGAAGGTAATAAAATGCTATTTTCCCAAGTAAATATTTATCATCTCCTGTTTAGATTTACATGTTAAAGTAACTGATCTTTCCTCTGATTCTATCCCTTTTCCTACTAAAATGTCCTTTCATTATTATAATCCCTTTAAATGAGTAGTGGTTAAAAAGTAGTAGTGATTTTAAACTGTAGTCTAATGCTAATTATATGGCTATAAGAAAAATATTGATGATAATTTTCCCTGATATTTTAAAACATTGTCCTGAAAACATTATTCTATGTTTTAAATATAATTTTATTTATTGTAGAATGTAGCTAGATTTTATAATGGATTAAAGAAGCCTGTACTAAACTTTAAATGACTGCCCAGCCTTTTATGTTTGAGGACTTTGTTTCCATTTCTTCTTATGGTTGAAATGTTGCAGATTTCACTTCTCTACTTTCAGCTTTCACCTACTGTTTCTTATACCTGCCCTATAACATTATTATGCCCTCTTATACTTGGACTTTTTCCCTTTCCTTTTTATTTGCTCCTTTGTTCTGTTCTTTAGGTTTCCCAAATCAAATAAGCTTGTTATGACTTTGCCTTACTTGGAAAACTGCAAGAGGCATTCTTGAGTTTCTTGTGAAGAAGTCAAAGAGTTTTAATGCATAAACCTAGAGATATCTGTTGAAGTTTTCCTGAGTTTTTTTTTTACTTATTTTCATATTGAAATGAGGAGAAGAGATTGTAAAACTATCTAGTCATCCACTAATATTGAGTAGTAATGAAATAGCTGACCAATTTAAAAGTATGAAATTGTTTGTGGGGTTTTTATATGTTTGGTTGGTTGGTTTTGGTACCAGGGATTGAACTCAGGACACTCGACAACTGAGCCACACCCCTAGCCCTATTTTTTGTAGTTTATTTAGAGATAGGGTCTCACTTAGTTGCTTAGTGCCTCAAAGTTGCTGAGGCTGGCTTTGAACTTGCAATTCTCCTGTCTCAGCCTCCCAAGCCCCTGGGATTACAGGGGTACACCACTGCGCCCCGCTTGTGGGTTTTTTAAAAATCTGTCATCATAATTTTTCCTTCTATTCTTACTATGGATACTTGGCCAGTTATAGAAAGTGTCTATCTGTATGTAGCTTTGTGTTGTGTTCTGAAGCAATAGTCAGTTTGGTAACTAACATCTTGTTAAGTCTCAGGAAAAAAGTTAATGTTTTTTCAATTTACCATATAAGCTCATTCTGCTTATTTTTCATGCTGGCTTACAAATAAATAGAACTATAAACCTATCTATTTATTAATCATCTTTCTAGTAAATCACTTCTTCCCTAGGAATTTCATTTTACTAATAACTTTATTAAATAGTTGATAGGATGCATTTGAATTTTCAGTGTTAGTGTTTGAAAGATTTTGGTTTTTTCATTTTGTTTTTTCCCTGTGGTACTTTTTGGTCACTTGTGTCCCTCTTGTCCTTAGACCCTTCCTGCCGCGCTGAGAGCCCTTAAAGGAAAAGCAGCAAGACAGTGTCTCACTGATGAACTGGGCTTGCATGTACAGCAAAACCGGGCAATATTGGACCATCAACAATTTGACTATATAATAAGGATGATGAATTGTACTTTACAGGTAATTTTTAGTCCTTCCAGATTATTCCTCTTATTTGAGGATACTTCCCACCACCCCACAGGAGATTAGTAATTATCAACGTATTAAATTCTTGAAACTGCTACAGCTAATAGGATGAAGACCCAATATCCATACCATTTCTTTCAGAAGCTTGTACTCATTACTTGACATAAATATTAAGATTCTCTATTTATTTTTTGTTTATCTTGAAAAATATCATTTGATTTTGTAATATAAGCAAGCTCTGTGAAAATGGAATGTTATCTTTAAAGCACTGAGTTATATATTACTTAATATCTATAGTCACATCAACCCTTTTCAGTCAGTTTTTAGGTAAGGCAGAGGGCAATTAATGATGGATAATCCAAATGATAAATGAGTTAGTTATTAAGCACTTTGTAAGTGTAGAGCACAAAAGAAAAAGTTTATAGTGAGCTTCAAAACATGTCTTATCTTACAGAGAGAAACTTTGAAGACCCAAATTAGGAGAAGCAAATACTCTGGTTTCCTTATTAGGTATTCTGTAACATTCGCATCCTGTTCTCTATTGCTGATGCAAAAATCCTTTTTCAAAGAGAAAATTTAATGAAATATGGAGAATTCAAAAGTATCTGTGGGACCCAGATAAAATAAACAAAATAATGTATGTTAAACATTATACACACATCAGAAAGCAAAAATTATAGGGTATAATTAGTTTAAAAATTATGAATGAAAGAGGGCCTAAGTAAATAAAATTTACCATGTTTATGGATTGAAAGTCTTCTATAATAAAGATATTAGTTCTCCTCAAAATAATCTAAAGAGAAAGTGCAGTTCCTATCAGAATCCCAAGTAGATTAGCAAAAGCCTTATAATTACCAACATGCTGCTGAAGAAAAACAACTAAACATAAGAATTTGCCTTTTCAGCTATTAAAAATTTTGCTTAAGATTATAGTAATTAAGACAGTGTGGAATTTGTACAGTCATAATTAAATTGACCAATAGAGAAGAATAGAAAGCCCCAAAATTGATAGATTCATATGTGGAAATGTGGTTTAAGAGGCTTGGCATCTTAAGACTAGTGGTAAAGTGATAAAGCAATTCATTAAATAGTGATGAGAAGTTTGGATGAGTGCATACACCTAATATACCATTGACACAACGATTGTACATATATCTCACAGCATATACAAAAATCAATTCCACATGGATTGAAAACTTAATATGAAGAGCCAAAAAAGCTAATCTGAACGCCTAAACTGTTCAAAACACAGTACAAGAAATAACCTTATGACCCTGAGGGAGGGAAGGATTTTTTAAAGACATCACAAATGGTGCTATTCTTAAAAGAAACACTTAATAAATTTGACTTCATAGTGTTCATGAAAAAATATACCATAGATAAAAAATACAAACCAGAGTGAGAGATGTTTGTAAAACATATAACTGTCCAAAGGTTTGTACTGAGGTTACAAGAACTCCTACAAATCAATTTTAAAAAAGAAAAAAGGAAGAAAAACCTAATTTTAAAATGGGCAGAAGATTAAAGAAACCCACTTGGTTAAAAAGTGTATGAAAATCATCTGTAATGATCTATATCAGTAGCTGAAGAAATACCTTTTATTTTGTACTGGAAACTGAACTCAGGGGCACTCTACCACCGAGCTACATCTCCAGCCCTTTTTATTTTTTGAGACTGCATCCCATCAAGGTGCAGAGGATCTCACCAAGTTAGTGAGGCTGGCCTAGAATCTTGTGATCCTTCACCTCAGCCGTCAGAATTGTTGGGATTACAGGTATTGCTCACCTAAAAACAGCAAGATAGGCTTTTACAAATTCACTATTTGACAAAAATTTTTAAATTTGTTGTTATTAATTATTGGCAAAGTTTTGAAACAAATAGAACATGTAAACTATATTAGTGAATGTACAAGTTGATGTAACCACTTTAGAAAATTTTATGAGCTATAAGAAAATAAATAAGATCATTTGTCATTTTCTAATAAAACTGCCTATGTGGCATAATCTGTGACCCAGAGACTCCTTCCCTAGAGGAGCTCTTGCCTACACATACCAAGAAGCATGCACAAAAGTGTTCATAGCAGCATTGTTTTAAATAGCAGAAAACTTGAAACAACTCATAATGCCATTCAGCATAAGAAAAAATAAGTAAATTATGATATCTTCTTATAATAGGAGATTATTTAGCAGACAATAAATGAATTGTAATTACAAGTGATAATGTTGACAAACCTTAAAGAAGATAATTTTATGCAGAAATAAAAAATAGCTCAATTACAACATGGTTCCGATTTATAAAATTGAAAAATACATATTATTTAGAGAGATTTAATTTAGTGATACTTACGTGGTAAAAATATAAAGAAAATCATAGTAATAAGAAACAAAATATTTAAGAAAATTACCTTTGGGACATAGAGAGGAAGGGTGGTGAACATGGGGCTCTCTAACAGCGATGGTAATATTTTATTTCTGATATTAGGTATATAGGTGCTCATTGTATCACTATTCTTTATAACTTTATAACATACATATTTTATGTCTTAGGGTACTCTTCTTAGTTTTTTTGCATGACATATTTATCTTCCCAAACTCATTCCAAAGGATATCTTTCTTATAAATTCTTACTTAAATATTTGAGTGATCTAGTCCACAATGAAAAATGTAATCTTGTAAGAAGCACTGTGTACTTTGTGTAAATGATTTGACAAAATAAGAGATGGATCACCTTTACTGGAAATACATTCTTCCTTAAGAGTATAAGATACTTGATATTAGAGTTTATAACAGCAAAAAATCCAAACAACCTAAGTATTTACCATTTGGATATTGATTTATTTAATTAACATACAACTCTTCTTTAGAATACTGTTTTATTACTAAATAGAAACAACTTTATATATGTACTGATGTGGCAAAACTTGTTATATATATGCAGGAAGGTATAAAGGAAGTTAAAATAGATACAATATGATTCTGTTTTTGATCTACACTTACATATATATATGAATGTAGATGATAGTAAAAATCTAGACAGATATTTACACTAAATTCTTAATAGTGGTTATTTCTGAGATATGGATTAGACAAAATTTGATATCTAACATAAACACTTCTCTGTCTGAAACACACATAACTATATTATGTAAAATTAATTACCAGCATATATTAATTTATTATTGTTAATATACTAGTTAGCATATACTAATTAATTACTGTTATTATAGAGAATAAGAAATAGGGCTAACAGATCAAGGTCTCCAGATACCCTAAAATTAGGCAGTTCCATGACTGCCTAATTATTGTATTAAAACTATAAAAACTGTTTTAGGAGCTTTTATCCATTAGCGCTTTCATTACTGTTTATTAATAAAAGAACAAAGTTTTAAGATCTTCTCAAAATTTAGCACATAGAATTTAGTAGGTCGCTTGTATGATAGTAGATTCTCTTAGGCTACAGATATTTTTCTTTCTTATTTGAATAATCATATTTCTGTAAAAGAAAAAGCAGCAAAAAATGTTCACATACTTTCAAATACACTTGGATTGATGGGTATTTAATATTCTATAATTTAGTATTTTGTATATACATAAAAAATCCTGTGCTACATCAAGCACATGCTATTTAAGTCCTTCCCAGTTATGAATGGACTTGCATATGATATTCTTTTCTTAATGAGTTTTTTATCACCAACTTGGGATTTATTAGTATTCATATTCCTGTTGCAAGAACATACTTATGGGGATTTAACATGACATTCTGAACATTTTTTTGCAAAAGCATAAAGGTTCAAGGCAGAGAGGCAAAAACATCTGTGTTCATGTTTTTAGAAAGAAATATTAAATGAGCTAATTTTTAAGTATTGATTCAAAAACCTCAGTAAATTTTTACTTTTCATGACCTAGAAGTTATTCTGTCTTTCCCGTCCTCAAGAGAGAATTAAAATGGAACATGAGTCCTGCCAAAGGCTATTTTGTTTATCAGGTTTATTCACTGCCAAGAAAACTTTTTACAGCATTGTTTTATAGAGGTTATAGATTAATTCAACTACACATCATGTCATTTCAAAGAACTGATCATATTTTATTATTTTTTAATTACCAAAAATCTCACCCCTAAATTCATGATCTTAACTCTCCATTTTACCAGATACACAAAGTCTTTTATTGTATCAACCTCTTAGCTAATGTCTTTTAAAAATAAATTATAATCTGAAAATCTAGTGAAGGCCTCCATTTTAAGCATCATGATAAACTGCTTGCTCTGAGGAATCCTCTTATTAATGTAGAAATAGATTTTAGAAAATTGCAAACACACACAAATCATGATTTTGATACATTGTTTCCAAGAAGAAAAGAAAGTCAGTCTCTAAATATACCCTCCCTAGAGGAAAGACAAGTAGGAAAAATCAAGTCCTGTGCAATGAGTTATTGGTAAAACCAGATTTATGAACAAAATTAAGCCTTGAAAAGCTGGTTGAACTGGAAAGTTTTACATTTCAAGCTAGAACACTGAAAAAGAATAAAGTAGTCCCTATTCAGTAGCATGCCCTCCACCTTCGCCCCCAGAAGAAGCAATTGTGAATCATTTTTGGAATAATGCATCCCTAGTTTAGGTAGTCAGGATGCCCATAGATTAAATTCAATGAAGTATTGATTTGCAATTTTAAAATGACCAAATGCCAAGGAAATGAGTCAAGAAGGAATTAGTGTCAAAAGAAACAAATAACAGCAAATTTAGACATCCAAAGACTGTATTTATAGGAATTATCCAATTTGAATAAATAGTAATTGGAGTTATTAAATAAATAAGCCAGGCACAATAGCACAAACCTGTAATCCCAGCAATTCAAAAGACTGAGATAGGAAGATCACAAATTCAAGGCCATTTTGAACAATTGGGCCAGACTCTGTCTCAAAATTTTTTTAAATAAATAAAAAGGGATAGGGATGTAATCAGTGGTAGAAAACTTGCCTAGTCCGTGTGAGGCCCTAGATTCAATCCTCAGTAGTGGAGGAGGTGTGGTTTGAACACAAAGTCAGCAAATAACAGAAGATTAACAATAATGGTCACGTAAAGTTAAATTATATAATCACTAAAAGCAAAAACTGAAAGAATGTGGAAGACTTAGTATTGTTCTTTGTAAATTGAACTATAGATTAAATTAGTTTAAATCAAAATTGCAAGTGAATTTTTTTAAAAAAATTGACAAAAGTGATTCTAGAATTTATATGGGAATACATAGGACTGAGAATGCCCAAAGCACTTTTGAAAAAGAACAAAGTTGGAGGATCTGATTTTAAAAATCTATCAACCCACAATAATCAGAACATTGTTGTATTGACCTAAGTAAATATCAACAAATAGGTGAGTGGTAAAGAATACTAAGAAACAGCCCCACATTTATGGCATTTTTGACAAAGTCATCAAAATAATGCAATAGGGAAAGGAAGGTTTTTTTTTTTTTTTCTTTCTTATAAATAGCATTGAAATAGCTAGCCAGGCAAACATTAACTCTATCAGCAAACAAGAATAACTTGAAATAGAGCATAAACATAAAATGTAAAACCACACTTTTACTAATTTAATTGTTTGGTGGGGTGGGAATGGAACCCAGGGCCTTATTGTATATTAAGCAGATTCTCTAAGCTATAACTCTAAACTCCCATAAAACTTAGAGGAAAATATAGAATAGTTTCATGATTTAGAAATGAACAATTTCCTATATCATAGAAAGCAATAAAAAAAATTAAAAATTGTAACTAGATTTTATCATAATTAAAACTTAAACTTATCAAAAGATACCATTGAGAAAAACAAACAAGCGAAACTAGAAAAAAATGTCCAAAGTATATATCTGACAAAAAAACTGGTATCATGTTCATCTGAAGAACTTCCTATTAAAACCAAGGGATGGGGTATATCTTAGTGGTGAGGCATTTGCCTAGCATGAACAGAGGCCCTAGGTTTGTTTCCCAGCACTTAAAAAGGGGGAAAAGAAGAAGAAGAAGAAGAGGAGGAGGAGGAAGCCAGGCATGGTGGTACATATCTGTAATCTCAGTGACTGGGAGGATAAAGCAAGAGGATTGAAAGTTCAAGGTCAGCAATTAAACCATCTCAAAATAAAAAGGATCAAGGATATAGCTCAGGGGTAAAGCTCCCATAGAGTTCAGTCCTCAGGACCAAAAAAGATATAATCCTAGTTCTCAAGGAGTTCAACAATCTAGAAGAAAAGTCTCACGGATTAACTAATATAATAGGATAAGTGCTGACAGAGATCTAAAGAAAATACTGTGAAATATGAAAGGTTTTATGGGGCTTCCGGATTGGAGTGGAAAGGAGATAGTTACAGAAGGCATTTGTCAGTCAAGAACTAGGACAGTGTGTTGCTGGTAGATGAAGTTGCTAGAAAACAGAAGTATGGAAAGGGCCTGTATTTTTGAAAACTAGAGAATATTTTCATGTCATTGAGTATGAAAATGCAATTGTAGAAGAGAGGAGAGAAATACTCGACAGAGTAACTTCTATTAAAGTGAACAGATTGTATACATGCATTTAATCTGCACACCTCCCAAACCCCACTAAAATAATAAGATTTGTCTTTAAATGCATAAATCCATAGGAAAGGAAGAAGAGGAGACAGAAGACAGCATTTTGGAAAGTAGAAAACTGAAGGATAAGTATTTTTACTTAGAAGACCCAAGAAAGCCTTTCCCAGTTGGCAGTGGGAAAAACTTTAAAGCATCCCAGTTTACAGAATCCCAAAGGGCTCTAGGATTAGATATCCAAATATCTCTGAAAGCAGGAGGATAAGGTTGGGCTAGAACATTAAAATCAAGGATTGGTCAAGTCTCTGAGATGTAGTGAATGAAGTCCCCTCCCAAATCTTTTCCTAATGTTGTATAAATAGCCAGTTGCCTTTCCTTTCCTTTGGCAGGAATTGGATATTTATTTGTTTATGTAATTATTTTCAAGAGAGAGAGAATATCACAGGGGTAGGGAATAACTGGGTCTGGTGAGAGAAATTCTGTCTTGCTGCAAACAAAGGGTTTAAGTAAATGCCAGATACATATTAAGATTGCCAGCAGGCTTTCCCCCTTCAGTTCCCAGAACTCTGGCAGCCTTCCCTCAAGGGAAAGGATTAGAAGATTGTTCACTGAGAAATATGACCAGCCTAAGAGAAACTTTATTAAAGGCACTAACCTTAGGAGTTTCTTAATAACAGCAGCTCTGCCAGGTCATGCTATAAAGACCCTCCCAGCTTTGTCCATGTACACGTTCTGTTCTTTTGCCATTCATTGGTTTACTTCTCCTTGTGGTGGACAACCTAAACAAAAGGGACCTTTAAACAAAGGCAGTGCCTTCTTCCCACCTTGTTCCCCAACTCTACTCCCATTCTCCACATCCCCATGTTAAGAATCATCTAGTCACTATCTTAACTCTTCTGTCTTCTTTCTTCTTGTGTACCTATGTGACTCTGGACTGCTTTAGATAATCTAAGCCTTTTTTTGGCCCTAAAAGTGAGTCAACCACAATCACCATTATGCTCTAGAAAATGGCTCAAGAAATTAACTGATTTTCCCAAATCACACAGCTAGTAAATTGATGAGCTGGTTTCAAATCCAGGATTTTTTTTTTTTTAATAAACCCTGTGCTTTTACCTGACTGATACTATGTTCTTCAAAAACTATGCCAGTAGGTGCTCTATAATTAGATTTAAATTTAGATCAGGAATCTGTACTCTGGGCACTTGTGAATCTTTATTGTTACTTCTTCAAATAACAATTGCTATTGAAAAACTCCAGGATTAATTGAATTAAAACAGAGATCTTGTTTGTATTGTTCATCTTGTTATACCCAACATCCAGCACAGCACTTCACATACAGAAAACATTCAGATATTTGAATCATGAATGATTACCATAACTTCATGGAAGTCGTAGTTATTGAAATAAGAAGCTACTTTTCTATGGTACTTATCAAGGAACTAACTTTGGCTGTCAATGAATTTGAGTTTCAGATTTAGGAGAAAGTTTATTAAATAAGATATTCTAACATCTGAAAGATTTACTGCCGCTCTTTTGTTACTATCACTCAACCAAGTGATTGATAAAAACTCATTTTATAAAACCTCATTTATAAATGTAGTGGAAACTTTTCAGTTCCCATTTTAACTGTGATTGATAGCTTTTTTTTTTTTTTTTAAGAGAGAGTGTGAGAGAGAGAGAGAAAGGGAGAGAGAATTTTTTAATATTTATTTTTTAGTTATCGGCGGGCACAACATCTTTGTTTGTATGTGGTGCTGAGAATCGAACCCAGGCCGCATGCATGCCAGGCGAGCACGCTACCGCTTGAGCCACATCCCTAGCCCTGATTGATAGCTTTTGATGATGGCCATTACCACCTCTGCAAAACCCTCTTCCCTTATTTTTTAGTTTTTTCCCCTAATTTTTCCACTTCCTTCTAATCTCATTTTCAGTATTTTTTTGTATTTTTGTAATTTCTCCCATCCTTAAAATGGTGATCATTTGCATTTTTGGATTGATGTCTCAGTCTAAGAGTCACCCTGGAAAATTTTATTCATCTACATTACCATTTCTGACATATGCCTTCCAAATCTGTATCACAAACCCAAATTTACCTTCTGAATTCCAGAACTGAATATCCCAATAGTTGCTTTTATCTTTGCTTGAATGTCCCAAAGCTATTTTGATGTCAGCATGTTCCAACTTAAATACTAGCTGAGTCTACAGTTACCTTCCCAAACTACTTCCTCCTTAATTCCTAGTTCAACAAATGGCACTAATAAGCAAAAACACAGGAATAGTTTCTATCTCTTCATATTACCCTATATCTGCCCAATCACTGAGTCCTATAGATTCCACTTTTCTAAATGTACGTATGTAGATGCTCCATTGTTTAAGGCATAAATATTTATGATTGGTATGTCTTATTGATGTGTAAGTCCCTTAAGCCATATGAAATTCCTTCTTTGTCCCTTCTGTTTACTTTGGCTTGAAGTCCACTTTATCTAATATGAGGATAGAAACCCTTGTTTGTTTATGAGATCCATATGAATGATATTTTTCCCATCCTTTTGCCTTCAATCTGTGGATATCTTTGCCTATGAGGCAAGTCTCTTGGAGATAGCATATTGTTGGGTCTTGTTTTTTAATCAAATCTGCCAGCCCATGTCTTTTGATTGATGAGCTTAGGCCATTTATATTCAATGTTATTTTTGAGAAATAATTTTTATTCCCTGTCATTTTGATTTATTTCTAATTTAAAATTAGTTTCTCCTTTGATTGACTATTCTTCTAGTGTAGCTCTTCCCGTTGCTGGTTTTCACTTTTATTTTTCATGAAATATGTTATTGAGTATGTTTTGTAGTACAGGCTTTAGTTGTGAATTCTTTTGTTTATCATGAAAGATTTTTAGTTCATTGTCAATTCTTTTTTTAATTTTTATTTATTTTTATTTTTATTTTTTTAGTTGTAGTTGAACACAATACCTTAATTTTATTTATTTTTATGTGGTGCTGAGGATCGAGCCCAGAGCCTCATACGTGCTAGGCTAGCACTCTACTGCTGAGCCACAACCCCAGCCCCTCATTGTCAATTCTTAAGCTTAATTTTGCTGGACATAGTATTCTTGGATGTCATCCATTTTCTTTCAGAGCTTGGTATATATTATTCCAAGACCTCCTAGCTTTGAGGGTCTGTGTTGAGAAATCAGCTGAGATCCAGATTGATTTATCTTGAAAAAGTGACCTGTCACTTTTCTCTGGGAGCCTTTAAAATTCTATCCTTATTCTGAGGTACTTTCATGATAATGTGCCTTGGTGTGGGTCTGTTGTAATTTTTGTATATTTAGGGTCCTGTAAGCCTCCCATATTTGATTTTCCATTTCATTCTTTATGTTGGAGAAATTTTCTGATATTATTTCATTGAAAGATTATGCATTCCTTTGATTGTATCTCTAAGCCTTCATCTATTCAGATAAATCTTAAATTATATCTTTTCATGTTATCCCATATTTCTTGGAAGTTCTATTCATGGTCTTGTGACATCTTTTCTCCACAGTCAGCTTTGTTTTCGAGATTATATATTTTGTCTTCATTTCCTGAAATTCTGTCTTCCAGGTAATCTAATCTGTTGTTGATATTTTCCATTGAATTTTTTTGTTTGTTTGCTTGTTTGTTGTTTGTTTATTCTTCATTTTGAGAATTTCTGCTTGATTTTTCTTAATCTGGATCTCTTTAATAAAGAGATCTTTCACTTCCTGTGTTTTCTGTCTCTAATTTCACTCCTTTCATCATCTCTTACCTTGCAGATCAGTTTAACTATATACATTGTAAACTTTTTCTCTGGCATTTCTTCCACTGTGGTGTCGATGGATTCTGTTATTGGAATATGTTGGTTTGTTTCGGGCAGTTTCTTCCCTTGGTTTTTTATGTTGTTTGTGTATATACCCATCTAACAGTATGGATCTTAAGCAATAGTGTTTCTACCCTGTGGACTTACAGTGTCCTTGAAGGTTTCCAATACCTCACCATTTATGGGAGACAAATAATAACAACAACCAACATATAGCATTAAACCAAATAGTTCCTGCTGTGATGTCTACAATGTTAATTATCCCAATAAACAGAAATTATATAGTCAATTATTGCTTACAATAAAAACAGTAAGTTTGAAAAAGGGTTTACAATTTCTAATGGTGAACAGGGAGGGAACAGAAGTGATATAGGATGTGATAATTATGAGGAAGGAGGAGACAAAATATAAGTAAAAAATTAAAGGAAGAGTAAAAGAGAGAACAATAGACATTGGTTGTTAGCAGAAGAAAAGTGAGAAAGAGAATCAAGGAAGACAGCTGAGAGAAAAATATATAAAGTAAAATTTTAAAAAGTAAAAATAAATGAATATAAAACAAAACTGAAATATACTCATATATCATTCTAGTCATCAAAAAACTGATCCATGAAAAATAACTGGATTCAAAAATGCTAGAAATGAGAAAAAAAATATGAGTATGTATAAATGCCCAAGGACCATTAATGTCAGAATTGAACAGAGAAAAGAAGAAGAAGAAAATCTCAATGAAAAGTTAAAGAATTGTTTTCATTGAAGTTAAAAAGATTCTCAGCTTCTCTTATTCACAGTGTTAGGTGGGGTCGTCTGGAGTGTGATGCCCCACCCTCCAGGTGGATTTTTGGAGTAAGAGAGGTAATCCCCTAAGCAGAATTCCTGGAGGCAGGGGTAAGCTTAGGTGGACTCCAGGATCCTTGTTGAATGCTAATTTTTCTGGAGATTTTAAATCAACACACCTCCAGGAACCAGCCAGTCTGTGCTGGAAGACTGCACCCCAGGATCTCCCCTGAGTTCCACTCATGTGATAATGGAGCTATTTCTTAGTCCACTACATCACCTGCAGACCCCCCATTTCCTAGTCTTGGGTTCAGTCTCCAAACTCAATCTCTCCTGCCCCTGCCCATTCAAATTCCCAGCCAGGTGCATCTCTCCCAGCTGGTCCTGCAAGCAGCCAGATTGGAGGGGGAAAGTGAGAGCCAGGTGGGTTTCTATGACCAGTAGTCCCTTGTTTAAACCTCTCTCCACATTTGATTTTCTCCTGATCACTTAGGCACTCTGTCATGCAGTGTGAGTTTGCTAGGCCTGTATTTTGGGACCAAGTGGGGTTTGCCAAGAATCGTCTTCCCCAACTGCTGCTCTGGTGCCTTGGCTGCAAAATAGTTTCTCCTCTGTCCTCCATACACAGGTAGGAGATATTTGGCTTCTTTTCCACACAAGGATATTGTTCAGTGTGCTCTTCGGTTTAGTCAGGCACAGTCTTTGATCTCTAAACTCTCTGTACCCAGACAGACACATCTCAGGCCTCCTGAAAAACGTGGGATCCTTTAATTCCCTTATTCCTCTGTTGTGGGCCAATCGCTCAGAAAACACTCTTTAGCAGAGAGTCTTTAGCTGGCCCATGACTGCCCCTCAGCAAGACATATTCCATGATACAATGCCCACCTTTGTATATATAAGCCATTTAAAGATAAAAACCACTTCCCCCTTGCATAGGGGTTCTGCAATTACACAGAGCTGGCAAGCTCAGTTAATTAGCAAGCTTAGTTACAGAAGCTAATATTAGTGATTAGGTGAATCACTATAGTGTTGCAAGTGTCTGTAGCAAGCGTGAGGACTTTATATTAGGCATAGGGTTGACATTTGCAGTAGGGCAGGGGTTGCAACAATTAAAGTTTCTTAATTAGGTTAACTACCCACTCTTTTTTTTTTTAAAGAGAGAGAGAGAGAATTTTTTAATATTTACTTTTTAGTTTTCAGTGGACACAACATCTTTATTTTATTTTTATGTGGTGCTAAGGATTGAACCCAGCGCTCTGCACATGCCAGGTGAGTGCGTTGCTGCTTGAGCCACATCCCCAGCCCAAGATGGTTCCTTTTTAAAATGGAGTTACTTTGGCTAAGTTCTTTAACTTATGATCAGAATAGCTTATTATCCTATAATTTTACCTTATTTATTGATAGCCTATAATCTATAGGGTGTTTACTGAATAAGCTAGGTCATAGCATCCCTTACTAGTTTTAAGAACATATAATCAAATCCTTGATTTACAATTTGTCCTCAGTACATAATGGATTATAATGAGTAAGGAGGATCATTAGTTTAACAGATTGGACTTTCTGTTAAATTAACTTAATTACACGATTTAGGATAAAGAGTCCAATAAGTAGTCCCAAGAGGATTAATACCAATGGGCCAGGTACTTCGAAATATGTTGTTTTAGCAGTTCAGACCTTACAACAATTTTTGGACCCACACTAGCCTCCATTTTGTGATTTGACCTGATTACCTATTGACATTGATTGTATTTCCCCCTCTAATTTTAGGAATCTCCTCCTGCTGTAAGGAAAAGGGCCATGATCACTCTTGCTGCTTTTGTGGGGCAAGCAGTTAGGATTCCCTTTTTAGAAATTGGGTCAATCAAGGGGTCCATGATGAAAGTCTGGTACAGGAAAAACAGGTTGTAAGTTTACCTGGGGGTGGATGCTTCTATGAGAGAAACAAAAAGACATGAGTACTGAAATGAGATTAATACAAAATAAATATTGCATCATCTGGAACCTGTTGATGAATATTATGAAGATGATAGAAATTAATAGTCTCTCACCACCACGTGCAAGAACTGAGAAATTATCCCTATAACAAGACCTAACAAAGCTTTATAAGGCCTTTATTTGGGATGTAAACCTTTAATATTGCCTGAGTTATCAGGAATGTAAGCACAACACTTAATTAAGTTACTTAATGTCATCTGATTTTTTAAAAATATCTTTTTATTGGCATGCTTTTCTACTTAGTAGAGATCCCTTTATCTTTGTTACTTAGGGCTAGAGAATCATACTAGCAAATATTGATTAAGCCTACCTGTGTAGGAGGTTAGGAAGATCTGTAGGCCTTAAACTGACTAAAAATTTCTGTCTCTGGCAGTTTCTCTTGATCTTACTTATGCTTGGGTGGGGGGAACTAACACAAATGTGCATCTTAAATTACATTAAATGTCCAAGAATTGTATTGTTTGGGTTTTAACTGTTTTTGCTAAGTGTTTAAGATCAAAATGGTCAAATGGACCTTACCTATTGTTAAGAGTTCCTTTGGGGGACACTCTTGCGGAACTTGTGAGCAGCCTTTGAGTTCCACTAGTGCCACTAGTTCCACTAGTGACTAGGATAGGTCGAGGTCTCACTAACCATGTGGCTTCCCTTGAAAGCATCAGGAATGTCTCCCCTTTCCAACCACCCTCCTCTTTTATAGCATGCGCACTGACTGGCTTTCCGTTCTCTAGTGGTCTCATTAGCCTCCCTGATCAGGAGGTTATAAGGCCCAGAGTTACAAAGTTCTTCCCCTTGTTCCCTGGGTTCAAGATGACTCAGGGCAAGAGCCAAATATTGGTTAATCTTAATATTTAAGCCTTGGCTTTAAACACCCATCAAGTCAGTCTTACTAGTCTTAAAGTAAGAGTACTGGGTTTTAATATTTATAACTTTTCATTATTTTTACCTCCTTTATTTACTATCTTTCTGTAGATGATGGCCTAATATCTCGAATTAACTTAGATTGTTATAAGGAATTAATAGCAGTAGTTACAGTTTACAAGGAAAACTCAAAACTAAATTAACAAGAGTAAAAACATATTTAGTTTGTACATAATCTTGAACCTTGGCTGAGTTATATTTATATCCCTTGTTTGAGATCACAGTAATCTTTACAATAAAATCAATCTTTTGTACACAACTTTAAATGAGCTGAAGTCTGGCCTATTTTGGAACCATTTTAACATGTAATATGGTGGGAGGCAGAGCCTTAGCTCAGATAAGGTAGAGCTCTTCATAAATCTTAGGTAAAGTGTTTCAGTTTTGAAGCTGGTCTTTGCCTCTTTCTGTGATAATTTTCCTTGTCGTGTGTAAAGTGGCAAAATGTTTTACAATATTAAACGTTAAATAGATCAGGCTCTCATTATCTTTTAGAAATACCTTTAAATAAATCCCCAATAAAATTTGCCATCCTTGTAAGTCTAAAATTACCATTACAAACAACTTTAGTTAGAAAATACCAACCAGCTTGATGAAATGTTTTCTTAAACTTTTTACTTTAAAGACTTGTATACCTAGAAGATATGAACACATTATATAAAGAAGTGTAATAGTACCACAATTATATTGATGTTTTATATTAACCAAATTTAGCTTTTAAAGAAAATTTAGACTCTGTAATGTAGTATAATACTCTAAAATAACAGTTGTCGTTTAATCAGAGTTGTACAAACTAATTTCTTTAAGACTAGTTGCTCTAGAAAAATAAAACTTAACAAACACAATGTTAGGAGTAAATAAATGTTTTAAGAAATACTTGTCATTTTAACAGATTAAACTTTGGTTTCTCAAGTACATTAATATTTGACCTTAGGGGAAAAAACCTTGAATACATATATAACCAACTTAGTTACACACAAACCTTTTAAAATTTACCCTTCGTTTATATAGACCTTTTTATCACCTAATTAGACCCTCTTGTTGTTTACTTAGATGTATTACCACATAAAGACTATTTTTACACAGACATTTTTTTACTAAACATATTTTTATATCTGAACCTTTTAATTTTCTTTTTATCTCTCAACCGCTTTTTTATACTCTGAAATAACCCTTATAAATTTTTGAATTTAGAAAAATTACTCCATTTTAAAACAAAGTAATTTTAAACTCCTTTTTAAATTTACCAATTTATGAAAACACCAATAATATTTGAGTATATTACCTTAAGGAATTGTTAAGAGTACTTGATTTTGTATTTAACAGTATTTTAACTTTGTAGATTAATCAGATGTCTCTAACAAACACATTTATTGATTAATCCCATATATGTTAAATGTAATTTACTTATTTTTAAAAACCAAGATATCAGACATGTGCATTGAACAGCATTTCTTTACTGTTAAAGAAAAATCCTAGAAACAAAAGATATTAGACATTTTATAGACATTAACATTTTATTAACAACTGACCACCTAGAGAAGCTTATGAGTTAGTAACTTTAAAGATATTTTTATTTTTATTTGTTTACCCAATTTAAATTGAACTCTTTGAATCACATGAACCAAAGGTATTCAGATCCTTTTTTAAATTGTAATTTATGAGCTCATTATGCCAATTTTGGTACCAAACATATGTAGACATGGCAATATACAAAACAAACAAAGGCCTTTTTCTGGAATTCCTGAAATTGGGACAAGACACATTGAAGGGGTTTACAGGAAGAACAGGAGGTGGACTGACTTTGACTCATAATAACCAGACAAAGACAAATCAGTATCCTAAACACACAAGTAAGGCACCAAAGACAGATTTAATTGACAGAAGATTAGACCTGGACCAGTGGACTGAGCAATGTCTCACCACAGCCCCTGGAGTCAGGAAATAATGCTGATCCAGCTTTCCCTGAATATCCCCCTAAGCAGACCAGACTTACTTTCCCCTGGGGAAGAACAGGTAACTCTCAGGAAAGCAATTTGTGAGTTGGCAGGAGCCAATGAGGGAGAACCTGGGGCTGAGGAATGTCTCTCAGAGGCCTTCCCCAAGGTTGTGTCCTACTCACCAGACCTCGTGGGTGTCACTGAGGAATCTTCTGGCTGCAAGAAAAATGGATCTCACTGGGGCCTCCAAATGTTGTGGTCTGATAGCTCAGAAAACACTGTCAGTCTGAATTTTGTCCAAATTGGAAAGTCTTTGTTAGCCAGCTGGCAACTGTACCCTGAACAGCATCTTGCTGAGGAGCAGTTGCCAGCTGGCTAATAAAGATTCTCCAATTTGGACAAAATTTGGAATGAGAGTGTTTTCTGAGTGATGGGCCCACAACACCTCCACTTTGCTTGTGGAGAGACTGCTCTGGCTCATGCCTCCAGCCATGTTGGCGGCCATGGCACTTGGAATTTCTTCCTTATTTTATTATATCCAACCTCCTGAGTTTCTGTTCTGTTTTGAATGTTCAGTTTTAAATTCCAGTAAAGTCTCCCTGCTCCCTCTTTTTTTTGTTTGTTTTTTTTTTGTTGTTTGTTTGTTTTGTTTACCCACTTTGCCAAGAAGTTGCCTATGTTCTTTCTTGATTTTACACCAGGGAGCAATCAGAAAAGTTACCTCTCTATTTTGCCATCTTGAAACCTCCTCCCCCAATACCAACTTCTTAACTGGTCACTCTACCTCCATCCTAACTTCCTAATCAGTATCCTAATTTAACATAAGAGGTTGTGAACTCAGTTTATTTTGAAACTAAGTTACCTACAAATAGACTTTGTGTATAGTAGACATCTCAACCCTATGGCTACTGGATCTTTCCTGATTTGTCTTTAGAGCACTCACAGAAGTGTTCTGGTCCCTTTCCTGAACTTTCAGGAAGAAATTTAAAGTCCTAGAATTGCTTGATCTTTCTTCATATTCTCTAACATACTACAAAACAGTGGATTAGCTTCATTTTTCTTTTTTGAACTAACATTTTATGGTAACAACTATTTGATTTTCTATAGGCACTTGATTATAGTTGTCTCTAGGTGATACTTTAAGTAATGATTTTGCCTTTGCATACTCTGGAATACCCCTTTCTCATTAACTTCTGGTAAAAGACTTATTGATGCTTTTGAATCCAATCAAATCAAATAACTAATTTCATATTCTCATCCTTAGATTTGTTTTTCCCTAAAACAGGTCAAGTGTATTCTATTTTACCTACCTTGGTAACTCATGTGTAAGTGTATAGAAAAAACCAACAATCGTTTCTAAATATTGTGGGCAATAAAATAATTGATTTTGCAAATGAAATTTAAAATAGTATGTTTTAGTCACCTTTTTTGCTTCTGTGACTTAAAGAATGACCAGCACAATTGTTGGGGAGGAAAAGTTTATCTGGAGGCTTATAGTTTCAGAGGTCTTAGTACATAGAAGGCTGGCTCCATTCCTTGTGGCTCAAGATGAGGTAGAACATAATAGCGAAGAGTGTGGCAGAGGGAAGTAGCTCACATGTTGATCAAGAAACAGAGTGAGGGACTGGGGCTGTAGTTCAGTGGCTGAGCACTTGCCTCACATGATTGAAGCACTGGGTTCGATCCTCAGCACCACATACAAAAATAAATAAAACAAAGATATTTTTTAAAAAAAGAAAGAAACAGAGTGGGACTCCACTATACAGATACAAAATATATACCCCAAAGCCACACCCCCAATTCCCACCTCCTCCAGCCTCACCCTACCACTTTAGTTACCACTCAGTCCCTGTCATGGGATTAAGTCACTGATTGGGTTAAGACTCTCACACCCAATAATTTCTCCTCTGAACCTTCTTGCATTGTCTCACACACGAGCTTTTGGGGGACACCTCACATCCAAACCATAATAGTATTTTAACCTAGTATGTCAAATTTCATTGAGTCTTTATTATATTTTTATGAGGGACATTTAAAGGAAAGTTAACAGACTTTTAGCATTGCATATTTGACATTCTCTCTGTTGACTATTTCAGAACAATCCATGGTATATAGTAGTTTTCATTTTTGCTGAAGCAAAAATTTGAGTTGTATATATAATGCTAGTAAAACACTTACATAGTGTATAAATTTTGCTAATCAATATTCATCCCACATCTCAATTTGACATTGTTTTCTAGTAGTCATTGTGACTCACGAAGTTCTATTTTTAAAATATATATATTTGTGACATATGTATTTTTTTAGCTTCCATTTTTTTTTAATTTTTATTATTGGTTGTTCAAAACATTACATAGTTCTTTACATATCATATTTCATACATTTGATTCAAGTGTGTTATGAACTCCCATTTTTACCCCGTATGCAGATTGCAGAATCACATCGGTTACACATCCACTGTTTTACATATTGCCATGCTAGTGTCTGATGTGTTCTGCTGCCTTTCCTATCCTCTACTATCCCCCCTCCCCTCCCATCTTCTCTCTCTACCCCATCTACTATAAGAACCTATCTCAAAATTAAAAGAGCTGGAGATAAAGTTCAGTGGTAGAGCATTCCCAGATTCAATCCCCCTACCACCACAAAAAAAAAAAAAAGTAAGCCAGGCATAGTGATCCATCGGTCCATGTCTGTGATCCCAGCAACTCAGGAGACTGAGGAAGAAGGATTGCAAGTTTGAGGCCAACCTCAACATCTTAGTGCAGACTCTCTCTCAAAATAAAAAAATAAATAAAAAAGGCTGGGGATATAGCTCTGTGGTAAAGTCCCATGGGTTCTCTCCCTAGTTTGGTTTATTTGCCTCATTTTGACCTTCTTATAACTGGAATCATCCTGTTTATGTATTGATACAATAAGTGTAGATTGAACACTGCTCATAACACTCACCATGTCAATGTATGTGGTCATTGCTTTATATTATTATTTATTTATTTTTTATTCCAGGAATTGAACCCAGGGGTGCTTAAATCCTGAGCCATATACCCAACCTTTTTTATTTTATTTTATTTTATTTTATTTTATTTTATTTTGAGACAGCATCTTGCTAAATTGCATAGGGCCTTAGTGTTGCTTAAGCTGATCTTGAACTTGCTATCCTCCTGCCTCAGCTTCCTGAATCACTAGGATTACAGGTATATACTACCACACCCAGACATATTTTATTTTTTTATTTTCCCTAATAGATAAATCCATTCTGCTATTAAAGGATATATCATTGCCTGAGCAATGAAAGCAATGTTTGGTATTACTAAACAGTATTATAATGACCATTCCTAATACATGTCTTCTCATGTACTTATGCAAGAGTTTCTCTTGGATAAATACATGAGAATGAAATCTCTGAGTCAAAAATATGTAGAACTTCAACTGTACTAGGTTATAGCAAATGGTTTTCCTGAATGGTTTACAAATTCACATTTTTACAGAGTGTATAAGAGCTTCTATTACTTTATATCCCTGCCAACTTTTGGTTTTAAAATTCTGAATTTTAAAACTGCCAGTCTTGTGATTATGAAAAGGTATATCATTACTGTTAATTTGCATTTCCCTCATGACTACTGAGTTAGAATAGTATTTCCTATTTATGGTTTTGCATATTTTCTACAGAAGGAAAGGCATGTTTGCTTCTTTTGCCCTTTGTCTTTTGTATATCTCTTTTTCCATTAATTTATGAGTTTTTACTGTGTTCTGAATGCCAATCTTTTGATAATTGTACATGTTGAATCCATAGATTAATGTAGGAAGAATTGACATTTTTGCAGGACTTCCTATCCATAAATGATACATTTTTTCTTAGTGTATATAGGCCTTTAATATCTCTAATAACATTTTATGATTTTCATGACATTTTTAAATTTATTTCAAGTTACCCTGTTTTTTGTTGATGCTATTATAAGTATTGTCCTTCAAAATTACATATTTGAATGCTGGGATATAACTCAGTAAAAGAACACATGCCCTGGGTTCAGTCCCCAGAACCAATAAATTCATTAATTAAAAGCAAAAAATTGCTGTTTTAGATTTATAGAAATATAATAAACTTATGTATTAAAATTATAAACTTCCTTAATTCTAATAATTTGCCCCAATATTTTTTCATTTCTTAATGTCAGCAATAATATTATTCAGTATTAGTAATACTTTCATTTTCTAAACTTTATATGTTTTCTTTTTTCTTATTGCTTGGCAAGGACCTGTAGTATAATATCAAACAGAAGTGATAGTACCTTTCTTTTGAAGTTTAATCATTGAACTTTATCTTTGTTTAAAATTTTTTTGGTAGAGATCCAATTTCAGGTTAGAAATCTCTCTTTTATCCTAGTTTAACAGTTTTTGTCATACTAGGTATTAAATTTTTTATTGATTTTTTTAAAAAAATAAATGACAGCAGAATGCATTACAATTCTTATTACACATATAGAGCACAATTTTTTAATCTCTGGTTGTATAGAAAGTATGTTGACACCAATTCTTGTCTTCGTACATGTACTTTGGATAATGATGTCTATCACATTCCACCATCCTTGCTAATCCCCTGCCTCCTCCCTTTCCCTCCCACCCCTCTGCCCTATTTAGTATTCATCTAATTCCTCCCATGCTCCCCCTCCCTACCGCACTATGAGTCAGCCCCCTTATATCAGAGAAAACATTCTGGCATTTGGTTTTTTGGGATTGGCTAACTCTAGGTATTCAATTTTATCAAATTCTTTTTTTTGCAGCTTTCTATTTTGAGGTACACTTGTTTTCAAGGATTGGTGGGCTTGACAGGCTAGGATTAGTCTGTATTGTCTTAACCATTCTTGACTGAAATTTGAGCAAAGTTAAACAAGTGTCAAAAAATGAAATACAGAGTATTCCTTTCTATCTCTTCTGTAAAAGATTTAGTGCTAGACTGAAATTGTGTTCATTGAAAGTTTGTTAGATTTCAATAGTACAACCATTTGAATCTACTGTTTTCTTTGTGAGAATATTTTTAATTTCTAATTATATACTATTCACATTTTAATTCATTCTAGAGTTCAGTTTGGTAATTTGTTCCCTAGAAATTTATCTATTGTTGATTTTTTTTTCTTTTTTAAAATTAGTTTTCTTCATTTTTCTATTCTACAAACCTTGTACCTTTGTTTCTTTGTTTTGTGTTTAATTTCTACTCTTTGTTTTCTTTCAGCTATTTTTCATTTTGTTCTTTTACTTTTAACTTCTTAAGTTACAGGTTCAAGAGTTTCCAAACTTCCTAAGTCAGAGAATTGTTAATGTCGTAGCAGTTTCTTTTCATACAAAATTTTACTTCATTAGTCTCTTATTTTTAAGCCCCCCATGAGTTTTTATGATTAAAAGTAATACATTATCTTTACAGCAAATTTAGAAAATGTAAAAAAGTATTAGGAAAAAAATCCATTATCATTCGTTTGTTCAAAATTTCTACATAGAATCATTTTTTTTCATTCCACATTTTTTTATTGGTATATTATACTTGTACATAATGATGGGACTTGTTACATTTTCCTACATGCCCACAATATAACAATTTGGCCAATATCTCCCCAGCACTGATCACAGTATCACTTTCCCCTCTCTCTATCTCCAACCTCTTGGTCCTTTTCCTCTAGTATGTTGTTCTCCATTTCAATTTTCATGAAATTTGCACCTCCCCCCACCCCACACCGTGACCTTTCTTTCTCTTTTTCCTCTCTAGCTTCCACATATGAGAGAAAATACATAACCTTTGAACTTCTGACTTATTTCACTTAACATGATGGGGTTCCGGCAAATGCAAATTTCATTTTTCTTTATGGCTGAATAAAACTTCGTGTGTGTGTGTCACATTTTCTTTATCTATTCATCCATTGATGGACACCTACACTGGTTCCCTAGTTTGGCTATGGTGAATTATGTGTTTCAGCAATTTTTTCTTGATGTCACCATGGTCAAAGAAATACCTGATAGTTTATGCACAGCTGTAAACTGTGTGTGAACTAAAATGATGTTGAAGCCATTGGGTTGGAAAGCCTCGTATTGGGAACTTCCAGCAGCAACCCCACTGTTTGAGAATGCCTGGTTTGTGTGGCTCATTTGCCTAGCACGTGTGAGGCCCTGGGTTTGATTCTCAGCACTGCATATAAATAAATAAAATAAAGGTCTATTGACAACTAAAAAAATATTAGAAGAAAAAATATTTAAAAACAAAAAATATCACGTTTCGGTCTTTGAATCTGCTAGGCTTTCATACCTTTTGAAGCTCAGGCTGATATCTTCTTTTATCTATGAATGATTTTATTAAAAACACTTTATTAACATGGTTCTGACCTACCTCCTTGTTTTTTAGCCTGGAGAGGCAGACATTTTTTAGTTGTTCTGGGAGAAGTTTAGTGCCCCAATTTGATGTCCCATACCATAAATTTTCTTAAACATTATTACATAATAGCAACCAGAAGTCCAGGGAAAGGGCAGTTGTGAGAAGAAAATAGAAAGAACTGAACAGTTTCTGTTACTTTGGGACTCCCAAGACCCAGATAGTAAGGGTATTATACTCTAATACAGCATTACTTCCATGACATGAGGAAGTAGATACGTGTTTGAAATGTGACCAGTCTAAACTGAGATGTGCTTGTATTGTGAAATACACAGTGAACTTTTTCAGACTACAACTTTGTGTGAAAAAAAGTGTAAAATATCTCATTGATGATGGTTATATTGATTTGAAGGTGGAATGATCATATTTCAGCTGTATTGGGTTAGATAAAATATATTATTAGAATTAGTTTTACCTGTTTTTCTTTTACTATTTTTTTTTTTTGTAAACAGGGTCTACTAGAAAAAAATTGAATTCACACTTTATAAAGCTCACATTATGTTTCAATCAGGCATGGTTCTAAAATCCCATGCTCAAAACTCAGCCCAAGACACTGGTCTTGCTTAATTTTACCTACATTCAGTTTTATTTGACCTGATAGAAAATTTTGGGTGGTTGGTGGGGTGACATATAGAATAATTGAAAACAATGGCAAATCCCTTACACAGATTTAGGGAAATTTACTTTTTAATTAATGGAGCTATAGCATAAAACCTTCTAGTCTTTTGATTCTACGTCTTCCTCACACTTTAATGAAGTCCACTTAGCTTGGATCTCATTGCAATATTTGGCTGGCATTTTCAGGGACCAGGAATTAGAAATGTGCTTTTAAAAGGGTGAAGAAAAGCAATTAAGTACAAATAAGCCAGTAAGGTAGTTCATTTCTCCTTATTCTTCCTACGTCCCTCCTCCTGCAGTTTACAACCTGATTTCCATTTGCCAGAAAGAAACTGATTAGAAAATGGTGAAGATCTACAACCTGTTTTAGAGTCAAGAAAACATAACTTTTCATTTTTTTAAGGTCACTTACTCAAACAACTTTTGTTAGGCTCAGAATTACACAACTATAGTAAATAGTGACCATTGTGTTCCTGTGTACTAAGAATTGCATTTGGACTAAAATATTCTAGCCATGTTTTTAAAGAGTCTCATCTCCCACTAAAGTCTGTTTCACTGTAGCCAAAATTGCTTATACTGTCCATTGTGGACCTCAGTTCTGGCCTTAATCTCATGGTGGTGGTGGTAATTAGAGTATGTTTCAAAGCAGGTTTTTCCATTTAAGGAATGCCTTTTCTATCAATAGTACATCAGAAAGTTGTTCAGCCAAGGTCTTGGCCACTGCCATGGTCTCTTGAGACACATTTCTTTAGAGATGAAGTAATGTAATTTTAAGGACACTCTTTCCTAATGTCTGTCATGAGCACACATTGAGCCTAACATTGTGTTCTGTAAACTGAATGCAACTAGCTTCTGGAATTCACCCTTGTATCCAGAATATTAGCAAAGAATATCTGCCTAGATAATCACAAAAAAAAAGAGGCATTCCCTTTCTTGATATTTTAATTGTGTGAGTTGAAATAAAAAATAGAATTTCAAAGGGTTTAGACAATTGAGAAATAAAAATAAAGGTCAGGAGACTCAGTAATAGACCACTTGTCTGGCATGCATGAGGTCCTGGGTTTGATCACTAGCATTTAAAAAAATTTAATTAAAAATAAAAACTGAAATAACATAAAGATCATTGCAGATAATTGAGTCTGTACTCTTTTCTAGATATAGAAAGTAAGGTCCACTGAGACTCAGTGATTTTTTCAAGGTCAGAGCATCAGATAGTATCATGCTAGGGTTAAGAATATAGATCTTATATTCAATTCTGCATTTTTCCAGTCTACTACAGAAGGTCTTTAAACAATAATAGTGTATGATCTATAGAATAATAGAATTTTTTGAGATTATTTAAAAGAAACAAAGTTTAATTCACATTAATAAAGATGAATTTTTTTTTTTTTTTTTTTTTTGGTGGTGCTGGGGATTGAACCCAGGGCCTTGTGCAAGTGAGGCAAGCACTCTACCAACCAAGCTATATCCCCATCCTCTGAATAAAGCAGTGTCTCTTCTATGTAATTAGCCATACCACCCTTTGGACCATAAATATTTACTATAATTATATCTTCTTTTTGGATTTTTCCCTTTACCAGTATGGAGTGACCTTCTTTGTCTCTCAAGATTAATTTTGACTTGAATTCTGATTTGTTGGGTATGTGAGTAGCTACTCCTGCTTGTTTTCAGGCTCCATTTACACCATATATTAATTTCCGTCTGTTAACTTTCAACTTGTTAACTTTTAACCTTTGCTGAAAGGAGAGTCTCTTGCAAACAACATATAGGTGGGTCTTATTTTTTAATCCATCTGCCAGTTTATGTCTTTTAATTGGAGAATTGAGACCACTTGTTTATATTTAATGTTATAATAGAGAGATTTTTATTAATTCCTGCCATTTTATTTATTTCTAAATGTTTATTTTGGTCCTTTTTCTAATTTACCTAGTTACTTTTCAAATGAGATTTGTTCATTTATGAGTTCCAGGGTTTGTTTTTTATTCCTTTTGTGTGGAGTATTTTTTTTTTAATTTTTTTAGTTGTAGTTGGACACAATACCTTTACTTTATTTGTTTTTATTTTTATGTGGTGCTGAGGATCGAACCCAGCGCTTCACACTTGCTATGTAGGCGCTTTACCGCTGAGCCACAACCTCAGCCCCCAAGTATTTATATATGTATTAGTTGTCAATAGACCTTTATTTTATTTATTTATTTATTTTTATGTGATGCTGAAGATCAAACCCAGTGCCTCACACGTGCTAGGTAAGCGCTCTACCACTAACCCACAACCCCAGCCCTTGTGTTGAGTATTTTTTAAAGTAAGTTATGTATTACTGGCTTGTTAGTGGAATTCTTTTTATTTTCTCCTCTTGGAAGGTCTTTTATTTCTATCCTTTGATTTTGTAGGATAGCTTTGCTGGGTACAACAATCTTAGTTGGCAGTTATTTTCTTTCAGTACTTGGGACACATTTCAAGTAGAGTTTGTGCTGAGAAATCAGAAATAATTCTGATTGGTTTGACTGTAAATATGATCTGTATTTTTCTCTTTGTTTTCAAATTCTATCTTTGCTGTGTATGTTACACATTTTAACTATAATGAGTAATAGAGATGTTCTTTTTTTATCTTTTCTATGTGGGGCCTGTATCTGAATATCCACCCCATTCTCAAGGTTTAGAATTTTTTCTGTTATTATGTCTTGGAAGAGATTATCCATTTCATTAGCCTGAAACTCACAACCCCCTTCAATTTCAGTGACTCTTTAATCTGCTCTCTTAATTTTATCCCAGAGTTCTTGTATATTTTGATCATGGTTACTTATTTTCTTTTATTTAATACTGTCTGAATGTTCAAGGTTAGACACTTTTTAAAATATATTTTTAGTTGTAAATGGACACAATATCTTTATTTTACTTATTTATTTTTGTGTGTTGCTGAGGATCGAACTCAGTGCCTCACACATGCTAGGCAAGTGTTCTCCCACTGAGCCACAACCCCAGCCCTCAAGGCTACACACTTTTGTTTTCCAGCTCTGAGATTTTGTATTTAGTATGGTCTGTTAGACTTTCAACTGAACATTTTCCTTGATCACTTGTGTCTTTCATTTCCAAGATTTCTATTTTATTCTTTTTCAGTACTTCTATCTCCTTTTTGAATTTCTCATTTATATCCTATATTGATTTTTTTAATTCATTCAGTTGTTTTTCTGTGTTCTCATGGAATTCATCAATCATTTTATAATCATTCTATTGAATTGTCTAATATTTCATCCATTACATTATCTTTGGAATCTGTTGCTGGTGAATCATGATCTTTAAGAGCCATTGTGTTACACTGTTTGTTAATTTTGCTTGTATTCCTATGTTGGGTTTTATGCATCTTGTTGAGATGGACCTTTTTAGGACACTGCCTTCTCTTGCCAAGGTGTCCTAGAGTCATCTAAATTGAGATTCCCCTCATAGGTGTGGTATTTATAGCCTTTGTGTTTCTCTTTTGACATAGGAGTGGATTCTGTGAGTGAGACCTGGGACCTATCCCCATCCGTTACTAGTTGGGGCCCAGTCATTGGTTTGGGTTTTTGTCTCTTCTGTTTTTATGTTAAAGTATAACTAAAGTTTGGGTAATTTGTGTGTACAAAAAGGTGCATTGTCAGAATTTTGACTGAGCAACAGAGTCTTTACCCAGTGCACTTGTAGTGTCTCTATAAATTTCCAGTACCTCACAGCAAATGATGAAACAATAGCAACAATTGATGCAAACAATATGCAGCATTAAAATAAATACCTGGTGCTTACTATGATATCTATGATACTAGTTTCCACAAAAATAAGAATGGTGAGGTCAGCAGTTGCCAACAGCAGAAACAATAATATGAACTAGATCTGACATTACAGTTAACAACAGGTGTGAACTATATCATCCACAGCAGTAATAAATGAAACAACATGAATGGTGAGGGCAGGAGTTATATAAACCAAATAGTTCTAAAAGATGATAAAAATACAGTTCATTAAGAGAAAAAGAAAATATGACAGACAGGTAGAAGAGTCTAGAATTTTCAAAACATGGACAGAGAATGCGGAAGAGTTGTAGTGAGTGATGGTTATAAAGGAGGAGGAGAAAAATAGGAAAAACAATGTAAAGGGAGAGAGAGAAAAAATAAGAGATGTGGGCTATTAGCTAGAAAAGAAAGGCAAGAAAGAGAAGCAAACAAACAAAATAAACCAACCAAAACCCAGGCCCTCAAAAGACAAGGCAAGGTAAAATAGCTACATTAAAAATTGCTTAAAATGGGGGGGGGGCGTGGAAATACATATATTTCACAAGCCAATCAGTATGGCAGAATACTGGGGGGTGGGAATTCTTAATGGAAAAATGAAGGAATCATCTCTGCTGGGGTGGTCAGAACAGTCAATGGGAATTGATGGTCTCTGCCTATACCCAACTGCTCTTCTTTCCTGCTTCTTCTTGGCCTGTGTTCTGGAGGGATTGTTGGGGGCTGATTCTTTTTTTTTTTTTTTTTTTTTTCACATTTTTTTTATTGGTTATTCAAAACATTACAAAGATTGCAGAATCACATCGGTTACACATCCACATTTTTACATAATACCATAATAGTAACTGTTGTATTCTGCTACCTTTCCTATCCTCTACTATCCCCCCTCCCCTCCCCTCCCATCTTCTCTCTCTACCCCATCTACTGTAATTCATTTCTCTCCTTATTTTTTTCCCATTCCCCTCACAACCTCTTATATGTAATTTTGTATAACAATGAGGGTCTCCTTCCATTTCCATGCAAATTCCCTTTTCTCTCCCTTTCTCTCCCACTTCATGACTCTGTTTAATGTTAATCTTTTCTTAACCCATTCCATTTTTGTGTTGCTCTCTGAGCTGGCAGTTGGAATGGCCTAAAACTAAGTTGGTTAAAATAGCTCTCAGCTTTCCTTCTCACCAGTATAAGGTAGGATGAACTGGGTAATACTGTCCATTGGAATTCTATCCAGACAGACAGAGTAGGACTGCTGCAGTATTTTGTGGGGGGAGTCCTGGAGGATGGGGCTTAGGTCTAATCAGGCCTTAGAGGCTTTGCAGGGTAGCATCTCCTCTGGAGAGATTAGATCTATAAACCCCTAGGGCCAGGCAGATGCTGATCTCTACTGGGGGTTTGGATTTCAGGAGCCTACCACAATTTTACTTACAGGGTGGGAGAGCCCATCCTCCACACACACTCTGCTACCCACACACTCTGTATTCATACCCACCTGTTCAGATTCCCAGCCCCCTTCAACCAGTCACTTGAACCATCTGACTCAAAGGGAAAGCAACTTGGATTCCCTTGTATTTCTGACTCTAATTCCCCTGGGTACAATCTTCTTTATGCCTGTTTCACTCATGTTCTTCTAGGTACACCCTATACCATGTTAGTTGCCTGCTAGGGCAATAAAGCATGGCAGTATATGCTATGATCTCCTGGCTCCCTCAACAGCAGCTGCAGTGTGTTCTCCTCAAGATCGCTCCTGCCTCAGTTTTTTGTTTGCCAGTTGAAATACAGAACACTTTTCAAACATCAGTTCACTGTGCATTCTCAGGATCAGCTAAGTTCAGACTGCTTTTCTGAACTACAGGTGTTTCTGAACTACAGGTTTTTCTATACCAAATCTTTCCATTGTGTTTCTCTATGTTATCCTGCCCCTCTGTGGTGAACCAGCATTGCTGCTGCAGCAGGCTACTGCCACAACTAGCTTGGCTTCATTGCACTCTTTCTTGTTCTTTGTTCAATGCACCAAAATTTCATTGCACATGTTTACCTTGGTGTAATGTGATGGGGCTTAATTGACAGAGGCCAATGTTAATCTAAAATTGATATCTAAATAGTGATTGATAGTGGTGTGAAAGTGATGATGGTGTTGAGAGTGATGACTAATGACAGTGATAGTGGTGATGATGTATTCTTGATTCTTTGCATCAAAATTGTTTCTGGCATTTGGTAGTCACATATTCAAATGTGACTAAAACTGTATAAATGTTTAAATTACATTCTAAGCCACTCACACATATGAATTAAATTTATAATGTTCTCTTATTATTTTTATTGCAGATAATAAAAAAATGTAGTAAGCTTTTAATTTTTTTATTGTGTTTGGAAACACTCATCTAGTATATTGGATACAGCTGTAATTCACTTGTTTTCATTTTATATATTATTCCATTGTATCACTATATATTTTATTCATTCAGCCAAATAGGAACATTTGGGTGTTTCTAGGCTTTGATTTTTTTAAAACAGTGCTGTTAAGAACACTGTTGCTATATAATCTTAGAATATGTGTATATAAGTTGTAGAGATTATACCTCCTAGGTCATGGGATATGTATATGTACAACTTTATTAAATGAGTCAAATGCTTTTTTCTTATTCACTCCCAATAGAAACCAACTATTTTATGTCCTCATCAGCACTTCTTTTGTCACTTAATTTTTTCCAGTGTGGTGGCTATATACTGCTGTCTCTTTGTGTTTGTAATTTGCATTTACTACTGCAGTTGTACTCTTTCATGTTTATTGGACATTCTGGTTTTCTCTTTTTTGAAGTACCTATTTACATTTTTAATCCAACTTTTCCTGATTTATTTCTTTCATCTCTGTTTTAGAGTAATTCTTTATATATTTTGGATATTTGTCCACTATATTTTAGAAATATTCTATTATGGCTTGTATTTTAATTATTTATGTTGACTTTTAAAATTAATTTTCTGAATTTTAATATTGAATTTTTTAATCTTTATTTGACTGTGATTTTTTGTATCTTAAGAATTATTCCTGTGTGGACTTGGAAGTAGCCCAGCCATAAAGCACATGCCTAGCATGTGCAAAGCCTTTAGTTTGATTCCCAGTATTGAAAAAAAAAAAAAGAAAGAAAGAAAAGAAATACTTCCCTAACCAAACTCATGAACACATTATTTTATATTATTATTTATCTCTAATATACCTAGAACTAGTTTTTGTATTTATTTTGAAAGACTCCAGTTTTGTTTTTTTTTTTTTTTTTTTTTTTTTTTTTTTTTTTTTTTTTTAAATATTTATTTATTTTAGTTCTCGGCGGACACAACATCTTTGTTTGTACGTGGTGCTGAGGATCGAACCCGGGCCGCACGCATGCCAGGCGAGCGCGCTACCGCTTGAGCCACATCCCCAGCCCCTCCAGTTTTGTTTTTTGTGTGTGTGCCTAGTTGTCTCAGCACCATTTATTAAAACTACTAATTACTATTTTTCTTTAATCTTCCATGCCAGTTCTGTCAGAAGTAGCATGATTTTTAATGGGAAGACCTAGGATCTAGAATTATGCCAATAATTAATAAAGATTCTGAGATATGACTGTAATAAGATAACTTCTGAAAGAGAACCATAGAGTACAGGTGTTTACAACTTAATCTCTTCATAGATTTGAGTGTTTTTACTACAAGAACCTTAAGATAGGTTATAAGTCATGTTTTATTGTCTTCCCTCAAAGAGGCGGGGAAAAATATAAAACCAATGTAACAGAAAGCAGAAGCCCTCCAAAATAAATGGTGGGGATAAAGTGAGTTCTTTAGCACAAAAATATTATATATTTGAGAAGTGTTTTTATTTTTTAAAATTGCTACTGTTCTGTCATGAGAACAAACTGTGCCATTAACATAGACCAAACACATTTGTGTCTTCCCACAATGTCAGAATGTATTGAATAACGATAAATTCACAAGCTACACCACTTTCAGTTGCTATTCATTCACAGGTACTTGTGGGTCACCTGATAGTCATAAACTGGGCAATCACAGGTTCTTTTATTCTAGTCTTAATTGCTAATATCTATAACATTCAATACTTAACACAATGATATTATATAGAAAGGCTAAGAAAGGATTAAAGTGGCCATAGGAGGTCTAGAGGCTAAATTGGAAGCAAAGGTAGAGAACAAATACAAAAGCAAGAATCATTGCAAGTAATTAGTTATAATTATGAACCAGCTGAAGGACTTTAATATTTAGAGCATAGAGCCATTAAGGCATGGAACTTATTCTAGACCAAAGTCCAGACTAGTGGCAGTTTTAGAGTGTCAGCCTGAAGTCGGCCATGTGTCATTGTTGTCACAAACAGAAGAAACCACATTGAACTGAACCCCGGGACAGCAAATTATAGGTAGTGTAGTTTCTGGTCTCATTCCAAGGTCTTTGATCCATTTTAAGTTGATTTTTTGCAAGGTAAGAGATAACAATCTAGTTTCATTCTTCTACCTATGGAAGACCAGTTGTCACAGCACCATTTGTATAAAAGGCTATCTTTTCTCCAGTGTATGTTTTTGTGGGCCTGATTTTTCTGACATGGGTTTGATGCAGTCCTGAATCCATGTGCTTCTGATTTAATTGGATAAATTCACATATGTGAATTTTTATTAGCAGAATTAATTTTTTATCAACTTGTGCTGTATGGTTGTGCTAGGCAGATGCTGATTGTTGACTTCTATAAACAAGGTTTAGAGTCGTTTTACCTCAGCATTTATATTCAGAATAGAGAAACTCATGGTAAACCACTGCTTTACAAAATGCAGTAACTCAGGCACAGTCTGAAAATAAATGTTCTATACATTCATGGAGTAACACAGAGCAGGGCACAGTCTGTTCTGTATATTTATACTTTATTTTTTTGATTTAACTCTATTTGGTGAAATAACTTTCACTGCCTTTTTTGAGAAATTATTTTTTAATATTTTTATTTGTTCTAATTAGTTATACATGACAGTAGAATGCATTTTGACAGGTAATTCACAAATGGAGCATAATTTCTCACTCTTCTGGTTGTACATGATGTAGAATCACACCGGTCATGTAGTCATATGTGTACCTAGGGTAATAATGTCAGATTCATTCTACCATGCTTCCTACCCCATATCCTTCCCCTCACCTTTGGTGCTAAGGATCGAACTCAGTGCCTCACCTGTGCCAGGCAAATGCTCTACCACTAAGCTACAACCCCAGCCCAAGAAATCATTATTTTGTTTAGTAATATTCATTGAATATCTATTGTGTATGACATGATCCTTGATCTGAAAAGGGCATATGACCTATTAGGGAAGCCATGCAGTTATTTAATACAAGGTAAGGAACAATAACAGACGGGAGATAATGAAGAAATGGCATTTGGAAGGTAGCGGAGCAGCAGCCGTAAGCATGTTCTTTACCATGTGCTGCCTAGACATTTATGAGGTCACCTCCACCAGGTACATATGGAATATCTATAAAGAGCACCTTATCTCCTTGGTGCTCACTCTTCACAGGCTATACAGTCCTTTTCCTCCTACTGTGGGTCAGCTTCTGTGTATAAACTCCCAAAGAGGTACCAACTATGCAACTTCACTGAATCTCTGCTTTTGTAAATTTAAGGTTTTTTTGTTTTGTTTTGTTTTGGTTTGGTTTTTTTGTTGTTGTTGTTGTTGTTTTGTGTTTTTACTGTTGCTGGAAGTGTTCTACCTACTACTCACAATAAAGGCAGATATGTGACCCTCCCCCCCAAAAAAAAAAGAAAGAGAGGCATCAAGACTGAAAATTGAAATAAAGGGAAGATTTGAATATTGAGAGATGAAGGAAGGCTTATCAAATAGAAAAGTAAGGGGCGGGAGTTGCGGCTCAGTGGTAGAGTGCTTGCCTAGCACATGTGAGGCACTGGGTTCAATTCTCAGCACTACATGTAAGTAAATAAACAAAATAAAGGTCCATCAAAAACTAATAAAAATATTTTTTTAAAAAATACACAAATAAAGCAAAGACAGGAGTTAGAAAAGCATGTTTCTCTCCTGTATCTCTCTGTCTGGAATGTAAACTCTGCCATAACCAGGACTTTGACTTGCCTACTACCTTATATATAACACCTAAAATAGTAGTTAGCACACGATAGGAGCTCAGTATTTGCTGGATGGTTGAATATGTCCCAATACTGGCTCTTTATTCACACTATTGACAGAGTGATCATTCTAAACAACAAATTGGGTGCAGTTATACTTCAGTTTAATAAATTTCTTTCACATTATTAGCAAAAATTCTAAGAAAATGTTAACATTTAGGTGACTATAAAAATTTTATTGATATTCAGGAAGTTTTAAATATGATAGAAAACTATTGAGAAACCCAGTTCTCTACATATTGGGAGGTAACCACGAAGGATGTGCTTTCAGTGATTAGTACACATGTATAGACTCTATAGTACTTTGTCTGCATGGACCATATAGAAATGTTAATTCTTAAGTTCCAAAGGGACAGTGCATTTTGTGGCACAATTTCCAGAAGTATTTCTGGAAATACTTACTTAGTATTGTTTGTATGCTATTTAAGAACATACTCCATATCTTTAAAAAATCTGTTTGAACAGGGTGTTTTTAGTACATTCCAGATATTACCAGGAATGAGTGATAATGTTTTCCTTTGGTAATCAAAATCAGTTACTTTGAATCATTAACAAGGATTTTGAAACAAGTTCATGAATTATTCTGTATGTCTTATGAAATGAAAATAGTTTTATTTATTGCCCCAGATAATTTTAGCAGATCAAATAAATGAAACTATGACTAGTGAATTTTAAATAATGAATATGATGTTGGTGAATTGTATCAAACATTCAAGAAAAAGATGATATAGCATGACAAGACCTCAGTAGACATTGATGTAGATGGAGAAAGAAAGGATATAAGTTCTTATTAGATAGTCTCAGTATTTTTTCCTACTATATGGTTTGTACTTTGATTTTCAACTTTGTGTGGGGTGTATATGTATATGTATATTTGTATTGAGAATTGAATCCAAGACCTTGCATATGCTAGGTAAGTGCTCTACCCCAGAACCACATCCACAGCTCAACAGTGTCTTTTGTAGAGCACAGTTTAAAATTTTATTAAGTCCAATTTATTACTTTTTTCTTTATGGCTTTAAATCTGTGCCTTACCCATGGCTCACAAAATTTTTCCCATTTTCTTCTGAAGTTTTATAACATAAGCTCTTATATTTAGGTCTCCGGTTTGAGTTAATTTTTATAAATGATATGAGGTAATAGTTGAGTTTTATTTTCTTCTATGTGAATATCATGTTGTTCCAGCACCATCTATAGAAAAGACTATCTTTACACCATTGAATTATGATAATGTCTTTCTTAAAAATCAGCTGTCTCTGTATACCTTGTTTCTCCCCTCCCTATTTTGTTCATTCATAGATGTGGTATAAATTTAAACTCTCCTGAGCATATTATTCATAAATTATTGGAATATTTTCTATCTTGCCTGAATTATATGTTTCCACAGATGTCATTTTAGAATTAATTCAACCCTAACACATTTGAGAGGCAAGAGAACAAAGAGGTTTAAAGCAAAAATAGTAGAGTAAGACTACTTAATTTCAAATTCTAACTTTGCGATTTGTGGCTATATAATCTCAGGCAAATAATTTAACCTTTAGAGGCTCAGTCCCTTCATCAACAAAATGGATATAATTATAGTATCTAGCCTACAGAAGTTTATGAAGATAAAATGAGCAGGCATGGTGGCACATGCCTATAATCTCAGCAACTTGGGAGGCTGATACAGGAGGATTGCAAGTTTAAGGCCAGCCTCAACAACTTAGCAAGGCCCTGAACAACTTCAAAAAGGGGGCTGGGGATGTAGCTCAGTGGTAAAGCATCCATCAGAAGAAGACGGAGGAGGAGGAGGAGGAGGAGGAGGGGGAGAGGGAGGGGGAGGGACATCCATCAGAAGGAGGAGAAGGGGGAGAAGGAGGGGAGTTGTTTATAAAGATATAAATGAAATAATTTACGTAACTTCATATTTAGAGTATGTCTGATATTTACTAAGAACTCAATAAATGTTAGCTATGATTACCATATACCAGCTATAGTGCTCTAGTTTCCATGCAAATAAAATTGAAACAGACTTAGTCAATTCAAAGAACTTAAACCATATCTTGATATTATTTGTCAAGGCCAGCATTCGCCTTCTATCTTAGCAAGTGTCATGGTGCCTATAGTGTTCAAAATTGCAATACATCCACTATGATTATATAATTTTATTTAATGTTAAAATATATTCTGAGGATAAAACTGTAATAAAAATTCTTTTGCCTATTGTGTATGTAGCATTGTACTTGGAAAAAGTAGAGAAATATGGGGCCACACCACATGGAAGTACCATGGAAGGAAAAGAAAAGTGTATATGACAAAGCAATTCATGAACAGTCTTCTTAGGGATACTAATGTAATAGGAATACATAATATAATGTGGAATAGAAGATGACAAATAAGACTGCTAACTAAACTGCAGCTTGTAGCAGGAAGAATATGATCCCATGATGTTGAGGTGGGTTCATACCACAGAGCTAAGTCAACACTAAGAAAGGTTTACAAGCCTGGCAAAAGAGTTTGGTCATTATCCTTGTAACAATAAGAACATGACTGAGATTTTTAACAGAAGAGTGAAGAGGTATTTTTGTTTTTATTTTTGTTCATAAGTAGAAAATACAAATGTTTTCAATGTTTCAGACAATTCAAAACATTTTTTCATGAGCTATGTCTAATTAAATTCTAAAGGAAAGTCAGTTCTGTAACACGTTGTACCTTTCTATCTCATTTTTTTTAATGTTTAAATATAACTTTTTTAGAAATTCCAAAGTTCTATGAAATAGGAATCTTGGCTATAACATTTCAAAAGTATGTAGGTTAAAGGTATGAAGTAATTGAGGATAATGAGAAATTAAGATTACAGGGCTCACACTTCAATTTTAGCAAGAAAATTAAAGGTAAATTACACAGCAAAGTTCAGAATAAAACATGTATAAGTGTTCAAGTCCTTGCAAGTTTATAAATTACTTGGTATGTTTGTAACTACAATGCTATTATGTAGCCAAAGCACAGGGGACTTCAGGAAATGTACTTATGGACAGATCCCCCAACAGATAACTGCAGTCTTCTGGAATGCAATTGCTTTGTCAATAGTTAAAGTCTTATTGTTTTAAAATTTTTCCATCTTTCAACCTAATTAGCTTAGAATGTCTCTAACGTGATTTGCAAAGAATTTCATATTTATATTTTGCAATCAGTATTTGACTGGTGCACAGGTTTTAGACATGCACTACAATGTGTAAACATTTTGTAAGATAATAAATAGCTCTTTCTAGTCTAAATGTTTTATGATTGCTTAGTCCCTGCTAATTGGTCATGGATTGAAATCTCCCATTGTTTAATTTTTTTAATTTGTGGGAAATTTTTATAAATGAGTATGTGGGGCTTCATATCACAGCTGTTGTCATTTAAAGTTTGGACAGCATCATTACAAATGAAGCCCTGCTGTGAAATCAAAGTCAAAAGGCATCTTGGCATCCCAACCATTTCCTTGGGAGAAGATTACAGTTCAAGTCTGTTGAACTTTATTGCCTTGGGCCTCATGACAGTCTTCAGAAACATGCAAGGCATTTCTGTTAAGGAAATTCAGATGTGCTAGGACACAGATGACATTCTTGTGCATAGCAGTGTCCTAAGGGGGTGAGGAATGAATATCCACAGTTTTTGCTGTGTTCTGGGATTGTTTTCTAAAATCTATAGAAATGTTGCAGACCATCAGTGTAGGAAAAGGTATGGTGTTTTCTGCATGCCCTGACAGTATTTTAAAATTAAAAACTGTAAACATGACTCTGACATAATGACTATCTTCACATCATCTCCCCCGTCCCCATGGTGCTGGGGATTGAACCCAGGTCCTTGGCCTGCTAGCCAAAAAGTCATATTTCAGATTATGTTATCATTCTCCTTGAAGGAGGTTCTTTTATTAATTGATATTTCTTTTCTCCTCCAGTCCTGTCTGTAACACATGTGCCAGAGAGACATTACTCAGGTATCTGAAGCTAGTATTTTTCAATTTAAAACCAAAGACAACTTGATCCAACTTAAAATCTATGCACCCATTAATCAGATTTCAACAACAGTTTCCACAGAGACATCAAGAAGGTCATGGTTGTCCCTCAAATTGTGAGTCCCATTCAGCCATGAATCTGTCTCAGTCATTTAAAATGTGTTCTTAGTTGTCATCTGTTTTCCCTCTTGGGATATTTTCCTGAGTTCTTTAACTACAACATGCCTGGCACATAGTAGGTACTCATTAAATATTGGTAAATGAATGAAAATTGTTATTCAAAGGTTGATCCTTCTATTTATTCTCAACACTCATTCTGAAAATCTAAGACCCAACAATATCTTTAGTTTCTACTAATCTTTTGACTTTGAGACATTCTAAAAAGGCATATGACTTATTCAACAGCTTGCCATAAATATTGATACTGCTTCTTATTTGCTACAGCAAAAGTGCTGTCAAGCCAGGCATGGTGACATGCATCTATAGTTCCAGCTACTTGGGAGACTGAGGCAGGAAGATCACTTGAGCCCAACAGTTTCAGGCCAGCCTGAGAAACCTAAGGAGATCCATATCATTTAAAAAAAAAAAAAAAAAAGGTTGTCAAATCACTTAAGAGTTTAAAAAGGAGACAGACAAGTAAGTAGATAATTACATTATTGTGTGAGATTCTAAGTTGTTCCTTGCCTTAGTGATAATAATATTTATTGAGTTCACTGTACCAGGCATAATTTTAAGTACTTTACATGCATTTTTATTTCTAACCTAATTACACTGTGGTCTGATCACTGTAACTATGATATTAATCTTTTGAAGTTTACTGATACTTATTTATGGCACAATATGAAGTCAGTTTTTCTAAATTCATCCAGTTGGTAGCATTGGCATGCCGAATACAGTAGATCAAAGAGGATTTTGTATACATTGTGTGTGTGTGTGTGTGTGTGTGTGTGTGTATGTGTGTGTGTGTCCATTAGCTCCAACTTTTGAAATAGTTCTTTAAATTTTTTGTAAGATTCCAAAGTTTTCTACCTGTTTGATTTGTCAGCTACTAAAACTGATATATTAAAATTTTTCTGCACAATTACGAATATATTTTCTTTCAGTTTTTCTTTATATATGTTGAGGCTAATTTATTAAGTTTATACACATTTAAAATGGTTACATCTTTCTAGTAAATTGAGCTATTTACCATTATGTAATGCTTCTTTTTATCTCTAGGAGTGCTTTCTGATTTTTTTTTAAACAACAGATCCTTGGATTCTTGTTTTTGATTCAGTGACAGTCTTTGTGTTTTAAAAAGAACACTGGATCCATTTGCACTATTATTTTATTTTTATTTATTCTTTTCTAATTATTTCCATCGTTTCTTTTTCTCTTATTTCTTATTTGCCTTTGGATTGTGTGTGCTTGTGATTGTCATTGTTTTTCTAGAAAGCATTTCATTTTTTTTACCTCAATTGAAATGGAAGTTATAAACCTATTTCTATTTTGTTGGTGGTGATATAATCTTTTTCTTTTTTATTTTTTTTCTTTTTTATTACTGGGGATGGAACCCAAGGTCATTTTACCACTGAGCTACATCCCCAGCCCTTTTTATTTTTCATTTTGAAACAAGGTCTCACTAAGTTGCTTAGGGCCTTACTAAGTTGCTGAGAATGGCTTTGAACCTGCGATCCTTCTGCTTCAGCCTTCTGAGTTACAGGAATTACAGGCATGAGTCACCAAGCTCAGCAGATAATGCAGAATTTTTTTAAAGATTATTTAATTTATTAAAATCCAACTTCAGTTGAAATACTGAAAAATCATGGTCTGTGCTACCATAATTGTATGTATTATTTATATCTTAATTTTATTTAACACCCCCCCAAAAGATGTTGTTGGCATTGATTAATAGAGTCAAAGTGTGTTTTAGCCAGATGTGGTAGTGCATGCCTCTAGTACCAGCACTCAAGAGGCTGACAAAGGAGAATCACTTGAGCCCATGTGTTTGAGACTAGCCTTGGCAACATTGTGAGACCACATTAAAAAAAAAGAAAATAAGCTTTTTCCTCTCACGTTATATTTGCTGATATTGTCAAGGATCCTGCTATTCAATACAAATTCTACATATTTGCTTTTTACGAAAATGAGATGTTTCCAAGACATAACCCTGATTTAGAAATGAACACAATATTGACTTCCAGGTAATATCCCAGAGACCTTATTCTGAACTTTCTTTTTCATCTCTCTTGTCAATTGGGGCTGGGGTTATGGCTCAGAGGTAGAGCACTCACATGTGCAAGGCCCTGGGTTCGATCCTCAAGACCACATAAATATAAATAAATAAAATAAAGATATTGTGTTCAACTACAACTAAAAAATAACTATTAAAAAAAAAAAAGCTCGTATCCTCTACTGCATTTTTCCCCTTGGCATATTTGGGATCCGCTCTAATTCTCAAAGCATCAAAGGATTGCAAAGGATTGGATAAAATCTTAGCATTCATTCGGTTCTGCCCACTTTTCAAGTGGCTGATTAACCATTTTTTCTTTTTTAATCTACTCAACTGTACCCTAATCATGTCAGAAGCCACCAATAGCCTCTTACATTTATCTTGACTTTTTCTCAAACTTTAACAAATTTTCTACAAAGCATTCAAAACTACTGGTCTTTCTTCTCCTGACATCTATGATACTGCTGTCTCCTAATTCTCTTTCCCCATCTTGATTTTCCATTACTTCATCTTTATAAATATGTATGTTTCCAAAGTTTCTATTTTTAGCTCCCTTTTCTTATTACTCTTTTGCATATACACCTTAATCCATTCACTTACTCATTTATACAATAAACATTACTCAATATGATGAATAAATTGGAAGTATTCTATCCAGTATAGTATAGGAAATTTGAGCCTCTCTTTTAGTTATTTTTTTTAATTGGTCAGAGAATATGAGTCAAATGAGAATGATTTTTTTATTACAGATTTCTCTTATTTTAGTATTCATTGGAGTTGAATATTCAATGCATTCTAAAACTTTTTCAGACTAACAATGCATGAAATTCAATTGAGAACTCTTTTAGCAGATCTTAGTACCAAATGTACTCATGCCAGGCAAGACTTGCTTTAAGGTAGATGGACACTTTTAGACCATGACTTATGAAAGAAAGCTTCCTTTTGCCCTCAGGGATGTACTACGCCCTCCCTGTTCTCATTGCTGGCCCTGCCAAGCCCCATTAGTATTTTGAAATAGGCCAAAGCTGTCTGTGATATGTTTCCACTTTGCCTTTTGACTCTTTCTTCTGCATTCTAGAGCCCTTGTCCCTGATAGTATCAGTGCACTTATGCAGCTCTAAGTCTCCTACTGTTCTCCAGTTCAGGTGTCTTCTCTCCCACCTTCCCTCCTTCACACTCCAGACTTACTGTTGGAAGCCAAAAAAATAAAATAAAGATATTGTGTTCAACTACAACTAAAAAATAAATATTAAAAAAAAAAAAAGCTCGTATCCTCTACTGCAAGAATAGGATGAAAACAACCAAGAACAAAAGGCAATGTCTAGAGGAAAAAGCATCACACTGATAAGTGGATAAATCTAGATTCTAGCTATGGCTCTGTGGCTGACTTCTAAGCTTCATTTCTGTCATTTGGAAAGTGGAGAAATTGCACTGGAATAATTGATATCTAAGGTACCAGCTCTTTAAAGTTTAAAGGTAGTTCACACAAATATGAATAACTGATGAATGAGGGATTTGCATTCTGATGAAAATAGCTACATTGTTTAAGGTTGGAGCTTTAATCGTTATATCTAACCCTCTTAGTAGGTGTTAGTTCAGCTTTTGCTACCCTTAGGTACTGTTCCAAGTCCTGCCTCTTTATGGCTCACTTTGTGTTTCACTGCCAATCAGGAAGGACTGATTAGTATCACTATACAAATATTCACCTGGTATAATGGCCCTGAGGTTCATCCGTGTCATAGCATGTGTCAAATTTTTAAGGCTGAGTAATATTCCATACTATGTGAAAATGTTATGTGCACACACCACATATATGGAGTGTCCACTCCCTCACCTGTTTGCATTCAGTTCTTATTTTTAGTTCTTTTGGGTATATACCCAGAAGTAGATATGCTAGAGCATATAGTTATTGCATTTGTCTATATATATTCTGTTTTCTCATTCTGTAGTTTTGTTGTTTATTTGTTTTGAGGACCTGCTGTACTTTCTTCCACAGCAGCTGCACCATTTTACATTCCCACTGAGATTTTTCTGTCTATACTATTCCCCAAAATTTTACCCAATGGGTTTTAGATTCAGTGATATTTCTTGCCTGATCAATAATAACAAGATACCCTTTTTATATAACACTAAGAAGAAGAAATACTTTCAGTCTGTTATAAAATGCATCCCAATCTCAGAGATGATAAAATCTGAAATGAAAAATCTTAGACTCAATGAAATGCAGTAGGTAAATCTGCTATTTAAAAAACCCTCTAAATTTTTTGTGTATAAATTATACAAACTTGAACTGTCATTATAATAAATGAAGGTAGCTGTTCACCAATAGTATATAAAAATGATGTCCTCCTCAAATGTATTTCTACTACATTTTTCTAAAAGAATTTACTTCAGGGAGAGTTTCCTACCTCTCCTCCAACTTAGCTACTATGCCTTAGTGACAATTTGGAATAAAAGTAAAAACCTCACAGAACATTAAATAGAATATCCCCCTATTTTGGTTTCCATATATTTGTGATTTCTGGTGAATATCCCATAATTTTCATTTGTCTTTGTTTCTTTTTAAGGATTGTTCAAGTTTAGAAGAATATAACATTGCAGCAGCATTACTCCCTTTGACCAGTGCTTTCTATAGGGTAAGTCTCATTGGTCTATATAAACTTGTTATGATTTGTATGAGTGTATCCAGTTTGATTCATCATGGAACTAAATAAATCCTGTCCTCTTAATATACCTAAGACATAACCATGGTTATATTTATTATAACATTTATTGCATGCTATGTATAGGAAAAGTTACATGGAACACTAAATCATCTCCTAATGCAACACCTGCACCCATTTTACCCTGTTTTCTTTTTCCTTATAACACCTGAAATTGTATTATATATTTATTTGTTTACAAGTTTTTCCCTTGACCACAGAAAGTAAATTCCATGAGACTAGGATATTATCTCTTGTCTTTGCCACTATATCCTATTGTTACACAGTAAATAGTTATTAAATGAATGAATGAATGAATGACATTATTAGAGTTTAATGTAGTTGGCAATTTCTGTCAACCTTCTGAGAATTTTCTGGACTGTCCAAAGTGATTTTTAAAATTCTGTCATTATAACTTTAACACAAATATATTAGCTCTTACAGCAAACAAACCCAGCAAGTTCTCTTTATTGTCACATCCTATAAAGAACTAAATAACCGCATTCTGAACCATGCATTTAATACATCCTTCTGAAATGTGTAATAGGAAATATTAAATCTGTGGCAATAGAGTGACTCACTGTTGATCCATATGCAGAGTCAGCTTTATAAGGCAGTAAGTTAACAAGTTTGGCCAAATGCCATTCTGTTTTTCAGTATTATCAAACTTAATAATACCGTGCTATGTTCTAGAGGTGGGTTTACAGATATGATTGTTTTTGTCTTAGTTTTTTGGTTTGGTTTTCAGGTAAATCAGTCAAGGCCCAATGGACAGCCAGAAACTTATCAGTAATTCAAGCAGATAGCTTTTAATATAAGGAGCTATTAAGTAGTAATGATTAATTACTAAAAGATAAAGAGAATCTAAAGAATATAGGAATAGAATTTGGGGAGCATCTACCATCTCTAGAGCTCCAGAAGAGTACCTAAGAGACAAATAAACTTGGAAAGGGCCTCCTCACCTCTGAGCTGATTCACAGATCTTTTTGGAAAGGTATTACTGTGGCCAATGATGGCTTAGACATTCACTGAGGTACCACAGAGCAAGACTGACAAGCAGAAAACTGCCTGCCACAAGACATACTGGGAAACTACCTACTAGGATACTAGTGAAATTAAATAGAATGCCACCAGTCGGGATAGTACTAAAACTTCTTCAGTAGCAAACACCTGTAGGTGTCCCACATACCACTAATAGGTGATGCCACAGGAATAAAAAGGAAAAAGCACACCAGAACCAGGAAGAGAAGCCAGTTTCTACTGCAGTGTCCCTGTGCGCTTTTTACTGACAAAGCTTAACATCATGCCCAGTGACAAAGGAAATGTTTATAAGGCCCAGTTCTAAGATCAGAAAGAATAGAAAAGAGGGATGGCTTTGGAACAAAGAGTGCATTGATAATTGGTTCAGAAGAGTTAGGGAAGGCAGATCACACTGATTTTTAAATATTTTCGAAATATATATCTTACAGAAAATTATTTCTTGTGCAATGTGAATTTTTTTTATATTTATTTTTTCGCTGTAGTTGGACACAATATCTTTATTTATTTATTTATTTGTTTGTTTGTTTGTTTATTTATTTATTTTTATGTGCTGCTGAGGATCAAACCAGGGCCTCGCATGTGCTAGGCAAGCGCTCTAATGCTGAGTCATAATCCCAGCCCCATAGTGGATTTTTTAATTCAGGAAGTAGATATAAATTGCATTAATCTGGCCACAAATTGCAGATGAGCCATCCTCATAACTGTCTAGCCAGTATAAACTCTTGGGACTTGCACAGCATTACTTCAGAGAATGGTCTCAGTTGTTTCTTACTTTTAAAATATTTTAGTAACATACTCATTTTTTTTTTCAATGCAATAAAAGTTTATTGAGCATCTGGACATACAAAGTTACTATGCTGGGCAATATAATGGACAGCAACATAAATAAAACATTAATATGTCCTTAGGAACTTGTATTGTACTCTTTTTAAATTTTTTATTTGTTTTAATTAGTTATACATGACAGTAGAGTGCATTTATGCAATTGGATATATCATACATAGATGGGATATAATTTTATTTTTTTGAGTGTGCATCTTGCAGAATCATATTGGTCATGTAGTCACGAATATACATACAGTAATAATGTTTGTTTCATTCTACTATCTTTATCCCCACATCCCCTCTCCTTCCCTCCCATCACTTCCCTCTACCTAATCTAAGGTAATGCTATTCTTCCCTAATGCCCCCGGCCTTATTTTGAATTAGCATCTTCATGTAACTCCAACCATTTACTGGCAAATGCCATAATTTCACTCTTTTTTAAAGCTGAGTAATATTCCATTGAGTATATATACCACATTTTCTTTATCCATTCATCTATTGAGGGACACCTAGGTTGGTTCCATAGTCTAGCTATTGTGAATTGAGCTGCTATGAACAATGATGTGGCTGTATCACTATATATGCTGATTTTAAGTCCTTTGGGTATAAACCAAGGAGCTGGGTCAAATGGTGGTTCCATTCCCAGTTTTCTGAGGAATCTCCATACTGCTTTCCATATTGGCTGCACCAATTTGCAGTCCCACCAGCAATGTATGAGTGTGCCTTTTTCACCACATCCTTGCCAACATTTATTGTTGCCTGTATTCTTGATGATTGACATTCTGATAGGAATGAGATGAAATCTTAAGAATAGTTTTGATTTGCATTTCTCTAATTGCTAGAGATGTTGAACACTTACTCATATATTTGTTGATCACTTGTACTTGTTCTTTGTGAAGTGTCTGTTTAGTTCCTTAGCCCGTTTATTGATTGGGTTATTTGTGGGGGGTTTTTTGATGTTAAGTTTTTTTGAGTTCTTTATATATCCTAGAGATAAATGCTTTATCAGAGGTGCATGTGGTAAAGATTTTCTCCCAATCTGTAGTCTCTCTCCTCACATTATTAATTGTTTCCTTTGCTGAGAAGAAGCTTTTTAATTTGAATCCATTCCATTTATTGATTCTTGATTTTACTTCTTGAGTTTTAAGAGTCTTATTAAAGAAGTTGGATCCTAGGCTGACGTGGTAAAGATTTGAGCCTATTTTTTCTCCTATTAGATGCAGGATCTCTGTTCTAGTGCCTAAGTCTTTGATCCACTTTGAGTTGATTTTTGTGTGGTTGAGAGATAGAGGTTTCCTACATATGGATTTCCAGTTGTGCCAGCACCATTTGTTGAATAGGCTATCTTTTCTCCAGTGAATGTTTTTGTCACCCTTGTCTATTATGAGATAACTGTATTTATGTGGGTTTGTTTCATGTGTTCTCTATTCTGTACAATTGGTCTACATGTCGTATTTTGATACCAATATCATGCTGTTTTTGTTATTGTAGCTCTGTAGTATAGGTTAAGGTCTGGTATTGTGATGCCTATTGCTTCGCTTTTCTTGCTAATATTGCTTTAGCTATTCTGGATCTCTTATTTTTTCAAATAAATTTCATGATTGCTTTTTCTATTTCTATGAAGAATGTCATTGGGATTTTAATAGGAATTGCATTAAATCTGTATAATGCTTTTGGTATTATGGCCATTTTGACAGTATTAATTCTGCCTATCCAAGAGCATGGGAGATGGTTTCATTTTCTGAGGTTTTCTTCAATTTCTTTCTTTAGAGTTCTGTAGTTTTCATTATAGAGGTCTTTCACCTCTTTTGTTTGATTGATTCCCAGGTATTTTATTTATTTATTTATTTGCAGCTATTGTAAATGGAGTAGTTTTCCTAATTTCTCTTTCAGTGAATTCACCACTGATATATAGGAATGTGTTTGATTTATGGGTATTGATTTCGTATCCTGCTATAAGATGAAGAAGGAAATATCACAACAGACATGTCTGAAATACAGAAGATAATTAGAAACTATTTTGAAAATTTATACTCTAAAAAACAGAAAATATCATCAACAAATTTCTAGAGACATATGACCTACCCAAACTGAATGAGGAGGTCACACATGATTTGAACAAATCAATTTCAAGTAATGAAATAGAAAATGCCATCAAAAGCCTACCAACCAAGAAAAGCCCAGGACCAGATGGATTCTCAGCCGAGTTCTACAAGACTTTCAAAAAAGAATTAATACCAATACTCCTCAAAGTATTCCATGAAATAGAAAAGGAGGAAACCCTTCCAAACTCATTCTATGAGGCTAATATCACTTTTAGACTAAAACCAGACAAAGACACATCAAAGAAAGAAAACTTCAGACCAATATCCCTGATGAACATAGATGTAAAAATTCTCAATAAAATTCTGGCAAATCGAATACAAAAACATATTAAAAACATAGTGCACCACGATCAAGTGGGATTCATCCCAGGGCTACAGGGGGTTGGTTCAACATACAGAAATCAATAAATGTAATTCATCATATTAATAGTCTTAAAAACAAGAATCATATGATCATCTCAACAGATGAAGAAAAAGCATTTGACAAAATACAGCACACCTTCATGTTCAAAACACTAGAAAAACTAAGAATATACCTCAACATTGTAACAGCTATATATGTTAAACCCAAGGCCAGCATCATTCTAAATGGAGAAAAATTGAAAGCAATCCCACTAAAAACTGGAACAAGACAGGGATGCCCTCTTTCACCACTTCTATTCAACATCATCCTTAAAACTCTAATCAGGGCAATTAGACAAAACGAAGAAACTAAAGGGATACAAACAGGTTAAGAAGAACTCAAACTATCACTATTTGCTTATGATATAATTCTATATCTAGAAGATCCAAAAAATTCTACCAGAAAACTTGATACTCTTTTTTAATTACAGCAAATTATTTTTTAAAAAAATCAAACTAGTTGAGAGGAAATGCTTTCAGTTTTTCTCCATTCAGTATATGGCTTTGAGTTTGTCATCTATAGCCTTTATGGTATTGAGGTAAGTTTCTTCTATCTGTAGTTTCTACAGTGTTTTTAACTTGACTGGGTGCTGAATTTTGTCAAAGGCTTTTTCTGCATCTGCTAAGATGATCATGTGATTTTTGTCCTTTATTTTTGTCCTTGTGATGAATTACATCTATTGATTTACATATATGGAACCAACCTTGTATCCCTAGAATGAATCCAACTTGGTTATGGTGTACATTCTTCTTAATGTGTTTTTAAATGCTGTTTGCTACTATTTTATTAAGAATTTTTTTAGCTATGCTCAACGAGGACATTGGTCTGTAGTTTTCTTTCCTTGGCATGTCTTTATCTGGTTTTGTTATCAGAGTTATACTGATATTGAATGAATTTGACTGTTCCTTACCTTTCTGTTTCATGGGATAATTTGAGGAGAGTTGGTGTTAGTTATTTAAAGTTCTGGTAGAACTCAGCCAAGAATCCATCTGGTCCTCGGCTTTTCTTTGTGGGAAGGCATTTTATTACTGCTTCGTATTATTTTATTATTGCTTGGTATTGGTATGTTTGGGTTTTCTATATTCTCATGATTCAATTTGGGTAGGTCATATGTGTTTAGGAATTTATCAATATCTTCTAGATTTTCCAGTTTATTGGCTTGTAAGTTTTCAAAATAGCCACAGTGCCACAAACCAGATGGACATTTTCTTAAATATACATGGTTAGGAAATTCAGGTATAGAAAAATACAAAATGCAAAGCAAAACTCCCTTTCCTAGCACTAACCCATCTCCTCTAAATAGTCAGTTTCCTTTGGGGAATGGAAGGAGTTATAAGTTATTGCATATACAGATAAAAACTGTTCTTTTTTTTAAAGGAAAGGATTAAACCATTGACACTATTTTTTCATCTTGTTTTTTTTTAATGTGTGTGTGTGTGTGTGTGTATTTTAGTTGTAGTAGGACACAATACCTTTATTTACTTTTTTACGTGATGCTGAAGATGAAACCCAGCGCCTCGCATGTGTTAGGCTAGCGCTGTACCACTGAGTCACAACCGCAGCCCCTCACCTTGTTTTTTTATTCAGTTAGGAGTACATACTGGAGATACTTCCACAATAATACATAGACTTGTTTTTATTGTTTTGTGTTTTGCAGTGCTAGGCCTTGTACATGCTAGACAAGCACTCTACCACTGAATTACATTCCCATCCCTACTCAATTGTTTTTAATAATTGTATATATTTTTTCTTTTTGCAGTTCTGGTGTATACATACTTACTATTCTTGTAAAAGTAGTATATTTCATTGGCCCAAACAAAAAGTGATACTTATCTTTTAGAGCTCTACTTAGTATAAAAGTATCCAAGAATTTCCATTTGTAACATTACCTATCTTAGCTCCTTAGGAATCGGAAGTACAATAACCATCCACAGATTTAGGGGGTTTTTTTCCCCCCTAGATTGAAAATTAACAGTTCCTTTTCACTTTTCTTCAGTTTTAGTAAGTTATGTGTAATTCATGCTAACTTAACTCTTATGAAGGCTTCTTTGGCAGTGGTACCTTATTAATAGCTTTAAGAGTTTAAACTGTAGTATTTTCACATGAAAAATAATATCTTTTATATTTATACATGCTTATTTTTACATTGTTCTTTAATTTCCAATTTAGCAAACATTTATTAGATCTGCCAAGCCTTGGTCTGTGCCTGATGCAGAGTCACAGTTCAGTAACGTGCTTCTTACCCTCAAGAAGCACACCAATGGCCTCTCTATCCATTAATCAGCTATTAACAGTAGGGGATCATTTACAAATGAATAACATTGGGCTACTCTTTTTTTTAGGTCATTTTTCTTTAAATATTGTTAAATTAAGAGCCAGAGTATGTCTAAATATTACATTTTAGAAGAAAAAAATTATAAAACCCAATAGGGCAGGATAGAACGAAACTAAGATACATTACATCAGGTAATATAGATGAAGTTTCCTGATATCTATGAAATTATGACAAATCCCTCCCATTACTTTTTTGAGGCACATCTGTTGGTTATTGATATTCAAAATGACTCCCAGGAGAGCTAATATTCTCCTTTGATACTATCATTATAATTTATTTTTACTCTGGGAAGAAAAATAAATACCTTATTTACCTTAAATTCAAGCACCCTGAAGTGAAACCTTCACAAATTCCAAAGATCTCCCATGTGTACATAGCACTTTGAAGAAGTTTTGTTGCTCAAAATAGACCCTTACTTAAGAATGACAGTATTATTCAGGGAATAATTCTCAGTAAAAACAGATTTTTCTTCAGAATTCTCACTTCATTCAGCGTGTTAAAACTTCCTTTCCAATATTCAGATATTTGAAAGACTTGTTTTTATTAACAGATTTATGAAGTATAATTTACATACCATAAAATTCACCCATTTTAAGTGTACATGTCATGATTTTAGTATACTTACAGACTAGTACAACTACCACCATAATCTGATTGTAGACATTTCTGTCATTCCCCCAAAAAACCCTCCTCATGCCCCTTTATAGTCACTTCCCATTCCCAGGCAACATAATCTGCTTTCTGACTTTATAAATTTGCCTTTAGGACTATTTCATATAAATGGAATAATATATGTTCTTAGGTGTTCTTAGGGGTCTGGCTTCTTTCACTACGCATAATGGTTGTGAGATTCACCCATGTTGTTAGGTGATTTCTTTAGGACTCTTAAATAAAAATTAACATACCCAGAACATTAAACCTTCTATATTATTTGAAGCATATCTAATTCAGTATGTAATACATAGTTAATCTTCTTGTTACATTTTATGTAAAGCATGATTTCTCAGTATGAATAAATATAAATTTTACATTTCTATCTAAGTGATTTTATCGTTCTTTAATTTCTTTATTGCTCAATTTAATTTCAGCTTATACATTCTAAAAGAGTATACACTAGCTAGTCCAAGTGCAAATAAAATTTTTAGGCCTTTATGTTATTTTCATTTCAAAATATTAATAGCTCAAGGCAAGTAAATTCAGTGGGTATGATAGAAAAATCTTTCAAAAGTTATTTGTATAAAACTAACTTACCTAAATTTGGTGTCAACATACCTTGTATACAATCAGAGATATGATAAATCGTGGTATAAAGGTGTATTAAGAATTGTAATGCAAAAAAAACAAAAACTAACTTACGTAATCAGTCAGAAAAGCAGAAAGTAAATGTTAAATAAAGCATGAAGAGCCACCAAATCACATAAGCAGTGATCTTTCTGCCACCACCAAACTCTGCCAGTAATTCTTTCTCAAACTCCTGTCCCCCACAATGAATAAACTAAAAATCTGCCTTTTTTTTTTTCACATCAAAGCCTGTTGTTATTTCCATTTAAGTCTACCTATCTAATAGAACATGGTAGAAAACAGAGACCCAAAGGATAGTGATAGGAATAATAATGAGAACTAATATTTATTGAATTTTTACCATGTACCAGATGCTACATTTGACTTTGTAGTATCTAACCCACCTCAGTGAAGTGTTGTTCCTATTTTAAGGTAAAGGAAATATGGCTTAGGAAGAATCTGTACCACATAACTAGTAAGTGCCAGAGCCAAAACTTCTCTGTTCTGTGTAAACTGTTCTGTCTGATCCCAAAGCTTATGTTTTTGTTAGTTGTTTTTTTTTTTTAACTAAAATAGCTTTCCCCAGATGAATCCCAGTTAAATGCAGCATACCTTCAAGAAATTTTTTTTTGTTTTTTTGCCTGGAGATATTAAATTGGCATCACTCCTACCCTCTCATTTCCCCAGACATGTTCACATGTATATCCAGCAAGGATGCTTCAATTAAGCTTTGGTTTGGAGGGGGGCAAGGATGGGAAATGATGATTAATATGGATGATTTCAACAGTCATCACATAGTATTATTTATAAGTCTCCAGTTTCTACATATTTCTAACAGAAAACATACTAACTTTCAAAATGACACCAAATACATTTTTAAAATTTCTCAGATGATTTAGAAGTTACTTAAATACTGACCTTGCCTCTTAGCCATTAATATGGACCCTTGTCCTATTATACATATGACAGTTTGTAGGTAATTCTAGCTGCTGGAATTCAAATAACCCTGCCTTCTTGGTTTTATGATTGCTGCTAGAAGAAAAATCTTATAGTAATATGAAAAACAGATATTTTATTATTAATCATTTTTAATTAGCAAATCATAACAGAGGTTATTGAAAACCTACAAAATAAGAAAAGAACTTTGTTTTTCTCAGGCTTCTTGGCCTAGATAGATTGCATTTCCCATCATAGGTCTCAAAAGATTTCATTTTGGGCCAAAAGAAAGGGGAGAATGATAAAGGGTCTCAAATCTGATATAAAATTGAATATTAGGGGCTGGGGCTGGGGCTGTAGCCCAGTGGTAGAGTACTTGCCTAGCATGTGGAGGCACTGGATTTGATCCTTAGCACCACATAAAAATAAACAAGTAAAATAAAGGCATTCTGTCCATCTACAACTATAAAAAAATTTTTAATTGAATATTAATTTTTAAATAATGTATCAGAAAAACATCTGAGAGTAAAGACAGGCATCAATACTATCTGAATCTAAATTTGGCTTGGAAGAGATATTAATGTGTTTATTACAGCAGATGCCTCCAACACGGAAGAATTTTAGAATAGCAAGAGAATTAGTGTCTTGCTTTTATTTCCTCCCTGGTCTTTAGGTCAATTTAACATTCCTTCCTCCTCATCTTCCTCCTCCCTTTCAGCACAACTTCTCCTGTGTCTCTCAGTGTTTTTTTTTTTTTTTTTCAAGTTTTAAAACACTACTTTTTTTTTTAGTACTCCTGAAAAACCTCTGCCACTAAGAAACTGTGAATTATAATCAGTTCAGAACTACAGTTTTCTTAAGATTAGTTTATATTCACTGTTTAAACTAGTAATATAGACTAACTATGAGGTAATTTGCTTATTAACTTCAGAACAGATGCTAATTATTGTTTTTAGTGAATAAATAACAGTATTTTTAATTTTATTAAATTTATTGTTTTTATTAACATTGGTATTTATTAATTTTTAATTTAGAATATTTTTCTGAACTTTTGTAGTTCTTTCCCATGATGGTCAAATGTTTGGGAAATTTTGTTCATTTTTCTGAAAATGAAGCAACCTGCTATGATTCTGGTTCTTCCTCTGTTCCAAAAGAAATTTAGTACCATTCAGTTCCATAGACACTAAACTACTACCATGTCCCAGGTGTTAGGAATACAAAGGTGAACAAGTTGAGGTCTTCACCTTTGAAGAATACAGACACTTTCAAAAGAAGATAATTAATAAAATAAATTACAATATAAGTAATCTAAAACAGATATAATCTAAGCACCATAAGAATATATTAATTCCTGGTGAACTGAGAAACACAACAAAGAAGTAGTGAGATTTGTGCCCATGAAAAATGCATTTGTCTTATAATACTGAGGTAAAGAGTGAATGAAGAATAGGGATATATAAATATTATAGGTAGAGAAAAGACTATGAATCCCTTAATGGAAATTGTTATTGAAGATGGAGGCCTAAGGAAAGATAATCTATGGCCAGACTGTGAATAACCTTGTGTACCATAATAGGGAATTTAAATGTTGTATAAACAACAAGGATTTTACTTCTACTCTCTGTGATTAAAAAAAAAAAGGTTTAAATAAATCAATAGCACAAATAAGATGTGAAGGAAGATGTTTACTTATAAATGTAAAGTTACAGATTAGAAACTTGGAAAAAACCTGTAGACAAAAGGAAAAAAAGAGAGAATGAAACCAAATCAATAAATGGACAAAGAAATGGAACAAACACTTCTCAAAAGAAGAAATACAAATGGTTAACAAACACATGAAAAAATGTTCAACATCTGAGGGGCTATAGCTCAGTGGTAGAGCACTTGCCTATCATGCATGAGGCACTGGGTTTAATCCTCAGCACCACATAAAAATGAACAAATAAAATAAAGGCATTCTGTTCATCTGAACTACAAAAAAATTTTTTTTGAACTACACTGAAATTTCACTAACTCTGATCAGAATGCCAATTATCAAAACTACGAATAACAATAAATGTTGGAGAGGATGTGGGGAAAAGTGTACATTCATACATTATTGGTAGGACTACAAATTGGTGCAACCAATCTAGAAAGCAGTATGGAGATTCCTAAAAAAAATAGGAATGGAACCTTCATTTGACCCAGCTATCTCACTCCTCAGTATATATCCAAAGGATTTAAAATTAAAATTTTAATTTTACTCAGCCGCATCAATGTTTATGGCAGCATAATTCACAGTAGCTAAGTTATGGAGCCAACCTAGTTGCCCTTCAACAGATGATAGATAAAGAAATTGTGGTATATATATTCAATGGAGTGTTACTCAGCCATAAAGAAGAATGACTTTATGATATTTGCTGGTAAGTGGATGGATCTGGAGACTATCATGCTAAATAAGCCAATCCCCAAAACCAAAGATCATATGGTCTCTCTGATATGTGGAAACTAACCCACAATAAGGGGATGGGGAGGAAGAATAGAAGTTCAGTGGATTACACAAAGGGGAATGAAGGGAAAGCAGAAGGGCTAGGAAAAGGAAAGACGATGGAATGAATCTGACAATTTTCCTGTGTACACATATGAATATACAACAGTGAATCCCACCATCCTGTACATCCACAAGACTGTGGTCCTAATTAGAATTAAATATATTCCATGCTTGTATAATTATATCAAAATGGATTTGACTGTCATGTACAACTGAAAAAAAAAAGATATAGCACAAGAGAATCACATGCAAAAGATAAGTGAATTTGTAAAATTTCTACTTTGGAATAGTAATTAAAAGAAAATTGCTAATTTGAACAATCTTTTAGTAGATTGTTTAGTACCATTAAAAGTCAACTGGTTGGGCTGGGATTGTGGCTCAGTGGTAGAGCGCTCACCTAGCATGTGCGAGGCCCTGGGTTCAATCCTCAGCACCATATAAAAATAAATAAAGATATTGTGAAAAAAATCAACTGGTCATTTATTTTGCAAGAAAACAGTGAGAAAAGAAATACAGTTATGACTAAAGCCAAGACTCTAATTTCTTCTATAGTAGCATGGAATTTGATTTACTCCATTGGTCCCTCCAGGTATATTTTCTTTTTAGGAGATAGATAAAGACAGATAAAAGGACTGTGTGTTTAACAAAAAAACACATACTCTCTTCTCCCTAATTCTGAGACAGTAGGAGGTGAGGGCAAAATTAGCACTGGAGGCCTCCCACTTGCTAAAAAGTTGAACACAAAGATAGGTGGTTGTCCTGCAAGGCTTGATTCCTTTCTGATTTTACTTCACTGTAGTGCACCCAGAATCCTGGATGCTGCTGCAGAAGGATTGAAGGGCAGAAGGATTTCTCGATGATCTAGAATCAAGAGACTTGTCTATATATGAACTTTAATCCTTTGGCCTGGATCTATAACTCTTAGCCCTACCCCCTGGTGCTTTTTAAAGACAAACAGATTCAAAGCTCCTATCAAACAACAGCTGGCACCAAAATTTTTGGGGTTAAGGCCTGGATACCAGTGTCTTAAAAGTTCCCCAGTTGTTGGAAATAGAAGTATTTAAGGATCTTGAAACCCTGAGAGTTTGTCTTTCATTTTTGTGTCAATGCTGATAATGTAATATAGTTTAATGACATGCTTCACTGGTGTAAACTGGTTATAAAGACAGTACTTTCTAGATGGGCAGTGGTGTGTGTGTGTGGAGATTTTAAGGTTCAAAAAATAACTTAGTACCTTTTTTGTTTTTCAGATCAATAAATTTAGAATTCTGAAAGATAGGTTAATGAAAATGAGGCTCTTTTCATTTTTTGCACCTGTTGATTCATATAAAAACTATTCATTTCTCTCTGTGTTCAGAACTCTTTGGAGACAAAATGAGGAACCTCAACATGAAAGATATGGCCTCTGCTTTTGAGGAATTTGTGATTTACTATATTAGAATTGAAGTAGGGAAAAATACTCAGAAAATGGAATAGTAAGGACTAAGGACATAGTTCCATGGTAGAGCAGTTGCCTACCATGCATGAGGCCCTGGGTTTGATTTCTTGTACTATAAAAAAATAATAATAATACCACCTATCATTGACTTAAGCACTTCCCAGGTACTTGGATGGTGTACTAAGTTCTTTACATGTACTAGTGCATTTAATCCTCACAATCATTACCTTGAGAGGTAGTCTGAGTTCAGAACCCATACTCTTGCCAGTGAATCCATATAGCTAGTGAAAAATAATCAAATGGTTGGGTTTTTTTATTCTTTTTTAGTCATATATGATAGTAGAGTCTATTTTGACATATTTATACAGACATGGAATATATCTTATTCTAATTAAGATCCCAGTCTTGTGGATATGGGTGATATTGAGATTCACTGTGGTGTATTCATATATATATATACATAGGAAAGTCATGTTACATTCATCTACTTCAACCAGTCATCAGTGGAAGGGTACCTAGGTTGGCTCTATAGCTTAGCTATTGTGAATTGTGCTGCTATAAACATCGGTGTGCCTGAGTCACTATAATATGTTGATTTTAAATACACACACACACACACACACACACACACACACACTGAGGAAAGGGATAACTGGGTCAAATGGTGCTTTCATTCCTGTTCTTTTGAGGAATCTCCATACTGTTTTCCAGAGAGGTTTCACCAATTTGCAGTCCCACTGATAATGTGTGAGTGTACCCTTTTCCCCGTATCCTCTCTAACATTTATTGTTAACTTGTATTCTTTACAATTGCCACCAGGTGGTTGGTATATATATGATTGTAGATTGACACAATACATTTATTTATTTATTTTTATGTGGTGCTGAGGATAGAACCCAGTGTTTCACAAGTGCTCTGACAACCTCGGCCCTAAATGGTTGTTTTTAAACCACTAAGTTTTGGCTGTATTTTTACACATCAGTAGATAAATACAAATGCTAGCATATAGTTAGGTGCAATGGAAGTATTAGCTAATATCATTATTGGCATTATGTAGATCTTTGAAGCCAGGTTGTGAAGTTCATATATGATCAATAGGGAGCTATTATAGGTAATTGGCCAAGACAACCAACATTGTAATTTTTATTAACTTTGTAATGGAGTCCAGCTTAAAGAAATTATTGATCAGTACAAGAAAATTTAATTTTCAAGCCCTGTATTCAGAAAAACAGAACATCATATACAGAAGTGCTAATCAATGATCCCATGCTAAATTACTTTACATATTACAAATATCTATGGAAGTTATGCATAGATAACTTCTGTGGCTCAGAATATTATATCATTATTTATAATTATTGTGTCATTATTCATAATTTTTCCTCAATGTTATAATCAAATTTTACTAGCTTCATCCCAATACCTGTGAATTTCATAGGAATTTTTCTATAAAATAACAATAAAAGTAACAATTCAAAATACTCAAAGTTAACAAATAGTGAATAGATTTGCTTTTATTCCAACAGGCCCTAGGATACTTTTTCTGAAATAGTCTCTGGCTTCTGTTTGCATTTTTGCTATCTCTCAAGTTAAAGAGACATTTGTATTAAACCAGAATTCTTGTCTATTTGCTAAGTAATTGATTTCCCAATTGCATCTTTGATGGCTTGACTCACTGTGTTGTAAAGATCTGTGGTATTACAAGGAAGGCTGTGGAAAAACAACACATTTTTGCTTTGTTATTTTCCTTACAAAAACAAGTTCATTTGTTTAATTGGGGGAGGTGGGAAGAATTGTATAAACTATACTTGACCAGATCAAAATCTGTTCTCTTTTCCATCCAAGAAAATTAACTAAGGCTGACATCTGGATGTGCCCCATGCCAAAGTGTTTTCATGAGAAATCAGCCCAACAGGAGTGTTATTTAAATCCTCTAGAAATATTGATTTTAAATTAATAAACTAAAATTTTATAGCATAACTCTATAGTTAAAAGCAACAAGATGCTATGTAACAATGAGTAGTTTACTTATTCTTTCATAAATAATCGGTTTAAGTAGTCATATCAATGTTTTAAACTTTGTATGTGAGAGTACATTTTAGAATTACCAGCCAGCCCCCAGAATAGTGCTAAATACCATTTGTACTCCAAAAAATGCTCACAGTTGTAGGGTAATTTATCCTTAGGTGCCAGTGCTTTGCCAAGAACCTTTTGTCCACATGCAAATCTTATGTAAACATTGCTTCAATTCATTTATATCTTTTGTCATCTGGTGAAAAAATGAGATTCTAGATCCAAAAATACTTAAGGATTGCTTACAGTAATGCAACAGAAAGATAAAGGAACATTAGTCCCTTTGTGTTAATGATTGGCACATGTATTACCTTTAAAAATCACCATTGACCCCATGTTTTGTTTGTTTTTCTATAGCGAGTACTTGCTAAAGACTTCTGTAGACAGTAAAAGGGTTAAAGTACACATCTCTGCAAATGAATATAAATGAATTATAGACATTCCTTTTTCCTTACACTTAAATTTGAAAATCATACTTCTTGCAATTCAGGTCACTGATTAAAATGTCAAAAAGGGTAAAATTTTATAGAAGATCACTTGATACCTCCTTTTAGGGTAGCATCAATCTATTTAGTCAATAGATAGGAAAAATATGATGGAAAAGATAATTTGGAATCAAGTCACAGAATGCCTAAAATGTCATGTTAAGCAATTTAGACTAATATTATCCTCTTGTCACTAAGTAGTATACAATGAGCAGGACAGTGACATGATTGTATTTCAGAAATTTAAAGCAATACAGAAGAGGATTGGGAGGATTGAGAAGTTGTAGCAGCAGAGGCTCTTAGTAAGCTACCATAACAGACAAGTGCTAATGAGGGGGTTTAGGGAGAGACAACATCAGAGAGGTACAAAATGCCTAGAGAGTCCAAACAAATAATGCAAATAAGTCAAGCAGGCAAAGAAGAGTAGACATTACTACCTAAAGGGCAGTCACTGCTCAGCTGTAGCAGTTGTTAACAATACAAGAACGTTGTTACACATCTTTCAATTTTTCAAGAGAAATAGGAAATTTAGATTTTTATGTTAAATCTCTTCATTTGTAAAGGTTGGTTTCATTTTTTAAAATCCTATGCAGCCAAAATAAAACATATCTGCAGCCACCTGTAGCTAATAGGATGCCAGCTTTACAACCTCTAGCTTTTAGATTCTGGTTGTAAATTTCTATTGTACATTATAGTGGGAAGTCAGAAAGATGTGTATTTGAACTTTGACTTATCTCAGATCTTAAACAAATGTCTGAAATGAAGATAACTAAACATGAAATTATAAAGCACCCAGCTTAGTGAATGGCATATATAGTTGTACACAATATTTATTAAACAAAATACAGGACATGAATTCAAATACAAATTGAACCTCTGCTTTATCAGTCACTGGATATGCATTGAAGCGTAAGAAGCCTCAGAGCTTAGTCAAGGTCCTATAGTGGATAAATGGCAAGACTGTGTTGACTCAGGTTAACACTCTTAAATACTGCCCTATACTATGTTACCTGGCATTATATTCTGTCTCACAAGCTGTCTGCAACTCCAGCTACAGCTGGAAGCAAAAGTCTATTTAATAACTTTCACCCCCAGGGAAGGTAGAAGCAAAACCTTAATAAGTATACTTTCTGCTTAGCTTCCTCTCTGTTAAACAGCTTTTCCTATACTAACCCTAAAGTTATGATAGTAGCAAAAGTAATAAATAGCCCTTCACAGTGCTAAACATCTTGACCCAAATCAACAGTGGGCAAGAACTGTCTTTGGCAAGAAGTGAGCTCTAGTCCTATGGGTTTTTCTTTTTTCTTTTCTTTTTTTTTTTTTTTTCAAGTTTCCCTGCCTCCTTGGGGCCCCTCAAGGGTCCTCCTGGTCCATTACTGGGGAAGAGAGTCAAAAGGCATACTTGATTCTGTTGATTTTCAGTAGGCTTTTAATATTTTCATTTAGGGGAGGAACTTTCTGGCTTTAGGATAGAAATTAGAAACCTTTGGTGAGGTACAACCTGATAAAGTAGTTGAAAAGAAAAAAGAATATGCAAAACTTGCTGTCTTTATATTATCATTGTCCCATAAAGACATATTGCTGTCTTTATGGGTAACAAAAGTGAAGATAATAAACTACTATCCCTAAAGAGAACTTTATAGATTATTATTCTTATTTAATTTTGCTTATGCAGCACTGTTTCCTTTGTATTAATCAGCATTGTTAACATTTTTGAAAAGTCATAGACTTGATGGGGATTTGTGGAGGAGCTGCTAAATTACAGAAGAAAATGAATTATGTGGTACTATAAATATTACAGCAGAAAATGAATTATGTGGTACTATAAATACTCAATTCAGTGACTCAGCAAATTCCCTTTGTGTCTAAAGTACAAATATTTTGTATCTACTTCATGAGACCTGTTTTTAATTTCTGCACCTTTGTAGTTGTCCTTATTTGTCACTGTTATATTTTCACATTACATGAAAAATATAAAGAGAGAGCACTTTCAGAGGGAGGTTTAAGTTTGGGGGAAATGAAAGCAAAGGAAACCATGCTTTAATATGATGGTGGGGATTACCATGAAGAAGTCAAAGAACCATCTGGAATGTCTGTGAGAAATTTGTTGTTTTTATTATACTCTTGAGTGACCTTTCCAACTAATAAGATTAGATTTAGAATTGTAATTTTATAAGCAAACCTCTAGAAAATATATAACTAACCTTTTAGAATTTGACAAGCACTCTCTGTACCTCCAGTTCCTGGAAGGAGTAAAACGATTAAGGCACACATCTCTTAGAGTGGTCACTGATAAATTATAAAGATTTCCTGGACTGGGGCTGTAGCTCGGGAGTAGCATGCATGTTTAGCATGTATGAGGCCCTGGGTTTGATCCCCAGAACCACAAGTTTTTGCTTTGGTTTGTTTTTTTTTTTTTTAATCATTAAAAAAGGAAAAAAAGATTTCTTATTCTTTCACTTAAATTTGTAATCCAAGCCAATGATAAATATGTTTAAAAGGGCAGAATTTTGTAGCAGAACACTTGACATTTCCTATTAGGATACCAGTCTACTCAGCTGTTATTATACTTCCAATACAATATGTAAGTTATGTTAGGCAGATTTTCAGAGTTGATGCTGAGACATGCACAACATGGTCTCTATACTCAAAAGCTATTGAGCAACTACGTATACACAATTTTTTTTCATTTATTTATGTTTAACAGTTTTGCATTCAGCTTTTAAATCTAAAATATTGTTAACACTTCCATAAATATTTATTATCATCTCTTAATGACTATGCACAAAATAGAAACAGTATCAAAACTGGTACACAACACATTTTTTTTTCTTTTTTAATGGACACAATGCTTTTTTTTTTTTTTTTTTAATGTGCTGAGAACCATATCCAGTGCTTCACACATGCTAGACAAATGCTCTACCCTGAGCTACAACCCCAGCCCAACAACACTTTTTTTTTCTATAAAACAATAGAGTATTACTTATTTAAAAAAAAAAAAAAAAAACAAAACCTCTGTACCTTGGTGATTTTTGTTTTAATACAAATATTAATATTCATTATTACATTGGCAACTAAAAGCTGTTAAATGCCATTTTATCTTGTATTATCCTGAGAAAGGTTGTAACATTGCATTTGCATTTCAGCACATTCTTGAGCAAACAGAGTCCTAAAAGTAGTACAAAATAGAATGTAATAATTGTTATAGGCGTATAGACAGAGATATACATAAGATACTGTTTTACTCTGCTTGGACTACCATAACAAAATACTATAGCTGGGTGGCTGAAACAACAAAAATTTATGTTCTCAGAGTTCTGGAAGCTAAAAGTCCAAGGTGAAGGTTCTAGCGATTTCTGTTTCTGGTGTGGTTTCCCTTTTTGGCTTATAGACAGCTGCCTTATTGCTATGCAAATTGGAAAGAGAGATTTAAAGTGGAAGAAACAACTTGACCAGTGTCATGGCAGTGAAGAAGCAGCTGCATTCAGCTGCATTTACCTGCATTTAGCTCTTTTACCTATAATATAATATCTGCATGATACAATAACTCAGGAAGTCAAGAAAGGAAGGATTGGACCATAGTACTTAGTATCTTATGAAACACTAATTTCTGGTTTCATTACTAATCTAATTATGTGGCCTTGGTTATGTTCCTTTACTTCTGTCTCTTCATCCCCATGCATCAATGAAAAAATAAATCAATTCTCTGATATTTCTTCTAAATCTGAGTCTATTCTTCAAAACAAGCAGCTGATTTAACAAGCATTATATGTTTGTGTGTGCCTGCATATTTTCACTTTTGTGCCCTCACCAGCAGATGTGCAACTTCAATAAATGTTTGATGGTAGGCAGAAAAATCTGCCACTTATGTAAGTTTCATTTAAACTCCTCCTACCATCCATGATTGGGAAACTTATTCGGCATATTCTAAGCACCCAAAATGGGTATCCCAGGGAAGAATGAACAAGTCAATTGAGGAAGTATATGACTTTCCCCTTCTTCACTGGCCCTCAAATTTTCTCCTGTTTTTGACTTTCAATTTCCCTCGTGACTTGACTGCTCCCTCTATGGAACCTTAATCTCAAAGCCTTCTTTCATGTTTAATTATGGACAACTGGTTAAAGTTATCACCAAGCACATAGTAATATTTGATTCTTAGTAAAAGTTAGACCTTAAATTATACAAATGAAACACAAATAGTAAACTTTCAAATATTAGTAAGTAGAAGAGCTGGAGCTGTAGAAGGGAGGGAGAGTTTGTGGCATTCCTAAAAGCCTTAGAAGTGGAAAATGATCCCCTAGAGCTTGAAAACCATTTCCAGTCCTAAAACAGTTTGATGTAGCATTACAGCCATTCGTTCTTAGCACTGGACCTGTCTTGGTTATTTTCAACTAGGTAATTACCACTGTTTGCCTATTTTCTAGAGTTCTAGGCATAATTGTTGGCTTACTCATACAAACACTTGGATAACTTTAACGTAGTCTTTATAAGTAGATAATTCTTCCCCCTGGAAAATGACTACTATGTGTACAGCTTATTCCTCATACTCAAGGCTCAGTTGTAATGAATCTTTCCAAAATAAATAAGAAGCAGTAGAATTAAAATTGAAGATATTGTCCTCAAAACAGGGACATATTTCTCAAGAAATATATTTTCTTTCCTCACTTTATAAAGTCAGCTTACGACAATACTAAGTCTTTCTTCTCAAAATAGATTGACTTACATCTGTCAGATGTACATGCCGATTAAGAAGGTGTATCTTCATAATAAACACGGGTTTAGGAGCTTAGGTGACTTACCTTATCTCAAGGCCCACTGCCCATATTTACTACTCTGTGGCCTCCACTTTGCATAGGCACCACCTCATTGAATCACACTGACTTGTCAGTCACTCACTCTCTCAAGGCACAGCTTCAAACTAAAACCTTTAAGAAAATGTAGCAACTGAAGTAACAGTTACAGCAAAAATGCACCCATGGTTGATGTGCCATGGATACAACCTGCAGTTGAGTCTTTATTTGGTCATTGATGAGAGTCTTAAGTTTCTGAGTCAAAACATCATGAAATTTGGAAAATTGGGCTTCAGGTTGTTATGATTTTGTTGTTTATGGGAAATCCTTTTAAGACCCTGCTTTTTGTAACAATTTTTTTAGGTCTATAGAAAAGTTGAGTAGATAAAATCTAAGGAAGGAAGAAATGTACTACCAAATTGTAATTCAATAGTACTGTGGTTTCTGTTTTTATCTAGTAAAAAGCAGGAAATAGTAAAGGGAATAGTAAAATAGTAAAGGGAATAGTAAAATAGTAATACAACCTGCAGGTTGTATCCATGGCACATCAACCATGTAAATAGTAAATAGTAAAATAGTAAAGGGAATCAGTTCATTCTTCTTCCTTTTACTATTATTTGTTTGGTAATAAAAATTCAAAATAAAAATCACTTAAAATCAGAGCTTGCTAATTATGTTTTTCCTCCAGATTCTTGTCATTAAAATAGTCTCTAAGATACTTAGAATATTTAAGTGTTAAAGTTTAATCAATGGTAACATATTAAATACAGTACATTTGGAGTTAGATGGTAATAGCCAGCTTTCTAGGTGCCTGTCTGCCTCACTGCCCATTAGATTCCTTAAACTATAAGCTGTTCCTCTACCCAGGCAGGTGTTTCTATTTTCCAAAGATATCCGTGATCTTTCTGATGTTGTACTATGTCCTTGTACAACTGTTATTGCCCCCAATACGTCTATGAGCCCTTGGCTGTTTCTACTATCTACTAAATATATATTAAGTGTTATATACTGTGCTGAGAGTTTTATTTATTGGTTTTCCCATCTTCATAAGGCAGAACTACTCTGAAATGAAGTTAGCACAGTACAATGTAATCTTAGTTTTGCCTTCATAGTATGTCTTCTAAATTGTCAGACTGTGTTGAAAGATTACACCTACTATTTGTGACTTTATGCTAATTTTTTCTGTACTAATCCATTTTCTTTAAACTTTTTTGACAAACTACATAAATTATTTTTTAATGATTACTTCTGCTCACTGAAAAGACTCCCTAAGTTCTAAAAAGGCCATTTTTTGTACTTAGAGGAATCCAAGAATCTTTGGCATCACCAAAGTCATTTTTAGGGTACCTTATTTATTTATTTGTCTGTTTATTGGTACTCAGAATTGAGCCCAGGAACACTTAACACTGAGCCACATCTCCAGCTCTTTTTATGTTTTATTCTGAGACAGGGTCTCACAAAGTTGCTTAGGGCCTTGAATCATCCTCCTGCCCCAGCCTCTGAATCACTGGGATTACAGGCATATGTCACCATACTCAAGGTGCCTAATTTATTATTTTAATCTAGAAACAGTTTTCAGTTCCATCAGCAGAGAAATAAGAGTTACTTTAGAATGTATGCTGTTTTAAATAAACATATAGCCTCTTTGTATTTGTTATTCCATCTCTGAAACTTCCCTTGCCAATGGGACTTAGGTATCAATCCCTCTTCCATACTTACTTGTTATCTCACTACCTTATTATGAATTTGCAACTCTCCCATTAACATCTAGTTGATAGTTTCCTTAGAAAATTGCCTTTGCTTCAAGAGGAATGATGTGCATACTAATGAACAAGGAGAAACAGGGGAGTTCATAACCCACTTGAATCAAATGTATGAAATATGATATGTCAAGAACTGTGTAATGTTTTGAACAACCAATAATAAAAATTTTTAAAAAAGAACATTCTTCTTCGAGAGGTAAATAATAAAGGTTATCTTATTTTCTGTTTAATTTTTATTCCATATATAATAATCTCATTTTAAAATATTATATGTATTATATATATGTTAATTTTAGAAATTAAAAAAAATTATAGCTTATCACAAAAATAGCAGTCCCTACTTCCAGAAATCTATCTACTTTCCAGGGACAACCATGTTGAACATGTTGAACTCTTTAGATATTTCTTTTGGTATTTGGGTTAGCATTTCTAACTAATAAGCTTTCACGGCTATTTCTTAATTTTACAATGTTAGACATTATGAAGTGACTTGAATTGTAAAGGTTTGGGTCTCTTACATTACCACCACATCTGCCCATCCTCTTACAAATTTCTCCCTCCTTTCATTCTACACAGTAACACATCCCACCTTGTCAGTCTGACATTAAGTCTGATTTCTACTCTTTTGTTTGTGACCCATTTTATCTCTATGCTCCCTTATAGAATTGCCCTTTATGGATTACATGTTCATAATGTCATGCCTTATGCATAACATTATGTAGGTATAACATCATTAGGTAGGCATTAGTTGGATCTTTCAAACTGAAAAATCTGTTACCTTAGGTTCTGCAAAATACTAATAAGAATATTCATTTATTTGATTATTTTCTCCTCTTAATTTTCTATGCTTCTCTTTAGAATTCCTACTAATTGGATACTAACTAGATTATTTTAGATTTATCCATGTTGTTCCATGTGTCAATAGTTCATTCCTTTTTATTATTGAATAATAATCCATTATATAGATATACCACAGTTTGGCAATCCATTAACCTGTTGGTAGAAATTTGAATTGTTTCCAGATTTTAGCTATTTCAAATGAGGGTACTATGAATAGTTATATACAAAATTTCTATAGATATGCATTTCACTTTTTCTTGGATAAATACCTGGAAATGGAATGGCTATATCTAATGATAGGTGTATGTTTAACTCCTTAAGAAATGGCCAACCTTTTCTCCAAAGAGCTAACATTTTCTATTCCTTCCAAAAGTATGAGACTTCTGGTTCCTCCACATCTTCATGTTAGTGTTTTAGCTATAGTTAATTTATCTTCATGTTAGTTTTAGCTATTCCAATAGACAGGAAGTAATATGTTGTTGTGATTTTCATTTGTATCTTCCTAATGACCAATAATAATGAGTTTCTTTGCAGGCGCTTATTTGCTATCCATATGTCATCTCTGGTGAAGTGTCTATTCATATATTTTGCCCATCTTTTTTAACTGGTTGGTTGTTTCTCTACTTGAGTTTTAAAAGTTTATTACATGGTTTGCATACAAGTTGTTTAATAAATATGAGATTTTCTATTATTATCCTAAAATAGTGTCTTTTTATTCTCAAGTTTCTTTAAAAAATCAGAAGTCTTTGCCTAGTCAGAGGTCATAAAGCTTGTTGTTGTTGTTGTTGTATTTTCTTCTAGAACTGTTACATTTGAGTCTGATTCTTTTTTGAGTTAATTTTCATATATGATATTATATATCACCAATGATCCAATTGTTCTGACACCATTGATTGCAATGATTATCCTTTCCCTCCTGAATTGCTTTTGCATCTTTGTCAAGATATTTGTCCATATACAGTGGCATCTATTTCTGAATTCTTTTTTTGTTGTTATTCCATTGATTTTTTTATATCAGTCTTAAGTATCATAGATTTATAATAAGTCATGAAACCAGATAATGTCAGCACTCTTTGTTTTCCTTTTTCAGAATGCTTTTGGCTATTCTCTGAACTTAGAGTTTCTGTGTGAATTGCAAAATGAGTTTTTCTATGTCTGTAAGGGCAAGAAGCTTGTGGGGTTTACATTGAATTTTTAGATTGATTTAGGGGAAATTAACAATTAAGCAACATTGAGTGTTTCAGTCCATGAATAAAATCAATCTCTCCATTTGTTTAGGTCTTTAGTTTCTTCCAACAGTACTTTAGAGTTTTTAGTGTCCACGTTTTGTCAGATTAACCTCTATAGTAATTAAATTTTTGATGCTATTGTTAATGTTATTATTTTTTAAAGATGGTATTTTCAAAATTTTTATTTTTATTTCTAGTTAAAGAAATATTTTTATATTATTCGAGTATCCCACAATCTTTTTAAATTCATCCTAGTACTTTTTTATAGATTTTGGCAGATTTTCTATGTGGACAATTTACATTACCTACAAAAACAGACAATTTTATTTCTTCCTTTCCAACATGGATACTTCGTATTTTTTTCTTGTCCTATTTCCCTGACTAGAACCCCTAGTACAATGTACAGTGTTGAGCAGACAGCAAGAATGGACATCCCTGTACTTTTTACAATCTCCATGGAAGATGTTAAGTCTTTCCTCATTAATTTAATGTTTAACTGTAGAATTTTCATAGATGCCTTTAAAGGTTGAGAAAATCTCTTATTATTTATAGATAACAAGAGTTTAGGAAGAATTTTGTTAAATACTTTTTCTGTATTTTGTTTGGTCAGTTTTTAAATGTCTTTTATTCCTAATTAACACATAATTGTACATAATTATAGGATACAAGTGTGACCTTCAAACCCTCTCTGCATTACTAAAATAGTCCTGTGATTTTTCTTTCTTAGTTGGGGCAGATTTTGTTAACTGATTTTGAATATTAAATCTGCCCAGCAGAACTTCCACTGTTGGTGGTAATGTAAATTAGTACAACCATGATGGACAATAGTATGTTGTTCCTCAGAAAACCAGAAATAGAACTACAGTTTGATCCAACCAATCCTACAACAGGTATACCTTGAAAAGAATTAAAATCAGTATGTCAAAGAAACATCTGCACTCACGGGTTTATTCCAGTATTGTTCCCAATGTCAAGATATGGAGTCAGTGTTGATGACTATCAACAGATGAGTAGATGAAGAAAGTGTCTTATATATACACAGTAAAATATTATTTGGTGAAAGAATGAAATTTTGTCATTTGCAGCAAATGCATTTGACTGGAGAACATTACTTTAAGTGAAATAAGCTAGACACAGAAAGACAAATACTGTGTTTTCTTTTTTTTTTTTTTTGTACCAGGGATTGAACACAAAGGTACTTAACCACTGAGCTACATCCCCAGCCCGTTTCATTTTTTATTTTGAGAAAAGTTCTCACTAATTTGCTTGGGGACTCACTAAATGGCTGAGGCTGGCTTTAAATTCCTGCCTCAGCCTCCCAAGCCACTGGGTCACAGGCATGTGCCACCACACCCAGCATATGTTTTAACTTCTGTGTGAAAGCTAAAAGGTTGACCTGAAAGAAGTAGAAATTAAAATAGTGGTCACCAGAACCTGGGAAGAGTGTGGAGGAGGTTGGAAGAAGAGGAGGACTTCAGTGAGTACAGGGGTGCAGCTGGATAGGTACAATAATTTTTAAAGGTCATAGCAGGATGACTATGGTTGACAACAATTAATTGAATATTTCTAGTAAGTAGAAAGGAGGATTTTGAGTGTTCCTAATACAAAGAAATGATAAATGCCTAAAGTGATATATATACCAGTAACCCTGACCCAATCATTACATAATAAGTACATACATTGAAATATCACACTGTACCTCATAAATATGCACAGTTCTCTCTCATATGTGGAAGTTAGAGATAAAAATATTTATAAAAGGGACTTCATGAAAATAGAAAGGAAACCAGTAGAATAGAGGAGGGGAGGGAACGAGGAAGAAACTTGAAAACTAAATTTATCAAATTATGTCACATGCCTGAATAATTATGTCACAGTAAATCCCCCTATTGTGTAGAATCTATTGTGTAGAATGCCCAATAAAAATATTTTTTTAAAAAAACCTGTCCTGCATTTCTAAGTTACACTTCACTTGGTTGTGATATATTATTTTAATATATTGCTACATTCAAGTTGCTAAAATTTTGTTTTGAATTTTTACATCTATGTTCATGAAGCATATTGGTCTATTTTTATAATATCATTTTCTTGTTTTAGTGCTAATTAGAAAAAGACTGCCTTTAGAGAATGAGTTGGGAAGTATTCTCTCCTCTTTAATTATTTGGAAGAATTTATATTGAATTGGTATTTTTTTTTCTTTTTTTTATTTGTTTGTTGAAAAGGTACTAGGGACTGAACTCAGGGGTGCTCTCCCATTGAACTATATCCCCAGCCCATTTTTTTGTTGTTTGTTTTGTTTTGTTGTTTGAGGCAGGGTCTTGCTAAGTTGCTCAGGCTGGTCTCAAACTTGTGATCCTCCTGCCTCAGGCTCCTGAGTAGGTACCTTTGCTACCACACCCAACTTTAATTTTCATTTTAATTGAGACAGTATTTGTACATCTTTATGGGGTACATTATGGTCATTATGTGGAAACATTGTATAATAATCATATCAAGGTAATAAGCATTTCCATTTCTTCAAAGATTAATCATTTTTATTTATTGATTTTCATATTCTACTTTTCTAGTAATTTTTAAATATATCATAGATTGCTTTAACAAATAGTTACCCTACTGTATTATAGAAAAACCAAAACTAATTCCTCCTTTCTGAATTTTCAGTGACCCTTATTGACTTTCTTTCTGTTCCCCATCCCCTTTTGTTGATTACATTCTCCTAATCAGGTCTTTTATCCTCCTAGTTTATAGTACAATCCTAAACACAATTATTAATTTTTATCTCTTACCATGTGGGATATAATTCTTATATTCCTGTATAGATAATAGACACTTTGTAGACAAGAATCTTATGGTGCATGACATTAAGAAAATGAAAATCACAAGTCTCCACTTATGAGTAGATTTAGAGGTGGATTGTTTCTAAATGTAGGTTTAAAAATAGCTTAAATTAAATCAAATATATTTTTTAATTCTTGAGTTCATTAAAAATATTAATTTAAGAAAAACAAAACTAATGCTTCTCCATTGTGGTAAAAAAATAATATATAATTCATTGTTTGTAACTTCTTATTGGTAGTAAAATCAAAGGCAAAAAGAATATGTCAAATGACACTGCTAGAATGTTTCCACCAGACTAGTGGAAACTCAGTAGGACAAATGATCCTGTTTCTTCAGAAAATAAAGTACAAGTGGGAAAAGAATCTATAGAATAAAACTGATCTTCGGGATAAACAAACTAATGTTATAATGTAGCTTTATTTAGATCCTATCTAAATTGAACAAACTGATTGTAAAAATAACAACCAAAAAAATAGAGGAGAATTACATTTATAAAGCAACTGCAAATTTGAACACTAAGTCAATATTTAATATAAAAGAATTCTTGTTAATTTTTTAAAAAGTGTATTGCAAAATAAATCTACATGAATAATTTCTTACTGGAAAAGTAACCCCAAAATGCTTAGAGGTACACATAACAATGGTAATTATCATATTTGGGGAGCCCCCCTCTCAAGTACTTCCAGGCCCTATTAAGTGGTACCAAAACACTAGTTTAGTTAGCCAGGCATGGCACACACCTGTAATCCCAGAGGCTCGGGAGGTTGAGGCAGGAGGATCATGAATTCAAAGCTAGCCTCAGCAACTTAGCAAGGTCCAATGCAATTTAGTGAGACCCTGTCCCAAAATTAAAATATAAAAAGAACTGTGGATATGACTCCATGATTAAGCACCCTGGGTTTAATCTCCAGTACCCACCCACCCCCAAAAAAGTTGATAGTTGACTTGTATCATAATATTCATTTACCATTATTTATTATGGTCAAAAGCTAGAAACAAGCCAACTGAAAACAAGGAAAAACTATATATTCATACAGTGAAATCCCATACTGTAGTTTCATTGTACAGTAGTCCAAAACTAGACTCTAGCCAAACTGTCTGGGTTTGAATTCCAGTTCTGGCTGTACCACTTTCTAGAAGTGTTCTATGAGCAGATTACTTAACTTCTTAGTGTCTCATCTTTAAAAAGCTGGGCTTGGTGGCTCAAGCCTATGGTTTCATCTACTTGGGAGGCTGGGGTGGGAGTATTACTTGAGACCCACAGGTTTGAAACCAGCCTAAGCAATACAGGAATATCTCATTACAAAAATAAAAACCAGGGGCTGGGGATGTGGCTCAAGGGGTAACTCGCTCACCTGGCAAGCACGGGGCGCTGGGTTCAATCCTCAGCACCACATAAAAATAAAATAAAGATGTTGTGTCCACCGAAAACTGAAAAATAAATGTTAAAAAGTTTTCTCTCTCTCTCCCTCTCTTCTCTCTCTCTCTCTCTCTCTCTCTCTCTCTCTCTCTCTCTCTCTCTTTCTCTCTCTCTCTAATAAAAAATAAATAAAAATAAAGACCAGAGGAAATAATAGTACTTATCTCAATGGGTCATAAGATTTCTGTAAGGTTTAAATGAGTTTATAAATATTGGTAGTAAAATCTCCACAAATTTAAGATAGTTTCTGCATTCTACATTATTCTTTAAGATCATCATGTATTTATGGAAGGAGTCCTGCTTTCCATCCTGAAATCTAGTGTCTCTCTGAGCCCCCCAAAAGGAAACTCAGGCCTGCGTGGCAAACATGTAGCCAGATAAGATTTATACAGGCGCTTTGTACTTACATCTAAACCTTTCCCTTGACAATCTATCTGGTCTCTCAGATGATTTCTGTCCATTTGTTTGGATTTTAATCTGGCCTGCTGTTTGGTGAAGCCCATAAGTTTATTCTCCACATCCTGCCCCATGCTGGGTTTCCTTTGAAAGCTTTGTAGAAAATGAATGGCATTCCTTAATCTAGTACTTTCAGGGCTATTTTTTCTAGATAAGGAAGGAAATCAACACATTCTTAAATATCTCATAAAACTGCATGACAAAATAGCACTTGTTTCTTTAGGACAGAATCATAAGAATTATTATGAAGTATAAAATAAATATTAGTGCCAGAATTGAAGGGAAAAGGAGATGTCATTTGACATCAGCATTCCCTACCACTACTCTCAGTATGAATTAAATCTCATCTTTGTATAAAATAAAATATCATGAAGCTAGCAATATATACCAGTTTGAAAAAACATCTTGGAAACATTTTTGCTTACAGCAAAAGAAGTGATTAAAATTGGGAGATAGTTTTGTCCATAGGTGCTTTTTTTCTCTATTTAAAAACACTATTATTTTGGCCAGATGTGGTGGCGCACGAGAGGCAAAGGCAGGAGGCAGGAGGCAGCAGCTCCGGAGGCGGAGGCAGGAGGATTGGGAGTTCAAAGCTAGCCTCAGCAATTTAGCGAGGCACTAAGCAACTCAGTGAGATCCTGTCTCTAATAAAATACAAAATAGGGCAAAGGATGTGGCTCAGTGGTAGAGTGCCCCTGAGTTCAATCCCTGGTACCAAAAAAGAAAGAAAAAAAAAAAACCTACTATTTTCACAGATTATACTGAATCAGAAACCCTAAAAAGTCTCATTTCATCTTTCCCTCCATAATTACATTACAATTTTGTTTTGTGGGGAAGTATCCTAATTTTTATATCTTACAGAATTTTTATATTCCAGTGTAATGGAAAATCATATTTCTGTTCCCATCTCATCAGGCGTTCTTGGACAAATCCATTCTTTATAGGGTTTCTCAAATGTGCAGTGAAGACATGCAATATTCAACTTTTGCAGTCTGCTTTGCAGCCCAACCAGACTGAAAAGTTCCATTTTTACAATTTCTGTCTGAGGGAATCTAGGTAGAATGAAGTGCTACTGCCCTCTGCTGGTCCTGAGAACACACCTGCCCATTCAGTGCAGTGGCCCTGCCCATTCTAACACAGGGCCCCAAAGTCCTTGCCCACAGTTTAACAAACAGCAGGAAGTCACAAAGAAAGGCAGATTTCATGTTTGGGAAAATAATAATATTTTTAGCATCTGGAAAATAGTGATTTCTTGTACATATATCAGATACCATAGCCACTCATGACTGTCTTGCCACTGAAAGTATTTATCCTATAATCATTTCACCTGGCTATAATCCTCATCTAGTAAACAAGCTGTGGGTTCTGACCGTTTTGGATCACTGTTACTCTCTTTTGCACCATTTTTCTACTTGAAACATATAGAGTCCATAGGTTTACAGAAGCTTTTGCATATTCATTTTAGTTTTTGAATAAACAGGAAGATAATGTCAATGTATATGTGCCACAGATAGGGAGTATGCAGCATCAGTGAGGAAAATGCCAAAGGAGAAAAGAAGGGCTTCATTAGACTCTCAGAGTCCTGTAGAGCTTTGTCAATTTTTTATTAAGAGATTTATAATTAATAAGTTTTTTGATGTATGATTTTCCTTTAAAAAATAAACTGATAGGATCCTAAGGAAACTAATGAGGATTTGTTAAGAGCTCAGTTTTCCTGAGCTTGACTATATTAATGTAATTTCAGGACTCCAGAGCTTTTGGAGCTGCTATTCTGTACATTGTGCAATTCATCGGTATTAAAAGGTGCTGCTACCCAGGCTGGAGATATAGCTCTATAATGGAGAGTTTCCCTAGCATGTGCAAGGCTGTGGGTCCAGAGAAAGAAAGGAAGGAATTGAGGGAGGGAGGGAGGAGAAAAGAAAAGAAAGAAATAGTACTACCTCTGATTCTTCTTATGGGAAAGGCAGTTAAGAATTATGTTTTTATCTTATTTGAACTTCTTGTCTTTAAAATCTTTTTCAGAGTAGGCCTATGCAATGCTACTAAAGCAATGGTCAGTTCTTAGAGTGAAGGACTAAACTGTGAGTGGTAGTCCACATCTCAAGTATCTTCGTGCTGATGTGTAAGGAACGTGTGACTTGCTGTTGTGGCTTCTGCTTATACACTTTCAGCACCAAACATTTGTCCATGATTTTCCATGGGTAGATAGTAGCTGTTCCTCAAGCACTTTGGTCTCAGGGAACTGCTGAATTTTGCTTCATGGTCATCCCTATTTACAGATAAATAACAGGGAGAATAGGGGTGGAAGTTCACCTCAGCAACACTACAAAGAGCCTCTGAGAAGCAAAACCACAGTTACCTTGCTTCCAATTATACAAGTACTACTTTTTTAATTATTTTTGTTGTTGTTGTTTATATGTGGTGCTAAGAATGGAACCCAGTGCCTCACACACACTAGACAAGCACTCTACCACTGAGCTACAACACCAACCCCACAAGTACTACCTTTTTTTCCATTTTATTCTTTTTAATTTGGTTTAATTATAAATTAACAAATTACAGTTGCATATATTTATAGAGTGCAATTTAATGTAAGAATTTGTACATACAGTGGAATAATTAAATCAAGTAGTCAACATATCTATCTTCTAAAATGCTTATCATGTTTTGTGGCTGAGAACATTTAAAATATACTGTCTTAGTAATTTTGAAATGTACACTATATTCTTATTTACAGTATTCACCAAGCTGCACAATGTTATCTCAAAGGAAAATAATCTAACTCTTTTGGTCTAATTGGAGCTTTTTTTTATTCTAATCAGTTATATATGACAGCAGAATGCTCTTCAATTCATTTTACACAAATGGAGCACAATTTTTCACTTCTCTGGTTATACACAATGTAGGGTACCCCATTCCTGCAATCATGCATGTACCTAGGGTAATGATGTCTATCTCATTCCACCATCTTTCCTACTCCATGCCCACTCCCCTCCCCTCCCTTCCTCTTTGCCCAATCCAAAGTTCCTCCAATTGTCCCATCCCCCCCCCCATTATGTATTAGCATCCACTTATCAGAGAAAACATTCCACCTTTGGATTTGGGGGATTGGCTTACTTCTCTTAGCAGGATATTCTCCAACTCCATCCATTTGCCTGCAAATGCCATAATTTTAATGCCACTCTTTTAATGCTGAGTAATATTCCCTTGTATATATATACCACAGTTTTTTTAATCTATTCATCTATAGAAGGTCTTTTAAGTTGGTTGCACAGTTTGGCTATTGTGAATTGTGCTGCTATAAACATTGATGTGACTGTATCACTCTAGAATGCTATTTTTAAGTCCTTTGGGTATAGACCAAGGAGTGAGACAGTTGAGTCAAATGGTGGTTCCATTGCACGTTTTCCAAGGAATCTCCATACTGCTTTCCAGATTGGTTGCACCAATTTGTAGACCCGCCAGCAATGTATGAGTGTGCCTTTTCCCCCACACTCTCACCAACACTTATAATTGCTTATATTCTTGATAACTGCCATTCTGACTGGAGTGAGGTGAAATCTTAGAGTAGTTTTAATTTATATTTCTTTAATTACTAGAGATGTTGGACATCTTTTCATGTATTTGTTGATTGATTGTATATCTTCTTATAAGAAGTATCTGTTCAATTCCTTAGCCCATTTATTGATTGGGTGGGTTGTTTGTTTGTTTGTTTTGTGTTAAGTTTTTTGAGTTCTTTATATATCCTGGAGATTAATGCTCTATATGATGTGTGTGTAGTAAAAATTTGCTCCCATTCTATAGATTCTCTCTTGGCCTCATTGTTTCTTTCTTTAGCTAAGAAGCTTTTTAGTTTGAATTCATCCCATTTATTGGTTCTTGATTTTATTTCTTGCTCTTTAGGAGTCTTGTTAAGGAAGTTGGGGCCTAATCCCACATGATGAAGATTTGGGCCTACTTTTTCTTCTATTAGGTATAGGGTCTGTGGTCTAATTCTTAGGTCCTTGATCTACTTTGAGTTGAGTTTTGTGCATGGTCAGAGGGATTTAATTTCATTTTGTTACATATGAATTTCCAGTTTTCCCAGCACCATTTGTTGAAGAGGCTATCCTTTCTCTAATGTATATTTTTGGTGGCTTGGTCTGGTATGAGATAACTGTATTTATGTGGGTTTGTCTCTGTGACTTCTATTCTGTACCGTTGGTCTACCTGTCTATTTTGGTGCCAATACAATGCTGTTTTTGTTACTGTATCTTTGTAGTATAGTTTAAGGTCTGGTATTGTGATGCCTCCTGCTTCACTCTTATTGCTAAGGAATGCTTTTTCTATTCTGGGTCTCTTATTTTTCCAAATGAATTTCATGATTGCTTTTTCTTTTTCTATAAGGAATGATGTTGGAATTTTAAGTGATATCACATTGAATCTGTACAGCACTTTTGGTAGTGTAGCCATTTTGACAACATTAATTCTGCCTATCCAAGAGCATGGGAGATCTTTTCATCTTCTAAGGTCTTCTTCAATTTCTTTCTTTAGTGTTCTGTAGTTTTCGTTGTAGAGGTCTTTCACCTCTTTTGTTAAATTGATTCCCAACTGTTTTATTTTATGTGTTTTTTTGAGACTACTGTGAATGGAGTGGTTTTCCTAATTTCTGTTTAAGAGGATTCATCACTGATGTATAGAAATGCATTTGATTTATTGGTATTAATTTTATATCCTGCTACTTTGCTGAATTCATTTATTAATTCTAGAATTTTTCTGATGGAACTTTTTGGATCCTCTAAGTAGAGAATCATATCATCTGCAAATAGTGATTGTTTGAGTTCTTCTTTTCCTGTTCATATCTCTTTAATTTCTTTCATCTTTCTCTGCCTTTGATGTTAGGGCTCAGTTCCTATTCCAGCTTTAGTTTTAGTATACTCTATAACAAAAAGGAAATTAGCATATATTAAGCATATAATTTTTCCAAGTATTTTTTACATCTGCTATGTATATCTAAGTAGCAACCAACTTTTGCTACCTAATTGTTTTCTATAAAACATTAATAATAATCCTTAGTGTCTAACATCTCAGAAAAGAATTTTTTCAGTTGCTTCGAAAAAAAAAACTTTTCCAAAACTTTTAGTTTTACTCACAGAAAACAGATTCTAAAGAATAAAATGGATCCCCCCCCAAAAAAATGCCTATTGAAAATCTAGTCTGCTATTTTCTAAGAAATAATGATAAAAATTTTTTTCTAATTATTTATACACAGTACTGAGAATTGAACCCAGTGCCTTACACATGTGAAGCAAGCATTCTACCACTGAACCACAACCCTAGACCTGAATAAAAATTTTTGAAGCACCTTTAACTTTTAGAAGCGAAAGCAATAGCTATGGAAAGATAACTCAAATCATTTACTGAAATTTGCTCTTTTTTTTTTTTTTTTTTTTGGTACTGGGGATTTAAACCCAGGGGCACCTAACCATTGAGCTACATCTTCAGCCCTCTTTTTAAAAATATTTTTTATAGAAAGAGTACTTCCAAATTCATTCTATGAGTCCAATATCACCCTGATTCCAAAATAGAAAACTTCAATTGAGAACGTAGTGGGCTAGAGTGAGCAGTAGTGAGAGAATAATTCCGTGAGCCACGAATTCAAGATTTGCCCTCATTCTGTGTGTAAAACTAAACTCATATCTCACTTAGTGAAGTTTAAAAAAAAAAAAAAAAGTTCTCTAAAACCCAGTAGAAGAAATTTTAAAGTTTCTAGAGTTCTATGTTTAGGTTGTGATAGATTTTATTATATGTCCTAATTATAATAACAATTTTATAGTGCCTACTGTGCATGCACGATACATTTGTAGGTTTCATATATTCGCTATGTAATATCTTTGATTTTTAACTGTTACTAAATGCCCATTTTGATAGGTTAAGTAGGTAAACTGAGACCCTTAAAAATTTGATAACAAGCTCAAGTTTGCCAGTTCCTAATCAATAGGATGCTGATTGCTAAACCTTTAGAGAAATCCTTTGACAATCTCTCCAGTTGACTGTGGCACCTGTGAACTTCTGAACTGTTACAACTCTTGCAACCACATGGTGATAAATATTGTGTGTTCTTACAGAAACTAGCCCCTGGAGTCAGCCAGTTTGCCTACACCTGTGTGCAGGACCACCCCATTTGGACAAATCAGCAGTTTTGGGAGACAACTTTTTATAATGCAGTGCAAGAACAGGTTCGCTCCCTGTATCTCTCAGCAAAGGAAGACAATCATGCCTTACATCTGAAGCAAAAGGTGAGAGAAAAGAAGGGTACTTATATGAGGCTAGAATTCTGATATTTAAGAATACTTACACAGATATTCCAAAACTAGTCATTTCCTACTACTGTATTTTGGGTTTACTTTAGATACCCTGTGGTATCTTCTTTTTTGTTGATTTTGGCATATTTTTCCATAATAACTTCCCTACAATCATCTTAATCATATTTTAATAAATAAGAATTCTTTGGAAACAATTATAGGAAAGTGAAAAGAAAGAACAAACCTAAAGTATAACTCTGTGCAACTTGCTTTCTTGAAGAAATGTCAAATTAAATTTAATTTATTCTAGGCTTGTGGTCCAGTGGCAGAGTGCTTCCCTAGCATTTGCAAAAGTCCTGGGCTTGATCCCAAGCACCACAAAAGAAAGGGAGGAGGTGAGATGGCAGCAAAGAAGAAAATAGTTAATTTACTCTAAAATATATGTAAAATTAAATATGCCAGCAATAAATTTAGGTCTTCTGTTAGGAATATTTTGTATGTTTCTGTATATCCCAATAGCATATAATTTTTTCAAGAACAAATTAAAAAAATTGTTTTTAATTTGAAAAAGTAGTTTAAATAGTTTGAAATTTTAAAATTTACTAGCTTTCTGGTATCATACAAGTCATGTTACCTCTGTGTAACTTATTTTCTCATTCATAAAATTAATAAATATGATTATTGTAAGATTTCAGTATTTAGTACTTGTTAAAACTCATTGAAGAGTACCTGGCACATAGTAAATAATAAGTGGTTTTATTTGTTTATTTGTGGTACTAGGGGTCAAATTTAGGACCTCATGCACATGCTAGTCAAACACTGTACCATTGAAGTACATCTCCAGCTCTAAAAAATAAGCATTAGAAGTTATCATCCTCATGAATTTGAACTTAAAGCAGCCTAAAAATTAACTAATTATCAATTTTGATTCACTTAAGAGTAATTTTTAGTTCTACTTGCTGGGCAAGTACATCACTGCTGATCCTTTCCATCATTTTCCATTTTAAATTAGCTTTATACAATATAAAATAAATTTTTTTTGGTATTTTAACAGACCCTACCAGTAGTATTCAAATATTTCTGTGCCTTATATTACTTTATTTATAGTATTTGTCAATTATTTAATATAAGAACAAACAGCATTGACATTTGCCTGGTATGCCACATTGTTCTTCACGACCTGTAAGGTGCTATTCAAATGTCAATCACTGTTGTTATCACTTAACTCTTCAGCCAACTAGGAATACCCTCTTAAAAATCCTACTGTTAGGACTAGGATATAGCTGCAGTGTGTGCCTAGCATGCACAAGGTCTTGGGTTCAATCCCCAGCACACATCACACACCAGAAAAAATCCTACTTTCACCTACCAACTCATGTGTATAATAATGTTTGACTCCCACAATTACCAGGAAATCTAGCTATATTTTCTGTGACCTTAGTTAATCTATCATCATCTCCCAAAGAGCAGAAGAAGAAACATAATCATACTATTAGCAAATGTTACTGGAAGAACTGTGAGTCAAGAATTTATTGTAACTAGTAGCTTAAAAGAAATCAAGCCATAGAGATAAATAAATACAATGAAATTTTAGCAATGAGAAATATCCATCTTTGTTTTGCTTCTGCTGCCTAAGTCTGTTTCTGTGATTCTAAAGACTAGGTTTTGTTCTGTAGTAATTGTTATATTTTGTGTTTTCATTTCTGCTGCTATTGATATGTAATAGAAGGTGTTTTCTTAATTTTTAGACAATCAATTTTTTTGATTTTTAAATGTTTTCTTGATATTTTTGTCAAAAATAATGAATGCTGATAAAATATATAGAAACATATAGAATATTCCTAAGAGAAGACCTAGATTTAAAATATCATTCTGGTTTTTAAAGCTCATATGAAGTGATGGATGTTCTTCTTTGGCTTGTGTTGCTCTGTTTTCTAGGATAAGCTTCCTGATGACCAATATCAGGAGAAGACAGCAATGGACCTGGCAGCCGAGCAGCTACGCCTTTGGCCAACTCTGAGCAAATCAACTCAGCAGGAGCTAGTGCAACATGAGGAGAGCACTGTCTTTAGTCAGGCCATTCACTTTGCAAACCTCATGGTCAACTTGTTAGTTCCACTGGACACAAGTAAAAACAAGCTCCTGCGAGCATCAGCGCCTGGCGACTGGGAGAGTGGGAGCAACAGTATTGTCACAAACAGGTACTGGAAAGTAAAACCACAGAGACCCTCCTTCTGTTTTTTGGGGGGCCAGTCTTGGCTTAGCAAAAAGTATAAAGTATTTTGGACAAATATTATTGTTACTATTTCAAAAATTAACCATTTTCCCCCATCTTCAGCTCAGCTTTTCTCTACTGAAATACCTTTACTTCATTCTACTATTCTTAACCTTCTCCCACATACTCTTCTCTTCCATGATCTAATTTTCCTAAAGTTTTACCCACTACTGATCCAGCCCTTCAGTTAAATTCTGCTAAAGCAATTTATAGAAAGCAACCTGAAAAATTACTAGTAGCTCTTGCTTACCAAAGTGATTATTGGCTTCTCAGCCCTCCTTTACCTCATCTTATCTGTGGAATATATCTAATCATGTGCTCAACCATGCCTTCCTCTCTATTCTCTAGTGACTTCCCATACCGCTGAGAATAAAACCCAAAGTCTTTATCATGACCTGCAGGACCTAACAGGACCCTGATTATAGCTTTGACCTTCTTTCCTATCATTCTTCTATCAACCAGCCTGCTAATACTTGGTTTACCTACTCATACTAGTCCCAGATGCTCCAAGCCATAGTACTACCTTAGGGCCTTTGTACTTTTTATTTCCTCATACTTTCTCTGAAATAGCAACAAGAATCACACTCTTATTTAGGTATTAGATCAAATGTCATCTACCAAGAGACTCTCCTGACTTCCCTATCTCAAGTATCACCTCTAACATTCCATCTCCACATTGCTTTTATTATTCTTTCATGATATTTTCTACAACCTGATTTATTTTCTTGTATTTTCTTATTGCCTATCTCTTGTCTATTTTGTTCAATGCTATATCTCAGCTTCTTTGCAATATAGTAAATACTCATTAATATTTTGTTGAGCAGATGATTAAATGAATGAATAAGTGATCTAATCAACTAAGCAGTGATAAAATTCTACCCTTTTTTGATCTTCATTGCTAGATATTGCATCATCCTGGTGGTTCTTCTAGCTCTCCTAAATTCCTCTTCTCAGGCTCTTTCAGGCAGTTCCTCTTCTCTTTCCATTCTCAATCCTGCCATTGCTCTTCACATTCTGTTGGAAAGCTCACTCACAGTTCTAACTCTTTGGCCCTGAACTCTGAATCTTCCTATCCAGATAATTTCTTTTTTCCTCAAAAACATTTCAGAGGGCTGTGGTTGTGGCTCAGTGCTCACCTAGCACACATAAGGCTCTAGGTTCAATGCTTAGCACCACATAAAAATAAAATAAAGGTATTATGTCCACCTACAACTAAAATATATATATTTAAACACACACACACACACACACACACACACACACACACACACACACTTCAGAATTTCTGCTCTCCCAGGCTAGACAGTGTGGATCCAGAATTTACATATACAGTCATCTGCTCAGACCTCTTATTTCATCTTGTAAGGTTCTAGTTCATCCTTTGGTTATTTTATGTGAACAACCTAGCTTAGGCCTTATTACTTCAAGCCATAATTATTATAATAATCTCTTAGTTGTTTCATTTTTTTCCTTCTTCTCCTTCAGTATTTATCTCATTGTTTCATTCCTCTCTTTCTGTAATTACTACCACAAGAATCTTCCTGAAATGATGCTTCCACATTCCTTTACTGTTCATAATCTTACAGATTATTTTATCAATTCTGGACTCACCTGCTTGATTTTTAAGATCTTCCTTAGTGTGTACCAGCTTTATCTCTCAGTGCTATTCAAGTTTATCTCCACTATGACTGTCAATAACTGTATTTTCCTTTTTCTTTGAAGATGTCATTAGATGATCATGATCTTTCAAAGTCTGCATAGTGAGTAGCTAAGGCATCTAAGTTCTTTAATGGCTTGGGATAATGTGATGGCCATATTCTCTAAGCTTTACTTTAATAGTTTTCAACTGATGTAGTTGGTTTTGGAAGAAAGAAGTGAGTAGGTTAGAACAGACAAATGAGTCTTTTCTGTGATTAATAGTCAATTTGTTGAATAGTGGGAGATGAAATAATTAACAAGGTCATGGATTGAGCTTTCATATCTGCTTCATTTCAAGTTTGTTCCCCTTTCTTGCATGATTTTTTTGCATACAGAAGAATAGTGGTTTCAGAGTGGCCCAACGGGTTGTGACTCACTCAGAGAAGTGCCAGCAAAAGAAAGGGTCATAGAATAGTTTGGTTCTTCCTTATGAAAAAATATGCAAGTTGCTAAAAGAAGTTCTTTTACTCATCCTTCTAGGGTACATGTTCCCCAGTTGCCAAAGATAGCCACATTACTTTGTCTGGTTCTGTGTAGTAATTAACTTAAGAGAACAAGTTATTTTGGAAGATTCAGGCAATAGATAGTAACTGAGACAGTTCTCTGTTAATTTTTTTTGTGGTTCCTGAGTTCTTTTTTTGGAGAGTCACAGAAGGTATTCCCTACAGAAACAAATCTGGGTCCAAAGGGTAATGCTAGACAGTAGTTTCCAAAGATAGGCAAGTAGAACATCATGTTTTACTACTGTCTTTTATATAGAAGTCATGGAGTTGAGTGAACCCCTTCCTACTTCTAGCAAGTTTCAGTTGCTCTGTAAATCAACTTATATAGTTGTCATTTGTTGCATTTGAGTACTGACCATGACTTCTGCCTTTGATTTTCCTAGTATTGCAGGAAGTGTAGCTGAGAGCTATGATACAGAGAGTGGGTTTGAAGATTCGGAGAACAATGATATTGCCAACTCTGTTGTGCGGTTCATTACTCGATTTATTGACAAGGTTTGTACAGAAAGTGGAGTTACTCAGGATCACATCAAGAGCCTTCATTGCATGATACCAGGTAATCACTTTGCAAATATTAAAAATTAAGAATTAGATAATTGAATTCAGGATATTACCTGTAATACCTGTCTACAAGTAATTTGGCCATGTTATTTATCTTCTGGTTTTTTAATATCTTTAAATTGTGATAACATATATATGAAGCATAAAATTTGCAATCTTAACCATTTTTTTAATTTTTTTTAGTTGTAGATGAACACAATGCCTTTATTTAGTTTATTTATTTTTATGTGGTGCTGAGGATTGAATCCAGTGCCTCACACATGCTAGGCAAATGCTCTACTGCTGAGCCACAGCCCCAACCTCTTAACCATTTTTAACTATATAATCCAGTGGCATTAATTGTGTTCACAATGTTGTGAAACCATCACCACTATTTCCAAACCTTTTTCATTACCCCAAGTAGACACGACAATAAACAACAACTTTCTGTTTCCCCACTCCCCAGTCCTCCATAATATCTAATTTACTTTCTATCTCCATGAATTTGTCAATTCTAGATATCTTCTATAAGTGGAATCATACAATATTTCAACCTTTGTGTCTGGCTTATTTCATTTATTTAATGAATTTTGTTGATTTAACATTTTCAAGATTTGCGCATATATCAGAACTTCCATCCCCTTTTAATGGCTACATGATATTCTATTTATGGATTTGCCAAATTTGTTTACCCATGAATATTCACATACAAGTATCTTGTAGGACTTGTTTTCAATTCTTTGGAGTATCCACTTTTGAATAGAATTTCGGGGTCACATGGTAGTTCTGTTTAACTTTTGAGGAACCACCAAACTTTGATTAGTTTTAAATTCGAAAATAGCTTTGATTGGTCTTTATTCCACTTGTGCGCTCTTTCATTTTGAATACTCTGACTCATCCTAGGAATTGTAGCTATGCATATTGAGACCCTAGAAGCAGTGCATCGGGAAAGTAGAAGACTTCCACCTATACAGAAGGTAATTATTCCAGACTACATGCCTTCAGAGTGTAGCATCTCTTCTCAAAATCTGCAGCAATAGTTGTGTTCCATAAATTACCTTCTCCAAACCTCTTACAAATGCAATTCTGGTGATACATTAACTCTCAGAGGAGTTTGTCATGTAGAACCTTATAAAAAGGATAAAGAAGGAATAGTATCCTTTCTTGGATTCAACAAAAGAACACTAGTAACCTCTTTTGAATCTTTATAAGGGCACAGAATTATGAATAATCCTAACTTCCAAACCCAACCCAAGATTTTATGCCCTGCCTACTTCTCCCCTACCCACCTCCCTCCAAAAAAAAGAATTTAAGCAATTATCATAAAAGCAGTCAGTCCCCAAGTCTGGCTGTACATCACAAGCAGCTTGGAAGTCTATTAAAAATTCAGAGTCCTGAACTCAACTCAGCCTCCAGGAATCAGAGTACCCTGGGACATGGCCTGGAAATCTGTATTTTAACAAGTTTCCCAGATGATTATTTTGCAATTAGCTTGATACTAATCTGAGGACTAGGGTTCAGGACCTTCTTGCCTATGAAACAGAACTATTAAAAATAAATTTGAAGAGAGAAGACAGATAGGAAAAATAATTGTATCAGAAAATTCAGACACGATACTCATTAGTAGTTACATTTACATTTATATTTAGCTTTAAGCCTCCTAGAGCCAGCAAAAAGCATAGTATTGTTTTATATAGTTTTTATCACTTAGTAAAATATAAACGTATTAGACATTTAGGAGAGATTTCTTTTTTCTGTGTTCTGATCTCTTCAGAGGAATGGAACATATAATTCCTCATAAAAAGGATACTGAGTCCAAGTTTCTCAAGGTGTATAAATGTTTATTATTTGGCCAAGAATAGGTCTTTTTTAAAACATCCGTGTGTGTGTGTGTGTGTGTGTGTGTATTTTTTTTTAAGTTGTAGATGGACACAATAACTTTATTTTATGTGGTGCTGAGGACAGAACCCAGCGCCTCAAATGTGCGAGGCAAGTGCTCTACCACTAAGCCACAACCCCAGCCCCTAAAACATCCATTTTTTAAATATTTGTTAAGTAATAATGCTCTTCGTATAAAATTTAAATGTGAAAGAAGCATACATTGTTCAAAGTGAAAGTCCCCCAGTCCTCCCTATCCTGTTCCTACCTCCACCATTAACCATTAAACTACTACCTTTAACAAGTTGGTTCATATTCTTATTTTTTTCTTTTCAAAAATGGGATTATAATATGCAACTGATTTGTAGCTTGCTTTTCTTAGTGTTACAGGGACTAGGGATGTAAATCAGTTGGTTGAGTGCTTGCCTAGAACATGCAAGGCTCTAAGTTTATTCCCCAGCACTACAAAAAACAAAAATAATGTATGTATTCTGGTCATCTTTATTTTAATACATAGAGATCTCTGTCATTTCTGTTAAGTAGAAAAATGATCCATTGAATGGGTCTGTCAAACTGTGACTTATTTCCCAGTGATTTTACTGTGAACAAGCAATGCTGGAAAGACTTGACAATTGGATACAGAAACTTAACTTCTGCCTCTTCCCAAATCTGTTTTCTCATTTGACTACGTAGGAAATCTGGTTCAAAGTTTTTAGGTCTGTACATAAAAAGATAACCTTGGTCTAAGTGTTAGAAAACTCTAAGATTTGTGTTTAAAATACTTTCACTGTTGTTAGCCCAAGATTCTTAGACCTGCTCTACTGCCAGGAGAAGAAATTGTATGTGAAGGTCTTAGAGTCCTGCTGGATCCTGATGGGAGAGAAGAAGCTACTGGAGGTCTTCTTGGAGGCCCTCAGCTCCTGCCAGCAGAAGGAGCCTTGTTCCTCACCACATACAGAATTCTCTTCAGAGGGACGCCCCATGACCAGCTAGGTATGACTCATACATTGTCAGATCATGTTTTTTGTTCATTTGTGTGATATTAGAGATTGAACCCAGGGCTTTGCATATGTTAGGCAACACTACCACTGAGCTACGTCCCCAGCCTGCTATCAGAACATGGATGTCTATGTGGCACAGTAGGTTTTCATTCTGTGCAGTGATTGCAGATCATTTCAAATCTAGAATAAGATTTTGGCCATACAAGTATTTTGAGAGGATGCTTTTGTCTGTCATAGTTAATGATAATTTAGGTAATAAATTTTTATTTGAAAAATAAAGGGTATCTTCTAACCAGTAAATCAAGGGTTCATTTTCTGAGGCAATTATAATTGATGGGGTGAGTATTATGACCTAGAAATATTTACAATATCTAGATTCTTAATGTGTACACTGCTGATTGGCCCCAGCTTTTTGACTCCTATGGTCAACTATAAAGCTGTGATCGTTTTTGTGGAAAGATGAACTAAACAACATAGGATTGTCTGGTACTCTCTAATCCACTTCAGTCTTATCCCATTTCAGTTACTCTTGCTTCCCTCTTAGCAGAAAACTTCTCTTCTACTCACGAAACTCTCATAACGTCTATTTCTATTTTCTACTACGCTATATAGCCTTTTCTATTAGAAAGGAATAGGAAGATCTCTCCATAATTAATCTACATTATCTTCTTTAAAATCACTGTAGTCTCTACATAAAATTTCTTATATATTTAAAAAATTAGTGAATTGACTTTCGTTGATGATAATTTGGTGGTTCTCAACCTTAGCTGTTTATTTGAAAAAAAAAATTACCAATTTCTAAGACTGGGGATGTAGTACTTGCTCAACACGTGTGAAGCCCTGAGTTAAATCCCCAGCATCCGCCCCCACCCCAAAAAAATATATATATATGTATACATATATGTGTGTGTGTGTGTGTATTTGTAGGCCCAACCCTCCAACAATTAAAGAGTAGAAATGGAGAGACTGCAGGTATTCTTCTGTTAGTTTTTGTTATTCTTGTTGTTATTGTTTTGGGGTTTTTGTTTGTTTCTTTCTTTGTTTGTTTGTTTTGTGGTTCTAGAAATTGAACCATGGTCCTTTACCACTTAGCTATATTCCCATACCTTTTTATTTCTTTGATTTTGAGACAGAGTCTTCCTAAGTTGCTAAGGCCAGCCTAAAACTTCGAATTCTCCTGAGTAGATGGGATTATAGGCATGTGCCACCACCTAGAATATCTATGTATTTCTTAATCCTCACAAGTGATTGTGATAAATATTGAGGATTGAGAACCCTTTTGTGTTAAATGGCCACTAAAATTTCTTCTTTGTTTGAAATTATTCATTCAGTAGCATTTGATGAGCATGCAATACATATGTACTGTATATTTTGTTGCAATGAAATTCAGACATAAAAAATGTGGAGTCATTAAAATCTTAATCACCCCTTTAAAGGCTCTGCCTTTATATACAGTCACATTCTGAAGTATTCAGAGTGTCAGAAAATGAATTTTGGAAATACACAGTTCAGCCTCTAATTGTATTACTGATTTATCCAACAATACTATAAGAGAGAGTCATTCCTTATTTTACCTCTGAAATGTACCCTTCTTTAAATCTTTACAGTTGCATTATTCCTAAGTTGGATAGAATCAAGATGGTTTAGTATAATGGTCATAAAAGATTATTTACCACATAATGAGCAAAAAGCTCATAAGGTTCAAAAAAGATAAGTCTATAGGAATATTTGTGCTTATTTTGAAAAAGTGAAAAATAAAGCAAAATTTCTTAGCCCTGTTGGCATGTTGCTGTTCATAAATTACATTTAAATGCAAACATATTTTTTAGATATTTTTATTAGTTGTTGATGGACTTTTATTTCATTAATTTATATATGGTGCTGAGAATTGAACCCAGTGCCTCATGCATTCTAGGCAAGCGCTCTACCACTGAGCCACAACCCCAGCCCACAAACATATTTTTTAAAAGAAACTAAATATTGAGTACAGATTGAGTATCCTATGTTTAACCTTTGAGTATAAGCTTCATATAAAAGGATAATCAGAGTTTTTCATTTTAAGGATTGACAGATCCAGGAAATGAGAAATTCTGATGATGATAATAAGTTTATGTTTATAAACCCAGAAGTGTGGCACACACCTATAATCCCAGTCACTGAGGAAACTGAGGCAGGAAGACTGCAAGTTAAATACCCTATCGCAAAATTTAAAAAGGTCTGGGGATGCAGCTTAGTGGTGAAGTGTACCTAGGGTCAATGCCTAGTGGTGGGGGTTGGGGCCAGGGGCAGTGGAGGACATTCAGGTTTTTAAGTCAAATAAACCTAGTTTAAATCTTATCCCTTCTTTCTTTCTAGCTGTGAGACCCTATTCATTATTCAGTACTGTTCTTGATAACGTTACCTATTCCTGTTCCACTGCTTATAATGCCCTCCTTCTTCCCCTCTACAAATTCAAATTCTACTCTCTATTCAAAGCTCACTTTCACTTCCACTTCTTACAAGAATCATTCTCTATTTATCTAGCATCCAAAAATCTTCTCCTTTTCTGAAATATTTCAATCCTTGAATAGTCGATTCCCTCAAACCTAGGAGCTAATCACACATTATTATATTCTGCATATGACTTTCCTCCTTTTAGGGAAGTAGAAGCTGTCCAAGGAGAATTTGTGAGTGCTACTTCTTTTCTAGGCCCTCATCTTCATAACCTAATAGTTGATATTTTCCTATTCTTGCTATAATATTTAAACTCCTAAAATTCTTAGGCTTAAATCTAATCTATCTTCCAAAGACATATATTCATAATATAGCAGCCTTTACCACATATTGAAACTTTAAAACCTGTTCTCTTTTACTTTATCCTTACAATAAATATCTTGGATGTCTTTTCAATAATTACAGATACTTAAAACTAACTGATCTTGTGTAACACATAATACATGGGGGAGATAGAAAGTATGAGCGCAGGCAGGTTGTGAAGGTTTTCCTCATTCTGGGAATATGTCTCAGGAGTAAATTACCATGCAATAAAATTTAGTGATATTCTCAAATCATGACATTTTCTCTTACTGCATTTCTGTACATTGTGCTCTGCAGAGACTCTAGACATGAACTATAAAGTGCTATTGCTGAGTCTGTGTCCTATCATCCTACAGTTGGTGAACAAACAGTTGTACGGAGCTTTCCCATTGCCTCTATCACTAAGGAGAAGAAGATCACAATGCAGAACCAGCTACAGCAGAACATGCAAGAAGGACTACAGATTACATCAGCATCTTTTCAGGTATAGTTCATACTCCTTGTCTGAAATGCTTGGAACAAGATGTGTTTCAGATTCTGGAAGGTTTTAGATTTGAGGATATTGACATGGCCTTTACCAACTGAGCATCCCTAATTCAAAAATATAAAATCTAAATCATTCTGAAATTGAAAACTTTTTGAGCATTGAAGTTTCAAATTTTGGAGTGGTTCAATTTCTTATTTATGGTTTACTTATGCTCAACCTATATTAATAAAAGAAACCATTCTTCAAGTATTTAAAAATTTTTTCTGAGTGGGCATGTTGGCATATGCCTGAAATCCCAGCAGCTCAGGAGGCTGAAGCAGGAGAATAGCAAGTTCAAAGCCAGCTTCAGCAACTTAGCAGACCCTGTCTCAAAATTTTAAAAAGGGCTATGGATGTGGTCAATGGTTTAAATGCCCTTGGGCTCAATCCCTGGTACTATATATATATATATATATATATATATATATATATATCAACCTAGTGATATTGTAGCTACTTTCTGAGGTCGTGGAGTCAGAATGTCTGGGAAAGTAAATCTTCAGATGACTAAACTCATGAATAGTTTCATCCTTCAATTCATGAGTCCCTGGCCAGCCTAGAGTATCAACAGATTATCAAATTTTAGTGTTCTTTGAAACTCAGACACATGAGGGCTCTTTTTCTCTGACAAGTTATATCTCAATTCTTTAGATAAAAATCAATTCCTCTAGCATCTGTTTCAGAAAGAAATGCCCTATGGCTGGCTCTTCTATGGAAGAGGTAAAACTTTTGAGAAGTATAACTTGGGCTAATGTACTGTTGGTACTAACTGCGTAATCCCTGATAAAGCAAGGGTTTTTTCCAGGGGACTCTGAACATACCAAAACATAGAACTACTGATAACAAACCAATTCCTAGAAGAAGCAATCTTTTCTTAGTTTTTCTTTTTTTTTCAAAGTTCACAATCTATATGTCTTTTGTTTTTCCTATTCTTCCTGCCTTGTCTTTGACTTTGCAGATTTCCAATGATTCCAATTCTTACCTCAATTCTTCTAGACAAGGAACCCTCCCCCGTACTTTCTATGCTCATCTCATGAACTGTGAAGCTGTTGATATTTAGACTCCAGACCTTCTTACATCACCAAGAGTACTGACTATCCCAGCTGCCAAAGAACACTATACAGAACAAAGAATAGACTGACTGTCTATTCTGGTTAAGATTATAGTCAAACTGATTTTTTTTCCCTAGATTTGATGTATCCCTAGGTACAAAGGGACATTATTAGGTCAAATTCCCTATCTAGAACCAGCAGTTAAAAAATTAAAAGGGCATGCTTGCTACTTCAGACATTACAAGTTTATTCCTCATCCCATGGTAGAAAAGGTAGTCTTAAAGAAACCCAGCTTCAAAAATCTGATTTTCCTTACCAGTTAACCATATATGACAAGGTAACTTTTCTGGGCCTTTTTTCACTTTCAAAATTAAAAGCCTGTATTGTACATTATCAAGAGTTCCTACAGTCTCCAAAGTCTTGCCATTTAGTTTTGTTATTTTTTTTTTCTGTATGTTTTGTTTTAGTAATTTGGGGGGTTAGTTGTCTGGAAATAGTGCTTCTGATATGTTTAATCTCTTTTGTCTCTAGTTGATTAAAGTAGCATTTGATGAAGAAGTCAGTCCGGAAGTAGTAGAGATCTTTAAGAAACAACTAATGAAGTTCCGTTATCCTCAGTCTATCTTTAGCACCTTCGCTTTTGCTGCTGGACAAACTACCCCACAAATAATTTTACCCAAACAGAAGGAAAAGAACACTTCCTTTCGGTAAGAAGAAAGACTGGTCTCTTAATTTCAACCCTCCGTAATTGATTGTCAGAGGAAGTACTTTATGTCCAGGTGTAAAATGATTGCTCTTTTTAATTTCTGTCAAGACCATTAGGCCAAGCTCAAGAAACTATGGAACAGCAGCATTGATAGGGGTAACAGGTTTGAAAATCTTAAAAACTATAAGAGGCTTTGACATCCATTGCTCATGATGCATTTTTATGACATGAAATTCTGTTTTCTCTTTTTTTCATATTAATCTTTAACTGCCTTTGAACAGCAGCCCTTGCATCTTTTATTAATATCCAGACTGAGTGGACAGTTTTGTTTTTTTGATCTAAAAACAGAAGTTTTTATTTTTCTTTTTTCTTTTTTTTTTTTTTTTTTGTAACTTTATTTTGAATAATTTCAAACTTACAGAAAATTGACAACAGTAATTCAAAGAATTCTTTACCCAGATTAGCCAGTGGTTTATGTTTTCATTATATTTATTCTGTGTGTGTGTGTGTGTGTGTGTGTGTGTGTGTACATTCATAAAATCACTTCAGGTGTAATTTAATGGGTGGTGGTGGTGGTAGTTTGGGGGGTTTTGTGTTTTGTTTTGATACTGGGGATTGAATCCAGGGGTTCTTTACCACTGAGCTATATACCCAGTCCCTTTTTATTTTGAAACAAGGGTTTGCTAAATTTCTGAAACTGGCCTCAATCTTGCAATCCTCCTGCCTCAACCTCCTGAGTCACTGAGATTATAGGCATATACCACAGTGCCCAGTTTAAGGATATTTTTTGAAAAATTTTTCCCAGCTAGGGTGACAACCTTTTTATTTTTTCATACTAAAGGCAATTCTTAAAATTTTTAAATTGCTGTATCTTTCTTAAAGCTGATAAAACAGCTACATACGTATGATTCATACATATTATATATATTATATACACACTCAATAGCTATATATTTATAACACATATTATATATAAATTTTTTAACCACTATGTTAACATACAAAATGCCCTTATCCTTGAACATCAATATACATTTTCTAAGAGAAAAAAATCATTATCTCAACCTAGATATAGTAAACAACCAAAAAATTTGTCCAGGTACAGTGACGCATACCTTTAATCCCAGCAACTCAGGAAGCTTCAGCAGAAGGATCATAAATTTGGGGCCGGACTCAGCAACTTAGACCCTTCTTAAAATAAAAAATGAAAAGAGCTGGGGATGTAGCTCAATGGTAGAGTGCCCCTAAGTTCAATCCCCTGCACTGCCCAAAAAACAAAAAAGGAAAGAAATGTAATTAATGTAAAACTTTTACCTAACACACAGTCTGTATCCAAGAGTGTAATGACTCTTCTTTATTGCTATTTTGTTTGTTTGATTGTTTTTGTTTTCTGATTCAGAATGCAATCTAGGATCAAGCATTGCATTTAATTGTCATATGAATCCTTATTTTCTGACAAAAATTTTTAGAAATCAATATTGAAATTTTCATCAATTTTAACTCTTAGAAAATAATAGTTGATTTAAAATTCCCTACCGTTAGTGATAAAATATAGAACCTGATTTTTTACTTCACTCACCATTAATAACTTAGAATATGGGCATCTGCTGGCACAAAATACATGTTAGAATGAGCTTTGCAGGCTTTTTGCCTGAAAGTTAAGTAGATTGGAGATATGGAAGATTTGAGGTTCCCAGCAGTATGTCATTTTCCCAAATGCATAACTAGCCACCAGTATTACATATTACCTGGTAAGTGAAGGGGACCATGGATGGCATGAACAGTTTTCTAAGGATTTATAACAGTAAGTAAAGCATTTTATCTCAGCATTGCAGGGTCACACAGACAATCCTGCCGATGATCTTTGTTATACTAGCTCTCAGTGAAAGAAGCAATGCTTGGCATAGTGTTTTAGAAATGCTATACAGGGGCTGGAGTTGTAACTCAGTGGAAGAGTGCTTGCCTAGCACATGTGAGGCACAGGGTTAAATTCTCAGCACCACAGATAAATAAATAAAATATAGATCCATCAACAACTAAAAAATATTTTTTAAAAAGAAATACTATACAAACTCAGAAATATGTGCATGTGTGTATATGTGTGTGTGTATATATATATATATGTATTATATGAGTTTCAGAAATATGTAACTGTATCAAGCCTGTTGTACCAGCTCAAGAGATATATAACAATTTAAAATTTTAAGAATTGAGCCAAGCATGGTGGCACATGCCTGTAATCCCAGCAGCTCAGGAGGCTGAGGCAGGAAGATCACAAGTTCAAAGCCAGCTTCAGCAACTTAGCAAGGCCCTAAGCAATTCTAAATAAAATACAAAAAATGGCTGGAGATGTAGCTCAATGGTTGAGTGCCTCTGAGTTCAATCCCTGGTACACGCCCCCTCAAAAAAATTGCCTGTGTGTATGAAACAAAAGCTCTAGCTGAAAAAAAAAAATTCAGAAATACCATTGAGTTTAGGTTATACCTGAAAAAAAATTGCAATACCAGTATTTTATGATTCCCAACAGTTATCTTAAGCATGTTTCATGTTTCATAATCTCCAGGTTTGCACTGCAGGTAACTAAAATGGTCTGGTAAATCTATTTGACAATAAAAGAATCCTTATCATTTTCACAGAACGACAAGAAAATACAAAAAAAGAATTCTTTATCAGAGAAGAACATAATCAAGAACAATCTTACTTAAAATCTTCTTCTCTATCTGATTAATGAGGAAATTGCTTCTTTAGTTAATTCACTAGAGTATAAATACTCTGGATTTTCTATCAGCAAGAAAGGGAAAGCTATTTGAATAAATAAAATATTTTTAGGTCCAAATAACTTACATCTTAGTTTCCCTCTAATTAAAGCTGATTCTGAAAAGAATATTCAAGTTTCTGTTTCTTTCTTTTCTCCTCTCAAAAGGGGAGCATTCTTATAAAGCCTACAGCTAATTTGAGGTAGGACATCACATGTACACACTTCAAGCATTTAGGAGATAAGTCATGGAGACAATCATGCTAAGTGAAATAAGTAAATCCCAAAAAACCAAAGGTTGAATATTTTCACTGGTATTTGGAAGCTGACCCACAATGGGTGGGGGGCAAAGTTCAGTAGATTACACAAAAGGGGAATTTAGGGAAGGAGGGGGGATAGGAAAAAGAAAGATAGTGGAATGAATCTGACATAATTTTTCTATTACATATATGAATATGCCACAGTGAGTCTCACTATCATGTACATCCATAAGAATGGGGTCCTAATTAGAAGAAGATATATTTCATGCTTGTATAATTACATCCAAATGGATTCTTCTGTCATTTATAATTAAAAATAACCAATCTTAAAAAAAAAAAAAAAAAGGAAAAGAAGCCCAAAGTGCTGCCAACTGTAATTGTCATATGACCTCAAAAAATGTCTTAATTGGCAGAGAAGGGGTCAGGTTGGCTTTCCAAGTAGGGAGACTTCTGCAAGCATAATTTTGTGGGACTTTGGTGGCATGGAGAATCAGAATGGGTTCAGGCTGTACTTAATCAAAAAAGGCTACCCCAGGGAGTTTAGATTTAGGTGATAAGCAGTTTTTTGCCTAAGTGTCCTCCTAATGACAGTGGAATTTTGTATGAAGTTTGTCTACTGCCACATCTAAAGAAGGAGAAGCTTAACAAAAGTATATATAATACAGTAGACTGTACGTATGGCTGTAGGAACAGAGAAGAAAAAATTTGAGCTATGTGGGTATCAAAACTATAAGTGTACCTTTATATTAAATTGACATTCTCCTTGATTTTATTACTTGTAGCACTTTCTCAAAAACAATTGTGAAAGGTGCCAAAAGGGCAGGGAAAATGACAATTGGGCGGCAGTATTTATTGAAGAGGAGGACAGGAACAATTGTGGAAGAGAGAGTAAATCGTCCTGGATGGAATGAAGAAGATGATGTATCTGGTATGTTAAAGAACCATTTTTCATGATTTAGTTTTTTTATTCTTATTTGAATAAGAAACGACAATGTAGTTGCACTTAACCTTTTTAATTTTTTTTAATTATTTTTTATTTGTTTTAACTAGTTATACATGACAGTAGAATGCACTTATATATTTTGATATACATATATGGTATATAATTTCTCATTTTTCTGGGTATACATATTATATAATCATATTGGTCATACAGTCACATATATACATAAAGTAATAATGTCTGTTTCATTCTACTATCTTTTTTATCCTCACATCCCCTGCCTTCCTCTTCTTTCACTTCCCCTCTACCTAATCTAAGGTAACACTATTCTTTTTTTTTTTGCCCTTATACATGTACTGTGTTTTTTGTTGTTGTTGTTGTTGTTGTTTTGTATTACAGTTCTTTTTTTCCCCTTATACCATCTCTTTTCTTTATTGATTTTATTATTTTTTTAAATATACAACAACAGTGGAATGCATTGCAATTCTTATTACACATATAGAGCACAATTTTTCGTATCTCTGTATGTAAAGTATGTTCACGCCAATTTATGGCATTATATATGTACTTTTTTTCATTACAATTCTTAAAAAACATATATACCACAATTTTTATATCTCTGTTTGTATATAAAGTATGTTGACACCCAATTCAAGTCTTCATACATGTATTTTGTATAATGATGTCCATCACATTCCACCATCCTTGCTAATCCTCTGCCCACTCCCTTTCCCTTCCACCCCTCTGCCCTATCTAGAATTTATCTATTCCTCCCATGCTTTCCCACCCTACCTCACTATGAGTCAACCTCCTTATATCAGAAAAAAACATTCAGCATTTGTTTTTTTAGCATTATATTCTCCAACACCATCCATTTATCTGCAAATTGCATGATTTTGTTCTTTTTTAATGCTTAGTAAAATTCCATCGAGTGTATATGCCACTTTTTTTTTGATCCATTCATTCACTGAAGGACATCTAGGTTGGCACCACAATTTAGCTATTGTGAATTGTGCTGCTATAAACATTGATGTGGCTATGTCCCTGTAGTATGCTGTTTTTAAGTCCTTTGGGTATAGTCCGAGGAGAAGAATAACCAGATCAAATGGTGGTTCTATACCCAGTTTTTCAAGGAATCTCCATACCTCTTTCCAAATTGGCTGCACCAATTTGCAGTCCCACCAGCAACATATGAGTGTGCCTTTTTCCCAACATCCTCGCCAACACTTATTGTTATTTGTCTTCATAATAGCTGCCATTCTGACTGGAGTGAAATGATATCTTAGAGTGGTTTTGATTTGCATTTCTCTGATTGCTAGAGATGATGAGCATTTTTTTATACATTTGTTGATTGATTGTATATCCTCTTCTGAGAAGTGTCTGTTCAGGTCCTTGGCCCATTTGTTGATTGGGTCATTTATTTTTTGGTGCTTAGCTTTTTGAGTTCTTTATATACCCTGGAGATTAGTGCTCTATCTGATGTGTGAGGGATAAAGATTTGCTCCCAGGATGTAGACTCTCTGTTCACCTCACAGATTGTTTCTTTTGCTGAGAAGACACTTTTTAGTTTGATTCCATCATATTTGTTGATTCTTGGTTTTAATTCTTGTACTATAGGAGTCTTATTAAGAAAATTGGGGCCTAATCACACATGATGAAGATTAGGGCCTACTTTTTCTTCTATTAGATGCAGATTCTCTGGTTTAATTCCTAGGTCCTTGATCCATTTTGAGTTAAGTTTTGTGTATGGTGAAAGATAGGGGTTTAATTTCATTTTGTTGCATATGGATTTTCAGTTTTCTCAGCACCATTTGTTGAAAATGCTATCTTTTCTCCAGTGAGTTTTTGGCACCTTTGTCTAATATAAGATAATTGTAATTTTGTGGGTTAGTTTCTGTCCTCTGTTCTGTACCATTGGTCTTCTAGCCTATTTTGGTGCCAATACCATGCTGTTTTTGTTACTGTTGCTCTGTAATATAGTTTAAGATCTGGTATAGAGATACCACCTGTTTCACTCTTCCTACTAAGGATTGCTTTAGCTATTCTGGGTCTCTTATTTTCCCAGATGAATTTCATGATTGCTTTTTCTATTTCTATGAAGAATGCCATTGGGATTTTGATCGGAATTGCATTAAATCTGTATAGTGCTTTTGGTAGTGTGGTCATTTTGATAATATTTATTCTGCCTATCCAAGAGCAAGGTAGATCTTTCCATCTTCTAAGGTCTTCTTTGATTTCTCTTTTAGGGTTCTATAGTTTTCATTGTAAAAATCTTTCACCTCTTTCATTAAGTTGATTCCTAAATATCTTATTTTTTTTTTTTGAGGTTATTATGAATGGGATAGTTTTCCTCATTTCCTTTTCAGAGAATTTGTCACTGATATACAGAAATGCCTTTGATTTATGGGTGTTGGTTTTATATCCTGCCACTTTGCTGAATTCATTTACTAGTTCTAGAAGTTTTCTGGTGGAGTTTTTTGGGTCTTTTAGTATAGAATCACATCATCAGCAAATAGTGCTAATTTAAGTTCTTCTTTTCCTATACACATCCCTTTGATTTCTTTTGTCTGTCTAATTGCTCTTGCCAGTGTTTCAAGAACTATGTTGAATAGAAGTGGTGAAAGAGGGCATCCCTGTCTTGTTCCAGTTTTTAGAGGGAATGCCTTCAATTTTTCTCCATATAAAATGATATTGGCCTGAGACTTAGCATAGATAGCCTTTCTGATGTTGAGATATGTTTCTGTCATCCTTAGTTTTTCTAGTGTTTTTAACATAAAGGGTGCTGTATTTTGTCAAATGCTTTTTCTGTGTCTATTGAGATGATCATATGGTTCTTATTTTTAACTCTATTGATGTGATGAATTACATTTATTGATTTCTGTATGTTGACTCAATCTTGCATCCCTAGAATGAATCCCACTTGATCATGGTGCACAATCTTTTTGATATGTTTTTGTATTCGATTTGCCAGAATTTTATTGAGAATTTTTGCATCTATATTCATTAGAGATGTTGGTCTGAAGTTTTCTTTCTTTGATGTGTCTTTGCCTGGTTTTGGGATCAGGATGATATTGGCCTCATAGAATGAGTTTGGAATTACTGCCTCTTTTTCTGTTTCCAGAAGTAAATTGAAGAGTATTGGTATTAGTTCTTCTTTAAAGGTCGTGTAGAAATCGGCTGTGTATCCATCCAGTCCTGGGCTTTTCTTGATTGGTAAGCTTCTGATGGCTTCTTCTATTTCCTCACTTGATATTGATCTGTTTAAGTTATGTATATCTTCCTGACTCAATCTGGGCAAATCGTATGACTTAAGAAATTTGTCGATGCCTTCAAAGTCTTCTATTTTATTGGAGTATAAGTTGTTTTCAAAATAATTTCTAATTATCCTCTGTATTTCTGTAGTGTCTGTTGTGATATTACCTTTTTCATCATGTATGCTGGTAATTTGAGTTCTCTCTCTCCTTCGTTAACATGGCTAAGGGTTTGTCAATTTTATTTATTTTTTTAAAGAACCAACTTTTTGTTTTGTCAATTTTTTTCAATTGTTTCTTTTGTTTTGATTTCATTGATTTCAGCTCTAATTTTAATTATTTCTTGCCTTCTACTGCTTTTGCTGTAGTTTGTTCTTTTTCTAGGGCTTTGAGATGTAGTGTGAGGTCATTTATTTGTTGACTTTTTCTTCTTTTAAGGAATGAACCCCATGCAACGAATTTACCTCTTAGGACTGCTTTCATAGTGTCCCAGAGATTTTCATATGTTTTGTCTATGTTCTTATTTACCTCTAGGAATTTTTTTAATCTCCTCCTTGATGTCTTCTGTAACCCATTTTTAATTCAGTAGCATATTGTTTAGTCTCCAGGTGATGCAGAAATTTTTATTTTTTATGTTGTCATTGATTTCTAATTTCATTCCATTATGATCTGATAAAATCATAGTAGTATATCTACTTTTTTGTATTTGCTAAGAGTTGCTTTGTGGCATAGTATATGGTCTATTTTAGAGAAGGATCCATGTGCTGCTGAGAAAAATGTGTATCCACTTGATACAGGTTGAAATATTCTATATATGTCAGTTAAGTCTAAGTTATTGATTACGTTATTGAGTTCTATAGTTTCTTTATTCAACTTTTGTTTGGAACATCTATCCAGTAGTGAAAGAGGTGTGTTAACATCACCCAAGATTATTGTGTTGTGGTCAATTTGACTCTTGAACTTGAGAAGAGTTTGTTTGATGAACGTAGCTGCACCATAGTTTGGGGCAAATATATTAATGATTGTTGTGTCTTGTTGGTGTATGGTTACCTTGAGCAGTATGTAATGTCCACCTTCATCCCTTTTGATTAACCTTGGCTTTAAGTCTATTTATTTGATGTGAGTATGGAAACCCCTACTTGCTTCCACAGTCCATGTGAATGGTATAATTTTTCCCAGCCTTTCACCTTCAGTATGTGTATGTCTTTTCCTATCAGATAAGTCTCCTGGAGGCAGCATATTGTTGGGTCTATTTTTTAATCAATCTGCTAGCCTATGTCTTTTGATTGGTGAGTTTAAGCCATTAACATTTAGAGTTATTATTGAGACATGGTTTGTATTTCCAGCCATATTTGTTTATTTTTGTTATTTTACTTGAATTGGTTTTCCTCTTTGATTAGTTTTTCCTTTAGTGTCCTACCTTCCTCTGCTGATTTTCATTGCTGTTTTTCATTTCCTCTTCATGAAATATTTTGCCAAGGATGTTTTGTAGTGCCAGTTTTCTAGCTATATAGTTTTCTTTTAACTTTTGTTTATCATGGAAGGTTTTTATTTCATCTTCAAATCTAAAGCTTAATTTTGCTGGATACAAGATTCTTGGTTGGCACCCATTATCTTTCAGAACTTATATATATATAGATATATATAGATATAGATATAGATATATAGATATATAGATAGATAGATATATATCTATATATCATATATATATGTGTGTGTGTGTGTGTGTGTGTGTGTGTGTGTGTTGTTCCAGGATCTTTTAGCTTTAAGGATCTGTGTTGAAAAATCTGCGGTTATCCTTGTTGATTTTCCCTTATACGTAATTTGATTCCTTATTCTTGTGGCTTTTTTTTTCCCTCTCTCTCCTTATTCTTTATGTTGAGCATTTTCATTATAATGTGCCTTGATGTGGGTCTGTTGTGATTTTGTACATTTCGGAGTCATGTAGACTTCTTGAATTTGGATTTCCAATTTATTCTTCATGTTTGGAAAGTTTTCTGATATTATTTCATTGAATAGTTTGTTTATTCCTTTGGTTTGGACCTCTGTGCCTTCCTCTATCCCAATAACTCTTAAATTTGGTCTTTTTATGTTATCCCATATTTCTTGAATGTTCTGCTCGTGGTTTCTTATCATTTTCACTGTGTGGGTCTATGTTCTTTTCAAGATTATTTACTTGATCTTCATTGTCTGATGTCCTATCTTCTAAGTGGTCTTCTCTGTGATACATTTCATTTTTAATTTGGTTTATTATTTCTTTCATTTCAAGGATTTCTGTTTGGATTTTTTGTATAACCTCTATCTCCCTGTTGAGGTGATCTTTTACATCTTGTATTGTTTGTGTAGCTCATTGTTAAAGTGATCTTTCACTGCCTGTGTTTGTTCTCTTATGTCTTCTTTGAGATCCCAAAACATTTTAACCATGTATATTTTGAAATCTTTCTCTGTCATTTTTTTCTACTATAGCTTCCAATTCTTCTAATGATGTGTTGTCTTGATTTGTTTGTGGTACTTTCTTCCCTTGTCTTTTCGTGTTGCTCATGTGTCTTCCAGCTCTGTGGATCTGGTGTATTATTGTTTTTACCCTATAGATTTGTAGTGCTCTTGTAGGGTTCCAAGATCTCTCCTTTGTGGGAAAGGACAGACCAATATCAACAATACATCACCTGCTCAAATGGCGATCCGATCTGATAGCCATGCCCACCACAAAATGGCGAGGAAGGTTTTCCAAGATGGAGTTGGTCTGCTTCCACTGCCGGGGTATCTGGTGATGTAGGGGGAGCTGGGCCATGACCTTGTGCTGTGGGTAGGTAGCAGCCAAGTGACCTGTGTGGGAGTGGCACACAGTCTGGATTTCTGCAGAGGTGCTGATAGGTGTTTCTACGTAGCTGCTCGTGAGCCGTGCGTGAGCTAGAACTGTGGACTTTGGGTCCGGAGTCTGGAGACGAGTTACTCAAGCTCAGAGGCTCTGATTTCTGCGCGGGTAATCACAGCCCTGGTGATTTCTGCAAAAATCCACTGGCCCCTGGAGATCCAATCTGGGAACTGCCCCCACCTAATATGGCCAGAATGTTGAGCCAAGATGGCAGCGGTCTGCTTTCAGCACTGGGGTGTCTGGTGAGGTTGGGGGAGCTGGGTGATGGCGTTGTACTGTGGGTAGGTAGCAGGTGAGTGACCTGCGGGGGAGCAGAGCGAAGTCTTGGCAATCTGCAGATGTGTTGATAGGTGATTCTGCTAAGGCGATCGTTGAGTCTTCCATGAACTAGAACTTCGAGTTTTGGGTCCTGCTCGAACACTGAGGCCCCAGAGTTCTGCGCGGGGTCACAACATGATTTCTACAGAGTAGTGTATAGGGGTCCTCTAACATTCTCAGAGATGCAGTATTCCGACTAGGTGAGATCTGGATCACAGAGCAACACAGGATGCTGCCTCCCTCAGGTCCACCATCTTGAAACTCTTGCACTTAACCTTTGATATACAAAAATCTAGATCTTATGAGAAGACTGAAAATACCAAGTTATCAGAACTGGAAAAAAATATAATCATTTTCCTCATATTCTGTTATTTAGATAATATTTTGTTAAATTATACTTCTTTACTAAATTTATACATTGACATTTTCATGTGGGTCTTATAAAAAGGAGTTAGAAGGAAACTCCGCTGCATAGAAAATTTGGGTACAGGGTACTCCACTGTGCTTTATTCTAACATAATAAGAATAAGGAAGAAAAGTATTGAATATTCAAAGTTAAAGACTGGGCTTTTGATAAAATATTTGTGAGTCCTCTTAATCAAAAGGGAGACCTAAGATGAAGAAATTCTTAGGTGATAATAAAAAATATCTGCTAAATATTTTAAAAAATTCACAGGCTGGGGCTGGGACTCAGTGGTAGAGCGCTTGCCTCGCACATGTGAGGCCCTGGGTTTGATCCTCAGCACCACGTATAAATAAAAATTTAAAAATAAAATAGATAAAAAATATTTTTAAAAAAAGAATATAGTTGAGGTAGCCAATATAATGCTTAGTTGGGAAAACAGAAGAAAGCCAGTAGCCAAATATCATATTGACTGATTTTTTTTTTCCTGTATAACCCAATATCTATATACTATGGAATTAATACTACAAAGAATCTGATCTAATGTGGGAGGGATGTCATTACATGATTTTCCTATCAAAATTTTAGATCCACTTAGTGATTATAAAATAACTACTACCTATAACAGTAACGACAACATTTTAAAAGAAACCTGGTTTTTAGGGAGAGCTCTGGCTAAAAGGTCTCCATTTCAGTTAACTGGGATAGAGAACTTATGTAGTTTTGTGTGTCTGAATGCATGCCCTCCCTATATGAGAAGGTGTGCTTACGTTCTTCCTCTGGGGGCAATGTAAAGATCCATCATTTCGTTACTAAAGTGACCATTTGATGGAACCCTGGCCTTCTCACAGTCATATGTAAATCCATAAAAAATTACTGTTGCCCATCCTGATGACTTTTCTAATTCAAAGATTTTATGATTTCATGGAACAAAAAACATTCTGTTAACTGGGCACAATGGTATGCACCTATAGTCCCAAACATTGAGGAGACCAAGACAGGAGGATGGTTCAGCCCAGGAGTTCAAGGTCAACATAGGCAATATAGTAAGACCCTATCTCTAAAAACAAAGAAATAAACAAAGAAGTATTATTCTATGATAATGATTCCATGAAAAAAACAAATTATGTAATGGTCTTTGCTCCTCTAAAAATTAAAGGCCAACATAAAACTAGCACTTGATTATCTTCCATTGCAAAGTTCACAGATTGAAACACAAAGTCTTATTTTTGCAGGGGAAGCTGTTGGTTTTCATCTTTTTTTATTTTTAATTTTAATGGAAGAAAGCCATCTCTTTTCTTTACACACTGGTACTTTGAGTATATTTCCATAACCTTCGAAAGTTTTATTTGACATCTCTCCCTTTAAAAACAAACAGAAAAGTAAAGTAGGATAGTTATTAACATGGATTTTTATCTTTTTTTTCTTTCTTTTTTTTTTTTAGAACATACAGTATCAGTTAGGAATATCTTTTGTTTTTAATCCTCCCTTAACATACTTGATTATTGAGTAAATTCTTTCACATCTAAAATCGTAAAGAGGTCTGTAACCATGATTGCAAAACTGTGAGGGAGTTTTTCATGTACACTACATCATCCAACGAAATAAAAAAATATTTTCAGAAAAGAACTATAACTTCTTTATACCACTCTAAGGGGGAAAAAAAAGTTCTTCCCTCTAGTGAGCTTCTGCTTACTCTAGAAATTTCTAATAAAATTTATGTTCTGAAAAGTAAACTGAAACCCAAATGATGAATTTAGGTAATGATCTTTCCTACTAAAGATAAACTTACTGACATGACAGTTAACTTCTGACAACATTTTGGTATTTTTATAGTCATATATAGAAATCACTGCAGTTTGGCATTAATGAGAAGATTGATTAAAAATAGAAAAATATTGGCAATTAATTCAGAATTATTATTTTTAGAAATTACTTAAGTGCTGTTATTCCTCTGACATTTTCTAGTTAACTGAATTACTACTATTCGTTTCTTGACTGTCCACTGCTATTTTAATTCATGTTTATTTATAATTCCTCATAGAAGTTACATGGTTTAATTTATGATATACATAATACCTAAGCTCTAATGTAAAGATTCTTTTCAAAATTAAGTTTGAATCCTAGCTGAGTGCAGTGGCAGCAATTTGGGAGGCTGAGGCAGGAGGATTGTGAGTTCAAAGCCGGCCTCAGCAACTTAGTGAGGCCCTAAGCAACTCAGTGAGACCATGTCTCAAAATAAAATACAAAAAAGGGCTGAAGATGTGGCTCAGTTAAGCACCACTGGTTCAATCCCAAGTACAAAAAAAAATTAATAATAATAATAAATTTTGAATTTTTTACTTTGAGTTAATTATTTCTTCAAACCCTGTTGTTGCCATTATAGTTTCAGATGATAGTGAACTCCCGACAAGTACCTTGAAGGCTTCGGAGAAGTCTACAATGGAACAGTTGGTGGAAAAAGCTTGTTTCAGAGACTATCAGCGTTTAGGTTTGGGAACCATAAGTGGCAGCTCCTCCCGATCAAAACCGGAGTATTTCCGAATCACTGCCTCCAACAGGATGTATTCACTGTGCCGGAGGTAAGTATCACAGGGCTCCAAAAAAAAAAACTTTCCTTTCTTCCTGTTTGAGTCATCAATGGGCTGTTTACATCCGTAATCCAGAGATAAATAAAAGTGCCAGAAAAGAGATATAAATATTTTAGAGATACTTTTTATGCAGAATGAAAAAGAATATCATTGGTATTCTTAAAACATGTGTATCACCAAAAAGTGCTGTGCTAGGTCAGACAGTGAAAGACAAAGTGTTTATCTCCTCTGTGGATATCCTTTATGTCTCTCTTCCCAGTTTGGTTTTTTTCTAGCATGTACAAAGATAACATGAAGCAAGAAGGGGCTGAGGTTGTGGCTCAGTTGTAGAGCACTTGCCTGGCATATGTGAGGCACTGGGTTTGATTCTCAGCACCACTTTTAAATAAATAAATAAAATAAAGGTCCATCAAAAACTAATACAAATATTTAAAAAAAAAATAACATGAAGAAAGAAAAGGATGTGCTCAGACACATGAGCAAAGTAAAGTGAAGTCTGCTACAAGCCTGGGATCCCAAAACCTTTTCTGTAAAAGGCCAGATAAAATAATTTCAGGTTTTTGAACTATAAAGTCTTTTATTACAGCCCCTTAGCTCTGCGACAGAAGCGACATTAAAGAATGAGTGGATATGACTGGCTTTGGCCCACAGTCTGTAATTTGCTGACCCAGGTTTAGGCACAGCTTTTGTATGCTGTCTAATTAGAATATTTATTAAATTATATTAATAATGTAAATGAACACATTTTTTCCTATTCTTGTTGCCTCTTGCTGCTTTTCAAATGTTAGGCTCTGTTTCATTCTTTACTGTATGTAAATATATATTTTCTAAAACTATATTCCACCATTCTACAAGTTCAGTCACTTTCATCTCCTGGTAAGTTGTTTTCTTTTATGTATGTATATATTCCTGCTTGAATTAGATAGCTTCAAAGCCACTTTGTAAATTTTAAGTCTTGTACATATTTTAGAAAATTGTCTTCATGTTACTATTAGTTTCAGCCCTGCTGCTCCAAAAGAACTATAGGTATGTCATTTTAAATGTCAACTTAAGTGTACAAATACCAGTGTGACAATTGAGAAACTAATTTAGAATATAATTTGAGATTGTGGACAAAAAAACATTTTTCATGAAGTACTAAAAAGTTGGGACTGAATATGCAGCAATTTTTCTGAGATTCTTATTTCTCTTTGTAGATAGGTATTAGTAGTGTTGTCAGGATGTGATGTCCTGATGATTGGGAAGCTTGCTATCAGGATTATGCTCACCAGTGAGAAAAGAGATTTTATTTATTATTTTAGTCTGTCAGAAGCAAAGTAAAATCTTAATAGACAATTTATTAGAAGACCTGTTATAAAAACATTTATGGTAGTGTAAAATATATATCTATCAAATTGTTAGAATGAAATAGAATAACAAATAAATCATAAGAATGCATGAAAGGAAAGAAAAGGAAACATAGGACAAACAGAATACAAGTAGTAAGATGGTGAATTTATATCAATAATTGTAAATATTTAAATATTTCAATATTTACATTAAAAAAACATAAAACCTTTAATAAAAGCTGTTTTCATACAAACATCAAAATATAAAGCTTTACTTTAAAGTATAAAGCATTACTAGGAATAAAGAAGATTAACAAAAGATTCATTTCACAGACAGAAATTCATTAAGACCAAGAAGAGTTTATTTCTTTACAGAAATACAGAATTGGCTTAACATTGAAAGTAAGCCTCAGAAAGATCAGTAGAGTAGAGGGAAGGGAGCAAAGGGTGGGGTGAGAGGAGAGGAAGGAGAGGTGCTGAGGACTGAATTAGAACAAGACACATTCCATGCTTTTATAATTATGTAAAAATGAATTCTACTGTCATATCTAACTAAAAATAACCAATAAATAAAAAGAAAGTGAGCCTGGAGATGTGACTCAATAGTAGAGTGGTTACCTGCCATGCACAAGGGCCTGGGTTTCTCCCTAGCAAGAAAAGTCAAGGGAGAAGGAGATAAAGAGGCAGATCAGTCAGTGTATCTGACTGTATTTGGTACTTTAACAAAATTAAAAAGAAAAAATATGTAGTAAGGTTTTATATATAGGAAAACATTTTATAAGATGTAATATACACTTATGATTTTTTAAAAAGAACTGAATAAAATCAGACATAAAAGGATAGCTCCTTAATCTGTCTTATAAACCTTACAGCAAAACTTACTTAATGGTAAAAAGCTTTTCCTCTGAGATCAGATGACAAGGATGCTCTCTATCACCACTTCTATTCAGTGTTGCATTTGAGGTCCTGGGGAGTGAAAAAAGAACTAGAAAAATAAATGATAAAAGGATAAAGGTTGAAGAGAAAAAATAAAGTTGTCATTAATCACAGGTGATCCGAATGTACATGTAGAAAATCTGAAGGAATCTACAGGTAAAGTAGGTTACTGGTATAAAGTCATTCTGGTAGTCATGTATGTCTCCAAACCAAACCATTGAAAAACGAAATTTTAAGATGATGCTATTTGATATTTTAATGATGCTGTTTACTGATACTATTTACGGTTGCACTAAGAAGCATCAAATACTTAGGAATAAATCCAATGAAAGATGTGCAACACCTCTATATGGAACACTCACAATAATATTGAGGATCATTACAGCTCTAAATAAATAGATATTTCATGTTTTAGATTCAAATATTCAATATTTTCATAATTGTAAGTTCTCCTAATATTGGTCTATAGATCCAATGAAATCACAACTAGAATCCTAGCAAAAGGTTTTTGGAAATTGAAAAGGTGATTCTAAGAGTTATATAAGAATGCAGAAGGCCAGGAGTAGTAAGGATAGCCTTACAGTATAGTACTACAGTATATCAAGACTTTTTGTAAAGCTTCAGTAATTAAGATAGTATGCAATTAGCACAAGAATGGACAAACAGACCAGTGGAACAAAAGAAGGAATATAGCAACAGCCCAACATTTATCTTGGTTTAGGGTAAAAGTTGCACTTAAGAGCAGTGAATGGAAAGTTGTCAATATATGGTGCTGGAGATATAGATATAGATATGGACTAATCTTTATCCCAAGCTTATAATGTAAACAAAATCAATCCCCATTAACCTGTAGATCTTCATATGAAAAATAAGTTCCTGGCTGGGTGCAGTGGCACACACCAGCAATCCTAGAGGCTCAGGAGGTCGAGGCAAGAGTATTGCAAGTTCAAAGCCAGCCTCAGCAACTTAGCTAGTCCCTAAGCAGCTTAGCAAGACTGTCTCAAAATAAAAAGAGCTGGGGATGTGTCTCTTTTGTTAAGTGCCCCTGAGTTCAATCCCTGGTACAAAAAAAAAAAAAAAAATTAAATTAAATTTAAAAGTCCTAAAAGATAGAAGAATATCTTTATGACCTTGAGGTATAGAAAGATGCCTTAGGACAGGAAAAGCATTATCCATAAAGAATTGATAAATTAAGGAGTGTTGTACATTAGATTAAAAGGTGATTCTAAGAATAAGAATTCTAAGAATAAAAGGCAATAAAAATGTCAGGAGACTTGAACAAACACAAAAGAGAATATTTTGGTAGTAAAAAAATAGTATCTGAAAAGACACTCAACTTACTAATCTTCAGATAACTAAAAATTAAAATCCCAGTGAGATAACTATATAAACCTGCCAAAAGGGCCAAAATTTAAGACTGACAATACACAGTGCTAGTAAAGATATTGAGCAATCAGACTCTCACTTATTACTGTTGGGACTGTAAATTGGGTAAACAACTTCAGAAAGTTACCTGGTAGCATCTACTAAACCTTGAAGCAGCTACTGAACATGTTCATAACCTATTACCCAAAAATTCTCTCTTAGAGTAGAATTTGTAACAGAAATACACATGTGCTCCCAACAGATGTCTATAAGAATGTTCATGGCAATGTTATTGTTATTTTTACTACATGTTTGGGGGGAGTGGTTTCTGGGGTTTTTGGTTGGGGTTTTTGTGAGGTTTGTTGCTGTGAATTGAACTCAAGGCCTCATGCATAAGTATGCACTCTACCACTGAGCTATACCCCCAACCCCTGCAACATTATTCTTAACAAAATCAATATATTTTCACAAACTGCACAAAAATATATTTGCACAAACTGCATAAAAATCAACATAAGGACAGAAAAATAAATAGTAATTTATTTATTTTAGTATAGTAATAGTATTTATATTTATTTATTCATTCCTGTATATACTATACAGGAATGAAAATGAATAAATTATATCTTTATATAGTAATATGGGTGGATTTCACAATATTAAGCAAAAGAAGCCAGAACAAGAGAACATACTCTTGAGCCTACATCTGAAGGTTCTAGGGGAAGTTTGATAGAGTGGTAGCAGGGTAATTGGTATATTTCATTACTAAATGAGACTGTTAATAAGAGTACTCTAGTGGTCTTCAGTCTTACCACTCTTTGCCCTAGCACCAGGAGCTATCAAGCTGTCACTCCAGCATGTGTGGGAGCAGGAGAGCCTTGGATCCTGTATGTAGCACAGCATGGTCAGTGGTACTCAGGTCCAATGGAAGGAATGGACAGCCCTACTACAGGAGGCAAGGAGTGAAGGAGTGTGCTTGTTCTGTCTCTGTTACTGAGGCAGCCATTACACATTACTCCCTTTACCTAACATACATTATCATGGTATATAGAAGCAAGTTAGGGGAGAGCAGACATTAAAGTGGTACTAGAAATAAAGAGTTCTAATAATGGAAGTGCTTTTTCAGTCCTCCTGAATGATTAATGGTGTCAACAGCATAGTCTTCTCAACAGTTTTTGATATGAATAAAATATAGGTTACAACTTCCTAGAATACCAGAGTACTAGGAGTGCTAAGCTTTTAAAAGGTGGGGTAAGTTTTAATTTGGCATTCACTAAAGTAGTTGAAGGCTGTGATTTTTATGACTGTAAACTGGATTATATCAAGCTAAATAATTAGAATTTTTAGGAATGATATTGGTGGTGGTCATACAACAGTGTGAATATACTTTATACTACTGATTTGTACACTTTAAAAAAAGGATAACATGGTGAATTTTATGTAGTTCTATTTTACCACCACAAAAAAATCACCAAATAAATAAATAAATAAAAGATGCTAGATTAGTGGTTGTGAATGTATAAAATCCCTTTAGTGTAATATTTCTAAATAAAGAAATGGCTCTGAAGCCTGCTTATCTTCTTACAGTTACTAATCTGTAAAACAAGGTATTCTTACATTTTTTATTTCCGCAACATCATATCCTACAACTTTATGAACTAATCTTTTTAAAGTACATATCAACATGTAATGTTAATAAAATATTTAAACTCATTGTGATGTTTGAACATTTCATTCTCATACAAAAATCATTTAGTTTTGATTTTTAATCATTTCACCATCTCAGGCAGTCTAATTATTGGTGTGCTTTGTTCTCTGTTATCATTTCAGTGATCTGTAAGTTGTTGATAATTTGACTTGTCATTCACATAAAGTTGACATTAATTCACTAATCTTAAAATTTTTATTTCAAGTTGAGGAAAAGTAGTGTATGAGGACAGGGAAATATTCAGCTCCATAGAAACCTTTTAAATATTATGTAATTTTTGTTGTTGTGAAGTACAAATTCTTTTTGAAAACCATAGGAATGTCAAATAAAGGGGTGGAAATCATTTTTCCAAGTTGCATATAAGTAAAATATCTTTTTACATAGTTTTTTAAAAATAAAAAAGACAGACCCATGTATTTTATATTCACATTACTACAAAATATTAACCCTGGTATATGAGAATAGGGAAAAAACCCTGAAATTTTAAACTTTTCAAATACTATATATAAAATTTCCTTAGTCTTTTTTTACCATATGTGTATATCACTTTTTATTCTTAGAAATCTTTTCTTTTGTTCTAATTAGTTATACATGACCATAGAATGTATTTTGACACACTGTAGACAAATGGAGTACAACTTCTCCTTCCTCTGGCTGTACATGGAACAGAATAAATATTATATAATATTTTTATTTTCTAAACTTAGGTTATTCACAAAAGTCTGCAGTATCATTGTAAGAGGCTCATTTAAAAAAAAAAAAAGAAAGAAAGAAAAGAAAAACTACAGACTGGTGGGTGAGGGTGAATGAGTTAGCTGTTTTCATATTTTCTTCTCAGCCCCAAAAGAATCAAAGAGTTGAAATGAAGTTTCATGTTTAAAATATGTCTTACCCCTTCAACCAGTGTGTTTTTGAATTTTAGAAAAGTACTGTGCTAGTATGCTATTCATACTCTTATATCTTCTGTCTCCCCCACCCATTTCTTTCTTCCTCTCCAACCCAAACACTCCCTTTCTCCCTTCCACATCCCTAAAGCTATCCTGGCCTTTTAGTCGTACCTCAAGCTGTACAGGACAGTAGTTTACCAAGAGTAGCCCGCTGCTATCGACACAATCGCCTGCCTGTTGTATGTTGGAAGAACTCAAGAAGTGGTACTCTGCTCCTCCGATCTGGAGGATTCCATGGGAAGGGAGTTGTTGGTCTTTTCAAATCTCAGAACTCCCCTCAGGCCGGTAAGCATCTCTCTAGAGCACAATTTTGACCCTTTTACTAAATGTATTCCTAAAAATAAGCTTTTAAAAAATCTGGGTGTGGCAGTGTACACCTATAGTCCCAGCTACCTGCGGGGGCAGAGGCAAAAAGATCACTGGAATTTGGGGGCCAGCCTGGGCAACTTAGCTTTCTCAAAAAAAGAAAAGTAGAAAAGTGAAAACCTGCAAATGCCAGCCATGCCCTTTCATCAAGCCTGTCTCACATCAGCTCTCCCACTGTGCTGCTATATACATCTCATACAGCCAAAGTAAGAATCATATCTGGCAGTGTGGGCTCCACCTTGAATTTGACACCTTAATATATCTGGCTTATCTTTGATTTTAATGAAAATTAGTATAGTAAAGTCTAATTAGGCTATTTTCATTCCAGCAAACCACAGCATCCACTGATACAAACTAGATTGTATCAACAATTTTCCTTTCTGCTGAGAAACATCCAAATATATTTAACAGCTTCAGAAGCAAGTAGAGATTCTGACCTAGGTGATATGAGATTTCCTATCTATCCCTACAACACACACACACACACACAAAAAAAAATGTAAAACAGCAACAGTAGCAATCTAACAACCAAAATGCTGCCTTAGGAGCTCTTAGAGCTTTTTTTTAGAAAACTAGGGAAATAAGTGCTTCTGTCCCTTTTGGGGTTAATATTGTGAGTACTGTGTCTAAAGAGTTACATTTGGCTTACTTTACTGAGCTTCTGCCTCATAATAGATGTTCAATAAGGTAAACCATGGGCCACTAAGATATCAGATCCAATTGGGGATGACAGCATTCTTCCCCCTTTGGAAATGAAATAAATTCAAAATCTATGGTTGAGCAGATAGAACCACGTGCTTTTTGCAGTTTCTCCTTTATTATCCTTTTCCTTCCTAAAAGTTGGCCAGTGTATCCCTTGATCATTTGGTTGACTGAGGTCAACATACACATAATGCTATATTCAGCCGGGCTTACAGTCTCAGCACAGATATAAAAAGGCAGTTGACTTGTACCAGTTTCTTCCCAAGCCACATAGTAGGTATAATAGAAAATAAGCATATGTAAGTTACATAAAGTATCATTTCAGGAATACTGGTGACCATCTCACTAAGCTTGTAGTTGAAAAAAACAATGAGGCTTATTCCACAGGTTTTTTGGGAGGGGGTTGTTTTAGTTTGGTTTTGGTACTAGGGATTGAACCCAGGGATACTCTACCCACAGAGCTATATCTCCAGTACTTTTTTATTTTTTATTTTGAGACACAGTGTCACTAAATTGCTGAGGCTGGCCTCAAACTTGCCACCTGGGATTAAAGGAGTGGACCACCACATCTGGTTTGATTTCTTTTTTTAATATTTATTTTTTAGTTGTAGTTGGACAAAATATCTTTATTTTATTTATTTTTATGTGGTGCTGAGGATCAAACCCAGGGCCTTGCATGTGCTAGGCAAGTGCTATACCACTGAGCCACAGTCCCAGCCCCTGGTTTGATTTTTTTAATATTAATTTACTGAATTCACACATGTGCTCACATTTTAATGTATTTGAAATTTGGATACATCTTAGAATGGATATAATGAGAAAGAAATAGTATAGTTTAAATGGCAGTGTTGTTGTTGTTTTTTTTTTTTTTTCATGGTACTTAAAATGACAATGTGTCATATCCTTGTTGTCATATTAGAATGTACAAAGTACAACCATGGGGGCTGGAGTTGTAGCTTATAATAGAACACTTGCCTACCACATGTGAGGGACTTGGTTCGACCCTCAGCACCACATAAAAATAAATAAAATAAAGGCATGTGTTTAAAAAAAAAGTATAATCATAGCATCAGAGTTGATTTAGACTGTCAATTATTTTCTGTACAGGTTATAAAGAAAATTCGTGAATAAGTGACTGAGCCAATTTCATTGATTCTGTTTAGCTCCACACAAACCAGGCTCATATTCCCTCCAACTCAAATTTGTTCTCATAGTTGTTTTTAATCTGTGTATATTTTTGCCTCCCCACCCCCCATTTTTAAATTTACTTTATTTTGTATTTATTTATTTTTGCAGAACTAGGGATTGAGCTCAGGGCCTCATAGATGGTAGGCAAGTACTCTACCACTGAGCTACATCCTCAACCCCTTACTTTTTTGAGACAGGGTCTCACTAAGTTGCCCAGGCCGACCTCAAACTTGCAGTCCAGAGTCTCAGCCTCTCGAGTAACTAAGATTACAGGTGTACACCACTATTCCCAGCTTTCCCTTTTAAAAAGACCAGGGAATCTGTTAGTTGCTCTTATCGTCTCTCCATTCTCCTCCACTCTTCCCTTAAGCCCTTGCAACCTCATATACCCTGTTAGACCTGCATGGCAAAGTTGGAATAAAGCTGTGGTATTAGGAAATTTCTGCTTCTGCCCATTCTGGGATGCCAAGGAAATCCACTCTGACCTCTGCTCCCAAAAAAATAGCATGAACAGGATGTTGAAGGAGATTATCAAGGAAATGTTGTTTGTGAATCTTCATTTTGAGTTACTTGGGTAATGAGAAACTACACCAGTGCTTAGAAGGATAGCCCTGTGCTGGTTTTCCATACCTGGGCTCTGTCTGGGAGGATGATGAAGCAATTGAGAAGTAGGTGTGGTGAAACCATAATCATGGGATTAGCCATTTAATTGATTGGGGCTTTAAGTGGGGCTGGTTTCTATATTTGGGTGTGGTAACACAAGACTATGTAGAGAAAGTATAAGCAAATATATGTAGAAGCTTGTTTTATTAACATAGAGACAGTTTATTTTATCCAATATCTTTTCCTTGTATAGCTCCTACCTCCTCTTTAGAATCTTCCAGTAGCATAGAACAAGAAAAGTACTTGCAAGCCTTACTGAATGCAGTTTCTGTCCATCAGAAACTCAGAGGCAACACCCTTACTGTCAGGCCAGCACTTGCCCTGTCTCCAGGTAAGAGTCATTAATACTTTTCTCTTTGATAACTACTTTGAAAGGTCAGATTGTTCCTAGTGTTAGTCTCTTCAATTACTTGCACTGTTCCTTCCACATGACCTCTTAAAAGTTTTACCCTGGAGGGTCTTTTACTTAGAATGCAAGATTATCACTATTAATATTTAGTAAATGGTAGCCATATTTAGAGATTCAGTTATTCCCTTTTTAAAATAGTATAGGAAAGGGAATAGGGAAAATAAAGTCACCCCTTCTTATTCCAGAATCTTCACCCAAACTTTATTATATTATGAGATTGAATGTATAAACTGAACATCAATTCATTAAATGTGTGTTTATTGCAATTATGTATAAGTTTGAAATTCCCAAAATTTCCATAGCCTTTTATGATTTTGCAGTACAGTTTGTTTTCTCTATATTTGGATGAAGGCATTAAGACTTGTACTAATATTCTGTTTCAGTCATCATGTGATGGAACCCCAAAGGGTTCATGTAGAGGTAACCCTAATGTGTTAGACACAGGAGCATGTGACTTGAGAATTTGGTCTCTGGCTTAATCAGCTGTTTGAATTAGCTCAACATAAGCAGAAAGTGGCTTTTCTTGTAAAGTAACACCATGCATGCCTTGCTTCATTTATCATTAAATTCTCTGATTGCACTTGCCAAACCTAATTCCCTGTAATCTTGCAAATGTGCGTTATCTTTGATGAAATAATAACATTGCCTTGTTATCTCTAATAAAGCTTTGGGTACTTAAAAAGTACAATGTTTGGCAGCAATTAGACATGCTACACATAAAGATAAATTTTGTCATTTGAGTAATGTTAACCCAAACGACATGGTTTTTGTTCTTCTTTTTGGCTGACTTTAGGGACTGAAAGGAGGACTTCAAGAATGTCCACTGTGCTTAAGCAGGTAGTGCCAGGACATTTGGATGTAAACCCATCCAATAGCTTTTCTCGAGGAGGTTAGTAAGATTGATTTTATAACTGAGCACTGATACAAGGTTAAAAGCAGAAAACATTTTTCTAGATAGTAGAGTTTTAAAAATCGACTAATTATGGTTCAAATGGTTCTCAATTATCTTCTAAATGAATACTAAGAATTTTTTAAATTTGTTACTGTTAGTATGATGACAAAAGAGTTTAGACTCATGGGATAATATGCATAATCATTGCTGGTGTCTTCATATTGAAGAGTCTGGGAGCATAAGGGGCTGAGGGTGATATGTCTAAATGGGGAATTAGCTCTGGGAATGCTCCAGGCTTACAGGGTAGAGAAGTCAGCTCTCTGTTGCTGTGACAAAATACCTGAGATAAACAACTTTTAAGGAGGGAAGACTTATTTTGGCTCACAGTTTCAGAGGTTTTAGTCCATGGTCACTCAGCCCTGTTGCCTTTGGGGCTGTGGTAAGGCAGAACATCATGGTGGAAGTGCATGGTAGAGGAAACTGCTCACCTCGTGGCAACAGGAAACCAAAAGAAAGGGAATGAGGTCCCTATAGTCCCTTCACGGGCATGCCCCAGTGACCTTACCTTTTTCCATTAGGCTCACTTTCTAAAGTGTCTACCATCTTCCATTAGCACCCCAGGTTGGTAACCAAGCTTTCAAACACCTGGGGGACATTTGAGATCTGTGCCATAACAACTGACCACAGAATTATAAACATATACGGAAAAGTGACACCAGACCCAAAGCTATGCCTCCAAAGAACTCCTGTATTCTGGAATATTAGTTGAGAGGATAAGATACAATGAGATCATGTTTTCTTTTTTTCCCCCTAGGCTATAGCTATTAGCATGAAAAAATAGAAGAAAAAAAAATAGTGGCTCTTTTAAGCTCCAAACAGTGGTTCACTTTGGTCTCTGGAAGCTCACATGAGATTCTTTCACTCTGCAGAGGAAATTCCAGGCCAGTTTTCTTGAATATAAAATCCTCCTGCTTCACAGTGGTGTTATACAATCTTAGACTCTTCCTCTTATTCCCATATAATGCTTAATCTCCTTGAAAACATACTAACTAGATGAACTTGGTTCTGCTTAAAAATCATCAATAATAGGTAACTCATTTTCCCCCAAATAGCCCTTTGCCTATGATAGCAACTCTAGTTAAAAAGTTCTTTCTTATTTGACCTAAATATCTAAATATCTACCACGTAACTTACATATTGACCCTAGGTCTGAACTCTGAAATTAGAAACCAAGTCTAATTGATCACATCAGCTCTTCAGACTTAAAAACTCTTCTCTTGTTTTCTACAAACTTTAAATTATGTAGTCCATTCATCATCCTTATCCATCTGTGGATTATCTACAAAATCAAAACAGAACTCTAAGTGTTCTTGCTACCTAAAGTTACATTAACTATGGGGAGACATAAGATTAACCCAGGTTGGAATTAATAGCACTTGAAATCCCTGTGTCTGCTTTGCATGTGTTATTGTTCTCAGTATACTGGCATTGAGGGTTGCTCTTTGACCCTAAGTTACTATTGCTATACCCACGAAATATCATCTTTGGTGACTACTCCAGACTTTTGGATCCCAACTCTGCCTACTAGCATATTAAATGTTTTTACAAACCCATTCTCATATATAGATTTGACCACTGTTATCATGTGATTTATTGCTTTAAAAAAAAATGTTGACTATGGTTGGGGTTGGGGCTCAAGTGGTAGAGCGCTCACCTAGCACTCATGAGGCACTGGGTTTGATCCTCAGCAACAAACACATAAATATAAAATAAAGATATTATGTCCACCTAAAACTAAAAAATAAATATTAAAAAGAAATTTTGACTAAGGACAAAGGCCTATAGCAAAATAATATAAGTCTCTGGAGAAAAAGGTTGGTCTTTATTGGCTATGAGTCTTTCTACTAAAATTTACCTGGCCCATCCATGTATTTCTAATTCTCTGGTAATCTTTTCCTCCCCCACCTTCTCTTTTTTTCCTCAGTACTAATAATTAATTGGACCCAAGGCCTTGTACATGGCAGGCCAGCACTCACCACTTAGCTATATCCCCAGCTCAGCCTTTTTTTTCTTTTCTTTTCTTTTTTTTTTTTTTTTTTTTTTTTTTTCCTTGAGACAGGGTCTTGCTAAATTGCTGAGCAGAGGAGGCTGGACTTCACACTTGCAATCCTTCTGCTTCAGCCTCCTGAATAGCTGGGATTATAGGCAGGCACTGCCACACCAGACTCTGCTAATCTCTTTAACTGAAGATCTGTTAATCTTTTGAAATATTATCTGCATCACAAAAATTTATGGTTGTTTTGGCATGACTTGAGAGTTCATTAATAATCTATTCTAGATTTGGTTTAGGATAAACATAAACTCTTTATCTTACAAAGTTTACTTTTTTTTTCCCCTTTTGAAAATCATGTACATCTCCTGATAATCATACTAGATACTTTTTTACCTACATCATTAGAACTTTCTGTAATTTCAGGATTTCTGAAGAGCTTTCACCTGTTTTAAGTTTTCTTAGGTCACTGTATTAATTTCCTACAGCTATCATAGCAAAGTACCACAAATTAGGTGACATGTCATTTCACAATTCTGGAGGCTAGAAGTTCAAGATCAAGGTGTCATCGGGTGTTCCTTCTGAGGACAGTGAAAGAGAATCTGTCTCATGCCTATCTCCTAGCTTCTGGACATTTGCAAGCAATATTTGACATTCCTTGGCTTTTAGAAGCATCACCTAAATCTATGTCTTCATTTTCCCAGGGATTTCTCCCTTTGTGTATGTCTCTAAATTTCCCCTTTTTATATGCATACCAGTCATATTGAATTAGGGTCCACCCTACTTCAGTATGACCTCATCTTAATTAATGATATCTGCAGCAGTCGTATTTCCAAATGAGGTCACATTCTGAGGTGCTAGGGATTAGTGCTTTAATATATTTCAATCATAATAGTAATAAATGGCTTTTTTCTTTTTTTAATATTTTTTTAGTTATAGTTGGACACAATACATTTATTTTATTTTATGTGGTGCTGAGGATCAAACCCAGGGCCCCACATGTGCTAGGCAAACATTCTACCACTGAGCCTCAACCCCAGCCCCATAAATGGCTATTTTCTGACCCATTGTTGTAGTTTAAGATAAAACTTCATACTCTCCATCACTATTTTCTCAGCGAATTTGAGCTTAAAATTTAGTAGTTACTTTCTCCTTAGGTTCCTGGTATCTCTGTTGGTTCAAGATTGCAGTTCCCTTATTGCTTCATTTGCTACCTGTATGGGTCGAGTACCTTTTATCCCAAATCCCAAATGCTTGGGACCAGAAGTGCCTCATATTTTGGAGGGTTTTTTAGGTTGTTTTTTGTTGTTTTTGTTGTTTGTTTTTTGTTTCATTTTGGAATATTTGAAAGGACTTTACTGTTTGAGCATCCCTAATCCAAAATCAGAAACTTTCTGAGCATGTCAGCCCTCAAAAATTTTCTAATTTTGAGTTTCAGATTTTCAAATTAGGGATACTCAATCAGTATTTTCAGAAAGGCAAGCTAGTAAATTTTCCATTCATCTTTTGGAAGAATTCCAGTTCTAGCAGATATCTAGTTAGTTGAAGCTCTCCCATGCAACACCCTGCTCTTGTATTTAGCCTTTGTTAAATTTTAACAAGAACATGTTATCTATTCCTGTGTTTGGCTAAGTGGCCTATATACAAATTTTAACTTATTTCTCCTTTTATGTTTTTACCTAAGACTCCTAGGTTTTCTATCTGTTTCAACTACAATATCTTCTTTTTTATATTGGCCTCAGGCTCATGGCTTCCTTCATACAAAAAGATGCCCACTAGTGGTTATATTCTTATCATGAATCCATTCTTTGCTAGTCACAAAGGTACCTAAAAGGCTGTTCTAACTTCTTTGGATTACATCTATTTTATTTGTTTGTGACACATTCTGTGCATGTCTGAGGCTATAGTTATTATTTCTGACACCCTTCCCAAATGTTTTCTGCTGAAAAAATTACCATGAACTTAAGGTATTTCCTTGTCACAATTTTTTTGCTCCTAACCAAGTACTTATCCTTCTGGCATCTTAAGCTTAATGCAAATCTCATCCTTTCCTCCATCTCTTAAGTCTTCACTCCCCAAGCCTCTTAGATCTTCCAGTGTCCCCAGGACTAATCAAAAGAAGTACTGCTGTTTCCTGACAACTTCAACATCCTCTGTGATCCCTAGAGCTGCATTTTCTCTCTTCTGGGTCTGGTTCAAGCAAGGTCTCAAAAGATTCCCTTTTTACATGAACATCACAGATGATCCAGAGCAAGACCAGTTATAGACGCCTCCATGCCCTATAAGCAGTTCATTTCTTTATACCTACCTACAAGTACAGATATCCAAAGAGCTGAATACCACTTCCCCAGAAATTTCAATTTACCCTGTATGGGAAGAGCCTGCTATCTCATAATTCTCCCTCTTAACCTTTTCCTTTTTTCTCTCCTATTTTCACTGTTTTTTTTTTCATTCTGTTCATTATTATATATTCTTAATTCTTTGTTTTCTTCTTATGATATGTATACTGTGTTCCTTTCCTGCTCTGATGAGTCAGAGATTGACTGCCACCTTTTTTCAATTAGGGTGATCCCTTTGCATTCAGCATGCTTGTTGGTGAGCTCATAAGACAGGGGCTTATATCCCTTTTTTTAAAGAGCCACTTAAAAATGAAGATGTTAATTACATCACTTTTCATTTAAAGTTAAAAGAGCTTTTGAATTCCCTGGAGAAAGCATATATACAACTTGGAAATTGCATTCTTGAGTAGAAAAATACCATGAGAAAATTGGTAATGCCTCTTAAATACCAAAATTTAATAGAGAAGTAGCCATGAAGGCAGCTTTTTGATTTTCCATCTTTTTCATCTACATGTATTATTTTATCCTTGAAGTAACCTCCAGGATAGGTATTTCAAGAGGCTGAGAGAGATTAAGTGACTTTGCCAAGGTCACACAGAAAACAACTAGTACTAGAATTAGCTCAGTATTGTACCATTTCTGTGCAGCATTTACTGAATTTATCTTGTGTCATGCACTTGGCTAGGTGTAAGGTTACATTATCCTACCCCTCCCCCACCTCTAACCTAGACATCTCTTTTCCTTCTCTCCTTTGTGTGGTCTAAACAGGGTAGAGAGAAAACAACAGTGCTTAGAGAACACTCCTGCTCTGAACAACAGTGTATTCCCATGAGGGAAAGGAACTGCATTATTTCTTCTTTGAAGCAGTCTCCTCAGCCAGTCCCTACTAGACAGGACCAGGACCACATAATTGCTCAGGTCACAATATGTTAAGAGTTCATTCCAGTTACATTCAAATCAAAACTGCAGCCCCACTATTGTGATATTAAGCAATTTAGGAAACATCTTGATTTCCAGCCCTCATCGTGAAGTGAAGATGATAAATAATAATTAGCTTTAAGGTAGTTACATGAAATAATACATGTAAAACATTTAACATAGTAATTAGCTTATAGTAAATATTAGCTACTGTTATTGCCATTGCCTAATAATCTGCTGAAAGGGGAAGAAATTATACTTTTGCTTTTAAACTGCAATGAGCTTCAGCCAGGCACAGTGGTGCATTCTTATAATCCTACTGGCTCAGGAGGATGAGGCAGGAGGATCACAAGTTTAAAGCCAGCCTCAGCAGTTTAGTGAGACCCTGAGCAATTTAGTAAGACCCTATCTCTAAATAAAATATGAAAAGCGGCTAGGGATGTGAAAACTTCAGTGAGCTTCACTGAAGGCCAAGAACTTTGAAAGTTTTTAACATAACTCACAAATAAAGAAATACATTTTCTATCTATATGGGTACATATTCATTTTATATCACAATTCAGGTGATATTAAGGCACAATGCAAAACGCATATATACTGAAACAAGTTTCATGGAACAATGTTTATCTTTACCTCATGCAGTGCATGTAGTATTTTCAATTATAATGTTTCACTTTAAAAAAGAAAAATACCGATTTGACTTACTACAGTGATTTTATAGGCCACTAAGAGGGAATCCTGCAGTTTGAAAAAAACATTAGTCTAGACCCTTGATTGGTGTTAAATGCTCGGGTCATCTAGGAATCACTTGGAAAATATAAGTATCCCTTATCACCACCAATGCAATACTAATTCCTGCGGTTAAATGACTTCCAGATGGGACTCCAGTTCCCAAAATCTTCTACTGGCCCCGTATCAATACAGGCCATTTTATCATTGCTGATTTTATGCTAAGTGAATAAGCACTTGGCAATTTTTAATTAATGACTCTTTAAGAACATGCTTAGTGTTTTCTGTTCAATACTCCTCTTTTCACTTTTTCAGTGCAAATAATTGAGTTGATATAGTAGAGACTGATAACAGTCCACAATATGTTGATTTGCAAAACAAAGTCATCATCTGCTTTGAGTGCCTATATGTTGGACTCTCAGCATGCATACATGAATAAACATGTTAGGTCCCTGCCTTTGCAAGAACACAATCTTGTAGAATAAAAGAATAAACAGATAATTATAATACAATGTGATCTGAGTTTAAACAGAACTGCTTACAACTCCAGAAAGTCAGGAATGCCTTTCAGAGGAGTTAACCTTGTACCTGAATCTTAAGGGATAATATCAGTTAAAGAAATGGGAGAAATTATAGCAGTCAGAGAGACTAACATAAGAAAGTATGATGTGCTGAGGGACTAGTATCTTGGAATCAGAAACTGCTCAGACTTGACTTCACTGTAATCATGTAGTGTCCCACATTCCAGTAGGAGCACTTTGGCAGAAAGAATAGAAGTCAGCCAGCATGTAGGAGGCCCTGTGCTTTTTCCATGCAGTCCTAGGCCCTTGTTCTGTCTGTCCTGTAGTCATTTCCTTTGTATCATTAGCTAGCACTTCTACAGTCCTTATCTTCTGACTTCCTTTGGTCACTAAAGCCATGTTCTGCTTTCAAAGGAGTGAGATAGAAATGAAAATCACTTTGAATAATATTTCTTTTATCATATTATTATGTCATATTTTATGCAATTTGCATTTTATAGCTTAATAATGCTGCTATTAAAGCTAGTAACACTGAATAAATACAGAACAATTTCCCTTAATTGACTTGAGCCATTTCTTTGCTCAGTTGATGGTAACTGATCACCATTTTTGTTATTACCAGGTAAAGTTTGTGATCTTAACAAAACTTCATGGGGGAAGAAAAACAATATTACTCAAATTACAAAAGTATTATCTCTACTACTGCTGATCATTTTGGTGCCAATAGGAATTTTAAGAGAAGTCATTACTTCAGTCACCACAAGCTGTCTTATTAGTAGTATTAGTCATTGTCACAGGATCATGAATTCTTGCTGCTTATAACTATATTTATTTATGGAAAATAAACATAATTTGTACATGAAAAGAACAGAAGAAAGATAATGTGGCAATGTTTAATGCTTTGCTGCAAAAACATGATCTTAGTTAACCCAAATGGTTGCTAGAGTTTTCCTGGTATGATGACATTTCTCAAAGAATACATCACACAGCATTTGCCAATCAATCTCCTTCAAAACTAGGGCCAATGTATCCCCTACGTTTACATACACATTTCAAATTCCTTAATTTTATTACATAAGCTTGTTTCTGACTGAATGACAATCTTCAAAAGCTTAATCCATTTGGTATAATTTTTTAGTGGCACTCTCTGCTGTGCTGTCCATTTCATTGCGCTTACAGCATTTATAAACAGGTGCTGAAATTTCATTTAACAGGCACTCAATTCATCTTTTTGGTGACTATGCAGCTTTTTGTTAATTAAATCGTCTAATTTAATCGTATTTACATTTTTCCCATTTGTTAACTTAATCTTAAAAATTACATAGACTGTTCTTCCCTTACTCAACCTGCTGTCATGCTTGCTGCTGTATACATTTCATTTCTCCTCTGACTTTAATCTTACCAACCAGTGCATGGGTACAGAGATAATTGTTTACTCAGTCAGATTCCAAATCTTCAGCTAAGGGAAGAGTCCATAATCAAGGTACTGTATTATGTGTCCTAATGTGTCACGCTTTCAAGTCATCTTCATATGAAAGTATGTCACAAGTGACTTTTTCACGTTTGTCAAATTATATCCTTTATTCTCATTCACATTCTGAATTTGTGATTCCATTTACATAAAAACATACTTGCTATAATATGAAAGAAAAGCTTAAAGATTATATATAAAGATACATTCATATTAAGGACTCCTGACCCCATAAATACTGATAGCAAAACAGATGTGACATTATCATGGTGATTTCTAGTCACCTAGAAATACAGTTTGATTTGTCATTGAGAAAAGATTAAAGGTTCTCAAACAGTCTTTCCAGACCTGGAGAAGAAACCCCACTTTTAGAGATGTCCTCCACCTGTGACTTGTCACTGGGATGAACTCAGTGCATGCTACAGGCATTTATGAGGGGCTCTGTTGTTTTGAAGGTTTGGCAGTTCTTGTCAGAATGGAGCATTAGCCTGTGTGTTTGGATATTCAGTGTTTATGGTTTCTCTTATATAGAGAGAACCTTGATTTTTCTAATTAATATAAGGTCAATTTTTATCATGAAACTCTTGTAGCTATTTAACTTGGCCTTTCTCTTAGAAGACATCTACTTCCTAAGATTCAATGAAATGCATATTATTGAATGTACAACATTATTTTTCACACACTGAAAAACCTACAGTATAATCTATACTTATTTAAAGTTACATTATTTAGACATGGTATACAAATGTGAGTTCTAAATCCAGCCTTTAATTTTAGATTTAGTAAGTTTCTAGTTTACATATTAACCCAGATTTCTTATTAAGTAAACAGACAGTAGAATGTTCCTTCCCTCTTTCATGAGCCCTGAGATGTTGAGTTCCTCAGTGTTTTCCCTTCTAGGCTTCATTATTGCCTCCTGTCTGCATTTTGTTTCCAGTGTCAGTGCACTCTTTCTACTTGTGATTTTAATGTTATTTAAAAATACTGAATTTATATCAGCATATAAAAATAGGATGTGACTACTTAAGTCCTTCTGAGTCTAAAATAAATGTTATTTTGAATAATGCTAATTTTGCAAAAATAAATGCCAAATGACCATTGTAATTCATGAATAACTCACTATTACCTCTAAAACTGTGGCTCTGAAGCATGCATCTGTTTCTTTACTCAATGGCATTCCCACATTAGATTATCTCATTCAATTCTTTTGACTTTTGTGAAGGTGTATGGGCAAGTCTTCGCTCCAGCACTCGTTTGATCAGCTCTCCAACATCCTTCATTGATGTTGGGGCCCGGCTGGCAGGCAAGGATCATTCAGCCTCCTTCAGTAACAGCACCTACCTACAAAACCAGCTATTGAAACGCCAAGCAGCCCTTTATATATTTGGTGAAAAGTCACAACTAAGGGTAAAATTTTTTTTTCTCACTTAGAAAATTTATGGATATACTAAGGCAGTTTATAAAACTTGTCACAAGCCAACTTTTTTGGAAAAAAATTTTATAGTATGATTTCTAATCTGTAGTTAATAATCTCAAAAAATAATTCTCTTTTTATGTTTATATATATATATATATATATATATACACACACACACACACACACACACACACACATATCTATACATTTGTATGTATATAGATATATATGTGCTTATTTATTGGCCATGTAAATAAATATGTATTCATAATATCTAAAAAATCAACCTATATATCAGGAAATATTAGGAAGCATTCATTCAAAACAGAAATAAGGCTTATTCAGGCTATATTTTCCATTATCTTGAGTCAGTTTCCACAGGAATCAGTGTCTGTGGCAGAACAGATGTTTTATTATTATAAACCTATCAATACAGAAAACTACAGAAAGACAGAGAGAATGGGCTGGGGTTGTGGCTCAGAGGTAGAGCGCTTGCCTAGTATGTGTAAGGCCCTGGATTTGATCCTCAGAACCACATAAAAAATATAATAAAATATATGGTGTCCACCTATAACTAAAAAATAAATTAAAAAAAAAAAAGCAGAGAGAAGGGTAGAAGGAGGAAGACTATTCCACTGCACATGAAGACAAGGGAAGGCCAAGGCTAGGTTTTCTAAGTAATTTTTTCAAACTTTTTGAGGTCATATTTATAGAAACACAAATCTTAAGATATGTCAGAAAATTCAAAATATTAGATGCTAATTGGTTTCATTCTTTTGGGAAGGGGTGAGCACTTGGGATTGAACCCAGGGCCTCACGTGTGCTAAGAAGCACTCTGCCACTGGCTATATGTCGCAGACCCATATTCTTACTATTTTTCTGCTAAAGAGTTTCACTATGCTGCAATCTCAAAGTAAAGATAGTCTACCTCTAAAAGCAATAGGAATTCTTCAAGTTTAATGTTTCCAAGGGTAAATTATTAGAAAATAAATTTTATCTTATTGACAAGTGATAGGAAATGAAAGTATTTGTTTCAGAAATCCCCTCAAAGTTTAGCATTGGACCTACTCAGACTTTTGGCTGAACCATAGAGCAGAGACTGAGCAAGATGCTCTCAACAGGATCCCACATGTTCAGGTGTAAAGATGCCAGTGATTGCATCATCTCTTCTGTAGCATGCTGGCATTGCTAGCTCTTTTTCCACTACCTGGACTGCTGCAGTCACTTAGTCACTGACCTTTAGGGTAGAGGGCATAAAACTGCTGGGTAATGCTCAATTTTTAAATCTGCATAAATGTTTTCTAACTCAACAGATAATTTTATATCAAAAAAAAATGGTTGGAATTTTCATCAGCAATCCAAGGTTCCCTACACAGCTTCCTTGGCACCAGTGTCCTTTCCAGAGTACAGGTTTTCACCCTTCAGCACATTTAACATTTTCCAAACTTTGACTTCTGAATGCTCTCCTTCTCTATTCTCTGTCTACACTAGTTCTCAAATTAGCTGTGTGATCATGCATATTTGAGTAAGAAAGATGGACTCTTCCTTTCTTTCTTCCTTCCCTCCTTTTACTTGCTTCCTTCCTTTCTGTCATCAATAAAGTACTATAATTTTAAAAAAATTCCAGCCAGATTTATTGGCACACTCCTGTAATCCCAGGGATTCAGGAGGCTGAGGCAGGAGGATTGCAAGTTCAAGGCCAGCCTCAGCAAATTAGCAACTGTCTAAGCAACTTTAGCAAGATCCTATCTCAAAACAAAAAGGGCTAGGGATGTAGCTCAGTGGTAGAGCATTCCTGGGTTCAATCCCCAGTACCAAAAAAACTTAACTGGTTAATTAATTTAAAAAATAAAAGTACCAGGGATGTGACCCAGAGATAGAATGCTCCAGGGTTCAATCCCCAATACGACAAAAATAAAAAATAACCAAATTCCACCATCATGGCACAAGAGTTGCTAAAAAGGGCTGGGATGGAATTCAGTGGTAGAGCCACCCTGGTTTTTGTTTGTTTGTTTTTGGGGGGTCCCAGGAATTGAACTCAGGGGCACTCAACAACTGAGTCACATCCCCGACCCAATTTTGTATTTTATTTAGAAACAGCATCTTGCTTTTTCTGAGGCTGCCCTTGAACTTGCAGTCCTCCTGCTTCAGCCTCTCAAGCCACTGAGATTACAGGCATGCACCACTGTACCCGGCAAACTTTTTTTTTCTTGATGCATATTAGAAATGCTGTTTCCTGGGCTGAGATTATAAGCTCAGTGGTAGAGCACTTAGACCTAACACATCTGAGGCACTGGGTTCAATCCTCAACATGACATAAATATAAACAAATAAAATAAAGGTATTGTTTCTGTCTACAGCTTGTGCATGCAGACAAGTGTTCTATCACTAAGCTACGAGCATACTTCTTCTTTTTTTTTTTTTTTTTTTTTTTTTTTAGTTTTAGATGAACAAATACCTTTATTTTGTTTATTTATTTTTATGTGGTGCTGAGGATCAAATCCAGGGCCCTGTACATGCTAGGCAAGTGCTCTACCACTGAGCCACGATCTCAGTCCCTCATAGCTCTTTTTCATAATTATTTCAGTCCCTACTTAACATCCAATATTTTTTGATATATAGGTTTCTTTCTTTATCCTCTGTATTCAAAATTGGTCACATTTTCTAGCATATAGAGGTGTTTTGTTATTTTTTTATTGATATATAATTTAGTAGGGTTTTTTCCGTATATTTTGATTTTTCTTTAGCGTTCCTAAAAATAGAGTTATTAAGACAAAGAAGCCGGGTGTGGTGTTGCTTGTCTATAGTCCCTAGCAACTCAGGAGTCTGAGACAGAAGCATCACAAATTCAAGGCCAGCCTGGGCAACTTAGTGAAACCCTATCTCAGAATAAGAAATAAATAAAATGGGCTGGGACGGAGTTCAATGGTAGAGCCTCTCTGGGTTCTTGGTTCAATCCCCAGTACTAGAGCCAGTGGGGGAGACAGACTTTTTTTTTTTTTTTTTTTTTCCTTTAAAATTTTGGGAATTTTTGTTTCCTTTCAAAAATTTAATAGGCCTTAAAAAAACTAGTCAATATAAAATATTGTTCCTTGGCAGTGGGGTTTTTTAATTGTAAAATATATACTAAAAATTTGCTATCCTAATCATTTTTAAGTGTACAATTTGGCATTAAGTATATTAACATTGTTGTACAACCAGTCTCCAGTAGCAGTTCTACTTCTTTTTAAAAAGAAGTGACCCAATTAAATAATTTGAGCACAATGTAAAGAAAATGGAAGGAATCTGAGAAAATTAATTCATTCTTTGGCATGAAAAGTTAGAGGGTTTTGGGAGGGGGTGAGGGCAAGGTACCAGGAATTGAACCCAGCAACACTTAACCACTAAGCCACATTCCCAGCCCTTTTTATGTTTTACTTTGAGACAGGGTCTTGCTAAGTTGCTTAGGGTCTCAATAAATTGCCAAAGCTGGCTTTGAACTCAGATCCTCCTGCCTCAGCTTTCTAAATGGCTGAGATTACAGGCATGTATCACTGAACTTGGCAAGTTAGAGAGCTTTTAAATTTTCTTTAGAACTCAGCAACTAGACTATCAAAATGAAATACGCCAATGGGTCAGCGTAGCATTCTTTAAATACAAATGCAACATTCATACTTCACCCAGAATAAATTCCATGTGGATTAAAGATAAAAATGAAAAAGGACTCAAACATAGATGATACCTGTTTCATATTGAGTTATGAAAAAAATAGTATCCCAAAGCTAAAAACCAACGATGTTTTATTGTTTTATTTTCATGTTTTATTGCATATACTTTCTTAGTTGTTACTTTTTTAAAGTAACCATAATGTTAGAAGATTCAGTGCAATGAGATAGTGATTTTTATTTTTCACAAGGTTTATTTCTACTTTTTTCATTTTCATAATGAATACATTTTACATGCATAATAAATTAATACCTGGATGTCTACATAATTTAATTTGTACAGTTAGGGAACCCCATAGTACAGTACCTTTCCATCACAATGTGCATCTTGGGAAAGCCAAATTTATACTGTTGGATTAGCCATGCTGTCCATGTGTCATTAGCTCTCCAGGTTCATGACCTCAGAATTGGTTATATTGGTGTTATCAGCTGCATCAAATTCCTAACAGTAGTCTCTTCAAATTTCTAGAGTGACAGCATCCCTAAGCTAAATAGTCTTCCTCTAGAAAGGACTAGATTTGCCATTCCAGAAGAACCACTAGACCTTTCACTCTGCTGACATATGAGCCACACAAGTTTGACCTTCTTGACCCCTTGCAACCTTTATAACTGTTCAGCCTCAACTAACTTTCATCAGCATTATCCTGTTGAAAACTTTGATCTTTTACTTATAGTATTTCATCTGCCTAATTCTCTGTCTCTTTATCCACAGAGCTTCAAGGTAGAATTTGCTTTAAATTGTGAGTTTGTTCCTGTTGAATTTCATGAAATCCGACAAGTGAAAGCCAGTTTTAAAAAGCTAATGAGAGCTTGTATCCCAAGCACCATTCCTACTGACTCAGAAGTAACCTTCCTGAAGGCTCTGGGTGACTCTGAGTGGTTCCCTCAGGTGGGTAGCTTGACTTATAACTCAAAAAGAGGCTGAGTAGATGTGCCAAACCAATATTTGAGAAAAAAAAAATATTTCTTTCCTCACCCCACTCCTTATTCTCCCCCTTTGTTGTGAGCTATCTGAAAAGGCCTTTCAATTTCAGGAAATAGTACGAAATAGAAGGTGAGGAATAGAATTCCTTGATCACTGGTTTTTATCTCTCTGTAATTGCAAGTGTGGTGTCTGTAAGATGCTAAGGAGGAGAAAATTATTTTATGTGGGAAATTTTTTTTTCATTTTTTTTAGAGAGAGAATTTTTAATATTTATTTTTTAGTTTTAGGTGGACACAACATCTTTATTCTTATGTGGTGCTGAGGAAAAAACCCAGCGCCCCGCGAATGCCAGGCAAGCGCACTACCGCTTGAGCCACATCCCCAGCCCCATGTGGGAAATTTTTATGTAGAATAAATTTAATCAGCATATATTTACAGGGCTCCTGCTCTGTTGTCAAGACAGTGAGGATCCAGGACAGAAGGCAATTTCTGAATAACTCCAAGAGCCTTTTCCTCTTGCTTTTTCACCTTCCATTTATCTTTGCCTACTACATGTCTCTAGATTTTAGATTCACCCCCACATCAGCCACATAAGACACATTGGATGCCCTACATTTCAAAGTCATACTTATATGTCCATTATTCAGCCAAGTCAACCATTGAATATTTTTAATTGTACCTTTATTGAAAAATTAAGGGGAAATTGATATGACAGCACAATACACCCACATTTCTTCCAAACCACACAAAGAAAGATATTTATGACATGCATATTTTAGACATGGATACAGACATTTGGCAAAAAGCAATATAACCTTCAGCTTTGTCTTTAGGCCGTGATGCTATGTCCATTATCCCTTCTCATCCTGAAGGAATTTTCAGGTTTTTTGTTTCCTGCCCCCATTTACCTACAAGGATCTTGCCTCTCTTGAGAAGGAAAAAAAAAAGTTGTTTTCCATAGTACTTTGGACTATGAAAAGCAAAGAAGCCAAGAAACAATGTTAGTACTAAAGGCAGGTACTTTGAAAATAGAGAGACAGTGACATATGCAATTGGTTGTAAATACATATCAGGGTATGTTATGTTCATTTCCCTTAAAGCAATTCGGTATATGTACCCTGGCTACCCAAGGAAGAAGCTGGACCAATGCTTTCTTCCGTCTCTATCTATGAGTCCCAGCCCCAAACTGTCCCTTCCACTCAACTACCTACTCTACTTCTTGCTGGAAAGTAGATCTGTACTAGATATTAGAGACTAAAGACAGTGGAAGATATTGCCCCATCCAGGATAGTGATATTTAAAAAGTTAACTGTTACAGCAAATACTAGGTTCAAGAGAATTTAGGTTTAGTGCTGTGTTGTAGGAACAGCAAGTAAGGAGCCTCCCACTGCTGGGTAGGGCACATATCTTGCTCCTGTGCTTAAAAACAGCCTCACTGTTTAAAATATAGGTTATTTTAGAACAGTTGGATTCATACTGCAAATTAGGTCATATTAGGCTTAAAATGTTTTTTAAAACTACAGTCTTATTCATTTGGTTTTCATAGCTATGTGCTGTGTTCATACCCTAATTAATTGTTTCTGAAGGACTTAAAACACTGAGTACAAGTTTCTTTCTCATGTATGTGTAATTCACTTACTATAAAATTTGGGTTTTTTAGGGGCTGAGGTTGTGGCTCATACAGGACATGTGGGGCCCTGGGTTCAATTCTCAGCAACACATAAAAATAAATAAATAGGGCTGGGATTGTGGCTTAGCCGTAGAGCACTTGCCTAGCATGGGCGGGACCCGGGTTTGATCGTCAGCACCACATAAAAATAAAGGCATTGTGTTGTGTCCATCTACACCAATAAATAAATAAATGTTTAAAAAATAAATAAATAAATAAAATAAAGGTATTGATTGTGTCCAACTACTTCTAAAAAATAAATGTTAAAAAAAAATTTCCTCCTTTTAAATTGTACAAAGCAGTACTTTTTTAATTCCAAGAGCATCTGAAATAGAACTTACTATATCATGGAAAAACAAATTTTCAGTTGGGTAACTATTGAGAAGGCCACTTGGAATCTGTCTTTTACTTTATGGAATTATGGTTTTTCTACTTTTGGAGGAATTACATAAGGCCATTTTCTTTCTTTTTTTTTTTTTTTTAGTATTTATTTGGGGGGGGTGTTGTTGGACATAATACCTTTATTTTATTTATTTATTTTTATGTGGTGCTGAGTATTGAACCCAGGGCCTCACACATGCTAGACGAGCGCTCTACCACTGAGCTACGAAACCTAGCACAAGACCATTTTCTTATGTATCATCTGAATACCCTATTTTAAAATGTGTCTACCTTTAAAGTGTGTCATTGTTTAATCTTGATTTAACAATAACTTTAAGTATTTAAAACATTATATGAGCCAAGCACAGTGGAACACACCTGTAATCCCAGCAACTTGGGAGGCTGAGGCAGGAGGATCCAAGTTCAAGACCAGCTTTAGCAACTTAGCAAGGCCCTAAGCAACTTAGTGAGACACTGTCTCAAAATAAAAAATAAAAAGAGATGGGGATGGGGCTCAGTGGTTAAGTGCCACTAGGTTCAATCTCTGGTATGAAAAAAAAATTATGTGTTTTTTTTTTTTGTCCAATCCTTCATGCCTAATTTGTATTTTTATCAAGTTTCTCTGTCTTCTGTGCCCAGAAAGGCTTGGTCTAATTGCAGCCTCCTGTCTTATCTCTTAGCTTCACAGAATAATGCAGCTGGCTGTGGTAGTATCAGAAGTACTCGAGAATGGTTCCTCAGTTTTGGTCTGTTTGGAAGAAGGCTGGGACATCACTGCCCAAGTAACTATTACACATATTCTCAGATATTGTGTTTTATATTTGAATTTTCAGACAAATATTTTGTATAATGACTTATGTTTTTATGTACAGAAAAGGTTCCATGTGAAACACCACCTTGTATCTGTCAGGAAGCTCTGTGCCATGAGCTGTCAACTCCTCCATTACCTGGAGATCTGGCTTAGGGCATCAGGCTCCTATATTCACAGATGCACCCTGCAAACTTGCTCTTGACCAGCAATATGGGACATGGACCATCCTTCCTGGATTTTGTCCATCCTTTTTCTGGTTCTCCTTAAGCCCCTCCCTTACTCCAGAATGAAAATTATGAATATAAACCACATGAAGATTAACCTGTGCCTGCCCAAAAGAAAAGGTTTTTCTTTAGTTAATCCCCTGACCTCATTAATTAATCTAGAAAATGACCACAATCTGCAAATTGGCAAATTCAGAATCAAAATCTTAATTCCTTGAAAGAAAACATGTAGCCAAAATAAATTTGTGTTTTCTTTTTACTGGAAAGCTTGTGGAATTCATTTGATTTACCATCCTGGAGCAGTTAGTGAATAAATTTGCTCTACAGGTAACTTTGCTTATGAATTAGCTATTTAAAAAGGAAATGCTTTATCTTAGCACTTCAGAACTGAAATTAATGGAATATCCATCCTGTTTGTGCCCTAGGTGACATCCCTTGTGCAGTTACTCAGTGATCCCTTTTATAGGACACTTGAAGGCTTTCGGATGCTGGTTGAAAAAGAGTGGCTCTCTTTTGGTCATAAATTCAGTCAGCGGAGCAGCTTGACCCCCAGCAGTCAGGGTAGTGGTTTTGCTCCAGTCTTTTTACAATTCTTAGACTGTGTACATCAGGTAAGTAGAGCCAATTTAAATTGACTTAATATGAAGGAAAGAAAAATACTAGCATTTTTTAGCTTTGTAGTGCTGTGCCAGGTACTTTACTGTCATAACTCAACCCTAGGATATACTGAAGTCTTGGGTGACGGAGAGACCTAGAAATTGAATCCAGAGGCACTTTACTACTGAGTTACATCTCCAGCCCTTTTTTCATTTTTAGACAGGGTCTCAGTTGCTTAGGATCTCATTAAATTGCCGAGGCTGACCTCAAATTTGCAATTCTCCTTCCTCAGCCTCCTGAGTTGCTAGTATTACAGGTGTGTGCCACTGTGCCCAGCCTGAAATCTTCTTAAAAATGAAGAAGGAAAAGAAGCAGTTGATTCTGAAAGTAGGTCTGCTGAACTAGCTGTTGAGCTGGCCCCCAAATGAAGTAGTCAGCACTCTTAAATTACATCTCCAAAGAAGGGGAAAAAACTTGGGATCATTTGGTACAGTTTTGAATAGAGTAGTTATAGCAAAAATTTCTAGGTAGTGACTTTCCTGAAATCCAGCCTCTGTGCCAGTTTCAAAGGGCCCTACCTTGTGCCTGGGAACATCAGAGATAGAGGCTAATCTCTCAAGAAATCATGAAGGCCCAGCCAGGCAGGCTTCTAGAGTTTGAGAATACTGGCTCAGTTCTACAGGGCAACCTCATTGGGACTAATCAAGAAAACAGAGAAAAACCCAGATACATGTAATCCAGTGAAACTCAGTGAGGGTAGGGAGAGGTAAGCACTATAGGTGCCCTCCTGTCTTCATCCCAGGCCCGTCAATAACAGACACCTATTTGTGGAGCTTGCTCAGGATTGAGCTCAAGAATTAGTTGGCACTGGATTTTCAAACAGAAAGCTAAATTTGCTTAGGAAAAAAAAAAAAGTTGACATTTCCAGTCTTGTTTCATCTTCACCACAACCCCAGGGGTAGATTAATAGATTTGGGCATGACTTTTTGAAATACATTGGCCTCAAGTATCTGTTAGAAGGAAAGGTAAAAGTGTTCTCACAAACCAGAAATGGAACTAGTCTCTTGACATATGGTTATGTTTTTGTTTGTTTTTATTCTATTAATCATTTGATTTTTAAATTAACAGTTTTATTGAACTTTAATTATAATTATACAGTTTATCTATTTGAAATGTACAGTTCAGTAGTTTTTAGCATATTTGTAGAATTGTGCCGCAATTACCACAATTTTGGAGTACCCATTAACAGTTGATTTTCCATTCCTGCTCACCCCCATGTATACACACACACATACACAACACTCTCAGAGAAAGTCATGTTTTTGCTTGCTCCAATTTGCTTGTTAAAGAAATAAAAAAATTTTAAAAAGAAAAAAGAAAGAAAGAAACAGTGTTAGAAAAGTGCCTTTAGCACTTTGAAAATGGGCAGTGTCTAGGGGTAAGAAGGAATGGGCAACATTCAGCTTCCAGTTTATTCTTTCCCTAACCCTCTCTGTGATTAATATAACTTCACCTTTGGAAATACATTTTATGAAAATAATAAATATATGGAGGGGCAATGCATTGTTTATATTTAGAAGGAGGAAGGGAAAAAAAGAAGAGAGGGAAAGAAAGAAGGATCCATCTAAAAGCCTACCTATCTTTAAGAGACCTTTCAGTAACTGGTGTAATTCTACAGAACATATTATTGTGATTTCATTAAAATGGTTTTGACAAGAGTGCAACAATATGGAAAACGCTTATTGTATGACTCAGGAGGAAAATCCAGAATACTAGAACATTATAACCAAACAACTTTGGGAAAAGCAGAAAAGTATAAAGACAAAAGGAACACAAAAATTAATAATCCAATCACTCAGGGAACTACTATTAATATGAATGTTTTCTTCCAGTCATTTTTTGGATCCATGTATATACATATATACACAAACATGTATTTTAGTAAAATTTTAAAAAAGAGAGAGAGAGAGAGAGAGAAAAGACCTGTTAAATAATTTTAATCCATCTGCCCAAGCAGCATCTGGGGGCATTGATAACACAGTTGAATTTATACTTCTAAACTCTTTGCAGCTAATAGTATCTTTGTTTTCTGTTTGAATATTATTAGCCTTTTTCATATTCCTTTGGCAAATAGATGAGGGAGAAATTTGGAGACCATTCAGTATTCTTAGACCCTTTCACTGATCTCCCTCATTTATATTCCTGATGAGTCTTTTTTTTTTTTTTGATAATATTAAGTTTAATTTATATTAAAGAGACTTAAAAATTAGTGATGACTAAAATCATACATATTAAGACCAAATCTAGCACATTTTATCCATGGTTAAGAAAATAAGTTGTTAAAAATATACATATGTGAGTTTTCTTTTTTTTTTTTTTTTTTTGCTTTTTTTGTTATTAAATCTTTATTTCTTGGATGAGTAGAAATCTCACTGAAGAAACAGAATGAGAAGCAAAAGAATGGGAAGAGAAGAAAATATTTGTGGTTGGATAAAGATAAGCAATGACTTCATGTTGAACTTCTGTAATAGTCTCATTTGTCTGGCTGGGCACAAATAATTGAGCCGCCAAAAAGCCTTGTAGGTTCAAACAGCAACTCTTTTTTTTTTTTTTTTTTTTTAATTAATTTTTATTGTAGGTTATTCAGAACATTACATAGTTCTTGATATATCATATTTCACACTTTGATTCAAGTGGGATATGCGCTCCCATTTTTACCCCACATACAGATTGCAGAATCACATCAGTTGCACAACCATTGATTTACATATTGCCATTCTGGTGTCTGTTGTATTCTGCTGCCTTTCCTATCCTCTACTATCCCCCCTCCCCCCTCCCCTCCCCTCTTCTCTCTCTACCCCCTCTACTGTAATTCATTTCTCCCCCTTATATATTTCCTCCTTTCCCCTCACTTCCTCTTGTATGCAATTTTGTATACCCCTGAGGGTCTCCTTCCATTTACATGCAATTTCCCTTCTCTCTCCCTTTCCCTCCCACCTCTCATCCCTGTTTAATGTTAATCTTCTTCTCATGCTCTTTGTCCCTACTCTGTTCTTAGCTACTCTCCTTATATCAAAGAAGACATTTGGCATTTGTTTTTAAGGGATTGGCTAGCTTCACTTAGCATAATCTGCTCTAATGCCATCCATTTCCCTCCAAATTCTATGATTTTGTCATTTCTTAATGCAGAGTAATACTCCATTGTGTATAAATGCCACATTTTTTTTATCCATTCGTCTATTGAAGGGCATCTAGGTTGGTTCCACAGTCTTGCTATTGTGAATTGTGCTGCTATGAACATGGATGTAGCAGTGTCCCTATAGTGTGCTCTTTTTAGGTCTTTAGGGAATAGACAGAGCAGGGGAATAGCTGGATCAAATGGTGGTTCCATTCCGAGCTTTCCAAGAAATCTCCATACTGCTTTCCAAATTGGCCGCACCAATTTGCAGTCCCACCAGCAATGTACAAGAGTACCCTTTTCCCCACATCCTCGCCAGCACTTGTTGCTGTTTGACTTCCTAATGGCTGCCAATCTTACTGGAGTGAGATGGTATCTTAGGGTGGTTTTGATTTGCATTTCTCTGACTGCTAGAGATGGTGAGCATTTTTTCATATACTTGTTGATTGATTGTATGTCCTCCTCTGAGAAATTTCTGTTCAGGTCCTTGGCCCATTTGTTGATTGGGTTATTCATTATCTCATTGTCTAATTTTTTTAGTTCTTTGTATATTCTGGATATTAGGGCTCTGTCTGAAGTGTGAGGAGTAAAGATTTGTTCCCAGGATGTAGGCTCCCTATTTACCTCTCTTATTGTTTCTTTTGCTGAGAAAAAACTTTTTAGTTTGAGTAAGTCCCATTTGTTGATTCTAGTTATTAACTGTTGTGCTATGGGTGTCCTATTGAGGAATTTGGAGCCCGACCCCACAGTATGTAGATCATAGCCAACTTTTTCTTCTATCAGACGCCATGTCTCTGATTTGATATCAAGTTCCTTGATCCACTTTGAGTTAACTTTTGTGCATGGCGAGAGAAAGGGATTCAGTTTCATTTTGTTGCAAATGGATTTCCAGTTTTCCCAACACCATTTGTTGAAGATGCTATCCTTCTTCCATTGCATGCTTTTAGCCCCTTTATCGAATATAAGATAGTTGTAGTTTTGTGGATTGGTTTCTGTGTCCTCTATTCTGTACCATTGGTCCACCCGCCTGTTTTGGTACCAGTACCATGCTGTTTTTGTTACTATTGCTCTGTAGTATAGTTTGAAGTCTGGTATAGCTATACCGCCTGATTCACACTTCCTGCTTAGCATTGTTTTTGCTATTCTGGGTCTTTTATTTTTCCATATGAATTTCATGATTGCTTTCTCTATTTCTACAAGAAATGCCGTTGGGATTTTGATTGGTATTGCATTAAACCTATAGAGAACTTTTGGTAATATCGCCATTTTGATGATGTTACTTCTACCTATCCATGAACAGGGTATATTTTTCCATCTTCTAAGATCTTCTTCTATTTCTCTCTTTAGGGTTCTGTAGTTTTCATTGTATAAGTCTTTCACCTCTTTTGTTAGGTTGATTCCCAAGTATTTTATTTTTTTTGAGGATATTGTGAATGGGGTGGTTGTCCTCATTTCCATTTCAGAGGATTTGTCGCTGATATACAGGAATGCCTTTGATTTATGCGTGTTGATTTTATAGCCTGCCACTTTGCTGAATTCATTTATTAGCTCTAATAGTTTCTTTGTAGACCCTTTTGGGTCTGCTAGGTATAGAATCATGTCATCTGCAAATAGTGATAATTTGAGTTCTTCTTTTCCTATTTTTATGCCTTTAATTTCTTTCGTCTGTCTAATTGCTCTGGCCAGTGATTCGAGAACTATGTTGAACAGAAGTGGTGAGAGAGGGCATCCCTGTCTTGTTCCAGATTTTAGAGGGAATGCCTTCAGTTTTTCTCCATTCAGAATGATGCTAGCCTGAGGCTTGGCATAGATTGCTTTTACAATATTGAGGTATGTTCCTGTTATCCCTATTTTTTCTAGAGTTTTGAACATAAAGGATGCTGTACTTTGTCGAATGCTTTTTCCGCATCTATCGAGATGATCATATGGTTCTTATTTTTAAGCCTATTGATGTGGTGAATAACATTTATTGATTTCCGTATATTGAACCAGCCTTGCATCCCAGGGATAAATCCTACCTGATCATGGTGCACAATTTTTTTGATATGTTTTTGTATCCGGTTCGCCAGAAGTTTATTGAGGATTTTTGCATCTAGGTTCATTAGAGATATTGGTCTGTAGTTTTCTTTCTTTGAAGTGTCTTTGTCTGGTTTAGGAATCAGGGTGATGTTGGCCTCATAGAATGAATTTGGTAGTTCTCCCTCTTTTTCTATTTCCTGAAATAGCTTGAAAAGTATTGGTATTAGTTCCTCTTTAAAGGTTTTGTAAAACTCTGCTGTATACCCATCCGGTCCTGGGCTTTTCTTAGTTGGTAGTCTTTTGATGGTATCTTCTATTTCCTCAATTGATATTGGTCTGTTTAGGTTGTCAATATCCTCCTGACTCAATCTGGGCAAATCATATGACTTAAGAAATTTATCGATGCCTTCACTATCTTCTATTTTATTGGAGTATAAGGATTCAAAATAGTTTCTGATAATCTTCTGTATTTCTGAAGTGTCTGTTGTGATATTGCCTTTTTCATCCCGTATGCTGGTAATTTGAGTTCTCTCTCTTCTTCTCTTCGTTAGCGTGGCTAAGGGTCTGTCGATTTTATTTATTTTTTCAAAGAACCAACTTTTAGTTTTGTCAATTTTTTCAATTGTTTCTTTCGTTTCGATTTCATTAATTTCAGCTCTGATTTTAATTATTTCTTGTCTTCTACTTCTTTTGCTGTTGTTTTGCTCTTCTTTTTCTAGGATTTTGAGTTGAAGTATTAGATCATTTATTTGTTGGTTTTTTCTTTTTCTAAGGAATGAACTCCAAGCAATAAATTTTCCCCTTAGAACTGCTTTCAATGTGTCCCATAGATTCCGATATGTTGTGTCTGTGTTTTCATTTATCTCTAAGAATTTTTTAATTTCCTCCTTGATGTCTTCCATAACCCATTGATCATTCAGTAACCTATTGTTCATTCTCCAAGTGATGCATGATTTTTCCTTACTTCTTTTATCGTTAATTTTCAATTTCATTCCATTATGGTCAGATAAGATGCATGGTATTATCTCTACTCCTTTATATTGTCTAAGAGTTGCCCTGTGACATAATATATGATCTATTTTTGAGAAGGATCCATGTGCTGCTGAGAAAAAAGTGTAACTGCTTGATGTTGGGTGGTATATTCTATATATGTCAATTAAGTCTAGGTTATTAATTGTGTTATTGAGCTCTACAGTTTCCTTATTCAACTTTTGTTTGGAAGATCTGTCCAGTGGTGAGAGAGGTGTGTTGAAGTCTCCCATGATTATTGTATGGTGGTCTATTAGACTCTTGAACTTGAGAAGAGTTTGTTTGATGAACATAGCTGCACCATTGTTTGGGGCATATATATTTATGATTGTTATGTCTTGTTGGTGTATGGTTCCCTTAAGAAGTATGTAGTGTCCCTCTTCATCCCTTTTGATTAACTTTGGCTTGAAATCTATTTTATTTGATATGAGTATGGACACTCCTGCTTGTTTCCGAAGTCCATATGAGTGATATGATTTTTCCCAACCTTTCACCTTCAGTCTATGTATGTCTTTTCCTATCAAATGCGTCTCCTGAAGGCAGCATATTGTTGGGTCTTGTTTTGTGATCCATTCTACTAGCCTGTGTCTCTTAATTGGTGAGTTTAAGCCATTAACATTTAGGGTTATTATTGAGATATGGGTTGTTCTTCCAGCCATATTTGTTTATTTATGTTACTAAACATGGTTTGTTTTCCTCTTTGATTATCCCCCCCCCCCTTTACTGTACTACCTCCCGCTGTTGGTTTTCATTGATATTTTCCATTTCCTCTTCCTGTAATATTTTGCCAAGGATGTTTTGAAGAGATGGTTTTCTAGCTGCAAATTCTTTTAACTTTTGTTTATCATGGAAGGTTTTAATTTCATCTTCCATCCTGAAGCTTAATTTCGCGGGATACACAATTCTTTGTTGGAACCCCTTTTCTTTCAGTGTTTGAAATATGTTATTCCAGGATCTTCTAGCTTTGAGAGTCTGTGTTGAAAGATCAGCTGTTATCCTGATTGGTTTACCCCTAAATGTAATCTGCTTCCTTTCTCTTGTAGCTTTTAAAATTCTCTCCTTATTCTGTATGTTGGGCATCTTCATTATAATGTGTCTAGGTGTGGATCTCTTATGATTTTGCACATTCGGCGTCCTGTAGGCTTCTAGGATTTGGGATTCTGTCTCATTCTTCAAGTCTGGGAAGTTTTATCGTATTATTTCGTTGAATAGATTGCTCATTCCTTTGGTATGGACCTCAGTACCTTCCTGTATCCCAATGACTCTTAAGTTTGGTCTCTTTATGTTATCCCATATTTCTTGAATGTTCTGCTCATGGTTTCTTAACAGCTTTGCTGAGCTGTCTATGTTCTTCTCCAGTTGAAATACTTTGTCTTCATTGTCTGATGTTCTATCTTCTAAGTGTTCTACTCTGCTGGTAGTATTCTCAATTGAGTTTTTAAGTTGGTTTATTGTTTCCTGCATTTCCAGGATTTCTGTTTGTTTGTTTTTTATAACCTCTATCTGCCTGTATAATTGATCTTTTGCTTCTTGGATTTGTTTATGTAATTTATTGTCAAAGTGGTCGAAGTGGTCTTTCATTGTCTGATTTTGCTGTCTAATGTCTTCCTTGAGACTCCAGATCATCTGAAGCATGTATATCCTGAATTCTTTATCTGACATTCCATCTGCTGCAGATATTACCTCTTCTAAAGTTGAGTTGACCTGCATTGCTTGTGGTCCTTTCTTTCCTTGTCTTTTCATATTGATCGCGTTTCTTTCTGCTTGGTGAAACTGTTGTGTTATTGATTTTTCCCCCTATATATTTATATTGCTCTTGTATAGCTGCAAAGTCTCCCTCGCAGGCTTTGGCGGTGGTTCTGCCCCTCCTCCAATTGAGGCAATGTGTCTACCACGCCGGGAGGCCGCTGTGCCTGTACTTTTGATGGGCCTGTTCTTTCGGTGGTCACAGGTCCGCCTATCTTGCAGGCGTGAGCAGCGGCTTTGTCCCTCCGCTGGCCACTAGGCCTGTTCTGTCAGTTGCAGGTCTGTCTACCTTAAAGGCGCTGGTGGCAGCTCTGCCCCTCCCCCAACCGGGGCGATGTATCTGGCGGGCCACTGGGCCTGTTTTGTCAGTGGTCACGATTCCTCCTACCTTGCATGTGCGTGGAGCAGCTGTGTCCCTCCGAGAGTTGCTGGGCCTAACCTGCCGGTGGGTGGCAAGTGCGCCTACCTTGCAGGCCCGGGGGTGGCTCTGCTGCTCCGCGGGTTGCTGGGCCTGATATGCTGGTGAGACGCAGGTTTGCCTACCTTGCAGGCGCCTGGCGGCTCTGCCCCTCCCCCAACCGGGGCGGGCTATGTGTCTGGCCGTCCTCTGAGCCTGTTCTGTTGGTGGTCAGGGTACTGCCTACCTAGCAGGATCGTGGGGCAGCTGTGCCCCTCCGCAGTTTGTTGGGCCTGACCTGCTGGTGTGTGGCAAGTGCGCCTACCTTGCAGGCCCGGGGGTGGCTCTGCCGCTCCGCGGTTGCTGGGCCTGATCTGCTGGTGATTCGCAGGTCTGCGTAACTTGCAGGCGCCCGGCGGCTCTGCCCCTCCCCCAATCTGAGCGATGTGTCTGGCAGTCCACTGGGCCTGTTTTGTCGGTGGTCACAGTTCCGCCTACCTTGCACACGCGTGGAGCAGCTGTTTCATTAGTGCCTGGGCACACTCTCCTTGTTTGCCTCCCTCAGGCCCTAAGTTTGTAGAGCTTGGGGCTGAGAACCCCCAGCAAATTTGCTTACCTTCTGGTAGCCACGCCCCCGTATCTGATGCAAGAGACCTCAGTTGTCAGCACTGGTGGGAGCGGTAGCCGTGAGTCCCACGCCAAGGCGAGTCGGTGCAAGAGACCTCAGTTGTCAGCACTGGTGGGAGCGGTAGCTGGGAGTCCCGCGCCGCGCGGTTCCTGCCGGCTCCCGTGCCGCTGCCCCGGCTGCCGCCGGCTCCCTCACCGCAGCCGCGGCTGCCGCCGGCCCCCGTGCCGCCCTCGGTCTGGCTATTGCGCTCACAGGAGAGCTGGGAGGGGCCCTTAAGTTTTCCCCGCTGATCTATAGCTGAAAGAGCTGTGATCAGTCAAAAAAAAAAAAAAAAACAGAGATGATGACGTCAGCTCTCCAAGATGGTGGCCGCTGGCTTCCTCTGTGGTCTGACCGATGTGGAGAACCGAATTGGATGGCTTCCTTCCCCGTCTCAAGCCCAGAATTCAGCTCTGAGTACAGTATTTGCACCGCTGGCGGGAGCCTGCAGAATCCGTAGCGCTGTATCTTTGCATTGTTATCTTAGCAGAGCCAGAGGGGAATGGCGGGAGCTGTCTGCCGGCCGGGCGGGGACCCTTCTCGCCAAGCGGGGCCGCCGGGGGCCGCTTGTAAAGCCGGGTGGCTGCAGCTGCGTGGCTAAGAACCAGGCGGGCGGGGTGGCTGTTTGCAGAGCCAGAGGGGAATGGCGGAAGCTGTCTGTCAGCCGGGCAGGGACCCTTCTCGCCGAGTAGGGCCGCCGGCGGCGCTTGTAAAGCCGGGCGGCTGCAGCCTCGTGGCTAAGAACCAGGCGGGCGGGGTGGCTGTTTGCAGAGCCAGAGGGGAATGGCGGGAGCTGTCTGCCGGCCGGGCGGGGACCCTTCTCGCCGAGCGGGGCCGCCGGGGGCCGCTTGTAAAGCCGGGTGGCTGCAGCCGCGTGGCTAAGAACCAGGCAGGCGGGGTGGCTGTTTGCAGGGCAAGAGCGGGGCCGCCAGGGTAGCCGGGATGGCGGAAGCTGTCTGTCGGCCGGGCAGGGACCCTTCTCGCCGAGTAGGGCCGCCGGCGGCGCTTGTAAAGCCAGGCGGCTGCAGCCTCGTGGCTAAGAACCAGGCGGGCGGGGTGGCTGTTTGCAGAGCCAGAGGGGAATGGCGGGAGCTGTCTGCCGGCCGGGCGGGGACCCTTCTCGCCGAGCGGGGCCGCCGGGGGCCGCTTGTAAAGCCGGGTGGCTGCAGCCGTGTGGCTAAGAACCAGGCGGGCGGGGTGGCTGTTTGCAGGGCAAGAGCGGGGCCGCCAGGGTAGCCGGGATGGCGGAAGCTGTCTGCTGGCCGGGCGGGGACCCTTCTGCCGCACTGCTCTGGGCCGGCTGCCGCTTGCAGAAGCCGCCGGTGGCCGCAGGATTGGACTCTGCGCCCGCCGGTCAAGTTTCACTTGTCTGGGGCAAACTGTCACGTCTAATAAACTTACTAATTCTCGGCAGGTCTTCTTTCAACGGAATTTTGCTAGATGATCCTCAGTAGGTAGAATGTAGCTGTTTTAATGAGTGTTTCTGATCCCGTTAATGTGGAGATATTGAGAGTGCTGTTTCCTCACCGGCTGCCATGTTGGTTTTCCCCCTGATGAGTCTTATACAGACTTCTTTGGTAGCATCTATAAGACTAAAAAATAATGTATTTATTTGTATACATGTCTTTTCTTCTACTTAGACTGAGAAGTCTTGTGTACAAGGACTTTGTCATATTAGTTTTCACACCTCTAGTATCTTACACAGCATAATTTCAGTCTCTGGAATATAACAAACAGTAAATAGGTATTATCAGTATATTAATGCAATTTTACAAGTTCTCTTCATATTTTCAACACCCTTGATCAAGACCATCTAAAATATCCTAAGTCAGATTGTTAATGTAATCTTCTGAAACCTCAGGTACTATTATTCCCCAGGGCAAAAATCTTCAGGGCAAACAAAAACCTTCAATGGGTTCACATTTCCTAAAGGATCATTCTTCCTCATATCCAGTTTAAATATAACAATGAAGTCAATACCTCATCAATATTTCCCTTGAAATTCTTCAGAAGGTTTTTTTATTTGAGGCTTAGATTCTGAATAAGTACATACAATCCATTTTTACCCTTGCCTTGAGATCATATCATTGATAAATCAATTGAACACTAGATGAAACCATCAACTTTCTTTTAGGGTCTTTGCCTTAATAAGCTGCTTATAATTAAAGAGAATGTAGGAACAGAAACCGAATGAGGAAACATCAGAGTCACATCTCCCATAAATCTGACTCGGAGGCATAAAGTCATTGAGAAGAATAGCAGGTGGAAGTATCCATGTAGACTTTTTATTTTAATAAGAATCAGACGGGGTGGGGTGGGGCTGGGGTTGTGGCTTAGTGGTAGCAAGCTTGCCTAGCATGTGTGAGACACTGGGTTAGATTCTCAGCACCACATACAAATAAATAAAATAAATAAAGGTCCATCAACCACTAAAAAATATTTTAAAAAAAAAGAATTAGACTAAATCCATTTTGGCTTTTGTGTGTGTGTGCGTGCATGTGTGTGTGCATATGTGTGGTGCGGGGGATTGAACTCAGGGCTTGTGCATGCGAGGCAAGCACTCTTACCAACTAAGCTATAACCCCAGCCCCAAAAGCTCAGATTTTATAAATAAATGTTTCATAAGCAATATTGGATTTCAGTTCCAATTGTACTGAATTAAATATTTTTATAATCAAAATTAATTTTTAAAAAATTTGCCTGAACCCTCCTTTGACTTGGTACCTCATACATACTAACTTAGGTGCAGACAAGTCATGACAAAAGTGATCTTAATTGCAGTATTTTAAGGATGCTTCACTGCAATGGTTATCAGCTTTGGTTAGGCAAATTATTTTGTGCTGAAGAGGGATTGTTTATTCATTTGAAAACAGAGGAACCTAAGAAGTCTATGCTTAACAAATAGTGCAGACTTAATTATAAGGTAGTGTTTCATCATTGCTTACATACTGGTCTCAGGCATTAGAAAATGCCTTCTTTGAATACCTTTCAAGTGAACACTAGTGCTTTACATGATTCTGGCTTCTGCCAGATAATTCACATTAGTGCTGTCCTCAGTCTCTCAGGGACACAAAAAATGGAGCCAAGTCCAACAATACTAAAAAATAATAAGTTCAGAATTACACTGCAGCAAGCGAAACTGTCCTTGGGTAGAATATGTTCCCAGCTTGTTAACCATTTCTAACATGCTGAATGCCAAAAGGCAATCCATGGACATGTGCCTAGACTTGTCCATTAGTACTAATAAAGTTACAAAGAAAACAGATGAAGCACTGATCTTAAATTAGAACTGCCTCATCATATAAAAAGCCATTGTTTATGCCAGTATATCCAGGTGTCAGATGAATTTTAAATGCTAGATCACTATTTCATAATAGCAACATCTGGCAGATTTTTTTGTTGCTTCTAAAAGAAATTGGCTTAGCTCAAAAGATATCACTACAGGATGCTTCCTTTCTTAGAATAGTTTGGCCAAATCTTTCAAAAGGAAAATACATCCAGAATATAAAAAATGAAGTTTTTACCTAAAATTTCTTTTTAAAATACAATATCAAAGGGGAAAATGTATATAATATGAATGGAAACATGAAGTGAGTAAGCAATCTCTTTATTTCAACATTCAAGTATAAATTTGAGAGCATCCTAGAACTTTTGCTGTTTCCTACAAAACAACAGTTTTGACTTGCCTGCAAAGTTTATTCAGTTTGTAAATTGGCTCACTCTAGCCTGGCTTGGTGATGTGATTTCTGTATGCCAGCAGTGTACAAGTTCCTACTCCAAAGACAAAAGCTATTTGCCTTTTGAGTATGGAAGTCTTCCTTATGAGCTCATGTTTGAGCAGCTAAGCTGCTCCACAGAGATTGTTGCTCTAAAATTTATCCATTCATACTGGCCAAGTAGCTGCAGCCGATGGATATACAATATATTCAAGTGTTCCTGGCATTTGCCTGATTCCCATTCAACTGAAAACTGGCACTATTTTTGTAATCCAAGTAATCCAAAAGCAACTTTGTGCCCAATTAATGTTAAATCTTTTTTTTTTCAATTATATTCTTTATTTTTTACTTCTTTGAATATCTGACTTAGCTATATTGAGGTACCTATATTTGCCATCTTATATTTTAAAGAAACAAGAAAGCAAAAGCAAAGTTAAAATTTCTTTCTGAATTTTATATATATTTTTAATAATCATCTGATTATTTTAAATTAGGTAAACCTTTCTGCTACAATTAGAGGCAAAATATAGATTTTGGTATTCAAATGTAATTACGATTGAGTCTAGAGATTGTTAATATAAATCTTACCAAAAGAATTACAACATTATGCCAATTTACACTGTAGGAATTCTGAGGCACCTAAATATGTTTTTGTGGACATGATTAATAATGTTGGCACTGCAAAATGGTATAGAAAGTTTTATCTTTTTGATAAATTGTGTTAAGAAAATAGCATTGTCATAAAAAAAAATAAATCTGATCCAAGCACAAAAATTCAGGTAGATTTTAGACCTTAATTTTAGAAGTCACAATATAGTACAATAGTTTTCTGAACACATTATTCATTTCCCTGACTGACTTCTACACTGGCATGACTTGTCTAAACCTGTCTTGACCATAGCTTGTTGATGATGCAAACTTTTACATAAACTGTACTACTGTAAGCCACAGGCCAACCATAGGCTTCTAGAGTCTGCTCATAAATAGGTGAGAATGGTTGGTTGCATTTTGAATTAAGACTCTAAGAATATATCACTTAGCAAGTGATTTGCTCCTACTTATATCCCATTGATTAACTTCTAGAAAGAAAATTAAATCAGGTTCAATTTAAAAGTTGTTTTCTTATTCATGCTTCATATGTAGGTGCCTCAGAATTCCTACAATATAATGTGAAATCTTAATCTGTGAAATAACAAAATTTAATATTAGCTAATTATTTTTCTTTAGTGCATTGAACCATACCCACAGTTTTCCACATATTGGTACCATTCTACATAGTGTCTCTTACAGCTTAATATTTCTAATACCTCAAAGCAGAGTCCTGTTTTATCATATGTTATTCCCCAAACATTAACCTTTCCTGGGATTAGAGTCATAGCTTCTTTTCATGAGCCTTTTTAAATTTTACAAAAACTTGGACTGGAGTTGTGGCTCAGTGGTAGAGCACTTGCCTCACACCCGTGAGGCAATGGGTTCAATCCTCAGCACCACATAAAAATAAAAAACTAAAATAAAGATATTGTGTTCATCTATAACTAAAAAAAAATATTTTAAAGTAAATAAATAAATTTTACAAAAACTTAATGGCACATGAGCAAAAAAATAAGACCCTATAAATTCATGATTTTCCAAATTCCATTTTAGATTCACTTCTTATATAAAAACTGGCAGATTTCACTCCATATTGGAAAATAAAACTAAAATGCCTCACACAGTTTAGGCTTTTAAATCTGTTCTCTCTCTCTCTCTCTCTCCCTCTCTGTCTTCAGCAAGATAAATAGAAAATTATTTTTGAGCAACAGAATCCAGATAGTGCCTCAGAGAGGCCTAAAACTCTATTCAGCATCTTAGGGAAATGCTTATATAGAATTAATTTACTGGGGGCTGGCAATATAGCTCAGTTGGTAGAGAGCATGCCTCGCATGCACAAAGTCCTGGGTTCAATCCCCAGCACTACACACACACACACACACACACACACACACACACACACAAAAGCATTTTCTGGCTTAGATGCCTGTCATTCCCAACTTTTAATAATGATAAGATTAAATTTATTTGAAACTCACTTGCATTAGGCCCTAGAAATCTTGTGGTCAATAGTAAAGAAAAGTAATGAAACCAAAAGCTCTTCTATCAGATCAATAAAATTGATAAGCCTCTAGTCAGTCTGACTAAAAGAAAGAGAATACAAATTGCCAATTTTGAAAATGAGAAAGATGACATCTCCACAACTTTATGTCAAAAACAAACAATTTAGATAAAATAGACAAATTCCTTGAAAGATACAAACTATCCAAATTACTCCAGAAAAAAGACATAACTTGAATAGGCCTATATCTTAAGAAAGTTGAAACTGAAATTAAAATCTTTGCACAATGAAAAGTCCAAGACCAGATTCAGTGATAAATTCTACTAAGCATTCAAAAAAGAAATACTAGCACTTCTACAAAGTCTCTTCCCTGAAAATGGAAGCAAAGATAATACGTCCCAACTTAGTCCATAAGGCCAGCATTACCTAGGACCTGACAAAGACAGTAAAAGAAAACTGTAGATCAGTGTCCCCGATGATCATAGACACATTCAGATTTTCTAAACAAAATTTTAGCAAATCAAATCAAATAGTATATAAAAAGGATAATATGCCACAGTTAAGTGGGGTTTATCCCAGGAATGCAAGGTTGATTTTACATTCAAAGTCAATAAATGTAATTAAACTTAAAAAGAAGAAAAAAACATATGGTATGGTCATCTCATTAGTTACAGAAAAACATTTCACAAAATATAACATCTGTTTCTTAAACAAAATTTTTCAGGAAACTAGGAATAGAAGGGAATTTCCTCAAAGTAATAGAGAATATGTATTTTTAGAAACGTACAGCTAACATTACAATAAAACAATGAATGCTTTTCCCTGAGATCAGAAAGAAGATATTGATGTCTGCTTTACCATTTCTAATCAACATTATATTGAAGGTCCTAACAAAGCACTAAGGCAAGAAAAATAATAATAATAAAAGACATCTACATTGAGAAGAAAATCAGATTGTCTTTATTTATAGGCAGCATGATTATCTATGAAATCTACAAGGAAAAAAATTATTAGAATCAGTGAGCACAACAAGGCTATAGTACATAATCAGTATGCAAAAATCAATTATATTTCCACATACTGGCAATGACTAATTGAAATTTAAAAATCAGTACCATGGAACTTGAGATGAAGCTTAGTGGTAGAGCACTTGCCAAGCACTTGCCTAACACATGTGAGACCCTGAGGTTCACTCCCCAGCAGCACCAGAAAGAAAAAAAGTATTATTTACAATAGCATCAGAAAAACACAGAATAATATAACAAAATATGTTAAGGACCTGGACACTGAAAATTACAAAACATCCCTGAAAGAAATTAAAAATATTTAAATCAAAAGATATCTCTTTTTCATGGGGTAGAAGATACAACATTATTAAAATGTCACTTCTCCACAGTAGGGTTTACCTAAACAATCTGTGTAGTCCCAGTGTCTCGGAAAAGCTATTTATAGAAATTGGCAAGCTAGTTCTAAAATCCACATGGGAATAAAGAAGACCTAGGATAGCCAAAACAACTTTGAAAAACAATAAAATTAAAGGACTAGCACTATCTGATTATAAAGTTTTAGTAATCAAAATTTTGATCATTGGTGTAAATTAGATTGATGAAACAGTTTGTCCAGAAATGGACTCAACACATATCTGTGAACTGTTACTTTTGTCAAAGATAGAAAAGCAATCAGTGAAGAAAGGATATCTTTTCAATAAATGGTATCCTAACAACTGGATTTCCAAGGGGTGAGGGGGATTCCCCTAGCACCTTAAGAAAATTTATTCAAAAATACTATAAAACTTCTAGAAGAAACACAGGAAGAAACCTTTGTAACCTAGGGATAAGCAAAAATATAAGAGAACAAATTGATAAATTGGACTGTGAAAGTTAAAAACGTATTCTTTAGAAATCACTTAAGAAAATGAAAAGACAAATCACAGAGTGGGAGAAAACATTTGCAAAGCTATATCTGCCGAGGGACTGTGTTCAGAATATATAAAAAATTCTCAAAACTCATTAAGAAAACAATCAAGCGCAAAAGCACGCGCTTGCGCATGCTTATATACAGGCGCTCGCTCTCCCTCTCCCCCTCCCCCCCCCTCCCTCTCTCTCCAAATGGGCAAAACATCTCTACTGACTTAATAAAAATGGACTAATGAGAAATAAACACATAAAAATATTTGACATTGTTCTTTGTTAGGAAATAAAAATTGTAACAGAATACCACCACACATCTATTCTTCTTAATGAATGAAAATTTTAAAACTGACCAAAGTTTTTTTCAGGGATATGAAGAATTGACCATAATACTACCATTAAGAATTATAAAATTATGGAACTATTTTAGAACAGTTTGGCCTTTTCTTTGAAAGTTAAACATACACCAACCATACTAATCAGACTTTTGAACATAACTCTTCTTAGCAGTTTTATTTATAATAGCCAAAAATCTGCCAGGCACCGTGGTGCACACCTGTAATCCCAGAAGCTCAGGAGGCTGAGGCAGGAGGATTGTGAGTTCAAAGCCAGCCTCAGCAACATAGCAAGGCCCTAAGCAACTCAGCAAGACCCTGTCTCTAAATAAAATATAAAAAGGGCTGTGGATATGTTTCAATCCCCAGTATCAATTAAAAAAAAAAAAAGCCAAAAATCTGGGGGGAAAAAACAATGTCCACCAACAGGAGAATGAATAAATAAATTGTGGTATATCTATGCAGTAGAATGCTACTCAGAAATAAAAAGGAATGCATTATTGATAACCCAACAATGTGATTGGATCCTGCATAATTATTCCTAGTAAAATGAGGCAGACAAAAAGAATCCATACTTTCAATTCCATTTATATAAAGTTTGAGTGCAGACCTACCTGCAGTGGCAAAATCAAACCAGTGTTTGGTTGCCTAGGGAGGAGGGAGTACAGGAAGAGGCAAAAGGGACACAAGGAAGTTTTTTTATATATATTTATTTTTTAGTTGTAGTTGGATACAATTTTTTATTTATTTTTTTTATTTTTATGTGGTACTGAGGATCGAACCCAAGGCCTTGCACATGCTAGGCGAGTGTTCTACCGCTGAGCCACAACCCCAGCCCCCCCACAAGGAAGTTTTGAGGAGTCATGTTGATTATTTTGATTGTGTTGTGTCTATATATGTCAAACTTTACCAGATTGTACACATTAAATATAGTTTATTATATGTCACTTATACCTCATTAATACTATTTACTACTAAAACAGTATCTTGTGGTAAACAAACTTCTAAACTCTTAATCACCTACCCATATATCATAAGTCCTTAGAGAAAATTGTCTCTGGTCTAATTCCCTTTCTTCTATTAAAATAATACTAAATAATCAGTGCAGTTCCAGCATCAGCATATTATGGACTGTGCCTTTTTGGATACCACCTGGTATGGTACAGCAGAAGAGTACATTTGTCCCACTTGACAAGGAAGAAAAGAAGCCAATGTACTAGACAAACTGAGTGCCTAGGATATTGGATTAAACAGACACAGTGATTTTTCTTGCTTACTGGAAATCCAGCCACCAGATTTCATTTTATGAATTCAATCAGCTCTTCATTTCTCCCTGCATTATGGTAGAAAGACATCTCAAAAAATTTCTTATTTCTTAATATCACATTCCAAATGTGGTATCTGGGTACTAATCAACCCAGCATCCAGGCACATCTGACTTATTTTTTCCACTGGAGAAATTCTCACATGCTTTTTACTTCAACTGTTGCTGAAGAGTAAAAAACAAAGTTGTTCTGCATCTTCTTTTCCATTTCTGGTAGACTGGGCCATGAACCTCAGTTTAGGGGTAGATTTTTCTTTTTATCTCTTTTTCAATCCCAGGCAGTTAGCAACTGCAGGCTCCCCTGTGGCACACACACAAGAACAAACACTTATCCCTTGATGCTAAGTACCAATTCCAATCCTAGAAGGGGCAGTACCAGAGGCTTCAGAAAAGTGACCTCTCTGACATAATTATGGAGGGCAGGGTTTGTGGTGAGGCCAATCCTCAGTATAGTGGTCTGTGAAAGAGGTTTTTTTCTACTTGTAGAGGAGGCTTGTGGTCCTAACATGATCCCTGAAATGCCTATAGGTTCATCTTAAGGTCACATTCATTATCATTTCCATTCTACTTTACTTCAGAAGTGAGTTTTTAAAATTATTTTCCTGAGCATATTAACTATCAGAACCAACAAGAAAAGACACAGTTGTGAAGCAAGAGGTTTCTATGGAAATAATCATTGAGAAAAGTGTTATTTGGGGCTTAGTTTAAAAAGGTTTTATAAGTGTTTCTAGAACTAATTGTAGACTAGGTCAATAGAAAAAAAAACCCTGAACTCTTCTTCCCCAGAAACGATGATCTGAGGGCTGGCTTTAACTGCAGGTTTATTCCAGGCACTGTGGGGGCAATTGTCCTTTAAGTGCACCCTGCCTGAGTATACTGTAGATTTCTCCTCTCAGATGATTGGCAGCCAAGTACCATCTTCAGTTGCCGTGTCTCCTTATCTTTCTGGGCTGCCACTATCTGATCATCCCCCTCTCCATCATGTGTACACTGGCTCCATGGAAGATGACCATTGATTGCAAACAAGGAGCTCAAACTAGAAAGCTTTATATTGCAGTAAAGGATAGGTTAGGGGGAGACTTGAGTCTGGGCACCTCTTAAGGAAGTGAACACCAGAGAACTAGGCCAAGTGGAGTTCTAACCCAGGGCTATCTTCTAGTGTACCTGTATATCAATAGGGGCAAGCATTTGAATGAGAATTGTGTATTAAAGGACATGGTTGACAGTTGATACAAACATCTAACAAAGCAAGGAAAGAAAATATTTTGTGTTTATTTTTCCTTTATGGAAATAGAAGAAAGTATTACTAATCCTAATAACCACTTATTTTTATTTTTATGCCCAGAGATAATGCTGGGCAATAATGTTGAACCTTAAATGTGCCAGATTGACTTAAGTTTTATTTAATTATAACCACAAACTCTTCAAGTGTACTTAGACTTTATAATTGTTGCTCATATACCATAATCACAGGAAACCCATGATATCTAATCCCTTCATTTTCACTGGTGAGAAAACTCAATACAGATGTTTATAATTCTAACAGTCTAGAGGATGACACACTACTCAACCATGGAGAACCAGGCCAGGAAACAGCCTCACTGTGTACAGGCCTGTTGCCTAGGTTGCAGACTCTCTAATCTTCCTAAAAATCAATTTCTTTTACATTGCTTACATTAATCTAAAATTTTAGATTAATGAAAAAGCCAATAAGAAAATTTTGTAAAAAAAAAATACTTTGCTCATCACAGAAAACTAGGTTTTTAATCAGATGATAAACTTTGATAAATCAATCCACATCATTATTTAAAATGCCTACTGTTCTGTTGGACAATCAACATATTATACACATGGCTGCTCACCTCAGCTGATTGCATGTGGGTCTGTATGGCCAAATTAAACATGGAGAGGAAAGCTAACATTTATTCATTTGAAATAACTCTTAAGCAAGCAAAATTATGATTGGAACTTAACCAATTTCAGATGATCATGAGAGATTGTTTGAACATTGCAGCAGCAAGATCACCCAGTGGACCAGGGAGTGTCACAAGGTCATTATCCTGCCTTCTGCCAATATAAGAAGGCTCCATAGATCTGAATATAGCTGGTCTAAAATATGCTATAGACATACAGTGACCCAGTGACTTCCAAACATTGCCTTGCCCTCTCTCTCTCATATCTTTCCTTTGTCCTTGCTCCTGTGTCCAGTGACCTTGCTGCCTAATTTACAAATGAAAAATAAAGTTAAAAGGCATAAGCTCCTCCCGCTTCCTTTGGCATATGAACATACCTTTACCTACTCCCCCATCCCTCCTTGTTTCTAAGGTTGTTCCTATATCTGAGCCTCTTCATTCTTGCTTTTCCAGGGCCTTACTCTCTCGGTTATTATATTAACTCTTTCTCTAAAATTGTTCTCTCTACTGGCTCCTTCCAAGTTGCACACGTTTTTTGTTGTTGTTGTTGTTGTTTTTGTTTTTGTTTTTGTTTTTTGTCTAGAAAATATCTCTTACTTTCCCCTTAAGCCACCACTTTCTCTTCCCAGTTCTCTCATTACCAAAATTCTGAAATACAGTTTTTCTTACATTTCATACTATAACACCACAAATGCCTGGAAAGCAAGAACTCTAACTTACATTACTTTCTGTCAGCATGCCTCTCATGGTGTAGAGTGGGAAGTGGACACAGACTTGAAACATAGCAAATCACGATTCCCATTTGGACTCAGTAGTTACTATTGAGTAACTTAATCTTGCTGATCCCAAGCCTCCTCAAATGTAAAATGATAGCAGTAATGCCTGTCCTACAATGGTGCAAAAAGTAAATAAGATTTTTTATAAAACCTTTCATTTGGTGGCTGGCACATAGTAGATGCCCAGAAGAGCACCTGCTTCCCATCTCTGCCCATAGTGGAGATTCATTTATTGAATGAATAACCCAATGATGATCTCAGCAGGCATTTGTTTTTTGTTTTGTTTGATTCTTACTCTTCTTGCCTTGTTTCAGGTTCACAACCAGTATCCAGCTGAGTTTGAATTCAATCTCTATTACTTAAAGTTCTTGGCCTTCCACTATGTATCTAATCGTTTTAAGACATTTCTCCTGGATTCTGACTATGAAAGATTAGAGCATGGTACGTATTTATATGTCCTTGTTCTATCCATTTTATTAGTTTTGCATGTTTTTAATGAAAACTCTAATCCTGGAATGGTGGCACACACCTGTAATCCCAGCTGCTCGGGAGGTTGAGACAGGAGGATCATGAGTTCAAAGCCAGCCTCAGCAATGGTGAGGCACTAAGCAACTCAATGAGACTCTGTCTCTAATAAAACACAGAATAGGGCTGGGCATGTGGCTCAGTGGTTGAGTGCCCCTGATCTCAATCCCTGGTGCCCCCGCCCCCCCCCCCAAAAAAAACCTCTAATGATGTAAGTACTCCCAAATGAGACAGTTAGGAGTTAGGGTTTTACTACAAACTACCAATGTAGAGTGGATATGAACAACTGCAAGATTCTGAGATTGTGGTCTGTGTTAGTTCTTACAGAACAGAACAGAACAGCAGATGCTCATTCCTCTGTAGCACCTTTGTAAAGTTAAATCTGCTTACTATTTTGATACCTCTAAGTGATACCATGTTAGGAAAAATATTTGACTCAGTTTTTTCTTCCAGTGGTACACTTTGATAGGAAGGGTTACATGACCTGTTTGAATAACAGCTAACACTGGGAACTCTGAAACAAAATAAACCAGGGTTAAATTCCATTGCTGCCAATTACCAGCTGTGTATTTTGGGGGAATTGGGTATGTCTCTGAGCTTCACCTTCTTCATCATTAAAATGGGGACAGTTATAGTCCACCCTTTAGGACCATGATGATAACATGAGGAAAGAGTTGTAAATGTCTTAGCCCAGTCACTAGCACTATCATTACTATAATTTGTAACAGTTATAGTATTAGCACAAAGTAGATTCTGAAAGCCCCAGTGAAAACATTTCCCAAGGGGATTTTATATTCTTCTTTTGTTGTTATGGAGCCGGGAAAATACACATGACTAAAAAAAAAAAGGCGATATTCAGTACATTAGATGTACCAGAATATTCACAAAGAGGACTCTTAGTGACAAAATATTTACTGATGTTCTCAGTTTAAAATCTGAAATTATGAAATACTGTTTTCCAGGGTGTGCTTATTACAGTTGTCTAGTATGATATTTCATACTTTTGGTAAGGGAGACAACACTGGTCAGACCACTTCCTATCCTGTTTATACTTTCAGACCTTTGTTGACTCATGGAATTGCCATTCCTCACATCACAATAAGAAACAAAATTTCTTAAGAACCATGTCTTAGAAAGATATTCATTACAGCTAGTTTACAGCTGCATGGGTCCTGGTCTTTAAGCCAATTGATCTGTGTGACTGAGGGGGTCACCAGTCACTCAGCTTATCACTGAAAGGAACAACATATTTTAATATTGTTGTGAGTAAAGTACAGTTGTACAGAATAGTTTGTTTTGATTTTTGGTTTTTTAAATAAGGTAGTTTGTTTTGTTAAATTAAGCTTAGTAGCATATTACCTTTAGCCACATGCAGATGTGGCCAAAACCTTCTTCTGTGGATTATGACTCTCTTCATTAAGAAAGCAACAAAGCCTACTGCACTGATTCTCAGAGTCAACCGAACATTAGAATCACCTGGGAAACTTTTAAAACTCCCAGTGTCCAGGCAGCACTTCCCAATAGTTGAATCAGAATCTGTGATGATGGAGACTGGACACCAACAGCTTTTTAAAGCTCCCATGTGCTGCTAAGGTTAAGAACAACCACTGGCCCAGTGAGGAGAATGCCAAACTAAGGCAGAAAATGATTGGGACACTGGGGAAACTACTTCATCTCACCTTAAAAGTCCACTCTCCAACCCCTCAGTTTCCTCTTCTGGAAAACTGGTCAAGGATATTTGCTTTCCTGTCACACAGAAAAAGATTAATAAATAAAATGAAGTGAATAGAAATTTGATATGTATTGAAAGATGATCATAGTTGTTTGATATGATAATTTTGTGTCCTAGATATGTTTTCTCTTAAGACACATAATTGCATTTAGAATCCTAGAGTGATTATTGAAGGGTCCTTAAAGTTCATTTGCCCAGTCATCTCTCTGAATAGATGGGCTACCCAATAGCCACTCACCTAATTAGCATCAAAGAAGCCTGGTTTTATGTCTCCAGTCCAGACTGGGCTACCTACTTTGGAGGCTGTTCCTGCTGTGTTTGGGTGGATGCACTAATTATCAAGCCTACACGGTAAAACATCATTTAGGAACAGCTGTGGCAACTACCTCCACATCCAAGATCAACAATTAGAGAGTAAGGCATCTCAGCCACAGCTGGAGGAATTCATCAGTCATAATACTTAAGATTTCATCAGTAAAGCCTGAACACCATGAACTCTCCTGTGTCCCAGAAGATTAATTTGTTGATTATTATATACTGGATTATAAAATTATAATTTGATAGGATCTGACACTAGTGCCTGATGCTTCAAACTGTTCTTTTCTTTCTTTCTTTTGTTTTGTTTTTGATGTTGATGGACCTTTATTTTATTCATTTATTTAAATGTGGTGCTGAGAATCAAACCCAGTGCCTCACACATGCAAGGCAAGTGCTCTACCACTGAGCCACAACTCCAGCCTTCAAAAACTCTTCTTAAGATGTTCCCTATATAGTGCACATGCTGCCCTAAGACAGTCATCTGGAAGGCCAGATCTCACACCTTCTCTTCCAGTTTCAGCTCATTTTCCTCCTATCTACATAAGTATCCAAAGTCTATTCCACCTGGAGCTAACTGCCCCACAGCCCTTCAGTATAATCCTTGCCTCCTCCTAAATGGAGCTATGAAGGGACCTTAAAAGTCCACTCTCCAACCCATAGAGTAGTCTGAATTTTGAACACTGGACTAACTTGGAGAACTCCCAAAATGAATAATATCTGGGGACTGTCGCAAAGATCCTGATATAATTGAACTGGAGTAGACTAGAGCGTTGGGGTTTTTTCTTTTTTTTAAGCCCCTGATTTTTCTAATGTGTGATGAAGTTTGAGAACTACTCCACTGGAATTATAAGACAGAGGGGAGAGAAAAAAATTAGAGAATAAAACATTCATTAGTCTTGGAAGCCCCCTGTATTATAGGATTTCACATAGCCTTGGGCTTGAGGCATTCTTTTCTGATAAACTGGTAAAATGCTTGTTGACTTTTGACTGAGTCATTTCATTCAAAGCAAGACAGCACTGCTGAGACACCCTTCCTGGACCTTTACAGAAATCCCTCCTGTCTCACCCTGACACATCTTCCTCCTTGGTTTGGGGGGAGTTTTTTGTTTGTTTTTGGGGGGGTTTTTTGTTTGTTTGTTTGTTTAAAGGCTCATGTGAGCAATCAAGTGACTTTTGAAAGGTACAAAAGTGAAGTATTTCCCTGAGTTCTGCTTTCAGGTTACCTAGTGATATAGAACATGACCTTCTATCATCCCAAGTCTCTGTGACCATAATTTGCATATATATAATCTACTAACATTTTAAATGGCTTTGTTAATAAATAGCCAACAACTTTAAAAGGAAAAATAAAATTATATTTTTAACAGAGTTTCATCAGATAAATTCATAAGGTCTTCCATTTTCTATTGAAAAATGTATAGAATGTCTCCTGGCAGGACCTCTATGACTGTAGATGCAGATTTTACAACATAGAGTGAAGGAGAATAACTTCCTAGGAAAACCTTGCCTATGTTTTCCTTCCACTTTGATTTGTTTTCATATAGCTGTGAAGTTCCTTTCATCTTTAGTTTGCAGTTATCTTCTAAGGTTTCTGCACATATGTTGCTGTTTTTAGAGTCATAAGAAGTGTTTCACTTTTTCATCTCTCAATGCATCACACTTTAGGCAAAAGTTAATGTATTTAACTTTAATTTTGTTTGATTTTTTTTTTAATTTACAGGAACTTTATTTGATGATAAAGGAGACAAGCATGCCAAGAAAGGAATTTGTATTTGGGAGTGTATTGATAGAATGCACAAGAAGAGTCCCATTTTTTTTAACTATTTATATTCACCAGTGGAAATAGAGGTAAAGTAAAAAAACTCATTTATGTTTCATTTTCTAAATATTTTGTGTTAAAGTTTTCCTTTGTTTTAGTGTATATACATTTTTGTAAATATTTGACAAGGTTTCATGCCAAAAGCTATTTTAGTTTGGGTTTGGGTTATGATGGAAATGGAGAATGAATGCTAAATTCTTGCCACAAAAATTAGGATCTGACCCCTAAAGTCTAGAAAGGATATCAGAATCAAAGAAAGGCAAATTCTCTTAGGTGGTTTAGGCTGAAAAATCTAAAAGCTTCAGGAAAAGCTTTCCAAGTCCATCTTACCAAACCCATGAAAATACTCCTTTGTGATACAGAGATTTTTGGTGCCCAACGCAAGAAGGATGACGTATCTCAGGACAACAGTGTTTTGTTGTGTGCATCTGTATGATAAGGCTCTAAGATGGAACAGGAGCATTTGATAGGCAGTACTATCCTTATTTAGGAGCAAAAGAAGTCCCTTCCCTGGGTGCCCTGCATTAGAACCCCAGTTGCACCCTCCTCCCCTCCCAAGGTAAGGAGTACAAGAAACCAAGGCACATCTCTCCTCATCTAAGCCATGCTCTGGGTACCTTGAAATTCCCAAATTCAAGGAGTTTGGCTACTCACCAGGCTACTTTTCCCAGTCTAGGCCCAAGGTTGGTGTGAGAAGTAGCTCCTCAGCAGAGGGAAGACAGAGTCTGTACATAAACATTCATTCAAGGCTGGGATGGGAGGAAAAGCTTAAGCCAAGGACTGGGAGCAGAGGTTAGATCCCCCAGTGCTACCACTTCCTAGGGTACAATTCATCTTGATGTATAACTTTTAATATTCAGGTGAATGATACTTGAAACTCCATTCACATGCTTGCCCGGGCCCCTGCAAATGTTAGTAAGCTTGGGGTACTTTGGTCAATATGAAATTATATTTCAGAGTTTTCTTTAAACAGGCCCTGAAGCCCAATGTAAACATCTCCAGCCTCAAGAAGTGGGACTACTACACAGAGGAGACCCTGTCCACAGGGCCTTCATATGATTGGATGATGCTGACTCCCAAGCACTTCCCCTCTGAAGAATCTGATTTGGCTGGAGGAGCGGGGCCCCAGAGCCAAAGGAGAACAGTGTGGCCATGCTATGATGATGTCAGCATCATTCAGCCCAATGCTCTCACCAGACTTTTTAGTGTAAGTCAGCTGTGTGCAGGCACACAGGGCTCACCCTGGGAACACATGGGGCCTTAGGAACCAAGCAAAGCAAAGGCTGGCTCATAAATTCTGAGCATGGCTTTCCTAGTGTCATAGGTAGCACTCCAAAAATCTGAAGAAACCAGACTTGCTCCCCTATATCAGTGGGGTACAGGCTTAACCAATGAAAAGATTTTCAATAAAAGTCAGCTTCCTGCATTTCAAGGAAGCAGGTGACCAAAAGTAGTGATTTGCTCCTTCTGAGAGCAGCTGTTTTAGCTTCCCAAGCATCCTGAGTCAGGCCTATGGCTTTTGTGGGTGCTTTACTTCCTCTGGTCAGAAGTGTGGGTAGCTGATGGCCTGATGGGACTGCTGCCAACTACCTTCTGCAAGAAAATTCTGGAGCACAGCCATTCTGGCAGTAGCTACCCTGAGGAATGGTTTTGAGTCCTCATGTGGTCCAGACGGTTCCTAAAGAGTGCTCTCCCTCTGGTTTTCTGGGCAGGTACAGTATGCAGCAGTGATAGCACTGTACCAGACCCCTATCAGAAGGGAAATCCGTCTCTTTGGGCATTTCTTGGTTCATTCTTTTCACATCTACTTTGAGTCATCAGAGTTGAGGGGCTCCTCTGTCAAGGACAGACTTCACATCTATCTCAGCCATTAGGGTTAGGACAGGTCCAGTGCTTGACCATTTACTTTGCCCTTCAGATTTCTCATGGGTTGCCCAAAGATGAAGGTGAATAGGATATATATTTTATCTCTTGCTATTTAAGCCTGTCTTTAAAAAAATAACCTGATTATGAGTCCTGATAGATCATTTTCATCACAGTGAATCATACCAACTCATGCGTGTACCACTCTTCCTGGCTTGGGAAACCTCTGAGGCCCCACATATATGACTTTTTTTTAACTGTCCTCTGCCATGCTGCTCATCTGAGCCCAATACAGAGGAAATATGGCTCTGGGGCACATCCTGACTTCTATGAAGTACTGATCTGTCAGAAAACTTCATTTATTTGCAGGAAATTGAAAAATTGGAGCATAAATTGAACCAAACCCCTGAGAAATGGCAGCAGCTGTGGGAAAAAGTAACCATGGACCTTAAAGAAGATGCAAGAATAGACCGGGTGAGTTGGCAGAGCCCCTGAGGAGCTAATTCTTATCTTTTGAGGGTACTAGGTCAGGTGGGACCCACTGCCCCAACAAGGGGACTCTGGATTTATGGCCAGAGGGAAAATGGAAAAGGGAGGGGTCATGCCCTGGGGGTCCAGGGCAGAAAGTTCCAAATGACTGAATACTTCCTGAGTGTCTCACCATACCACAGTGACATAATACTTAATGTTTCAGGGCACTGAATCCAGGGAAAATTACTGGGTACTTTTTTATCCCAGTGTCACTGTGGTTTCAATTGATCTTCTACCACATGAGGGAGGAGGGGAATGCCAAGGCCATGTTTGCTCCAGAGAAATAAGCATAGAAAATGAAAATATTTTAAAATGACAAAATAAGCTGCTTTCTGTTCCTCATACTTCCTTTTCTGTTTCTGATTTAAGAAGCATTTATCATAGAAATGTTTTTAAACCAAATACTCTGTTTTCTTCTTCTCACATCCCATTTCCTGTTTCTGATTTAAGAAACATTTATCAGGCACATAATATGTGCAAGGGACTGTGCTTAGTAGCAGACACATTCACATCTTGTCCAGTCCACAGTGAGGAGGGTCCTACCTCATACATGAGGAAGCAGGCAGAGATCTCACAGCTAGTAATTGGTAGTACCACCATTCAAATTCACATCAGATTGGTTCCAAACATATCAGAAAGGAAATTAGGACAGATGAGTATTCACAAGAGCATTTCAGAAAGGAGAGGTCAAGAGGAGTGGAGTGAGAAGAAAACCTTTGGTAAGGAGGGACCCTCCAGGCTCTGTCTCGAGCCTCAGCACCTAGGTGCTGATAGCACATAAGCCATGGGCAATGCCTTTATGCTTTTTTCCTCAGAAAGATAGTTTCTTGATATTTTTCTGATTATTAAAGTAAGGTATTTTTTAAATAAGATAAGTCACAGCAAGTTATAAAACAAAAGATGAAAATCACCCATAATTTATAACTTGAAATAAACCACTGTGCTCTCCCAACTGTTTCATCATTCTAAGCCCACAGACAAAAGCGATTGACTTTTACATACTGTTTTTTAACCTGCCTTCTTTTTTACTTAATGTTGGCATACGTGTCCTCTATTTGCCACCATGTATAAGTCAGCAGCATCATTTTAGTGACTGTCTAGAACATCATGTACAGAAATAACATTTTAACTGGTCCCTTGATAATGGATATTAGAGAGTTTACAGTTTTTATTTTTAAACAGCCCCAAGATAAGTGTCTTTGTACATACATCATTGCTCATAGTTCAGTTTTTTCTCTTGAGATAAATTTGCATAAGTGAAATGATCAGGTCAGTTGCTTAAAGTCTCTATAAAGCTTTCTTAGCACCTGTTCCTTTGTTTTCAGCCCCAAAGATACCCACCAGGGTCCCCAGGAATTGTGTCTACGAACCTACCTTCCTATCAGAAGAGACCTATGTTGCACCTCCCAGACAGTAGCGTGGGCGAAGAGCATAATGCCAGCATCTCCCCATCCAATGGGGTGGACCGAAGGGCAGCCACCCTCTATAGCCAGTACACCTCCAAGAACGATGAGAACAGGTGATGTGCTGAGCTCTGCTGAGTCTGCTAAGACTCCCCTTGCTGCCCTAAGCTAATCCACAGGCCTATGTGACAGCCTGTGCACTACAGCCTTTTGTAAACTTGAAACAGATTAGCTTGAATTCTTTTTTTTTTTTTCCTAAATGCTTTAGATGGTTCTTTGAAGAGGAAAAAAATGAACCTTACAACTAAAAATAATGCCAAGAGGTTATAGTTATTTGTGGTTGGTTCCTGATTGTTATTATCTCATGTTTGCCAGAGCTTTTGAGGGAATGTGTGTTAGTCAGCACTTTTTTTTGTGGCACACATAAAAAACCAGCTCATGCTAGCTGAAGCAAAAGGAATTTACTCATAGAAACTAGGACAGCCAAAGGCATGCTGGTTTCTTACACAGTGTCTTCAGGCTCTTGTCTGTTTCCAACTGTGCTTTTCTCTCTGTGTTACACTAATCCCAGCATAGCACAGAAGGTGGCTGTTAACAGTTCCTAACCTCACAAGTGTGATGAGCCCAGGAGAAAAAGGCAGTCCCTCCCCAAAGGTCTAGTACCAAATTCCAGGGAGAATTCTGACTGTCCTTTTTGTGGATCACATAGAGGAAATAGAGACCTAGCAAAAACAACAGATGTCTCCTTTACCACATTTTCTAAGTAAAAAATCAAAATTACTTTGTTGTCATTTCTCCTAGGTCCTTTGAGGGAACACTTTATAAAAGAGGGGCTTTGTTGAAAGGTTGGAAACCACGTTGGTTCGTTTTGGATGTAACAAAACATCAGGTAATACTGTTAACGCCAGAAGAAATTACTTCTGTGGGGCTGGTCTCAATCCCTGGCTATTATTTGGCTCTCAACAAACAGATACATTCCTCATGTACAGACTGCTGTCCTAGAGTCTCTCAGATGCAGCCTGGGGGCTCCTCCAGGGCCCCTGATTTCCCTAGTAACCTTCTGAGGAAAATTCCAAAGTAGAGGCACATTCACTCAGAGGCAGTGAATTGAGTCCAGAGCACAACTCTTTTTAATGCTTGAAAATCTCCTGTGTCTTCCCTTAAAGCCCAGGTCAGGAAGCACTGAGGTCTCAGCCTGTTGCATGTGTACCATATGCACAAATAGGCCTTTGCGCGTGCCACAGAATTCAGATACCTTTCATCCTCACAGCAAACATCCAGCCATGACTGAGGGTGTTAGGCTACTCAGGAGATGTTTACTGCACCCCACTTCTGTGCCCATCACTATACTAGTTACTGAAGAAGGCATTGCTATCCCTCAAAGATGGTAGCAACAGGAGAGGGGAGGGAAGGGGAAGAGGAGGCCCTACCCAAACCTGGAATTCACAGTGGTCAGGTATTAGTCTTGACCTTGTTGACCACATTAGGGAACCTTCTTCCATTGTTAGATTCTTAGCTATTATTCTCACAACTAAAGATTATTAGCCTTAGTGTCATAATCTTTGCTCCAGGGGTTTCAAAGGAGAGAGATCCATACTCAAACCTCCCACCTCTCCTCTCTGCACCTTTTATTACTGAGAGCTATGTGGCCTCTCCTTATGACCAAAGGCCAGACAGCCTGAGACAAAGGGTTGGTGTTCATTCTCACACATTCATCCAGGCAGACTTCAAGAAAGTGCTGAACTATTACCCTCTAATGCTCCCGTGGGATCTGCAGCTAAAAGATGATTATATTTGGGGCCCACTTTTTCCTCTGCTCAAGGGATTTCGCAAAAGTTACAGAGTCTTTATTCAATAACTTATTCTCACATATACAAATGGAAGCCCCCTTAGGGAGACTGTACTTTAAAGGTGTCTCTGAAATCATAGAGCCTACACTGTGCAGAAGAGTCCATTAAACCATTAAATACAACAAAGGAGAATGTCATAATTTTTCCATAATTTAAAATTACACCAAATTATACTTGCATTCTTACCAATATTTTGGATTTCTTTAACATGAAAGGTAGATAGTTTTTCCACTTAGCTCTGCTCATACCACTTCTGAGTGGAGAGACAGAAAAGTCTGAGGCCAGAACAGCAGTGACAGAAACAGCAGACACATTCCTGTCATGCACAGTGAAATCCACGGGCTGTATTTCACCAGCAGGCTCTTTAACTTTTAAAATATTTTTTTCTTTCTTTCTTATTCCAAAACCAATGCATGTGTTATTACACCAAATTCAGATATTTCATAAAGATCCTAAAGTCCCCAATGCAATCAAGCATTAAGCTGTTGTGTTCTACAGAAATTATTTTATATCTATATGCCATTTGGCAAACTTGCTTTTTAAAAATAATGTATCTTGAACAATTTTTCTACCAGTTTATAATAGAAGTCTTCCTTGTTCTTTTTGGAAAGCCATCTAGCATATTCTATTTTATTGGTAGTTATTATTTAATCAACCAAGGTTCCACCGAAAGAAAAGGACCTCTTTTCTGATGCTGAGCTAATGAATGCAGTGGGGAAGAAAAGTCCTTTATTTCTGTGTCTGTAGGATAACTTTGTAGAGCTGGGAAAGATGTTCAACAGACACAGACATTTTCAGTTTTAGTTGATATTGCCAAATCATTTTCCACAAAGATTTCTAATAAATTATATCCCCATTAATAGCATTCAAGAGACCTCATTGTCTTGCTGGGTATTATCAGTCATTTTTAATATATTTCAATCCAAATGAAAAGTGAAATCTTAGTCATTTCATTTACTTTTCTCTGATCAGCAAAGTTGGTTATCTTTTCAGATGTTTATAGGTCTTTGTCTTTCTCCTCTGACTTGCCTATCTTTTACTAGCTTAGGACTCTAAACGCCTTTGTTATATGTTGTGTAATTCTTAATGATTGTTAGCTCACTATTTTTTATATGTAACATATTTACCTGCTCAAATTTCAAAGAAGGTCATGCATCTTGTGCCCACTTCCTTCTCCCAGCACTGGTTCTTCCTAGAGTCAATCAGTGTGTATTTTTTTTTGCAGATATAAGCACAAGACAGAGAAAACAATCAGATACATTTTGGAAAGCCATGCCATTTTCCCTTTCTATGTCTTTCACATCCTATCTGATTCCCTTTGATTCTAGCTGCGATACTACGACTCAGGTGAAGACACGAGTTGTAAAGGCCACATTGACCTGGCAGAAGTAGAAATGGTCATCCCTGCTGGCCCCAGCATGGGAGCCCCAAAGCACACGAGTGACAAGGCCTTCTTTGATGTAAGTTGATCTTATTTCTCTTTTGGTGACTCAGCCTGCACATCATTCCATTGGCCTTCAAGACACTATGGGGGCCCAGAGCAGTTGGTGGTGACTGCAGAGGAGTAACAGACCTTGGCTGTGGGGAATACTGAATTTGAAATCAGCACTGTGAACCCAAGCCTGACCTCTCTGAGCTGTCCATGCATCTCAGATCCACTCAGGGAAGCCAACAAACTCTTTCAAAATGCTGTTAGTCATCTCAGTAACCCTCACTTTCAAGGACAGATGCCGCTTCCTCCATATCCAGTGGTCTTTCAGCTTGAACCTCCACAGAAGGCTGTCCTTGGTCACACATGATAATTATCTGCCCTAATATCTTCAGGGGCCTGAAGGTGGGCCTTAGGGCATTTTATGGGCCACAGGACAGAAGGTGACTTGTCTAATCCCTGGAGTCAAGCAAGTCTTCATAAAAAGCAGAGGTCATATTCCAGGGTCCTGATCAGGCCAGGAGACCATTTCCTTGTCTCTTGGCTTCCATTATGGCCCCAATTGAAGAAAAGGACACAAAGGCCAACTTCATAATAAGGATGACTCTTGGGCTTTCCCCCTGAGCTCCCTCACCTATACTACATTGGTGTGATATGTGAGAGGGGCCAGAGACTCCAGCCAGTTCTGATCCTTACCCGCAGTCAGAGGTGGCCCCAGGAATGCATACAGTCTCTTTTGTGTCCCCAGTACCTATCTATTAACATCACCTGTGACTTTCGGAACTAGAAAAGTAAAGAGACCATAAAGGCAGTGACAGTGTGGTAATGGAGAAAGAAAAAATAGAGGTGCTGGGGCAGTATGGAAAGGAAGGTTACAGGGATTGATTTGCCACTTGCCAAAGCCAAAAAACCGTGCCCTTCATCTCTGGTTCTCTGTCATTTGGTTTTTTAGCTCAAGACCAGCAAGCGTGTGTATAATTTCTGTGCCCAGGATGGACAGAGTGCCCAGCAATGGATGGACAGGATCCAGAGCTGTATCTCTGATGCCTGATACCTTGGTCAACCCAAGAAAAAGGAGGAGAGGAATTCCTGCTGCCAGATAGAAAAAAGACATGAATCCTTGAAGAGCAGGCAGCGAGTCATCCCAGGACATGGCCTTCTCCTGCCTGGTCTTACCCAGGCCCTCCTTACAGCAGTTACTACATCCACTTCACCTGAATGGGTGTGTCACACAGCCTGGTCAAGAGCACCAGGCCCTTCCTATGTCTTGCACTGAATTGTTCTAACAGGGTCTTAGTGGTTAGGGATCAGAAGAATTCTCCTGAACCTGCTCTCATCCATCCCCTAGGCAAAATGGCCACCACCTACTTGAGTCCTTTATGAAGGTCCTTTATGTTCTCCAAGGTCATAATTTCCTTGGAGAACTCTTTAATAAGCAAAAATCAAAACCCTCCAAAGATCATCTTACATCCTACATAGAGTAGGTTTCCCATCAAGACACCTACTCTTATGCCTGACCTTTGAGATGCTCAGTTCTCTGGTGCTACCAAAAGGTGCTTCCTTGGTCCTTGCTCTGCCATTGAGGTTCCCAGTGAGAGACATTATTGATCATTAACAGGCAAAGAGGGAGCTCACAGGATTATCCTGATAGAAAAAGCTTGCCCAGGGAATGATGCAGCGATGACCAGGCCAATGCAGGAAATGCTGCTTCCAAAACACGGAATCCTCTAGACTAGAGGTGGTCCAAGGATGCAGGGCCTATGTTCCTGTGTGTTCTTCTGCTCTCTGACAGCTTCTTACACAAAATAACATGCAGAAAGCTGCATGCACTAACCCACAAACCCTTGCACTGAGCTCCTAATCAAGTGAAGATGTTGGAAAGATGGCAGCCAGCTACTTAGAGCCACACACCCCTGACAAGCACATTCTGCAGCAGGGCTGACACCCACACAGCACTTCTGCACATGAAAATAAGAACTGCCCTTAGGTTCTCTTTATTTTGACAACCTTGTGTTTGTTCATCCTGAGGCCCAAGGATCCTGTTTGCTCTCGGTGAGCAGGAACAGCCTCTGCTGCCTCAGCTGCTCTGCTCTAGGTAGCTCCATCACTGCGTTTGTTTTGAAATGTTAATATGTTAAATACCAAACTAATATTTCAAAAATATGTATATATGATTTCTATATCTTTGTTTTTCAGATAGCCTGCTTATAATTTAATATAAAATTAACTAAACTGATTCATTCATAAGATTTTAGTAATGAAAGGTTCCCTGTCTAAGAAAAAGCAACTTTGTAGGTTAAAATAAGTCAGATTTTCAAATTTAAAATTGCCTATACAGTAGGACATAGAAATGTGTTAATATATAAGAAATTGGGGAATAATAAGAATGAAGGACTTTTCTATCATACTCATTTTATAAATTTGCCACCTGTGAAAATGGTTTTGCACATTATTTGTACTTTTCTTTGTATATGAAATAATTTTTTGTACTTTGTAAAATATGGAGCCCATTGTACTTTCAGCAATTTGAGACTGTACACAGTGCTTCTTTTGTAACTGGATTATTTTAACTTTCATGAAGGCATTACATGCCTTACGTTCACTAACCACCTTGAATTAAATTTATTTCTTAAGAAACAGCATCCTTCTTGGACTGTGAAGTGACATTTGTTCTTCAGTGCACAGCCCTCCAAAGGGAAATGTTCAGGCCTTGTCATGAAATGGAAGGTTCAAGGATAAAACATAGCCCACTTGGGCCTTGGTTCTGCCAATGTCATTGCTGTCCTTTGCTCAGGAGTAACAGATGCTGGACACACTGTCCTGAGCTTCTGGGTTCTGGACACTCTTCTGCAGTGTTTAAGAAGACACCTCAGGCCAGTGTTCTCACTCCCACTGCCACCCTACCACCTGCTCTCCTGAGCTGTGAGAGACTGGAAGAATCCCTTACCTCCTCTGGGTCACAGTCTTACCACCTATGGTAGGTGACCATTTGTGAAGATTTTTCAGCATAAGCCATTGGAGTCTTGCTGGGTAGCAGACTGCTACTTCCATCAGCAACACAAAGAGTGGTCAGGGATTTCAGTTCTGGTCGATACTTCCTCCAGCTCAGTCCTTGGAATTCCCTCATGTAGCCAGCAGAGAGGCCCCTTCTCACCTCAGAGCTGGACCTTTAAGGAGACCTCCCTGAACTAGGCAAGAAGACCTCCAAGAACCACAGGGGCCCAAGTCAAGGCATTGGTATCCCCCTCCTTGGGCCTTCAGGTTTCCTCAGTCTAGAGGTCACATGTGACCCAGCCAAGAGGCCCCAAGCCTCCTCCCTAATGGCCAACCCTGGGACATGCCACTGTACACTGCTCTGTCCCTGAGGTTCAGTCAGGAGGAAAACATCTGAGATTGGGGGTTGAGCATGAGCCATATGCACAGTGTCCGTACCTGGATGCCCTTCATTCCTTGGGGCGGAGCTGAAGGGAAGGGACACTGGGTTCCAAGGAAGACAGACCCTGATTTGTGCCTTGCAACAACCTGTAGCAGGCCCCTCCCTACCTGGAAGAAATGCACCGAGCAAGAAGTACAGTTGGTGGCATGGCACCTTGATGGCCATCGATTCAGAAGCTCTCCAAATCTCTGTTCATGAGTTTTTATAACCCAATGCTCTCCATCCCCTGAAGCTGAAGAGCCCAAAATCTCCCACCCTCTATTCACTTGTTCTGTCTTTCTGGTGACCAGCCCCCCCCCCAAAGCTATTGAGGGGCCCTACCCTAAATCATTTTACAGCATGAACTCAGGTGGGGTTGAAAAGGGCACATTTTAAATAAGACAACAGAGGACTGTCTAAGAGTTTTAGCAATTGTGTCCTAGGAGCCCAGGACAAAGACCAAATTTTTTTTCATATACCTTATGTTTTCATAGCAATGTATACTGTAAGCACATATTTCAATACAACCATATTTCCACGGCTATCATTCTAGACAATAGATTTAGAGCAATTAGCCTGCTCTTAGCAGAACCTGCAGTGGGAGAAGCTGGGTTCCAGTGCTGGCTCTCTTGTAATTCACTCTGTGACCTTGAACCAGTCCCTTCATTCTGCTGAGCTTTGGCCTATGAAATAAAAGACTCAGGGGTTGGGGGTGTAGCTCAGTAATAGAGCACATACAGTCCTAGATTCAATCCCCAACACATACACACAACAAAAATGAGGGACCCAGGTGGTCTGTCACATGGTGATTCCAAATGTTTACCTTGACAAGGACTCAAGTTCCAAACTGAGATTTAGAAGATTTGCTGGAGAAAAATAAATAAATCAGTGCTTCTCCGATGCTAATGCTCTTATAAACCATCTTGTTAAAATGAAGATTCTAGGGCCTGGAGGTGGCAGAGCATGTGCTTAGCATGCACGAGGCCCTGGGTTCAATCCCCAGCATCAACAATAACAAATGATCTTAATAATTAAGTCTGGGCTGAGACTTGACCTTCCATAGTTCTAACAAGCTCCTGGGTGATGCATTTGCTGCTGGTCAAAAGAGCACACAGGTAGTAACAGATGTGTTAGTCTCAGTCCTCTGAGAAGCAAGTGGCAATGAGAAGGAAATGAGGGGAAGAGCAAGAGACCACAATGCAGATGTGACCCTTGGGTCACCTTCCAGGCATTCTGGGTATGTACTGCCTTTTCTGACCACAGAGCCTCTGTCAGCACTATGTTCTAGGGCCTTACAGAATGCATGATCCAAAGTATGGAATTCCACACAGCATAGCATTCAATGATGATTTATGGCTGCCACCAGGTCACTTTGGATTCTTTGTGTCCATAGGCCAACAGACATGAAGGGGAGTCACCCTACTGCCAGGAGTAACTGACCTTGATGAATCATGGGCCCTTCCATGATGGAAAGAGCCCGAGGCAGTTGGCTTCCTCAAGGAGTAGAGCCACACTAGGGGTCAGCATCGGCCTCTCTTGCCAAACCCTGGATATTCCAAGGCAGGAGTGTCTAGGTTTGCCTTGGGATGTGAGAGTCCTTGCTGGGGACCTCTGTCATCCCAGGTTTGGTTTTCTGCCACTCCATAGGAGAGCCATTGTGCTGGTTCCCACTTGGCCGTTGATGAGGGCTGGCTAATGTCAGCAGTGCAGGTCATTTTCCTCCCTTGCTTATTCACTGCCTCCTCTGTGTTGGGTGCTTTCAGGTGAGCATTAATGTGCTACAAAAACACCCAGCATGCTTTCCCCACACACCCACCTCCAGCCACACACCTCTGTCACACCACGGCTCATCTCCAGTCTTCCAGTCCCCTGACCAAACAATCAGGCAATATAGATACCTACTGCTTTGGACACTTCTTCTTGCACTCAGAGCAGACAGCCAAGCACTCTGCTCACTTCTCTACCCCCGGGGGTAAATTTCTCCTGGACAATCAGGGAGACACTGTCCATCTTCACCACATTCCCATGTACCAAGTAACCCATCAGTAAACCAGGCCCAGGCTTTTTCCTTTTCTTAGCTGGTTACACAGGACCCTCCATATGTCTTAGGTGTAAGGGCTGTAGGGGACAGGCCCTGGCTACCTCCTCTGATCCTGCAAGTTCAATCCCAGCTGCAGTATTTCTATCTCACAATAGACTCTGCCAGGCCCATCTGACTTTACAACTTGATGCCTCTGACAGAACTCAGCCCATAATAGACAATTTGGAGCTTCCCATTTGGTATTCCATAGACAGTGTTCTGTCACCACCAGGGACTATTTCTCAAAAGGTATATAGTCGCTGGGCATGGTGGTGCACATCTGTAATCCCAGCAGTTGGGGAGGCTCAGGCAGGAGGATCATAAGCTCAAAGCCAGCCTCAACAACTTAGCAAGGCCCTAAGCAACTCAGTGAGATCCTGTCTCTAAATAAAATATAAAAAGGGCTGGGTTCAATCTCCAGTACAAAAAAAAAAAAAATTATCTAGTCCTCTGCTGCTGATGGTGCAGCCTTGCTGCAGGATCCCAAAGGCCCATGTTGTGATTTTGAGTTGGGACTCTCCATCAGCTCCCCGCTACATCTTTCCCTTTTATCACTACTGACATCTCCAACACCACAGAGTCTGCCAAATCATATGACCAAACAGCAGGGCTGCTCTCACTGCAGTCTTAGGATTCCTCAGAGCCTTTCCTGGCAGGGCACCCAGCTTCCTCTGTCACCCAGATTGACATGTTGCCTCAGACCCCAAAGGAGGTTGCCAGGCACCATGCTTTCTTCACTGTAACAAGAGATGCAAGACACGGTGATTTCTTTTACGCAGAAGGGGGTATCCCAGCATACCCGACCCCTGGGCCCTTAAAAACTTCACTGCAGAGGCAGCTCCTTGAATCTCCATGGCTTTCACACAACACACTCGACTCAATCTCCTGCATAATCAGCACGATCGTGGCTACAGTGAATCAATGTGATGATTGTGGGATGTCCAGAGGGTCCTCCTCTCTTGGGGTGGCACTGTAACAGGGGGAAGAGAGTTGACACAGCTTGGGGCAAAACTTCTGACGAACACTGTTGTCCATCCAAAGTGAACGTGAACTGTTTCTGATCCTCTTCTCTAACTGTAATAGGAAAGAACACATTTGCCAAATGGCTGCATCCACAAACCCAAAGCCTGATTCATCTTCACCAGCAATGATTCTGCCTCTGACGCAGCAGTTACAGGCAAGGCTCCCCCTTGGGCGAGCCTCAGGGGTCTGCAGTCTTTCTCCAGTGCCCGTCATTTTTCTGCAGGGGTCACAGATGAATTAAATGGAGGACTGTTAGGGACCCCCAACCCTTCATCCTTTAAATTGTTCATGATGGCATTAATCTCTGCCACACCCCCTGGGATGAGATGTCATTATTTTTATCTACTCTAAAATGTGGCAAGAGCCACAGGGTGAAGGAGAAGGGAGAAGAGAGTTCCAGAAGTACCCATTGGGGAGCTGGAGTCGTGGCTCAATGGCAGAGCACTTGCCTAGCACATGTGAGGCACTGGGCTGGATCCTCAGCACCACATAAAATAAATAAAACTGTGTCCATCTACAACTAAAATACATATATATATATAGTACTGACTGTCCCCACTTGGCCTTCTCTATGAAAGCTCTTACCCAAGAGACCAGGGGTTACTCCCACTGTCAAAGAAATCCCACTGTCAATTAAATCCCTGGGTGCAAGGAACTAGTGGGTGAGTGCCTTCTGGGAGCCAGTGGGCCCACAATGACCAGACTTCTGCTTATTACCTGGCCCCTGTACTGACCAGCTTTCTATCACTATAACAAATATCCAAGATAATCAGCTCAGGAAGAGAAAAGGTTGACTTGAGCTCAGTTTCAGAGATTTTGCTCCCTGTTCTATTGGCCCTGGTTTGGGGTGAGGCAGGGGTGGAGGGAAGAGCAAAACCACTCACCTCTTAGATGGAAGGTAAAGAGGGTAAGGAGGGATCCAGCGTCCCATTCTCCCCTTCAAGAACAGGCCCCCCAGTGACCTGGGGGGACGCTTCAAATAGTAGCCCTTCTGAGGGACCATGATCATGCTTGTAGCTCCAGATATTAATGTCAACTCAAACTCCGTGTCTACTAAACTTCAGGATATGAATAACTTCAGCCATGCTCCCTTTTTTAGGGAGCAATCACGCAAATCAGCTGCAGGTCCCTTTGGGGTTGGGGGGAGGAAGGGCACTGAAGGAATCATGGTAGGTACTTGCTACGATTTGGCAGGGCCCTGCCTCCTGAAGAGGGGGACATCTCTTCAGGGGGTGGTTCTCTTTCTGGAAATGAGTTTAGGTCTGGGACCTGAGCCAGGGATTGCAACTTTCCATTGTCTCTGCCTCCTGCTCTCCATTTCTGCCTTTATTTTTGTACCAGAGTCTTTGTGGATATCGGTCTAGCTTGTCCTTAGTGGCTCTGCACTCCATTAACCCTGTCTACACTTCGTGTGAGCCAAGCCCTGTGCATTCCCCCCAGTAATGGCCGGCCTTGCCTAACATATTCCTGCAGGTGTTCTTGTTGCATGTGATTGACCCCCGGGCCTCCTGCGTGCAAGCATTCCACCCTAAGCAAGGGCTATGTCCCCAGCCCCACCAGCCCCACCAGCCCCACCAGCCCCACCATCACTATTCATTTGCAGCCCTGGTAAGGGAGCCCAGGGCTCAAGCATGCCAGGTGAGCGCTCCAGGTCTGGGCTACACCCCAGCCCTCCTCAGCTTTTTTCTATTTCCTCTCTGCTACCCCCCTGGGGGACTCAGGTATTTCCACCTCACTGAGGGCTGGCTACCACTTGTGCCAAATTTCTAAGAACCGTTCCTGCAAAGAATCCCGGCTGCAGTGATAACCCTTCCATCTCCAGAAAGCAGCCTCCTGTCCATGGCTTGTGGTTTATCCAGGTCACATCTCAGCCCTTAACCAAGCCCTCCCCAAGTCCAGTCCCAGGAGTACTCGCTCCCCTGGCTCCTGCAGCATCCCCGGGATTTAATTCTCACTATTCTTTCACAGTATAATCTCTTTTCTTTTTTTGTCAGGCTCAGCACATCCCAAATTATTCTGGAATTCAATCCTCATTAGTGCCCTTGGCAGCCAGAAGAGAAAGTGGGGCAGCCCTAGGAGGTGCAGGGGGCTGAGGCCTCACAGAGCACTCAGCACAGCCCCGGTGGCGGCTCTTACTAGGAGAGAGGCCACCCCAGGGAGGCCAGGGAGTCTGCAGTGCTACATCCTTACCTCCTGTTTCAGAATTCCAGATCTTCCCCACCCCAGACCCCTAGGGTGACTGTAGCACCAACAATTAGATCTTAGCTGCCTCTTGGCGGTGACCCCTGCTCCTCAGGGATTCTTCCAAGCCTCCGCAGAGCTCTCTGGCTCTCACACCCCTTTGAGGAGCCTCCTCATTGGCCCTCACAGACACAGAGCTCCCGGTAACCAGGGGATGTTTGAAGGCATCCCCCCATAGCTCTGCAATGTCTGCATCATCCCACCAGCCACAGCATCCCTTCCCTTGGAGATCTCCCCCAGGTCACTACTAGCGAAATATTCAGCATTCGTTCTGGGGCTGCATGTGTCAACCTTCTCTGAGTGAGAGAGTTCCACATGTCCCTCTGCCACCATCCTCTCAAACCAAGAAGCAGATACCAAGATGGGATGAGGTGTACAAAAGATTCCTGAGAAATACCTGTGAGGGACGACGGGCAGAGGGGGCTCTCAGATCGTGATGTGTGAGCCCCGCGAGGCTCAGGGCAAGGGGAGGAAGCTTGTGGGGAATCAGGTAACCGTAAGATTCAAGAAAGCCACAAGACCGGCAGAGAGTCCTCGGGCCAAAGCTGTCCTTGTGGTGGGGCTAGGGGAGGTCTGCATCTCTCAAGAATGGATGTGCCTTAGCCATTGCTGGGAGCAGTCCACAGGCCACATGCAAACAGGGATGGACATCAGAGCAGCTGGGCCATCAGATGGTAATAACCCTCACAGTCTGACACCTGAGCGGTGCATTCCCAGAGCCACCTCCAGAGGTCTAGGGATTTATCTCCTGTGGAGCTCTAGACCCAAAGGAACAGAAAGGTGAACATTTTCTACCCAGGGCCAGTGTATACTGAAACTCCTAGCTCAATCCCTAACTTTCCGGCCTTGGATGGTTCCTAACGTCTCTGAGCCTCATTTTCTTTACCTATAAATGATAAAAACTAAAATGATGTACAGATGGTCCCCAATTTAACCATGGCTCAATGTAATGTTTTTTGTTTTAACTTTATGATAGCACAAGAGCAATAGGAATTCAATAGAAATTGCACTTCAGACTTTGAATGTTGACCTTTTCCCAGGCTTGTGGTATATGAGTGTGTCCGCACTCCACCCCAGAGCTCCAGTGCGGGATGGAACCTGCTGCGAGTGAGCTGATCACCCAAAGCCACACAGTGTTCACCTTCCCTGGCATCTACCTGCCCATCAGTCACCCAGTCAACACATTTATTCATGCTTGCTCTGAGCTGATTTCTGTTCTGGATATTTCTTTTCCCAGGCTGGTGATATCAGATCACTTACCAGATATACAAGAGGTTCTAGAGAGAGACCAGAGATGACCTTGGGTCTCCCCTGTCCTGTGAGGTACTGGCAGCAGCAGGGGCTCAGCTCCCAGTCAGCCCTGTGATCCTGAAGGATCTACAGCATCCTGGTTACTAACCTGGGATGGTCAGTGGGTTCGGTGTCATAAATGCATCTTGACTTACCATGTTGTCAGCTTATGATGGGTTTATCCAGAGAAATTCCCACAAGTCAGGGAGCATCTCTGTGTGAAAGTACAGAAGAGGTTCTCCAAGTGCCGGCTCACTCAACAACTATGCAGAAGACACCCAACTCGCTGGCACTGACTGCTCCTCAGGACTCTCTGGATGAGTGAAATACCATTGGGGTCCCGAAGAACAACCTAAAGTAGAGACAGACAATTTGTGGCATCTAGCCTTGAAGATGGAAGGACATGAACCAAGAATGTGGTGACCTCCAGACACTGGAAAAAGTAAGAAGACAGATTCTCCTCAACAGCTCCAGGACGGAACACTGACTCCCAGAGAGACCTATTTTGGACTTCTGTTCTCCAGAACTGTATGAGAATAAATGTGGGGAGTAGGTGTTTTTTGTTTTTTGGGTTTTTTTTTGGTACCAGGGATTGAACTCAGGTGCACTTAAACACTGGGCCACATCTCCAGCCCTCTTTATTTTTTATGTTTTAAAGCATTTTTTTACATATTTCTTATAGTTATAATTGGACAGAATGCCTTTATTTCATTTGTTTATTTTCCTGTGGTGCTAAGGATTGAACCCAGTGCCTCTCACACTCTTGGCAAGCACTCTGCCACTGAATTAGCCCTAGCCCTTTATTTTTCATTTTGAAACAGGGTCTAAGTTGCTTAGGGCCTTGCTAAATTGCTGAGGCTGGCTTCAAACTTGTGATCCTCCTGTCTCAGCCTCTGAGTTGATGGAATTATAGGCATGTCACCACACTGGGCCCCATAAATGTGCTGTTTTAAGACACTAAGTTTCTAATAACCTGTGATAACAGCATTAACAAACTCACACAGCACCATACAGATCAATCAGTCATGTGCCATAGGAAGCCCAGCGGGGCAGAAGCCCAGGATGGGAAAGCGGAGTTGGGGTGGCCTAGGAGAGATAAGATCGAGGCAGAGGGGCAGAGGTGCTGTGGAAGGTGAGGGCTGCTGCAAGGCCTGGTAGGGGGGCACTCCCAGACACAGGCACAGTCTTGCACACACGCAAAGTAACACACACAAGTGCATGAGAGAGTTCACACGTGTACGGGACACACCCTAGTGACATCAGCATACACAACCAGTCTTTTGGACACGTGCCCACCCATACCTGGTTTGCACCTGTTTTGGGTGACCTCTCTTAACACCAGCTGAGTTTAGAAAGCGGGAGTGGGGAGCGATGTGTTCCATGGCCCCATCACTGGCCTGTGACTGCGCAGAGGGACATTGGCACCCTGAATGCACGTGCTCCTTCCAACCCTCAGCCTCTTTCCTGCGGAGTGCAGGACGGCATCTCCCCTGAGTGCGCATCTCCCAGAACCACAGAGGGCACCTTCCCAAGCTTCCCTATTCATTGTTCCCTCATTTGACATACATTGATTGATGCTTGTGCTGATGCCTGTTCTGGGCACCTGGACCCCCAAGTAAAAGTGGCAAGTGACTAGACTACACCTGCAAGGTGTGATTTCTAGTGTGGCCAGAGCTTGCCGGGTGTACAGGCTCTGGCCTGCACACCGACAGCCAGAGCACCTAAGAGGTCCCTCCCCTAGTCTAGAGGCAAGGGCTTCTGGCTCCTTTTCAGGAGAGGCCCAGGCCCAGCCCAGCCAGGCCTGTCCCTTCAGCCACAGCTGGGTCTTCCAGGAAATCCAGGCCTGGGGAAGATGAACCAGTTGTTCGGGGCTCCGGATGAGGTTCTGTGTGATCCTGGTGAGGCCCTGGCCTGCTTCCTCACCCAAAGCATGAGGCTAGGCTCATTTCTTCACAGCTCCTGCAGCTGCCACTGCGCCCAGATGCAGAACTCGGCCCAACCCAGGCCTGGGGATTGAACAACAGATGCCTGGTCCCTGCAGACAGCCCCTGACTCCAGCCGCAGCAGATCCACCTCCTCATTCCCCGCAGTCTCCAGAGGCTCAAGGTTCAGAGCAGCCCCAGCCAGAGGAATGTGAGCCATTCCCGGCATCTCCTCCCCTGTGGCCAGCCCAGAGAGGGGCTGGGGCCTCGGGGCCCTGCTGACAGGAAATTAGCTGGGCCTGGCCTTCCCCATTACCAGCTGCTCTGCTGACCCTGACCCCATGTTTTCTGAAACTTGATGCTGCAGATTTCAGAGCCTCTACTCCATTCCCCAGGAGACCTGGCTGGGTTCTGCGTCTAGCAGGCCTCCGGCCCACATGCAGGTCTGTCTTCCTGCCCTGGAGAGGGCAGCGACCTACTGGAGCCGGAGGGGCAGGCCTGGGGCTCAGCCCAGCTGAGACCCTGAGCAGACCCCTCCTAGGATCAGTCTCCCATCTCTGAGCAGGGAGGCAGACCTAGAGTGCTGCACTGTGGTGGACGAGTTGGAGGGCAGTGGAGGGACCACCTACAAGGCTTGTGATGGTCTAGCGAGGTAGTGGTGTGGACGAGGGTGGGATGGCAGAGTGTGAAGACTCCACAGAGCCAAGGTCCAGGGTGAATGGTCAGAGAGTAATCGCTGACAGTGAGGCTAAGGAGGCTGAGGATCAGAGGTGTCCAACCCAGGTTCCTAAGCTACACTGCTGGCTGGATGGGGACACGGACACCATGGACATGGACATGTTCTGTACACCTGGGTGTACACCTGTACACCAAGCTGACATGGAAGAACGCCCAAGGCTGGGGTCGGAAGGGTAAAAGGTCCCTGTGAGGCAATGGATGTGCAGAGTCTTTCAGATGCTCCAGGCAGAGGTCAGGCGTTTGGGGATCCAGAGAGGAATGACCAGGAGACCCACCTGAGGACAAGGACAGAACTGCCAAGAGGGAATGTATAGAGTAAGAAGAAGAGAGAGCCCCACCTGGGCCTTAAGGCCACTAATATCTAATGGCCTAGTGGGTGGGGGAGGAACCTGGTGCAAAAGGGGACAGAAAGAGCAGCCATGTAGCAGGAACCAGAAGAAGCCTGTACCACGCCAGGACTGGAGATAAGAAGCAAGTGGCCACACCTGTCATCCCAGTGACTCGGAAAGCTGAGGCAGGGAGATGGCAGGTTCTAGTCAGCCTCAGCAACTTAGCCAGGCCCTAAGCAACTTGGCAAAACTCTGTCTCAAAAAAATGAAGAGGGCTGGGGATGTGGCTTAGTGGTTAAGCACCCCTGGGTTCAATCCCCAGTATCCAAAAAAAAAAAAAAAAAATAGAGGAAGGAGCAGCAAGGGAAATTCGAGGATGTTGAGTGCTGCGGGAAAAACTAAGATAAAGAAAAACACGTACCGTGGGGACTTGCTGTCCTAGCTCAGGGGTGTGGGGGGTGGCTCTTTGAGTGGAGAGAGGCATGAGGAAGTCAGTGGAGGGGAGGCATGTGAGAGGAGGGAGACAAGGACCTGCGTGTAGACAACTAACTCTGGAGGGATTTCGGTGTGGACAGGAAGAGAGCTGGAGCAGCCCCTGGAAGGGCGTGGATTGAGGAGAGGGGCTTTCATTTGCTTTAAAGACCAGTGACACTTGGGTACATTCAAATGCTGAGAAGGATCCTGCTGAGATGAGAGGTTGACAATAACTGAGACAGCAGGGATGACAAATAGAAAAATATTTCTGAGAACGCAGGGGTCCATGCTAGGGTCACTCAGCAGGGCAGTGGCTGAGCTAGAGAGAACACACTGGTCACCCCCAGGCAGGCAGGGGAAATCCTGAGAGTCACCCCCTCTTATTCTGGCCCAAGAAGAAAAGCTTCCCTGGGATGCTGGGGTTATGGAAGGTAGGAGCAGCTTCCAGCAATTCAGAGGGCCATTGCTGAGGCCCAGTGGGCACCAGGGGCTCAAAGGGAACATCTCTAACTATGCAAAGATGGCTCCTGGACAGGTCTGGCTGTGGCCCTGCTGAATTCCTGTATATACCCCACAACCACACACACACACACACACACACACACACACACACACCCTTGCTGAGGGCAGGAGCTAAGAATAGCTGGTGGGACAATGGAGGGGCGAGAAGGGCACTATGTCTCTGAAGAAGAGCCCTGGGCTCTGGGCCTAATGCAGGCGTGGGCCCATTGCCAGTGACAGAAGTCCAGAGACCTGCGGGATAACATACCTGAGTCTGAAGGCCCCAGGTCTTTCCATCTAGCCTAGTGACTCCACCCTACCTCTCCTGAACTGGGACAATCCCAGCATCCCATGGGGCAGTGGTTCCAGAGAATGACCCCCCACAAGGAACATGGTTTTACCTGGATGTTGTGAGAAATGCAAACTATCTGGGGGTGAGGTCCAAAGACCTGTGCTAAACGAACCTTCCAGGTGACTCTGAGGCCCCACTTCCATAGGGGTCAAACCATTCACCCCTCCATTTGCCATCCATCCATTAACCTGAAATTCACGTATTCATTTTTCAGTCCATTCTGAGTCGGTTCAGGAAGCTGTGACAGGATGCCACAGTCGACAAGGCATATGGGAAGCGCAGATCTGTTCCTCACTGTTATGGAGAATGGGAAGTCTAACTCAAGGTACCTGCATCCTCTGTCTGGGAGGGCCCCTTCCTGGTCTGTAGAGGGCCAGCCACCAACCACCCACTTTAACATTCTGTCCAGTCACCTGGGCCCATCTATCTACTCCAATCCCCTGGCTCTCAGCCTGAATGCTCCTTCACATTATTACACACCCAGCTAGCCATCTCTTCACTATTCTCACAACTCACTCATATTAGAAAAGAACATGGATTCAACATCCCTTATCCAAAATGCTTGGGACCAGAAGTGTGTCCAATTTCAAATTCTTTTAGATACTGGACTATTTGCACGTATCTAACAAGATATCTTGGAGATGGGATCAAAGTCTAAACATGAAATTCACTTATGTTTCACGTGTACCTTATAAACATAGCCTGAAGGGAATTTTAGAGAGTACCATAGTGTTCCTGTGTCTTGACTGCAACCATTACATGGGGGCAGGTGTGGAATCTTTCACTAGTTGGCATCACATCAGTGTTCAAGGAATTTTGGATTTGGGAGTTAGGGATACTCACAACCCTCCTCTTCCCTTTCTGAAGAAGATGGACAAGCAATTTCCTTCTGCATAAAACTTCAGGATTGTATCATGTACATTAAGCGAGATGAGCTCTATTTCCCTGGACAACTCATTAGACCAGGGGCTGGTCCTCCACTATGGCAACCTTGTGTGTGTGTGTGCATGTGTGTGCATGTGTGTGTGTAATCTTACATATATTATATGCCAGTAATATTTACAATAGCTCATGAATATTGTCTATAGGTGTATCACACAGATACTGATCCATTGCACACCCATATAACTTCAATAGCTGGACATAAAACTGCCCCAAAGAGGCTGTCTATTGGCTGGTGAGAGACTTGGCCAATCATGCGTGTTCTCTTCCTTGAGGGGGATGAATATTAGGTATTACTGAGAAGTCAGGGCACCTCAAGCGCCAGTTCTGACCTGAACACCAGTAAGCTATTGTTCCAGTTGCCACTAAGCTGCTGTGGGCCCCCACCTTGAGAGCAGGATTCAGGTGACCCTGTGACTCAAGAGGACTGCCAGGTGCTCTTGTGTCCCTGCGTTGAGCTCTCATTATCCAAAAGGTATGTGAAGTTGCCTCTGCAGCAGGGCGGAGCTAGATGGCCACGCTGTGCCACAAGCCCTTGACCATGGCGCCAGGGATCAGGGGCACCTCCCTTAAACGAGAACTGGTAATGCTGGCCCGGTGTGAGCTAAGGAGCTGCTGTGCAGCCACTTACTCGGTCCTCATCCTGCTGGACCCTTCAGGGCTCTGGACACTCTGGCCTCCCTCTCTCTGCACACTGGCCTCCTTCTCATCTCCTCTACTCCACCCTCCCTGCCCACTCTTCCTAGGTCTCTTTTGGTGGTTATTCTTACCCCAGAATAACTCTGGATGGGCAGAGGTCAGTCCTCAAACCTCTTCTCCATTTACTCTCTCTTCAGATGACCGCATTCACTCACATGGTCTTGAACGCCATCGGAATGGCAACAAGTCCCAACTATAACTCCACGTCAGCCCTCTTTCCTGAACCTAGACTCACATCCAACTACCCTCAACATCGCCACTGAAGGCTTCATGACCTGAACCTGATAAAATTAGGTTCCTGCCCCTGCACCCCTAACATTCCCCAAAGAAGACTTTCTCTTGTTCACAAGTGGAAAGTCCATCTTTACAGCTGCCCTAGCCAAAATCTTAAAGGTGTGTGCGCCTGAATTTTCCTTTCTCTCACACCAAAATCCCATCCTTCAGCAAATCAATGATTCTACCTTTAAAATCCATCCTAGGGGTTGGGGTTGTGGCTCAATGGTAGAGCGCTTGCCCAGCATGTGTGAGGCACTGGGTTTGATTCTGAGCCACATAAAAATGAATAAATAAAATAAAGGTGTTGTGTCCATTTACAACTAAAAAATTTAAAAAAAAATCCTTCCTAAGTGCTGAGAGCCATAGCCTAGTCAGAATGACACATGGCATTTGCTAGCAAGCCATTGAGATGATAATGGTTATGTTAAGCTGTGTATTCAACTGTATATTAGACCCCTGCTGTCCCCCTTGGCCTGCTACTTTGGAATTCTCGCAGGGATTCCCGGAGAGTTCCCATTGGTTGGGGAAGTGCCGGAGGAGGGATTTCCGGTTGGTGTGTGGTGTGTCCCAGGAGAAGGCCGTGTGCGTGGTGTTCCACGGGAGTGCAGAGAATAAAGGAGTTCCTGTTTTGAACCTACAAGGCTGTGTGGCAGCTCGGTTATTTTGTGCCCAGCCAGACTGCGGCACCTAAGCTGGGTACAGTGGTGCACGCTTGTAATCCCAGCAGCTCAGGAGGCTGAGGCAGGAGGATCTTGAGTTCAAAGCCAGCCTCAGCAATGGCGAGGCACTAAGCAACTCAGTGAGATCCTGTCTCTAAATAAAATACAAAATAGCGCTGGGGATGTGGCTCAGTGGTCAAGTACCCGAGTTCAATCCCCAGTACCAAAAAAACAACCAAAAAAAATCCATCCTAAACTAGACCTCGGAGTCCCACCCCACCCCCACCCCCCCCACCCCCGACCCCATCCCGCACTGCCACCCTCACCCAAGCCGCTCCCTGTCCTGGGGGATGCTACAGCCTCCTGGCCACTCTCCTCACTTCAGTCTTGTCCCTTCAGCCATGCAGCACAGTGGCCAGGGAGTTCCTTTGCAGAACACAAAGCCACAGTGCTCCCCTGGGGAATGCCCTCCAAAGTCAAAATCCTCACAACAGTTAACAAGACCCCTCACAACCTGTCCTCTGCCACCCTTCTTGTTCATGAGGCATTAGCCACCCTGGCCTCATAGATGCTCCTGAAACGTGCCAAGAGGCCTCACCTCAGGACCATGGCTCTTGCCACGCCCTCTTCCTAGAGCATTCCTCCCCAGGACGTCCTCATGTCCTTATGGCTCACCCCTCACTTTCTGCAGATCTCTGCTCCAACACTCCTGGTAGAGACGCCCTCTGAGCATCCACCACGCAACAGCAACCCACCCTCTCCACGCACCCCATACCCCACGTTCTTCCTTCCAGGGCCCTCGCCACCACTGCTCACCCGGGGTCAAGCCCATCAGCTCCTAAGGGCAGTGACTTTAGCTGTTCACAGTGTACTTTTTAGCACATAAGAGCTTTGCAGAGGTACAAACAGGCACATTAATAAGCTCATGGGACCAACCTGGGGAGGGCTGAGCAAGAATGGCTGAGAGGGCGGCTGCCATGCCACAGTCAGCTGGGCAGGGGACAGCAGCAGAGAGGAGCGAGCAGCGGGCAGAACAGGTGTGGGAGAACTTGGGGTCCTCCAGGGACAGACAGAAGAGTCATAATCCCTGATTTCCCAGTCCCCATCTCCACTGAGGCCTGAATGTGGATGATGACTACAAGATGGTCCCTGTATTCCCACAATCATCCTCCCCTTTCCTGAAGATATTTGGTTCTTTTGTTCCTTGTAACAAAAATAGCCTTGACCTGAATTGCATCCTTCCACATCCATCCACCCATCCCTCCACCCCTATGTCTGCCCTCCCTTCATGCATACCTCTAATTATCTGTCTGCAAATCCAATAGCCCACTAGTCCCTTCACCTCTAGGCCCTCATCATCCTAGAATCCACCTGTCACCCATCGATCCATGTGACCAACTGTCCATCCACAGGTCCGCCTTTTAGAACACCGAGGTAGAGTGGAGCCAGGTTAGGGTGGGTCTTGAGGTGAGTCTGAGGCAATTTGACCTGCTTCCTGTGCAGTTGGAGAGCTTTGGGCAGATTTTTGAATAGAAAATTTGTAGTCAGACCTGTATCTCAGAAAGATAACTCTGGCAGCTGTCTGCAGGATGGATTAGAGGGGGCAAGTCTAAAAGCGGGAAGACCAGTTGGGGTAATACTGCCACAGTCAGACGAGCCAGAGCAGAGGCAAAAGGGCTCAAGAAGATTTAAAGGAGAAACAAAGGAGCAGCCCTGGGATCAAGCCCAGGCCAGAGGGCAGGCCCTGCCCAGATGAGGGAGTCTAGCTGGGGGCTTCTGTTTTGCAATCGGCAGGTCAGCTCGGGCACTGTTTGTCCCAGCTCTCAGGTAGCACTGTGCCTCCTGCACATCAGCCCAGGGCAGGGAGTTCCTGGGAAGCCCAACCCAGAACCAGTACTCTCTGAGCCCATCTGCAGAGCTCTCTGTTCTACAGTTTTAGACCCTGAGCAAATGACATTTCTAAATACACAGTCCCCCACCAACTCCAGTCTCATAGCTCAGCCCTGGCTACGGAAACCTGGGGCCTCTTTGTGAAATTTCTGCAACTTCTTAGAGGCTGGGCCTCAGGCCCAGTGAAGTCACAGTCTGGGTCGTAGCCCTGGCTCCCTGCCCGCCCACGAAGGCTATATTTGGAGCAAGACAACTCCCTACAGACACAGGGCTTGGGACCCACCCTGCAGAGCCGCCTGACCAATTTTGCCAAGTATCCAAGCAGCACGGCTGTCACCCGTATTTCTACTTGTTTGTCCGTTTGCACAATGGTTTATTCATTCCACAAGTATTTATTGACTCCTAATACAATGTGGCCATCACGAGGACACACTGGGCCCACATCCGAATGTGTACATGTGGGTATCTGCATCTAAACAGGGATGGCAGGACACACTCTTGGTGCCCTTCCTAGGGTTGATTGGTTTGGTGACTCAGAATCAGGTGCACAGACGTCTGCGGTACCTGTACGCACATGCATGCAGGCACGTGCTCTCTGAGCAGGGAGTGGTGACTCAGCTACACACGGCATCCCCGGGCACCTGTGTGGAAGCGCCTGTGTGTGCAGGAGACAGGCTCCCACTGCCCAGGGGGTGGAGAAGTGGCTATGACTCAGCTGCACATGGCAACCAGTAGCCCAACCAGCTGCCTCACTTGCCAAACCAAACAGCCTATGTTGGGTGTAAATATTCTGTCATGGAGCATGCATGGTGAAAGTTCTGAGCCGGGTGACCTCAGGAGAGCAGGAGAGATTTAGCAGTCTAGGACTAATAGCATTTGCCTCCAGGGTCCTCTGCCACTGCCCCTCCACCACAGGAAAAGGGGTCCCATATTGCTTTCCCCAGCCTCTCTGGCCTGGCCACCTGGACACTCAGAGACCATCTTCTGTCCTGACTCCACCATCACCTGCAGTGCCAGGGCCAGGGACACACATCTTGAACTAGGCTCAGGAGTTCAGAATTGTGGCCTTTGAGCTGCCACAATTTCTGCTGTACCAAAAACCTCTCTGTTCCACTCCTCACAATAACATTGTTCTTAATGATCCAGAAACATTTCTGAGCTCTGGGGCTCCAGACCCACTGCCTCCCCGCAGCCTTTGCCCCATCTTCACCTCTGTCCCCTGTCCCCGCTCTCCCTGGCTGTCTCTGTCCTTATCTGTCCTGTGTCTATCTTTGTCTCTTCCCCCAGTCAGGCTGTCTGCAACAGAGGCTTCCCAAGAGCCGAGGTGCTGACAGAGTGGGGGTGTGGAGAGGACACTCCGTGTCCCTTCTTGAGTCTTATCGAGAAAACTGAAGCCGCTGCTGGGGGCTCAAGCTGGAATTTCGCCCTAGATGACCTCGCTGGTTTGCTGGGGCCTCCTCAGGGACAACGGGGGTCAAAGGAGGCAGGAAACAGGCCCCTGCTTTCTGGCTGTTCCTCTCTCCCTCGCCCTCCCCCACCACCTCCAGCCGCAAACTCTGGAGAGGAGGGCACTCTCAGGGACAGGCCAAAGGCTGTGGGGACTCTCATGAACGACGGGGCCTCCTCGACTTTCCAAGGAAAATCCCTAGGAGCTCGAGGGACAGGGAGGCCACCCGACCCTGCCTGAATGACCACCCCACATCCTGCACCGTGGGAGTGCTGGGGACGTCCCAGGGCCTGCACTGCTTGTCTGTGTCTCTTTGGGCAACTGCCTGGCTCCCTGAGCCTCCTTTTCCGCATCTGTAAAATAGGAAAATAGCGCCATTCTCTGGAATGTGAAGATAACAGGACGAGTCAGCCTGGCTCCCAGCAGGCGCTCCGAGCCTGCGGCTATCTCTTGGTGCAGGAACCCGGGCCATCACCTTCCGCCCTCGGAGCTCCCAAGTCCAACAAACACTCGCGGACGCGGCGCACGCCTGCCACCTGGCGGCCGCCCGCGCCTGACCTAGCAGGTTGCTTATTCTCGTTGTTCACCTACCTTTTCTCACTTTGCCACACTGGGTAGGATTACTTTGTGATACCAAAAAAGCTAAACAAGTTACTTTTTTTCTTTTTTTATGACATGGGTAGGAAGAAAAGGGGCCAAATCAGCCTGACTTATGAAGGAAATTCTAGAAATTTCTGGCTTCCTAATAACTGTTTGCATGAAGATTCCCAGGACTCCCCAAGAGAAACAGACTAGGACCTGAGGCACAGGGTTGATGGTTCATTTTTCACTTGGGTGGGATTAATTTTTTTTTAAGGAAAAATTGTCCCCATCCTCCTGGTAAAGTGGAACAGATCTCCAAGTAGACCAGACTTGAGAGAAGAGTTGAGGTGTAGGTCAACCTGATTCAAGCTCAAAAGGGCCCCCCTGGAGGGCTAGCTCCAGAACATATTTGCAGGCCAGACATTGATATTAGAAATGGAACATTCAAAAGCATTTGCCATGACCTACTTAGCACATGTGCTGGGTAAACAGCAATGAGAAGTTGGGAGTTCAGTGCAGGGTCCCAGCAGCTGCTGAGGCAGAAACAGCAAAAGCATCCCAGGGGCGAGGGATGAGCCTGGTGGAGCCTGGATGCTGAGAGAATAGCTCCTGCCACGATGAGAGAAACTGCCACGCCCACCAAGGAAGAAAACACAGGACGCCTGAACAGGGAGTAGAGGCCTGGGTCCTTGGGGGTCTAATGGGAGGGGGCAGCCAGAGTCTCTTGAGATCCCCTCTGCAGCCTCATTGGGACCTTGCAAAGAGCAGTGTGGCTAGGGAGGTGGGGTGTTCTGGGCCACTGACCTCATCCTAGGACCTCATTTCTTCAGTTACCTACTCAGACATTGGCCAAATACATGCCTTAACAGGTCACCTCAGAAGCTGCAGACCTGCCTGGGAATACAGCAAGCACCCGAGGTATTTCCCTAACTCTCCAGAAGCCTTGCATGATCAACCTACCCGTCACCTGCTGGATTTTCTCAGAATTTACCAGTCCACCAACCAAAATCCCCACTCTATGACCCAGCAGAGATGGAAATTCCCCTTCATGTGACTCTCTGAAGAAAATGCACCCTAACAAAACATCAGATGGGGCAGGGAGTGTGCCTCGTACAGTGGAAAAATCTTAATGTGTTATGCATTCCCTCACCTATGAGGGGCAGATGGCCAGTGTCCTTCCAAGTGTGACACTCTGAGAAGGGCTTCACCTGTGTTGTACCCTTCTGAGAATGCACAACCTGCATCCAATCCACTTGGGGTGATACAATGAGGTGGAAGCAGGACTAGAACTCAGGTCTGTTTGACTCTGAAGCCCAGGCTCCTTTAGCTTAGTACTCCAAAGGCCAGACTGGGGTCAGGGAGGGAGGTGCAAGCACTGCCCGCTCTGAGAGTCCCTTCACTGTCCTGCAGCCATCTGCCAGCTAACCACAGTGAGGACTGAGGTGCTTTGGAGCTCCTCTATACTTTTTTTTTTTTTTTTGGATAGCCCATGTGTTCCCTGTGAACAAATATTTCAGACACAAATGACTTCCAATCCAAGAGAGAGCCCAGTTTAGCAGCTGGGGACAATGACTCTTCTTTTGTTGTCAGGACTTCCAGGGGAGCTGGAGAACAAGTGAGCATAGAGGTGACAGCAGTCCTGGTAGCCCTCAAACCTGCCTGTGACAGACAGTCTTCCTGGGGGAGCTGGATGGCATCCCTGTGGGATGCTCTTGACTGAGAGCAGAGGAAGAAAAACACAGGAAGTGGCGTTCAGAGAGGCTGCTCTCTTAAACCCAGCCTGGGCTCCTGGTCAAAGTAAAAAATGTTGCCCAAAGGAGAGAGGCAGGGACGGGAATTGGGATGGGATAGAGTCTTCAGATGGGGAAGAGGGATGGGCTACAGGGCATGGGGGCTGGGCAGAGCTTCCCTCGGCCTCTCCCACAGTGCTGCTGGCCCTCCATTGGCCTGTGGACTGCTATGGAGGAAATGGCATAAACAAAGAGGAAGGTCTGCATTCCTGTGGTGGACAGCCCTGTGAGACCATAGAATGCATCTGTGTGGTGGAAACAGGAAAAGGAGGCTGCGTCAAGCCCAGGGCTGGAATTTAGTGTCCACCACAAATGTACCCACTACCCAGGGCCAAAGACTCAGCAATCCCAAAAGGGTCAATGAAAGCTGAATACAGGACTAAAAAGGGTCAAAGTTCTCCCCTGCCTGTAGGAGTGATGCATGGACATGATAATTCACTGAGCAATAAAATGATTGAACATCCTAATGTAAGGGTGGGGGGACCTGAGAGAAGGCAGGTGGTGTAAGGAGCAGCATCTTAGAAGAGGGTCAGGAATTTCAGTATGGATTTGGCATGCTACGTCCTTCTCTGCCAAGAGAAAGTCCTGGACCAGCTGATCTCTAGGGACCAGCCAGTTTTAGCATTCTAGAGGCTTCAGCCAATACACTCACAAATCTTGGATCTAAAGTTAAGACTTCTTTAAGGTCCCTCCCCTCTCAGTACTGGGGGCGGGGGCAGGGGAAACCAGGGACATTCTACCATTGAATTATATCCCCAGCCCTTTTTGAATTTTTGAGACAGGGTCTTGCTAGTTTGCTGAGGCTGACCTTGAACTTGTGATCCTCCTGTTTCAGTCTCCTATATCACTGGGATTACAGGCATGCACCACTGCACCCAGACAATAGGCTTTTTAAAAATTAATAAATTGTGATTTAGTCTTATAATGGAATGCTTTACAGCACTTGCTGTCAGCCAACAGACATCGACATATGTAACCACCACCATTTCCAGCATGCCAGAAAGCTCCCTTGTGCCGTTTCCCACCACCACCACCACCCACCCTAAGTAACTTCTCACTACAAAATCCACAGGTTCATGTCTCAACTTCTGGAAAAGAATGTAAGTGGAATCATATAGTGTGTGCTATCATGTGTGGCTTTTGCTCCAGAGGATGTCTGTGGGATTCCTCCATGTTGCTGCATCTCTTAATAACAGGTTCTTTTAACTGAAGTATAGTATCCATAGGTCATTTGCTTTTGCTAATGGAGATTTGGATTGGTTATGGTTTGGGGCTATTTTAAACAAAGCTGTTATGAATTCTCTTATATGAGTCTTTGGTGGTCACAGGTCTCATTTCTCTCGGGTGGGACTGTTGGGCCGCAGGTAGTTGTCTTAAGCTTTAGTAGATGTTGCTGAATAGCCTCTGAAAGTTGAAAGGTGACTTTCACAGTCTTGAATTGAACATAAAGGAGTAGTGGGTGTGAGAGAGAAAACAGGTATTCCTTAAGAACTCCTCAATATTCTCAAGACTGGTTCTTCCAACAAATTGTGCACACTGACTCCACACTGGCGGGAGCTGTGGAGCCAGCACCTCTTTCCCGAGGCCGAGCATTGTTCACCTGACCCTCGCCCCATTGGGGCAGTTGTATCTGTTGGCATTACTTTGCAGGTAAAATTATAGGACAAGCACCTGTGCAGTGCAGGACACCTCGCTGCCCGGGTGGCAAATATTCACATTCACTCCTCACCAGCAGCAGGCAGAGCCCTCAGACCCGCCCTGCGCCTCATACTCAAAGGGGAGAACTCAGGGCCAAGGCAGCTCCTACCCTTCCACCTAAGCATCCCATATCACAAAGACTTTAAAACATACACAAAGCTCTTGTTTATCACGTGCATGTACAAATGTGTGACAATAAATCCCACTATTATGTATAATTATAATGCCCCAAGAAGAAATTTGGGGAAAATAAAACTGTCACATAAAACCTATAGGGCAATTCCTTTCTGATCTCTGTTGAAAGGCCTCCATTTCTGCCCAGTGCCCCACTCTAGGTTCTCTGCCAGCTCTCAGAACTAAGTCTCCCTTCCAGGGGGGCCCCATTTACACTGAAGGGTCAGCACTCCCAGGACTTAGTCCTTTCTCTGATAAAACAGAAGACCAAGGACTAAGTTATTTATGAAGAAGAGTAAGCTGTTCCTCACAGTTCTGAAAGCTGAAGAGTGGCACCACATCTGGTGAGGGGACTTCCCGCTGCATCACCCCAGGGTCAGAGGCAGGACAGGAGATGAGGGCCCAGGATGCTTTTATTACAAATTCACTCTCATGATATGGGACCCTCTTGCATGCTAACACTAATCCACTCACTTGGGCAGAGTCCTTGTGGCCTGATCACATAGTGTTAAGTACCACCTGCCAATAATATCTACTGAAGCTGGGGACAAAGTTTCCATTAGAAGCACCTTGGGGGAGACATTCAGACCACAGCAGACCCAGTGGGGGAAACCCTGACTCTAAGAGACTATTGTATTCTGGATAACACAATACCCATAGAGATTTCTATAGAAAGTTGAATAAACTCTTCCAGGTGTGCTCCACTCACACCAAAGTGATCACTGTCAATGCCTAGGACTCTTCAAAGGGAAACCCTGACTCCCAAAGCCTGCTGTGTTCTAGACAACAGAACCGGCCTTTCTGCAGAGTAGGATTTCTTAATCTCATCATTACTGACATTTCAGGCCAGATAATTTGGTTACAGGGGGCTGGTGTGCATATTGTAGGGGGTTTTGCAGCATTCCTGGCCTTTCCTACTAGATGCCAGCAACACTCCTACCACCTGTGAAAACCAAAAAAAAAAAAAAAAAATCCCTCCAGACATTGCCAATGTCCCTCAGAGGGCAAACCTGCTCCTGGTTGAGAACACTGTTTAAGAAAGTGTTTATAGAAACACCAACCTCTCCTTCTCTCCCTTGCTCCAAAAGGAAAGATCAGCTTCCCAATACATAATCAAGCTGAACTGAGTGGGCTTGCTTCACCCATTGCAGGCGTTTTTGTAGGCAACCACGTAAAACAAAACAAAAAACCACACTGTTTATTCTGGTGAAGGAAAAACTGAAAGACATGGAAAGAAAATCTGAGAAAACAAAGGTAAGGGGATTTGGAGGTAAGAGCAACAATGAGGGAGTGATCATCTCTGTAAGTTCCCGCTTGTGAGCTGACACATCACCCATGGTTTCCCCACATTCGTGACTCAAAACACCAAACAAGAGGCCATAGCTAACTTCTTGGGGTCTTAACCCTAAACTCAGTGTTTTCAGGAAGTGTCCCAAAACCAAAGTCCATTTCATTATATGAAAATACACATACAGACACACAACTGCACCCCAATGTTTTATTAAACCAGACAGTTTAAAATGTATGATGTTCTGGCACATTTAATTTTCTTACTGGGTTCATTTTACTACAAAAACAAACAACAAACAAAAAAATACAAAAAACTTTTACTATATCTTAAAAAAATTAGCAAAAAAATTAAGAAAGTTGAGCATATTACATTACACAATGTTTAGATAATGATGTTTGAAAATTATATTTTGTTCCCTGTCCATACTGCAAATAACAAAACATCTTTTTAAAACTTTTTTCAGGTAAAATTCCTGGAAATGATCATGTCTACGTATTAAGGAAAAGGCCTGATTATGACAAGCATTCAAACACTCCTGAAATTTTCTGTACAGTAATTACAAAAGTAAAACCAAGGGGTCTATAGGTATTTTGACAGCTGTAACCATTTTAAATATTAGGAGGAATTTGATTAATATAAAAATATCATCCCAAATAGGACTGACAGAGTTCATTTCTGTGCTGCCATTTTACCATTGTTTAAAGGGGCTCTTCCCTCCTGGATGTAGTGCCATGGAAGCCAGGATGTTGACACTATGCAATAAATACAAACTTTTTCACCACCCTAGGAGTGACTGCTTAGTCAAGTCAAGGCCCACATGTGCCCAGAAAACAAGCAGTCTTCAGGCTCATGGCCCAGGCCACAAAGTGAGGTCCACTGGAGACAGGAATGGAGGAGCTAACCCCAGGTCATGTTTTCAGTTGCAGCTATGCAACAAGCTGGATTTTAAGAAGGGACGTTCTACAAGGATATGTATGGCCTATCTCAGCACTTCCCCAAAGCAGAAATTCACACATTCCACCCACCCCATGCACAGGCTATCCAAGTCCACACTGTTTCTACCCCAGAGATGTCACATGGCTCATTGGCTTCTTTGTAAAATATCTTTTCCTCATCCGTTATGAGGGAGATTGGGGGTCCCTAGTGTGATAAATCAAACCACAAGAAAGGTTCCATTCCCGTTGGTCTAATATATCTGCCAGTGACAGAATAAAATAACAATACTTATAAGTGGCTCAGCAGAAAACAACACCCAAAATAGCTGTTAAATTTGGAAGGCATAATATAAAAGATATTTTATTTTAGATAAAAATCTAAATTTTATAAAGACAACTATAAGAGATCATTAAATAAAGTTATATTTTTATCAAACAGTCCTTAAGACAAAAGACCATCCACTCTAGATGTACACATCTTTTTAGAATCGCTTCCTCACTGCTGTTATGCAAGCACTTAAAGAATGCCCGAGTTCTTCTTCATGTAATGCTTGTTGGCGAGGACCAGAACCATGAGGCTGAATTCTGCCTTTGTGTGACAACTGAATTACCCCTGTTTGCTCTTTTTGTTGTTGTTGTTTCCCCTCTTTTCCTTCTTTTTTCAGTACTGGGGACTGAAATCAGGGGCACTCTACCACCAAGCTGCATTGCCAGCCCTTTTTATTTTTTTTTATTTGGAGATAGACTAGCCTCAAACTTGTGATCTTCTTGCCTCAGCTTCCCGAGTCCCTGGGGTTACAGGCACATACCACCACGCCCTGCTACCCCCATATTTATGCTTTTCAATTTTAAGCATCATGGCTTTCCATGGAGTTACTGATGTTTATAAATTAATAACTAGTGTTGGAAGGCTTGACTTCATAAATATTCTTACTCAAAAACAAATTATACATGAGAAACTTCCTCAATTTTCTTTTCAAATTAGACTCTGATCCCAATTTCCTTGCTACACTTATTTATACTGGATATTTCTTCCCTGATACACACAGGAAGGGAAAAGGCAGAAAAGCTGCCCTCCTAATGAGAGCCATGGTTGGGCTAATACAATGACATGTTATCATCCTCATGACATTTTCCCCCCTTTAAAACATTTTAAATCTAACTACACACATATGGGCAACTTCCCACTGCCCATGTGCATATAATCTGCTTTATAAATCAACCAAATAATTTTTATTTCAAATTAGCTTTTTTCTACACTCAACATAACCCTCTTACTGCATGATGTACCCTAGTAGCACATCATTTGCTAGAGAGAAGGGGAAGGAAATGGGAATGATACATGCCAAATGTATGATGCTTAGGGAAAGAACTATCTCAGTAGAAGCTAAGAAACCTCAATTGCCAGATCTATCCAGAAGAATGATTGAGAAATGACAGAGACTTCATGACCTATCCATCAGAGCACCTATGGTCAAAGGCCTGCCAGTTCAACTGGCACGGATGCCAAGAAGACAGGCCAATCTCACTTAAAACACTCAAAGAAGGAAACATGCTGCCAAAGGAAGAGCTGGCACCCAGTCCAAAGAGGTTCTGACTCCCCAGAGATATTGAGCACTCAGACCCCATGCTCTCAACCCTGCAGATACAGAGCTGACCATGCTCTGCCTCTCTCAGAAGAGAATCTGAGCCTAATGCAATTTTCAGAAGCTGAAGTTTTCAAAAGAGAGTAAATAAAGAGCTTGACAACATTGACTTTTTTTTGTCCTTTTCAGAGAAGCTTGCATTTGCAGGAAGGGCCCCTTAGCACACTGGCCCCATTAGAGGCACCAAGAAAAGAGTAAGAAGCAGCAAAGCCAGTTTCTTTTGTCTTTAGCATAAAGCTCTCCAGCCACACTTGGCATCTGCATAACTGAGGGGACTTCTGTCAGGAGTAGTCACTCCGTGGTCTTTTTTTCTTTCCAGTTCTTTTCTCTTTCCTCCAGTTCTGCCTGGGTGAAAGCGGCAGGTCCCCAATTAGTGATCAGGTGAGGGTTCTTTGAACCTAAAAGACAAACATGCTTTAAACACAGATAGTATTACTTTCTTCAATTTACATTATCATTTCTCCATGGACAAAATAGTTAACTTTTCACCTTATTTCTTCTCTGAGGAACATGTAAAAAAAGTCATACCAGCCAAAGATGAGAAGCTGTGCATAAAGGAGACTATCTGGGCCCAAGAGAAATGTACTATAAACAGCTTAGGGCTTATACATTTGGACCAAAAATGATTTTTTAAGCACAATTCAAATACACAAATAAAACAAAATTAAAATTAATGTATGATTACTTTAAAAAACCTATTACCTGGTTCTATCAATCGAATTAATCCTTCATGATGGGCCACTTTGTCCTTCCAGCTCTTGGTCTTATTAGTTGCCATCTCTAGCTTCTTTTTAACCCCCTGAAACAAGAATGGAGTTTGGACTTTGCAGACACATAGTAAGTAGTTCGAGAATCAAATAACAACAACTAGTTACTTACTATGTGCTCATGGGTTATCTCATTAAACTCTAATAACCACTCTTAAGAAGCAGGAACTGTTGTTATCCCAGGGTACAGCAGTAGAAACCAGAGGTTAAGCAACCTGCCTAAGTCACACAGGAGGAAGCAGCAGAGCCAGGACTAAAACCCAGGCCATCTGGTACTAACGCCTACCCTTCCACCCATCCACCACTCTCAGCTCCCTCCATTGCCTTGTTAACTAGAATAATTCTCCCTCGTTAGCTGGCTCCATTTCAGTTCTGACAGTAACAGGTGCTGAAGGAAGGAAGCTAGCACTCAGGACACTCGTGCTGTCATCCCAGTGGGTTTTAGTGGCACCTCCCTGAGTGACCAGTGCCTGGGGACAATTTCCCTGGGAGTTCTGCTGGCCCAGCAACCCAACCACTTCTCTGCCACTGTGGTGTCCCCCAAGAAGGCCTGGATCACAGTGCTGAGTCAGGGGCCAGGAGCAAGGGACTCCTGCAGTGCTTTGCCTCAGCCTGGAGACAGTAGCTGTTTCTTGCATCTGCCACTCTTGGCAGGTAATCCCCTGTTATAGTTTATAAGTATAGATATTAAATTTTTGCTGCTCACATTACTATGTAGTTTCTGTCTCCTGAGTAGACTCTGAAGGATACACCTTATCTCTTATAAAAACTTCCTATTTCCTTTCTACAGCTAAGATTCTTGCTACAGCTGTGTACTAACAGATAAACATTACTAAACAATGTTTTTCTGAACAATGTGTGTTTTGGAGGTGGGAGGGCCTGGGGATATAGCTCAGTTGGTAGAGTGCTTGCCTCACACGCACAAGGCTCTGGATTCAATCCCCAGCACTACCGCCCCCGCCCCAAGAAAAGTATGTTTTTTAAAAAAAATTTTAGTTCTAGATGGACACAATACCTTTATTTAATTAATCAATTTATTTTTATGTGGTGCTGAGGATCGAATCCAGTGCCTCACACATGCTAGGCAAGCACTCTACCACTGTGTTACAACCCCAGCCCCCTGAACAATGTTTTTAAGGAATCAAATTTAAGAGTGTACGGTGACCAGCCCAGTCACCTCATACTGCTCCAAAGCCTGCTTCCGCTCAAGCTCAAGCTGCTCCAGCTGCGCCATGGCCTCCTGCAGGGCCTGCTCCTTCATGACACGCTGGTGCTCCAACTCCTGCTTCTCGGCCTCTGTTGTCTGAATGGCCTGCTGCTGTACCAAGTGCCACTTTTCCAGTTCTGCCCTCTTGGAAGACTCTTCCTCCAGCAACCTGCAATGCAAAGGAGACTCAGATCACCTCTGCCCAGGCACCACACCTAATCTAGCAGATGAGGGAAGAATTTCAGAAGAGAACATTCAAGGTCGTTTATGTCACAAAAAGGAAAGTGGGAGCCAGAGATGTTAGTGTTCACAAAGTTAGTAAACAACCCCCTATTTTACCATTTTTTGAAAAGAAGAAAAAAAAGGAAAATAACATTTATGCAAAGCTGAATGTGTGCCAGGAACTGAGCTAAGAATCAAATCTATCTCTATCAATCTTCACAGTAAACTTAGGTGCTATTAATGTTCACATTTTAGAGTTGAAGAAAGTGAGGCCCAAAGGGGAAGTGACATGCCCTTTACAACCAGTAAAGAGGACCAGGCTTTGGGTCATCCACCTGCCAGGTGCAGGGGACCAAGTTTTGAAATTTGGTTGCTACACCTTTAAATATTTCTTCACCTAATAAAGACCTATTAGCAAGGGAAAAAAAATAAAACTGATAATTAAAGTAATACAGATGAAGGGAGAAAGAGCTGACTGACACAAAGGAGAATAATAGATTCTATTCACTGAACAATTACTACATGCCAGACACTTTAACTTCATTATTGCTAATCCCCCAACAATCCTGCAAGGTATTATCCCCAAGTTATAGATAAAGCAATGGTTTACAACTATGTTGCATAGGTCATAATGGATTTCAACCTTAAGTATGTATGACTCCAAAATATTATTTTCAATAACAGGCTACCCATCTGAGATTACCCAGCTGCGTAAGTGTTTAAAAACATAAACCGGCACATAGCCCAAACCTGCACTCCAAATGCAGATGGTATATTGAGATGCCAGGCCTGGTCAGGACACAGATCTCATAGCGAGCTACATGGTTTCAACTCACATGGCAAGTCAGTTACTACAGCATTCGCTCTTCAAGGGAAAAAGAATAACAGATCACATAGCCCTTGCCTGACCCTGACTCCTGAAGCCCCAGCTCCCACCCATGCCAACAACAGAACTCCCTCCAAGCCTTTCTCAAAGATGACTGTCCAACTCTGCTGCAATACCCTAGCCAAGGGGCCACTGACACTCTCATGAGTCAGTCAGTATATCTATGGGCAGCTTCAATCCTTAGGAAGTTCCTTCTTATACCAATATGAGCTTCCCCATCCACTATCCCTAATTCTACAAATCATCAATCTGCTCCCTCTTTGCCATGATCACCCTTCAGCACAGGAAGGTGGCTCTCCTTCCTGCTAAGAATGCCTCCCCAAGTAGACCAGCTCCAGCCCAAGGATGGGGCCCAGTGTCCACATGCAATATCCTTCCTGAGACACACACTAGCTCCTTTCAAGTCTCTTGGAATAAGATGTACACAGCTGAATAAAGCATTGCAGATGTAGTCTGAACAGTGTACAGTTTATCCCCTCATTCAATGTGAATTTATTATACACCTTCCAAGTGCTCCTCTAGGCACTGGGATAAACAGTGAGCAAGACTAGAAGGGCTGTTTCTTCATTCTAATAATAAAGTCTGGGAGGAAAATGGACATTTTCTGGGCGATTTGTGCTGCCCAGCACCTGAACCCTGTCTCTCAGGTGTCTAAGGAATCTACTACGTTAGGAATCTTGATGAGAAGTGGAGCTATCTCCCACTATAGATGCCGCAGGCCAGAAAGCTACCCTTCTGCTCCTTGGAAACCAGGGCACAGGGAAGACAAGGGCTGAGCTTGGCTAAACAGATGCCTCTCCTGGAACTTTAACTCAGAAACTACTGACACACAGAACCTGAGACAGTGTAGAATTTACTTTGCTGGTGGCAGCAATATCTAGTATAGAGTGGCAGCAGAAGAAATGCTACTACTGTCACCCAGTACCAATGTATGGTGTCCTTTCTCAGGTCTGGTTTGAGCTGTAGTCCAGGTTAATGAATTATCCCAGCCTGGTTGCTGCCAGTGTTCAAAGCCTGCCCACCTGCCTTTCTGTGGAACTGGTGAACTATTTAAGAACCTTCCATAAATTATTTTATTGCTTCAGCTAATTCAAGCCAGTTTCTGTGGTTTGCAAACAAACCCATGAATGAAGTCTAGTGCCTCACTCTCTTTTTGCATTTCAGGTTCCTCATTTATTTAAAAAGAAAAGAAAAGAAAAGAATAAGCCAGGTGTGGTGATACACACACATAGTCCCAGCTACTTGGAAGCATGAGACAGGAGGGTCACTTGAGCCCAGGAATTTGAGGCCAGCCTGGAAAATACAACAAAACTCTGTCTCAAAAATTAAAAAAAGAATTACCATCAGAGGTGCGCTGATGAATCAAATGTGATGATGCCTGTAAGGTACTTACACGGCTGCCATGTAGCAAGTGCTGAGTAAACAACAGCTCACGTTATTACTGTGAGACTATTACTTCATTTGCTCTGGACATTTCACATTTATTAAAGCTGCCTAATAGTACCTGAGGTTTTGGCAACCACATCACAGGGAAGTGAAACCCTGGATCTTTCAAATGAACTGCTATTAGGCCAGTACTTGTTCTTTGATATTTTAAACTATCTTATTAGTCTAAAACTATCACTGTAGCCTGTCAACATCTTTTTGAATGCTTATTTTGAAATTATATACATGAAGTATCTTCCCCATCTGCAAATCAGATAAAGGAACAGAAAGCATCTTTTTTTTTTTTTTTAAAGAGAGAGTGAGAGAGGAGAGAGAGAAAGAGAGAGAGAGAGATAGAGAGAGAGAATTTTAATTTTATTTTTTAGTTATCGGCGGATACAACATCTTTGTTTTGTATGTGGTGCTGAGGATCGAACCCGGGCCGCACGCATGCCAGGCGAGCGCGCTACCGCTTGAGCCACATCCTCAGCCCCAGAAAGCATCTTATACTGTGTGCCCACAAACATTATGCTAAACACTATGCCTAAAATATCTCATTTCATCTTCACAGCCATACAGAGTTGGCAGTTGCTTTACTTTATAGATAAGGAACTAAAGGCTCAAAGTAGTGAAGCACTTCTCTAAAAGTACACAGCTACAAAGTTTCATATCTGGGAATCAGTACCCACACCTCACTCTGGAACCCAGTCCCTAACTGCCTTCAAACACATAGAAAAGTATTTATAACACTTGGAAGAGAGACTCTGGGTCCACAAGGCCATAGTAGGTAAAACTTCAATCCATGCATCCATTCAAAAAGTATTCCTTTGGGCACTCAGCATATGCCAGGCACTGCACTGGTAACTAGGAATGCAGACATGACCAAGGATGCTCCTAGGCCTTAGAGATCCAAAATTTCAGTGGGTAAAAGTTACAGTGGGACATGGCTCAGCCTCCAGAACTTTTCAATACTTGATTTTTCCACACATTAAAACAGTTTTCTTCTGAGTCTCCATTCAAAAGCACCTAGATAACCTTCAGGGTTACACATTAAAATTTTAATGATAAAAAAAATTACAAGATCCAGATGGGGGGCTGGGGTGTGGCTCAGTGGTAGAGCACTTGCTTAGCATATGTGGGGCACTGGATTCTATCCTCAGTACCCATAAAAATAAAAAATAAAGGTATTGTGTACACCTACAACTAAAAAATAAATATTTTTTTAAAAGACTCAGGTGGTTCAAGTCAAAGTTATTACATTTAAACAATTTACTATAAAAGTTATCTTGGAGAAACTTATGGCACTACAGAGAAAGGACCAAGTACATTAGTTCCAGGTACTTGGGAGAGTAAGGCAGGAAGGTCACTTGAATCTGAGAGTTAAAAAGTCAGCCTGGACAATATAATAAGATCCTTTTCAAAAATATATTTATCCTCAAATGTAGATATATTGTTATGACTTTCTTTGTTTTTTTTCCTACCCAGGCCAATCCTGAGGAGCAAGGTGCAAATCCCCTCTGCCAATCTGACAGTCAGTCTCTGAATCAGGCCCAGTACTCAGGGACTTCATGAAAGAAAGAACCCACATCTTAAAAATGACCACTAGATGGGGAAAATTTGTCCATCTCAAGTTCCAAAAACTAAGAAGAAAAATAATTTAGAAAAAAGAAAATAATTATATTCATAAAACAGGCTTTGTATACAAAGAAAAAGTTAAAATTTTGTACTGAACTTTTAGCTTACTGGTGCAGAGAGCTACATATAGTAGTTACATTTACATTTAAAATCATTTTGCTATTAAAACCACTATGCTATTTCAAGTAGTACTTATTACAGTACTATTCTGAATGACCAAAATGGAAACTGTACATATACTCTACACTGTAGCTGCAAATCTGGCCTAAGCCCAGCCCTGTCCCTACATTAAGGGCTGTCTCTTGTCTGCAACACGAAAAAGTCAACTTCTCACCAAGCTGATCTGGGCTCATGGATATTCTAGAGTATGATTAACAGGACTCCATCAAACATACCCACAGACTGCTCTAAAACAGATAAGGTCCTTCTTTAGCTTCCTAAGCAAGGGTTTCAGTGCCCCAGGATGAAGAGAAACACACTAGCAGGCCAAGTCTCCAGAGTCCATCCAGCCTGGACAACACATAAGCTCTGTCACTGCCAGTGTGAGAGCCTCCTCCCCTTCCACCAGTATTAGCTGACCCAAGAAACCATCAGTCCGAGCCAAACATGTAAAGGCAAAGTGTACAAACTGATGTGGCACCTGGCCTGAAGTTTCCGCACCATCTCTTCATCTTGCCGGGCCTGCCTCTCATCCTCAAGAGCCTCCTGCAGCTTTAGGTACATGTCTTCCAGCTCCCGTACTCGCTGTAGATACTGTTCCAGTTCAGAGGACTTTTGGGCAACCTGTTCTTCCATCTGCTGTCTGATCTGAAGGTATAAAAGGGTCATGGTCATGCTGAAATGCAGGCTGACTTCAACTTTGGGGAAAGCCTCCCACCCCACCTCTATCCTGGGAGCTGCCCACAGGTCACCAGTGTGGTAGCCCCTGCCTTCAGTTCTTGAATTAAATATGAAAAAAATGAGAGCACAACATCCAATTCCAGCGGTAAAAGACTCCAACCCAAATGCTGTGTTCCTGCTTTGGTATATTTTTCATACTTTCCACTCTACATTTTTTTTTTTTGTACTCAGGGGCCCTTACCCACTGAGCCACATCTCCAGCCCCTTTTTACATTTTATTTAGAGATAGGGTCTCACTGAATTATTTAGGGTCAGACCCTAAGTGGCTGAGGCTGGCTTTGAACTTACCATCCTCCTACCTTAGCCTCCCAAGCCGCTTAGAATACAGGCGCACGCCACCACGCCAGGCTGTACTCCATTTTTTGAGTCAAGTCAAAAAAAAAAAAAAAAAGTTTCCCTACATAATTTCTCTTTAAATTCCTTTCTGACAGCCACAACTTCTTTAACAGTCTTCACTGAAAGAAATGAATGAACTTTTGCCCATTCAGAGCAACCTGCATGTGAAAACACATGGAGAAGGGAAGCTTCTGCAGGAGACTCCTCCTGTATTTGCCTGCTGTCACCCCTCTTCTCCCCTCCCTAGGACACCTCTAGCCAGGGAAGAACTCCAGTAGTTAAGTCAGTACCTTAAAAAGTGTATGGTTTCCCCACTTCTGGGTAAGAGTTTTGATCTCTGCCTTAAAGATTATCCTAAATATAATATCATAAATGTTAGCAGATGTTTTTTCAGCTTATAAAATATTTTCAGTAGCAATAGCTAGTGAAAAGAGCCAGGAAAGACCATATGATAACCACTACATTTAAGAGAAAACTACAACTCAGTGAGAAGGAACAGAAAGGAAGAAAGGTTAGGCCTCCACACTGTGAGTGCATGATTACCTCCCAACTACACGTCTGCCCCCTGTGCCTTCCTCTCACAACACAAACAAGCGCTTTAAATGACGACAGGAAATGTCATGAGCACATAAAGGCATAGGGCTCGGCACTTTCCCACATAGCATGGCTCAACAGAATAAGACCTATTAACCAGCTGATGATGTCCTGGAGCCAGTAGGACTTTTGGGGCCTCTAGGATGAATCAGAGGTGCCAGGAGTAGCAAACCAAAATGCAGATGTTCTTGCAACTTAAGATCCCTCCTCATAGTTCATTATAGAGGAGAAATGTGATGGAATCTATGCTCACTTTTTCAAAGCTATTTACTTTCCAAATAACTTCTGAGAATGAAAATAGATATTAATAATAATTTTACCAAGAGGACAAAGATAGTCCCAGGCAAAAAATCAGGACATACAGTCACAAGCATTCAATATTCCATCCCATAAATATCTGCTTAGCAGGTCTTTAAAACAATATTCATATCTTTCACCTTTATATCTTTGGCACAGTGCTTGGAACACAGGAGGTGCTCAGTAAAGGACTAACGAATGAACGAACACATAATTTCCCCAGTAATCATTGCATGTCAGTAGTAGAAGACAGCCTTTCTCCAGCCTCCCATTCCCCTCATCAGGCTGGCCCAGTGAACTCAGGCCATAGCTCTCCCTAGCCATGGGATCCTCACCAGCTTCTCACGCTCCAGCTCTGTGCTGAACCTGGCTTGTAGCTCCACTTGAGTTTGCAGGCGTTTCTTTTCCTCTTCTGCTGCCCGAGATGCTGCTTCCTCCAGTTTCTACCCAATTAAAAACCCATCCCCAGAAAAGCAGATTTGTTACAGTAGAACATTTGAGAGAAAAAGCCAAGCTTATGAGTAAAGCCAAACATTCAATAAAAATAGAATAAAGCCAGGGTCGGTGGCACATGCCTCTAACCCCAGCAGCTAGGGAGGTTGAGGCAGGAGGATCTAGAGTTCAAAACCAGCCTCAGCAATTTAGCAAGGCATTAAGCAACTCAGTAAGACTCTGTCTCAAAATAAAATACAAAAAAGGGCTGCAGATGTGGCTCAGTGGTTTGAGTGCCCATGGGTTCAATCTTCCGTACCAAAAAAAAAAAGAATAAAAACTGTTAGACCCATTGGAATTCCATCCCAGCAATTTGCAACAAATTTTAACATGCAAAACAAATTTGATAAATGACATGAATGAACACTGGTATGTCTGAATAATATTTTGCAGAGGAAGTTGTAGTATAGCCATTGAATTATTTTCATTCACAATTCTTTTCACCAGGTTTGAGATCTAATCTTGCAGTTCTTTTTTTTTTAATCTTTATTTATTTTATTTATTTTTATGTGGTGCTGAGGATCGAACCCAGTGCCTCACATGAGTGAGGCAAGCCCCTAATCTTGCAGTTCATTATCTTGCACATTATTCCTTAAAACTTTTACCAGAGCTCAACTGCCAGAAGAGGGGCCTGAGGAGCTCCATGGATCATTTCCCCAGTGGAACAATAGATGATAAAAATTACTTATTAAAAAAATGGGGAAACAACCACTTAAAGTCTCTGGAAATTATCCTAAACACATAAAGAAATGGAGAACATTTATCTAAGAAAATCTACTAAGGGCTGAGAATGCAGCTCAGTGGTAGAGCACTTACCAGCATGCACAAGGCCCTGGGCTTGATCCCCAGAACCACAAAACAAAAAACAAAATCTCAGCTAAGAACAGTGAGTCTATAGCTTTTGGTTCACAACACATTCCATCTGCCCGATCCACTTCTGGCAGACGAAACTAAGACTGAAGGCTCCTCTCCTCTCAATTCACAGCCCAGGGCTGCACCAACTCCCTAGGAGGGATAGAAGCCAGTATTCCTCACCTTCCCCAGCTCTATGCTGCAGAAACTCTATTCCAGGAAAGCATGGCTGAGAGATCTGGAGCTCTCTTTCCCTCAGTCCCCACTCACAGGGTGGGCAGGTTGAGAGGACTAGACCTGATTACCCTTGTCCCAACTCATTTATGGGGCAGAAGCTTCACAAAGAGAGAGGCAAGCAACAAAGACCAAAGGCCACCTTTCCCCATCAATTGACAGGCTCATAAAGCAGGAATGCTATTCCAAGCAGAGTATACTGTTATCTCCACAAATTCCAGAATGCTGCACAGAAGTTTTGTAGAGGGAGAAAGACAGGTTTGGAAGTGACTTTATTTGAAATTGTGAAGAAGAATAAGCCTAAGGACACTTGATAACAACGGAGAGTTTGGTGGTAAGGAATTAGGAGGAGGCTGGTGGCTCCATGAGAGCAACAAACTAAACTACAGACCAGTCAAAAGCCTGACAGAGAAAACCAGGGGAAGAGACAGCTTAGGCTGTCTCACATGGCAAGAACAAATCTTAAGGACTAGTCTTGACTACATATAGACCTGAATTTAAATGATATTCAGACCAAGGGACAATTTAGGTTCTAAGGTATTGTGAAAAACATAGAACAGTCAACCAGAAATACTGAGACCTAACAGTTTGGTGTGATACCAAAAGAGGTGGATAGTTTAACAGAGAGAGAAGAAAAAGAAACATCTAAAGAGAGCCCTGCTAAAATCGGGGTCATCTCAAGGTGACTATGTGCATGTCCAAGGCTTGCCTCTGAGAAGCACAGAGGCCACACACTGTCAGAAAACAGCCCAGGAAACAGTCCAGCCAAGTCACTAAACAAATAAATGAGCCCTAAGACAGAGAGTGTTAGAATCAAAATCCAGAGTTGCTATGGTTTTATAAAGTGTCCAGTTTTTTATAAAAAATTATAAGACATGAAAAAGAAACAGGAAACTGTAACCCATACATGGGAAAAAACAATAACAACAACAAAAAGAAAAAGAAAACAGGAACTAGAAACTGCCTTTGAAGAGGCCTGGATGAATATCTGCCAGAAGACTTCAAAGCAGTTATAAATATGTTCAAAGAAATAAAGGAAACTATGCTTAAAGGAGTAATGGAAGGAATGATGATATCCCATCCCACAGACAATATCAATAAGGAGAAAGAAATTATAAAAAGAACCAAAAAGAGATTGTGGAATTGAAAAGTACAATAACTGAAATGAAAAATTCACTAGAAACTCAATAGTATATTTGGGCTACAAGAAGACTCCCTGAAAAATTAATCTATATAAATTATACAATTAGAACAGAAAAAAATAAAGAAAACTGAACAGAGTCTTAGAGAAATTGTGGGGCATCATCATGAACACCAACATCTGTATAGTAAAAATAGCAGAAAGAGGAGAAAGAAGTAGAAAAAAAAAATTTTAATTATTTATTTTTAGTTGTAGTTGGACACAATACCTTTATTTCACTTATTTATTTTTTTTATATGGTGCTGAGGATCGAACCCAGGGTCTCACACATGCAAGGCGAGCACTCTACCGCTGAGCCACAATCCCAGCCCAAGAAAAAAAAAATTTGAAGAAATAACTAAAACTTTCTCAAATTTGATGGGACAACATTAGCCTACAAACCTGAGAAGTTCACCAAACTCAATAGGATAAATACAAAGAGATCCACAGCCACAAACATCACAATAAACTGTTATAAGACAACGACAGAAAAGAAAATCTTGAAAGCAGCAGAAGAAAAATTATTCCCCACACACAAGGAACCCCAGTAAACCTGACAGCGGACTTCTCATTAGAAATATGTGACTAGTTCTGATTAAAATATTGTAAATAGGAGTGATATGGGACATCTCTAGGCAGGAGCCCTTAACTGCCAAGCCCTAGAATACCTTTCACCCTGTGGAGTAACAGCAGCAGCTGTTCCCTCAGCCTGGATTTCACACTTCTGGCCCAGAAATTCTACTTCTGAGAATTATTTTACAGAGATACCAGAACATGTATGAACATATACAAAATGGCACAGGTTCAAGATAATGCCCTACAGCACTGTCTATTAAAAGAGTAAAAACAACTCAAATGTTCCTCAATGGGGGAATCAATTAAATAAGTAATGACACAGCCATGCAATGGAATATTAAACAGCTATATGACAGAATGTCAGGCTGTCATAAAGAAGAATAAGGAAGCTCTCCTAACACTGATTTAGAGAGATCTCAAAAATACATTCAGTGAAACTAAATGCAGAACATTGAGGTTAGTATGTACTTTTTTTAGAAACAGATAAGTGATTTTCAGGATTTAAAGGTGAAGGCAAGGTCTAAATACAAAAGAGAAGCACAAGGGAATTCTCTGGGGGTATTAATTGTTCTATAGTCTATCCATGGCTGTTACAAGAATCCAAGCATATGTTAAAAAATCAAAAAAACAATATACAAACTGTTAATTTTAACTGTTTGTAAATTTTTAAAAATTAAAAAAGGGAGGGAAGCTTCAAAATATTGGCAAATCCTAATGAGAATAAATTATACTCCATGTATGTATAATATGTCAAAATATACTCTTCTGTCACTTAAATCTAAAAATAATAAAAAATACTGGCCATATTCTGTCTTAACCTTGGTAGTAGTTTCATTGGTATTAATTGTATGATAACTTACAATACATATTTTATGCTTTCCTCTTCAGGTATGGCCTATTTCATAAATTTAACAAAGTACAAGGGAATCACCCCAGCTTTCCACCTCACCTCTACCCTCATAACATGTGTGCACAGAAGGGAGGAAAGAGTGGGTCTATATTGCAGGTACTCAGCCTAGCCTCTCAATGAACTTGATACGGAAATGTTTTGTAGCAGAAAGAGGCAAGATGTAAGAGTGATTTGGGGAGAAGAGCAATCAAGGAAGCTGCTTTTGTAAAGTATCTGGGCTGCCTAGTAATGGCTGTTTCTAAGATGTATGATCACATAGTACCTAAGATAATAAATGTATTTTTAGAAAATACTTATGGGTCTACTTGGTTCAGTGTACAGTGTGGCATTTCCCATGAGAAGCCCATGAGGAATGTGAGGCCTCAAACCACGAGTCACCCCTATATCTAGTGTAAAGGTATTGCAGGCAGGTGGAGGGGGGGGGTCTGTAAGCTTATGGTTAAACAGGCTCAGTCCTGAAACGTCCCAAATAAAGACCATGCCCACACAAGGGGGACTCCCTGCCACTCCTATCAGGGAACAATGTCACCCTGTGAGTGCCAACTATCCCATACACTCTATAGTACTTGACAACTAGACTTGATGGAAGGAAAAGCTGACTGACTAGACTATAACTCTGACATCAAATAGTATAAAAACCTCAATCTACATTAAGACACTTTGGAGACACTCATAAATGTGCACGGGAGCTGGGGGGAGGGGTCCTGCAGTGGTCACCTCAAAATAGCCTTCATGTTCCCAAAAGGATGAAATTTCCCATCTTTGACAAAATTAAAATGTACTCATCTTTTTAATAAATATATCTTCTTTGTCAATGAGATGTTTTTGCTGACCTGAGACCTTCATGCTATTAAGGCTGGGAAAACCAGAGAGCCTCACAAGTGATCTGGATACACTTGAGAACACAGTTCACCAAACCTCTCCTGAAAATTGTATTAGCCTACTGTTGGTGGAACCAAAGTAAGTAAGGTGGCTGTGGCTTCGCATTGAAATGAAGAGTGCTCCTCCAGCCCTGAGCCCACACACACCTTCCTCACAGTCTCCAGCTCCTCCTGCTTGCTTTCATTGGCGGCCTGGAGCTCCTTCATCTGCCGCTCCAGCTCCTCTTGCTCAGCCAATAGCTTCTTTCGCATTTCTTTCCGACGCTGACGGGCTTCTTTGTGTGGTGGAGGGCTGCCCAGCTTCAACAAGTGGATAGTAGAATGAATGGCTGCAAAAGGTAATGGAGAAAAATGGGAAATACACTTTATTCTTTACATGTCTACCATACAAGTGACACAGCAGGAAGAAAACCAGAAGACAGAAGACCCAGCGTGGATTCTGATTTTGCCAGTAAGCCATGTTATGACCATGAGCAAACATCCAGTCTCTCGAAGCATGGGCTTCCTCATCTCCAAAATGAGATCATAAAATAAGAGATGATCTTTTAAGTCTCTTCTAACTCCAAAAATGCATGATGATACACCTGTACTGCACATATTTTAAGAACTTCTAACAACACTTTCAACTCCCTTCTCTCTACTTCTCTAAAAGTTAAATAAGAATAAGGCACAGTAAGGGCAGGGAGTCAAAGTTCCTGATGTCAGGATCTGCAGCCAGCTGTATTTAGTCTGTCCCTCATCTGTGCCTTATACAACCATCTCCCTGAGATAACAGATCACATTACATTAGCTGACATTTATTGAAAATTTAGGAGTGGGGAAGTGGCTCAGTGGTAGAGGGCTTGCTTAGCATGCATGAGTCGTAAGTGCGATACCCAGCACAGGAAAAAAAATTATATAATGAATGTAAAGGATATCATGGAAGATGCATATATATTCAATATGCATTTCTTTTACATAAATTATCTAATTTTCATATAAACCTGATTTCTTTCCTGGAATTTTTAATTAAATTTTATTTCTTTACTAATATACATTGCTCAAAATCAAAAAGCATTAAAAGACATTTTGGAAGTCTTCCACTTACTCCTATGCCCCAGGTACTGGGTTTCCTGCCTGATTAGCAACAAATGCTAACAGTTTCTTATGTATTTTTCCTGAGGTATTTTAAGCAAATGAACATGTATATACTCTCCTACTTTCTTTTGACACAAATGGTGACACAACATGCCCTTTGAGCCTCAGTGTTTTCACTTTACTTATCTGTATAAGTTATCTCAAATATCCATAATAGTGGAGCATACAAGTGGAGCACTTGCCTGGCACATTCAAGGCCCTCAGCTCAATTCCCAGTACTACACATGCAAAAGTGTACATGAAGTACTAAACAATGAGTACTGCAAAAGTGCTCCACTATGTAATGCTATCATAATTTGTTCAACCATTTCCCAATTAATAGACAATAGGATTGTTTGCAATCTATCACAAAAACTTCTGTAAGAATGTCATTTTGAAAATGTGCAAAGTATATCTGTCATCTAACTTCTAATCCTCACAACAACTCTGAGAAGTAGGCACTATTATTTTCTCCATTCCAAAGAAGAAGAAAGCAGCTACAGAATTAATCATTCAAGTTACGTGATCCAGGAAAGTAGACTCAAGATTCCAATGCAGTGTAATTTATGTTCAAGACTATTTGGAATCCCCTTTCAGTTTAAAATAAAATCTCACATATAATTCTTTACTAATTTGAATTAATTCCAAAGTTTATGTTCTTAAGATTATTATTCTTTTGGAAATTAATAATTGACTTGAAAATCACTTGAAGTATTTAAAAACTACTGCATTAATTCCACTTTTGTTTTACATATGACCAAAAACACAACAAGACAGTCATTTTAACATTCTTCATAGTCCTAAAAGGGGAAACTCCATGGGCTTTAAGCAGTAAATAAAACCTCAAATTTCCTATTTACAATTTCCTCCCAAGTTCATTATGCAAATTAATTAATGAAAAATTGAGAATTCATCTTAAGTTGTTTTCCTTTTGGTTACTATGTCACAAGTAGATATAACTATAAACAATAAGGAAACAATATTTTAGCATCTTTCATAAGATTAAAAAATATTTCTTAATCATCTTTATCATGGCATATAATAAAAATTGCCTTACCCTGAATCCACTCTTGTTTCTTTTTCTTATCTGAAGCACTGATTTCAAAGGTCTTATCAAAACATTTTATTAGAAAGAGGCATTTCTTTCCATCTTTGTCAGGCAGAGACTAAAACAGAAAGTGTTATAAGTTCTTTAAAATTTTACTTTTTTTTAATATATAATTTTAGTTGTAGGTGGACACAATACCTTTGTTTTATTTTTATGTGGTACTCAGGATGAAACCCAGTAGCGCCTCAAGCATGCCAGGCAAGCACTCTACAACTGAGCCTCAACCCTAGCCCTAAAATGTTATTAAGTATTTAAGGGCTGGGATTGTGGCTCAGTGATAGAGCGCTTGTCAGCACCACATACAAATAAACAAAATAAAGGTATTGTGTCCAACTACTTCTAAAAAATAAAAATATAAAAAAAAGTATTTAAAACTTATTTACACAAATCTGACTGAAGCTCAATGTCTGTGGAAAACACCTACAAATGCAAATTACTGATTTACTAATGCTATTCCCCTAGATTGCAATTCTTATGGTAACAATAACCCTAACTAGTATACCACGTCTGCCTGGAGAAATACAAACATCTGATGGGGATGTGGGGTTGCCATGCTTTATTTAGAAGCATAGCAACTCCTGCACCCAAGCATATTCCACCCTGTAGGAACCCTATAAGGTACACACATGGGATCATTATAAGAAGTACTGATTGCTATGACATAAAAGGCTTCCATGTCAGGATGAGTCCTATCCTACCTCCATCTACTGTGATTTCCTCTCTTAGCACCCAGGATGTTGTTGCTGGCAATCTGTGGTTTCTTCCCTATATTCTTATGAGTAGAATGACAAAGACTACAGCAATCTTGTGATCTCTCTTCAGTTAAATCTAAACAGCCTCCTTTGTGGGCACTGCAGTCCTATATGGTAAGTATAATGGTATAATATATCTGTACCATTTCTTTCACCAAAATGCTCTATGAGTGAGAGCTCAGTTATTCTACATGTTCTTCAACAAATATAAACATAATACAAGTTAAAAACTCAAAATTTATGTTCTTGTGAATTTCACCTTTGGGGAGGGTGGGTACCAGGAATAGAACCCAGGGGCACTTAATCACTGAGTCGCATCCCTAGCCCTTTTTTGACATTTTAAAATTTAAAGACAGGGTCTCACTAAGTTGCTTAGAGCCTCTCTAAGTTACTGAGACTGGCTTTGAACTCATGCTCCTCAGGCTCCTGAGTCACTGGAATTATAGGTGTGTGCCACCGTACCCAGCTAGGATTTCACTTCTTAACAGAATTTAGTAGCTGTGAATGAAGTGTCCTGAAAGTCAAATTTTTCAAATACAATGCTTAATCTTGTTTTACTTAATATATTCAAAATGTCCCCAGATCTTTCAGTATATTCATGATTTCAAACACTGCCTTGCTGTTTTCTTTTCTTTTTTATAACTTCATTTTATTTAATAAATGATTCCTTAAATGTACAAAGGTTGAATCTCTATATACTTTGTACAAACATTCATATCAGAAAAATCTTGTCAGCTATCTTTAATTTTTGATTCAGAAACTATGGTGACTGTATGCCTATATTATTTTGGAATTGTGAATTTATGATTATTTCAGGCTCTAGGGACTAAAAGGGGGACGGAGAGGAAACTCCTTTGACAGCAGGGGGCAGCACCAGGTAATCCTGCAAAGAAGTAACAGTAGACTTACCTCTACACAGCAGTTTTCATCCAAGAGAATGTCTCCTTTCTTATCTTTCAGATCCTCACTTACATAATAAGAAATTATGTTGGGTTTTAGTACAAACCAGCGTTCAGTCCAGTTTTTCCGTCTATGGCCTTTTTTCATCATATAACCCTAGGAAAGATTAAATCTGATGTGAATGCTAATGCTTGTGGGGTTTTTTGGTTTTGTTAGTGGTGGTAGTTTGTTTTTGTGGTGCTGGGGATTGAACCCAGCACCACAAAAACAAACAGGGCCTTGTGCATGGGAGGCAAGCACTCTACCAACTGAGCTATATCCCCAGCCCAATGCTTGTTTTTTTATGTGTAAAAGCTGATATTTCTTTCTTAGCAGACTCTCTACTCCACTGTCTGATCAATGATCCTAATACATAAATGTCAATGATTCTTGCCCTTTGAGAATCTATGAAGGCCAGGAGGAGCATTACACCCAAATTCATGCAAGAACATGCAGATAAAAGTTTGCATACAATTTCAAACATTTCAGAGACAACCCCCACAAAGTGATACAGGTATCAGATTTAGAACTCTTGATGTTAAAACATTGTGAGTTTTTAAAATTCCAGGCCTCTTGAGATATCTATTGAAATATTTACAGATAAAATGAAATGTCTGAAATTTGTTTCAAGAAAATCACAGAAGAGGCACAAAGTAGATAGAGTAGGATTATCCATGTGTTGTTGGGGTTGGGTGATAGAATAGTATAATGAACTTTATATGCCTATTTCATTAAAAAAAAATAAAATAAAAAGACCCTCTAGCAATAATTCTTCGTAAATTAAAGTTTCAATCAATGAAAATGTCAGAGTATCAGAGACAAGTCTATCCTTTCAATCAATACTAGAGGATTTCACCCTCTAGTAGCAACCTCTCTTTGCACCTAACCTCTCACTACACAGGAAGAGGAACTCTGCTCTGGATAAGCAGAAAAGAACTGGACCAGGAGTTAGGATACTACCTTCTAAGCTCACACTCTAAGCTCTGTACTTCCTTTCCATATATTATCCCCAAAGGTGTATAATTCAAATTTTTACTTTAACAAATCACATATTATTATAGACTAAAGTCTTTCAGAGTTGTACCAAAAAAAAAAAAATCAATGAAATTTTTAATATTAAATCTACAGATGCTGATAGGCTACAATAGACTATACCATCAAATGTATGATATTAACTTGGCTGCAAAGTACATTTGATCATTATACTAAATTCTAATCATATAACTCATTCGGTTTCTTAATCTTTGGACATTTAAGCAAAAGATATCTCATAGTACAATTCATTAGTAGTCCTATATCCTGTCATTTTAATGGGCCTTTAAGTCTTTAGAGACCATGTCTCATACCTCTTTGTAGTACCAAAACCTACAAGTTAAGCATTAATTGATGTTTACTGACACACTCCATGGGGGGGGGGGGCAAAGACAACAATATCACCTACTGAACAAGTAAAGGAGCAAAACAAGTAAATAAACAATCAGTTATTGCTTCATATAAAAATGTAGTAAGTTTGAAAGATCCACTAAAAATATATACAAATTCTATGTATCAAGCATTAAGCTTCCCATGTATATATCAGATACTAGACAAGGTTTGGAGAAAACAAAGAGTAAAATAAGAAAAAATGAACTCTGTTATATGGAAGTATCATTTTCTAAAAGTAAGACTATTTTTCTAATTTTTAAAAATAATATAAAATCATGTAGAAAGTCCAATAATACAGAAAAGGAATAAAAAGGAAAACATGATTCCAAAAATTTTTTTTAAAAAAAATCACAATTTCCAGAGGCAATCACTGTGAATGTTTTGGTGAATATCCTTTCAGACTACTCCACACACATATATCACATGCTGCATGAAAGAGATCACAAGGTACCCCGTGTTCTGCAGATTGTTGCTTTTTCATTGAACAATATGCTATGAATATCTTTCCAGATGAATGGGTATGAATATGCACATAATATGGGAAACGTAATTATTTAAATAGTAGCATCTCAATTCTTAACCATATTTCAAAACTGTACCAGTAATTCTTTTAAAATGAAAGCCTAGGGCTAGGAGTGTAACTCAGTAGAACAGAGCTTACATAGAATGCAGGGGGCACGGAGTTTGATCACCAGCACTGGGGGAAAAAAAATGAAAGTCTAATAAAAAAAACTAGAAAAATAAGAGTATTATTCTTTTTTTTTTTCTTTAAGAATCTATAGCATTTATTTATTTATTTATTCATTTATTTTAAATGTGTTTTTATTGCTTTTTTGCATTATTCTTGTTCTAAATCTAAAGTTTAATGTATAACTGGTCAGGCACAATAATATATACTTATAATCCCTGCTACTCAGAAGACTGCAGCAAGAGGATCACAAGTTTGAGGCTAGCCTGGCAACACTGCAAGACCCTGCCTCAAAATAATTTTTTTTTTTAAAGGCTGGGGATGTACTTTAGTAGTAGAGCAGCCCTGGGTTCAATCCTTAGCACCACAAAATTTTTAAAAAAGAGTATGTGACTCATATCATCTTTACAGAAAAAAAAATTACTACTTTATTTCAAATTCATGTCAAATTCTAAAGATGAGGAAAAAATACATAGTTATAGGATCCTTACCTGTTTTAACACATCTAATATAAGCTCATTAAACACTTCATTAATTGCCATAGATATCGTCTGCCGATCCATGCCTTTACTAAACTGTCCATTTCCAATAAGCTCAATAAGTTCCCACGCAGAAAGGCCATCTTTACTGTCATCAAAATTGATTTTATAATGTTCAAATTGTTCTTGTTGCCAGCCTCCTCCCATAGCTTCTGTAAGTTTCTTAAGCAGGTATTCAATCTGTGTAAAAAAAAAAAAAATTTAAATTATTTCCTACTTACTAATGGTCAACTTAGAAAATATTATTTGGAGTTCCAAAAGAATATTTCTTTAAAGAAACTATTGTCAGGGAAAGGGATATGGATAAAATGCCAATGGTTCTTTCTTAGCCTAGAGTAAGCAAAAGAATCAAAAGTTGATAACCAGGAGGCTGAGGCAGGAAGATCACAAGTTCAAAGCCAGCCTCAGCAAAAGCAAGGCATTAAGCAACTCAGTGAGACCCTGTCTCTGAATAAAATTCAAAATAGGGCTGGGGCTGTGGCTCAGTGATTGAATGCCCTTGAGTTTAATCCCTGGTACTCAGCCCCCACAAAAAAGTTGGCGACCCTCTAATAGTGTATTTATATACAGAACTAAAATAAACTACAAATACAAAACCACACACAAATTTATTATTGTGATCTGATTACTCTCTGTTGGTTATTTCAATGTCAGAACAATAATCTTTAAAATTATTAATTATTAATTGTAGTTGGACATAATACCTTTTTTTTTTTAGATGTTGATAGAACTTTATTTTACTCATTCATTTATGTGCAGTGCTGAGAATCAACCCAGCTCCTCACACATGGTAGGCAAGCACTCTATCACTGAGCCACAACCCCAGCCCCAGAACAATAATCTTATTAAACTAACATACAAGAGCTAAATTAAACATTTCAAAGTAGAATACAAAAGTTAACTCCCAATTTACAAATTTTCTGTGTAAACCAGTTATTTGATTCACGCTTCCTCTTTCCATTAGAATACTGGGAATAATGGCTGAATTACCAGCCTGAGCCAAAGCAGCTTGCTAAATCCTAAATCACACCTATATGTAGAAAATACTACTATTGAAATAATAGCAGCTAAACAAAACAATGAGGCAGTAATACTAAATGAGACTTTGGTATCTCTTATCTTCTGGAAAACCTGGGAATCCTACAGAGCTCTCAAACTCAGCATATTCAAAAAGGAATAAATCACCTCTTTTCAAATTGTTTCCCCTTTATTCTTGATTTCAATTGGGAGCAACAGCATTCACATGTTTATCCATAGCAGGATTCTTGTTCCTCACCCTTTACATCAAATTAGTGACAGATCTTGCTGATATTACTTTCCTAGATCAGTGTTTTCAAACTGTGGGTTATGGTCCACTATGAAATCAATTCAATGAGTGGGCAATAACCAGCAATTTTTGGGATAAAATGAAAAATACTTGTGTTCAACCACAATTAAGACAAATACTGCTTTGTAATAAGTTTTATTCTATTTATTTATTTATAATATAAAATGTTTCTCTTGGGCTGGGGTTGTGGCTTAGCGGTAGAGCGATCACCTTGCACGTGTGAGACCTGGGTTCGATTCTCAGCACCACATAAAAATAAAAAAGTGAAATAAAGGTATTATGTCCAACTACAACTAAAAAATAAATATTAAAAATAAATAAATAAAATGTTTCTCTTCTTATGGGTTGAAATCAAAAGAAAATGAAAAACTTTGTCAAAAATATTTCTACCATTTGCCTTGCTTTGGGCCTCCTATTTGTCTTCCCTGCCTCCAATGTGGCCCCTTTTCAGTCTATATTCTGCCAAAGGGATTTTTTTAAAACAAAAACTTGAGGCTGTCACTCTCCTCTCTAAATCTTCCTTGGCTCCCTATCATCTCAAAGATAAAGGCCATGCTTTCCATCCCTGGGTAATCATCCTCCAGCCTAATTTCTCTAGCATGCCTTCCCTTAAGTCCCAATTCACCACCTCTATCACAGATCACAAGTTACAAACTTTAAAGGGCTGAGTGATAAATATTTATCCATCTCTATCACATGTTCTTCTCTGATTTTACTTTTAGCCCTTTAGAAATACAAAAAAAAGTAAATGCAGGGACTTTACAAAAATAGGCTATGAGCTGAGTTTGGCCAGCAAGCAGTAGTGTGTCAACACCTGCATGGATTTTAACTTGGGTACCCATTTAACATGCTGCTTCTATGCTTCTATGCTTTGTCTCCTGTCTAGAACATATTTTCCATTTTTCTACCTTTGTTAAAGTTTTGTTAGAGTTCTACATCCACCTCCAGGATATTCCTGCTCAAAGTAAGTCTGTGCTTTGGCATCACTCAGAAGCCTGCTCAAAATGAAGATTCTCAGGTCCCACCAAAGATTCCAAATCAGAATCTGCATTTTAACAAGTAACCCAGGCATCCACACCTGCACAGTAAAGTTTGAAAAGCACTGTCCTAGCAAACCTGTTCTGACCAACCCTAATACAGGTCCAGCAATCCTCTTCTAGGTCACTGTACGTAACATATTGTACTGCAATGTTTTCACTCATTTGCTTTTCTATCATTTTTTGAATTCCTTGTAGAAGGGAAGATGTCCCACTCGCCTGATTTGCATTCCTAGTTTTCAGCACAGTACCTAGAACACAGCACGTCTAAACTAATAACTGCTGAACTAAAATAAGATAAGCCTCAATTTTTTCAACTATGAAATGAGCATAACAATATGAATCATATAGAACTACTATGGGGATAAAAGGAGAAAAATACAGAGCAATTTTCACAATGCCTGGCATATAGTAGGTACTCCAATGTTGTTTCCCTTCTTCACTGAGTAGAATATTTGTCAAAAACAGAGAAAGTAAATTTTATTTGCTACAAACAGAATTATGATTTAATTTTTTCCTTATCCTTTGCACTCCATTAACTTGGTTATAATGTTGTTCATAAAACAATATATTTTAATAGAAAAAGAAAGAAATACATATGTGCAAAGAAATATACATTTACAAAATATCAGAAGGTCAAAAATATCAAGAGTTCTTCTGATTAAATTCAATGAGATATAAACTCCTTTAGGAAAAATTATACCTTAAAACAGCACATAGTGGGTGTTCAACAAATGTTCATTTTTGGTCTTTCCCTCACTGTATCTTGCTGAGATACATTGCCTACTGTTATGCCTATCAGATATTAAGTAGTTTCTTGGCTCTTAAGTAGAAATAACAGGGATAGACAGTGGAAGAGAGAAAAGGGAAATGGTTAATAAGGGGGATGAGGAGCGGGAGATACAGCTCAGTAGCAGAAGGTTTGCTCAGCATCTGGAGGCCCTGGGTTCAATCCCCAGTACAGAGAGAAGGAATAGTAAGAAAAAGAAAAGGACAGAAAAGATGAAGGGAACAAAAAAGATAATAGTCAATAAGAGATTGAAGAGCCAAAAAAGAAAATAAGAGTTAAAAGACACTAATATACACAATTGCTCAAGGTGAAATAACTTAGCGGAATTAACATGTATAAAAATTCAAGCTTACTAAAGGCAGCAAAAAGTGCCCAGGCTGCCAGATTATATAACTCAGGGTTCAGGGAGTACAGACTCAACTAGAAATTTGGCTGTTCAGGCAAAAGAAGCACATGTGCATGCCACGTGTGTGCACAGAATAATGGATGAGTGGGTGTGACAAGATGGTGCAGCTCACTGACCACGAGTTAAAGTCAGGAAATTGCTTCATCTACCACTATGAATGAGCACAAGTCTCTCACATTCCAAGCTTCAGTTTCCTCTGAAGTATCAGAGATCTTTTATAATGTCTGCAACTCAGAAATTGCCTGTTAACAGTCAATCAGCTCTAGAGGCATCTTCCCAGGTTCACCCTGAAACTTTCCAAAGGTACCCTCCCAAGCCTAATGAGGCTCTCAGCACCCAGAATCTACCTGCTCAGCAACCCTAGTGACTCTGAAAGGACAACTAATCTAGATGCACTCCTGTTGACTTTCAACACAATCACATACTTACCATAACCAAATAACTTGAGGAACTTTTGTTTCATTATAGTGGACCAAGGAAAGACAAACATTCCCATTCTAAACTATTCAATTATACTAAATAATAAATCACATGCTGCCATGCTAGTCTCCAGTGGCCTGCACCAATTCTGAGAGCTCATTCAATTTCAGGAAGCAGCTTACTTCCTCCTTCCAAGCAAGTTTCACCAAAAATAACAAAGAATAAACTTTCAATCTGCGTGTGATTTTCTAAGCGTTCAGCTCAAAATTTTATTCTGTTAAAAGTTCTTTCCTTGTCATCATCAAAAGGGGCATTTATAGGCTTAAAACAATTCAGGTTTTATTTCACTTAGAGCTTCTTAAAACTATTTCAATTTTGACCTTCCATTGCATCAAGGCAATTCTTCCAAATAAGTCCACAAGAGACACATCCTGTTTTATTCTTAGTGCTGTGGGAAATGAATACTAAGTAAAAACTATACAGATCACACTTCCAGGAATATCATCTGAGGAAAATTAAGGAACCAACTCAAATGAGGATACTACTTTCTGACATCTATGTGACTCATCTTAACTCTGCTTTAAGTTGTTTAAATATTGATTTAACATTCTTGACACTACTTTCTGTTAGTTTTCCATTAACTGAATCAAATGCAAATTTACTATCACTCAACATTATTCATACAAATGTCCCTACAGTATTAACTAAAGTAGAAGGAGAAAAATCTTCCTTAAAAACACTCACACTGGGGCTGGGGCGATAGAGCTCAGTGGTAGAGTCCTTGCCTAGCACATGTGAGGCCCTGGGTTTGATCCTCAGCACCACATACAAATGAATAAATAGAATAAAGGTATTAAAAAAAAATCCTTCCTTAATTAAAAAAACAACAAAACACTCACACTGCTGGGGTTGTGGCTCAGAGGTAGAGTGCTCACCTGGCATGCATGAGGCAGTGGGTTTGATCCTCAGCGCCACATAAAAATAAAATAAAGGTATTGTGTCCACCTAAACTTAAAAAAAAAAATTAGAAACAAAAAAGAACTTATTAAAAAAAAAAAAAACTCACTCACACTGAGCCAGGCACGGTGGCACACGCCTATAATCCAAACAAATCGGGAGGCTGAGGCAGGAGGATCACAAGTTCAAAACCCACCTCAGCAACTCAGCAAAGCACTTAGCAATTCAGCAAGATCCTGTCTCTAAATAAAATATAAAAAGGGCTGGGGGATGTGGTTCAGTAGTTGAGTGCTCCTGGGTTCAATCCCTGGGTACCAAAAAAATAAAAAAATACTCGCACTGGGGGCATACTTGGTGGTGGAGTGCTTACTTAGTATGTGTAATGCTCTGGGTTGGATCCACAGTACTGAGGGGGAGTGGGGAGTGGCGCAGACAGTAGATACATTACTGGAAGCAAGATTATTTTATAAGGCCTAAAAACCGTTGAAAAGATTACAAGTTAAACCCAGATGTAAAACATTTTGAAATTTGTTTTTAAATATATGTTTTCACACTTTATTAAAATCTGTAAGTCTAAAACAAGGTTCAAATACAGTTTTTATAATGCTATTACATCATTTAGAAAGGAAGCAAAACCTAATGTGATGTGTTTTCCATGATGTAGTGCAACCTTGGGTTTGCTATGCCTAGCCAAAGGTGATAGATACACTAAGAGCTCAGTAAGTACAAGTCCACGCGTTAAACCTCAGAAGCCTGGTTCAACAGCCAAAGCAGTTCCCTATTCATCTGTTCCAATGACCCTTCTTTCCCTGCATAAGCATGCCTGTCCACAGAGGAATAATCTACAATGCTAATTCTAATTCTACTTCTGGGGAGAAGAAATGCTGAGGCAGTTAAAAGCCAAAAAAGTACAAACAAAAACATGACAAGGTACGCTGCCTAACTATTCTATTGAATCAATGAGAAGATGTTCTTTTTTCAAATGAGATGAACTTTTATTCAGAGAGACACCAAGACATTCATTTCAGCCTTCAATAAAGGTAAGTCCTCTGAAAAGTCTGGGCTGGGCTTTGGGCTGCAGAAAGGATAGTCATGACACACATTGAGGCCCATATGGGTCCTATTCTTCAGGCCACCTGCAGCACAAGTTTTTTTAAGTTTCTTAGAGTAGTCAGGAGGCTGATGTTGTCTGGTTCCCTTCACAGATGTGGCTCAGTGATAATTTAAAGCCCATGACAAGTCTCCTACATCAAGCAAGTACTGTTACATCAAGGAATACAATTGTCTCCTTTCTCACTAATTTCTTTTTTTTCCCTCTTTCCACATTTTTTATTAGAGCATTATAATTACACACAATGAGGGGACTTGTTGTTACATATTTGTACATACACACAATATAACAATATAATTTGGCCAGTATCACCCCCTAGCACTTCCCTCCTTACTAATTTCTAATTCTGAAATCAGGACAAGGTCACCATAAATATTTTAGTGATGGAAAAAAAACAAAACATCAATGGTAAAGACCAACGCCATCTCCAGTTCCAAAACACCACATATATATATCTGGAATACTGAGTGTAATTATAAAATGTCTTTAAAGACAATACTGGAAATCTTATTTGCACAGTTTTTCCAAGCAACAGTCAAGTTTTTAAAACACAATCGTATACCTTTTTCTACATCTATCATCACTCCATTTCCCTCATGTCTCTGTATTAAGCTAGACAATTTCCTTGGACAAATATTCCATAGCATGTTATCTTTTTTATTTACCCTTTAGCCTACATACACGATTACTACATCACTACTGTTATTTAACACTAAGAAACATTCCTTCTACCACAGTGAAACTGCCTTTTCCTTAATTACCAATGACCACCAATAGTTAATCCAAAAATTATCACTAATTTTTCTGTAGCATCTAGGGCCAGTAATCATCCCTCTGCTTCTTAGAACTTTTTGTTTCTTTGACAACACTCTCCCAGTTCTCCTTCTATCTCACAGCCTGTTCAATTCAACTTCCTTTACCAAATCTACTTCCTCCTCCTGCTATAGAAACAGTCCCAAGGTTCTGCCCTTGGCCCTCAAAATTCCCACTGCAATCCCTTCCTCTGTGATTTAATTTAATTTACTTCCATGGTTTCCCTACCTCTATCTCCAGCTCTGGCCTCTAATAAGCTCTAGATTGTTTACTTTTAATTGATTACATTCCACAAGGATATCCCACCTAAAATGCCAAATGTAGCACATTCATCATGTCCTCAATCTGTGATCATCCTGTCACTTATTCTCTGTATTCCCTCTGTCACTGTCTCCTCCCACCTACACACATGCATACTTCCTCCCACCCTCCCCCAACACCTCTTTTCATGAGCACTCATCATGGGTCCAGGCACTATGTTAAATGCTTCACCCATGTCAACTTTTTTCAGTCCTCACAAAGTATGCTGAAGAAAGTAGGCATCCCCATTTTAAGATGAAGAAACCCAAACAGAGAGATTAAGTCACGTGTCACATAGCTAATAAGTAAGTAAAGTTGGGTTTCAAACCAATCAGTCTGATTTCAAAGACAAAAACACTATGTTATCTCCAGTTGCCCAGGCCTGCTACCTCCCCACAGACAGGCACTATGCACTTGATCCTGTGACCCCTAGGATCCTTCCATCTGGTCTTCTTTTCCATTCTCACTGATATTACACCATAGTCATCAGTGCCACTTACCTTTTCTTAGCTTCCCATCTCTCCATATTTTATTATTCACCTATTACTCTCTTGCTCAGAAACCATGAGTGGCTCACAGCTACCCACTGTGTACAGGAAAAAGTCAAAATTCTCCAGCCTTGTCCACCACTTTCTTCTTCAATGTCATCATGTTCCAGTTAGACAGACATGTGGCATTCTTTTGTGACTGCCCAGCATCTATCTCCCTTTTTTAAAAAAATGTTTATTTAGTTGTCGATGAATACACAGTCTCTTTATTTTTATATGGTGCTGGGGATTGAACCCATAAGAGGCAAGCACTTAACACTGAGCTATATATAGCCTCCGCCCCCTAACTCCCTTCTTAAGCCTTGGGAATTCCCTACCTCCACAAAGTAGAAGCTGAAAATACAAATGTACCTTTCCAAGCCTCCTTTGTAGCTAGCACTAGTGCTTCACCAAAGCCACACCAATTAGATGCATCATGCCTGATTCTGAATTTAGACAGGATTCTATGGAGAACTCTCCCTGGCAGCAGGAGCTATGTGAGTTCCTGGGCAGCAGAGTGTCCAGGCCAGAGGTATTCCACAGTTCAAGTGTAATATCTGCCCTCTGGTGGCTGCAGCCATTTTCCTGTGGCTCTTCATTGGAGTAACTGGTACAAACTAGGCTACATAGCCTCTGCACCCGATTTTTTAGTCATCATGATGTTCTATGAGCTACCCACAGCATCCTTTTAAAAAAAGAAAAAAAAATTTATTTTAAATCGTACTAAATATAAGTGTTCTTTGACACCCACATACCAAATTATAGTTATTCAAAATTTACACACATTGATTAATGTTGGTTGGTTTCCTTGGGAAGGAGACTGTGGTACAGACTTTGGGGTGACAAGTTTATTGAAAGGGATCAGCATTCTTTTTAAAAAATATTTTATTTTTGGCTTACATCAGCCAAGTTGGCTGTTTCCTAGTAAGCATATGGACTGGCAATTCACTCATACTGGGTATCTTGCCCATTTCAAACATACCCTTTGCTTTTCTACCTCATAGAACTACAACTATTTCTTCTATCCAGAATTATTCTTCTCTGCCTTCTCCATTAATTGAAATCCTCCCTATCCTTTAGTTCAGTATAAGTTCTACTTTCCCCATAAATAAAATAGCTAATGCTTAGTGACTGCTTTCCTTAGTCCAGGCATTCTCTCATTAGATCTTCTTAAAAACACTAGAAAGAGCTTGTGAGCTGTGTTCCAGTACAACTACTCAAGAACTCCCAAGAATTTGTAGGTTCAATAAAACTTTTTTCATGAATGTTATAAAAAGTTGAACAATTGTTACATGTATTTTAAGTCATAAATGATGATGTACAGGATACCTTGGCTGCAATCTCAGAAGTTGTTTATGTTGATTTGTTAGAAGGAGATACAGAATGCCATGTCAGATTTAAAACTCCTGAGGATGCTCAAGCAGTTATGAATGCATATACTGAAATTAAAAAAAAGCACTGCTGGAAACTCGAGGTCCTTTCTGGTGATCACGAACAGAGGTATTGGCAGAAGATTTTGGTAGATAGACAGGCCAAACTTAACCAGCCTCGGGAAAAGAAAAGAGGCACTGAGAAGTTAATCACCAAAGCTGAAAAGATCAGACTGGCAAAGACTCAACAAGCAAGTAAACACATTAGATTTTCTGAATATGATTGAAAAAATTAAAGTTCACCTCTTAATTTCACTGGATACTTAAGTGATTCTGGGAAAATCCATTATTATTATGGTAGTACTATATAATGAATGTATTTCTAAAATCTGCATTTAATTAAAAAACTTTGTTCCTTATATTGTGTAAATAAGCTTTTTTTTTCCCCTAGACAGAAATGCACTATATGCCACAATTTATCATTAAATGCTTTATTTGTTGAAATTACATAAGTCAACCTCAACTGGTTTCATAAATAAATGTTTGGGACATTATTGTTAATTGCTTTTATTTACAAAACAAATACATACTTGCAAAAATAAAAATAAAAGTACCTGAATATAAAGTTCAGAAAAAAAAAAAAAAAAAACACTAGAAAGAAGACAGTAGTATTGTCCCTATTTTAAAGCTCAGGAAATTGCAGCAAAAATAAAATAAGTAAATTGCCCAAGGTCACACAGCTAGTGAACAGAGATGGAGCCAGGAAATTTGACACTTGAACTTGTTAGGAAATGAGCATGTTACAAATTGCAGTTCATCAGTCAAATCTGACTCATTATCTATTTTTATACACCTATGATCTAAGAGTAGTTTTCACATTTGTAAATAGTTGGGGGGGGGTCAAAATAGTATTTCACAATCCACAAAAAAATACATGAAATTCCAATTTTTTTTAAAAAATATTTTGATTAGTTGTTGATAGATCTTTTTTTTTTTAAATTTATATATATGTGGTGCTGAGGATTGAACCCAGTGCCTCACACATGCTAGGCAAGTGCTCTACAACTGAGCCAGAACCCCAGCCCATGAAATTCCAATTTTAACTCTATAAATGACAGTTTTATCAAGAGACAGCCATGCACCGACTGTGACACTTTCATGCTACAACAGCAGAGCTGAGCACGTCTGGTATGGGTTTAAAAGCCCACAAAGCCTCAAATACTTAATGTATGGCCCATGACTAAAAGAATTTAAAATATTGTTTTTAACCACTACATTATATTGTCTCTCTTTTAAAAAGACTTCCCTGATCCCTTAATTCCCCAAGATGGAATAAAGTTTTCCCTTTGGTACATCTGCACCATATTTGCTTTTCTAAAGGGTAGTCTGTTTTTGCTTTACATTACATTTGACTTATTATTCTCCTCATGTAAATTCCTTGAAGACAAGCAGTAACAATTTCTACTTTATATTCTCGTTGGTGCCTCACTTATTGTTGGCAGTCAGAAAAGGTTTACTGATTTAAATAAAAATATGACAGTGCAAACTTTTAAGATTTCAATTATTTTCTTAACATGAACATGAATCATAAAAGTAAGAAATTAGGGCTACAGATGCAGCTCAGTGGTAAAGTGATGGCCTAGCATGCATGAGGCCCTGGGTTCAATCCCCAAGACCAAAGGGGTGGGGGGGGAATAGAGGCTAACCTAGCCTGAATGGGTAAAAATGGGCATTCTCAACCACTTCTGTGAGATGTATAAATTGGTACATACAGTCTTTCTGGAGGGCAATTTTCTCTTGTTCATATGATGCCTTAAAAATGTTCATTTCTTAGGATTTAGAATTATTCTGCTAGAAATTTATTTTAAGGAAATAAGTAAGCTAGTAAGCAAAAAATGTACTCAGAGGAGTCAACACACTTAATGAGTGCACATTACATGCTGGGCACTGAGCTAAATCCTTAAATGCAGAATCTCACAACCCTTAGCACAAACACTATTATTAACCTTATTTCATGGATAGGGAAATTAAGACACAAGAGTAATTTTTGCAGGGTCAAATGATTACAGATGACTTTTTTAAAATGAGAGGACTAGCTGATTTTAATTTTGCACATTATTAGTCTTCCACAAATCTACCACCGCAATGACCGTGAATTACATGAATCAATTTTGGGGTGGTATGGCAGCACAGATACAATACTTCTATTTTTCCTATTTTCTAAGAGTTCAAGAAAAATAGCCCAGAACAAAACAAGCAGATGTCCTTTTTCATTTACTTTGAAAAGTACTGTAAAAAGTCATCCTCTTAGACTTTAAAACAAGAACAGTATTTATTGGCTGGGGTTATAGGTCAGTTGGTAGAGCACTTGCCCAGCATGTCTGAGGCACTGGGTTCGATCCTCAGCATCACATAAAAATAAAAGTATTGTGCCCAATAAAAAATATTTAAAAAAAAACAAAGAAAAAATAGTATTTACTCATAAAACAACCATGAAAACAACATTCTGGATCCTCTTCCCCACACAGCATTACTCAACCAGGTATTATGGTTTTGCCAATATGGAAGTAGATAGAAAATTACGTTGTCACTTATACTGATCAAGACTTTGGACGCAAGGATGGCATTTACAGAGGAAAAAATCCATCCTCTCTACAAATCTCCAGAGGTTTTACATACCCCCAAATTACTTAAGTTTGGGGCTTTTCTGGAGACAAGCTGTTTTGCCTCTATTCTAAAAACACTAGTCAAGGTTCTCCTTCCATATCTACACTAAATCAACACAAATACTTCCAAGTCAGATCTAATCGATGCTAAGATGGCCAGGTAAAAACTCCCCAAAGCCACACCTTACCTCTTCAGGAACAATAATTAATGGATACTTGTCCTCAGATAAAAAGTTGAAAATAACCCATACTTTAAATGCATCTTCTTCTGTAATAAGCAGAGGACTCTTCGTGAGATTTTTTTTTACACAGAGGGTCCAACACATTCTATTGAATTCAATCTTGTCAAAGTTATCTTGGACCTAAAAAGGAATGAGAAAAAACTCCAATGAAACAGTTTAAAATAAGGGTTATATAAGCCAAGTAAAATAGAAGGAAAAGACTTCTTTAGGATTTTATGTTAATCAATTCAACTAACCAACAGCCATACCCCACATATTTGCTCTAAGTAATGCACTTTCAGTTGTTCAACTGAGAACATTATGTTTATCCTGACACTGAAGCAATGTCTGTCCACATCACTAACTGGGCAGTTATTGACCTGTCAAATAGTTTGGGGTTTTTTTTCATGAATACACATTAGCTTTTATATAGATTAGCAACCTAATAAAAAGAAGGAGCTAAGAATGTCATTACTCAGTGTTAGCCACATCAGATACCTCATCTATACCTATATGGTCAAAGAAGAGTCCATCTTTTAGAAACTCTAAAAAGATATCCTTGTCATTCTTCACTCATTGATTTAAGCAATCAATATTCCCTCAGCATTTACTATGAGCCAAATATTATGCTATAAATTAAGGATACAAAGAAATAAGAACTTGCTCTTAGAATGTACACAGTTTATTAAAGAAAACTTATGTAGCTGGGCGTGGTGGTGCACAACTTTAATCCCAACAGCTTGGAGGCTGAGGCAAGAGGATCACAAGTTCAAAGCCAGCCTCGGCAATTTAGCTAGGCCCAAAGCATCTTAGCAAGACCCTGTCTCAAAATAAAAAAATAAAAAGGGTGGAAGTAATTCAATACCCAATACCAAAAACAAAACAAAACATAGGTAAAGGACACAGTATAATGTAACAGTGTATGATTCAAAAGATTTTTTTCACTATTCAACAAGTAAAGTTCAGAGAGCAATTATTATTTGCCAGGAAAAGTGCAAAGACACCCAACATAATACTAGTCCATGTTAGTTAGTTAACTAGTCCAATACTAGTTAGTTAACTAGTCCAATACTAGTTATGTTCTCCGAGGAACATAAAAACAAGTACTATGATAAACAGAGAATACCATAGGAACACAGAAGAACTAATTCAATCTTAAGATTCAAGGGAAGATTTGCAGAATGAGTGCTATGACAACAAAGCTGAGTCCCGAAGGACCTTCAAAAGTCCAAAAAATTAAAAATGGGATGTAGGGTATTCCAGGTAGTAAAACAGAATGTGAAAAAGTCCAGAGGTAAAGACAACTATGGTTAGTTTGGAAGGACCATAGTAAGTTTAATGTGAAGGGTGCACTTGATGCTAAAGGGTGATATCAGAAAGGCTCCTTATAAATGCAGCAAACAGAAACCATCTTGAGTTCCTTTAAATAGAAAAGAAATTTATTGGAAAAACAATTGGGCAACCTGTCAGATCCAAAATGAGAGCTGGAAAATGGAGATGCTGATATCAGGTTACTACCAAGGCAGGGTAGGGAGCCAGAACTATATCCAAAAACAATCACAGAAGAGTCTGGGAGAGACGTGAAGATACCACCATTGTCCCCAGGGGTTGTCACGCCCTTCTTGATTCTCTTGCCACTCTCTGCAGTGGGTCTCCACTAAGCCTGGGCCACATTCCCATGCTCTGGCTGCCAAGAAGCAGGAAAAATGCTGATCTAAACTTTTCAGCTCTCAATGTGAGACAGGTTCTGTTTCCCACCAAGACCCTACTGGATTTCCCAAACATAAGAAAAACTTTTAAATACTAGAAAGACCCAAAACGGCAAATGTCCACTACATGGAACATAATGAAAGGTGAAGCTAGAGAGGTAGATGAAGACTGGGTCATAAAGAGTCTGATCATTCAACTTTCTACTGATGGAGCGGGTGGACCCACAATCCTCATTTTCAAAACATATTTGGGAACAATATGAAAGATCCTTGAGGAGGGAGGAATGGCTAACAGGACATGAGCCAAGTTTTTCATTTTTGGAGAGAGATGAATAAAAAGTGCTGTGTACTCTGTAGGGAAGAAATCACTAGCTGGCTGCAGGGAGAAGCTTCTTTTGATCTCTAACTAGAATTTCTGGTTGGCAAACCAGTCCCCCGAACCCCCCCCCCCAGGAGTAGGAAGATCCCCTTTTATTTTGCCTTCAGAACCTCATCTCTGTGTGGCACTATTTTCCATGCCTACATCACACACAACTGACTTGATAGCGGGAAAGCAGCAAGGGCAACAGTAATTGCTGCTGCTAAAGGTAAATATCATCCCAATTTCACAAATCAGGAAATAGAAGTTTGGAAAAACTGAATACTTTCATCAGGTTCACATGGCTAGTAAATGTCAAAACCAGAGTTTCAACGAAAGCTCAAATGCCAGTTTTTTTCAAACTGCTGGCTAAACTCAATAGATGGAGACCATCTATGTCATAGAGGACACCTATGCAGAACTAGTATCAAAGGCCACTACCACCAGCTCCACCCACACCCTGAAAACACTAAGTGGAAGATATGCCACACAGGGGAAATGACATGTTCATGAAAGCATATCTTGCTCTGAGGAACAAGAAGTGATTCTATGTGGAATATGTGGTGAATCATAGAATTCCCAAAAGGGAGGAGCTAGAAAAGTGGCTACAAAAGCAAAGAAAGACCAAATCATGAAGGATTTAATAATTCTAACAAACAGCCTGTACAAAAACACCAGTTTAAGGGTTTTAGAACAGAAAACAAGCAGGTCATAGGCAGCCCAGGTTAGTGCTTTGTAGAAAAGATGATATTTAAAGTGAACTTTAAGATATAGAGATGGTTCTAAAGGGCAGGAGAAGAAAAGCCATGAGCCAGGGCACAAAGGCAACAGGTGCCACCTGGGTATAGAGAATGGTGAGTAGCCAAGCTGGGTTGAGAAGGCTGCAGGAATAAGCTAAAGGCAGATGTATGCTATGCTTTGGAATTGACTTTATTAATCAGCAAAGGTTTTTGAGTAAAGAGCAACAATTAGTTCTAGGTTTTAGGAAAATTATACAGCAAAATTACACTAGATGGGTTTCAGTAGGCAAAAGACCATATAAAGAGGAAAAAAAAAAAAAAAGATCAGAAAATTACTGCAAAACTTCCAGGCAAAAGGAATTAACGACCCCATCTAGAGTAAGATCTTGGTAAAAATGGATAGAAGGGATGAATACAAAACAGATAAGATTTGGGGACCAGATCAGTGTCTTGACAAAACAAAGGAGAGGGCTGGGGATGTAACTCAATGGTACAGTACTTGCCTGGTATGTGCAAGGTACTGGGTTCAAGCTCCAGCACTGCAAACAACAACAAGGGGAAAGGGAAAGGGAAAGTGTTCAGTTATGGGCATCCTGAAGTTCTGCCAAGACATTTAGACACAGGTATCCAAAGACAACCAGAGAAGTGACATGCAACCTATAACAGAGGCAGATTTATGAATCAAATGCAAAATGAAAATGACTGAAGTCACAACTGTCAATGAGATCACTGAAAGAGAACATAAGGCAAGAACAGAAATGAGGTCAAGGGGCTGGGGATGTGGCTCAAACGGTAGCGCGCTCGCCTGGCATGCGTGCGGCCCGGGTTCGATCCTCAGCACCACATACAAACAAAGATGTTGTGTCCGCCGATAACTAAAAAATAAATAATAAAATTCTCTCTCTCTCTCTCTCTCTCTCTCTCTCTCTCTCTTTAAAAAAAAAAAAAAAGAAATGAGGTAAAAAATGGAACTTCAACGGCTGGAGTTGTGGCTCAGCAGTAGAGGGCTCATCTAGCACGGGCGAAGCCCTGGGTTTAATCCTCAGCACCACGTAAAAACAAAATAAAAAGGTATTGTGTCCAACTACAACTAAAATTTAAAAAAAAAAAAATAGAACTTCAAGGTACACCTGAAGTTCCATTTTAACAAAGGGAGAGGAGGAAGAGTAATTATAATGAAAGAACCAAAGTGGTAGAAAACAAGAAACAATGAAAACTGTGAGAAAATAGTTAAGAAAAAATTTTTATTAATAGTGTCCAATGCCACAGAGAGGTCATAGGAAAAGAGAGTTTAAAAAAGATCACTATGAGCTGGGGATGTGGCTCAAGCGGAGTGTGCTCGCCTGGCTTGCATACGGCCCGGGTTTGATCCTCAGCACCACATACAAACAAAGATGTTGTGTCTGCCGAAAACTAAAAAATAAATGTTAAAAAAAAAAATTCTCTGTCTCTCTTTCTCTCTCTCTCTTAAAAGAAGACCACTGCTTTTGCAATTCTGAGGTCACTAGTTACCTCCAGATTGCAATTGGGACCGGAAACCAATTATATTCTCCATATGTCAGATTGCCTAAGAAAGAATAGTAGCTTTTTGAACCAAGTTCACTATATCTTACTTATTTTTAATAAGCTGTCTGGCTCATTTCTTCTCTAAAGCCTAATCAACTACTTTGGTTTATTCTTGTTCAAAGGTATATTAAATGATGGAATTTACACTTTTAAAAAAGTACAATATTGCCAGGCACAGTGCACATACCTGTAATCCCAGCAACTCAGGTAGCTGAAGCAAAAGGACAACCTCAGCAATTTAACAAGACCCTGTCTCAAAATAAAAAACAAAAAAGAGATGGGGTGCATGCAGTTCAGTGATAAAGTGCCCCTGGGTTCAATCCCTAGTACTATAAAAAGTACAATATCAATTCATATAAGAAAAGTCCACAGCAACCTTCATACTTGATGGTGAAAAAACAAATGCCTTTCCTTAAAGTTCCTCAAGGAATAAGGCAAGGGTGCCCACTCTTGCCACTTCTCAACACAGAACACAGTACTGGAAGTTCTAACCAGAGCAATTATACACTAAAAGAAGTAAGAAGCATACAAACTGGAAAAGAAGAAGTAAAATTACCTTTTTGTGTATGACACGATCTTATATGTAGTAACTCCTAAAGTTTCACACAAACACTACTAGAATAAATGAATTTAGCAAAGTTGCAGGACACAAAAAAATCAATGCCCCCAATCCGTTACATTTCCATATACTTACAATGAATAATCCCAAAACAAAATTAAGAAAGTTATCAGTTACTGAACAGAGACACTTCACATAAGAAGAAATACAATCAGTCAACAAATATATGAAAAAATGTTCAACAACTCTAGCAATTAGAGAAATGCAAATTAAAACTTCACTGAGATTTCCTCTCACTCCAGTCAGAATGGAAATTATCAAGAATACAAATAACAATAAATATTGGCAACGATGTTGGGGGAAAAGTTACACTCATACATTCCTGGTAGTACCACAAACTAGTACAACCATTCTGGAAAGCAATATGAAGATTTCTTAGAAAACCTGGAATGGAACCACAATTTGACCCAGTTATCCCACTCTTCAACATATATCCAAAGGACTTAAAATCAACATACATAATGACATTGCCACATTAATATTTATAGCAGCTCAATTCACAATAGCTACATTATGGAAGCAACCTAAATGCCCTACAACAGATGACTGGACAAAAAATGTGGTATATACACACAATGGAATATTACTCAGCCATAAAGAAGAATAAAATTATGGCATTTGCTGATAAATAGATGAAACTGTAGACTATCATGCTAAGTCAAACAAGCCAATCCCCAAAAAAACAAAGGCCAAATGTTCTCTCTGATATGTGGAGGCTAACACAATAAGTAGGGTGGGGGGATAGAAATTCATTGGATTAGACAAAGGAGGAGAATTAGGGAAGGATGGGGGATGGGAATAGGAAAGACAAAATGAATCAGACATAACTTTCTTTTGTTCATATGTGAAGATACAACCAGTGAATATACATGTATAACCTCAAGAATGGGAAATTATACTCCATGTATGTAAAATATGTTGAAATACACTCTACTGTCAAGCATATCCAAGAAGAAGAGATTTTTAAAAAGAAAATATCAGTTACAATAGCATCAAAAAGAATAAAATGCTCAGGAATTAAATTAACCAAGAAGGGGAAAAGACCTATACAATGAATACTACAAAATGCTGCTGAAAGAAAGTTTAGGAGATACAAATAAATGTAAAGACAACCCACGTTGTTGGAAGAATTAATACTGTTAAGATGCTCACACAACTTAAGCAATCTACAGATTCAATGCAATCCCTATCAAAACCCCAATACACTGTTTGCAGAAACAAAAACATCTGAAATTCATATGGAATTTTAAGGCACCCCAAAATAGCCAAAAAAAATCTTGGGGAGAAAAGAAATCAAAACTGGAAGCCACATTCCTCCTGACTTCAAGACATATTACAAAGCTATAGTAATCAAAACAGCATAGTACTGACAAAAAAGACAGATATATAGACCAGTAGAACAGAATAGAGAACCCAGAAATAAACCATCATGCATATGATCAAATGATCTTCAACAAGGTTGCCAAGAATACACAACAGGGAAAAGATAAGAGTCTTCAACACATAGTACCAAGAAAACCGGATATTCATATTGACAGTAAATGAAGATAGATCCTTACTTAACATCACTTACAAAAATTAACTCCAAATTTATTAAAGACCTAAATCTCAGACCTAAATCTCCTAGGAGAAAACACAGGGTGAATGCTTGATGACACTGAATTGGCAATGACATTCTTGGATGTGATATAAAAAAAAAACAAGCAACAAAATCAAAAACAGAAATGGAACTACAACACGCTTAAAAACTTCTGCACCACAAAGGAAATAATCAACAGAGTGAAAAGGCAACCTACAGAGTGGAAGAAAATATTTTTGAAAACCATATATTGGATAAGAGAGTAATATCTAAGCTGGATGCAGTTGTGAACAACCTGTAATACCAGCAATTCACGAGGCGGAGGCAGGAAGGTCAGTTCAAAGCCAGCCGCAGCAACTCTGGGAGACTTTCAGACACTTAGCGAGACCCTATCTCAAAATAAAAAATAAAAAGGACTGGGGATGTAGCTTGTGGTATAGCACCTGTGGGTTCAATCCCCAATACCAAAAAAAAAAAAAAAAAACAAACCAAGTTAACATCTAGAATATTCCAAGAACTCCTACAACTCAACAACAACAATAAAATCAATTTAAAAATGGACAAAGAAGAAAAATAAAAATAAAAATGAACAAAGGATCTGAATAGACACGTCTCTACAGAATATATACAAATTTTCAACAAGCATATGAAAAGATGCTCAACACATTTATCATCAGGAAAATGCAAATTAAAGTACAATGAGGGCTGGGTTGTGGCTCAGCGGTAGAGCGCTCTCCTCGCACATGCGAGACCCTGGGTTCGATCCTCAGCACCACATATAAATAAATAAAATAAAGGTATTGTGTCCAACTACAACTAAAAAATAAACATTTTTAAGATAAATAAAGATATTGTATCCATCTACACAAAAAATTTTAAAAAAACTGAAAAGAAGACCTTGAAGAGATTTGCACACCACGTTCACTGCGCCATTATTTATATTAGCCAACATATGGAAGCAACCTAAATATCCATCAGAAAGATGAACAGAGAAATGTGATATATATGTAAATATATAGATACATAGATAGCCAATAGAATATTATTTGACCTTAAAAAAAGGAAATTCTGTCATTTGCTACAACACAGATGAACCTTAAGAATATTATGCTAAGTGAAATAAGCCAATCATAAAAGTTAAATAATGCATGATTTCACTTATGAGATATCTAATTAAAGTAACTTGAATTCACTAAACCGAGAGAAGAATAGTGGTTGCCACGGTCTGGGGAAGAAGGAAAAGGGGCATTATCCAATAGAGTTGGAGGCCTTTAAGGAGAAAAAAGCTTTAGGGACTGGAGTTGAAGCTCAGTGGTAGAGTGCTTGCCTCATACGTGTGAGGCACTGGATTAATTCCTAGCACTACATATAAATAAGCAAATAAAATAAAGGTCCATCAACAACTTAAAAAATATTTTAAAAAAAGAAGAAAAAGTTCTAGAAATCTCTCTACAGCAATATGCATATAATTTAAAATACCACATATGTCCTTAAAACTGTTAAAAGAGTAAATTTATGTTATGTATTTTTAAACACAATTCTTTTTTAAAAAAATATTTATTTTTTTTAGGTGTAGATGGACACAACACAATGCCTTTATTTTTATATGGTGCTGAGGATCGAATCTGGGTCCCACCCGTGCGAGGTGAGCGCTCCACCGCTGAGCCACAATCCCGGCCCCTAAACGCAATTCTTTCCATATATTTATTGGTTCATTATAATTATTCATAATAGTAGGGTTCATACATGCACACAATATAACAATATAACTAGGCCAATATCATTCTCCAGTATGTCCCATTTCCCTCTCTTCCTCCCTCCCCTGGTCCCTATCACAATTTTTTTAAGTACAAAATCCATTACTTCTCAACATTAAATAGTACATAAAGAATTAGCATTCAAGTGCTTTCACATGAGGGGTTACACCAAACAAAGTAATGAAATTCCATTTGGGGTCTGCAGGATTTCATACACCATATGCTAAAACAAATAGTAATGTTCAATGCTCTAAGAATAAAGGAACATATATGATGAGCTAATTTTTTAAACTGCTACCAAGTTTTTGATTATTATTAAATTATATGATGTTCTGGAAGGAAAAGATAAAATAGAGAAAAAGCAATATGCTGATCAGAGTGCACATAGAAAGCAACTATATGCGTAGGAAAGGGAAAAGAATAAATCATCTTTGCTATTCATATAGTCAAGTCTGTATCAATATCTGTCTTTGGGGCTGGGGTTGTGGGTCAGCAGTAGAGCACTCACCTAGCACATGCAAAGCATTGGGTTCGATCCTCAGCACCACATAAAAATAAATAAATAAATAAAGCTATTGTGTCCAATTACAACTAAAAAATATGTATATGTGAAAAAAAATCTCTTTGAGCTGAACTGCAGCTCAAGACCTTTATTTTTAGGTCCTCTCTTTTACTATATACATCTGATAATATGCAAATATTTATTAGCTGTCTACTACAAGTCAGTAGTAGACATATGTAACAGCATATGTAACATGAGAGTCCCACATCAAATAAGACAGAGTCCCCACTTTACAGAGCTTCTAGTCACTAGGAATCTGATGTGATGAGGAATACAGTTATGTGCAATGCTACAATCAAGATGAGTTCAGGGTGCTCTGGAATATAATTCAGATGATGGGGATGGAGGCTGAATGCAAATTATGCTTACTTATGAAGGGTACATAAGGATTATTTAGGTGAAAATAGAGCAGAGTCATGAGCCAGGATTTTTCTGCTAGTGCTCTGCACTCAGCTATTGAATGGAAATGTCAAAGGGCTAGATGCTTAGGGATTGTTTCAGGAATGTGAAAAACAAAGTTCAAGGGATTGTTTACATAAGTTCATCACTTATTTTTTACCAATTTTTAAAAGGCTCAAGAACAGTAAATTTTTGCTGGGAGCAGTGGTGCACATCTATAATCCCAGGGCTCGGGAAGCTGAGACAGGGGATTGAGAGTTCAAAGCCAGCCTCAGCAAAGCGAGGCGCTAAGCAACTCAGTTGGGGATGTGGCTCAGTGGTTTAATGCCCCTGAGTTCAATCCCCAATACAAAAAAAAAAAAAGGATAGTAAGTTTTTATATCTACTAGGATAGTGGCAGTTATAAAAAAAAAAAAAAGGAAGAAGAAAAAAAACAAGAAAGAAGATGTGTATAAACAGTGAATGGGTGAACAAATGTGGTATGTCAACACAATGGAATATTATTCAGCCATAAAAATGAAGTACATGATACAACATGGATAAACCTTGAAAATATTATGTTATGTTAAGAAGCCAGACACAAAAGGCTACACTTTATATGATTCCATTAATAAGAAATATTCTGAACAAGCAAACCCAGGGAGTCAGAAAGTAGATTAATGGTTGCTAGGGGGCTGGGGAAAGGCAGAATGAGACTGACTACTTATAGATATTGGATTTCTTTGGGGGATTAGAGAATTAGAGATGATGTCTGTATAACACAATGATGTACTAAAATTATTGAATTATACACCTTAAAATGGTAGGTTTTGGGCGTGAAATGGTAGGTCTGAGCTGGGGATATAGCTCAGAGATAAAGTACTTTCCTAGCACACACAAGGCCCTGGTTGGTCCCCAGCACTGCAAAAACCAAACTAATAAAACAGTAAATTTTATGTTATGTCAATTATATCTCAATGGAAAAATATTAGTTTCATAAACCGCTTAAACCAGAGCAAAAGTACAAAAACCAAAAAAATGGAGAAGGCAAAAGGGGAAGACTCTTATAGCCACACATATAATTCTAACCTCCAACTCTCTTCTGAGACCAAGTTCTAGATTTACTGTAGTTCACACAAAATCATGAATTCTTTAAAATAGAAGGCCATATTTTATTCACAGGGCATCCTCTCTGCATTGTATGCAGGTTCATTTGCTCATCTGTTCACCAAGTGCCAGTCACTGTGTTAAGACTGAACAACAGTGAATCAGCCCTCACCATCACAGGACTTACACACCACACTGTAAGCAGAATCCAAGCCCAAACATCACAGCAACAGCCTAGCACCTATAAGCTGAAAATTCTTAGTCCTCAGAAGGAAAAGGATAGGATGCTGTGAGAACACATCATGAGACTGTTATTAGCTCTGGAAAGGGTGGGGTGTCACCTTAGGAAACCTCCCTGAGGAAGTGACAAGCACACAAATATCAGAGGATGGACAAGAAGTGACTGCATCTTAAGGGTGGAGGAAGTCTTACTGCAGAGGAAGCAGCATATCTGAAGGCTCTGAGGCAGAAAGAGCCTGGGTAATATGAGGAACAGAGAAAGGTCAATGCTGTAGCACTGAAGTAAACAACTCAAATGCCTATCCATTGGTGAGTGTGTTAATGTGGTGAATCCATAACAGAATATTATTTGGCTATAAAAAGGAATGAAGCACTATTACATGTAACAACATGGATAAACCTTGAAAAATGTGCTAAGTAAAAGAAGCTAGAAACAAAAGGCTCCATATTATATGACTCCATTAACATTAAATGTCCAAAATATGCAAATCCATAGATAGAAAACAGACTGGTGCTATTGTTGTAAGAAGGGGGTTGTAAGAAGGGGAGTGTGACTGCTAATGAGTATGGAATTTTAGGGGGAAGGAATAGTGAAAATATTACAAAATAGATTGTGGTAATAGGTCACACAAAATAGTAACTAAAGTAAAACCACTAAATTGCATGTGTCAAATAGGTAAATTATACAGTATATGAATTATATGTCAATAAAGCTTTTTTTAAAACAATATTTCTTTATAGCACTCTGACATTTACAGTGTTGATCAAAGTACTCACAGCAGCATAGTAACCCATAGTTCTCAGCATGAATCCCCTTTATTTGCTCAGAAGTGCAGAGTTCTCTGTTGATTCACAAATACAATGAAAATGTAGAGTACAACTTGGTCAATGTGCCAAATTAAAACCATATGAGGGCTGGGGATGTGGCTCAAGTGGTAGCGCGCTCGCCTGGCATGCGTGCGGCCCGGGTTCGATCCTCAGCACCACATACAGACAAAGATGTTGTGTCCGCCAAAAACTAAAAATAAATATTAAAAAAATTCTCTCTCTCTCTCTCTCTCTCTCTCTCTCTCTCTCTCTCTCACCTCTCTCTTTAAAAAAAAAAAAACAAAAACAAAAAAAAAAAACATGATTTTCAGCATGTCTGTAATCTAGCTATTCAGGAGGCTAAGGCAAGAGGATCATGAGTTCAAGGCCAGCCTGAGTAACCTATCAAGGTCCAGTCTCAAAAAAAAAAAAAAAAAGACGATATGACTTTCAAACAACAATGAAAGAAAAAATAATACAGACTACAAAGCAGAAAGAGCATACAAAAGTATGGGTTTGCATAGTTAAGAGCATTATCACTTCATATTCAGTGATGGCTATCAGGCACACAGTGGAAGTACTCTGAGAGCTGAAGGCACAGCTATTTAACCAGCAAAAGAAACCTGAACCCACGTGTTATGCAAGACCTAACTGCCACATGAGCACCAAGCATGCTAATAAAGCTCACACACCAAAGGGGAAAAGAGCATAAAAGTCTTGACTAGACTAGAAAAACACAATGCAGAAACTTCTAGTCTTAAAGGAGATGGCATTAAGCCAAATGTTCTGTTTTTCTCTTGTATGCATGTTCCAAAAAACAAAATAAAAAAAAAATTCTGTTGGAAAGAATCAGAGTCTCCAAGTTGAAGTTGGTATGTTGCCAATGAATTACCGGTTTTAATCACATAGCAAAGACCAAGTCTTACTCTATAGAATCAGGGAAAAGAACTGACAATGATTTGGACCAGCAAGCCTAATCAGCCATTAAATCTCATGAAAGAATTAGACTGCCTCTTAAACATGCTGAAGCAGAACTAGTTTTCTCTACGTAGTTCCTTGGACTAAAAAGAAAAAAGTATTAATATACCAATTTCTTCAGTTATTCACCATCTGATAATCCAGGTATGGTGTCATTTTGCAAAAAAAAAAAAAAAAAAAAGTAGAAGAAGAAAAATTCACTAAAATTTCTTCCTAGATGTTTGTGAAATTCCACTCTCTTGCTAAAGAAGGAATTTAGCAAAGTTAGCATGCAGGGAAGGCAAAATATTTGATAAAAGAACAACAGACAAGTTAATCATGTAAGTTTCAGAAAAACTAAAAATAAATTCAATCAATGTGAAGAACAACAGCAATGATTATCAGGAAGTAAACACAGAAGCCAAATATAAAAATTACCTTTTATTAAAGTGAGTTTCAACAAAATTGTATGTTAGTCCCAACCCCTTCAAAATAATACTCTCAGTCGAAAGCAAAAGACCTCTAAAATAACCTGGAGACTAACCAAATGGAGACTAAAGAATACCACACACTAAGAGAAAAGAATCATCCTAAAACACTTGAAAGACTAAGAGAACTGGATGGTTGCTGCAATAGTTTGAGATTATAAGAATTTTTTTTTCCAGAAAAAGTATAAAGGGTTTAAGTGAAGTATGACCCAGCATGCAGTGGGCCACCTTCAAGAGAGAAAACAGCCTGCTGTCAGACTTTTTTTTAAGTAACTCCACCCCTGTCTTCAACTAATATTTCCCTGCATAACCAAATAACTAAGAAAAAACATAATTCTGAAAGGGAGTTATTGATCCTTCAAGAGTACAGTTAAAGGGATGCTAGTGGAAAAAATAAATGGTTTAGTTCCAAAACTTATTTAATCCTTATTAGCCTAGGCCATCTTAGGCTGTATTTTCTCCTGCATTAAATGGAGATAATTCCAGTTCTACCTCACAGGATTAATATGAGGATCAAATGAGGCAGTACATATAAAAGCACACCTTGCAAATGTCTAATCAATACTTACTATTTTCTTTGTGTAACTAATGGCAATCTATAAGCTTTGTGTTAACATTCTTCAGTCACTATTGGTGTTTTTTTTCTCCCCAAGCAAATTTCAAAACAAGGCACTAATCTTTGCACAATTTAAACCCACACCATGGAAACCTTGGCTGTCTTACTTGGATTGCAGGGCTGGCGAATTTCCACTCCAGGTGGCTAACAGTAACAAACAAGGACTCACTGTTCATCACATCCTCACTCGCTCCGTGAATAAGTTTTTCTCCAAATTAAGTGGTTCATTTTGGACTTTTGTCTCTTCCAGTTACAAAACTTTAAAATATCCAAATACTTAAACAACAAACATTTTAAAACTTAAAGTTGAAGAGGTTTAAAAAATATTTCATCAAGGGAACAAAATGCAGTACTAAGGTATAGCACTTCAAGATATTAAACCAGTGAATATTCTCCCCAATGACCCGTTCCACACATATTCTAGCACTAAAAATCAAAACAATTTCCAGATTTCTGAGAATTTCCCTGTATGTTCTAAATATTTTAATAAGACACAATTCTACTGTCTGTAATTTTTAAGATTAAATGCATGCACACAGAAGGTCATCAAATATTTGCTGAAGACATATTTACTTTTTACTACAGAACAACTAATCAACGAACAAAATAGAGCAGCAAAAAAAACAAAAAACCTCCAGAAAATAGCATAGCATCTTACTGAGAAGATGCTTCAGATGTTCAGAAACCAACACGTTGATTAAATCTTTTAAACACTTTAAAAGGGCTCATAAAATTCACCCTGTTAAAGTACACAATTTGACTATATATTCACAAGGCTTTACAACCATTATCACTATCTAGAACATTTTCATCATTCCCCCAAAGAAACTCCAAGCCATTAGTAGCCACTCATCATTTCAACACCCCCCAACAGTCCCTGGCAATCTATAGTCTATTTTTCATCTCTATATATTTGCCTATCTGGGACCTTTTATATAAATGGAATCATCATAAAATATATGAGTTTTCTAGTTTTGAGTAAATCTTCCATTTCATTATCATGTGGTTTGTTTTCTTCCTAACTAAACATGACTATACAACATGGTAACTGTAGTTAATAACAATATACTATACACTTGAAAAACTGCTAAGAGTAGATTCTAAGTATTTTGACTACAAATAAGTGGTAAGTATGTGAGGTAATACACGTTACTCTGATTTCACCATTCTGCAGTATATACTACTTCAAAACATATAATACACTATAAATATATATGGTTTTATTTGTTGAATTAAAAAAAAAACAATTCAGGGAGGAAAGCACATACACAACATATACAACATGTATACATACACAGATACACATGTATACATACACAGATATACACACACACACACACACACACTTATATATATATACACACATATACATATACGCACAAAGAAAGATCAGGAAATTGTACTGTGGGGCTGATGGATAATAATAGATATAGATACAAAAAAGTACTCTGCAAATGAACACACTGTAATTTTGATTACTTTATTTCAAAATTTCTGAAACATATGATGTAGCCTCTTGTGATTTTTAAAAAGAATCCTGGGGCTAGAGTTATGGCTGAGTGGTAGAGTGCTTGCCTCCCATAAGTAAGGCACTGGGTTCCATCCTCAGCACCACATAAAAATTAATTAATTAACTGATTGATTAATTAAAGGTATAGATTCCATCTACAACTAAAAAAAAAAATATATATATATATATATATATATAAAAGAATTCTGGGGCTGGGGTCTTGGCTTAGTGGTAGATTCACGTGCAGGGCATTAGGTTCAATCCTCAGCACCACATAAAAATAAAGGTATTTAAAAAAAAAAAATCCTGACCAATATTTTGACCTTTTCCATGTTACTAACCTATTACAATAAATGGTAATTACTATATTTTGCTATTGTAAAAGGACACTAAATTACTTTTAAATTTATGTATAAATAAAAATCTGAAGTCACAAAAAATATATAAATAGTTGTGGTATTTAGGTAATAGGAAAATGGAGTCTTTAAAATATTGTGGCTCAGTGGTAGCATGCTTGCCTAGCATATGTGAGACACTGGGTTCGATTCTCAGCACCACATACAAATAAATAAAACAAAGGTCCATCAACAACTAAAAAATATTTTTAAAAAATAAAAATAAATTTATTTTATTTTTGATTTAAAAATGTTGTCACTCTTTGAAAGGCATTTTTGATGTATATCAAAAAAGTTCATGCTTAGTGTAATAAGCAGGTAAAACTAAGAATTCCCTAACTTTTGATATGAATATTACTGTCATAGCTAAACTAAATGTACATGATATGGAGATGACAATGACACTAATGTATTGTTCAGTAAAAAAGTTACATTGCAGAACCGCACATATGATTCTTGATATAGAAAACAAAACACCACATAGAGCCAGGCATAGTGGCTCACATCTGTAATTGCAGCAACTGGAGGCTACGGCAGGAGAATCACAAGTTCAAGGCCAACCTCAGCAATTTAGCGAGCCCAGAGCAACTTAGCAAAACCCTGTTTCAAAATAAAAAATAAAAATGGGCTGGGGATGTGATTCAGTGGCTAAGTGCCCCTGGGTTCAACCCCAATACCAAAATCAAATCAATCAATAAATAGCCAAAGCTGGCTTGAAATTTATGATCTTTCTGCCTCAGCCTCCCCAGCTGCAGAGATTAGAGGCATGCACTACCAAATCCAGCTTGCTTGCTTGATTTATTTATCCATCTACCTATCTATATCTTTATTGATACTGAAGATTGAACCCGGGGTGCTCTACCACTGAGCTACATACATGTTCAACTCTTTTTATCTTTTTTTTTTTTTTTTTTTAATTTTTGTACCAGGGATTGAACCCAGGGCGCATTTAATACCGAGCAATATCCCCAGCCCTTTTTATTTTATTTCATTTTATTTTTTGAGACAGGGTATGGCTAAATTTCTTAGGGCCTTGCTAGGTTGCTGAGGCTGGCCTTAAACTTGCGATCCTCCTGTTGTAGCCTCCAGAGCTGCTGGGATTATAGGCATATACCACCATAACCAGCTTGCATGTCATTTTTAAAAGCTCTACAAAGATATTCACCAAACTGTTAAGAATAGTTATTCCTGGAGAATGACTGGAAAGATTTTTTTAAATTCACTTTTTATTCTATTTATTTCTGTATTATGTATTTATTTCATAGTAAACATACTTTCACAACATTTCAATCACCAATTTTTAAATGTATTTAAATGTACCATCAGTTTACATTATTTTACTCTTTTCATGCATTAAATTCAACACTTGGGAGGGAAGGATGGGGAAAAGTTATCAACAGGTACTAAGTTATAGTCAGGAGTAAGAAGTTCTGGTACGCTATTACACAGTAGGGTGACTAGAGATAATGATAATGTACTGAATATTTCTAAAAGCTATAAGAAGGGATTGTAAAGCTTTTACTATAAGGAAGTGATAAATATTGGAAAGATGATTTAACCCCAATTTAAATATCATATAATGTATACACATAAGGAAACATCACATGATATCCCAGAAATATGTACAATTTTTGTTTTTACATATCAGTTAAAAAACACATTTCACTTAAAGTTTTAAAAAATGCAATACTTTCACAAGGCATTAGAATAAAAGCACTTTCTAAGAAGAGAGTAAAGGAGAAAGAACTCAGAGTTGAACTAGGTTTTGGGAAATGTCTAGATTAGGAGGGAGACAGGGACAGGATGTGATCCCATAAAGATATCTCTGAAGAACTAAGAACATGGTATGTCATGGAATCAAAAATGAGAGGCCAGACACAGTGGCACACATCTGTAATTCCAGTGACCCAAGAGGCTGAGGCAGGAGGATCACATGTTCAATGCCAGCCTCAGCAATTTAGCAAGGCCCTAAGCAACTCAACAAGACCCTATCTTGAAATTTATAAAAGGCTGGGAATATGGCTCAGTGGTTAAGTGCCCCTGGATTCAACTCCAGTAACAAAAAAATTTTTTTCAACACTTTTATGTATAAATTATTAATGATCAGATCCAAAGGAAAAATTGAACATGGCAGCAAATATTAATAGATTATATATGGCTTCCAAAAACATGATAGTTTTTTTTTTTTTTTTAGATATTGATGGACCTTTATTTTATTTATTTATTTATATGTGGTGCTAAGAATTGAACCCAATGTCTCACGCATGCTAGGCAAGCGCTCTACCACTGAGCCACAACCCCAGCCCCCATGATAGGTATATATAGCATCCTACTTAGAATATAACCCAGAAGACACATTCAGGTGGTACCCTGAAATAGCTGGGATGAAAAGTTTATTGTATAATATGTATATTATATATTGAACTCACCAAAAAGGGGCTCTGGGACCCACTTGGTACATCAAACACAAGTGAAAGCAAGAAAAGATTAAGAATCTTACCTTTTCCAAAATGAACTTGTTTAAATATGGCATGTAACCCTGGTTGGAGACAGGCCCTTCATCATCATCCCTGAAGTGCTCCTCAAGGGCAACAGGATCATGTGGAACCTTCAGAACTGTGCACAAGTTATGGGAAAGGACCTGAAGGGAAAAAAAATAGTAGTTTAAAAGCACCCACTAAATCACTATGTGACACCTCCATTGTATGAACACAACACACAGTTCCCTGCCCTAGGCAAAGAAAGACCAAGAATATACCAGCAAGCCAGGCACAATGGCACACACTTGTAATCCCAGCAACTCAGGAGACTGAGGCAGGAGAACCGAAAATTCAAGGCCAGCCTCAGCAATTTAGCAAAGCCCTAAGCAACCAAAATAGAACATTTTTTTTTTTAAGGGGGCTAAGGATGTGGCTCAGTGTCCCCTGGGTTCAATTCTCAGTAACAAAAAGAGAAAGAATAAAGCAGCAAATTCAAGGTACGTATTGCTCAGCTGCCAGCCCCCTACTTATTACACATGAATCTTTCTCATTCCTCCCCAGTTTTGGTTTACCTCAAGCAACTCTATTTTACATTCCTAGATTAGCCAGGCTCCATGCAAGGTCTATGAATACAATTCTCCTTACTGTCTTTTATTAACATTAAAAAGAAAGGGAGGAGGTAAATGGTGTTCAAAATTATGTAGATCAGCATAAGTCAAATAGAGTTTATTTAGAGAAGGAATTGGATACTGGGCAGATATAGCCAGGTGTTCTGAATAAGGAAGCTGAGCTGGACAAATCACAACTTCTCTGGGCTTCAGTTTGTTCATATATTCAACAGAAAGAACAAATTAATATACAAATATACCAAATACTAACTTGTAATCTGTTAAGTGTCCAAATATCTCTAAAATTCTATGTCTCTAGGCCAAGTTTCAGCATAAGCACAAAAGAACCTAAATATAAAAGAAAGAAATCAAGAGTGTGGTTTAGAAATAGAAAAATATCTCAGATATGGTGATTACTAGAGATAGGGCAGGGGAAAAGGGTGTGGAAAAAATGGCAGCTGGATTTGATCAGTGCATTCTGTATGCATGTATGCAAATATCACACCAAACCCCTTTAATATGTACAATTAATATGTCTTAATAAAAATCTCTGAAGCCACTAAACTGGTTGAAAAATACTTTGTAGAACATTTGCTTTCTACAGTAAAAATCATAAGACTACTACTGGTCTTGCAATAACCTAAGTGCATACTTCAACGTTCAGGCAGTAGGATTAGCAGTTTGAGCTCTCTCATGAAATTCTACTTAATGAAAATTTAAAAACAAAACTTAAGACCCTTCCATTTCATTTGTACATTCTAAACAGGTCAAATTACATATGTAAGGCTACAATGTCTTTAACCGAGAAACTTCCTACATGTCAAATCCCATGTCAAATCCCAGATTAAAATATACCCTATTTTTCTCAGTATTACATATTTAACTACTTAAGAAGCCACATTCATCTCAGTAAACACTTTCGATTTCATGAAACAAGTCATTCTTTTCTGCATATACATATTTCAGTACAATTTTTAAAGATTAAAAATTTTAATCTATAAAAAGAACATTTGAATACCTTTTTTCTAAATTGGTTTTGTTTCTCAAAGCTTCGTTTAGGTGCACATCCTTTTCTATATGCTCTACTGGTTTTAAGGAAGTAAATAAAGTAAAGGAAGTAAATTTACCACTTATTATAAATGTAGTAATGAAGACTTTTCTCAGTCCCTACAAAGCAGGTTGTGTTTGCCAGTAGAACACATGAAAAGAACACCGTAAGGATTTTAATGAAGAATCTTGCGCCACAGTCAATAAAATCCTAAAAAGGTACATATTTTTTTTCCTCTCTATTTACCTAGTAAAACCTCTCTGGTAATTACCTGCCCCTAAGAGGTTTTGTGGAGATCAATTTCAAGAATGTAAAGTGCTTAAAAATTGTAAAGTACTATTGGAAATATAAGTTTTAGAGAAATGAAGAGCATATTTCTCAGCTGAAGATAAAAGGTCATTCAAATTATAAAATCATCTGGGACTTTACTAAGTAAAAATTCCCAACCACTGGCTAATCTATGTTACATTCATTAAACATTAAAAACCATAAGGAAGCTGACTATGTACTGATATGAAAAGATCCCCAAGATAAATTATGAGAATATATAGTATGCCATCTTTTGTGTAAAAGAAAAAGGAGGAAAAGCAAATTGTGGAAGGAGTTATAAAAAAAAGAAACTTAACTGCAAGGAGAAGGCTTTAACTGATGGGAAACCAGAGGTAAAGACAACTTTTCACTGCATCTCCCCATCTTACTCAAAAAAATTACATATTAAAGAATGCTTTACCTAGGCTGGGGGTATAGTCCAGTGCACAGCATGAACAAGACCCTGACTTAAACTCCATCATAGCCCCCCCCCACCAAAAAGTACTACCTGTTTAAAAAAAAAAAAAAAACTAACCAGGTACAGTGGTGCATACCTGTAATCCCAGAAGCTCAGGAGGCTGAAGCAGCAGGATCTCAAGTTCAAAGTCAGCCTCAAAATTTAGCAAGGCCCTAAGTAATTTAGACAGACCCTCTCTCAGAACAATTTGGGCTGGAGATTTGGCTCAGTGGTTAAATGCCTCTGGGTTCATTCACAGTACTAAAAATAAATAAATTTTTAAAAAACTGAACATATATATTTTTAATCAGCCTGCCAAGGTTCACATAGCCAAATCTATGTATCTTCACAGTCTATTCTTCTACAATAACTTACTCCCTAAAGACAAAGTATAAAAGGAAGGCATAATCCACAACAATGTGCCATAATTAATGGATAAGTGAGATCTAAGGGCAACACATGAGTTTAGAAAAGAGAGAAATAGAAGAGAGATGTAATCTAGGGCTGTAAGGATAGCTTTTGGACAGGAATAGAGGCAACTGACCAGAAAGGGGGATAAAATGAGAAAAGTAGTTGTTTAAGGCAAAGTTCTCAGGAAACAAAAAGAAAACAACAATTTCTCCACGATTATCCTGTCCTCTGCCTTTGGGCTTCACCAGATGCCCCAACTAAAGTCCTGGCAGGACCCTTGGATGCCATGTTGTCACAGTTCTCATAAATAGAGAGTACTAGCTCGAAGAGTTAAATATATTTTTCTTGACTACGGTTAATGAGCAGAGCTGAGATCAGAACTTAGGTTTTACAATCCCTAATCCACACTCTCTAGTAATAAGGAATGTAATGCTTTCAGTTACCCAAAGTCAATAGCTAGGCTCTCTGTAGCTGGAGATGATTAATTTGATTCAATGATCCTACTAAAGAAGATTCAGATTTGAACTCTAGACACTGGGCACTGCACTGGGCAATTCAACAGTATTCTTGCTAAATAAAGGATGGCTGAATTCAGTTATAATTTTTTTAATCACATTTACTTGCAATCTGTAGGGAGGCAGCACATATAATAACAAGCACAACCTAGAGGAAAAGACCTGAAATCCTGTCCTGGCACAACTATGGACCACCACATATGCTCTATATGCTCACTATAAAATGAGGAGTTGGGCTTATGTCCAAAATTTGGAGGAAAAAAAGCTCAACCTTTAACTGTCAACCCAAACTCAATTCAGGAGAAATGCAGAGCACTATAATTAAGATGAGTAGTCCAGCTTTGTTATAGCTTTTATCAGTAGGCCTAAAAAAAGGAAGTAGTCTTTAAACAAAATAACAAATTGAATGAGATAAAAAGAGAAACAAAATTAGTGTGTTATCTTTAAAACTTTTTACCAGATATTTATAAGCCTAGACATAATCTCTTTAAACCTAAGTACAAAGAAACCAAAATTTTGATGGCCAGAATTTAAATGAATAAGTTCCATAAGCTTATACCTGCAACCTGTGCTTTTTAGAGTAGACTCACACCATCAGAGTTTATGAGTTGTAAAACTGGGATTAGATGCAATTTTCTCACTCTGGTATCCTTTCCATGCTGTACTACCTTAGTTCTCTGGAAAAACAGCCCCAACCCATACAAACATGACTCTGAATAGGCAAGCACATTATGTCCAAATTGCTGGAGGGGCTGGGGCTACCCCAGTTCCATCCGTTGCTTTCCCAGCACCCCAAAAGATGACTGGTACTCTTCAGCAGAGCCAAGTTAAATCCTATGTTAAAGAACTACACGCACATTGGGCAAGGTGGTACATGCCTGTAATCCAGCGGCTTGGACATGCCTGTAATCCAGCGGCTTGGGAGGCTAAGGCAGGAGGATCACGATTTCAAAGCCAGACTCAGCAAAAGCAAGGTGCTAAGCAACTCAATGAGACCCTGTCTCTAAATAAAATACAAAATGGAGCTAGGAATGTGGCTCCGTGGGTCCAGTGCCCCTGAGTTCAATCCCCAGTAAACCACCCCCACCCCACCCAGCCAAAAAAAAAAAAAAAAAAGAACTACTCACGCCTAAAAATCTATAGAATACCACACCCTTTTTTTCTCTGGGAGCCCTTGACTCCCAACACCAGCCTCTGGCAATAGCCCTTTCCCCAAATGAGGAAGCCAGAAAAACAGATCAAGACAAAAGCAATCAGAAAGAAAGAGATCTATGAGTTCTTAATTTGTAAAAGGACTACCACTAAATCACTGTAATCAGGGTGTTTGCAAGTTTCTTTTTTTTAAAATTTATTTATTTTTATTAATTTTTATTGTTGGTTGTTCAAAACATTACATAGTTCTTGATATATCATATTTCACACTTTGATTCAAGTGGGATATGAACTCCCATTTTTACCCCGTATACAGATTGCAGAATCACATCAGTTACACATCCATTGATTTACATATTGCCATACTAGTGTCTGTTGTTTGCAAGTTTCTTTAAAAAGCTGAACTTATCCCACTTTAAATGCCTGTTCTTCCAAAGGCCATTCTTCCAGCACCCACATGATTTCTAAGCAATTTTGCTCATTCCCCTGATTTGAAGAATAAACTATTGTTACACAATAAAGATCCATATCCACGCCAGAAACTCATCTCTCCCATTCCTTCAATGGCAGTCTAGTGTTGCCCTTGCAGGGCCTCCGCTGACAAGAGATGACTAACTGGCTACATGAGCCCTCCTACTGTGGTCTGCTGTTGTTCAGTGGTTTGCCATTTACCCTTTTTAAGCATTTTGCCCTGCTCTCATGAAAATGAAATCAAGGATAGTAAATGACTAAATAGTGTTTTAACACACATGAGCTTAATGTTCACCCTCCTACCTCCCAAAGATGTCGAGATTTTAAAAGGTTCTTTGAAATGTGCCCCCCAGTCACATCGTTTCCCTGTACAGGATGTGTGTAATGGGCAAGATTTAACACTGAAAAAATGGGTGTGGGGATCTCTATTCCAACACACTTATCTGAACTAACACAATTCTGTAGAATTATGTTTACAATTCATAACGGACAACCTTTTTTTAAAATACAAAAAGTCCTACAAAATTTGAAGCTAATGGCAAATTACCAGAAAATTATTCCTAACAATGAGCCAGAATGACCAATTTCCTACCACTGCTATGCCCAGCAGTAGGAGCATTGTCTACTAGAACTCCTACCCCTTTCCACATGGAGTCATTTCCCACCTTCCTGACAACATCCTTTAGAACTGCTTGTCACTGCTTACATTTTGCTTGCTTCCTCTTAAATTACATTTACTCTACTCATCCTCAAAAATCTCAGTCACTGTTACACAGCCCTATCTCAATCCCTGAATGTTAATCAATTATCATCCTAGACAATTAACAAATAAATATTCATGTGCTGCTTACATCATGTTATCTCCTCACCTAAAGTCATCAAAAGCCTATAGAAGTAGAAGCTAAGAAAGTATTTGAGCTTCATGTTTAAGTCAATCCACATGCCAGCTCCCTTTACCTTTCTATCCTTTAGTTTTTCCTTCCCCTCTGCACCAACAGTACAAATCTAGTCAAACAAGCTTCCTCATTAAACCCCAAGCAAACCCTGTACCATGCCACTTCCTCTGCGGGGTCCTGAGCAAGGGCTCCATTTCCGCCTCACATACATGCCTTCTCACTCTGAATCCTTCACCACTCAAAACCAAAAGGGTCTCTCCCTACTCTGTTTCCCAAACCATCTGTACCTCTTGTGTTGTACTTCCACACGCAAGAGTCAAATCCCTAAGACTAAGCCATCATTGCATGCTCACAGCCCCTAGCATCCTGTACAGTATCCTTAAGGCTTTCAATAAACGCTAAATCAGTTCTTTCTAAAAATTTGTTCAATAGTAAAACCATAATTCTTTAATGAGAACCATCTTAGAAAATATCCTACTCCTATCTCCTTACCTCACAGATAAAAAAGACCAGGGTCAGGGACTAGAACTCTGTCTGCTCCACAGTGATGCCCTTCTGCCTAGTCATATCCTTCAGGATTAAGTGATTCTCATAACCTCAAGGAAAACTTCACTAACCCACCTGGCCCAATAAACTCAGCATTTAATTCTGTTTCTTACACTAGTGGTATCTCAAATACCTAAATGCAGTTTGGTGAGGAAAGAAACTCTACCTACTCTTTTTCTTCTTTATCCTAAATAACATAGAGCATGGGTTTAAGGAGGACTCAGTAGAAACATGATATTTACAGACAGATTAAGGTAGGGTATCTCATCCAAAACCATCTGTTTTGATGTTGTCCATGGAGTATATGCCACTGAACTGGATTACATTCTAACTGAACCTTTTTTTTTTTTTTTTTTGGTACTGGGGATTGAACTCATGGGTACTCGACCACTGAGCCACATCTCCAGCCCCATTTTGTATTTTATTTAGAGACAGGGTCTCAGTGAGTTGCTTAGCACCTCTCTTTTGCTGAGGCTGGCTGTGAACTCAAGATCCTCTTGCCTTAGCTTCCCAAGCCATTGGGATTACAGGCATATGCCACCACTGAATCACTTTAATTAAATCATTTTAGACACCATCAACTTGTCCTCTTCAGAACTGAACAGAAAATACTGGTAAATTTAATCACATAAAATTTTAGTTTCTTTTTAAGAAAGATACAGGTTCCAGCATGGTGGCACATGCCTATAATCCCATAATTTGGGGAGCTGAGGCAGGAGGATCACAAGTTCAATACCAGCCTCAACAACTTAGAGAGACCCTAGGCAACTTAGCAAGACCCTGTCTCAAAAAATAAAAGGGGGCTAAGGGTGTAGCTCAGTGGTTAAGCACCCCTAAATTCAATCCCCAGTACCCACCCCCCAAAAAAATACATAAACAAAAAAAGGATAAAAGCTCCGGGTGGGGGTTGTGGCTCAGCAGTAGAGCGCTCCTTTAGCACGTGTGAGGCCCTGGGTTTAATCCTCAGCCTCACATAAAAATAAATAAGTAAAATAAAGGCATTGTGTCCAACTACAACTAAAAATATATATATTAAATAAAAGGATAAGAGCTTCAATACTCAAATCACGCTAGAAATCAAGGGGAAGCGAATCATTATCTGAAATCAATTTCTATGCACCTATGAATTTATTGGGATGAACCCAACTACCATGTATATCCATAAAGCTCTAAAAAAAGAGAGAGAAAAAGAGAGAGGGAATTCCCAAATACGAAAAAAAAAATTGATTCATTATACTAGCCACATTTCAAGTACTCAATATTCACACACAGCTAGTGGCTATCCTTTTGGACAGAGAAGCCACAATACATTTCCATCTATGGGACAGTGACCCTAAGACAGTCTTGAACATATTTTCTGTGAGAAAATAATTTTATTTTTGGCCTTCCCCCAACAATCTAGCATAACTGCTTCCACCATAAGTAGCAATCATTGCTCTAAAATGATTCATCTCCAATACATCTCCCTCTAGTTTAACTTAAGCACTTTTAAAAAATTGGAAAAATACCTTACTCATATCTAAATACATAACTAAATGAAAATTAACTTTTAGAAAAGAAGTTGAAAATGACCCATTTGCCTAAGACAAGCTATAAAACTGAGCCTGCAGATTTGTTTTGTTTGACCAGTAGTTTTTGTTGTTTCTAATTGAATTTGTGTCAAATATTAACAAATAGATTATCTTTTAAAAAATTTTTTTTTGATATTTATTTTTTAGTTTTCGGCGGACACAACATCTTTGTTTGTATGTGGTGCTGAGGATCGAACCCGGGCCGCACGCATGCCAGGCGAGCACGCTACCACTTGAGCCACATCCCCAGCCCGTTAAAAAATTTTAAAAAGAAAAAAAGAAAGGAAAGGAATTGCTGCCCAGCTAAAATGATAGATAGATGACAGCCTTGAGCTACCTTCAGAGTCAGCAGCAAACGGTTGAGCATCACTTATCCCCAACATGCTATTCCCCTAACAGGCAGTCTGCACCAGAGCTCCTGGTATTGCCAAGAACTGCAGTATGGTTTGACAGCTGCTTTTCCCAATCCTGCTTATTCTCCCATATCCACAGGAGTTTTTTCCCAATGACATTTTTTTACTCCTAACACTGTCTCAGCATCCATTTCCTAGAGAAGCCAAGCTGGGACACACACCTTCTAGCCAAGTCATTCTCTCAGGTTTCTGGCACTTGGTAGTCTAGTTCACCCAGTCCTCTTGGACTATTTTTTTTTTTTTTAAGTACCAGGAATTGAACCCAAGGGTGCTTAACTCCTGAGCCAATTCACCAGCCCTTTTTATTTTTTATTCTTTATTTTGAGACAGGGTCTCGCTAAATTGCTGAAGCTGGCTTTGAACTTGCAATCCTACTGCCTCATCCTCCCAATCTGCTGGGATTACAGGTGTCTGCCACCATGTCCATCCTCTTAAGATATTTTTGGTGCTATGACATTCTTCAAAGATGCCATGTTAACAACAACAAAAAATTCTTCAAAAGTGCCTTTATGGGATATTACATCCTACTCCTTTCCCCTTCCCAATCCATGAACATTTCCTGAAACCTAGTTTTTAGGTCTGAATTCTTTCTTTCTTCTTAGAAAGTGTTTTTTATTCTGAAAACTTTAAGTCATCTGCATTCTAATGACTCTCCTATCTCTTTCTGATCTTGACCTCTGAAACAAGCACTGGTTTACACACTAACCAATACTAGAGATTTCCATTCTAAATCTGCCTCACATCCAAAACCAAAGGATAACTCACTTTTTTTCCCCAAAACAGGTGTGCCTCCCTGATTCCAACTTTAGTATCACCATTCCCTTAACAATAAAACTATAAAATCTCTTAGTCTTGTACCTCCTTTTTTTAGTTTTCCCTCTTTCTGGATCTAATACAGCCCCAGCCAATGACAACTTCTCTATCTACTGAGGAAGCTCTCTGTAAAAGATACTGCTGCACATTTTTTCCTTCCCAGAGTGACTAACAGAGTGATAAACATACGCCATTTCATGGATCAATTTTCTTCAACATCAATTTTGGTAAGAAATAAGTAAATATAATTTCTCTTGTCACACATTAAAGTTGTGCATTCTATCCATGCAAGCTTATCCACTGTTATACAGTATGGCCCCCACCTTATCCACTGGGATATGTTCCAAGACTCCCCCAAGAGAATGCCTGAAACTGCGGATGGTACCAAACCCTGTATATATCTTTTCCTTAAAAAAAAAATTATAAAATTTAAAATAAATTAGGCATTTTAACAACATACTATAATAAAAGTTATTTAAAATTTATGGCTGTGTGTGATGGCACATGCCTGTAATCTCAGCGTCTCAGGAGACTGAGGAAGTTGAGGAGGAGAATCACAAGTTCAAAGCCAGTCCCAGCAACTTAGAGAGGCCATAAGCAATTTAGCAAAATTAAAATTAAAAATTTTTACTAAAATTTAAGAAATTTTTTTGGGCTGGGGATGTGGCCTAAGCGGTAGCACGCTCACCTCGCATGCGCAGGGCACTGGGTTCAATCCTCAGCACCACATAAAAATAAAAAATACAGATATTGTGTCCACCTAAAAAAAACTAAAAAATAAATATTTAAAAAAATTAAGAAATTTTTAAAGGGATGGGAATGTGGTTCAGTGGTTAAGTGTCCCTTGGTTCAATCCCCAGTATTAAAAATAATTAAATAAATATAAACCTTATGAATTATTTCTGGAATCTTCCATTTGATATTTTTGGACCACAGTTCAGAACCAAGGATAAGAGGAGAACTTCTGTATGTCTTACCAATCCCATTTAATAGATAAGCTTTTTTGGTGGTGGTACTGGAGATTGAACAAACAGGGGCACTCTACCACTAAGCTACATCCCCATCCCTTCTTTATTTATTTTTTCAATTTTGAGACAGAGTCTCACTAAATTGCCCAGACTGCCCTTGAATTTGCAATCCTCCTGCCTTGGCCTCCTTAGTAAGATGGTATGATAGGTACACACCAGAGCACTTAATATTAAAATACAAGAAAGAAAGTTTCCCAAAGTCACCCAGGTAAAGGACCTCAGAATTCCAATCTAATCCAATCTATTAACAGTCTATTGTCCTGTTACCAAACAGCATTTCTCAGATCATCAATGAGACCTGAGTCAGCTACCCACCAGCTCCAGCTCTCAACTCCACTATATCAGCTATCTGGCTGAGAATCCATTACCCTATCAACAGAAAGAAGATGGGGATGTGCTTCCTGGAAAGCAGATAGTGTCCCCTCCTCCTAAAGCTGCCTTTTCAGTGAAGTGTAATATCACTCAGCATTGTCCCTATGCCCAGAACAACTTTTATAACGAGTGTCACTTCTGGCTGGTACACCATGCTCATACATACCACTCTTCTGGTCCAAATTACATACTGTAAAACAAACTTTTCTTAAAGAATCAAGGATTACACAAGGCATAGAAAAGACTAAAGATGAAAAAAAATAGTTTTTTTTAATATTACAGAAATCTACTTCTTAATCACAATATCCCCTTAAATGAAATTCAAGTATATGCAGATTTCCTCTGAAACACTTTTCCCTCAATTGCTGAGAAATGCAGTTTCAAGTACACAAAGATTAGGAGTAAAAAGAGGAATGCAAAACTGTGGCACATGCCTATAATCCTAGCTATTCAGGAGGCTGAGACAGGAGACAGGAGGCAGGAGGCAGGAGGACCGATAGAGCCCAGGAGTTCAAAGACAACCTGGGCAACATAACAAGTCCCTGTTTCAAAAAAAATAAAAATTAAAAAATAGGAACTCGGATGCGAGAAGAGAAGAAGAAAATAAGGCAGAAGGTAGAGAAGAAAGTCCTTTATCTTATGAAATGCAAGCCTTGGGGAAGGTAAAGGAAGCTGAGGCAAAGGGCTACCCTATGCTCAGGCTGTGGGAAGAGAGGGAACACAGACATGCAAAAGAGGGAGTGAGAAGACAAATAGAAGTTCTCTGTTGAGTTTTGATCTGCTAATTATCACTGATGGCAGAAAGGTCCTGTAAATCCATAACACTAGGAGGGAATGAGAAATACATAATTAGCGATGGCAAATGCAGCAAGTGGGAAAAAGCCACCCAAAGCCTCTCCCATCTCTAGGTCCATTACCTGTACCTCTGACTATGGTCAAACCCAAAGGAAATACAAAGAGGGAATCAGAGAAATTTAGAGATCTGGATCATAAGATCAGAAATGCACTGGCTAACCGGGCACAGTGGCACACATCTGTAATCCCAGAGGCTCAGGGGAGACTGTAAGTAAATAAAGGTCTAACAACAACTAAAAAAAAATTTCAAGACCAGCCTCAGCAATTTAGCAAGCCCCTAGGCATCTTAGCAAGATCCTGTCTCAAAAAATAAAAAAGGGCTTGGGATGTGCCTTGTTTAAAAAAGAAAGAAAGAAAGAAGAAATGCATTAGCTATTAAGATGAAGGGCCAGCCAGGCATGAAGGCGAAGACCTGTAATCCCAGAGACTCAGGAGGCTGAGACAGGATTATTGCAAGTTCAAAGCCAGCCTCTGCAAAAAGTGAGGCACTAAGCAACTCAGTGAGACCATGTCTCTAAATAAAATTCAAAATAGGCCTGGGATGTGGCTCAGTGGTCAAGTGCCCCTGAGTTCAATCCCTGGTACCAAAAAAAAAAAAGAGAGAGAGAGAGAGAGAGAGAGATAAAGGGCCAACACCAAAAAAAGTGCTTCATGGTCTACATGTTATCTTTAATAAGACACAAATTTACATATATTTCCAAAATAAACCCAAAATTTTCCAAGTTATCTCACTGAAAAGCTTCTAGCTAGCAAGAAACAGAAAACAGAAATATCACCATTTTTAAGATTTTTAAATGCCTGATGGGCTGCATACTTTGGGTAAAATGTGAAAAATATTTACAAAGATTTTGTTAGTTTACTCATCACTCTGATCCCCTGACCCCATTTTTTGTTTTAGTGCTGGAGTTGAACTCAGGGACACTTCACCACTGGGCTACATCCCCAGCCTCCTAACCCTTTTTATTTTAAGACAGGGTATCACTAAATTTGCCCAGGCTGCCCTTCACCTTGCAATCCTCCTGCCTCAGTCTCCCAAGTCACTAGAATTACAATCATGTGCCACCACACTTGTCTAACCCATTTTTTAAATAAGATTTTCTTATTCCTAAACAGAAACAACTTTTACCACAGAGGTTAACAGAAACATAACACAAAAGATTAGAGAAAAAACTGTACATGCCAAATTCATAAGAATTAACCACGTCTTTGTACATTGTGTTCCACACAATAAAAGCCCTTTTTACAATTTACTTCCCTTATATTTTTAGCTGACTACTGGCCTCACTCAACTACTTTTGTAACTAGCAAGGTTAAAACTTTTAAGGCAAAATGCCACCATGGGAACAAAATACAAGATATTATTCAAAGATATGCAAGCCAATTACAAGATAATGAATAAAAAAGATTTAATTGAGGATTGGAGTTATGGCTCATTGGAAGAGCACTTGCCTAGCATGTGTGAGGCACTGAGTTCAATTCTCAGCACTGCATATAAGTAAATAAAGGTCCAACAACAACTAAAAAAAAAAAAATATTTAAAAAACCGATTTAGTTGAGGGGCTGGAGCTGTGGCTTAGTGGCAGAGTGCTTGCCTAACATGTGTGAAGCACTGGGTTTGTTCCTTAGCACCACATTAAAAAAAACAAAACAAAAATAAATAAATAAATTTTTTAAAAAAAGTGAAGGCATTCTGTCAAAAAAAAAAAAAGATTTTATTGAAAAACTATCATTAAGAAAATAATATAGGGCTGGGGTTGTAGCTCAGTTGGTAGCCCATTTGCCTTGCATGTGTGAGGCCCTGGGTTCGATCCTCAGCACCACATAAAGACAAATAAATAAAATAAAGGTATTGTGTTTGTCCACAACTAAAAAAAAATTTTTTTAATTTAAAAAAAAAGAAAATAATAAAGCCTTAAACAACCCACATTGTTCCTCTAAAAATTGTTTCCATTTAGATCCTCACTAGTTGTAAGCCTTTTAACACCAGAAAGGTACAATTTTTAAAAAAAAGCTGTTTCTAAAACCAGGATAAAAATGCAGAGCCAATAAGTTTATTTCAAGACACTTCCAGCCCTGACATGTAATTCACATTCCAACCACAATTGCAAAGTAAAGTTATAAGTTGCAAAAATATCACTAGAGTTTGCCATATTTAAGATGAAAACACTAACTATAAGAGAATTAACTTTAAGGCACATTCTGATCTCTGGAAGGAATATAAGAAAATGAAAATAATATTTACCCCCCAAGGGCAGGGACTAGTGTAACTAAGGATTAGGAGAAACTTACTTTCCACTTTTGTAAATGCCCTTTTGAATGTTTTGAATTTTAAATCATGTGTATATATGAACTGTTCAAAAAGTTCCTTTTAAATATATATTTGTTTAAATAATAACTTTCATTATTCTATCTTCATGGAATTGCATGTATTTCTAAGTAACATTGGAGATTTACTCTCAGCAATATCACTGAAGTACTAAATAATATGAAGATAATTTTTAAAGAGCAGAAAAAATAATTATTGCCTCTACTTCAAATAATATAACCTATACCTATTCCCATTATGACCGTTGCGGAATTATATCATAACCTAAAAGGAACAACATCTGTCCCTCCATAAAAAAAAAAATATTAAAAATGTATAGTTGGGTGCAGTGGTACACACTTGCAATCCCACCTACTCAGGAGGCTGACACAAGAGGATCTCAAGTTCAGGGCCAGCCTGGACAACTCAGCCAGATCCTATCTCAAAATAAAAATATAAAAGGCTGGGGGACTGGGTATGTAGCTCAATGCTTACCTAATAATGTGAGGTAAATAAATAAAATAAAGGTATTGTGTTCAATTATAACTAAAAAATAAATATTTTTTGAAAAAAGTTTCAATCTCAGTAGTTTTCAATCTCCTTTCAGTTATCAGATATAATAATAGGGTTGCATTCAAAATGAATAACACAACCTATACAGTTTGTTCTAGAAAGGAACATTCACAAATACAAATTTAAATGCAAATACAGAATGTGCTTCTAGAGGTTTCATTCCCCACGGTTAGCCTACTGACAACTACTTCAAGATCTCTATACAACTGTAAAAAACTTAATCACTTAAGTTTAGTGGCCTTCTGTATTCCAAGCCTGCCAAACAGAATAATACCAAATCAATATGACAATAAAATAATGAGTTGGCATCTATCAATCAAATTAGGTTAATAATGCCAGGCTTGATGACATTAATCCAGAGCTATTCTGGAAGCTGTAACCCCAGCTATGCAGGAAGCTAAGGCTGGAGGATTGCATGTTGAAGGACAGCTTAGGCAATTTAGGGAGATCCTGTCTCAAAATGAAAAAAGAAAGGGCTAGGGATGTAGTTCAGTGGTAGAGTACCCCTGGGTTCAATCCCCAGTAACACTCACAAAGATTATTGTATGAATGAATCAACAAATCAAGGCAAAAACTCCACTCCTAGTTAATGAAACATCAAGCTTCAGAGTTAAACACCAAAAAGAATACTCAGAAGGCTAAAGGAAGGGAACTGCAAAATCAAAGTCAGCCTAAGGAACTTGGCAAAACCCTGTCTCAAAATAAAAATGTAAAAGGACAGGGGATATAGCTCTAGGGTAGAGCACCCTGGGTTTAATTCTCAGTACCGAAGGAAGAGGAGGAGGAGGAGGAGGAGGAGGAGCTGAAACTTACACAAATTTTAAAATATTTTCAATTCCACAAACATTTGCAAGATGAACATGAATGAATTAATCATTAATCTCAAATTCTCTTATGTAGACAAGGGAGACAGAAAATACAACTGCACAGATGTGTTAACACCACCTTGTGATTGAAAGCTATGAACTGGGGGGTTTTTATACTTCCTCCCAAGCCTGCTGTCAAGAATCCCCTGGGGGGCTGGGGCTATAGCTCAGCAGTAGAATGCTTGCCTAGCACATGTGAGACCCTGGGTTTGATCCTCAGCACCACATACAACTGAATAAATAGAATAAATGGTATTTTAAAAAATCATCTGGGATCGGGTGTGGTGTTGCATGATGACTGGGGAGACTGAGGCAGGAGGACTGCCACGTTCGAAGCCAGCCTCAGCAATCTAGCAAGGCTCTACATAATTTGAGACACCATCTCAAAATATTTTTTTAAAAAGGGCTAGAAATGGGGGCTAGGGTTGTAGCTCCATGGTAGAGTACTCGGCTAGTATGCATGAGGCATTGAATTTGAGCCTCAGCACCACATAAATATAAAAATATTGTGTCAACCTAAAACTCAAAAATAAATATTTTTAAAAAAGGGTTGGAGATGTAGCTCAGTGGTTAAGCACCCATGGGTTCAATCCCCAGTACCAAAAAAGGAAAGGAAAAAAGAATCCCCTAAGCACTGTTTCTATAAACAGCAAAAAAGACAATTTTAAATGTAATACAACAAAAATAATAGAACATTTATGTCATCAATTGGCAGCAGCTTGAATTTCTTCCAAGAAGATGGACATTTGTGTCCTTTATTTTTATTTATTTATTCACTTTTTATGTGGTGCTGAGGATCAAACTCCATGAGGTAAGCGTTCTACCACTGAGCTACAACCCCATCCCTAATGTCATAAATTGGAAAAGAAAGAAAGAAAACACTGACCCAAAGTGTAAAAATCTTGGCTCCCCACTTAACAACTACTTAAAACGGTGACTTTGGACAAATCACTAAACATCTCAGAAGCTTCAACTATCATACTATAAACCTGAGGGGTGATCTGGGAAAAAAAGAATAAACTATTCTCTTAAGATCTTTAAATAGAAATGCTGATAGAAAGCAAAAAAAAACCCAAAAAAACAAAAAACTTAACATTGATGGTTTTCAATGTATGTAAATTAATAAACATGACAATTATAACAAAGCAGGGAGTGTAAAGCAAAATATATGGTGATATAGTTCCTACATTCCTCTTAAAGTGGTTTTATGAATTCTGAAAAGATTATGAAACTTTAGGTAAGTATGTTGTTAACTTCTACAGCAACCACAAAAAAACTAAACAAAGATTAATTAAAAACTCAGCATTAAAATGGAATAATAGGGGCTGGAGTTGTAGCTCAGTGGTAGAGTATGTGCCTAGCATGTGTGAAACATTAGGTTCAATCCTCAGCACGACATAAAAACAAATAAATAAAATAAAAGTTATTGTGTCCATTCATGACTAAAAATATTTTTTAAAAAGGAATAATAAAATAATATAAGGTAAAGAGAAACGGAAAAAAACAAACCAAATAACAAGATGGTAGCCCTACATCAATAATCACATTAAGTGGAAATAATCTAAATATACCAATTAAAAGACAGTTGTCAGAATGGATGAAAAACAAGACCCGGCAACATACTATCTAAAACAAATCCACTTTAAATATAGTGGTTGTAAACATAAAAACCGTAAAAAGTAAAGGGCAACTCTATTCATAATCACCAAAAACTGCAAATAACACAAATCTTGGAGGGTGAACAGGTAAACAGTGGTACATCCATACAATGGAATGTTACTTAGCGATAACAAGGTAAGACATAATGAGCAAAGGAGGCCCATTCCAAAAGTTACATATTGTAGGATCCAATAGAAAAGACAAAACTATAGCAACTAAAACAGACCAGTGGTTACCAGCTGTTGGGGTGGGGGTGGGGCAACATGAGAACTAATGATGTAACTATGAAATCTGGTTGTAATAGTGATAGGATTCAATCTTTACACGTGTTAAAATATAGAGCTGTACACCAAAAAAGTCAATTTCACTGTGTGCTAATGTTTTTTAAAAAATAAAATAAAAAACATGTGTTTGAGCTGCAAACCATGATTCGATGAATGAGTAAAAGAGAGGCTGGCAAAAGGAAGACAAGGGAGAATGCTAAGTCCTACTGGCATAAAAAGCCACTACTCAAAAGAACTTCCTGATCACTGCACAAAATATACAAAGCAAACCCAATCTTCCGAAATTTATTCTCAGAACAGGCTAACTACTCATTCAGATCCAAAATGTGTATATTTGAAAATGCCAGTGAATGGATCTTCTTGTCTGTTTCCATATTTTACACTTTGAAGAAGCTGCCAATTTCTCCTGGCTGAGTGCCACTTTCCTTGCTTGGGGTTACTCAATTTACAAGTATCCCTTTATGTATACCTTACACTCTTAGTGAGGAGGTCTTTGGCAGCCACAAAAAACGAGGGCAAAAGCCACAGCTTTTGCAAGGTGCCAGAAAGAATCAGTACTCCCCACCCGGAACAAAGTCCCCCCTGAGGGTCAGAACACACCCTCTCGGCTAGTTCCAGGTCTGAGGACGCTGGGTGGGGAGGTCTTCACAAGTTAGAAAGCTTGCCTCACCGCCCAAGCCTCCCAAAGACGACCAGTGGAGGCTAGGCTCTGGGGCGTTTTCCCCCTCCCTGAACTGCCCTGGCGGCGCAGGTGCAGCTGGTCGTTTGGAGGACCGCCCGAGTGGGTTGCAGAGGGCCCTGCCCTGCGACCCTGGGCAAGTCCCGTCCTTTTGCCAAGTAAGGTGGAAACTCTGGGTAAGTCGTCTAAAGGACCCTACCCACCACCATCTCAGAGTCCGGAACTTTCCGAGTCCCTCGCCCAACAGGGAATCGGACTCGCCCCTCCCAGGGAGCCCCATGGGAACTAACACACCAGCCCGACGGCTCTCCCCGAAGGCGAAAAGGAAGCAGAAAAAGCCAAATCCCGGTCTCGGCCCACGCCGCCACGCAGAGGCCTCTCGGTCGCACCCGGCCCGCCCCTCCTAGCCGTGGCCGCCCGCCGGGTCCCGCTTCCACCCCGGAGGTGGCGAGGACGCCCACCTTGAGCTGGGATTTGGAAACTTTGCCGCTGTGGTCCAAGTCCAGCGCGGTGAAGGCGTGCCAGATGGCCTTAAGCAGCTCGTCCTTCAAGCCCCCCATGGCTGCTGCCCTACTGCCCTAACTGCCCCACACCTCCCCGCCTGCGCGTCGGCCCCTCAACCACTCTGCCGCCCCTCCGCCGCAGCCGCCCGCCCAGGGTCACCTGACCGCAGCAGGCCCCGCCCCCCGGCCCCGCCGGCCCCGCCCACTCAGCCGACTGCCTGGGGCTGGGCTGCCAGGCGGGCACGTCTGCTCACCCGCCCCGATGGGAGTTGGACAGTAAACACCCTCCGGAATCTCTGTAGTTGGTTCCCAGGACAGTTTAGGCCATTTTCAGTGCTTTCATACCCCGCAAAACAATGCGCCCACCCGGAGGAAAAATTGGAGAGCTGAGATGAGTGAGCAGCCTATCCAGCCCGGCGTGTGTCCCGCACCGAAAAGGGGAGCCCTGGTCCTGCCCAGGATGGTGTCACTGTCTGGGGAGGTCAAACAAGGCCCCAAAAGGCCTCCGACAGAGCCTCAAATGCTAGCTGCGTCCAAAATTAGGAAGGATACAGAAGAGGAGGGGAAGCAGGGAAGGTCCTCTAATGGAAGTTGGTTCATTCTTATTATTTTGCAATTGCATATTGATGTCTACCCTGTAGTGGGCTCTGGGAACCGTATAGATGGGTTTTAAGGTGGGTTAAGAAGTCAACGGGTCACTGCCCCTACTAGAAGAAAAAATAGGTCCAAATGTATCCTGACAAGGTTCCTAAAGCACAAGAAGTAAAATTTAAAAAATCAATAAATGGGATTTTATCAAACTAAAAAGCTTCTTCACAACATAGGAAACAATCAAGAACATGAAGAGAGAGCCTACAAAATGAGAGAAACTCTTTACTACCTACACCTCATATAGAGCATTAAGCCCCCAGGATATATAAAAAAATCAACACCAAAAAAAAAAAAAAGAGAGAGAAAAAACCCAATCAATAAATGGGCAAAGGATCTGAACACTTTGCAGAAGAAATATAAATGGTCAACAAATATGTGAAAAAATGTGCAACACCACTAGCAATTAGAGAAATGTAAATTAAAACTACACTGAGATTTCATCTCACTCCAGTCAAAATGGCAATTATCAAGAATACAAGTAACAATAAATCTTGACAACAATGTAGGAAAAAACATACACTCATATATGGCTGGTGGAACTGCAAATTTATGCAACCGCTCTTGAAAGCAGTAAGGAGATTCCTCTGAAAACCTAGAATGGAACCACCATTTGACCCAGTTATCCACTCCTAGGCATATACCCAAAGGACGTAAAATCAGCATACTATAATGATGTGGCCACACATCAATGTTCTTAGCAGCTCAATTCACAATAGTTAAACTATGGAACCAACCTAGGTGCCTTTCAACAGATGAATGGATAAAGAAAATGTGATACATATACACAAATATTACTCAGCCATGAAGAAGAATTGAATTATGGCATTAGCCAGTAAGTGGATGGAACTGGAGGCTGTTGTGCTAAGTAAAATAAGCCTCAAAAACCAAAGGCCAAATGTTCTCTCTGATACCTGGATGCTGAATCACAATGGGGAGGGGGGGAGTAGAGGTTCACCAGATTGGGGAGGGCATGGGGAGAAAGAAGGGCGGATGGGAATGCAAAAGACAGTAGAATGAATCGGACATAACTTTTCTATGTTCATATATAAATACACAACAGTGTAACTCCCCATCATGTACAATCACAAGAATGGGAAGTTATATTCCATGTATGTATGTCAAAATACAGTCTACTGTCATGTATAAGCAAAAAGAAAAAATTTAATGGGTCAGGCAACATTTTCTTGCTAACTCCCAGCTGTTGACAGTCAATTCACATCTTAGGAAGGGTTTGACTGGTGTAATGCTCTTTCTGGTGTTTCTGTGCTTGCCTAGTAGGAAATCTGGGAGGACCACAGCAAATCACGCCACCCATTTTACTAATCTGAATGGGATGGCCACTTAAAAGAACATTCAAACCTAGGAGAGTGTCCTTATGAATGTAGCCATTCAATTCATACCTGTTAACAATAGTCACTTCAGCTCTTTGATTCTCTTAGATTCTCCACATATAAAATAAGCAGGTTGTATCAGACATTTGAGGTTACTCCCCATGCTAGCATCCTAGAATAATTATTGCCAGTGACTCCTATCTGATTTACTTACCAAAAACACTGCCTCCTCTCCAGTAAACAAATCTGAGCAATATGGAAAGAAGAAAAACTGCCAGGAGTTTTTAAAAAGAGATGTGATTTTCTCTTTTTAAAATTCCTTAATGCTGGGCTGGGAATATAGCTCAGTTGGTAGAGTGCTTGCCTTGCATGCACAAGGTCCTGGGTTCAATCCCCTGCACCACAAACAAACAAAATTCCTTAATGCCGCCAGGTTCAGTGGCACACATCTGTAACCCAAGAGATTTGGGAGGCTGAGGTAGGAAATTGCAAGTTCCTAGCCAGCCTAAGTGATGTAGTAAAATCTTGTATCAAAATAAAAAATAAAAAAGACTGGGGATGTAGCTCAGTGATAAAGTTCCCCTTGGTTCAATCCCCCATACCAAAAATAAATAAATAAATAAATAAAACAAAGTTCCTTAATACACACATATATACTGTATTGTAAAAAAAAGGAAAAGATTATTATAAGAAAAGAGGATTTGAAAAGAGCAGAAAAAGAAGGAAATGTGAAATGTGTCAATGAGTTTAAGGTCAAAGGGAGCAGAGAAAAAGATGGCCCAATAGAAGAGAAGGGGCAAGCAAAGAGACAGTCAGCCCCTCACTGTGACAACCCTGGAGATACTATCCTACTTCATCAGGTCAGGACAGTTCTTGGCCTGCCAGCTCTGGTGTCTCTTCTTTTCTTCTCCAACTCCAGCCAAAGTCTACCAGTCAGCAAAAAACACCTATTTTAACTTCTCATTTCTTCATGCTAACTCAATTTACCCCAGGTAGTGAAAAAAAAGAAATCCTCCTACTTCTCAAAGTTCAGCTTAACCACTAGATGACACTCCTTCTTCTCTCTGTGTCAGAAAGCACTAAATGTATTTCAAAACCTTTTTTAATCACAGGGACTTCCGAACTACTTTTTCCATAATCCCTGTATTTAAAAATCCAAACAAAAAAAAATTTTTTTTTGGCACCAGGGATTGAACTCAGGGGCACTCAACCATTGATCCACCTCCCCAGTTCTTTTTTGTATTTTATTTAGAGACAGGGTCTCACTGAGTTGTCTGGTGCCTCACCATTGCTGAGATTGGCTTTGAACTTTCGATCCTCCTGTCTCACCCTTCCAAGCCGCTGAGATTACAGGCAGATGCCACCATGCCCAGCCCAAAAAAATTTTAAAGCAGTTTGATATCATGGAAAGAGCAAAGCTTTTTTTTCTAAATTTTTTTTAGATGTTGATGAACCTTTATTTTACTCATTTATTTATATGTGCTGCTGAGATTTGAACCCAGTGCCTCACACGTGCCAGGCAAGCACTGTACTACTGAGCCACAACCCCAGCTCCCAGAGTTTTTGAATCTAACAGATTATATTGGTTTTGTTTTGCTGTGTCACCAATTAATCTAAAATGAGCATCTTAAAAAATAATAAACATGGGGCTGAGGTTGTGGCTCAGCGGTAGAGTGCTCGCCAGGCACGTGCAAGGCCCTGGGTTCGATCCTCAGCACCACATTAAATAATTAATTAATTAATTAAAGATATTACAGATAATAATTAATAATAAGCATTATCTCATATTTTCTGTGATCATTATGTGAAACTGTGCTGGTGCTAGAGAATCTGCATTCAAGATATTTTGTTCCTGCCACAGTGGTGCACAACTATAATCCCAGCAACTTTCAAAACCAGCCTCAGCAATTTAGGGAGGCCCTAAGAAATTTAGCAAGACCCTGTCTCAAAATAAAAAACATAAAGGACTGTTTCAGCCACGTGCAGTGGCACATGCCTGTAATCCCAGCGGCCCGGAAGACTGAGACAGGAGCAAAGACAGCCTCAGCAATGGCGAGGTGCTTAGCAGTTCAGTGAGACTTGCCTCTAAAAAAATACAAAATAGGGCTGGGATGGGGATCAGTGGCCCAGTGCCCAAGAGTTCAATTCCCGGTACCTAAAAAAAGAAAAAAGTACCAAAGATTCAGCATCTTGTTACTCCACATGTCCTGCAATACAAATGCTCTGAAGAAACAGTATCCTGAGGGGCTTGGGGTATAGCTCAATTGGTAGAGTGCTTGTCTTGCATAGCCCAAGGCCCTGGGTTCAATCCCCAGCACCAAAAAAGAAAAGGAAAAGAAAAACAAGAATAAGACTGTAGTAAATGCCAAATTTTGGGCCAAGAGAATGAAGGAAGCTAAAGAAAAACACCAGGAACAGGTTGCTGAGATGTAGACTGTCCTCTCTCAGAGCTTCAAAAATAAGAATTTTCAAAAGTAACAATTAGTAATCCCAGCAACTCAGGAGGCTGAGACAACTGCAAGTTTGAGGCCAGCCTCAGCAATCTGGCAAGGCCCTAAGCAACTTGGCAAAACCCTGTCTCAAAATAAAAAGTAAAAAGATTTGGGGATGTAGTTCAGTGGTAAAGTGCCCCAGGGTTCAATCCCCAGAATAATAATAATAATAATAACAACAACAACAACAATACAAATAAATAAAATCAGATCTTTAAAAAAGAAGAAAACAGGCATGGTGTTGCACACCTGTAATGAAAGTGACTTGGGAAACTGAGGCAGGAGGATGGCAAGTTCAAGGCCAATCTCAGAAATTTAGCTAGGCCCTAAGAAACTTACCAAGAACTAGACTCAAAAATTTTTAAAAAGGGGCTGGGGATGTGGCTCAAGCCGTAACGCGCTTGCCTGGCATGCGCGGGTCACTGGGTTCGATCCTCAGCACCACATAAAATAAAATAAAGATGTTGTGTCTGCTGAAAACCAAAAAATAAATATTAAAAAGTTCTCTCTCCCTCCCTCACCCCCGTCTCTCTCTCTCTCTCTCTCTCTCTCTCTCTCTCTTTAAAAAAAAAAATTTTTTTAAAGGACTAGGGATATGGGCTGTGACTGAAACGCAGTGGCAGAGTGCTTGCCTAGCATGTGTGAGGCACTGGGTTCAATCCTTAGCATTGCATAAAAAAAACTAAACAAATAAAGGTATGTTGTCCACCTACAACAATAAAAAAAATTAAAAAAGGACTAGGGATATATAGAACTCAGTAGTAAAGCACCCTTGGGTTCAATCCTCAGTACCACAAAAAAAAAAAAAAAAAGAAGAAGAAGAAAGAAGAAACCAGGCATAGTGGTGCATGCCTGTAATCCCAGCTGCTAGGGAGGCTGAGGAGGATTTCAAGTTCAAGACTGGCCTCAGCAATTTAGGGAAAACTTGTTTCAAAATAAAAGATAAAAAAGGAGAGGGTAGGCTAGAGACATGGCTTAGTGGTAGAGCACTTGCCTAGCATGCACAAGACCTCACGTTCAATCATCAGCACCATAAAAAAAAAAAAAGAAGAAGAAGAAAATAAAATAGAAAGGGCTGAGAATATAATTCAGTGGCATAACACCCCTGGATTCAGTCCTAGTAGCACAAAAAGAAGGAAGAGGAAGAAGAGAAAGAATTATTTAATTTTTAAGCATAATTTAGAGGGAGTATAAATAAACCAAGATTGGAATAAAGCTGATTCCAATCCCTAGACTCTCCCAGCAAAAAACTCTCACAGCAGGAAATGACTTAACAGTAGAGATTAAATCCAGCACATTTCAAGTAAAGTATGGTCTCTAGGTAAAAATAATATCAGGTGTTCTCTTAACTCAGAGAATAGCTGTAAAATTGAAGAATATTCTTATCTGTTTAATTTACAGTCCTCTACATCGAGGTGCCTTATTCATACCTGACCCTAATTTATATGAGATCCTGTACTTCAAGCCAGTTCTATGAAAAAAATCTGACTTATGGTGGCTAGGATGGGTGGGACCTGTTGGTGGATAATCCACAAGGTGGCTGCTGTTCCATTCATAGATACTCCCAACTTGACAAAAAGACTCCAATAATTTTAAGAGCATTATTTCTTGATTCCAAGTCCAAGAAAGAAAGGGGATTATCTTTGAGACTTTAAGGCATGGCTTTTGTCTGGTAGAGTAAACCTTAATACTGTGAATAGAAAACCCACAATATTTTTAAGAGACTTGTATTGGTAAAAGCACCAGCAACTTGAACTGAAGAGAAAAGAGTTCAAAGTGAAAAGAGGGCTCAGAAAATCAACTTTACATGAGAAAGAAGCAGACTGAGAAATTTATTTGCAAACAGATTTTTTTTTTTTTTTTTGGTACCAGGAATTGAATGCAGGAGTCTTTAACCACTCAGCCACATCCCCAGCCCATTTTATTTTATTTTATTTATTTTAGTTGTAGATAGACACATACCTTTATTTATTTATATGTGTGTGTGTGTGTGTGTGTGTGTGTGTGTGTGTTTTAGACAAGGTCTTGCTGTGTCACCCAGGCTGGCCTTGAACTTCTAGGTTCAAATAATACTCTTCCCTCAGACCCCTGAGTAGGCAGGACTACAGAATGCATAACTATACCCAGCTTTAAAATATTTTTAAGCTAGTTTTGGCTGCATGGACTGTGTTCTTTGAGACTATCTTTTATTCAGGACTAGCTGGTAATGTGTCACAAATAAATGGTATTCCTTCCCCTAGGATTGTACCCCAGACCATCCAGTCTTTTCCTGCTAAGTACTACAAAGTAGGGGTTTTAAAAAGTGTATACAGATAAACATGCTGATCTGTTGAGAACAGGAAAGAGTTCAAAGAAGGAATCTAGCCAGTTGCGGTGGTGCAAGCCTATATACCCATCAATTTGGGAGGCTGAAGCTGAAGGATCACAAGTTCAAGGCCAGCCTCAGCAGTTTAGTGAGGCCCTAAGCAATTTAACGAGACCCTGTCTCAAAAAAAAAAAAAAAAGAAAAGAAAAGAAAGAAAAAATTAAAGGGCTAGGGATATGACTCAGTGGTAAAGTGCCCCAAGGTTAAATCTCCAATACTAGAAGAAGGAGAAGAAGAAGGAGGAAAAGAAGAAGGAAGAGGAGGAGAAGGAGGAAAAATTGACAAGGAATCTGAATCGCAAAGGATGAGTTGCAGTTAACTGGGCAAAAAATGGGGAACAAGGCTTTCCGATAGAACAACCTGAAAAAGGAACGGTTTAGTCAAGAAACCCAAGAGAAGACCAGTGTGGCTGGAATATGGCAAGTGCTGAGGAGAACACTGAGATGAGAGGAGAAACTGGAGCCATTACCAACAAAGTCCAATTAGCCAGGAGCACCAACCCTGTTGTTAGCTCTGCAGAGCTCTTATCTCCCCCCAAAGGCCCGGAGTACCACTGTAATCAGTGGGAACAATCTGGCAGCAGGAAACAGAAATGCTGAACTTCTATGACTGTAGTTGGCAGATGTGGGAGTGGTATCCGGCCCCTGGCCACTAGCTCAGCAACAGCTGATAGCATCTTCATTATTGCCATTAAACCCCAGGGAGGCAAGAAAACCTCTGGCTCCACGGGAAGGTTCACAAGCCAGTCTAGGGATTTAAGCAGAAGCTTGGGGAGGCAAGCCTGCATCATATCCACAGAGCCAGTTGAGATTGCAGCTACTCAGCTGACCAAAACAACATCCCTGTCTGCCTCAGGGGGTTATTATGAGGAAAGAATAAGATAATAACAGCTGTGAAAGCAGGTCATAATCACATAGCCCATCCAAATGGGAGGGGTGACGGTGACAAACAAGAAAAAGGAGAGAACAATAATAATAGAGTTCTGGTGCCAACAAGGACAAAGGCCTCTCTAGTTTGCTTGAGGTGCAAAAGCAGTTAAATCTGATCTTTTAGTGACAAGAACTGTGTGACAGTGCTAACTGAAAGCACTCTCAGACATCATTAGTTAGAGATCAGGCTGAGCCCAGCATTCTATACAAAATCCCAATTTAACAATTTTCCTTGGGAAAATGCCAGATCTGCCACACTGAATGCATGAAAATCCATGTTAACCCAACCCACTGAGGATGGCAGGAAGAGTAGGGTCAGTGGGACACAGCAGAAGACCCCTGTCATCCCAGCAACTTAGGAGGCTGAGGCAGGAGGATCACCTGTTTAAGGTCAGACTCAGCAACACAGCAAGACCATATCTCAAAAAAAAAAAAAAAAAAAAAGCACAAAAAAAGACTGGAGATGTAACTCAGTGATAGAGTGCCCCAGGTCCTTCCCCGTAGCCCCACCACCACCACACACACACAGGCAAAAAAATAAAAAAAAAGCTAGAGTCAGCAGAGGCTTATCAGAAATGAAGGTTGAGTTTTGAAAATTAGTAAAAATTCACAGATGACTGTAGAGAGGTAGGAAGGAAATTCCACCAAGAAGGGGTTCCATGTGCAGAAGTGTGGAAGTAAAAAAAAAAATTCACATAAAAGATGAAGGAGAAGAAAAAATGTAGGAGAGTTTTGACTAAGATTCTGTACATTCTTGCTGCTTGTATATAATGTAGTACAAGAATTCCTAGCCAGAGCAATCAGGTAAGAAAAATAAAAATATAAGACATCCAAATAGGAAAGGAAGAAGTAAAATTATCTCTACTCATAGATATATGTTCTTATATGTAGAAAACCCTAAACACACACACACAAATACTGTTGGAGCCAATAAACGAATTTAGCAAAGTTGCAAAATACAAAGTCAAATCCAAAAAACAGTTACATTTTTTATACACTCCAAAATAATTCAAAAAGGAAATTATGAAACCAATTACATTTATAATAGCATTTAAAAGAATAAAATACTTGGGAATTAAATTAATTTACCCAAGAAAGTGAAATGTTTCTATCGTGAAAACTACAAAACATTGCTGAAAGAAATTAATGACGACATAAATGGAAAGTCATGTGTTCGTGGGTTGGAAAACTTAATATTGTTAAGATGTGCATACTACCTAAGCAATTCATAGATTTAATGCCCTCTCTATCAGAATCGTAATGGCATTGTTTGCAGAAATGGAAAAACCTGTTCTAAAATATATACGGAACCTCAAAAGACCCTGAATAGCCAGAATATCTCAAAAAAAGAAGACCGAAGCTGGAGACTTCACATTTCCTAATTTCAAAACAACTATAGAGCTAACATAATCAAAATAGATATACAGATCAGTGGAATAGAAAATTTAAAAATAAACTTTCATTTATGTAGTCAAATGATTTTTTTACTTGGGTGTCAAGACTATCCAATAAGATAGACAGTCTTTTTAACAAATGGTGATGGGAAAACTGGATATACACAGGTAAAAGAATGAAGCTGGACTCTTATTTAACATCATACATAAAAATTAACTCAAATGGAGCTGAGGGCAAAGCTCAGCTGCAGAATGCTTGCTTAGCATGCTCAAGGACCTGGATTTGATCCCCAGCACCAGAAAAAAAAATTTCAAAATAAACCAAAGACCCAAAAGTAAGACCTACAACTAAAGAAACTCTTAGAAGAAAACATAGGGCAAAAGCTTCATAATATTAAATTTGGCAATATTTTCTTAGATACGATACCAAAGTTGGCAAGAAGCAGAAGAAAAATACAAATTCATGGGGCTAGGGTTGTACTGCAGTGGTTAAAGCACTTGTCCAGTAAGTAGGAGGCTCTGGATTTGATCCCTAGTATCATAAGAGGGCAAAAAAAGAAAGAGACTAGGGAAGTGCAGCCCCAGAGGTCCAAAATTTCCCCAATCCCTAGTCCCTGTTAGCCCCACTCTCCTTTCAGAGAGCCTTTTGTGCTAAGTCAATTCTTGATCCTTCCCCTCCATAGTCCCCATCAAAACTTCTCTTCTCAGGGTTGGAGTGTAGCTCAGTAGTAGAGCAAGGTCCAAGGTCCAGTTTAGCTTCAAGTGGAATATTTCCATTCCTTCTGCACCTTGTGCACCTAGCATGCACAAGGCCCTGGGTTTGATCTCCAGCACTGCAAAACAGCAACAGCACCAACAACCAAAAAACAAAACAAAACAAAACCCTGCTCTTTGCCTAAGTATAGGAAAGCAATATAAATTAAAGCAAACCATATTCAGATTTGAATGACCAATGCTTCTCCTTAACCATCCATGAGTGTTCACCTATGCATGTGAATTAATGGATGAAACTTCAGCCGAATTGACCTGGGAGTGTTCAAGAAAGCTCAAATTGTCCCTACTCTGGTCAGCTCCTTTAACTTGGAGAAGGGAAACAGGAGAGAGTTGGAAGTAACTCTGAAGCAAGCCCTTCTGAACTCCTATTAGGGGGTGTGCCTATAATTCCCTCTTTTCCAACACCTTTTTCTAATGGGGGAATCCATGGTTTGAATCTCATGGAAACCTATTACTGATCACCATGGAAATTCTGGGCAATTACTAGGACCTAAGCAGGACAGAGGAAATACTGACATCCAAGGTCCAGTTCAGCTTCAAGTTGAATATTTCCATTCCCTCTGCACCTTTATTGGCTCTCAAGGACAGAACACCTCAAGTCTCTGACTCTGTCCAAGAACATGAGGAAGAGGGTAGTAGAGAGGAGGTTGTCACTCTCCATCTCATCCTCTCCATCAGGGGAACACATCAAATACATCCCCACCCCCGCCATTTTTTACTCTCTTTCTTGATCCATGTCTTCCTTACTTCCCTCCAGAAATATATATTGAGCTTCTTTTCTGTATCAGGCTTTGTGTCAAGCACTAGGAATCCAGAATGAACTACACAGTCTCTGCACCCCATCCCCACCCTAACCCCACTCTGGTCCCACCCCAGCCCACTGTGGATTTACAGTTTGGTAGAGGCCCTGTCCCTTCTGATAGTGAACTGAGGAGTCCATGCCATGTGGATGCTGCTGAGTCATCATTCCAGAACTATCCAGGAGGCCTTCAGAGTAGCTTCCCCCTCTTCCCCACATGTCCATCTTTCCCCATTTCTTTCATCAGTTAACCATTAATCTGCCTAGTAAAGTAGAAAGAAAACATTGTGTCTGCAGAATCAGTTTTCTTTCTTGTAAAAGATCATTGGACCTTCTATTTACCTGGGTATTATACTGACATCAGAATTATTCAGTTTCTCCTGTTCTTAGTACAGTGTCTTCTATTTTACATAACTGATTTACTCACAGTTCCCTTTAAATACACTTTTCTTTTGCTGAGATTTGATTTTTTTTTTTCTTTTTGTGGTGCTGGGGATTGAACCTAGGGCCTTGTGCATATGAGGCAAGCACTCTACCAACTGAGCCATATCCCAGTCCTTTTGCTATGATTTGAAATGTTCCTCTCAAAATTCAAGTTGAAGCCAGATACAATGGCGCACACACAGTAACCTAGGAAGTTAAGGGAGGAGGATCACAAGTTTGGTTTTTTTTTTTTTTTTTTTTGGTGATGTTGGAGATTGAACCTGGGGCCCTGTGCATGCAAGGCAAGCACTCTACCAACTGAGCTATATCCCCAGCCCCAAGTTTGTTTTTTTTTAAAAAAAAAAACACTTATTTTTTTAAAAGTAGTTGGACACAATACCTTTATTTTATTTATTTATTTTTATGTGGTGCTGAGGATCGAACCCAGGGCCTTGCATGTGCTAAATGAGCACTCTACCACTAAGCTACAATCCCAGCCCAAGGATCACAAGTTTGAAGCCAGCCTGGGCAATTTAGCAAGACCCTGTCTCAAAATAAAATAGTGAAAAAGGCTGGGGATGTAGCTCAGTGGTAGAGCACCCCTGGATCCCAATTCATAGTATTACAAAGAAAAAAATAATCTACTCTACCACATACTTCATTAATTCTGAACCCCTAATCAAATCTAATCTTTTAACTTCTTCTCTTTTATAATATTTATTTGAATCATTTACCGTCACCCAGAACTTTGTTCAATGATGCAAATTTGTTTCCATTTGTCTTTGGTCCAAAATAAATTTAGTGCTCAACTGTCAAATTTTCCAGTTAACTGTGCACGTCTATATCTTGGCTATTTATGAATGACCTGTGTTCTGCTTCACTTTTAATTATTTTTTTGGAAAAGAATTAAATTCACTTATTTAAGAAATAAGTGAATAGCTAAACCTTATAAAAATCAAATAAATCTTGATAAAAAAGAAAATCTGGTATGGTCAATAACTATTTAATGAATTGTTATTATGTTAATAAGATAATTAAGCCTGGACATATGGAAAAGTTTGCATAGATGATGGTGGTATACACCTGAAGATCAGTAAGTCATGGATTAGATGGGAGGAAAGATAGGGAAAGACACAAAGTGTGGAAAAGAGCAGGAAGCTACTCTCAGGCACAGTAGACAGTTCAGGAATAATAACCAAGCAGCACTCACATGACAGATCTCCTTCGGGTCACCAGCAGAAGAGACAGGATCTGCGAATTCATTGTTGGATCCCTAGTGCCTGGCACAAAAGCCTGACACAGTGAAGATGTTCGGTACATATTTGTGCAGGGAAAAAGTTAAGGAGGGAAGAAAGGGAAAGAGAAGATTCCTGGTATATTAGGTATGTTATATTTCTAGTCATTCCAAACAAGTGGATCAAAATATCACAAAGGTATGATACTAACTAAGCAAAATGTTAAAATACTTAATTCTGGGAAAATCCCTATGAAGGCATAAATGCGACAGGCATCACTGATAGAGCGAGTAAAGTTGAACATTTAAAAGGACCCTGGCCTTGGGGTTGGGGTTGTGGCTCAGCAGTAGAGCATTCGCCTCTCACGTGTGAGACCCTGGTTTCAATCCTCAGCACCACGTACAAATAAATAAACAAAATAAAGATATTGTGTCTAACTAACTAAATAAATAAACAAATAAAGGACTCTGGCCTCTACATGGTGTATGATTCCATGTGCATAAGATGTCCAGAATCCATAAATCCAGAGATAGAAAGTAGACTGATAATTACCTAGGCTGGGAGAAGGGGGAAACAGAGAGTGACTGCTAATGGGCTTCTTACTGAAGTGACTAAAACATTCTGTTAGACCAGGACGCAAGAAAAGACCACTGACTCCAATTAAAATCAAATTAAAGCAAGCTTATTATTTCGTCTGGCTGGGCTGCCTCTCCCACCCAAAACCGCGGGAACAAGACAGCCCCGCAGCTTTCCTGCAGCCCAGCTTTATAGCCCAGAAAGTTACACAAAGGGGGGTTACAGATAACAGAACTCTGACGAGCATAACACAAATGGTAGTTTACGTTTTTGCTGGCCCCAACATCAGAATTTATGAGGACCATTAGAGCCTCAGAGAGGGTCGTTATCTGGCCAGGGAAGGCCAATATTTATGAGGTGTCACTAAAGTTTCAGAGAGGGCTGCTATCTGGTCAGAGAGCCAGGTATGGGTGAGTTCAAGGCACGGGCAGGCTCTCCAAGCAGGTTCAGAATTTGCAGTAATTTATAGTAAAGCCAAAATTAGCTTTTCATGGCTTTGTGGCAAGATGGCTCCCAATTTTGAGAGAAAATCAGGTTGGGTCTACCATTTCTAAAACCCCACAGTCATTGTTTCACAATTCTGAATATAGTCCCCCCAAAACTCTTGTGTTGAAGGTGTGGTCCTCAATGCAGCAGTGTTCAGAGGTGGGGTCTTCCAGGGGTGATTGGGTCATGACGCAGGATAATCACAAGTTTGAGTACAGCCTGGGTAACTTAGTGAGATCCTGCATCAAGATAAAAAATAAAAAGAGTTGGGGAGGGCTGGGGATGTGGCTCAAGCGGTAGCGCGCTCGCCTGGCATGTGTGCGGCCTGGGTTCGATCCTCAGCACCACGTACAAACAAAGATGTTGTGTCCGCCAAAAACTGAAAAATAAATATTAAAAAATTATCTCTGTCACTCTCTTTAAAAAAAAAAAAAGAGTTGGGGATATAACTTAGTGATAGAGTGCCCCTATTTAATCCCCAGTACCAGCCTTCACAAAAAAAGAAAACAAAGAATAAAAGGAATGGATGTTAATTGTACTGCTGGATTTCATGTTTTGTGAAGACAATAAATGTCTAATTGTTTAAATTAAAAAGACTTACTTTCACCCCAAAGAAATATAATCTATAATCAGGATTTAAATGTAAAAATATAGTTTGAAAAATTCTTATTTTCTAAATTTCATGTGTTAACCATATACATTTGATAAGTGGATCATCAACTATACTGAAAATTGTAGGGAGTGTTCCTTTGCCCATACAGAATCACCTTGGACTTCCAAGAAACTGAAAATAGTACAAAGACAAATTCCAAAGAGGAATTCATCCTCCTGGATCCTGATATAACGACCTGTTGCTGAATTGGCCCAAGGAGTTCCCCCAGAAGAAACAAGGGGATCTCAATTCTGCCTAGCATGTTCTTGCCTTGTGCCACAGAAAGGAATTCAGGATGCCACAAAAGGGACACAACCAAGATTTATTTAGGAAAGCCAGCAGCAGAACAGGATATGCACTCAAAGAAGAATAAATATGGATGCTTGAGAGTGAGGTGTGCTCTGGGGGTCTGAGGCTTCTTTTTTTTTTTTAATTTTTTTTCTTTTAGTTGTAGATGGATACAATAACTTTATTTACTTACTTATTTACTTACTTACTTATTTATTTTTTGCAATTGTAGATAGACACAATGCCCTTATTTTATTTATTTTTATGTGGTACTGAGGATCGAACCCAGGGCCTCACAGGTGTAGGCTGGTGCTCTACTATTGAGCTACAAACCCAGCCCTCAGGGTTCTTTTTAAAGGAAACTTTGTATGAGAAGCATATGGGAAAGCATTAGCCTAATGAGCGCAATTCCTTTGATCATGGGCACGGGTCATGGTGATCTGGGTCTTCTCAGAATATTAACAGACTTGGACTGTACCCATATCATGGAGGTTTTTTGGGGGATGGGGGGGTCTACAGGGGATTGAACTCAGGGGCACGCAAACACTGAGCTATATCCCCAGCCCTATTTTGTATTTTATTTAGAGACAGGGTTTCACTGAGTTGCTTAGCACCTTACTTTTGCTGAGGCTGGCTTTGAACTCACAGTCCTTCTGCCTCAGCCTCCCAAACCCCTGGGATTACAGGCATGCGCCACCACACCCAGCATATCATGGGTTTTTAACACTATATCTTTCTCTAGACTTCTTTAAGCAGTCTAAAAACAAATTATATAAGGTGACAAGGTATATAGTCACTAATTAACTGGGTTTACAGCAGTCTAAGATTCATTGCACCTTTTAAGAATTTGGGTCTAGGCCTGGGTTGTGGCTCAGTGGTAGAGTGCTAGCCTAACATGCATGAAGCACTGGGTTCGATCCTCAGAACCATGTAAATGTAAAGTAAAGATGTTGTGTACACCTAAAACTAAAAAATAAATATTGAAAAAAAAAAAGAATTTGGGTCTAGAGATCAGGCCTGGGGAGTGAAGGTGAGGGTGTTCATGGGGTTTTTAAATTTGAGGCTACCGTCCCTCTTTCCCTGTTTGATGGCTGTCTATCTATCCTTATTTCTTCTGTTCTACCCCAGACTGACTGATAGCAAGAGGAATGTCTTCAATGGTGGACATCCCATGTAAACTCAGGAAGATACATCTGCAGAATCACAAACACTGATCTGTTGACATTGTTTCTTGTGGAGGAGAGGACAGAGACCCCAAAGGAGCATATTGCTGGCAGCTGTGCCCTATACTAATGACCAAAGGGGGCTTCACAGATCTGCAATTGAAATGGCTTCAGAGCCCAGACAAGTTCATTCATGACTGAAACTGACCAGAAGCCAGGCAGTGGAAAGTGGTGGTCCCATTTAAATGGGCCATTGCCACTCAGATCCAGGGGATATCATCAGGGGAAATGCAGCTTCAGTACTGCCAAATTTTCCATTTGTCAAGACAAGCCAAACACCGAGATCATATGAATCTGTTCATTTTTATATTTGGGCAAAATTTTAGGTTTACATTTTTGCTTTAAAAGCAAAAGCAAGCGTAATGCCATGAGGCTAAACAAAACACGTCTACAGGCTATCTGTGGTCTGCAGGATATCACCTTAGCCACCGGCTTACAACAGGTATCAGAGTGAACTGTGTAGTTAGAGGTCAGCCCTGTGCATCCATGCACACCCAGCATTTCTCTCCCATAGGAGCTTCTTAAGTAGATTCTGGGCCACATAGCTGAAAAGATATGGTTCATACTCACAGCTCAGTCAAAGGAATAGCTGGAAAGTGTATCCAAGTAGTGAACAAAATGACCTGCTGCATGGAGCTGTTATCTGCTGAAATGTTAAAGACCAACTTACAATTTTCATTTCAATCCTTGCCAGAGCCAAGTTGTATATCTGGTCATTGACAAACCCCCAATGTGGCTGACCCATTAAACTTCTTTGCTATGTTCATTTTTTATTGGTCATTATATTTGTGCATAAGATTGGTATTTATTGTTACATACTCTTACATGCACACAATATAACAATAGAATTTGGTCAATATCACTCTCCTGCACTTCCCCCCCTCTCTCCCCATGTTCCATCCCACCTTTCCTCTACTGATCTCCTTTTATCTCTCTTTGATTTTCATGAGACCCCCTCCAACACACACACACCTTTCTTTTCCTTTTTCCTCTCTAGCTTCCACATATGAGGGAAAACATACAATCCTTGACCTTCCATGTTTGACTTATTTCACTTAATATAATGGTCTCTATTCCTTCTATTTTCCTGAAAGTGACATCATTTATTTATTTATTTATTTGTACTCGTGATTGAACCCAGGTACGCTCAACCACTGAACTACATCCGCAACCCTTTTTATTTTTTATTTTGAGACAGGGTCTTGCTAAGTTGCTTAGGGCCTTGCTAAGTTGCTGAGGCTAGGCTTGAACTTGTGATCCTCCTGCTTTGGCCTCCTGAGTCTCTGGGATTACAGGCATGCACCACTGCATCCAGCTGGCCATTTTAACAATATTAATTCTGCATGTCCATGAACATGGTTGATCTATCCATCTTTTGAGGATTTTTAAATTTCTTTCTTCAATATTCTATAGTTTTCATTGTAGAGGTCTTTGTCTCATTGGTTAGATTTATTCCTAGGTTTTTTATTTTTTTTTTGTTTGTTTGTTTTTGAGTCTATTATGAATGGAACTATTTTCCTGATTTCTTTCTCGGCAGATTCATTGTTGGTATTTGTGAAAGCTATTGATTTTTGTATGTTGGTTTTATAACCTGCTACTTCACTGAATTTGCTTATTAGCTCTAGTAGTCTTTTGCTGGAGTTATTTGAATCTTCTATGTATAGGATCATATCATCTGCAAACAGTAATTCACTGGTTTCTTGAGGATAACAATAAACTGAAGGCAAGTGAATGCCCCTGAATCATTGGGAAAAAATGGCTCATTTTCATGGATCGGAGTGCTATTTTTAAAACAAGTGTGCCGTGACACATTGTACCAGGAAGAACTTAGGTTATATATTAAAAACAATTTCCAGACTATATGAATTGTGAAGTATTGAACAGGTTACAAATGAGGAAGTGAAAGTCTCATCTGGGTAGGACATTTTAGCTTTAAGGGTAACTATCAGATGTGTGGTCAAATGTTATCACTGGTGAGAAGGGAGGCTGCCCTTCATGTGCTGTGTCTGCTCCAAACTGCTTGTCTCCCTCAGTAATGACCTTCCTTTTTCAAAGGGTCAACCTGCTCATTGTCTTATGTCCCCTTATTTTACAGTGCCACAATCCCAAATGTTAAAATCCCAAAACATCAAAATCCTGAAAATACAATTCTGAAAGAAACAATTTTTAAAAATTTTTAAGAGATATTTATTTACACTTTTTTTTATGTGCTAGGGATTGAATCCAGGGCCTCGTGCATGCTATGCATATACTCTACCACTGAGCTAAAGCTCATTTGCAGTTCTTTCTTTTTAAATTTCTGCATGTATATATATTTTAGTTGTTGATGGACCTTTATCTTATTCATTTATTTTATATGTGGTGCTAAGAATCAAATCCAGTGCCTCACACATGCTAGTCAAGGGCTCTACCACTGAGCCACAACTCCCGCCCCTCATATACACTTTTAAAAAGCAGTTTATTTGAGAAGCATATAAAAAACAACAATTCACTTCATAGGCCACTTTACACAATAAAATAGGCAATAAAAATATATACATTTGGAGGGGGGCTACCAGGGATTGAACTGGGGCATTTGACCACTGAGCCACATCCCCAGCTCTATTTTGTATTTTATTTAGAGACAGGATCTCAATGAGTTACTTAGTGCCTCCCCATTGCTGAGGCTGGCTTTGAACTCGAGATCCTCCTGTCTCAGCCTCCCGAGAAGCTGAGATTACAGGCATATGCCACCACACCCAGCAAAAATATACACATTTTTGTAAGCATAAACACTTTGGTATACTAACAATAGTTTCATGGTTATTTAACAGTTATGAACAGATGAACTGTATTCATAAAGAAACAGGTAAAAATGTGAAAGATAGAAACACATATCACTATGGTTGGTATTTAGTTTATAAACTACAGTCATATGAAATACCATGACAGACAACCTAAGTCTTTTGACAAGAGCAATCAAAAACCGTGATAGGTCACCACTACATATATAGTCACCCAGTCTTTCACAAACACAGATGGACAAAAACGACATCGCTTTATTTATTGAGGAAGTTTCAACATTTTTACATATAGGCACAATGCTTACACATAAAGTCAATATTGTGATAATGCACTTTCACTAATCCAGTTTGCAAAAAAATGTACAAAGCTAATTTGAACTCTATATTTTGTTTTATATTTATGCCTTCAGTATGGGAAATGATGCAAAGATGAAATAATAACAGAAAATTTTTTAAAAAGCAAAATAGTGGGGGAAACTAAACAAGAAAAAATAACAAAAAAGAAAATTCAACACATAAAAAAGTGTATTTCAGGGACAGATTGTAGGCAGCTGCACAGAGGTAGTCTATAAGAGCTGGCTAACTTTAATGATTATTAACTATATTCTGAAGTCTTGTATTGTACTAGCTGTTGTTTTCTTTTAGGACAAGGCTCTCCTCACCTCAGGGAATACACTCACAATCATTTCCTACGTGGCAGATCTCCTCAGTAGTCAGCTCAGACTCACACACTAATTTCTGGAAACACCCTCACATACATCCCGAAAATAATGCTTTAGCAAGTTTCAAGAATTTGTTCTGCCTGAAATAACTATCTTGCATACAACTCCAAACTGCAGTAATCCCCAAAATTCAGCTTTCACCCTTTCATACAACCTTTTTTAAAAATGGGAATTGTATTTTTCAGCTTTTAGGTTTTCAACATTCTGGAATTTAAACTCTTAGAATTTTAATCTCTTAAGATTTTAGATTTTGGAGATTCTCATCTTTCAGGATCAACATTCAGAATTTTGACCCAAACCCCTTATATTTTATCAAATTCTTACGAAACCTAATAAGATCAATTATCCCCAATTTACATGTGGAAACTTGACCCTCTGCTTAGCTCTAGCTCAGCTTGCTCATATTTAAGAGCTAGGATTAGAACCCTCATGTGGGTAACTTCAAAACTTAGGCTTCTTCCACAAGGCCACCCTGCTGCAGGTTTTAGCAGGGTATCTGTGTCTGCAAGTGGGGAAGAGTCCCAAAGGCGGGTGCAGGTCAGGGCAGTTTTGTGAGGTTCAAAGAGGAAGCCAGTGTCAGCAAGAGAGATGAGATAACCTCTGGGAACAGGCAAGTGCTGTCAGAACCTGGAAGTCAGGCATATTCTTCCAGAAATAAATCTGGAGTAATTTGCACCATCCAGGAAGGGAGAATGGTGAACAGTGAGTTTCTTTTAAACAACACCAGAGCCTGCCAACTCCCAGGCAGTGTGCTACAGACCTGCCCAGCTCATATTTTCCTTTGGTAGCCCTGGTCAGTTCTCATTAGGACTCTCCCACCCTCTAACAATTGTCTTTGGTGTGTAGGAGCTGAGACATTGTTTCCAACAATGACTCTGCAATTTAATTATGTGCTTGTGTCTTTCTTCAGAGTGTCTGGAATCAGAACTTTCCTTCTCCCCCCCCAAAAAAATGGGGGGGGGCTGGGGTTGTGGCTCAGCCATAGAGCACTCGCCTCATACGTTCGAGGGTCTGGGTTGGATCCTCAGCACCGCATAAAAATGAATAAATTTTTAAAAGGTATTGTGTCCAACTACATATATATATATATATATATATATATATATATATATATATATAATATATATGTTATATATATATATATAATATATATGTTATATATATAAAATATATATATAACTATATATATATATATTTTTTTTTTAAAGGCCCTCTTGTTTCTGCCCTGAAAGGTTTCAGTTTCCTAAAATAGCATCATTGCTACAACATAAGAAAGGGCAGGTGGAAAATTAATGGGTCAGTACATTATAAATTAGGCCATGGGGCCTTTTTGACAATGTTCGAGACTGAAAGAAGTGAGTGTCCTTATCACAAAATCAGCCAAACTGCAGCTTCAGGCCAACTCTGGAGAAGGCACCATAGGTAGACTATTTCAGGAGGTGATTCTGGGTCCTTTTTCCATTTTGAGTGCTCAGTTTCCCAATTTCCAGTTATTCCCAGTAGCTCTGGCCTTTGCGTCCAGTTAGGAAATCTAAGAGAATTATACAACTACAGAGATGAGGGAGGGTAGACACACTGGGCTGGGCTCCCAGCATTCAACTAGAACTGAGATCCAATTCATTTAATTAATCTGAAAATTTCCTGGACCCAGGCTCTAGGAGTGGGAGGGAGCCCCAAATCTGCTCTGTTGGTCAGCGACTTTGGAAATTATGTCATTCAGGGTGCATGTTCCTGAAACCCACACCCATTAATGAGAACAGGAAGGGTAAAGTAAACCAGAAATCAAATAAATAAACAAATAAAAAATAAACTAGAAGGATTTTTCTATCTCTGAATAGCAGCTTAGCCAGATCAAGAAATAAATGCAAGGATACATCTTCCTGAAATTGTTTATCTCATCCAGGGAAAGGTTAAAATTCTCCAAAGCCTTCTGAGACATTGGCCTCAGGATTAACAGAACTCTAGGGGAATGCTTTGGATTTTTTGAGTTATTCCACAATCATTTTCTGAGCAACTTCTTATTTTCTAGATGCTATGTTAAAAGTGGCAGAAAGGGGTTGGGGTTGGGGCTCAGTGGTAGAGCATTTGACTAGCATATGTGAGGCACTGGGTTCTAGTCTCAGCCCCGCATATAAACAAGTAAAATAAAGGACAATTAATAACTAAAAAAAAATTTTAAAAAAGAAGTGACAAAGTGCCTCAGAGATGACTTAGCACAGATCCTGATCTCTAGCTGCTCAGGTAAAGTAGGAAAGATGAAGCATGAACTAGATGACTCTGGATAAGAGGAAGAAAGTACTAAGTGCCACAGAAAGATATAACCAAATCACCATCATCATTTTTGTTCAAATGGGATTTTCTGAAATCAGGTTTCTCGTATTATCTCTTTTGACCAACAGGACACACGTGGTGGACATTCGTAGTTATTCTCATCCAGCATCCTTTACCTGTTCTGGAAATGCACCTAACTTCTCACTGGATGTGAGAAATAGAATGTCTGCGTTCATTTTCAGAGTTCAGTATTTAGTTTTAAATATAAAATTACTGGAGATGTAAAAATAACACAACTGAAGGGGAAATGTAGCAAATGGTTACCAGCAGTTCACACTTGAATGTAACAGATTCACAGTCCCTTGACAAACAGAAGGCAAGAAAGAAGGCGCCTACCTGAACAATTGCCTACATACCAAAAGGCACTCAATCCGAGAAGACTTTGCTGCCATAAGAGAACAAAGGGAGGTGGGAACAGCTAAAAGTCTATTTCTTTAAAAAACCTAATAGGAACAGTAAAATCAAGTGATGTTCAGGAAGATTGTGCACCCCATAGTACTCAGCCAATGAGGAACTGGGGAAGGTACCTTGCATTCTAGAGGATAAAATTCAGATTGTAACTACTTTGGGGGTGCTGGCTCACTCAGACACCCAATTTTGCAAGACTGTCAATAGTGCCTCACTTTTTGCTATATTTTGTGTCTCTTGTTTCACTCTTTGGGTTTGGACAGGTGAGCATGTTTCTTACATTGGACAACTTCCACTTGCCCATGTTCCTTCCAGGTACTGCTGGCAGGTCTGCACCCCAGGATCTGAGGTAAGAAAGGTCTCCTGGGTACCAGTCAATCCAAGCATCAAGTTCTCTTGACCACAGTGACCACTCAAGGATTGGCACAGGATCCAATGAGAACCCATATGGACTCAATTGAGACTTCAGAGAAGGAGCTTCTTGAACTTGGCTGCTAGGCTTGAAGTAGAAAGTCCGAGGGTTCTGAAACTGTGGTGGGTCATCTTGCAACTCTGAGCTTGAGCCTGAAGGTGACAGAACAAAAGGCAGAGCTGAGAAGAGTCAGAGTCTTGAATCAGTATTCAATCTTTTTGTTGTGGTAGTGGTGGTTCTAGGGGATTCAACCCAGGGCTGCCTGCATGCTATACAAGCACTCTACCACTGCACTATCCACTACCACTCTATCCACTACCATATCCCCAGCCCTTTTTTACTTTGAGACAGGGTCTCAAAAAAGTTGCTGGTTTTTGAGGCTTCCCTTGAACTTGTGATCCTCCTGCTTTAGCCTCCTGAGTAGCTAGAATTACAGGCATAGACCACCACATCCAGCTTCCATCTCTGTTTTATGTAAGAAAAAATCAGCCTTCAGATAGGTAAAAAGAGAAGGCTACTAAAAGAATATCAAGCCATGTCTTGAGCCCCCAAGTCCTCATATCAATTCATAGATTTAGTCTTGTATTTTTCTCAATCACAGAATACAGAGGAAACAGAAAACCTTAGACTGAAAGATTATTCAGGTTTATTGCAGCACCAGTTGAGTTGGACTTTGAACGGACAGTTTGGATTTAGCCTGCAATGAAGATAAAAGAGCATTGTATACAAGGCCATGGATCTGAAAAAGCCCAGGAGTACATGCAGAACAGCAAGCACTTTGCTTTGTCAAAAGGATTGGATGGAAAACAAAGGATAACATGGGACTGGGATGTAGCTCAGTAGTAGAGTGCTTGCCTAGTGTGCATGATACATGAGGTCCGGATTTGATTCCCCAGTAACACACACACACACACACAAACACACACACACACACACACACACACACACACGGGGAAAAAAAAAAGAAGGATAACATGAAATAGAGTTAGAAACATATTTAGAGTCAGAATGTTTGGTAGACTTTAACTTATCCTGAAGGTCAGAAATTCATTCCCCACTGTATTAAAAATTGGGTGCAAGTTTCTGAAACTCAATTGTGGCTCACTTGGTTGTACTAAATATTAGGTGTGAAAGTTACTGACCCAAGAAAAAGGAATCAAAAGAACCCAGTCAGGAGAAAGAGTTGAAATGTTGGCTTTGGGTTTCTTGAAACCAGACAAGCTGATTGAACTGAAGTAGGAATTCCCTCTCATATGAATAAGTAGATGTGCTAGACCATTTATTCTCAAAATTTATCTAAGATTGAAAGCAAGAAAGGGAAATTCCTAGGTGCTATAAATCAAATGGGAAACCAAGGTAACATGGTGAACAGGATCTGAAGCTAAAGCAGAATAGGTTTGGAGGATTAAGGATGAGCTTTTAATGTTGATGTAGCAATTGAAAATGAAAACTTGAGCTCTAAGGAAACCTGAGTAGGAAAAAATGTCCCATCTACTCTCCATAGAAGAATAACAAACAAACAAAAAAACTCTGCTAATCGGGTTGGGGGAAGGAGCAAGACAGCTTGTCATTGGCCTGGATCACAAATAGAAAAATAATCATCTATGAAAAATTGGAATCTCAAGTCTGTTTCTGTATCAGTGCATGTCCTGAACTCATATAATCCATTAGGTACAGGCCAAAAGATATGGAGACAAATGCAAATAAATTCATTCCTAGCCAGAATGGTTGGAGAATATAAAAGAAACGAAAGTCTTAAAAGTAACTAGTAGAAGAAAAACAGCTCACAAATAACAAGTTTACCCAGTTACTTATCAGCAACAGTAGGCTCCAAAAGATAAAAAATATTTTAAAATTGTTGGTGGAAAATAATTGTCAAACTAGAATCCTGCTCAGTTAAATTAGCATTAAAAGATGGGGCTAGGATTGTGGCTCAGGGGTAGAGTGCTTGTCTACCACATAGGAGACCCTGGGTTCAATCCTCAGCACCACATAAAAATAAATAAATAACATAATGGTATTTAAAAAAAATGGAAGAGATGAGCGGGAGTTGTGGCTCAGAGGTAAAGTGCTTGCTTAGCATGTGTGAGGCATTGGGTTCAATCTTCAGTACCACGTAAAATAAAATGAAGATATTGTGTCCACCTATAACTAAAGAATAGATATTTTTTTTTAAATGGAAGAGAAATAAAGATAATTTCAGGCCTGGCATGGTGTGCACTCCTGTAAACCCAGTGACTAGGGAACTGAGGCAGGAGGATTGAAAGTTCGAGGCTAGCTTTGACAACTTTGCCAGGCTCTGTCTCAAAACAAAAGTAAATAAATACATTTTTTAAAGGGGAGGGGTATGCTGGGACTAGGGATGTAATTAAAAAAAAAAAAAGCCACAATCTACAGATTAACAGTCATTTTCTTCACTTTCTTTCACAAGTGGTGGGCCCGTGTTGGCTTCGGTGTTAGGCTATGAGCTCCAGTCTCCCACGTTTTGGGGAGCATCAGACCCCCACAGGGGCTGAACTCTTACCCAGTTACCAAATGTCAAAATTCCAGACTTAGAGTTTCACAAGCCCAGGATTTCAGCTCTAATATCTTACTGTGTTTCTAGCTTAGTTATGGCTCATGGGGATATATAGGAATCCAGCTGTGTTTTTGTGGTTGTTGTTTGTTTATTTTGAGAAAGGGTTTCACTAAATTGCTGAGGCTGGCCTGGACTTGGAATCTTCCTGCTCTAGCCTCCCAAATAGCTGGGATTATTGGATATTACTAATTATTAGATTAATTATTATTATTAGATTAGATGTAAGCCACCACAACTAGCCAGTCATGTCTTTTTTTAAAAAAGTCATGGTATTTATTTTATTTTTTCCCCAGAACTGAGGATCGAACTCAGGGGTACTTTTCCACTGAGCTACATCCTCAGCCCTTTTTTATTTTGAAACAAGATCTGGTTAGATTGACCTTACCTTGGAATCTTCCTGCCTCAGTCTCCCAAGTAGCTGGGATTGCAGATATGCACTATCATGCCCAGTTCATTTTTATATTTTAAATGTCATAGTTATGTGTTTGAAGCAAAGTGGATTTTAGAGACATAAACTCACTTCCTTGTGTTGACTTTGATCTACTCATATCTGGTTTTCTGTCCCCAACGTGGCTTTTTTTATTTTTGGTACTGGGGATTGAACCAGGGGCACTCAACCACTGAGCCACATCCCAGCCCTATTTTGTGTTTTATTTAGAGACAGGGTCTCACTGAGTTGTTTAGAGCCTCACTTTTGCTGGGGCTGGCTTTGAACTCATGTTCCTTCAGCCTCAGCCTCCGAGCCTCTGGGATTACAGATGTTCTCGTGCCACGGTGCTTAGGCCCCCCACCTGGCTTTTGAAACTACTAAGTCAAGGTCACTAATGATCCCTATGCTGTCAAATCCAATGAACATTTCTCTGTCCTAATCTGTTTTGATTTTCCATCAGTTTTTGACATAATTGACCTTTCTGTTCTTAAAACATCACTCTCTGCTAAACCACTTAACAGTCTCCTGAATTTCACTTTCACTGTCTTTTGCAATGTCTTCCTGTACTTGAGTTCCAGGTATGAAGCTCTACAAATCTGGGCCCTATGCTGTTTTCTTTGCACCCTCCCCTTGAAAATACCTTTAACCCCAGAATTTGAAAAAGCATTCATAGTCTGATTACTTCTCATTTGTTTATCTCCAGCTTTAACATCTGTTCTGAGATCCAGACCCAGTCCTGTGTGCCAACTTCACAATTCCACTTGCATACTTAATAAATATCTTAAACTTGATATGTTCAAAGTAAAACTCTTGATTTCTTTTCTCCAAACATCTTCCTACTTTGATCTTTCCTATCATGACGCATGGTACCTTCAGTTACAAGCCCAGAGCAATTTTTGATTTTTCCATTTATCTTATTGCTCCATCCATCACAAATTCTTCCATTTCCACCTGCAAAATAAATTCCAAATCAATTCATGTTTTCCATCTTCAACATTACATCACTAGATAAGTCACCATTGAAGACAGGATACCAGAGAGAAGAGGGGTACTGGGGGTGAGGGGGTAAAACTTTTTCTATTTTAACAACTCACTCCTGGGGGGACTAATTGGGGTGCCACAAGAACTATCTTTTTGAAAATATTTTTGTTGTAGATGGACATAATAAATTTATTTTTTATTTATTTTATGTGTATGGTGCTGAGGATCGAACCCAGTGCCTCACACAAGCTAGGCAAATGTTCTGCCACTGAGCCACAAACCCAGCCCCACAAGAACTATCTTAACTTCTTCTGAGGGTGTTGTAGGGACAAACGAGGCAAGGCATCAAAGATAGCAGGAAACAGTTTTACTTGGCTGCAGCCAGGTTCAGAGGGCACAGCCTTTGCTGTAATCAATTAATCCCCTGAACCCTGAGTTCGGGTAGTTTCAGAGTTTTATACCCAGCATGTAAGGGGAAGGGCTCAGAAGTTCACAGCCTGCAAAAGTTCACATAAAAGCAGCTTTTTCTTTCTCTGTTCTGGGAAAGTTAACCCTTCAAGGACAACACCTGAGAAGGGGAGAGCTTCTTCTCCCCTTCTTTCCTCCTCCTGCCAGCTGTTATCATGGAGCGCAATTGTAACTTATCTTAAAAATGTAGACATCTCTGTGAAGCCCAGCTCAAGGCCAGAGGCCTTGTAAAACAGGGCAACACAAAAATAGAAAGTTTATCTACACTGGACTCTCTCGGAGACTTTTTTGCTGACAGTCCTAAAATCAGCCATGGTGAAGAGGGCTTTTCAAGGGTAGTGTCCTCAGTGACCTAATCACTTTCCCTTAAGCCCCATCTCTTAAGAGTTCCACTACTTCACAGCCAGGCATGATTGCTCAAGCCTGTAATTCCAGTGACTTGGGAAGCTGAGGCAGGAGGATCACAACTTCAAGGCCACTCTCAGCAACCTAGTGATACCCTGTTGAAAAAAAAAATTTTTTTAAGTTCCACTACCTTGGTATTACCACACTGGAAACCAAATTTCCAACACATGAATCTTTGAGAAATAAAGTACGTCCAAACCATGGTGGTAGTCACCTCTCTTAGTCTCTGTGTATCTAAAATCATGTGTTTGTTTGTTTTTGTTTTTGCAATGCTGGGGATTGAACTCAGAGCTTTGCACATGCTAGGCAAGTGCTCTATCATTGAGCTATATCCCCAGCCCTAGAAAAGCAATATTTGAAGATATTCAAATATCAAAATGCTGATATCTTTTTCAAAATTTTTCCTCCAGAGCTGAAGAAAAAGCCCTAGAAATTAAAAAAAAAAAATTATACTCAGCCAAATTAACCTCAAAAGTGTTACAAGGATTTAAAAAAATATTTTTTTTTTCAGGGACTAGAAAAGTAGCTCACTTGCCTAGCATGCTTCAGGCCCCAGGCTCCATCCCCAACACCACTGTAAGAGGAAAAAAGTTTCAACATGTAAAAACTAAGTGACTCTTATCATAGGCTTCTTACGAAATGAACCACAAAATGGTCTTGTTATTGTTTTGCTCTGGGGACTGAACCCAGGGGTGATTTTCCACTGATATACATCCCCAGACCTTTTTGGGTTTTTTTTTCTTCCCCCAGGCCTTTTTTCATGTTTTATTTTGAAGAAGGATCTTGCTAAATTGCTTAGGGCTTTGCTAAATTGCTGGTCTCCCTCTTGGGATCCTCCTTCCTCAGCCTCCCGAGTCACTAGGATTATAGGCAAATTGCACTGCACCCAGCTAGGATTTTTATTCTAATTTTTTTAATATTTACGTTTTTAGTTGTAGTTGGGCACAATACCTTTGTTTTATTTATTTATTTTTTTATGTGGTGTTGAGGATCGAACCCAGGGCCTCACACGCACTAAGCGAGCACTTTATTGCTGAGCTACAACCCCAGTCCATTGTTTACATTTTAATGTCTCTGAAATCATGATGCATATTACAATCAACTGGTAATTTTTTAGTTTTAGTTTTGTTTTCCCTAGGGAAATTTTGTCCAGGTTTTCATATATTTAGATTTCTGTATACATAGGTAATGTAGTCAAGCTCTCCGTCAGCTGTGTAAATCTCAAGAATGTTTATTTTCATTATCTATTGTTGTCACCTACTTGAAGTAGTCTCTCTGGAGCCTTCTAACTTGCTCTGTTACGGACTGTCTGTCCTCTAAGGCTGTGGGACATCATCATCTTGGATTCTCCCTTCATTCTGTTGGGGATTTCTGTCACTTCTTCCTGGTGGTGAATACCTGGTTTCCTGGGTTCCCCTTCCTCCTCCCTCTTGGTTTATCTCCATGTTTCAGTATGGTAAATTCTCTTATCATATCCTGAGAGTGCTTTATAAGTAATTTTTTAAGACTGTATGTCTGAAAATACTTTTTCTTCCCTCACATGATAGCTTGGTAGGGTGAGAATTCCAAGTTGAAAATGAGTTTTCCTTGGGTTTTGTTTTGTTTTCAACTTTGAAACAGGGTCCAAGTAAGTCTCCCAGGTTGGCCTTGAACTTGAATCCTACCTCAGTCTCCTGAGTAGCTGGAATTACAGAAGAATACTATCAGCTACTTTTTCTCAGTACATTGAAACATTTCTCCTTTGTCTTCTGGTATTCCATGAGAAAGCGTAGAATTCAAATGCATTCTGATCTTTTAGGTTCTTATTTAACAAAAAAACTATTATTTCTCCCTGGAGAAGTCTTAGAAACAGAATCTCATTGTCCACAATGTTATGGAATTTTTTTATAGAAGACCAGTTTTTATTCATTATGCTGGAATTTAATGGACTAAATCTTTATGATAGGCATTCATTCCAGCTTTAAGGCTTATCAGGGTCAGCACTTCATCTCCTGTTGCCATGTCAACATTACTCCTATGCTTGGTGCCTGAGAACTATCCTGTCCCAGCTTTGGATTCTGCTCACCATCTTATCTTTGGTCTCCTTTTTTGGTTTCTGGCACCTGGAAATTTCCCTTTCTTGCTTTCAGGCCGCCTCAGTGATATTCTCTTGTGGCTTTAAATACCATCTATACACTACTTATAAATTATATATCTGTATCAAGTTTCTCCAAACCCACATGTTCTCTGTAGCCAAAAGAAATCTCAAACTTGAAATTCCACATCAGAGCTCCTGAGGGTCCCCCTAAGCCTATTCCTCCCTTAGTCCTCCTTACTCTTCCAGGTACTCCATCTGAAAACCTCAGAGTTATCCCTGACTCTTCTTTCCCACATTAAGATTCAACACTATAACCAAATCCTCTCAAATTTACCTTGAAAATATATCCATAAACAAGTGAATGCTCACCATCTCCATTGCTAACACACTAATCCAAACTACCAGCACATCTTGCCTACATCACTGAGCAAGTTTTCAGTTCAGTGGTATTGGACTGTCATTGTGATTGCCCCCCTCACCCCAGCCAATGAACTCTACAGCTCCTGTATTCATGTCTTTGAGTGGCCCCCCTGCCTCAAGTCTGGGCTGGCCCTATAACCTACTCTAACGTAAAAGACTGTGTAAAATTGATGCTTGCCAGTGATGAACCTAAACCTTAGAAGGCCTTCCATCTGCACCCTGATGGGAGCTCTATGCTGCCATGTAGGAAATCTAGCTACCCTGTTGGAGTGGTCACATAGAGAGGGACACACTAGGAGACCACTTGAAGGTAAACAGAGGAATCGAACCAAGAGCAAAACCGCCCAAACACATGACCACAAGAGAGCTGCTACAACCCACCACCACCTGCATAAGCTATCCTGGCTAAGGTGCCATTCATGTGATTGAAGAAATCATGCTGGACATTCCAGGCCAAGCAGAAATTGGGTGGTACAGAGAGACAAATTGGTCTTCCTGTGCTTCATCAGAATTCCTACCCACACAACCATGAATATTAGTATAAAGTTTTGTCATTTAAGCCCCTAAATTATAGGATAGTTTATTATACCAAAATATATAACCTGAACCCCAGTCTCTGCTGACTACTTGATAACCATCCCCTTCAGCCTATTCTTATTACAACAGATGAACTTTTCTTTAAAAAAAATTATATATATATATCTATCTTATGGCTGGGTATGTAGCTTAGTTGGTAGGGTGCTTGCTTGCATGCACAAAGCCCTGGGTTCAATCCCTGGCACCAAAAATATATACTTAATTATAATGTACTAATTATAATGACAATAATAGAAGGAAGATCAATAGAGTAGAGCAAGCAGATCAGAGGGGGAAGAGACGAGGGGAAGGGAAGATAGTAAGGAATGAAATTAATCGAATTATGTTATGGGTATGTATGAATATGGCATAATGAATCTCACAAATGAATTATGTATAACTATAATATACCAATAAAAATTTTTAAAAGAAAAAATGTAAAAGAGGTCATATTACCCCTGTGCTCAGAATCCTCCAATTCTTCTCATTCCATAGTAAAACCAAAACCTTTACAGTGGCCTATAAGGTCCCAGGGGTGACAGTAAGGTCAAATTCTTGTACTGCTGGAGAAAAGATGATTTTACCACTTTTAAGTGTAGTAACTTTTTAAAATGTGTGTGTGTTTGTGTGTGTGTTGCTGAGGATTGAACCCAGGGCCTTGTGCATGTGAGGTAAGCGCTCTACCAACTAAGCTATGTCCCCAGGCCAACTTTTTTTTTTTAATGGACAGAATTCTTTAAATAATTATTTTTAAAATGGGAAGAAAAGAAAAAGAATATGTAACAGAGACCATATGTGACCTACAAAGCTTAAAATATTTACTATCTGGCACTTTGGCACTTTTGCCAACCTCTGCCCCACACAGTCTGGCCTCTCTCTGGCCCTGGTTGGTCTCCTTAGCTCCTTCCCCTTTCTCCCCTACCTCCAAGCAGACTGGCCTCCTTTTCTTCTGTCACTCCAAAACAGCCAGGCATGCTCTGCCCTGAGGTCTTTGTTCCATTGCTTTCTCTGCCTGAAATGTTCTTCCCCAGATGTTCGCACAAGGAAGTCCCCTATTCAAAATTACAGGTCATACTCCTTAACTCCCCCTGCTTTATTTTTCTTTAAAGCATGGATCATTAGCTAATATACATATTTTACTTTCTATTGTTGTTTCCTATTTCTTATATCCTTCCCCTAGAATACAAATTCCATGAGGACAGGAGCCTTCATCTCTTTCTTCACTATTGTATTACCAGTGCTTAGAACTGATCCTGGTGCATTGTGGGTACTCAGTATGAATTTCTTGAATGTCCTGATTCACAAAACCCTGTTTTCCGCACAACACTTGTCACTAGCTGCATGCCACATGTAGTTTTGTCCATGAACTCCATGAAGACAGGGACCACAGGACAACATCCAACAAATATCAAGTATCTTACGTAATATTTACTATTCAATAAATATCTATTCCACATATTTGGGGGGTATACCAGGGATTGAATTTAGGGGAACTCAACCACTGAGCCACATCCCCAGACCTTTTTTGTATCTATTTTATTTAGAGACAGGGTCTCACTGAGTTGCTTAGCCCTTCACTTTTTTTTTTTTTTTTTTAAAGAGAGAGTGAGAGAGGAGAGTGAGAGAATTTTAATATTTATTTTTTAGTTATTGGCGGATACAACATCTTTGTTTGTATGTGGTGCTGAGGATCGAACCCGGGCCGCACGCATGCCAGGCTAGCGCGCTACCGCTTGAGCCACATCCCCAGCCCAGCCCTTCACTTTTGCTGAGGCTGGCTTTGAACTATCGAGCCTCCTGCTTCAGCCTCCTGAGCCCTGGGATTACAAGTGTGAGCCACCACACCCGACTCCACATACTTTTTTTAAGAGCAAAAGGGAAATGAGGTAACATGGTGAGTCAACAACTTTTTCAAGAATTTTTGTAAATGGGAGCAGAGAAAAGGAATAGTGGCTGGAAGGGAATACAGGGCCAAGGGCAGGTTAAAGGTGGGGATGAGGGGAACAATCCCAATCAACACATACATTAATAGCATAAGAAGGAAGGAGTGATTGAAAAAGTAAAGCTCTAAGAAAGGTGAGGCTGATGGGATGCAGAGCAAAGGGGAGACTGACTGGTGACAGACAGAAATCTGTCTTTCTCTTGTAACAGGAGGAAAGTCAGAGGAGCCTCAAGCACCACTGGGAAGACAAGAGTTCCTATTTCCTGGCCTCTACTCTAGTTCCTCACTGAAGTGTGGGAGGTGAGGTTATCTGCTGAAATTGAAGAGTAGGCAAGACATGAAAGTTTGAGGAGAGAGGACAGAGTACAGAATAGACAAAGGGACTTTACTAGGGAAATTGGAAAGGACAGCCAGGCAGTTACTGAGGGCTCCTTTAGGATCTGTAATCATGAATTTAAATGAAAACAGTGGGGTTGGTTGATTTTCCTTGAGCAACACCCAGCTCCTTGGTTGCAGGTGCCCTGATGATTAGGATGATTATAACAAAGCAGTGGTTCTTAAAGCGGGGACCCTGGACCAGCAGCATTAGATCGTTGAAAACTTGTGCCAAATGCACATCCTCAGGCCCCACCACAAGCCTATGTGGTTCTGGTGCTATGAGCAATCAAATTGGAGCAGCCCCGCAAAAAAAGAAAAGAAGAACAAGAGAACTGAGGACCAACACAGGGATGATTATGATGACACACTAGAAAAATCTAAATTGCAAATAAAGGCATGAGGGGGCTAATCAAGAGTAACAAAATGATCTTAGAATATAACAAAGTAGGGGCTGGGGCTGGGGCTCAGAGCACTTGCCTAGCATGTGCAAGGCGCTGAGTTCGATCCTCAGCACCACATAAAAATAAATAAATAAATAAAATAAAGGTATTTTTGTCCAACTACAACTAAAAAAATATTTTAAAAAAATAATATAACAAAGTAAAATAATTGTAGCATGGTGTATTCATTTTATACCGCTGCCATAACAAATTATCCCAGACTCAGTTGCTGAAAACAACAGCAAGTTGTGATCTCATAGTTCTGCAGGTCAGAAGTCCAGGTACAGCATGCCTCAGATAGGTTGTCCATTTAGCTGCACAAAGGTTGAAATGAATGTGTTAGTGGGACTGCATTCCTTTCTTGAGATCTTGGAGATGAATCTGCCTCTAAATTCATTCTGGTTGTTGGTAGAATTTATTCCCTATGGTTGTAGGGATGAGGTTTCCTTGCTGACTGTCAAATGACACTATGGCAGCTTATTAAAGCCAGAGGCATTCCGACACGCTACCCCCTCCCTCTTCCAAACAGCCAGTGCATGGAAGTCTTCCAGCACTTTAAATCTCTCTGGATTACCCTTCAATTGTATCTATTCTTTCTGCATTACTCCTTTATTACATCTCTGACTCTTGTCAGAGAAAAGTATCTGGTCATATTTAAGGATTCATGTGGTTAGATTGAACTTTTGCCTATAACTGATCAAAGGTTGCCCTTTTAGTGTCTACTATCGTGGCTGTTGTCCTTTCTCACCTCCCCTTTCATATTCTTCATCCTCTTTACAAAAGAAAGGCACACCTCTCATCTCTCACTTATCCTGAGACTGTCTTATTTTTTGGGGGGGATGGTGATAATGATATATTTTTCCCACGTTTGTTATTGGTGCACTATAGGTGTAGCTACTAATGGGTTTTGTTGTTACATACTTGGACATGTACACAATACACAATATAACAATATAATTTGACAAATATCACTCCCCAGAACTTCCCCACTCCATCCCCACCTCCCATAGTTCTCTTACCCTGAGTCTTATCTTTTCCTGCTTTATATATATTTTTGTTAAGTTTGAAGCATCTCCTCGTGAACTGGGTGATTTGGTCCACTGAGCTGTTAGACATGTTCTAGAATGAAACCAAGGAAAAATGAAAAGCTTTATCCCTCCCATCTCCAGATTACTATGCAAGAATGCATTGCTTCAGAGACAGAATCCTATGAGGGAAAAACAAAGAGATCAATAAGAAATGCCAGGGCAGCAACTTTTATCCTCCAGGCACAAACTTGGGGCAGGGCTCTCTGCCTCACTTAGATATTTAATCTAGAACCAGAATTCATACTCAGGACCAAGAAACACAATACGTTTATTGAAGTTGAAAATGGAAGGCTGATTGGCTAATTAATTTGAAAATTAGGCTGATTATAGCCAATTTGATTATATGACACAAATTTTCCTAAACGGAGTCAATTCTGCAGCTCCAAGGCTTTAACAAATTCTATTTAAAGCCCATAGTAAAATAAGGCATTTTTTTAAAAAAAATTATGTTGGCAAGTCATATTAAAATTAATATTTTTACATTTCTCTTTATGAGCATGTTGGATTAAAGAAGCTATCTCTACATGAAAGAACTGAAGATATAAGTAATATTTGTTAAATCTTGGTAAGGCCTTTCTTGATACACTTTGCGGAAATTGATGAGTGAAAAAGTCTGAGTAACAAATGATTTTAAAAGAGAAGTGGTTTTCAATTCTTTTACTTTCAACGAAACTGAAAATTGAATTGTCAGCTAATAAGTTGTTAAAATTAATTTTTGGTAATACTTTGCTATGTGATTTTGGTATATAACAAAAAGGGTTCAAATAATTGAAAATATCTGTAATAACTGAATTCCTTCCATCTCATCTGTTTATATGAACAAGGTAATATTTAATCACTAATACATGAACTAAAAAAAAAAAAAACACAAGCCCATCTATCTCATGAAGAGAAACATTTTCACTAATATTTTGTTTTTCATATTTTAAAATTATTTTTATTTTTTATTTTATTTTTTATTTTTTTAGGTCAATTCTTTTTATTAGAGAATTTTTTTCTTTTTTTAGTTTTACTGATTTTATTTTTTTTAATTCATGACAGTGGAATGCATTACAATTCTTATTACACATATAGAGTACAATTTTTCATATCTTTGTATATAGAGTATGTTCACGCCGATTTGTTCACGCCAATTTATACATGTACTTTTTTTTTTTGCATTACAATTCTTATTACACATATATACCACAATTTTTCATATCTGTGTGTGTATGTGTATCTGTTTACACCCAATTCGAGACCTCATACATATTAGGCCCATTTGATTGATAGTATTTTTTAGGTCTGAAGAGTATTTACTTAATTTATGTGTGAATGGCCTACTGGTAGAGAGGTGTGTTGAAATCACCCAGTATTAATGTATTGGAGTCTGTCTTGGACTTTTTATCAAGAAATGTTTGTTCTAGGTAAGTAGATGCACTGACAATGATTTTTTTTTTATTATTTTAAAGAAGAAAAAATAAATTTCCATAGAAAAACACAGTTTACATCCAGGTCTTATATGCTGTGCTGGAAATGTATTTTTAGTTTTTAATTCATGCTGAGCACAGTGGTACTGCCTATAATCCCAGCAGCTTGAGAGCCTGAGTCAGGAGGATTGAAAATTCAAAGCCAGTCTCAACAATTTAGCAAGGTCCTAAGCAATTTAGTTGAGACCCTGTCTCAAAATTAAAAATATAAAGGGCTACGGATGTAGCTCAGTGGTTGAGTGCCCCTGGGTTCAATCCCTGGTACAAAAAAAATCTTTTTCATCATAATCATAAGACATTTATATTATTTCCATCAATGTGTTTCAACAATAATCATAATTCAATACAGAAAAATTTAGCACCTATAACTTTATTGTCATAGAAAACAATACTTTTAAATTTCAATTCATTCAAAGAATAATATGTAATCAATAGAGGACTTTCAAAGATAAAAACATATTACATCAGGATAAAATTCTGTAGTGAATTTTACAATAATTTACAATAAATTTTGAAAGTTCAAGGAGAAAAAGACACAAAATTCCAACTTTAAAAGATCATGTGTTTTTATTAATGGACATAGGGTATTAAGTTGTCATGGGATTTAGATTCTATAAGATACATTTTTAGCTGTCTTAGTCTGTTTTCTGTTGCTACAACAAATTACCTGCAACAGGGTAACTCATAAAAAAAAATAGAAGTTTTGGGCTTAAAGTTCTAGAAGCTGTTAAATCCAAGAGCATGGTGCTGGCATCTACTTGCATCCATGAGGGCCATATTTCTGTCATCACATGACAGAGGGCATCATGTGGTGAAACTGCAAGAGTGCTAGCTCAGGTATCTCTTCCTTTTCTTATGAAGCCACTAATGCCATCATAGGGACCCCACACTCATGACCTCATCTCAGCCTACTTATCTCTCAAAAGTTCCACTTCCATATACTATGAACATATGAATTTGGGGATTAGAGTTCCAAAACAGGGAACATTAGGGGATATATTCAAACTATAATACCACCCATCTCAGTCCTCAGGACTTGCATATTTGCAAAATCTGCTGTTTGATCCAGATGAATCTCTAATTGGTAGAGCTTCCCAGCACCCCTTGCACTTGCCAATGTGTCCCACCCCAGGATTTGACTGACCTCAGACATTTCAGAGCAGATGAAGAAAGGAAGAGAAGGCCAAGTTGGTCTCAGCCTACACAGCTGCCCTATGCAGCTGTTTAGGAGGCTTTGGAGCTCTAACCCTCCATTTGTGCCTTCCTTGACCCAGGGCTACTGGGATAGAGCTAATGGGCAGCAAAAGAGCAGTATATGTTGGAGGAACACCAGACAACTCACTTCATTTTTCCCACCTCTTCTTCCATCCACCTAAATATTCTAACCTTTATTTCAGGTCTCTGTCTGGGTGGAACATCGATACTCTTGGATTTTCCATATTATAAATATAGGGAATACTTCATAGATGATTGAATGAATCAGTTAACTAACAAATAACTGCACGGTTTCTGTAACTTCCAGATTTTTAAGACTGTCATAGTAGACAAGTGCATATTTGCTAGGGTTACAGGTGCGCAGTGGAGATGCGCAGAAAAAAAACTAGGAGTCAGACTAGCAACTCCAGAGGCTGAGACAGGAGATTGAAATTTTGAGGCCAGTCTTAGCAATTTAGCAAGTCCCTAAGCAAGTCCCTGTGTCAAAATAAAACATAAAAATAAAAAGGGCTGGTTTTTTTTTTTTTTTTTTTTGTTTGTTTTTTTTAGTGCACAACACTTTTAAAATATGCTTTCAACATAAAAACAACAATAAATAAATAAATAAATAAATAAATAAATAAGATATTTTCCATTCCCTACCTTGGTTCAAACTGTGTAGTTATTTGGTTCAGCACTTGTAATTTTCTTATCTATACCCTTCACCTAGCCCAGAATGAGTCTTTGCATCTTGTATACTCCTGGCCTCTTCCCTTATGTTCATATTTCAGCCTTATCTTTACAATCTGCCTTTAAGGCCATCAGACTCATTTCATAAAGTCCTACATTCAATTATCCATTCATTCAGCAAACATTTATCAAGCACCTGCTACATTCCAGGCTCTGTTGAGAGTACTTGGGGCACACAAGTAAACAAAAAAGACAAATAAAACTAGGATTCCTGCTCTTGAAGCACTCACTTTCAGGTAAATACTCTGTCTTATGTTATTAGGTGAGAAGTCATATAAAAAGAAAAAGATCAGGCAGAGAAAGCAGGAGCAGGAGTAAGGGTGAAAAGTGTTGCATAGTAAATTGAGTGGTCATGAGCAGTCAGAGGAGCAAGATCTTAGGACAGTGAAGGAATAGAGGCAGGAGTATGTCTGGCATGTTTGAGACAGGAGACCCAAGTTGTTGGAGCAAAGTGAAGGATAAAGAGAACAGCAGAAGACAAGCCATAGGTAGAGGCTCCAGTCAGATGGTGTAAGTCATTATAAAGACTTTGTCTTTTATTCAGAATGAAACAGCCACCTGTTGGAGGTTGCAAAGAACAGGCTGGGGGGGGGGGGGAGGTGCAATTGCAGAAGCAGAAGAAATTGTAAAGTGACTACTGCAGTAACCCAACTGAGAAATAACTAATGGCAGCTCTGATCCGGATGGTAGCAGCAAAAGGTGGAAAGGTGGTTTAAAAAAAAAAAAAAAAGTGTTTGGGGGCTGGGGATATAGCTAAGTTGGTAGAGTGCTTGCCTCACATGCACAAGGCCTGGGATCAATCCCCAGCACTGTGGGGAGGGGTGGGGGATGTTTGGATTACATCCTGGATATATTTTGAAAACAGATTCAACAGGACTTTTCTGACAGATTGGATGTGGGAGGTGAGAGAAAAAATAAAGTCTGACTCCTAGTTTTTTTTCTGAGCAATGAATGAATGGTGCTATCATCAACTGAAATAGGGGAGTCTGAGGGTAGAAACATTGGGGGAGCTAAGATCAGATATTCGGTTTTGGACATGTTGAGCTTGGCTTGTCTTTTAGGCATTAGAAGCTGTTAAATAAGTAGCTGGATAAATGACTGATCTCATGTCATCTCATGCTTTAAATATCCTATCTTCATGGACATCTCCAAAGTCAACTCTGATTCTCAGCTAAACTTCAAACTGTCTCTTTCTTTTTTTAGTCTGTATTAGGGATTGAATCCAGGGGTGCTTTACCTCTGAGCTATATCCCTATTCCTCTTTATTTTCTTATTTTGAGACAGGGTCTTGCTACATTGCTTAGGTTGGCTTCAGCCTTGCAATCCTCCTGCCTCAGCCCCTTGACCCTAGTCACTGGGATTATAAGTGTGCAACACAACACCCAGTCTAAAACTTCAAACTCTTAAATCCAAAGTAATTTACTCATTTAGTTTCTAATATACATGTTTTTTGTTTTTAGTTGTAGATGTACACAATACCTTTATTTTATTTATTTGTATATGGTGCTGAGGATGGAACCCAGTGCCTCACACATGCTAGGCAAGCACTCTACCACTGAGGTATAACTCCAGCCTAACAGGCATCTTTGATTTAATCTGTCCAAAGCTAAATTTCTTATACCCTGCCTCCCTTCACAAAACACACACACAAAAAAACAACATCCTACCTAAACCATAAAAGCAATCTTGATACTCTTCCCTTTCAAACTTCACATTCAAACCACTAAGATCTTTCTGAATCCATCCTGAGGCCATCCTTACCATCTTCACCACTGTGCCTGCTCCAAAGCACACATCATCTCTTGCCTGGATTACTGTTCCCCACAATGACCAAGTTGATTCCTTTAAGAGTTAAGTCACAGCTCAAAACCTTTTAATGATTCCTCATCTTAGAGTAAAATTCGGTAGCCCCCACCCCCGCCCAGGATGTGGGCCCTATCATGGACAACTTATATCTCTAGGCACATCCCCTTCATTTGTCCTGGCTCACTCCACTCCTATCACACTGGCTTCTACGAGTGCCTCTGCACTTGTACTTGTGCTTCCTCTGCCCAGAAATCACTTTTTCCTGATTTGAAAAATGGTTGTTCCTTCACTTCCTTCACTTTTCTGTTCAAAATGTTAATTTATCAAAAAGATCTTTTTTTCACTACTTTCCAAACAAACAAAAAACACATCATCTAGTCTCCCTTACCTTGCAAGCTCCCTAGTAGCAGAATCTTTGTTCACTTCTGTATCCTCAGTGCTTGGGCCAATATTGGAATATAGTTAACATTAATTGAATATTTACTGGATGAATGAGTAAAGCAAACTTGGCGTCTCTGTAGCTTGAGAGTTTATCATGACACTAGAAATTGACCTGGGAAAAGAAGAAACCTGTGTGAACTCTCTGAACACAACATTCATGGCACAACACTACCACTCCACACACACACACACACACACACACACACACACCACAATAACCTAGAACCTATGCAAATGTACAACCAGGGAAATGATAAAGTGTGCCTGTAGGATAGAAAAGTATATAGTTATTAAAACCACTAACTATGAAGACCATAAAACAATTATGGTATGTTATAGAAAAGTAGTTACTGTACTATCATAATCACAGCAATCCAAAATGTGTATACATAGAAGAGCTGATATTAAAAACAGTTATTGTGCTGTCTATGGGTAGCTTTATAATTTTCTTCTTCACAAAAATAACCTGTGTTATTTTTTTTTCCATAAAAGGAACACGTTTTAACTCCCTGAGTGACTGGCTGAGGAAAATCCCAGCCCAGTGAAGTAAACCCCCAAGTTCCCCCAGGGACTCCTGGGTGCGGAGGTGATGAGGGGTCCTGAGACAAGCCTGTGCAGAAGAGCTGCCCTGGAGGCTGAAACCCAGTGATAAGCAAGGCATAGAGGTTTGCATGACTAACGGGGGAAAAACCACCAGAAAGCTATTTCTATTTAAGCTCAGAAATGCAGAAGTATATCTGCTTGAACCTAACTTGGCTTTAAAAGGAAACCAACTGTGCCCCTAAAGTTTTTGTAGGGTGGGGCGAGGGGAGGGGTATTCTTTAAGGAAGGAAGGTCAAGTGTAGACTCAAGTGACTCTAGATGGAGAATCAAATTCCCCAGCCGATGCCAGATTCCAGGGCCCCAGGCAGATTCAGTATTGGTGCACAGTTCTGAATCCATAGACCTGCTACTATTGTTTTTTATGCTTTTATAAGTTTCATTATAGTTATGCATAATAGTTTTGTTCATTTAGACATAATCATACATATATGAAATTTAGTTTGCTTCTTTTCAGACCGTGCCTCCTCTTTGCCTCCCCTCTCCCCTCCCCCATTCCCATTTCTCTTTTCTATTGGTCTTCTATTTATTTCCTTCTATTTTTTTAAATTGGTGCTTTGTAGATATATATATATATACAAAGGTGGAATTCACTGTGGTATATTTATACATGCACACAGCAAAATTTTGTCAAGCTAATTCCACATTGCCTCCAGTTTCACGTCTCTCCCTCCCTCCCCATCAGTTTCTTTCTATTCCATGGATCTGCCCTCTATATTTAAGATATCCTCACTCCTTCCTCCTCCACCCCATACAAACCTTTCCGCCACCCCTCCACCCCCTTTCTTTGCTCTAGCTTCCTCACATGAGAGAAAACACTCGACCCTGAGTCTGGCACATTTCAGTTAACATGCTGTCCTCTAGAATTTATTTCAGAGCAATATTTATTAACTAAGGTTCTGAACTCTGGTCATCATAAAACTATGAAACTCCTTCCGAGGAAAACTGCACAACAGCTCAAAAAACTGGAAATTTTTGAGGTTTCATGGACTTCCTGAGTCCTATATCCGTCCTAGTTGTCTCCATACCCATTAAGGACTTCTAAATACAATGCCTTACATACAATGTGTCCGACCTCTGTGAGATTTTTTGAGTCTGTTAATAGAATAGTAATTAATAAATACAAATTAATTTAAAAGAAATACTAAATTCAGAGATTCGTTGTCATGTACCTTCTCCAAAGGGACACTAAACGCTTGTGCAGGGCTGAGAAACTTGTTTAAAAGGTCCTTTAGTCCAGCCGGTGTGTGTGTGTGTGTGTGTGTGTGTGTGTGTGTGTGTGTTTCACGGAAGTGCTGCAGCAATTGGTTGATTCACCTTTATTTAAGATTTGTTCTCCAATTACGATCGGAGGTTCCAGATATGGAGTGTTAGCAGTATCCAAAGAGTAATCAGCGTGACCCGCGCGTGAAGTGCAGTCACTGGGTCGCTTGGGGTGAGTGCCTGGATGCAGCCCCAAGGCGCAGGAGCGGGTGGCCGTCCCGGCGCCTCTACCCGCGGAACTCCCTGCGCGTGAGCTCCCTCTGGCGCCCCGGCGCAAGGCCCTCAAGGCCTGGGTTCCCCACAAGCACCCGCTTTACTGTCAGGACCGCGGAGGAATGGGGAGATGGCGAGAACAGGGGCGCATTGTCCAGCCTACTGCCCATCACCGACGTCTCCAGGACAGTAGTCCCCAAAACACCTCACCGCGCCCTTTCCACCCATCCTGAGACGCTGTCAAACTGATTTCGACGTTAGCCCCCAAACCTGGCTCTAGTTGCTGGCTCCATACGCTACTCTTCCAGGCTAGAGTATCTGGCACACAATAGGTGTGCGCACATCAGTTGTACACATAAAACATTGCGTTTTTCGTAGTCGAACTACTGTGTCTATTGCAACACTTTCAGCAGTGGACCCTCGGTAGGAGGAGGCACAGTGAGTGGTGTGCAAAGAGGGTAGGGGGACCTTGGGAGGAGGTAGGGACGAGCAAGCAGGCTTGGAAAGCAACTTCAGCACAGGCAGCAGTCAGCGCCCAGAACCGATCCCGACCAGCGACGCAAAGCCGTGATGTTAAGGGCTGCTCGCCAGGACTGCGCGCTACCGCCCAGTGCGGTGCGTGCAGAGTGGACCTGTTGCATCGGGGCCAGGGAAGTGGAAAAATCCAGAGAGTCCGAAGGGGCAGAGCCTACCCAACCACGGGGTAGAGGCCCGGCGGCCCTACCCCATACTGGAGTTACGGGGCTCGGAAACCTCGAGATTTTAGGAAACAAGGGCCGAAGGAGACTAGTCAAAGAGGACTGGGGTTACGTGTGTCTCAGTGGTAGAGCCCTTGTCTAGCATGCGTAAAGCCCTGGGTTCAATTTCAATCCCCAGCACAGCCAAAATAAAGGGCGTGGGTGGGGAGGTGGATCCATACAAATCATCCTGCAGTGATGGAGCAGCATGTCCACTGTTCACCCGGGGTTGGAAAATAGAGACCAGGATGTGAGCAGCCCGGAGGGTGGGTATCCTTGCCCCGGGTTTCCCAGGTCTGGGGGAATGAAGCCGCCTGCAGGGGGCGAGATGTTCCTTTGGCACTGCAGGACTGTAGCTAAACCAAAAGCCAAAAATAGAAGCTGAGGTCAAATGAAAGGAATGCGACTGAACAAATAGGTATATATAATCCTGACGAGACACTTAGTGAAGTAATATTCCCAAATATGGCAGTAAGGAAGGATTAACTCTGTCAGTAATGCTCGGGTAAATGAATGAAAATTTGGAGGGGAAAAAAATTCAAGTTCTACCATCAAAATAAACTCCAAATAGATTAAAAGGGTAAACATGTTATAGACACACCATACCAAATAGTAACAGTTATGTTTAAGGGTTAATGGCAGCATACTCAAATCTTTGAAACAATGAGAGAAACTGCAAAGGAAATCAACATTCAAAAATGTAAAAACTGGTCAGAATTTTAAAAAGACAATAGCTTAAGAAAAATGTCTTCAAAGAGTAAGCAGATAATATCTCAAATATATGAAAGTTCGTTTAAATATAGAGGAGCCATCAAGGTACTAATCCTTACAGAAGATAAGTAGGTAATTCACGAGAAGAAATAAAAGTAGTACCCCAGTGCATGGGGAAATACTCATTGTTCTTGATAATCAGAAAGTTTAAACTTATAACTCTAACATAGTTAATGACATCTACTGAAGTGGCAAAGATGTTTTAAAATTATAATGCATAATATTAATAAACTGGTACGGCTGGGGGTGGAGCCCAGTGGTAGAACGCATGCAAGAGGCCCTGGATTGGATGGATCCCCAGCATCACAAAACAAATAAAATGAAGTGGTAAAATAAGTCACCACATAATTTTTTTTTTTTTTTTTTTTTTTTTTTTTTTTTGGTACTGGGGATTGAACTCAGGGGCACTCAACCACTGAACCACGTCCCTACCTCTATTTTTTATTTTATTTAGAGACAGGATCTCACTCTGTTGCCTAGCGCCTGGCCATTACTGAGATGGCTTTAAACTCATGATCTTCTTGCCTCAGCCTCCAGAGCTTCTAGGACCATACAATTCTTTAGAATGACAATAAGGTGATCTTCATTTATTCAGTAATTTGCTATTCAGCAGTTCCTACCCCAGGTCAAACATGACTTTAATCTTGCCTTATAATGGAGGAAAGTAAACAAGCAAATATACAGATTGCAACATAGTGGTAAGGCTAAGAAGAGAAATAGAAAAGTGAATGAGACATGCTGGTGGAATCTGGTTAGTCAGCATAGAGGGTTAGTCATGAAAAGATATCTGAGCTGAGAGATGAAGGAAGTGAGGGAGCAAATTTCATTCAACCTATGGAAGGAGTGCTCCAGGCAGAGAGAACAGAAAAGTACCATGGCCCTTGGGCAAGAGCATATGACTAGTAGAGCACAAGTTGATTCCCTTTTAACTGTAATACTTTGAAAAAAATTTTAATTAACTTACTTTATATATATATAAAGACAATAATGAATTCATTATACTGAAGAGTTACAGTCAAATGTTATTTTATCTTAGCTAAATCAATAAAATCTAGCATAAATGGAGGTGACACTTCAAAAATATGGCCTTACCCCAACCTCTCCCCAAAGTTAGAGTCTTCTAGATGCAAAACATCATTTTCACCATGTGTTAGTTTTTTTCTAAATAAAGTATCTGAAGGTATGAATTAAAGCAGTGCCATTGTTCAGGGAAAGGGTCATTAAAGTAAAAGTAAAAAAATGCCTTAAGTGGGTCTATTTAGTGTTGTGACTAAATACCACTACTGTTCTAATGATCCTCAAATAAATTCCAACCCTAACCTCTGAACTCCACTCTCCAGATCCTTCTGTCTCCTTGACCTCTCCACTTAGATGTCTAAAAGGCATCTCAAATTTGAATATCCACACTGATCACTTGTTCTCCATGCGCCCGCCCCAAACACACACACACACACACACACACACACACACACACAAGCACACCATGTTTCTCTAACAGTTAATAATAGGTCAAATTTTTCATTTGCTCAGTACAAAAGCTTGGATTCATTCTTCACTCCCCTCTCCTCTTTTTCTCCCTCTCTCTCTTTAGTGGAGGAATTAAACTCAGAAGTACTTTATAGCTGAGCTACATCCCTAGTCCTCTTTGTTTTTTATTTTGAGACAGGATCTAAGTTGCCCACAATGGCCTCAAACTTTTAATCCTCCTGCCTCAGCCTCCTGAGCAGTTGGGGATTATAGGCATGCTCCTTCAGACTGATTACTATTCTATTGCTTTTAAAACATAAGTCAGTTCTTGGCAATCCAGTACTTCAAACTTTCCTCATCTATTGGATGGAAAAGCTAAAGTGCTCATGTGCCCTAGGGCCCCAGGCAACCCATCACCCATCACCCATCACCCATCACCTGACTTCCTGTTCTTCCCTTCACCTCTCCTCTGGGTTAGACTGTCCTCCTTACAATTCTAAAATACATCAGACACATGCCACCTCAAGACCACTGGACTTTTCTGTCTACCAGGAATGCTGTTCTGCTCCACACTCATGTGTGGTCCATGCCTCAGTTTGTTCAGATTTCTGCCCAAAAGCCAAAGCCACTTTCACAGCGAGGCCTTCTTCTCTACTCACCCTATCTAAAGTAAACACACAAAAAACCTCCCAGCTCTGGATTTTCTACTTTATCACTAGCTAAAGTTACATATTTTTCACTTATTTATTTTGTTTATTTTTTAGAACATAGGTCTATAACTCCTGATGGTAGAATTGTTAGTTTTGTTCACTGATGTGTCCCCAGTGTCCAGAACAGTGCCTTCCATGTGGTAGATACTTGATAAATAGTGGCTGAATGAATGAGAAGGGGAAGGAAATGCAGCCAATAACCATGTGGTAAAGATCAGAGACAAGAGTAAATATTCTTATTGGCAGAGAACTAACTTTGGTAGATTACTAAGAAAGCAGGAGTGATTATGAAAAAGAGTCTAGAAAATATCAGTACATGGCTAGTCACCAAGATACGGCTGAAAGCCAAATATTCTCTGACAGAGAAGATTAGCTGCCTGATTCATATTTACATCCAGCTCTAATTTCAGAATCTGGGCCAAACACACATTGACCTAGTAGATGGGGCAGGAGAGTTAATGGGACAAAGGGAACCCTAATATAATCTCTCACAATTGGGATGCCTCAGGTAAAGCAAAGTAACAGGAAACCCAATTCAAACTAGTATAACCAAGAAAGCACATCTATTGTCTCAATGGGGGGAAAGTCTAGAAGCAATGATTTGATCCAGAGCTTCCCAACATCTTAAGGGACTTCATTTCTCCTGACTCTGTCAGCTCTGCCCTTCTGTGAATGCTGGCTTTGTCCTGAGGCTGTGTGGTGATTAATTTTACATGTCAACTTGACTGGGTTAAAAGATGCCCAAATGACTGGTAATTAATTAATTAGCAGTCTAGGGATTGAACCCAGGCCTCATGCATGCTTACAGTTGGCCTTGAACTTTCAATACTCCTGCCTCAGTCTCCTAAGTAGCTGGGATTATAGGTATGCATGTACAGTTAAATCATTAATTTTTAGTGGGTCTGTAAGGAGGTTTCTGAAATCGATTCAAATTTAAATCTGTAAACTAAGTAAAGAAAATTGCCCTCTAGCTGGGCCTGGTGACTCATATTTGTATTCCAAGCTACTTGGGAGGCTGGGGCAGGAGGATTGCAAGTTTGAGTTCAGTCTAGACAACTCGGCAAGACCCCATCTCAAAAAATAAAAAAGACTGGGGATGTAGTGGTAGAGTATCCCTGGGTTCAATATCTAGTAACCCTCTGATACACACATACACACAAAATTATTACACTCACCAATATAGGTGGGCATTTCCAATTCATTGAGAGCCTGGATAGAACAAAAGGTAGAAGAGCACAGATTGCTTCTCTGTTTCAGTTGGAACATCTGCTTTCTGCTTTTGGACATTGGAGCTCTTGGTTCTCAGGCCTTCAGACTCCAGGATTTACGCTATCAACTCCCCTGGGTCTTGTTCCCTTGGACTTGGACTGAATGTATACTCTAGCTTTCCTGGGTTGCAAGTGGCTTATGGTGGGACTTCTTGGCCTCCATAATCATACAAGCCAATGCCTGTAACAAATCTCCTATTCATCCATGTGCTGCATAACAATGTTTCAGTCAATGATGAACCATGTATGCAATGGTGACATTATAGCCATCTGGGTTTATGCAAATACACTCTATGATGTTTCTCAATGATGAAATTGTCTTAGGATGCATTTCTCAGAGTATGTCCTCATCATTAAAAGATGCATGCTTGTATATACCTATGGATATATCCTGTTGCTTCTGTTCTCTGGAGCACCCTGGGTAATACAAGCTGGTTCCCTTGTGGGGATAGAAATGGCTATAGTTTTTTGTTTTGTTTTGTTTTTTACAGATTACACATTCTTACTCTATAACTTCCCTGAAGATTGATTACTGGGCTTCAATCTGTTTGAGTCAGTTTCTGTCATATGCCTACCCCAAAGCAACTCCTGTAGCCAGAGAAAAGCCAACACAGAGAGGAGGGAGGACCGCCTTAGGTCCTTCCCTGAATCAATTACTTGGCTTGGGGGATGAAAGTTCTCTGCCTGGTTCAGGACAAACTGCTGGAGCTTGAAGCAAAGTCAATTCTACCTGAACAGCATGTGCTCCTTAAAGAGAAGATCATGTGAATGGTTGGAAGGCCAGTCACAGGATCTGTGACAAAAGCATATCCACCTCTCCTGTTCTGACTCAGGTCTAATTACCTGTCACCAAGGGAAGGCCCTGTAGAGACTCTCAAATGTAGCACCAAATTTCTGCTGGGAATCTGGTGCACACCTATCTGCAGACATAGCCGATGGTCTTAGTTTGTACTGCATGGAAGTCCCTTCAAACTGATGTCCTTCAATCCCTGGTCAGTGAGTCCCACTGTGCTTCCTCCCTGTCATCCAGCCTGATTCCCCAAATACAAGTCAGTACTCTTTCCTGTACTCTTGGGCTGATGCTGCCTTCTGTTCTGCCACTATTACAATCACTACTACAGCTTCCTGAGCTTGATTCACTTATAGAAAGGAGCCTCCTCCCCTTCTACCTCAGATGGCTTTCTTTGCTCACCTCTTATTTAAAAAAAAAAAATATATATATATATATGTGTATATATATATATATATATATATATATACACACACACACACACACACACATATACATATACATATATATACAGACATATACACACACTATACACACATATACATATATACATACATATACGTCAATGATGAACCATGTATGCAATGGCGACATTATAGCCATTATACATATACACATATATATGTATATTTGTATGTATATACATATATACATACAAACATACACACACACACACACACACACACACACACATACATATTTGCATTTGCTGGGGATCAAACCCAGGACTTCATACATTCTATGCAGACACTCCATCACTGAGTTACATCCCCAGCACTTTTTAAAAATTTTGAGACAGGGTCTTGCTAAGTTGCCGAGACTGGCCTCAAAGTTGTAATCCTCCTGCCTCAGTTTCCCAAGTAGCTGGGATTATAGGTACATGCCACCCTATCTTGCTCCTTTGATTATTTCCTTTGTGTGTGTGTGTGTGTGTGTGTGTGTGTGTGTGTGTGTGTGTTCTTTAGCCAGGAGGGGGATACTGGGGATTGAACTCAGGAGCACTCAACTACTGAGCCACATTCCCAGCCCTTTTTTGTATTTTTGTTGTTGTTGGACACTATATCCTTATTTTATTTATTTATTTTTGTGTAGTGCTGAGGATCAAACTCATGGTCTCACACATGCTAGGCAAGCACTGTACTGCTGAGCTACAACCTCAGCGCCCCCATTTTTAAAATTATTTATTTATTGTTATGTGATGCTGAGAATCCAACCCAGTGCCTCACACATGCCCAGCAAGTGCTCTACCACTGAGCCACAATCCCATCCCCAGCCCCCGCTTTTTTGTATTTTTTTTAGAGGCAGGGTCTCTGAGTTGCTTAGGGCCTCACAAAATTGCTGAGGCTGGCTTTGGACTTGAGATCCTCCTGCCTCAGCCTCCTGAGCTACTGGGATTACAGGCATGTGGCTACCATTCCTGGCTCTTTGATTACCTCTTGAGAGAAGCCAACTGATTTTCATAGCCCACCTATTACCTCACAAAGATAGTCATTATCTTTCCTCCCTCACTGCCTCATTAGACCTTCCCTCTTCTTTGAGGTTCCCTTCTTTGTACTGCCATCTGCTAACTTCCCCAGCATTCATGGAGAATTCTGGCTCCTGACTCACAGGCTTCCAGGGGAAATAACGCCATCATACTGGACCACTTGGTGTCCCTGTGGTTAGAACATTCTATGTCTTAAAGTCTCCAACTCCTCATCTCTCATGACATTTGCTCTTCTTATAGCTCGGGATCCTCATCCCCTTGGTCACATGCTGCACCTTGTCATCACCTAGAAGTATTATACTTCCTAACAAAAACCTCGTTCTCCAAACATAGTCATCTTCTCTTGCAGCTCTCCCTTCCTCATCTCACGACATTACATGCTGCTGAGCAGTGTAGGGTAAATCCTGTTCTATAGACAGGTTCCAGGATCTTCAACCCCCTAACATCTGGATTCTCTCTACACTACACCACTGCAGCCGCTCTTTCCAATATTATGGAGATTTCCTTGTGGCTCAATTGGAGGAACCCCTCGGTCCTTATCTTCTTCCCATTCCTCTTCTCTGTGCTGACCACTATTTATCTTCACCTGGGGCTACTGAGCTGCTGGTTCCCCCTCATTTTCTTCCATCTCCTTGAATGCTTTCCTCCCACTTCCCTCACTAATCCCTTTTTCCCCATCAACACCATAGTTGCCATCCCCAGTACTCTGTCCTGGTTATACTTCTGACATTTTATGAATTATTGTCAGATTATCTCATACTGATTATTCATTTCAAGAATTCTCCAAATGCTGGTGATACGCAAATCTAAGTCCTGGCCCTTAACATATAGCTGATTGTCCATTGGCCATTGCCATCTCAGGACCCCTCAGGGACCTTAAACTGTATGTGTTCAAAATTGAACATTCTGAATCAGGTGCTGAGGCATAGGGCTATACTCTTAGCTACTGGGGAAGTGGAGGCAGAAGGATTGCAAATTTGAGGTTAGCCACTTAAGGAGACCCTCTCTCAAAATAAAAAATTAAAATAGCTAAGGATGTGGCTCAGTGGTAGAGGATCCCTGAGTTCAATCCTCAATATCACACACACACTAAAATTTTTAACTAAAAGGGCTAGGGTGTAGCTCAGTAGTAGAGCACATGAATGCATCTGGCCTTTGGTGATTCAATTCCCAGAACCACCAAAAAACAAAAACAAAAACAAAAACAAATCGAACTTTCTGGGATAAGGATGTAGCTTAGTGATGAAGCTCTTGCCTCACATGTAAGAGGCCCTGGGTTCAATCTCTAGCTTTGCAGAAAAAATTAATGATAGCCAAATTGAACTTTGTGTTCTTTAGCTTTCTCTTTGCAAAAACAGGAAAGGGAACTTGAACAATATTCACTACTACCAATTCAAGCTTTATTAAAGTGTCCCAAACATTTCTTTAATCAGCAAGTTGTTGACTGTAAAAACACTATGTTCCCTTTAAGGTCCTGAATTGCTCAACTGTTAACTCTCCTCCTACAGATGACTTTAGGAGGAAGTACTGTGTCTTGGCCAGCAGCCCATCTTGATTTGGCATAGATGTGACTTATGGAATACAAGGCACATTCAGAGTAAGCATGTGCAGGGCATTTGCCTGCATGTTTAGAAATGGATTTCGCTTCATTGCAGATATTAAGCTTAGTAGAAAAAGAGGCTGGGTCACACATAAAGCTGAAAATAGATGTCCTTTTTCTGAGGACACTCCAGGTATGTGCCTAGGCTTCTGGTCTCATGCTGCCTCCTGAACTGTGGTCTTACATGAGTGGACTGACACCTTACTGGAAATGTAGATGCCAACAGGACTAACAAAACTGGCTAGAGGGAAATAGTCTCCACTGACCTAGCTCCTCCTGGGTCCAACTGAGATGTAGAGGTGTACAATTATAGGAGTCTCAGGATGAACAAAGCTCTGGGTACCATTAACTTAACCTACCTGGTTTGTCATCGGGTGCGCATTCTTGTTCTGCAATCTTTGTAATGTTTTGAATAACCAATAAAAAAATAAATTAAAAAAAAGAAATAAAAAATGAACCAAGGACTTTAAGAAAAGCAGGTGAGACTTAACTGGAAGGACAATTAAGTGCTTCAAGTTTCAACTAAACTAGAGGAATAGGAGGGAAACCCTGAGTGTGGGCCTCTGTCAGATGCCTCTGGAACAAAGTCTTCAATGTCTGGTCTCTCTGCCGCAGTCTGGCTGGGCACAATTCAGGAGCCACTTGTCAAAAGAAACTAACTTTATTTTTAGAACCACACAAGATAAACAAAACAGCTCCTCAGGAAAAAACCCTCAGAGCCCAACTACCACCACCGGCTTCCCACAAGCCACACACCCCAACAACCTCTTCCTCCCACAATCCTCCTGCTCTTGAGGCCGATTGGCTGGGTCGCATGGGCGGAGCCAAAAAAGTCCCCCAATGAGCAGCTCCGTGGTCTGAAAGGGCAGGGAAACAGCCCAATGAGCATCACCGCAGAGGAGTCAATCAGCTAGATGTTGCTGGGGCCGCTGTGAGCCAATCATCAGCTGGCAGTCTGAAAGTTTGCTGGGGCCCCTTCGGCTGTGGCTCTCAACATCTCCCCTCTCTGTTTAAACAAGAAGCATGTGGCTTAGGGACCGTGTCTGCCTTAGGTTGTCCAATAGTACATATGGTTCTTACCCGTTATCGGATGAGCTGACCTCAAGGCGTCAGCCTCCTGTCTTAGGTTGGTACCATAGTAATTGGATCTTACCCATCATTGACTACCAGTCCAGTATACAGCCACACCTGTGTAGAGGTCTTCGTACCAGCGGGGGGGTGAGGTTCTTTGCCTCACCTCTGTTGGCCCCCAAATTTTAGCTGAACGATCATGACAAACAGAAGGGAGGAAGATACACCAAGCCAGCTGACGGCTCCTTTTGGAAAAATTGTACCACTGATGACACCATCAGCATAAATACCCCAACACTACCAGAAGTTGCTGCACCAACAGATAGTTCACAATGCATACAAGTGAGTTCACAATGCATATAAGTGATACATAGTCCAGGCAAGTTCTGCAAGCAGTTCAGTGATGGCTATTGCAGAAGCTGTAGATTGGGTTTATCTTTGTCTTCATGCACTGGGATGAAGATAGGAATTCTGGCAATAATGGCTAAAGAAAAATTATATAACATTATATAACATTCCAGAAGGCACTAAAAGAAAACAATTTTCTTAACAATTTACATTGTCTTCACCGGCACTGGGATGAAGATAGGAATTTTGGCAATAATGGCTAAAGAAAAAATTATGTAACGTTCCAGAAGGCATTAAAAGAAAACAATTTTCTTAACAATTTACATTATCTTTAAGAGAATTATTAAATATAATGAAAAGGAAAGGTGAAAGTAAACAAACAGATCTGTTAACCTCCTTTTTTGTTCACATTTTAAAACAATCTTCAACAGCTGTTTACCCAATTTAAATTAAACCATTTAAATCACGTGAATAAAAAAAAATTATTTGGATCCATTTTTTCATGAGCGCTCATCATATATGACATATGGACATACGTACATTCAAACACAAAACACAAGTGTGCACACATAATACATACAACACATAACATAATAGTAAAGGCCTTATAACTTTTTACAGGTGAAATCTCCATTGCAATGTTTAAAAACTCTATAGTCAAAAAATAGGACTGATCAGCAAAACATTAACCTAGGTCTGTATGAGCTCAAAAAAAAAATATGGGAAAGGGCAATAATAAAATAGATATTGAAAAAAGCATTCTGGTTCTGTCGCAGATGTAAGAATAACCAAACTGGAGTTCTGGATATCACATCTTCTTTTTGGTCTGTAGAAATCGCTTTAGTTAATCTGTCTGGAATCCAAATCAGCTGCTGTTCTCCCTGTGGAAACACATAAACAGACCCCCGATTCCAGGCAATCACTGGGTCAGAACCTTAGTTAATCTCTCTGGAATCCAAATCGGCTGCTGTTCTCCCTGTGGAAACACACAAACAGACCCCCGACTCCAGACAATTACTGGGTCAGGACCTTTCCATTGTCCTGTTAGAATATCCTTCCAAAGTACCTTGGGCTTATATACATTTTTTGGACACATATGCCTTTCCACAGCACTAAGCCCTGATGAATCCAAATTTAAAAAGTTTAGAGTAAAAAGGGTTATTTTAAGTTTATCTTTGGGGAATATATACCCCTTCCCAATTCCTTCTTTTTGCTTTAATAAGTACATTTTAATAGTTTGATGAGCTCTTTCAACTATGCCTTGTCCCTGTGGATTGTATGGGATTCCTGTTATATGAGTAATGCCAAATGATGAGCAAAATTGTTTAAAAGAGGTAGAAGTATAACCAGGGGCATTATCTGTTTTTAACTGTTTTGGAACGCCCACAGTGGCAAAATTTTGTAAGCAATGAGCTATAACATCTTTAGTTTTTTCTCCGGCATGAAGGGAGCCCATCAAAAATCCAGAAGAAGTATCAACTGTAACATGCAAATATTTTAATTTTCCAAATTCTGGCAAGTGTGTGACGTCCATCTGCCAAATATGGTTAGGTATCAATCCTTTAGGATTGACTCCAAGATTAACTTGTGGTAAAAAGGTCACACAATTTTGACATTGTTTTATTATTTGTCTAGCTTGTTCCTTAGTTATTTTAAAACGCTTTTGTAAAGTATTAGCATTGACATGGAACTTTTTATGAAAATTTATAGCTTCTTCTAGTGTAGAGAAAATATGTATGTCATGTGTAGTTTTATCTGCTAAATCATTGCCCAAACTAAGGGCTCCAGTCAATCCTGTATGTGCCCTGATATGTCCTATAAAGAATGGATCTTTTCTGTCCCAGATTAGACTTTGTATAGTGGAAAGCAAAAAGAAAATAGTAGAGGAAGGGGAAATCCTACCAGCATCTTCAAGGGATACTATAGCATTAACTATATACTGACTATCGGAAAATAAATTAAATACAGAATTTTTAAACATCGCAAAAGCCTGTAATACTGCCTTAAGCTCTACCTTTTGAGCTGATTGTTTGGGTACTAAAAATGTAAAAGTTTGATCAGGTGTAACTATTGCTGCTGTACCATTATTTGATCCATCAGTGAATATATTTGGAGCATTCCCGATAGGTGTTTTTCTTGTCATTTTTGGAAAAATTACAGGATGCGATGACCAAAAAGACAATAAAGGATTAGATGGTAAGTGGTTATCAAATGAAACATTAGATTTGCACATGATTATTGCCCAAGTATTTAACTCATTAGCTAACTCATCAATTTGATTCATAGTATATGGAGTAATAATTTTATTGGGAGAAATTCCAAACACTCCCTTTGCTGCTTTTATTCCTTTGAGTATTAATTGTCCTACAGCCTCAGGATACCTAATAAGAATAGTGTTAGGAGAATAAGATAAATGTATCCATAATAATGGGCCTTCTTGCCAAAATACTCCTGGAATATTTTTTGTTGGTAGTACAATAAATAATAAAGGCAAACTTATATCAATTCTATCCAAATTCATATTTTCCATATATGTTTCAATGATTTTTAATGCCTTTCTTGCTTCAGGCGTTAACATTCGGGGTGAATTTGGATCTGATGGACCTTTTAGGATATCAAATAAAGGTCCCAACTCTCCTGTTGGTATACCTAGATAAGGCCTTATCCAATTTATGTCTCCTAATAACTTTTGAAAGTCATTAAGTGATTTGAGTTGATCTACTCGTATTTGAATTTTGGGTGGACGGACCATGGTTGAGGATAATAGAACTCCTAAATAATTAATTGGAAAATTTAATTGTACTTTATCTATTGCTATCTCTAGATTATAATTTTTAATAAGTTTGTAAGTGTGGCATAACAGTCTAGCAATGTGTTTTTAGCTTTGTGTGCTAATAATACATCATCCATATAGTGAAATATTTGTAGTTCAGGATTTTGATTTCTAAGTGGCTGGATTGCTTTGTTAACATAAATTTGACACATAGTTGGGCTGTTAGCCATCCCTTGAGGGAGTACTTTCCATTCATATCTCTGATCAGGACCTTCATGATTCAGTGCAGGGATAGTAAATGCAAAACGTGGACTATCCTCAGGATGAATTGGAATTGAAAAAAAACCAATCTTTAATATCTATAAAACATACCAAGTTTTTGGCAAAGCAGACAATTGAGGAATCCCCGATTGAGCAGGTCCCATAATAACCATCTCATTATTAATGGCTCTTAAATCTTGCAATAATCTCCATTTACCAGATTTCTTTTTGATGACAAAAATGGGAGTATTATGGGGAGATACAGAAGGTTGTATATGTCCTTCTGCTAATTATTGTTTGACCAGATCAAGGGCTGCTAGTATCTTTTCTTTAGTCAGGGGCCACTGAGGAACCCATACTGGTCTTTCTGATTTCCAAGTAATTTTTATTGTCTCAGTGGCCCTTTCTGAAAATCCAACCCATGTCTGTCTGTTCCTTGATCTATTTGTATTGGTGCTGCTATACCTTGTTCTTGTTTCCCTAATCTTTTTCCTTTCCTAAAACCTTGTCTAGTCATAATAGTGGGTGCATTTTGGTCGATGTTATTTGTTAATGTCAAACCTAATTGATCTAGGACATCTCGTCCCCATAAATTTATAGGAAGATGATCCAATACATATGGCTGTATAGTTCCTTCACATCCTTCAGGATCCTTCCAATCTAATACCATTGCACTTCTATGGGGATTAGTCGCCACTCCTAGGCCTCGAAGCGTTTGAGTGGCTTGTTGTAATGGCCAATGTTTTGGCCATTCTTGACGAGAGATGATGCTAAGGTCTGCACCTGTATCCAGTAGCCCATTAAATTCATGTCCTTGAATATTTAGTTTTAGCATGGGGCGAGAATCTAAATTTAAAGACAGCATAGCCCAATCTATACCTGTGGAGCCTAATCCCTTGGAACCTCTTTCTACAGCACGACTGGAAAATTTATCATGTAGGCTTGGTATTATTAGTAACTGTGCTATTCTATCTCTTGGTGAAATTATAGATATACCGTTTGGAGAACTGGCTATAATTTTTATTTCACCTTCATAATCGGGATCAATTACCCCAGGACTTATCATAAGTCCTTTTAGAGTAGAAGAGCTGCGTCCCAATAATAAGCCTACTGTTCCTTTGGGAAGAGGTCCTTTCACCCCTGTGGGAATGATTTGAACTCTCATCTCTGGAGTTAGTACTGATCTGGCGGAGGCGCAGATGTCCAACCCTGCGCTCCCTCTGGTTTGTCTGATGAGGGATCTGATGGACAATGTGTCCTGGGCACTACCCTGATGGGGTTGCTGGGTTCCTCCAGTGCTCCGTATATTTGTGGTTTTGGGCCCCGGAGCATTGGGCCCCCCTGTCCATTTTTTGGCAATGGAGCCCAATGCCTTTCTCCACGATATCGTGGATAAACCCTTGGTCCTTGTTCGTTTTTTGATAATGGAGTACCCTCTATGGTGGTTTGAGAACGGCATTCATTAGCCCAATGTCTCCCTCTACGGCATCGTGGGCAAATACCCGGTATTCTACTCCTTTGATTCCTAGTTTTGTTAAACCCTCCTCCTATGGGGCAATTCCTTTTAAAATGTCCTGTTTGTTCACAATTGTAGCATGTTCTTGGCCTGGAATCTAAAGCCTGTTTTACTGCAGCTGCCACAATTTTCCCTTGTTCATTAATGTCTCTGGCATCTAAAGCCTGTTTTACTGCAGCTGCCATGACTTGATCTTGTTCATTAATGTCTCTACATAATTTAATATATGTGTTTAAATCTTCATGTTTCCATGGTCTAATGATATCTCTGCACCAACGATTCGCTTGGTCATAAGCCAGTTGTTTTATTAATGGCATTGCTTGTTCTGTATTCCCAAAAACTCTGGTAGCTGTTTGAATAAGCCTATCTACAAATTCAGCATAAGATTCATTAGTTCCTTGTATTATCTTAGATAATTGACCTTGTAAACCTCCATGTCCTTGTAAAGTCTTCCATGCCTTAACTGCATCTACAGCAATTTGTAAATATACACCAGGATCATATGCAATTTGTTGCTGCTGATCCTCATAAGGTCCCTTTCCTAACAACGTATCTAGATTTCTCTGAGGATAACCAGCTGCTGCATTTCGCCTAGTCGTCTCCTTGCAAAATTCCTCATTGGCAACCTTCCATAACAGGTATTGTCCTCCATTTAGCACAGCTTTACACATATTAGCCCAATCTGCTGGCGTCATGTTCGAGTTGGTAATGGATTCGACCAAGCTTACAGTGAAGGGTGCTTGAGGACCATAGGTTGTTACAGCCTCTTTTAGCTGCTTCACTGTTTTGAAATTTAAAGTATGGTAAATTCGCTGCCCTCCTACCTCAAATACAGGGCATGTTAATACTTGAGATCCTGTCTCAGGATCTGAACTATCCACTGCGGGGGTTGGGGGCCTCTCAGCATATGAAGGTGGCCTTGTCAGTTGGACACTTACGTCCTCTGGTGATAGAAAGGTGTTAGTAGCAGTCTCCTGTAGAGGTGGTGCTGTTGGTTGGACACTTAAGCCCTCTGGTGATAGAAAGGTTTTAGTAGCAGTCTCCTTTTGTAACTTTCCCCCTGATGGCTTTTTCTGCTCTAAACTTTCTTTCTCTGCCTGATTAGCTCGAAAGACCTTCTCTTTTACTTGAATCTTTTCCTCTTTCTGACTAACTTGAGAGACCTCCTCATTTACTTGAATCAATATGTCTTCTCCTTCCTCTACCTTTGTCTGAATTGAAGGTTTTGGACTAAGAAAACCAGATACCAATGCCCACAATGCCAATGTGCCAGCTGGCAGAGTTCCTGGGCTGTTCTTTTCTATTCTTTTTAAATCTTCACCATGATGGTTCCATTGTGATATATTTAACAACTCCTCCTTAAAAAGCCATGGGCTACATTTTTGCATTGTATCAACGTATGCCCTGACTGTTCTTGATTTTACTGAGATGCCTTCTTCCTCTAACAATTTACTTAACACTCTTTCAGTTTGTTTTTTACTAGTTTCTGATCCCGTATTTCTACTATAATACAACCCAACAAGATGACGCCAAACAAAACCGAGACAGAATGAAATAAAAATGGAAAAACAAAAATTCATTATAGCCTTTCTATCCTCCTTACATGTGCATCCGTCCTTTCTCCCTATCTGTTCCTCAGATGTAAATAGTTTTTCCTCAGAAGTGAGCGGTTTTTCTTCCGTCTCACTCATCTCCAGGGACAGGCAACTTAAAACAAAAATGAAGCAAAACAAAAGAGGAATCTTAAAATGGCTCCCCATCCTCTCACCCTGCCCTCAGGGGTGAGCGGTTTACTTACCCTCAGTCGCTCCCCGTGCGAGCCACCAAATGCCGCAGTCTGGCTGGGCACAATTCAGGAGCCACTTGTCAAAAGAAACTAACTTTATTTTTAGAACCACACAAGATAAACAAAACAGCTCCTCAGGAAAAAACCCTCAGAGCCCAACTGCCACCACCGGCTTCCCACAAGCCACACACCCCAACAACCTCTTCCTCCCACAATCCTCCTGCTCTTGAGGCCGATTGGCTGGGTCGCATGGGTGGAGCCAAAAAAGTCCCCCAATGAGCAGCTCCGTGGTCTGAAAGGGCAGGGAAACAGCCCAATGAGCATCACCGCAGAGGAGCCAATCAGCTAGATGTTGCTGGGGCCGCTGTGAGCCAATCATCAGCTGGCAGTCTGAAAGTTTGCTGGGGCCCCTTCGGCTGTGGCTCTCAACATCTGGTCTCTCTGCAATCTGTTTCAACCTTTAACAACATTGCAGCCTGAATTCTCAGCATCACTGAATGTCAGCAGCTCCCTGGACTTTCTCATATCCCAGCTGCCATCAGCAGAGAGCTGTGATGAGGTCCAACAAGTCCTCTTGATTCATGTATCTGACCCTATACCAAACAACTAGCAGTGGGGACATGGTCACATAGTACAGACCTGGCCACTGAGCATGGAGGGCACCCTGTGTAGCAAGGACAATTTCCAGGGTGGAAGGAAGTATAATATTTCATTGCTAAGTGAGTGTTTTTCAATCCATTCCCCAAAGACAGTTACATAACCTTAGTATGTCAGTCATGCTAAATCCATGTGTTAAAGCACATAGAAACATAGCCAAGCCCTTCTCCTTATGCTGTCACTCTCTCTCAGTCCCTTTGGCTGTCCTTATCTTTGCTGACTTCTGACACCTCAGCTCCTCTCATCTCTCCCACCCATAACAGGGTCTACTCACATCCTGCTCTCTGTGTTCACTCCCTCTTACTGTAGCATGGAGCATGGGGTTGAGGTCTTTGTTTCATGAATTTGAAGAATAAAATCCACAGATATAAGGGTGGGAGCAAAGTAACAGGATTTATTAGAGTAAGAGAAAGAAAGCAGAGCTCCTAAAGAGGGAAGAGTTCAAAGAAAGGGATATCAAAGAGTGGCTATTGTCCAGAGGTTTATATAGATCTATAGGTTTAAGGAAGTCAGCCCCCTGCCCAACCCTGGGTAAGGCACTCAGAGTCCACAAGTTATTCATTCAACCTTTAGTCCAATCAAAATATCAATCAAGCATTTTTACTTCTTTGAAGAGGCATGGAACTCAGTCACATAACTCCTGATTTTAAAATAGCCTTTTTGGGGCTGAGGATGTGGCTCAAGTGGTAGCGTGCTCGCCTGGCATGCGTGCGGCCCAGGTTCGATCCTCAGCACCACATACAAACAAAGATGTTGTGTCCGCCGATAACTAAAAAATAAAATACTAAAAATTCTCTCTCTCTCTCTCTCCTCTCTCACTCTCTCTTTATAAAAATAAATATAAATAAATAAATCACTTTATTAAAAAAAATAGCCTTTTTGTAGGTTTCTTAGCAAATATCTGCAAGTGCTGTTTACTTTACTGTCCAAGAAGTTACCCAGGGGCCTGTCTCTCTATACTCCCAGCCTTATCTCTTCCTTCTGACATCATTATCATTTCACCTCTAATTGCTCTCTTTTTTATTATGCCCAAAGGGAGAAACTTCAAGTCTCCTGGCAAAGGGAAATCATGAAGATTTGAATCTGCATGCACTTCAGTTTCACACATAAGAAGCTTGTGGGGGAAGAAAGAGCTCTTTCCAAGGCCTGTGAAGAGGAAAATGTGAGAGGACGGGGCATGTGTGTTGCAGACTCCTCACATGGGTCTTGATCTCTTCCTGGGCGAAGCCAGACTATTCTCTGGTACTCTAAGATGTGTGAGCCTGTGTGTATATGAGCTCATATGTGAGCCAGTATGACATACCAATTACACACTACTGACAACCAGTGAAGCAGCTGAGGGCAGGTGGTAACTGTCCCAGTCCTTTCTGACTCACTCCTGATACTAGCCTGGACCCAAGATTTCTGCATTTGCTTGTAATTGAATTTGGTTTTCTGTATTGGCCTTTCTTACTACTCCCTAAGATTTTATCTCTTATGTAAGCTGGGCATGGTGGGTCATGCCTGTAATCCCAGCAACTCAGGAAGCTGAGTCAGGAGGAAGGAAAATTCAAGGCCAACCTGAGCAATTTCACTAGACTTGGTCTCAGAAGTAGAAAAAAAGGAGAAAGAAGAGGAGGAGAAGGAGAAGAAAAAAGGTCTGAGGATGTAGCTAAATGATAGAGGCCTGCTGGGTTCAATGCAAAAAAAAAAAAAAAAAAAAATCTTGCCACTTGTCAAGGAAATGCCAAATAAATGTGCTAACCACTTAAATAGTCATTGAAGGTGTAGAACAGGAAAAATGTTCACTTAACTCTTATGTACCTCTGGCCACTTTGATCAGGATCTCCTTGAGTTATAGCTTTCACACTAAACCCCAAATCAAGCCTGCTTGGCAAGCTCTCCAGCCAAGCTCACAAAGGCAACACTGATGGGTTCAACAGTAGACATCTCTACTATATGTGGGGAGGGAGCTACTCTTTCTGGTCCTTTCTAGGTAAAAGGAATAAAAAAGGAAGAGAAGCAGGTGCTCTGCCAAAGGGGAAGAGAGGCTTAGCTCTAAATACAGCCCTGTCCTACACCATCAGCTCCCCAGGGACTGCTCAGTATTCAGGAACCAGGAAACAGGGAAAAGCAAAACATGCCAATCCCTAAGTCTTGGCATAGGGGCTTGGGCACAGAGGAGGAAGCACCAGACACATTGCAGGAAGAAGGGCATAGTACAGAGGGCAAGAGGGACAGTACCTAGAACTGATCTGATGAAGAAGACAGCAGGGCCAGTGGTGAGGCAGGAGCAGCTACTCTGGGCTCTTTTTAGAAGACAGAACTCAGAAAAGGCCAAAGTTGCAATGACAATGGACATTCTTCTTTCCTTTTCTTCCCATGGTTGTTGTGATTCACTTCTTGATTGACACAGCCTAGGACTTCTTACATACATTTCTCTCATTTGCTTATTCATTATTGTTTTCTACTCTTGTCTGAACAAGAATAAATAGAATTTCTTATTTCTTAGCCATTTGTTTATTGCAGAATCGAAACCCAGAAATAGAAAACATGAAATTGGCAAAGTGATATGGCTTCCTAGTAATCGATGTGCAAAACCAGCTTGCTTGTTTTCCTCTAACACATGTTATGTTCTCACCCCTTAATGCCCCAAGCGGTTTCATTCCTTTGTGCCTTGCTTGTGGTAATCTCTTTACCTAGGAAACTCTTTTACCTCATCCACTTGGCAAACTTGTCATTCATCTTTCAAGACATAGAGGAAGTGTCACCTCTCCCAGAATAGCAACACCTACCTCTCTCTCTGATGGATTGTATATCATTTGGTCCTCATAGTGACTATGTTAACCAAAAAGAGTACTTATTTTTCTATACATACAGTTATTTCTGCCTAATTCCTCCTCTACACTGTGTACAAATAAAAAAGTGTGTGATGAAAGGGGGTCATCTTGTATATCTTGTTTGTATTCCTCAGTGTCTATCACTAGCTAATAATCCCTAGCACAGTGCAAGTTCTCAAAATAAACACAGATTGAAACAAACAAACCAAAGAATGCAATTAACACAGAAAGCATGGGTGCAATTTCATTCTACACTTTGGTCCCTTCAATGCCAGAGCCAGAACTCTATAATCCAGGACTCTAAAATCCAGAAGCATGTGATGGAGCCAGATCTTAGATATCTTTAGTATTTGTTCCCCATCTTCAGTATTTGTTCCATCCCTCAGAATGGAATACACACACACACACACACACACACACACACACACACACACACACATATATATATATATACACATCTTCAGAATGAGGATGCTTAAAACAGTACTTTTTCCCAACTTTATATGTCAAATATAAATCCAAGACATCTCCCTGCTTCATCTCTAGCCTCTTTCTTCAAGAATAGCTTCTTTGATAATCATAGCAATAGTGTGTGGCAAACAGGAAAACGAACTGCACATTTAATTGTCCAAATCACCTGACTACATACGTCTCTTTACTTGTTAATGAAAATGTGGTGCTTAATCCTGTTCAGCAGACTTAAAAGTGCTATGCCTGGGGCTTTGTACAAAGTAGGCACTAAAAAATTTGATGCTCTAACCATATGTAACCAGGGAAAATTAGGCAGGTAGAGAGGAGATGAAGTCTCCTCTGTGTCAAATGCCATCTTGATGTAGCAGGAGCTCCAACAAAAGGATTAACTCAGGAACACTCAGATCTTTGCCATATATTTCTCAGTCATACAAAATCTATAAAATTTAATTCATGGCTGCTAGTTTAGAGAACTATGTTACAATAATCAAGTTCTTTTAATTTTAAGCAACTGAAACCCTCTTCAAAATAGCTTAGGCCAAAAAGACAAAATGACTTTAAAAAGTTTAGGCTAAAGAAAAACTTGTGTAAGCTCATGGAGATAAATCAAGATTAAGGGGAATAAGACACTTAGATCTTGCTCTCCTCATTCTCAATTATTGGTTCATTCTCTTTTCCTGCAAATACTACTACCCCTTCTGTGTGTGGGGGGGGACCAAAAAAAATGGGAGCTGCTTCCCCATCTATGCTGGTGAAGATTCTAGGAAAAACTCCATTTGGTATACCTGAATTCAAAGGAGTGGTCTCAATTATCAGAAATCTGGAGGAAGAATGGGCATCATCATTGGAAAAATCTTGGTAAGCCATGTGATTTTCCCAGATTGTACTGTTCATGTTAATAACCTCAAATGTTTTTAAAATTTATTTTTATTATAAAATAAAACTTATTGTTTAAAATAGGATAAATTGGGACTGGGGTTGTGGCTCAGCGGTAGAGCGCTCACCTAGCATGTTGCGAGGCCCTGGGTTTGATCCTCAGCACCACATATAAATAAATAAATTAAATAAAGATATTGTGTCCAACCACTACTAAAAAATAAATATTTAAGGGGCTGTGATTGTGGCTCAGTGGTAGAGCGCTCGCCTAGCACGGGCAAGACCCAGGTTCGATCCTCAGCACCACATAAAAATAAAGGCATTGTGTTGTGTCCATCTACACCTAAAAAATAAATATTAAGGGCTGGGGATGTGGCTCAAGCGGTAGCGCGTTCACCTGGCATGCGTGCGGCCTGGGTTCGATCCTCGTCACCACATACAAACAAAGATGTTGTGTCTGCCGATAACTAAAAAATAAATATTTAAAAAAAATTCTCTCTCTCTCTCTCCCTTTCTCGCTCTCTCTTTAAAATAAATAAATAAATATTTTTAAAAAAATAAATATTTTTAAAAAATAAAATAGGATAAGTTTAAAATGAAAAAGGAGAGGGAAATTTTTCATAATCACAGTTTTCTTTTTTTTTATTTATTTTTTAGTTATAGTTGACACAATACCTTTATTATTATTTATTTTTATGTGGCACTGAGGATTGAACCTAGGGCCTTGCACACGCTAGGCAAGCACTCTACCGCCGAGCCACAACCCCAGCCCCATAATTGAAGTTTTCAATTAATGATCATTTTAGTCTCATGCTCTTTTGTTTAATGTTTTATATATATATATATATATATATATATATATATATATATATGCACAATTTTTTTTTTTTAAAGAGAGAGTGGGAGAGAGAGAGTGGGGGAGGGAGAAAGAGAGAGAGAGAGAATTTTTTAATATTTATTTTTTAGTTCTCGGCGGACACAACATCTTTGTTTGTATGTGGTGCTGAGGATCGAACCCGGGCCGCACGCATGCCAGGCGAGCGCGCTACTGCTTGAGCCACATCCCCAGCCCCATATATGCACAATTTTGCTTGCTGATTTTTTTTCCACTTTATTATATAATACATGCATTTCCCCAAGCTATAAAACACCTTTAAACACTGCTTTAAATAGCTGTATAGTATACTCTGAAAACTTTTTTTTTTTAAGAGAGAGAGGAGAGAATTTTTAAATATTTATTTTTCAGTTTTCGGTGGACACAACATCTTTATTATATTTTTATGTGGTGCTGAGGATCGAACCCAGCACCCTGCGCATGTCAGGCGAGGGTGTTACCGCTTGAGCCACATCCCCAGCCCTGAAAACTTTTTTTAAAAAACTTTTTACCCACCTCATTTGCAAGGAATGGAAAGTGTTCCTTCCACTTGTCTGTCCTCAGGCCCCTTTAACACTTTGAATTCATGGAATTCACTTCTAACTTCAGAAGAGAGTCCATCATTTGGGAATTCCCCACCTCCATTTTCTACATTCCCCAAATTTGTCTCATCCATGCTCATTCCTTTTCTGCTGTAGGAACAGAACATTTGTTCTGAATTAAGCTAGTGCGCTTCAGTGCAGCACTCTGGGGTCTGACTCCTGAGAGTGTAGCTATGTAATCTGGGAAATTCATTTTACTTCTCTGAATATTACGTATAAAATGCAGATTTTGTCATGGAGTTGTATGTGTATGTGGTGTGTTACTGGGTATTAAACAATTCTACCACTGAGCTTCATCCTCAGCCTTTTATTTCATTTATTTATTTATAGACAGGGTCTCATTAAATTGCTGAGGCTAGCTTGAAACTTGTCATCCTCCTGCCTTAGCCTCTGGAGTTGCAGGAATTACATGAGTACACTGCCACTGATGTCATGGGGTTCTTATGAGGATTAAATGTTTTTGTGTTTTGTAAAACACTTAGCCCACAGTAAGTTTATAATAAAGTTCATCAAAAACAAAACTCAAAATTCCTTTCTAGCTAGAACTCTCTTCCCTTTAACCATATTAAAAATGATTTATCTTGCTGTCTCTACTTCATATCCTGTTCACATCCCAACCCACTGCTAACTGGCTTTTGTTCCCCCTCTACCAGCACTTCTTATCAAAATCTCTTAATGAACTCTAGGTGCTTTCTCAGAACTTTAAGTCATTTAATCTTATCGGTAAACTGATTTCTTCTTTTAAGTTCTCTATTGGTATCTATGACATAAGATTTCTCCCGACTTTCCTCATTCTTACATTGTTCCTTCTTACTATCCTTTGCTAACTGCCCTGTCCTTTAATTGGTTTTGTCCTCAACTTTCAAGTGTCTGGAAAACACAGTTCTTCAAATGAGATCCGAGTAGGAATTTTGGTTCTGCTCTGAGTACCTATTCCTAAATTGTTTAACTCCCTCAAGCTTCCATATTCTCACCTTCACAAAGGTGACTCTCCTACTGAGTAATCATCCTTAAATACAGATGATGTACATTATTTCCCATTGGCATAAATCAGTATTCTGGGGCTGGTAATCCACTTCATATCATAAGAATGTCAGAACTCAAAAACAAATGTATATTCTTCAAAATATTTATTAACCATACAAAATTAAACAATATGAATTATGATATAAATGTTCCTTTGAGGTATTCTTCTTCAAGGGCTGGACTGGCCGAGGTTTCTTAGACTCTTAGTTTAATGAAGTTGGGACAGAACATGCCATCTTTTCCTGGTAAATCTTCCTAGAGCATACATAGATTTTTTCCTTACTCCAGAGACCTTTGAACTGCATTGAAAATTAGGGACATCTGCCACAAAGAAAAAAAAAAAAAATTCAATGATGTTCAGATGAGTACCTCTCAGTTTGTGAAAACTAAATGTTAGAAGAGGGACAGTTTCAATGATGTCTTTACTCTTCCATTTTTTAAAAAACTATCTACTTCGCTGAGCTTCTGAGAAATTTCTAACAACATAACCAGGTTTACAGAAGTTAACTTCTAGATCCACTCACTCTGTATTGTCAATCAGTTTCAGTGATGATTTTTAGTTACACAAATGCCTTCAAAAATATTGAATAAGGGAGTTTCCTCCAAATTCCTAGTTCCAGGCTTCACTTATGATTTTCACAATATCCAAAACACTTCCAAAACTTTTTTGATCCATCATCTTTGTTGATTGCTTTAATTGACCTTCAAAAAGTTCATAAATAAAAATGCCTTAAGGATGCAAAACATTTTATCTGTTGGCTAAAGTCAAGAGAGATGCTTTGTGGAGATGTACTGGGGAGGAAGAAAAACTACACTAGTCTGCTACTTAGAATTAGGAGATAGCCTGAAACCTTACCCAAACCCAGCTGTTATATGAAATTTTTGAAATGTTATTGTTTGACATCTGGTGGAGTGAAAACCAAGTGAAATTCAAAGCTTGAGAATTGGCTCTTCAAAAGTTCATTAATTAAAGGGGTATTGCTCTTGGAGTCTTGGCAAGGCAAATTTTTATTTGTAGTCAAATTCTAATGTGAGGGCTGGGGATGTGGCTCAAGCGGTAGCACGCTCGCCTGGCATGCGTGCGGCCCGGGTTCGATCCTCAGCACCACATACAAAGATGTTATATCTGCCAAAAGACTAAAAAAAAAAAGATAAATTAAAATTCTCTCTCTCTGGCTCTCTTAAAAAAAAAATTCTAATGTGATTCCTCTTACCCAACTGCTTTTAATTTTTCTTCTTTATTAAACTGTTTTCCAAAAAGAATATAATTATACCAATGGTAAATACTGTAAACAGTAACAGACCTTTGCATTTTAATTAAATTTTTGGGAAAATTCTTCGATGCATCATTATTAGCACTAGTGCTTCCCAGCAGATATTATGCTAAGTTCTTATTCTTTGTAATAAAAATTAAACTATTTCAAGTGCAGTGTTTCCATCTAATGAAATCTCTATCCTCTTTTTGCTACAGTGGCTTTGAAACCAGTCTGAACTTCATTTCCTGGATCCATTCTTCAATCTACCACTACTATCTTCCCAAGACATGTGTAGAAATTTGAACCATCATTTTAACCTTGCCCAATCCCTCCAATAGAGTACTTAACACACTTTATTGTCATTATATATATTTACATGAGTCTCCTCTACTTTATCTTGAGTCCCTAGTAAGCAAAGACTATTTCTTACTGGTTTTTGGTCTACCACAATACATAAAAGGCACTCAAAAGTGACCATGAGTCCAACTTTCACATCAGGTTTCAGATGGCTTAAGAACTCCCCCTTGAGCACCAAATACCAGATTATTTTCTCCTTAACCTAATTAAACAGTATGTTAAAAAACAAAACTACTACAAATCTTGATAAAAAACACCTGAATTTTTCTTTGAAGCTAGTACACTAGAAAAATGTACCTTAATGACTTAGAATGATCACAATGAACACAAATTATTTTTTATAGCTGTCTTCCTTAGCTAATGAAAATTGAAACATTTACTTGCTCCAGTCCATGAGGTCTTTTAGGTTCTTTGATTAATACTCATCAGATTTGGTGGGGCGGCAGGGGGAGGGGGTACTAGGGATTGAACCCAAGGCACTTTACCACTGAGCTACATCCCCAGCCCACCGGCCCCTTCTTTAATATTTTTAAGTTATAGGTGGACACAATATCTCTATTCTATTTTTATGTGGTGCTGAGGATGGAATCCAGTGCCTCATACATGGTAAGCGAACGCTTTATCTTTGAGCCACAGCTTCCCGGACCCCCAGCCTTTGATATACCGTTTCCTTAAGTTGCTGAGGCTGTCTTCAAATTTGCAATCCTCAGGTATCAATCTTCCAAGATTACAAGTGTACACTGCTGTGCCCAGCACCCATTAGTTTTTATCTGTCTACCAATTTCTATCACCTCTTCCTCTTAAGTTTTACTTTTTAAGATGCTAAGAAGGTAAAATAATCAAGCTTGTTAGAAATATTTATAGCAGAAATAGAGCCTAATCAAGAGCCTGATCGATAATAGACTATGATCAAAGCATAATGATCTTGCAACATCACTCTTGCTCTGTCAGAAAAAATGTCACATTAGAACAAGCACTATCATTTCAATTTGCACTCAGTTTGGAATCTAGGGTAGCAGGGTCACAAGTTCAAGACCAATCTGGGCAATTTAGCAGACTACCTCAAAATAAAATGAGCTGGTGGTGTAGTTCAGTGGTAAGCACTTGCCTAACATGTGTGAGATCCTGGGTTCAATCTGAAGTACCACACACACACACACACACACACTCACACAAACTTTCCCACTTTAAAGCTCTCTTCTGTGACTCAGTATAAATTAGAAAAAGTCATGAATCTTATTTTATTCACTTGAATTAACCTTAGGCTATTTTAAATTACATTATACCATATTTCTAGCAAGTCAGATGCATAATATGTAATGCAATACAAAAATATTACGTGAATATTTTTAATGACTTAAAGTTGATGGGTGAACTTTCAGGGAATCACAAAATATAACTGGACTAAAGCCTATCATTAAACTGGTAGTAAGTTTTGTATTTCATCAAAAATATGCACTCTGCTATAGTACTTTATATACATTACACTCTACATTTTGTAATGTAGTGATAATGGAGATAAAATAAGAGAAAACAGGCACCACAAAGATATCGACAATTAAGGTAAGCTCAGAGTGACTTTTAATATGCCAATCAATGTTAATAAAACACAAGTCAAACAGACAAGTGCAAACATGTTTTAGAACAAAGTTAATGAGAAAACAAACAAGAGACAATTTTTTTGGTAATATCCATTAGCCAGTGTTAATAATTAAGTGGCTAATCACAGATCAAATATATTTTGTGAAAAACTTGGTATAGTCAGAAGTCATTCTGGCATTTCAAACAGCTATGTACAGTATTACCAAGATCAGTTTTATATACACAAATATTGAAGAGAAACCAGGCAAAACATTTAAAAACAGACTAACCATACAATCAAGTACAAAACTTGGGAGAAGGAAGGAGACATTTTAAAAAAGTTGTCAGGGAAGGACATTATCCGAAAAAATTACAAAACCAGTAATAATTATACTACATTAATACAGCATTCCAAAGGGGAAGAGGTGCATTTTTTTCAATGCACTAGCTTCAAAGTTCAAAGAGAAAAAAAAGGCAAATAGCTGCTTTTCATCAAGAGCAGCTATATATTTCACATAATTGTTTCAAAAGAAAGCCTATTAACAATGATGATTGTTTAATGCTACAATTTTACAGCAAAGACAAAACTAAAATAGCAGCAAATTCACAAGGCAATACTTCCATGGAATTATCATTCCATGGTTCATGCAATGCCTACAAAGTGCTCCCAGTTGGATATATAAGTATAATTCACAATTAAAAAAAAAAAAAAGAAAGAAAGAAAGAAAAGAAAAAAAAGAAATGTAAGATTGACACACAGGTACATTGGAGAGGCTGAGTAGTACTGAGTATCTTAATATTTCTCTTTTCAAAGGGAAGTATGTTTGCAATAAAGCCCTTGAGTCCTTTCTACAGGTCACTACAGGGAAAGATACCTTTTATTACAATGCAACAGAAAACTGTAAGCAGCACACCACCACAGTGGTTAACCCTGCAAAGGATGGTGTAACATCCAACAGTGACTGACTGACATCCTACAGAAGACAAACTGATAAGACTATACACAAAAGCCTGATATGGCAAAGGTCAAAATACAGCTTTCAACTGTAATTCACAAATAAAAGTCCTAAAAAGTATTTCAGTAAAACTACTGACACCAATAGAGAAAATAATTGCAAAGTGGATTCTAGCAGTGATTTCAACCTAGCTTCCTCTTGTCACAGTTTTTTGCGGGGAGGTGGGAAATGAGCAGTTCAGTATATAGTAAGGCTGACAGAGCGGTTCATTTTCTTTCCAATAAGTCGAGAGGTTCTATTACTCTGGGTGGTGGACCTAGTGGCCATCCGGTCAGTGAAGAGTGCTCTTTCCTCAGCTGCAGCTTTTGCCAGCTGGGCTTTCTTGAGTTCTCTAAGAACATAAAAATAGAAAACAGAACTTTTTATCTATTAATCCTAGGAAGAGATTCTAAGAGGCCAAACACAAACTGTACTATCAACTGGGAGCTATTCATACACCATTATTCCAAGATGTACTTTTTTTTCTAAACTTTTGTTTTTTTTCACTCTAAGATCTACTTTTAAAGAGAGAAAAAATACAACATGAAACTTTAGCTTCTATTCAACTTAAATGTACAAAATTATTTTTATTTTGTGCTTTTGGCATCAAAATACCATATATACTTTAATATAAAGACATGAGTAATAATAAATAGTAATAACTTTAGGTCTTAAAAAATAATTTCAGCCAGACATGGTGGCACCTACCTGTAATTTATATGACTTGGGAGGCTGAGGCAGGAAGATCCCAAGTTCAAGGTCAGCCTCAGCAACTTAGCAAGACTCTGTCTCAAAAAATAAAAGGGCTGAGGACTAACTCAGTGGTAAAGTGTCCCTGTGTTTAATTTCCAGCACTAAAAAAATTCAAATAAAACTCTAACTTAAATTATGAACCTACTTTGCATAACAGATGAAAGGAGAACCTTATCTGTATAAACTGATGGTTATCAAACTAAAGATATGTAAACATTTTAATATTTAAATGTAAAATTTTAGAATTTAAAAATTTTAAGATTTAATACAAAACTTTAAAAAAGTCACTTTTCTTATGTTATACTCAAAATGGGAGTAATAAATCAAAAGAACTAGAAATGTGACATGTGGTTACTAACACTTTCCAATATTTCCCTCTTTTTTTATATATATGTGTGTGGTTTTTTTTTAGTTGTAGATGGACACATACCTTTGTTTTTGTTTGTTTATTTTTATGTGGTGCTGAGGATCGAGCCCAGTGCCTCACACTTGTGAGGCAAGCACTCTACTGCTGAGCTATAACCCCAGACCCCATTTCTCTCTTTTGATGATTTTTTAAAATATTTATTTCCTAGTTGTAGATACAATATGTTTATTTTATCTGTATATGGTGCTGAGGATCAAACCCAGGGCCTCACATGTGCTAAGCGAGCGCTCTACCCTAAGCTACAACCCCAGCCCCTGATATCTTAATCTTTACAACTATCTTTCTAAAACTGTCAAGCCATTTAGGCCAAATATATATAATCATCTCTGCCAACTTAATCAATATTAATTTCATCCTTTTGTAAAATAAGCACAACAGAATGTTTTAAGGAAGACAATTTTTGATGAGTCTGGGGAAAAAACTGGTAAGGGCTCACTTAGCTTTTACTATTATTTAGAGGTTAACAACTATTGTCACTTGCAAAAATTCCAGGCTTAACATTTTTAAGTTTCATAAATTTCAAAGTTTATTAAGAACACAATATTTCAAATACTCATTTAAGGCAGAAGTCTCCAAACTTTCATTTGCAACAACATATCAAACTAATATTATTTCTTTTGTTGAGCCTAAGTGATCTTTCATTAAAAATTTCTTTTTTTTTGTTCCAGGGACTGAACTCAGGAGCACTCAACCACTAAACCACATCCCAGCCCTATTTTTGTATTTTATTTAGAGACATGGTCTTACTGAGTTGCTTAGTGCCTTGTTTTTGCTGAGGCTGGCTTTGAACTCGTGATCCTTCTTCCTCAGTCTCTTAAGCCATTGGGATTACAGGCATACACCACTGTGCTTGGCTCTCATTAAAACTCTTGAGAATTAATGAGAATGAAAAAGTAAAAAAAAAAACTTCTCACTTACTTCTGCAAAAGTGAATTTTTGAACTTTTCAGCATTCAATTCTATTCGTAATTGTTCAGCACTCTTTCTAGATGCAGACAATAATACTGAATGCTTTACCAGTGCCATTGCTGAAGGTCTTCTCTCTGGATCTGGATGAATCATAACCTTAGAAAGAAAAGTAAAATTAAAGATATTCAACTTAACAAAGTATTCAACAGTGTTGATAAAATGGTTCATATATAAAATGCTTACTTTTAACAACTCTGTAAATTCCTGGGAAAGCACTTGGGGAATTCGAGGTAATCTACCCTGTCTGATTTCATGCCACTGGTCTCCATTTCTGGGAAGAGGTTCAGCACCAGCAGCACACACCACTGTGAGGGCAAGGGCAAAAATATCCGCTTTTGGTAGATGGGTATAGTTCTGTAAAAGTTATGTAAAAATGGTCAAAAGAGTACACTTCAATGATTATTTAAGTGAAAAATCAGACTAAATTAAAATGTTAATGCCACGTTTAAATTACAAAGTAACATGCACTTTCCAGAAGGGAAAATTTAAATATATATATAAAACCAAATGCATTCTTAACTTTATAACAAGCTCCTTAAATTCTCAGAAAAAACTCACTCTCTAGGGATTCCTATGTAAACACAATACGTGTACATGAACATACCAACAAGTTATAAATACATACATGAGCAATAAAGCAGACAAATACATATATAAAAGATTAATAAGATCATAATTATACTTTCTGTTGTTAATCTATTTTAAATATTTGTCAGACTTCTTCTGAAATTATGTGGCAAACTGATTTTGAAACCACAGATTTTTAAATACTGACAGATCTTAACATTTTGATCTCCAAAAAGGCTTTACCATTTTAAAGTTCACCAGTAGCGTATGAGAACATCTCTAACTTCAATGTCACAATAAATCTTTGCCTTCAATGACTTTTACTAGATTAAATATTCCCACCTAATGGTTTAGACTTTCTGTTCCACTAGTTATAAAAATTCATATTTTTCCAACAACTGATAGGTATTACAAAGCAACAATATTAATAAAGTACAAAGCAAAAGTATTAATAAAGTATTAATAAATTATCAAAAGACAAAAATTACCTCCTGTAAAACTTCATTTGCAAGAAAACGACTATCACCTTCTTCAACTTGTGGACTAGAGATTCTTGTTACATGCCCAAGATCACCTAGAAGTATTGAAAAATCACAGTAGGAATTAAAACCAAGGGCTGGGGATATAGCCCAGTGGTAGATCACTTGCTTAACATGTGCAAGGCCCCCTGGGTTCAATTTCTGGCATGCATACATCCATACACACACACACTCAGAATTAAAAACCAAAACAAACAGCATTTGTCTTAATTTTAACATAACAATCTAGTTATCTTTCTTACCTATTTTAAACATAACTTTGTTGGATATCCAGTCATCTTCATCTCCATCTTCAGAGGCAGCATTTGGGATTGCAGTTCGAGATATGAAAATATTACCTGTTAAATAGTTAATTATTTAAGCCTCACTAACAAAAGTATAATTATAGTTTATAAGCAAAGTCAAATATCAAAATCATCCAAAAGGCTTTTAAAAATCCAGTTCTCATGTTCTACCCCAAAACCAATGAGAACAAAAACTTCAAGGGAGGATGACAAAGCTATATTTTCTGGGAAAATACTTCCTAGCTCGACAACGATCCCTGAACACTTAGAAAACCCTGCATTAGAATCAAATACATATTAATCTCTAGCAGTTTATTAACTTAAAAACAATACAAAACATAGTAATTTGTGATGCTGCCAAAGCACAAATTTTAATTTAGTGCTTACAAGGCTGGCATGAATAAGACATTTAGCCAGCAAGTTTGGCTTACCATACAGAATCTACTGACCAATATTGCTTTGTGGTTCACTATTTGCTACTGTACAGACATTAGCTTTTCCTTCAAATTCAAGTAAACTCATGATTAACTTAAGTTTTAGTGGCAGATTTCATTTTATTATTACTGATAAAATTCTGAATTTATAAATGTTATACTCACTGGACTCCTCTGTCCAATTTCTATTTATTTTTAGACAACTTATGGTAGGATTTGTAAATTTGCTGATTTAAAAACTTCATATCTCTTAATAATTTCATACTTTGTACCTTGCAACACAAGGGTCTATGATGTTTATCTTACAGTTCATACAAGCTATAAGGGAGTATAGCTAGTGGACCTTACTAATTCAGATTCACAACCACTACCAATGTATTTTTCCTTTTGAAAATAAAAATTTTATTTAGAGAGATGTTCAATTTCAAATAAAAAATTACATCAGAAATAAGATGTATAGAGACTAAGGATATAGCTCAGTTGGTTGAGTGCTTGCCTCACATGCTAAAGGCCCTAGATTTAATCCCCAGCACCACAAAAAAAAAAAAAAAAAAAGTATAAAGTGACTTAAATTCTCATGAATTGACATACATTCCCATAGATAAAAAGATGGAAAAAGGGCTGGGGAAATAGCTCAGTTGGTAGAGTGTCTGCCTTGTATGCATAAAGCCCTGCGTTCAATCCCCAGTACTGTTAAAATCAAAAACAACAACAACAACAACAAAAAAAAACCTATAAAATTCAACTTAAAAACACTTGGACTAAAATGTTCAGTTTGACTCCTATCAACCTTTAGCTACAAATTAATTTACAGGAAATATAGGGGAGAAAGGAACAAGTTAAATGATACAAGGAAGCAACTAATCAAATTCAGAAGAAAAGGTATCTTGCAAGACAATCCTGTATCATTTTTAAAAAGTAGAAAAAAAGCAGCCAAGTGTGGTGGCACATGCCTGTAACCTCAGAGACTCTGGAGACCAAGGTAGGAGGATCACAAGTTGGAAGTCAGCCTCAGAAACTTGTGAGGCTCTGTCTCAAAATAAAAAATAATTGGAGGAAAAACAAAAAGGAGGGGATGATTTGGTGGTAAAGCACCCCTAGGTTCAATCCCCAGTACCAAATACATAAGTAAGTAAATAAGAGAGTAGCAGCAGAATGAAATGCTAAAGAGAAAAATGGATATAACCAGATGTAATGCATGGTGCTGAGAGATACTACTTTAAACAAATCAACTGCTGAGACTTGGATAAATAAAGGGGCTGGGATTGTGGCTCAGTGAGCACATGTGAGGCACTGGGTTTGATCTTCAGCACCACATAAAAAAATAAAGGTATTGTGTCCATTACAACTAAAAAGAATTTAAAAAAAAGACATGGGTCAATTAGAGAAAATTTAAATATGGCCTGGCCTAGCAGAGGAGTAGGGTGTTAAGTCTTTTGCTTTTGTTTTTGCAGTACTGAGGCTGAACCCAGGGACATACTTAAGGCCAGTAAGTGCTCTATCACTGATCCTATAAAAGACAGCAGAAAGGTTTTTTAATGAGTAGTATGTAAATTTGTTGGGTAACAAGGAAAGAGATGAATAAGAATCATAAAACAGTACTTTTAACAAAGATACTTTAAGATAATAATGAAAAACCATGTGGTTTCATATTACAATGAAACGATTTATTCTCTATATCCCCAAAGAATGCAAGTCAGAGGATTTATAATACTTACTAGGTTTTATATCCATGTGAACCAAAGACATTGAATGAATATATTTCAAGCCCCGGCCAACTTGCAAAAGGAGATCCTTCAACTCTACTTCTGTAAAGTAACTCATGATTCTGTAGTTTTCACTTATAGCATCAGCTAAACTTCCACCTAACGAAAACAGCAAAATTAATATTTTCTTCTTTCATAGTCTTCTTTCATTCCTCTTTACTCTCAACAAAGAATGATATTTTCTAGGACCTCGCCCTTCAACCTGTTACAAAATAAAATTTTTATTTTTTCTTTTAATAGGTAAATAGACTCATATGGATAGAAAATACAATTTAAACCTTCTTTCCAGCAACCTGAATGGTTCACTTTCCCAGAGTAAACCAATGTTGTCAGTTTCTTAGGTATTCAACAAATTTTAACAAATGATATTATATGTTCATTATCTTGAAGAAAATTCTGTTAATATAAAAAGACTATCCTTTTCTTTCTTGTGTCCCCACAGAATTCCATTGAATGGTAATGCACTAACCAAACCTCTAATTGATGGACATTTAAAAATCTTTTATATACTGTGACCTACCTAATGAATATCTTTATTCATAGGTCACTTCACACATATGTAGTATGTCCTGGCACCAAAACTGCTGGATCAAGATTGTAAGTATTTGTAATATACGCAAAACACACACGAATTCATTCTCTCTCCACAGAAGACCATGCCAAATTTATATGCCCATTATCAATGTATGAGTAACTCTTGCCCTAACCCTAACAAGTCCATAAATTTTAGAGGTAAACACCAGTATCCGAGTATGGTTTACATTTATACCTCTTTTATGAATGAGAATATAAACCTGCTTTTATAGAATAGGTTAAACCAATCAATTAATTTGTTTACACTTTTAAAAACTTTTTACATTTATACTTTGTCTCAAAATCAATGAGGAACTGTTAAAACAAACCTGGGCTGGGCTACAGCTCAGTGTTAGAGCACTTGCCTAGCATGCTTGCAAAAGGAGATCCTTCAACTCTACTTCTGTAAAGTAACTCATGATTCTGTAGTTTTCACTTATAGCATCAGCTAAACTTCCACCTAACAAAAACAGCAAAATTAATATTTTCTTCTTTCATAGTCTTCTTTCATTCCTTTTCACTCTCAACAAAGAATGATATTTTCTAGGACCTTGCCCTTCAACCTGCTTACAAAATCAAAACTTTTATTTTTTGCGTTTGATCCTCAGCACCACAAAACAACAAATATATTTAAAACTTAAAATCACGCAGGGTAATAAAATCAGAAAGGTCAATAGTGCATTAGTCAGGAAAGGAGGTTCTACAATTTAAGACTAAACCAAAATGTCAAATATATTTTATATTTTTTGGGGGAGGGGAGTAACCAGGATTTGGAACCAGGTGCACTTAAGCGCTGAGCCACATCTCCAGCCCTTCTTATTTTTTATTTGATAGGGTCTAACTAAGTTGTTGAGGACCTTGTTAATTGCTGGGGCTGGCTTTAAATTTGTGATTATTCGGCCTCAGCCTCCCTAGCTGCTGGGATTACAGGTGTGTACTATAGTGTCTTCCAGGTGTCAAATGTATTTTTAAATTAAAAATTGGGGTTGGGGGATATATCACATCAACGTGAAAAAATAAATTAAAAGGAGATGGCATCAAGCAAATATGTTACAGAAAAGACAATATGGTTGTTATAAATTAAACTCAGCAACTGAAAAATTAGGGTTAAGAAAAAAAATAGTCCAAGATCATAAGAAACAGCTACATAAATTTTGATGTTATGAATAGAAACATTTCTAGAGCTGTGTGAAACAAATTAGCAGCAATGCTATATAATGAACAAAGTTCTTTCAAGGGCAGAGAACTAAACGAGTAAAGACTGGAAAATGAACTTGCTTTGTTCATTATTTTTAAATATGGAGAACCTAAATCTGTACCACTTAATTATTAACAAGCTATGAGATTGCTGATATTGCTTATTTAAAGAAAAAATGAAAATGAACAAAAATAAATTTTTGCTTTCTCAAGGGTTACCTAAACCCCAAATTCTCTAATAGTCACAGAAGATGTACAGAAATAGAAATAATACATCATATATAAAAATGTGGGTGTATAGGGGCTGGGGTTGTGGCTCAGTGGTAAAGCACTTGCCTGGCACGTGTAAGGCACTGGGTTCAATCCTCATCACCACATAAATACATAAAATAAAGGTATTGTGTTCATCTATAACTAAAAATATATATAAAGAAATACGAGTGCATAATAGAATCCTATGTATCAGCATTCAAATCAGGATTTTGGTACAGATTTAATAAAATAAAAGAAGGAAACCAGCTGGTCCTTAAAGAACTTCATGAAGGTAAAAACAATTCAAGGAGGTCCAAAGTTTATCCTATACATGTCTGCTTTGTTTCAATTTGCAAGAGGGAGACAGACCAGCTAAAGAATTAAAACAGCAGGGATGGGTTTGTAGCTCAGTGGTACAGTGCTTGCCAAGCAGGCATAGGGCACTGGGTTTGATCCTCTGCACCACATAAAAATAAATAAATAAATAAATAAATAAATAAATAAAGGTATTGTGTCCATCAACAAATAAAAAATTTAAAAAGCAAAAAATAGCAGATGGTGGTAGTAAAGCAGAATTTCAGTACACCTTGAAGAAATGAAAAACATTAATGGAGAGTCATTGTCCTTTCATGACCAACAACAGTACTACAAACAGAAAATAAAATGGAAAAGCAAGGATGGATGCAGTGAGATCCCACAGGAAAAAAAATCTCTTTGCTATGATTTGAGTGTGTCCCCCAAAGTTCATGTGTTGGACACGTAATCCCCAATGCAAAAAGAAATGGGAGTGGGGATGGGGGGGTATCTGATAAGAAGTGACTACATCACAGGGACTCAATCCTCAAAAATAGATTGTTATTATCAATAGATTTATTTAAAAAAAAAAGGGGGGGGGTTCAGCTCTTAAAAAATGCTGTTGACAAGCTCTTAGATTACCCAGCCTTCAGAACCATGAACCAGATAAATTTCTGTTTATTATAAAATTATCCAAGGCTGGGGACATAGCCCAGTTGGTAGAGTGCTTGCCTCAAAATGTATAAGGCCCTAGGTTCAATTCTCAGCACCACAAAAATATAAAGCAGAAGGATCACAAGTTTAAGGCCAGCCTGTTTCCAAATAAAATAAAAGGGCTGGGGATTAGCTCAGCAGTAGTGCTTAGCATATGTTAGGCCCTAGGTTCAATGTCCAGTACTGCAAAATACATAAATGATAAATAACCCAAACACAACTATTCTTTTAAGTCAATCTTTTTATATATATGTGTATTTTTTTAGTTGTAGGTAGACACAAACACCTTTTATTTTTATGTGGTTCTGATGATGGAACCCAGTGCCTCATGTGTGTAAAGTGAGCACTCTACCACTAAGTCCCAGCCCCAGCCCCAACTAAGACAGTCTTAACAACTATATGCCCTATGCACTTATGCTAGGTTCTAGGATACCAGAATATACAAGGGAAGATCGCTATTTTCTCAAATGGATTGGTGTAATTTTAATAACAAGGATATGCATAGTATACAAAGTTCTATTGAGGTCTCTACAAGGTGCTTTAGAAGGGAGGTTTTCAATCTACTTGCACTTAAAATACACAGAAGGCCTCTAATCTTTTCAGTTTATAAGACAGGCTGGGGAGTGCTTGCCTTGTACATGTGAGGCCTTGGTTTAATACTCATTACACCAAAAAGAAACAGAGACAAGAGTCAGAGAGAAAGAAGGAGAAAAACTTGAGATAATAATATTCCCTCCTTGGTGCTCATTTTCTCAAGTATATAAGTGTATGAGAAAACCATTACATTACTCACCATTACAATATTCATTTTGAATAAGCATATGATCATCTTCTGCCCAGGCAGAGAAATATCGAACCACATGAGGATGCTGTCCAAGCACTGCATGAGCATATACCTCTCTCAAAGCATTCTGCCTAGGAGAAATTTGAGATCAATAGAATGGTAAATGATTTTTTACTCAAGACTAACCTGAGTTAATTTCTCTGAAACTTTACTTTTCAAACTTTATGCTGAAATGAAATATGCTGAGTGTGGGGGCAGGGTTAAGACTCATGAGATTTCCAAAAGGCTTCCTTCCATTAAAGACTTTCAGAAAGATCAAAGTTTGCTGGCCTTAGGACTCAGGAAAGATTACATGCTATTCTACTGTAAATTCATGGATGTTAACTAGAAATAATAAATTTAAGTTAGACTCTAAAATAAAAAAACAATGGCACAAAATTAAAAGGGCCTGATTAATCATTATGATTTCTCAAAAATTAAACAAGTTAAATTCAACGTTTGATCATCTAAAACCTTAATGTTTGTAATGCCATAGGAAATGAAAAAAAAAAAAAGATAGGAATGTGTAATACATACTCATCAACAGAGCCGGCCAATGGTTTTTTTGATCGCTTAATAGCATAAACGCATCCATCTAGCCTCTTCACACACTTAAACACAGAACCAAACTCTCCAGAGCCAATTTTTTCCAGCTCATGAAACTCTGTCGTATACCGTGACTTCATATTGCTTTCAGTAATTGTAATTCTCTGGAATAAAAAGGTTATCCATGTACATAATACAAAGAAATGAAAATGAGTTTTTGCTATGATGACAGGACTATGTGTGAACTTTTAAAAAATTATTCTAGGTTATGTTTTCATGCTTACTTAACATGTATATATTAAATTTCAGAAATAAATATTTACTTTAGCGGGTCTTGTTTCATCTTCAAGCTCATAATCACTGCCTTCTATATCTTCACAGGAACTGAAAAAATAGCATATATTTTTTCATCAACACATCTAATAGATACATCAACTTGAGATCTAAAATTGACTATGGTACATATACAGGAATAGAGAACCACCACGGAGTTTCACAGAGCTGGAATCAATTCCTCTAATTTTGTAATCACAAGATTCAGTTCAGATAATAAAAAGGTCCCCGCTGAGATACGCTCACTAACTAGATGTCAACATTACCACACATATCAAAATTAAAGTCTTTTTAAAGCTGGGAATGTTGGTTCACACCAGTATTTCTAGCAACTATGGAGACTAAGATGGAAGGATAGCAATTTGAGGCCAGCCTGGGCAACTTGGTGAGACCTTGTTTCAAAATAAAAAAAGACTGGGGATGTAGCCCAGTGGTTAAGTGTTTAATCCCTGATACCAAGAAAAAAAAAAGAAAAAAGAAAATAAAGCCTTTTTAATAAGGCTTTACTGCCTGCCTCATTTGACACCAGCTTTCCTACAATTTATATTTTTTTTATTCCTTCCTTTTTCACAACACTCCTTTCCTAAGTGTTAATAAGAAAACATTTCAGAGCACAATTAACCATCTATGCCATTCAGTAGAAGCTAAACTTTGTTAAGTACACCAAACCAATTCTGGGTATATGGGAAAGCCAAACTATTGATAAATGACTCACTCATTCCAATACGCTCTCTTTCTTCTACGACACTGTCCTGAGGAATGAAGCAAAACTGAATCCGGAGTAAAAGGATTAATATTCACTTGAGGAGTCTGTCGTGTGTCAAATTCTCTCTTTCCTGATTTTTCTGTGTCCATGAATAGAGAACCACCGCGGAGTTTCACAGAGCTGGAATCAATTCCTCTAGCTTTGGAAAGCAAACTCTAGAGAAGGAAAAATAAAAATTCTTAGGACCCAACCCCTCCAGACAGTCTTCTCAATCTAAACTTTACAGGCCTTTTAAGTGGCTGAAGGTAGAGATCAAAGTACCCCACCAGAACTGGGGATGTATCTTAGTAGTTAAGTGCTTGAGTAACATGCTGGAAGCCCTGGTTTCATCCCTAGCACCGCAGGGAAAAAAAAATGAAGCAACATACAAGCTTTTAATACCAGCGGTTCGGGAGGCTGAGAGGCTTTGAAAATTCCAAGTTCAAAGCCAACCTCAGAAATTTAGCGAGGCCCTGAACAATTTAGCGAGAACCTGTATCAAACGGGCTGGAGATTAACTCTAACTCGTGAAAAACAAAACAAACAAACGAACAACAACAACAACGAAACAGAGGCTAATTTAAGAGTCTGAGATTAGATATTATCTATCTTTCCGAAAAAGGGAGCAAAGTAAAATCGGTCTCAAATCCTAAAAGGAATATTTATGCTAACTAAAACTAAATTAATTTCAGTGTCTTAAAAGTTAACAAACCCCAGTCATCTGAAAATAGAAAGCAGTCAGTCTCATAAAAGCTCCCCTCCCCCATCTAAATAGTGCTTTGAAAGACACTCCCGCGGGACTCCTCCCCTCACTTGCCGTAGGCAAATCCGCTAATAAAACTAATTCTCAAAAGTACATATATTTCTGGTGTTTAGGATGAACGGACAACAAAGTGAACCCGGACTCACTTGAGATACGTTTCGCACACAAATGTGCAGCTTGTCTTAATTTCAGTGTCTGTCCTTAAATCTGGGTGACTTTGGAGTATAAGAAATGGTAATCGGCATACTCCACCAACAGGTGCAGAGACCCTGCTTAAGATATCAACAGCAGAGTCCCTAATCATCACCCAAAAGGCAACCAAACTCCGGCACCGCTATCCCACGGACAAAACAAACGCTTACCCGATACTACGTCCTGAACGAAGCTTAAAAGCTACCCGGCATTATTCTGAGTCTAGGACTGTAAATGCGGGGAAGGCCGGGCTTTACTCGCCAGTGGAAGTCCTCACTTTTTCCCCATAACGCCACTAGACACGAAAAGGATAAGAGCGGGGAGTTTTTTTGTTTTTGTTTTTTTTTTTTTAACCAAACACCTTCTGCCCGAGGGGCCCAAATTACAGGCCTCGTCGTCGCGTTTAAAAGGCACCATATGGCTCGGGAGTGTCAGGGGGCCGGTCCTGCACCCCTCGATATCTGTGCCACACTCGGGGCTGAGGTGCTCGGGGCGGCCCCGACTCCGGGGGCGTCAAATCGTCGGCCACCTGCACGGCGCCGACCAGCCCCTTTGTAAAATGAAGAAGTGCAGACGAGGCCCATTGTTCAGTTACATAATCTTAACGGACAACTCCTGGGCAGGGCCAAAGAGAGGGGCTGCCAACTCTGGGTGGCGGCGCCGGGCAGCGAGCGGGGCGCGGCCGGGCGGTTATGTAACCGAACCCCGACAGCGGCGCGCTCGGCTGGGCGCCGCGGCCTGTTTAAAGGCCCGGCCGCCCGGCGCCCGGCCCTCCCGCCCGCCCGCTCACCTTGGGCGTGTGCGGCGTGTCGAAGAGCCGCAGCTTGCGGAAGGTCTTGTGCGGCGGGGTGCCCGGGTGGTCGGGCAGCGGCGAGCAGGGGCCCTCGCCGGACTGGCGCGCCCCACAACCCCGCGGAGACGCATCCCCCAGGCCGCCGCAGCGCACAGGCGAGAAAGAGCTGCCTAAGAAGTAGGCGGCCGCTGGCGACTTGACCGGCGACGAGGAGCCGAAGCCCTCCTCCTCCCACGAATCGCCCTCAGCCCCGCCGCCCGCCGCGTCCGCGCTCGGGCAGGTGTCCTGCAGCAGCATGTCCTCCTCCAGTTCCCCGGGGCTGCCGGGGACCGGGCCGGGCGAGCGGCGGCGCTCTGGCCCAGGCTCCGTGGGGCTTCGCGCGGGCGGCAGCGGCGAGTCCGGCTCCTGAAAGGCCGAGTCCTCTCCAGTGCTGTGGCCACTGCCCTCCTCCTCCTCTTCTTCTTCCTCCTCCTCACAGTCGCTGCAGGGCGAGAAGATCAGCTTCTGCCGCAAAGTGCAGGCGGCCCCCGCACGGCGGGGCGGCGGCGGCTGCTGCCGGCTAAGGAAGCTCATTGCGGGCCTGGGGCCGGGGCGGAGGACTGGAGAGCCGCTGACCGCAGAGTCCAGGACTCGGCCGGCCCAGGGGGCGGGTCCGCCACGTGCGACTGGGCGCGCCTAGCTGCGGCGGCGGCGAGCCTGCGCGGCGGCGACGGCGACTCCGAAGCGCTCTGGGCTGCGGGAGGCGGCTGCAGTGGCGGCGCGGACTGTCCAGCGGAAGCTGGGCGGCCGGGGCACCGAGGCTGGGGTCTCCGCAGGTCCAGCCACAAGTTCGGGCTCCGCGGCTTCCCGCGACCGTTAACCACGTGAGAGCCCGGCCCACCAATCCCCGCCCCGCTCTGGGTTTGAAAAAAAAAGGAGGGCGCGACGTAGCCCGCGGGGGAGGAACCAGCTACGCGATTTTGGCGCGAAACTGCTGGCTCCGCCTCCCGGTCGGCGCGCTGCCAGGCCACGGGCCTATGAGCGAGCCCGAGGCGGCCTTCAGGGAGGGGCGAAGAGAGCCAGGTACGCCTTGCGGGACGGCCTTCAGGGCCGCCCGGAGGGCCGCTCCGGGGTCTGAAACTCTGCGGGCGGCGTGGGGGCCTCCTTGGTCCCTGCGGGCCGGCAGTAGCCGGAGCCGCCTGCAGCCAGGCGTCCCTTTGGCGCTAGCCACTGGGGCGCTGTGGGCGTGGCGGTGTGCAGTCACGTTTCGGACTCGAGGTCGGGCCTCCGGACCTTCCTGAATTCTGTGAACTGGTGTGCCTAGGAGGGACACCGAGGTCAACCAGAGGACTCACACGCGAGTTCCCGACGCGAAGACACTGGCTGTAGGCGCGTCCTCTGAGCCTCAGTTTGCTCAGGTGGTGGCTATTGGGGGCGGGTGCGACCTGCTGAGGTGAGCTCTCCAGGCCTGTGGCCCCGTATGCAGCCGAGCCAAGGCTTGTCCCGGTAAACAGAAGCAGCACCCCGGCGGCGCTACCCCAAACTGGTGCCCCCCAAGCGACCACGGTGTTTGTCAGCCTGCACGTGGGCCTGTGTTGGCAAAACGGGTTGGCCAGGCAGCTAAGGTCTAACTAGAGAAAACAATTCCCATCTTACCCTGTCGAACCGTACCTTATTGCACACACAAAATTTCTTTCCCAGTTTTTCTGTTGTAAATAACCCCGCGACTAATATCCTTCTTTCTCCGTGGTATTATTATTATTTAGGAAACATTGCTGGAGTGGGAATTACTGGGTCAAAGGATTTAAGCTGCCAAATTTGCCCTCCAGGAAAACAATTTGTATTCTCACTACCAGTAGATTACAGCAAGCTTTTTGTGAATTTTGGATGTCAGCGGATATTTAATGCTTGTTCAGGAGGGTTTGGTTTCGGTTGTGTGGGTTTTTCTCTTTGTTTTAGTTTTGGTTTAGTACTGGGAATTGAACCTGGAAGCACTTTACCATTGAGCTACAATTATTTTTATTTTGAGACAAGATCTCCCTAAATTGCTGAGACTGCTTTGGAACTTGGTGATCCTCCTGCCTCAGCCTTCCTAGTCGCTGAGATTATGGGCGTGCATCACTACCAGTGATGAATTTGTTTTTGATTCACAATATTGGACAGTAATCTTGGATTAATGGCCACTTATATTTATTTATTTTTTTATCATAGCATTTTATGGGAGTTAATACTTTGTGATTTAAGTTGTTCTAACACTTCAAAAGCTAACATCAAGCTGCATTTTTAAAACTGGTCTTAGTACTTAGCACATCGCTTGTTGAATTGTCTTGAGATCACAACTGATGACAATAAAGGGTCTACAGCTATTTCCACAAACATTTGCTAGCTAATGTAAGTATGCCTTTTTTGTATGCTAACCCAAACTTAATTCTAAACTTATAGACGATCAGAACTCTGTACACTTCAAGGAGAGGCATTCTCTGATCCAGATTGGTCAAAGCCAAGGATTGTTTTCTAGCACCCTCTAATACCTCCCCCTCTGTCCCTTCTGATAACAGAATTATTTGGTGTAGATAGTGACATTTTCTATGAAATGTAAATAAAAATAACCTTAGAAAACTGCTCCTTTTATGGATCTAAAGCATGGATTTGTATAAAAATGTGCTTTGTAGGTAAATGGGAACTTTAAAGCCCCTTAGGCCTCTTCTCATTAGACTGTTACTCCTGAGCCCCTCCTCTATAAGAATTTTATATCCCTTGTTACTAACTTCTCATATCCCCTTCTTTGTCCCACTTTGGTCTTTAACAATTCCCTGTTTTATTTCCTTAACAGGTTTATGTCTACCTCCAAGTAGGTTGTTTGTCACTATGCTGGAAAAATAAGGTCCCTGAGGGCAAGGACCTTCCCTAAGTTGTTTATTGTAGTGTTCTGATATGGGTTAGGTACTATTTTATCACTGATAAAAGAACCCTTAGTTAAAATGTTAATTGGTTAGCTTCCTAAATTGGCAAGTTTACATTTAAATTTGCCTATTCTAAGAGTTTTCTAAAAAAATTTTTTAGTTGTTTTTGGACCTTTATATATGTGGTGCCAGAATCCAACCCAGTGCCTTTCCTTACACATGCTAGGCAAGAGCTCAACCAGTGGGTCACAATCCCAGTTCCTATTTTAAGATTGAATAGAGGATTACTACTTCATTCAATGAAAGTGTATAAAGGTTAGCAGACATCACACTATATCGTTTTTTTCTATGGCCTCCCCACCCCCAAATCATAAAGATTTAAATGATACAAAACTTTCCCATTTATCCCTTCAATTTCCAGCCCAGTTCCCCTTCTTGGAGGTAAACATTCTGAACAGTGTTTGCTTTGTTTTGTTTTTGTCAACTCCTACATTGCCATCTGTCTGCTTCCCTAAACTGGAAGTTCTCAAACTGGGGCAATATGGGAAGGGAAATTCTCAGTGCACAGTCCCAGAACTTTGAATGCTTGGCATCCTCACCCATAGTGGGTGAGGTAAGTTCCCAGTAAATATGTAGAATGAGGGGGGAGGGCGGGGGGGGGGGGAAGGCTGGTATTATTTTTTATTCATTCTTTTTAGTTATACATGACAATAGAATGCATTTTGACATATTATACATACATGGAGTATAACTTCCCATTCTTGTGGTTGTACATAATGTGGAGTTACACTGGTTGTGAATTAAAAAATGAACATAGGAAAGTTATGTCTGATTCATTCTACTGTCTTTCCTATTCCCATCCTCTCTCCCTTCATCCCCATATGTGTGTGTGTGTGTATGTTTATATTTTAGTTGTAGATGGACACAGTGTCTTTATTTATTTTTATGTGGTGCTGAGGATCAAACCCAGGGCCTCCCACATGCAAGGCAAGTGCTCTACCACTGAGCCACAACCCCAGTCCCCTTTATTCCCTTTTGTCCAATCCAATAAACTTCTGTTCTTTCCTCCTGCACTTAACATGTTTTAACATTGGTATATCAGAGATAACATTCATCCTTTGGTTTTTAAAAGCCAGTATTTTTTAAAAATTGAAAACAAGACTCAATGCTAGAGACTAAGGTGTAACTCCATGGTGAGTGCTTGCCCAGAATTCTGGAGGCACTGTGTTGATCCCTACTCTTGGGTGGGGATGGAACCAAAGGTGGCACACTCCAGTACTCAGTGATAGAGCCACTTCCTAAAGCTTTTCTGCATGATTTACTCTTGCCCACACCTGCATGGACTGTAGAACTCTCTTAACTTATGTGTCTTTCCTCACACCCAGAGCTGGAATCAAGTTTTGTCTTTTGAACTCCATCCACCAACCAGGATTGTGCTTTGGACCCCAGGACAGTGCTTCATAAATGTTTCTGGAATAACTGAAAGAAGATCTAGTAATCCTTAAAAAAAAAGTGTCATAATGAATGAGAAATCAGGCCCTACCTCCTCAGCTGAGCACATGGCACAGTATTATGGTTTAATTACAGCAACATCCTAACTGAAATTTTAAATGACTATTCTGATTTTTAAAATTTCATGCTCATTGAGTACAGCACACACTGTACCCAAGAGAAGAGTTACACCCATTTGCACCAGGGCATATCTAAGTCAAATTTCTAGTTTCCTTCCCTACCCAATGTTGTTTCCAGCTGTAATGTTGCTAGGCAATTTTTGCAGAATCCACATGCTTGTGGTAGTGTTGTAATAACTGAGTCACAATTTTGCCTCTAGCTTTGGAGAGAACAAACTTAACCTGTTTATCCTGATTAGATCCATGACTTAGCAAGTAAAAGGCTTTAATGCCACTATTAGCCCACTGACTTTCCTTGGCAGAAAAATAAGCAAAATTCATGCCCTGAAGATTTGTAATTGAGATTTCTAAATCATCCTAAGCACTTTAAATATATATAGCACAGGAATATGTTTGCTTACTAATATAAACTTTGTTCTTTGAATGAAATCCTTCAGAACTAAGAACTAAAATTTTTTCCAGTGATGTAGAGTCTCTAGGAATGTTTCATAAAATTAATGGGGGCTTTACCCAAAGCTGAATCTTTTCTAGTTTATGCTTTTGATTCTAGAGAAATAATCAGTTCATCTCAAAAGAGCCTACTTGATATATTTATAATTAAAAAGCCACATTGGTCAAAATCTCACATTTTCACTTGAAAAGCAAATAATACAAAAAAAAAATGTTCAACTGTCTTTCTTCATCTTCCTTATCTTTACCTTTCCCCTTCTGCTTGTTCTTTCAACAAACCTCAGCTTTAACTGCTACCAACTGCCGGTTGACCTCAGGAATCCAGGTCACAGGCTAGAATGTGGCAACTCCTAGCACTGCTCCTGTTTGACTTCTCAGGTATAGATTAGATTTCTCTATTTTGTCACTTGCCTTAATATCCTCTGATGGATGAGGTTGTTTGACCATTTTACTAAATGTTCATCAGCTTACACTGAAAGTACAAACTAATCAAAGTCAAATTCTTCCCTAGATGTTCAATGTAAAATTAGTATTATTCCTTACAAATAGTTAAGTATATGCTAGAAATATGCTTTTAATTATAGCAGTGTTGTTTGAGAATAATTTACATTTGTAAATTATTACAATTTACATGACTTTACTGTCAGTAAATACAACATGTGACTCCTTATATCCCCCCCAAAATTTACTTAATATGAATAGACAGTTTTGCACACCCAGCTAGGATAATCAAATCAGAACAGAAATGATACCAATGTAAAGGTGACCAATTGATAGTTTAATGAAATAAACATTTCTTGTAATGTCTGAATCTTCAGGGACTACTAATATACTATTTCCTAATATTTATATAAGGTAGATTAAGGGCAGATTTAATTATATCTGTTAGGTATGGATTATATATATATATATATATATATATATATATATATATATATATATATATGTATATGTATATATATTCATTCCAATTTTTTTTTTAATTAGGGTTTGAACCTAGGGGTGTGTTACCACAGAACTACCTCTCTAGCCCTTTTTATTATTTTTTATTTTGAGATAGGGTCTCACCAAGCTTCTGAGAACCTGATTCAATTTTTTTTTTCTTTGCAGAGACTGGCCTCTAACATACATCCTCCTGCCTCAGCCTCTGAAATCACTGGGATTATAGGTCTATGCCTCAGCCTCTGAAATCACTGGGATTATAGGTCTATGCCACCAAGCCTGGCTCACTTATATGGTTTCTATATTAAAATTTGAGGATCTGGGGGCTCTGGTTGTAGCTCAGTAATGAGTGCTTGCCTAGTGCATGCAAGACCCTGGGTTCAATTCCCAGAACTACAAAAAAGAAAAGTTTGAAGATTCTCATTCAGTTTTTGCTTGGGGGTCTTAAGCTAGGAGAGACCATGCTAGGGTATTTTAAAATTGTGTCTGTACCCGTAGAAAACCTTGGCTATAAACATCCTTATTAGTGAATAATCAGGCTCCTCCTGATTATTTCAGCAGCTCTCAGCCTCATGCAGGCTCCTGGTCTTGAAAGGCTTGATAGTCTGCTACAGTCAGGCAATGGATGATACTAACTGTAAGACCTTTCTCAAGAGAAAATACCACTGACCACATCATTCCTAGATAAGAGAGGAGTTTAAAACCAACATATTTTAAAATTATGCCTCTCTGAAGCAGCTATTATGCACAATATTTGCTATTTAATGACTCTTTTGGGATGGAATCAAGTATATTCAGAGAAATCCAATATTTCCCCTTTTTCCCTTTCCAGAGGCAAAGGGCTACTTTCCTCTGTACTTTAATGAGTTTAAATAACTGAAAAGATCACTTCTCAGAAATGTCATAAACGGGGAATCATGAGTGTCCAACGGAATTGCAACCACTCAAAAAAATTCAGATAATTGATTAATTGACTCTCCCCTGGATTTGTGACATACACAGGAAATGACCTAGATGGTGGCAATGTTGTGTGATTATTTAAATCAGCTTTGTTGAGATGATTCTTGCTAGTGAGTCAAGGGGCTCTTTCTCAGTAGGGGAAGGAAGGGAGAAAAGACAGACATCCCATGCTGGTCTTTTGTTAACAAGAGCAAGTATGTTTGGAGTATTGCTATGTTTTGATGACTAAGTGGTGAGTCAGTCTTAAAAGTTCTGTAAAAGGCTTTGTTCTGCTCAGACAGGATTGAGAGATGAGCTCATCTAGTGACTAGCTGGTTAGAGAGCATCCATTTGTGTGACATGTTCAGTCACTTGGTAGTGTAAATGTGTACACTGAAGAAAACACAGGTTCCTAAGTGCAAAAATTAACTCTACTTGACAGTCATCTGTTGAGTGTCTGCCATGTTCAGGTACCAACCTTAGCCTATCAACTGCATATTCCCTTAATGCTGGTCAGTGTGTGTGTGTATATATATATATACATATATGTATATGTGTATATATATATGTATACATATATATATATATATATATATATATATATATATATATATATAATGTTCTTAGTGCTACAAAGAGTGGGGATGCTTTGGAGAGGAGAACATTTATGATGTTTATCAACTATGTGATAAATACTGCATCAGCGGCTGTACATATTCATCCTTTTTTTGGTGGGGGAGAGGGAGGTGGATGGGGAGGCAGTGTACTGGGGAGTAAACTCAGAGGTTCTTTACCACTGAGCTACATCTCTAGCCCTATTTATTTATTTAATTTAAAGACAGAGTCTTCCTAAGTTGCTATGGGCTTTGTTAAATTGCTGAGGCTGGTGTTGACTTGAGATCCTCCTGTTTCAGTTTCCAGGGTTGTTGGGATTACAGGCACCATGGCACCCAGTGAACTCTCTGAGAAGATTTTTTTTGTTTTTTCAGGTACTGGGATTGAACTTAGGGGTGCTTTACCCCTGAACTATATTCCCCAGGCCTTTTTATTTTATTTTATTTTTTTTGAGACAGGGTCTCCCTAGTTGCTTAGGGCCTTGATAAATTGCTGAGGCTGGCTGAACTTGCGATATACAATCATAGAACTGGCATTACTGAGACTGTATTACTGTTGGTTTAGGACCTGGTTCCTCTTACCCCAGCAAAAATGGAGTAAGATGAAGGGGAAGAATTAATTAGAGACTTGATGTAAGCAGAATCATTGGACCTTGCTGGTGGACCTGACTAATTAGGCAGTGTGATGGCTAAAGTCCCTACATGAAGGCACACTCTTGATGAAGTAGATCCAGAGGGAGCCAGACTTGCATGACTTTTTTGCCCCATCATAAAACCCAAATGTATTTTAAATTCTCAGATCAAGAAGAGAGAATGCAAAGATTGATATTATCCTGTGTTCTGCAGATTATGCATTATTATCTACTATTGGGATAGATATGAATGGTACCTTTTTTAAAATATTTATTTTGGTTGTAGATGTACACAATATCTATATCTTATTTATTTATTTTTATGTAGTGCTGAGGATTGAACCCTGTGCCTCACACATGCCAGGCAAGCACTCTGCCACTGAGCTACAACTCCAGTACCCCCCTTTTTTGAACCCAGAGGTGCTTAAACACGTAGCCACATCTCCACCCATTTTTATATTTTATTTTGAGAAAGGGTCTTGCTAAGTTACTTGTGCTAAATTGCTGAAGCTGGCTTTGAACTCACAGTCCTCTTGCCTCAGCCTCCCACATCACTGGGATTACAGGCACCACTGAGCCCTGCTGAATTGGTACCATTTTTAAAAGATTGTTTTGGTGATTTCTGTCACAATTTAAATATTCACACTCTTTGGTCCAGTAACACTACTGAAACATTTGTACAGATTTACAAAAATATGTAAAAGAATGTTTACTGTTATATGATTAGTTCACCAAGTAAATACTTAGATATCCCTTTGGACCTGGCACCTTCTGGGCACTAGGAACACAGCAGGGATGCATAGGAGTCCTTACCTTTTATTTTCCCTTTCTTTTTTTTTTTTTTTTCCTGATACTTAGCCTTTTTAAATTTTTTAAAATCTTGAGACAGCGTCTCAATAAATTGCCAAAGTTTATCTTGAATTTCTGTCTTCCTGCCTTACCCTCCTGAGTAGCTGGGATTATAGGATTAGCTATGGAAGTTCCCTAACATGCCTGCAAGAATCTTTACTTTCTTTTTGCTTTCTTTGTTTTTCTTTTGGTACTGGGGATTAAACCCAGAGGCACTTTACTTCTCAGCTATATCCCCAACCTTTATTATTTTTTTTATTTCTAGACAAGGTCTTGCTAAATTGCTGAGGCTGGCCTTGAACTTTCAATTTTCCTTTCTCACCATTCTGGTATCATAGGCATGTGCCACTGAGGCCAGTCAAGAATTTTAACTTTCATAACATTTTCAAGGCAACCAGTATATTACAAACAATACATAAGTAAACAAATGCACAAAAAGATCACATTATGGTAAGTGTTGTTTAAAAAAAAAAAAGTAGAATGAGGGATTAAGAAGTGGTGAGATGGAGGAATGCTAATCTGAGGAGGTAGCACTTAAGTAGAATCCTGAATGAAGAAATCAGCCAAATGGAAATCTGTGGTTATAATACAAAATTGCAAGCCACTCAAATGTCCATGACATACTAAGTAACTACATTTTGCAAAGTAATGAATCAGAGCTACATGTACAAAATGAAAAGATGTCCATAACATAATCAGAAAAGTTGCAAAAGTATATGATGATTACATTAAAATACAAAAACAAGAAAATCAACCTGAAGCATACATTTACCACAGAAAAATGTGAAGAAATACACAAAGTTGTCAAAAGCTCTGACTTGTAATGGATTGAATGAGACAAAAATAAGTCAAAGTGCCTGAGTGCTTATCAAAGAGAGAGCCAGGAACAAATCCTAGTTCTCTCTAAAACTGGATAAGGCAGACAAAATTATAGCAAGTTCTGAAGATTTGACATGATTGGAGTGCTCCTTTCTTTCAGCTTCCTTATGCCTGAGACCTTCCCTTTCCTCACTTCTCCACAAGTCTTCCCTCCCCCTCCACCCCCAGCTTTATTCTTGGGGAAAGAACCCTGCACTTTTTTTTCTCTTAATTTGTTTACTTTATCTGACCTGGCCTTCCAAGTCAGTCTCAGACAAGCAGCTTTGTGTTCTGGCTGCTATCTGTGAAGAGCTGCTGATAAGGAAGAGCTTCCTGGCCCCTGCTGGTTCATAATAGCCTTCCTTCCAAGGAAGTGCAGCTAGAATGTTAGAATTGTGAGCAATATTCCTACTCAGTGTTAACAGGATCACCTGCCTTCCATTTAAGGAGTTTGAAGCAGCCAGGCTTTGTTTTCTGCCCATCCCTACTCTCACCTTTCACCATCCACTCTGATAACTTCCAGGGCCTTTTGGGTTGTGATACTTGCCAGTCAAATCCAAGAAACAATAGAACACAGAAAAATTGTCAGTGTAGAATAAAAACATGTAAAATACAAACAAAGGGTTAGGGATGTAGCTCAGTGGTAAGATACTTGACTAGCATGCATGCTTCAGGCTCAATCCCCAGAGCCACAAATAAATAAATGAAATATTATTTCTGACAATTATTCATTTGATTATTTCTAGGTAGACAATGATATAATCAATAATAATTCTGCTTCCTAGTGTTTCATTTCTTATTGTCTAGTTGCATTAATTAGAACAACATCAAGAACAATATTAAATAATAGGGCTGAGGATATAGCTTAGTTGGTAGAGTGCTTGCCTTGCATTCACAAAGGCCCTGGTGGGTTCGATCTCCAGCACTAAAAATAAATAAATAAACAAACAAACAAATAAATAAATAATAGAGATGGTGAGCATCCTATGGGGATATTAAGAATAACATTAGGGGCTGGGGATGTGGCTCAAGTGGTAGCACGCTCGCCTGGCATGCGTGCGGCCCGGGTTCGATTCTCAGCACCACGTACAAAGATGTTGTGTCCGCCGATAACTAAAAATAAATATTAAAAAAATTCTCTCTCTCTCTCTCTCTCTCTCCTCTCTCACTCTCTCTTTAAAAAAAAAAAAAAAAAGAAGAAGAATAACATTAGTTTTCCAGGCACATTGGCACATATCTGTAATCCCAGAGACTCTGGAGGCTGAAGCAGGAGGATAGCAAGTTTGAGTCCAGCCTCAGCAACTTTTTTTTGTTGTTATTGTTACCAAAGATTGAAGCCAGGAGTGTTTAACCACTAAGCCATATCCCCAGCCTTTTGTTATATTTTATTTAGACACAGGATCTCACTAAGTTGCTTAGGGCCTTGCTAAGTTACTAAAGCTGGCTTCGTTGTTTTTTATTTGTTTTTTCTTTTTAGTTATACATGACAGTAGAATACATTTTGACATATATACAAGGAGTATAACTTCTCATTTTTGTGATTATACATAATGTGGAGTTACACTGGTCGTATTCATATATGAACATAGAAAAGTTATGTCTGATTTCCCCCTAAACCCTCTGGCCAATCTGGTGAACCTTCACTCCCCTCCCCTAGCACTGTGAGTCAGCATCTGCATATCAGAACATTTGGCCTTTGGTTTATTTCACTTAGCATAATAGTCTCCATTCCATCCATTTACCAGCAAATGCCATAATTTCATTTTGTTTTTTAATTTATTTTTTAGTTTTCGGCGGACACAACATCTTTGTATGAGGATCGAACCCGGGCCGCACGCATGCCAGGAGAGTGCGCTACCACTTGAGCCAAATCCCCAGCCCATAATTTCATTTTTTTTTTTATAGCTGAGTAATATTTTATTGTGTATATGTATTACATTTTCTTTATCCATTCATCTGTTGAAGGGTACCTAGGCTGGTTCAATAGCTTAGCTATTGTTAATTGAGCTTCTGTGAACATCGATGTGACTGCTTCACTATAGTATGTTTATTTTTAAGTCCTTTGGGTATAAACTGGGGAGTGGGATAACTGGGTCAAATGGTGGTTCCATTCCAAGTTTTCTGAGTAATCTTCATACTGCTTTCCAGAGTGGTTTGCAGTCCCACCAGCAATGCATGAGTGCGCCTTTTCCCCATATCCTCGCCAGCATTTATTGTTACTTGTATTCTTGATAACTGCCATTCTGACTGGAGTGAGATAAAATCTCTGTAGTTTTTGGTATATATATATTTTTTTTTTTTCCAATGGTCATTTATTTTATTTATTTATATGCAGTGCTGAAAACAAACCCAGAGCCTCACACATGCTAGGCAAGCCACGGTCCCAGCCCCTCAGTGTAGTTTTAATGAATTGCTAGTGATGTTTTGAACATTTTTTCATGTATTTGTTGATCAATAATATTTCTTCTGTGAGGTATCTATTCAGTTGCTTTGCCCATTTTTAATTGGATTATTTGTATTTTTAGTGTTAATGTTTTTTGTATTCTTTATATATCCTGGAGACTTATACTTTATCTAAGGTGCAGGTGGCAAAGATTTTCTCCCATTCTGTAAGCTCTCTCTTTGTGTTCTTCATTGTTTCCTTTGCTGTGAAGAAGCTTTTTAGTTTGATGGCATCCCATTTATTGATTCTTGTGCTTTAGCAGTCTTGTTGAAGAATTCAATTTGTAAGCTGACATGATGGAGATTTGGGCCTACTTTTTCTTCTAGTAGATGTAGGGTCTCTGGTTTAATGTCTAAATCTTTGATCCACTTTGAGTTTTGTACAGGGTGAGAGATAGGGGTCTAATTTCATTTTGTTACATATGCATTTCCAGTTCTCCCAGCACCATTTGTTGAAGAGACTATCTTTTCTCCAATATATGTTTATGATGCCTTGTCTAGTATGAGATAATTGTATTTATGTGTGTTTGTCTCTGTGTCTTCTCTTCTATACCATCGGGCTTCATGTTTTGGGGGGCCAATACCAATTTTTGTTCCTATAGCTCTGTAGTATAATTTAAGGTCTGGTATGGTAATGCCTCCTGCTTCACTTTTCTTACTAAGGATTGCTTTGGCTATTGTGGGCTGAGGCTGGCTTTAAATTTGTGATCCTCCTGCCTCAGCCTCCCAAGCCACTGGGATTACATGCATATGTCACTGTGCCCAGCTGGCCTCAGCAACTTATCAAGACCTTATCTCAAAATTAAAAAGAAATAAAGTGAACTGGGGATGTTGCTCAGTGGTAGGAGTGTCCCTAGATTCAATTCTTAGTCACACACAAAGTACTATTTGTTGATGATATATATATATTAGTGTGCATGTGAACATTCACAGGATTTATATCTGTATTATGTTAAAGAAGTATTATATCCCTTTAATACATAATGTTTTTTTAAAAAATATTTATTTTTTAGTTGTAGTTTGACACAACACCTTTATTTTGTTTACTTATTTTTATGTAGTGCTGAGAATCGAACCTAGCGCCTCGCACATGCTACACAAGTGTGCTACCACTGAGGCACAACCCCAGCCCTAATACATAATTTTTTTTAATATAGTTGTAGACACGTCTGTCTACAACTAAAAAATAGTTATTTATTTATTGTTATGTGGTGCTGAGGATCAAACCCAGTGTCTCACATGTGCCAGGCAAGCGCTCTACCACTGAGCCACAACCCCAGCCCCTAATACATAATATTTTTAAGGAACATATATTAAATTAATTATATCAAAATTTTAATATTTCTCATTATTCTATTTTTTACTCATTTTACTTATTTATGTGGTAAATTGGATTAATGGATTTCCTTATATCATTTTTTCCTTCCTGAAACCAACTGTACTTAGTCAAGTTGCTTCAAAATATACTGAAAAATTATATTCATATATTTTTAAGGTGTTTTGCATCTACATTCATAAATGACGTCCATAATTTTTATGTTGCTCAATGTAAGATTTTGGCTTAAAACACAGAGCCAGCCTGGTGGCCCTTGCCTCTTTCTTTCTCCTTTCTTTTTCCCTTCCTTCCTCCCTCTTTCTCTTTTTCTTTCTTTTTTTTCTGAGACTGGGTCTCCCTTCATTGCCCACATTGGCTTGAACTCCACTACTCAAGTCATCTTCCTGCCTCTACCTCCCTAGTAGCTATGATAACAGGTATGGTCAGCATGACCTTCTTCCTTCATTCTTTTTCTATCCTTGGAACAGCTTTAGTAGTATTAGAATGATTACTTCTCTGAAAAGTTTGAAAAATGATGTTCACCAACCTATCTAGATTTATCGGGTTTTATTATTTGCCTGTTTTTGGTATAGCTTTTAACAGCTTTCATCCATGATGTGTGTGTGTGTGTGTGTGTGTGTGTGTGTGTATGGGGGGGGGATATAACCCAGCACCTTGCACATGCTGGACACACACTCTACCACTAAGCCACATCCCCCTAGACTATGTGAATATTTATCTGTTTAGATTTTGTATTCTTCTAAGTCCCTATTGGTAATTTACATTTCCTTGAGTATTATCTATTTCATTCATATTTTATATTGTATTAGCATAGAATTGAATAAAGCATTCCCTTGTAATTCTCATAATTTCCCCTATACTGATGGCTGTAGCCTTTTCTCATTCCAAATTTGTAATGCTGGGTATGGAATACAGGGTCTTAGGCATGCTAGGCAAAAGTATTTTATTCCTTTATCACTTATTATATTTATGAAAACTTCTTTTTAAAAAATTTGTTAGTAAGTGGTTTGTCAGGTTTTTTGTTTGTTTGTTTGTTCTTTTTGGTGTTGGGGATTAAACCCAGGAGTGCTTTACCATTGAGCTACATTCCCAGCTATTTTATTTTTTATTTTGAGAAAGCATCTGGATAAATTGCCTAGGGACTCACTAAGTTGCTGAGGCTGGCCTTGATTTTGGGATCTTCCTGCCTCAGCCTCTCCAGTTGCTAGCGTTACAGGTATGCTCCACTGTACTGGGCAAAATTTGTTAATTTTTTTGCTTGCTTCCTCCCACTGCAAAGAACCAGATTTTAGATTTACACATCCTCAGCCCTTTTATAAAAAATATATTTTTAGTAGTTGATGGACCTTTATTTATTTTTTATTTATATACATTGCTGAGAATAGAACCCAGTGCCTCACACATGCTAGGCAAACGTTCTTCCACTAAGCCACAACCCCAGCCCCACTTTTTATTTTATTATTATTTTATTTTTAGAGGGATACTGGGAATTAAACTCAGGGGCACTCAGCCACAGAGCCACATCCCCAGCCATATTTTGTATTTTTAAAAAATATTTTTTAGTTGTTGATGGGCCTTTATTTTATTTATTTGTAGATGGTGCTGAGAATCAAACCCAGTGTCTCACACATGCTAAGCAAGCACACTACCACTGAGTCACAACCCCAGCCCCCATATTTTGTATTTTATTTAGAGATAGTGTCTCACTGAGTTGCTTAGCACCTTGCTTTTGCTGAGGCAGGCTTTGAGATTGTGATCCTTCTGCCTCAGCCTTCTGAGCTGCTGGGATTACAGGTGTGGCTACAGCGCCTGGCCCTTTTTATTTTTATTTTCAGACAGGGTTTTACAGAGTGGCACTCGCCTATAATCCCAGCAGCTAGTCTACCATGCGGCCAGCGCAATGGTTTCATTAATGAGGTTCTTGGCATAAAAGTTAGCTAGTGAGATCGAAATAAACACACAGACTCAGTTACCTTTTTCTATGACCAGGTCCGAGACGGCTCCCCTCTCTGGTTCCCTTTTCTAACCGCCCGGCAGGGCAGCAAGGATTACTCAGGGCTAGCAGGAGAGAGAGAGAGAGAGCACGCCAGGGAGTAGCCTTTTATTGGGGAGCAAGAAATTCAGGGGATAATTCCATCCAATGAAGGTTGAAGGGGGGGCCGCACTCCAAGGTCAGGGTCAGTGATTGGGCCTCCGGGGTCAGTGGTCAGTTACACCCCCACACAGACAGGTTCTCTCAACAGGAGAGGGCCGGGAAAGCTCCGACACAGGCAGAGCACCTCAGACCCTGACCGGGAGTCACCCAGTCACGTGTGAGAATGGCTCCCGACATATTCCCCCTTTCTTTTCTTAAAAATGAGGCGGCGGTTCACTCTCTGGAGTTTCTGCATTCTTGTTCTGAAGACTCGCCATCCTACAATCACAGTACAATAGAGAATTAACAGCAAAGAGAGTAATCCAATAATGTACCAGGCCGAGTGTTTGAGAATATTTCCAGGGTTGAATCCATTTAACTTCTTCAATATTTGGTTAGCCAAAGAAGAAGGATCTGAAAAATCAGCTCTATTATTTTGAATGTCTTGGATATGGTGATGAAGTTCCAGAATATCCAAGCTATTATTACTATTTTGCCAAATACCTAACAAATGGTTTTTAACCTTCTCCCAATCCCAGAGAGAAGCATTGTACTTGGCAGCTGTAACACACACATACATATAATTAGCATGGCATTTAAGCCTTTCTTTAAATTTTAAGGCTGAAAGTTCATTACCTATGTCTATAACAGTTGCTTCTAAGGCGTTTAATTTAGTTTCAATCTTTTCATCAATATTTACTTGATTACGCAGAGCCTTGGAAGTATTTTGAGCTAAATTATTAAGAAATTTTGCATGCTGAATATTCTGAGACAATGTCAGAGACGCAGAGACAGTTGAGGCAATAAAAGAGACTAGCGCCAAAACACCAACAATTATAACTCCAATAGCACGTTTAGGTCTTGCCAGCTGGGCATGAATTTGCTGCAAGACTTGTAAACCAGCATCAGCATACCATGGCTCTGAAATATTAGCAGGTAATGAAACGAAAGAGGGCTGATGAAGTATCAGCACTCCTTTTTCTCCATTATACCTAGTAATACAATTGGTTAGGTTACATTTTTTACAAGTAACAATATATCTGTCATCTATCCATTTAACTTTTACATTTCCAATAATTAAAACATAAGGAGATTGGACACAAGCTCGTAAGCCATAGCAAGATCCCTCTTTACAGTTCTTGCCAATAAATCTTGGTAAGGGTTTGTCTGTAAAATGTAAGAATTCTGAGGCAGCAATTAAACGCCAAATATCTTTTTGAACACCACCTTCACCATAAGTCAAAATATTACTAACAAATCCTGCAGGTGTCATAGCAGAATTTCTTCGTAATTGTCTCTTATCAATTTTTGGAGACCAGTCTAATATATACCCACTATCTTTAGACACCTTATGTTGTATAGGAAAGGGATTTATACAATCCATCCATTTAGGAAAGGTGCCAATCTCAATTGTAGAACTATTTGGACAGTGGTGTATCCGTGGAGGTTTTGCAGAAATGACTGGCTTATTATGGGAAAGTCCCATCTTAATTACTGATCTAGTATTAGGTTTTAAATCCCCATAAATAGAATTATTTGTCAGTCTAGGTCTACCAATCGCTGTCTTTTCTTTGAATGATACTTTTAGACAGCCAGAATGTTTATCGTGGGACCAACACAAGGGTAATTGGGCACTATAGCCAGAATAATTAAATCTAGTCACATGATTGGGAGTAATATGAGTATCTGTAAATCCTCCCATCATGAATGAGTCATTAGTAAATACTGGAATAGATTCTCCAGTCCACACAGCTGGGTGTACCAGGGGTGGATCTGGGAAATATGTCCAGTAAGTGTCTACTTGATCCCCCTTTACCTGACAGCCCAGTAGGGCAATTACTGTTGCTACCATCATCATTGGGGTCCTCTTTTCTTCTAGGTCTCGAAGTATTCGGGAAGCCTGGGTTGTTAGCTTCTTTACGTCTTTCCATGAAATCAGCTTTTCGGCTGGGTCAATCTGGTCTTTCTTCATCCTTTTCCGATATCTCCTCCTTCTGGGTAGGGGCTCCTCTGGGTCGATCCTCAGTTGCTTGAATCTGGGTTCTATCTCTTCCATGTCTGATAGCATGTTCAGGCACCCAAATAGGATGAGAAGAATTTTCTGGGAAAATACAAGCATGCCCTCTGCCCCATATAATCACCGGGTCTGGACCCTTCCACTGACCGGTCTGTAAATCTTTCCACAAAACTCTGCCTAAAGGGCCTGTTACTGAGGGAGACATTTGTCTCTCAGCAGCAGTGTGACCTTCTGCGTCACAGTTTAAAAAATTTAGAACAAACAAGGCATGATTAAGGCTATTTTGGGGAGTCATAAGCCTATCCCCCCTTTTTAATTTTTGTAATTGAAGTTTAATAGATAAATGAGCTCGTTCTACAATGGCTTGACCTTGGGGGTTATAAGGAATTTCCGTTTTATGATTAATTTTAAACTCTTGACAAAATTGTTGAAAAGAAGAGCTCACATAAGCTGGAACATTATCTGTTTTAATCTGTATAGGGCATCCTAAAACAGAAAAAGCTGCTAGGCAATGAGAAATTACATTTTGAGTATTTTTCTTAGTACGTGCTGTGGCAAAAATAAATGTAGAATAAGTATCCACTATGACATGTACATAACATTGTTTACCAAATTGAGGAATATGAGTTACATCCATTTGCCATATTTGATTTGGTTTTAATCCACGGGGATTTACCCCTGATGGCAGAGATGGAGTGTGAATAACACACTTAGGGCATTGGCTTACAATCTGACGAGCTTGATCTCTAGTAATATTAAATTTTTTTTAAAATTTTTTTTAATATTTATTTATTGGCGGACACAACATCTTTGTTTGTATGTGGTGCTGAGGATCGAACCCGGGCTGCACGCATGCCAGGCGAGTGCGCTACCGCTTAAGCCACATCCCCAGCCCCTAAATTTTTTACGTAAGTTAGAAGCATTTTGATGATGCAAGGAATGGGAGGCTAGTGCACAGTCATATGAAGACATCTGTTGACAAAAAGCTACTAATCTGTCAATTTTGTTATTATCTGAAACTAAAGGTCCTGGAAGATTAGTATGAGCTCGTATATGTCCTATGAAACATGGATATTTTCGCATTAGCACTGCCTTTTGTAAATTATTAAATAATTTAAATAACTCTTGTGATGAAGTATACCCAATAATTGAAGTTTCAATATTTTTAGTAACTCCGACTGCATATAAGCTGTCAGAATAAATATTAATAGGCTCATTTGCAAAGTAAGTTAAGGCACAAATCAGAGCTTGAATCTCTGCTCTTTGGGCAGAAGTATAAGAAGTTTGTATTACCACTGTATGAACACGACTATAAAATCCTGCTTTACCTGAACTAGATCCATCAGTGAACACTGATAAGGCTTCATCTAAAGGATGGGCACGTACAATCTTTGGAAAAATAAGTGACGTTACTGATGCAAATTGTATAATTTTATCACGAGGATAGTGGCTATCTATCTGGCCAGGAAAATCAGCAAAAGCTATTTTCCATGAGCTAGAAGTTTGAAAAAGCCAATTAATCTGTTGAACAGAAAATGGAATAATTATGATATCAGATTTAGATCCAATTAATTGTAAAATCCTAGTTCTACCTTTAATTATTAATTGAGCTATAGAATCATGAAAAGGAATTAATGTTTTTTGAGGGGAGTGGGATAAATAAATCCACTCAATAACTCCTAATTTTTGTCATATGGCTCCTGTTGGGGTAGGCTCAGTTGGAAATATTAATAAATATATCATTTCCTTAGGATCAACTCTAGTAAGCTGTGCATTTTTAATTGCATTTTTAACTTTCCTTAAAGCTGTTTTAGCCTCTAAAGTTAGCTGACATGGAGAGGTTGGAGAAGGATTTCCTTGTAATATCTGAAATAAAGGACTTAACTCAGAAGTAGTTAGTTTTAAGGATGGCCTCAGCCAATTAATATCTCCTAATAGCTTTTGAAAATCATTAAGGGTATGTAAGTCCTTAATTCTTATCTGAAGATTTTGAGGACGGATTGTACGTCCTTGAATTATCTGACCTAGATATTGAAAAGGAGACACTTTTTGAATTTTTTGAGGAGCTATGCATAAACCCATTGCTGTAAGCGAAGTCTCTGAGTAAAAATTTCTGAAAGTACCTTGGGATTAGCATGAGCCAATAATATATCATCCATAAAATGAATAATATATGCATCAGGAAAGCTATTTCTTATGGGATCTATTGCCTGGTCTACGTATTTTTGGCACAGAGTAGGACTATTACGCATTCCCTGTGGGAGTACTTTCCAGCAATATCTTTTAACAGGTTCCTTAAAATTAATTGTTGGGACAGTGAAAGCAAATCTCTCACAATCTCCAGGATGTAACCTTATAGAGAAAAAAACAGTCTTTTAAATCTATTACCATCAAGCTATAATCTAAAGGGATGGCTGTGGGAGAGGGAAGTCCTGGCTGTAATGATCCCATAGGCTGAATTGCATGATTTATTGCCCTTAAATCCTGTAGCAATCTCCAATTTCCTGACTTTTTCTTAATAACAAAAATAGGTGTGTTCCAAGGACTAAGCGTTGGTTCTATATGACCAGCCTGAAGTTGTTCCTCAACTAACCTATGAATTATTTTAAGCTTTTCCCCTGAGATGGGCCACTGAGAAATCCATATAGGCTCCTCTGTGAGCCAAGTGATTTTTTCAGCTGTCTTAGGGATCGGGGAAGTACTCAGGGCCCCTAATAAAAATTTTGGCTTGGAGCATTTACTAATCTTTGTCGTGGAGACTGGTTTGTAAACAGATACTCTTCCTGAAGGGTCTCCTTATCATCTCCAGGAAAATACCTCTGACTAACTTCCTCAACTGACCTTATAGAGTTAGGAGTAACTAATAATAATCCCATTTTGGTTAAAATATCTCTTTCCCATAGATTAGCTGGTAAAGTCTCTAACACATAAGGCTTGAATACTCCACTGTTCCCATCGGAATCTTCCCAATGGAGATAGTTGGCACTTTGAGCGGGCTGTGAAATCTGTCCTATGCCCTCTAGGTTAGCTGGCGCTACGTGTAAAGGCCAGTTCCTTGGCCAGAACCTACTAGAAAGAACAGAGATATCAGCCCCTGTGTCAATTATTCCGAGGAATTTTTTATTATTAATTTTAAGTTCTAATAAAGGACGCTTTTGTCGTACTAACTGTGACCAGTATACTCTGTCCGGCGGCTTAGAAACTGAACCTACCGGCAGGTGTCTCCCTGCATCACAGGGCAATAAAATCAATTGGGCAAATGTATCTCTTGGAGTGAGCCTTAGGGCATAATTGGATCTTACAGTAACATTTAATCGTCCTTTAAAATTTGAATCTATCACACCAGGTATCACCTCAATGGCTCCCTTTAAATTATTACGTCCCAAAATTAAACCTATAGTATTATCAGGAAGCGGCCGAAAATCCCAGTAGGGATTTGTTCTGGCCCTGATTCAGGATTTAATACAACTGTCCTTGAAGGCCCTAGGAAAACTGTCTGCGATCTACGTTCTGGTAAAAATCGCTCCGGAAAAAATCGCGGGCTGTCCTGGTCAGCGCCAGTGACGTCACACTGTGGGACCTCTCCTCGAATTCCCCGAATTGTTGCTCGGCCCTGATTTTGCAAGTTTAAGTTTACATTTTTAATTTTGGGCTTGGTCCCTAGTGCCTTTGTTTTTAAGTGGCTTAAAGGAAAAGGAATTAACTTAGCCTCAGGCGGATTTTCCATTTGAATAGACTTGATGGCCCATTGAATGCCTTTTAGCAGGTCCTCAGGGGGCCACGAATTCTGGCCCATATATTCAAAAAGACAAACTTCCAAAGCCGTCCAGTTTCTCTGAATATTTTCTATGCCTCCAGGTAATTCATTTGAAAGACAGACCTTTTGTAACTTTCTTCTAATTTCTCCCAAGTAAGTAAATTTGGAGACTCTTGTTCACAAAACCAAGGACAATATTTACCTACAATCTCTAAGAATTGTAATAACTGAGCTTTCTTTATCTGTTTTCCTTTCTGATTAATTATACTATCTAAAATAGTTAGATACATTTCCTTATCCGTAGAAGTTGAATTTCCCATTTTAATTAATTTAACGTCTCTTTCCTTCAATATCTTAAGGTACTTTTGTGACCCAAATTGTCACCACTTCCTTTATCTTTACTTTTTTCTTTATCTTTATAGCGTGCTCCCACTCAATCTAGCTAATCTAGAATGCCCCACGTTGGGCGCCAATTCTACCATGCGGCCAGCGCAATGGTTTCATTAATGAGGTTCTTGGCATAAAAGTTAGCTAGTGAGATCGAAATAAACACACAGACTCAGTTACCTTTTTCTATGACCAGGTCCGAGACGGCTCCCCTCTCTGGTTCCCATCTCTAACCGCCCGGCAGGGCAGCAAGGATTACTCAGGGTTAGCAGGAGAGAGAGAGAGAGAGCACGCCAGGGAGTAGCCTTTTATTGGGGAGCAAGAAATTCAGGGGATAATTCCATCCAATGAAGGTTGAATGGGGGGCCGCACTCCAAGGTCAGGGTCAGTGATTGGGCCTCCGGGGTCAGTGGTCAGTTACACCCCCACACGGACAGGTTCTCTCAACAGGAGAGGGCCGGGAAAGCTCCGACACAGGCACAGCGCCTCAGACCCTGACTGGGAGTCACCCAGTCACGTGTGAGAATGGCTCCCGACAAGCTAGGGAGGCTGAGACAGGAGGATCGAAAGTTCAAAGCCAGCCTCAGCAATGATGAGGCACTAAGCAACTCAGTGAGGTCCTGTCTCTAAATAAAATACAAAATAGGGTTGGAGATGTAGCTCAGTGGTTGAGTGCCCCTGAGTTCAATCCCCAATACCAAAAAAAAAAAAAAAAATTATGTGGTGACTTATTTTACCCACTTCATTTTATTTGTGATGCTGGGGATCCATCAACCCAGAGCTTCTTGCATGCGTTCTACCACTGGGCTCCACCCCCAGCCCTATCAGTTTATTAATATTATGCATCATAGTTTTAAAACATCTTTGCCACTTTAGTAGATGTAATGAACTATGTTAGTGTTATGTTTAAACTTTCTGATTATCAAGAACAATGAGTATTTCCCCATGCAGTAGTAGAGGTACTACTTTTATTTATCTTGTGAATTACCTACTTATCTTCTGTAAGGATTATTACCTTGATGGTTCCTCTATATTTAAACAAACTTTTTTTATATTTGAGATGTTATCTGTTTACTCTTTGAAGACATTTTTCTTAATCTACTGTCTTTTAAAAATTCTGTCCAGGGCTGGGGATGTGGCTCAAGCGGTAGTGTGCTTGCCTGGCATGCGCGGGGCGCTGGGTTCGATCCTCAGCACCATATAAAAATAAATAAATAAATAAAGATGTTGTGTCCACTGAAAACTAAAAAATTAAAAAAAAATTCTGTCCAGTTTTTACATTTTTGAATGTTGATTTCCTTTGCAGTTTCTTTCATTGTTTCAAAGATGTGAGAATGCTGACATTTACCCTTAAACATAACCGTTACTATTTGGTATAGTGCGTCTATTACATGTTTACCATTTTAATCTATTTGGAGTTTATTTTGATGAGGTGGAACTTGAATTTTTTTCCTCCAAGTTTTCATTCATTTACCCGAGCATTCCTGACATAGTTGATCCTTCCTTACTGCTACCACCTTGCCTGTCCTGAAGAATTGAGCATAGGAGTGTGGAATGTTGTTAAGAATAAGTGACAGGTAGGGGCCTCTGTCAGAGATTTGCCTTGGATGGGAATGAGATTTGTTCTTCAGCAGTCTTTAGTCAAGCACTACAATTTGCATCTCTGGATGGAAACTGAAATACCCCTCAGAAGTATTTTTTTTGGCCAACACTGTTTATTAGGTTTTAATAAAAGCCCAAAGTGGAGCTAGGCATGATGGCACATACCTGAAATCTCAGTGATTGAGGAGACTGAGGCAGGAGGATCATGAGTTTGAGGCCAGCCTGGGTACTTTAACAAGACCCTGTTTCAATAAGGGCTGAGGTATACAGCTCAGTGGTAAAGCATCCCTGGGTTCAATCCCCTGTATCATCAAAAGATAAAGCCAAAAGTGATTGTCTTTGTGTAAGAAAACAAAACTCGTCTCCCAAATCTGAAGTCAGCACTTTTTCCATAGTAACATCCAAGTGACCTGAGGAGGCAATCAGGGTTCTTCTCTATTACTCTCCCCATTTTCTTTCATGAAATGACTTTCTTCAAGGAGTTGGGCCTCAAAAAAGATACTCCTGTGTTGGGTTTGTAGCTCAGTGGTAGAGCGCTTGCCTAGAACGTGTGAGGCACTGGGTTCAGTCCTCAGTGCCACATATAAATAAATAAAATAAAGTTATTGTGTCTATCTACAACTAAAAATATTAAAAAATACTACAGAGTCTGGCACATTGATAAAAAGAAAAGCAGTACCAGAACAAAGCTTCTTTTGACCTTCTGTCATTCCACCCACCCAAAGCACAAAGAGGGGTCCCTCTGAAGTTCAATTATCTAAGACAGGTTTCTCCAACAGATATACATTTATCTTGAGTACCATCCCTATAGTCTCATCAACAGGGAAAATAGCCTGGCATGGTGGTACATGCCTGTAGTTCCAGCAACTCAGGAGGCTGAGGCAGGAGGATTGCAAGTTTGAGGCCAGCCTGGACAAGTTGGTGAGACTCTGTCTCAAAATTTAAAAAATAAAAAGGTCTGGGGATATAATTCAGTGGTAGAGGACACCTAGGTTCAATTCCCCAGTACTGCCAAAATCAAAACAAAACAAAAAAACAAGAAGATTAACTCCTAGGAAAGGAACACTAGAACACCACATCCATAACCCAGACTGACTTTCTTTCAGGCTATTGTTTGTTTTTCACATTCATTCATCTCCCTCAAAATCACTTACTCCATGTCCCCTGTCCTCATTCATGAAACCTCACCCCCTATGTCATTCTGTAGTTTAAACTTCTATTTAAGTTTCAACAATTGAGGCTTTTGAGTCTCATGTTTTTTTGTGGTTGTCATGTGCATGTGTGCATAATAAATGTGTATACCTTTTTCTCCTATCAATCTGTCTACTATCAGTTTCTTTGTATAGACTCACAGAGCAGGGGGATCTTCCTTTTGTGCCTACAAAGACCATCCCATGGGGCACACATGTATGTAATCCCAGTGACTTGGGAAGCTGAGACAGGAGGATCATAAGATCAAGGCCAGACTCAGGAATTACTGAGCCCCTGGCTGGGGGTATAGCTCAGTGGTAGCATGCCCCTAGGTTCAGTCACCAGTAACACACACACGATTCTCCTGTGGCTGGTATAGCTAAGTGGTAGAGCACTTGCTTAGCATGCATATGGCTCTGGGTCCCATCAATAGCATTGTAGACAACAAAAAACAAAACAAAGCAAAACCAAAGTGTCCCAGTCAGGACACAACTGATCCATTTGTCCCAGAATGAGGTGAACCACAGATGATAAGGCTTGTGGATTGCTCCCCAAACTATCAGAACACCTCCTTGGGCTGACCCCCAAGGCGCATCGTCATGTCTTTCATGAACCAGTTCTTTTCTTTTTAGTTTTGAGAATCTTGATTGCACCTTCATAATAGTGAAGCCTATGTTTGCAGAAAATTATGGAGCTTTTTTTTTTTTTTTTGTCATTGCTGCTTGATTGGTTAAAAGAATATGAAGCAATATCAGGATACTAGAAAAGGCTAAAGCAATGAGAAGCCTGTCTGACCAGTTTTATCTGGGTAAAACCTCCTATGAGTGTTGGACCTGCTCCCAAGTGGGACCTAGTGTCCTCTCAGGGCCAAGATAGCTCAAAAGCCCTGCCACTGCTCTGGAGCAAAGGTATCCTGTTTTAAAAGATAAGGTAATCCCCCTGGGGCACAGAGCTTTTAACTCTTTGCTTTTCCCATAGAAATTGCATAATTCATGTGGTGGGCCCTGGGATTGAGCCTATAGCTCAGATTCCAGCTGTTTCTCATGTCTCTTTCTGAGGTTGGGGGCTTTGGGGCAAATTAGTGAAAGTGCTCAGGCTTGGGGAGAGCTTTTATATGCTCAAGAATCCTGGGCATCCCAGGGAAGGCCTCAGAGGTGAGATCATTTAGGCAGAAAAGTAAACAAAATTGCTTTTGCCAGAGAATTTTCATTGTAACACTCATGCAGTTTATCCTGAATTTTGAGCATTCTTCACTCTCACATGACTTTCTGTCCCTTCAATTTCAGCCATGCCCTGGAAGCAAAATGAATCTCCTAGAGAATTGAGGAGTCCCTGTATCTCTCAAGCCAGGTGAGTTTAGAATAAGAGGAAACAGCTAGCTGTGATGCTGCTGCTATGCAAAGCCTCCAGGAGTTACTTGGAAGCTTAAATTTCCAGTTGGCATAAAGGACCCCATATTCTAAAGGGAGGAATAGATAATATAAATTCACAAAATACAAGTCGCACATCTACAGCAGAAAGGGAAAGGCTAACACAAACATATTTCTCAGAAGGACAGGTTATGTAATCTGTGGGGCTCAACGTGAAATGAAAATGTCAGGCCTCTAAGTCAAAAAGTAAGAAAAAATTGCTTTGAAAGGTACAGCAAGCCAGACACAAAAAGACAAATACTCGCTGGGCTCGGTGGCACACACCCATAATCCCAGGAGGCTGAGGCAGGAGGATAGCGAGTTCAAATCCAGCCTCCATAATTTATCAAGCCCCTAAGCAATTCAGTGAGACTCTATCTCTAATAAAATACTAAAAAGGCTGGGGATGTGGCTCAGTGGTTAAGTGCCCCTGGGTTCTATCCTTGGTACCAAAAAATAAATAAATAAAGGACAAATACTCACTGGACATGTGGCACATACCTAGAATCCCACCAACTTTGGAGGCTAAAGCAGGAGGATCAAAAGTTTGATTCCCATCTCAGCAACTTAGTGAAGCCCTAAGCAACTTAGAGACTGTGTTTCAAAATAAATAATAATAAAGGCAGGGATATATGTAGCTCAGTGGTTAAGCACCCAGTACCAAAAATAAAAAATATTGTATGATATGAATTGCCTAAAGTAGTCAACTTCATAGAGATAAATTGGTGATTGTCGGGGGTGGGAGGAGGAGGAGGAATGGGGAGTTAATATTTAATGAGTACAGAGCTTCACTTTAGATGATGAAAAGTTCAGGAACTGAATGTGGTAATGGTTGCATGAGAATGTGAATTTACTTAATGACACAGAATTGCACACTCTAACATAGGCTTGCCTAGCATGCACAAAGCCCTGGGTTCAATCCTCAGCACTGAAAAAAAAAAAGTTAAAATGGTAAATTTTATTATATGTATGTTTACGTATTTTATTAATTATTATTGTTAGTACTAGAGATTAAATTCAGGGGTACTTTTCCGCTGAGCTATATCTCCAGTCCTTTTTATTTTTTACTTTGAGGGTCTTGCTAAGTTGCTGAGACTGGCCTTGAATTTGAGATCCTCCTGCCTCAGCCTCAAGAGTTGCTGGGATTATAGGTATGCATCACCACACGCAGCTTTTTGTATGTATATTTAACAGCATGTGAGTACACGGACACACACAGATACAAAAAAGGTAGACACACATAGCTTGTCCCTTGTAGTCTCTATCTTCATTTGTCATTGACTTTATTTGCTATTTAATATTCTAAAAAAAATTAAACATTGAAAGTTTTAGCATAGATTTTACCCCTCATCTTTTTGTGTGTGTGTTGGGGCGGGGGTACTAGGGACTGAATTTAGGGGCACTCAACCACTGAGCTGCATCTCTAGCCCTATTTTGTATTTAGAGATGGGGTCTCACTGAGTTGCTTAGCACCTTGCACTTGTCTCAGCCTCCTGAACTGCTGGGATTATAGGCATGTACCACTGCTTTCATCTTTATATTCTTGTGTTAATCAGCTTTCTATCATTGGAATAATTCAACTTAAAAAGAGAAAACGTTTATTCTGGCTTACAATTATGGAGTTTCTAGTCCACAGTTGGTTTGATTTGGGGACATGTGGTGAGACTGTACATCACAGCAGGAGTGCATTGCACAGAAAATTGTTTACCATGGCAGCCAAGAAGCAGAAAGAGGCTGGGGTCCCAATATCCCCTTCAAGGGCATGCCCCCAATGAACTAAGTTCCTTCCACTAGTCTCTACCTCCTAAAGGTTCCACCATTTCATAATAGCACCACAGGCTGGGAATGAAGCCTTCAACACATGGACATTTGGGAGACATTCAAGATCCAAACTATAACAATTCTTTAGTGCCACATTTATTTATTTATTTATTTTTGAGAGAGAGAGAGAGAAACTTTTAATATTTTATTTTTTAGTTTTCGGCGGACACAACATCTTTTTTTGTATGTGGTGCTGAGGATCGAACCTGGGCCACACGCATGCCAGGTGAGCGCGCTACCGCTTGAACCACATCCCCAGCCCCTTCAGTGCCAAATTTAAAAGCAAATATCAAGAGTATTTAATTCAGCCAGGCATGGTGGCACACATCTGTAATACCAGCAACTTGGGAGGCTGAGGCAGGAGGATTCCAATTTCAAAGCCAGCCTCAACAACTTAGCAAGGCCCTAAGCAACTTAGCGAGATCCTTTCTCAAAATAAAAAAGACTAGGATGTAGCTCAGTGGTTAAGCACTCCTAGGTCAATCCCTGATTTAAAAAAAAAAAAAAGTATTTAACTCATATTTGGAATCACTGAAATAACACAAAATTAGAATTGACTAGAAGAGACATACACAAGTCTGGCTTAGGAAAGCTGGAAGGAGAAGAAGATCCCAGCAGAGCCTGCTGAGAACCATCCTGGACATGGTGACTGTGGTATTCACAGGTGCTTGTGAGCCTGACATCTGCCAGATTCTCCTTCCTGCCAGGCATCTCTCCTTCCCACAGCACTGCCAAGCCAGTCCATAGTAAACAGGTTTATACAAGTATCTTTAAAGCTCAGAGCTGGAATGCTCTTGGAGAAGGGGTATGCCTGAGGCTCAGGGTGGGAATGGCCACCACCACACCCCACTCCACAGGGTTTATGCAGAGGGTGGCAGCAATTGTGGGTGAGGGCAAGAAGTGGGAGGCCAGCAGTGGGGAGGTTGTGATGGTGAGGAACCTTCCAGGGAGGCAGCAGGAGTAGGACTGTGTGTGAGCCCAGGCTCCAAGTCTTCAGGACATGCTTCACTATTGCATAGGACTCCACAAAACAGATTCAAAGATAAAACTATTAAGAATTTCAAGATGGCGAGCTGGATTTGTAGCTCAGTGGTTGAGTGCTTGCCTAGCATATGTGGGCACTGAATTTGATCCTCAACACCACATAAAAATAAATAAATAATATAAAGGTATTATGTTCATCCACAACTAAAAATTATTTAAAAAAAAAAAAAGAATTTCAAGATGGCAGGCACAGTGTATTAAACCTTAAGTTCAGGGCCCTTCTAAGTACAGATTCTTATTCAAACTGTACTGATAACACACTCAGGAAGCCAATGGTTGGGCACGGTGGTACTTGGCTACAGTATTTGACAGATCCTTTTATTTCCAGAGGATACCTAAGTATAGAAAGTGCTCCAGTGGAGGGGGTGGAAGAAGCTCACGTGTTCCCTTTTACTCCTTGGCAACAAGCCTTCAGCTGTGCCCCTTGCTTTTCACCTTTTGCTCACTGTTGAGTGATCTGCTCATAGTTGACTGGCCTATGATCTTTTCTGAGAACATACTGGAGTGTAAGTTCATAAATACGGTCAATTTCAACAGTTTCCCAAGTTGCTTACCTACCCTAGGGCTGCCATACAGGGAGGCCGGCTATGATATTGGCCAAGCTTAGTTTGTCCCTGAAAGACTGGGAGGTGGGCATGGGGGAAGAAGAGATCTGACTCTCTGGGTAGCTGCTACCTGTAAAGCAATATGGAGGCCATCATTCTTGATATATTTACTAAGTTGGAGGAATGCAGACTGTTGACAATGAGCTTTTTCTTTGTAATAACCCTAAGTTGTGCCTGGGGTAGGGTAGGGTGTTTTACTTGGACTGAAGGGTTTGCCTTGAGCATTATCTGGATTGTATTGCAGAGGGTTATGCTCCCTGGTTCCATTGTTCAAGTGTTGTCGTGTTTCATCAAGTGCCTTTCTGAGATTTTTCAACTTTGGACTTCTTTCCACATCTTGCACTTGAAGAGACCTCAGAGCAGCCTCATTGGTAACTGTCAACACAGCAGCTGGAGTCTGGAGGAAATATACCATCTCACTAATAAGTTGCGGACACCCAGCAGCACATGGTGCCCTTCTCTCTGGATGCAGCGGGATACAATCAGGTTCATTAAAACTGTTCAACTCAGCCCTCCCCAATCTAACTGGCAAAGGTGCTGAAATCTGAGCAAAGACAGATTAAGGGGCCAAAGGAGGCAGGTAGCTTGGGTTTTAGTACTAGAAAGCAAAGCACAATAGCCTACCTGGCCCAGTGGAGCAGCTCCCTGACAGTAGTCAGGGACCAACCCTGGTAGGATGGAGCCCTACCCTGTGATTCATAGGTTGTGGTCTGTCCCACTAAGCTAGCACTTGTTGAGACTCAGGCCTTAAAGTAGTAGTTCTGTGTGTGATTAAATGTCTCCATCAACAATGAAGGCTGTCATCAACTTGGCAAGACCCCATCTCTAAATAAAATATAAAAAAAGGCTGGGGATGTGGCTCAGTGGTTAAGTGCCCCTGAGTGGTTCAGTCCCCAGTAACAAAAAAAAGAATGAAGGCTGGATTTGTAGGCAACTAGGAACTTTTCTAATGCTATACCTTTAGGAAGGCTTTGAAGGGAAAGCAACCAATCCTTTCTCTGTCCAACCTTGAAGTGTTTCTCATATTAAATGCTCAAGTCATGACCCCTTTAGCAAGAGTTCAAAGGGCCCAACCAAAGATAAAATTTACATTAAATAAAACAACACATTTCCCCCTTTGTATTGTAGAGTTTAAAATGAAAAATAACCACATTCCAATGCTCTAGCAAACAATGCTGGGCTTTAAAGGACAGTGCAGGAGTGACTAATGTAGGACAGCCCTTTACCTTTTTTTTTTTTAAATATTTAAAAAATTTTTTAGTTACAGTTGGATACAGTACCTTTATTTTATTTATAATTATATGATGCTGAAGATCAAACCCAGGGCCTCACACATCCTAGGCGAGTGCTCTACCGCTGAGCCACAATCCCAGCTCCATACCTTTTCTTTTTACCTTGGTGGATTGAATTTACATCATAAAATAAGTGCTCAGGTTATTAGGAAATCAGAAATGGCCAAAATACATCTAGATAATCTCTGCTACAAATAATCATTTGAGGAGGAAGCTGTGGTGTAGTGAAAAAAATTCTCTGGGTAAATTAGTTTTGTTGGTTGCTCAGTTTCCTTATGTATAAAATGGAGATAGTAAATCCCAAATACCTCACAAGAGGCTGGATGCAGTGGTATGCACCTAATCCCAGCTACTTGGAAGACTGAGGCAGGAGAATTGCAAGTTTGAGGCCAGTCTCAGCAATTTAGCAAGACCCTATCTCAAAATAAAAATCTGAAAGGTCTTAGGATGTATCTCAGTGACATAGAACCCCTGGGCTCAATCCCCAATATCCCAAAACAAAGCACCCAAATATCTCACAAGGTTGTCATGAGTACGTAAGAAATATAGAAAAGTACTTTTTTTTTTTTTTTTGGTACTATGGATTGAACCTAGGGGCATTTTATCATTGAGCTACCTCCCTAGACATTTTTAATTAAATTTGAGACAGGATCTTGCTTTCTGAGGCTGGCTTCAAAATTACAATCCTTAGCCTGAGGCTGTAGCTCAGTGGCAGAGCACTTGTCTTGCATGTGTGAGGCACTGTGTTTGATCCTCAACACCACATAAAAATAAACTAACTAACTAAATATATAGATAAGTAAATAAAAGCATTCTGTCCATCTAAAACTACAAAAAAAATAAATTAAAAAAAATTGTGGGCTGGGGTTGTAGCTCAATGGCAGAGCGCTTGCCTTGCACATGTAAGGCACTGGGTTTGATCCTCAGCACTACATAAAACTAAATAAATAAAATAAAGACATTGTGTCCATGTATAACTAAAAAAATATTTTAAAAAAATTGCAATCGGGCTGGGGTTGTGGCTCAGTGGCAGAGTGCTTGCTTAGCATGCACAAGACACCAGGTTGGATCCTCAGCACCATATAAACGTAAGATATTGTGTCCACCTAAAACTTAAAAAAAAAAAAAAATGCAATCCTTCTGCTTCGGTCTCCCAAATTGCTAGAATTACAGTATGCAACACTGAACCCAGTTATATTACTGGTACTTTCTGAAATACTTCCCTACGCACATCAATTTAACAAAACAAATATAAAGGTAAAATTTAAAAAATTGCTGTATTCAAAATTAATAATAAAATTAAGGGCAAACAGGCTTTAAAACAAAAGCACATAAGCAAAAATAAATAATTTACACCACTCCACTAACCTAATTTTCATAGTAAAGCCCTTTCCAATTAAAGCACTGGCCACCAGCCTCTGTCAACTTTTTTTTTTTTTTTTTTTTGGTACCAGGAAGTGAACCCAGGGGCACTTAACCACTGAGCCACATTCCCAGCCTGCCCCCCACCTTAAAAAAATTTTTCTTTGGTAGTTGTAGATTTATACCTTTTTCTTTCTTTCTTTATCTTTATGTGGTGCTAAAGATCGAACCCAGGGCCTCACACATGCTAGGCAAGCACTCTACCACTGAGCTACAACCCCAGCACCCCCAGCCCTTTTTATATTTTATTTATAGACAGGGTCTCACTAAATTGTTGAGGCTGGCTTTGAACTCTGATCCTCCTATCTCAGTGTCCTAAGCTGTTGGGATTACGGGCATGTGCCATGGCACCTGGCTTCTGGTGAAACTTTTGACAATTCATTATTTAAAAAACAAAAACAAAAACACTTAGTTGGTAGAGTGCTTGCCTTGTATGTACAAGGCCCTGGATTTGATTCCCAGCACCACAAAAACAAACAACCCGCCCAAAACAGTAATAAATGTGTCAAAATACATTCTACTGTCATGTATAACTCATTAGAACACATTAAAAAAAAAAAGTAACAAAAGACTGAACACTTAGTAAAATCTTTAACAAAACCCAAATGCTGGATTTAATGTTTTAATTTTAAATAACCCAACTTTATAATTTTATACATAATCCAATGTAATGCTAATAAAATTAGCATTTAAGCTCCAAGGGTTGGTATGTAACAGGGATAGTCTTCAAACCATGAGATACAAATAAAAATGAACAAGTATATAGTAGAACAAAAACTGCAGACACTCTACTAACTCAGGGAAATATCTGAAGGCTTTACATCCTTTATTGACCATGATGGCTTTTGGAATTATGATTGTTTGACATGTAGAACCTTGACATTTTAGATACAGGATTTATTTTTTATTTTTTTCACAGTAAGTTAATAATCCATTATAATACTCCGAAAGACTTCACTAATCTTGCAAGTGGATTCTAGGAGTTTGTGATCTGATAAAAGAGTAACATGAAAATTTACTGTATTGCCCTAATTTCATACTTCCTTGTACACAATGAATCACTTTGGGAATCTATTCCAAGGGTTATATACACAAAAGTGTCAAGAATAAAATGTTCTCCACTCTTGCATAAAAATGTGTACAGTGTATCAGGAATGGAAAACTTCTGGTTTTCCAGGGCCCGGGCTTCAGGCATTTCTGCTGCCAGAAGATGGGATTTCTGCTGCCACAAGATGAAAGGCTCCTTCTGCTTTATTGCTTCATTGTTTTGAGGATTAGTCATCCAACCCTGGCGTTTCCCCTTGTTGGATCCTAGATGCTATTCTAATGGCTTCTTCCAGAGATGGCTGTTCTCCGAGCTGAAAGAGGAACATACACATCAAACACTAACAACCCAAAAGCCACAGCCAAGATAATGCTGAAAGAAATGTTATATGCCAGAAGTGAAATCTCTCTCTGTAATTTTAGGGCTTGTTAAAAATACTATTCTGACCTAATCATTTAGAGTACAAAACCAAATTTCTGTGGGGGAGACTAATGCAGTTTGTTTATTTGGGATTTTGATAAACTCTTTATACTAATTTCAGAGGACAAAAGGTAGTCATCTTGACCAGTCTGGAGATGAAGAACTTCTCAGACTGTTAGCTTCTCTACCCATAAATTAAAGAAAACTAACCTGGCATGTTGGCTGGCATTTTCTTGAGTGTGTTCCAACCCTTTATCAAGTAAACACATGGAAGAAAATTGTCCCCAAGGAAAGGATATCTGCACCTAGCATCCAGGATTCTAGATTCTCTACTTGAATCCAGTGACTTTTCCCAGAGAGTAGCTCCTTGCAGGTCTTCTGACATTCCCCACTTTAAAAGGGGGGCAGTGCAGGAATTCTCAGAAGACTAATTTAGGATCTGTGTTTATACTAGGTTCATCTCCAAGAGTAGCTCTTAAGAACTTTACAAAATACTGCCTAGTTAGACTTTTATTTTGATAGTAAAGATGGCTGTTTGGGTACACACAGGGACACATGCCTGAGATATTTTTCTTGCTATAAATTTCTCAAGAATATGCAGAGGTAGTAAAGAACAAAATGTTAGTCTCTTTGAGATCACCTCAGATATAGAAATTTTCTTAAGGTAAGCTAGGAATCCAGATAAGTCTGTGTCCTGCTTTTGTGTGGGTCACATATAAAGCCCAGTGTCCTGGGTTGAGAGCTATGAGTAGCACTGCTGTCAGCTGAAAATAGCTTGTCCTTGTACTCACCTGAACTGCAATCTGGGTGCCATTGGATGTTGCCACTAAGGTCAGAGGTCTGGTTTCTGTGGTTACTAAATGATGGCTATGCTGCTGGTGCCCTATTTCTGATGAGGCTGTATGGAATGCTGCCAGGTCTTGAGCAACAATTGCAACCTTAAGTAAAACAAAGCACACATGAAGACTTAAGTCTATGACTCAAATAGGCTGAAGTCCATTTAATGCAAGGGATTGTCTTTAAATTCAAAAGGAAATACTCCTTTCTGATCATAGAATTATGAAGCCTATCACTGGAGGAGACTTTATACTATCCATTCTGGATTTTTTTTTTTTTTTTTTTTTTGGTACCAGGGATTGAACTTAGGGGTATTTAACCACTGAACAACATCCCAGCCCCATTTTGTATTTTGTTAGAGACAAGATCTCACTGAGTTGCTTAGCACCTTGCTTTTGCTGAGTCTGGCTTTGAACTCAATCCTCCTGTCTCAGCCTCCTGAGCCGCTGGGATTACTGGCGTACACTGCCAGGCCTGGCTTGGATTCCTCTCTTATATTTGAGGAAGTTAAGCCTCAGAGAGAAGGGATTTGTTTATGTTTATGAAGTGAACCATTGGCAAAATAGAGTAGAGGACACTGGAGAAGTAGATCTGCTGTGCCAGGGATATGTGGTTGTACTTAGGATCTATTACCTGGAAACAGCTACTTGGAAAATTATATTGGTAGACTACATTACAAACGTTATTTATTTCTGAGTGTGGATCAGTGGTAGATAATAGACTATTTTCTCCTGTTTACCTGTTTCATTTAAAATTAAATTTCCATTTTTAAAAATATTTATTTTTAGTTGTAGTTGGACACAATACCTTTATTTCACTTATTTAAATTTTTTATGTGGTGCTGAGGATCAAACCCAGGGTCCGCACGTGCGAGGCAAGGGCTCTACTGCTGAGCCAAACCCCAGCCCTAAATTTCCATTTAACTAGGAAAACTGGAAGAACCAATAGTATTACTGATGAACAACATCACTTCTTATACTCATTTATTTATTTTTGTTGTGTGGATTAAACCAAGGGACACTTTGCCACTAAGCCACATCCCCCACAAGGTCTCTCTAAGTTGTTTAGAGCATCACAAAGTTGCTGAGGCTGGTTATGAATTGTGATCCTCCTGCCTAAACTTCCTGAGTCACTGGGATTTCGGGTGTCTGCCACTGAACCCATTTTAAATTTCCAATCTAAATTTCCCATTTTAGATTCCACAGAACCTTTTGATATTCCTCCTGAAGCCTCTGTGGCCAAATATGTCAACAGTGCTTGTGTAACTCTTACACCACAAATGTATTAGCTTTTCTCTTTTTATTTTGAGACAGGGTTTCTGTAAATGACCAAGGCTGACCTTGAACTTGTGATGATCCTCCTGCCTCAGTTTCCTGAATAGCTGGAATTACAGACTTGCTCACAGAACCTGGCATAAATACAACTTCTTTTTAAATTTTATTTATTTGGTGCTGGAGATTGAACCCAAGGGTGCTTTACCACTGAGCTACATCCCCAGTCCTATTTTAATTTCTGAGACAGGGTCTTGCTAAGTTGCTTAGGACCTAAGTTGCTGAGGCTAGCCTCAAACTTGAGATCCTTATGCACCACTCCGTCTTGTTAATGTAGCTTTTAAAAATGTATATGATATAGAAAATGATAAAAACTACTTTTGTTACATGATATTCTGAAATTTCTAGGCTGGTGTGTAGCTCATATCAGTAGAACATTTGATTAGCATGTACTAGGTACTGGGTTGATGCCCAGTACTGAAAAATAATAAATAAATAAATAAGATTTCTTCAGCCAAATTCAGAGAAAGAAACAGATTAAAATTTAAATTGTTCAACCATAAGACTGGGATCCTAGTTAGAATATACTCTATGTTTGTATAAATATGTCAAAATATACTCTATAGGCATATAAATCTAAAAAGAACAAATAAAATTTTTGAAAAGTAAAATTGCTGTTTTACTTGGCAATTAATCTACTAAAAATGGTACATTTTTAAGCAAATATTTAACTTTGATCAATTCCACTAATGTTCAAAAAATAGCAAAAAACAAAAACTAGATTTCAGTTCACCAATAGCATAGGGGCCTATACTGTTTGTTTGTTTTGTGAGGTGTACCTAGGGCCTTCTACATGTTAGGAAAGTGCTCTATCACTAAGCCAGCCCCTGGAGTAGTTTAAACTAGACTAAACCTCCTGAAGATAACAATTATAAACTCTTGACAAAAATATAAAAAAGCAAATTTGAAGGCATTGAAGAACAATGAAAAACAGGAAAAATAACTAGACAGGATTCTCAAAAGAAGAGAATCACCTGGGTTACATCTATGCTTTAGATAGATTTTCCTCTGAAGATGCGAACCATCTTTTTGACATAGAGTAACTTAGGGTATAATGGAATCCAAGGCTTCCAGAATAGCTATACGTTGAGAGGGATATGTAAGAAGGGATTAACTAGAAAGAGGACCCTCAAATCTACTTTCCTCAAATCCTTAAGATCTATAAAACCACAAATATGTGCAGTTTGCAGTAAAGTCCCAATAAACAGTAGCTGACTCTAGGCCTAAGGGAAATGATTCTGAGTTTGTAAACTCAAATTGACACGAAGGAAAGCCACTGGAAATGATGAATTAGTTAATAAGTACAAAGTATTATGTTCTCACCTATCTGTAACATAATTTAGAAGATTAACTGCTTAATGCCAAAATACCATATAGGGCTGGGTGTGGTGGCACACACCTATAATCCCAGCGGCTCGGGAGGCTGAGACAGGAGGTTCTCGGGTTGAAAGCCAGCCTCAGCAACAGCCAGGTGCTGAGCAACTCAGACCCTGTGTCTAAATAAAATACAAAATAGGGCTGGGGATGTGGCTTAGTGGTTTCGTGCCCCTGAGTTCAATCCCCGATACCCCTGCCAAAATAAAAAATAAATAAATAAAAATCTGGGGCTGTAGCTCCGTGGTAGAGCACTTCCCTGTATGAGGCACTGGATTTGATTTTCAGCACTGCATATAAATAAATAAATAAAATAAAGGTCCATCAACAACTAAAAAGAAAAAAAATAATAATAAGACTAGCACTATTACCTATTTTTAAAAAACTTGAAATCATAATAAAATTCCTCCAAAAGGAAAAACTCCAGGCTCAGATGATGTCACTAATTCTATCGAACATTTAAGGAAAAAAATAATGCTAACCTTACACAAACAGAAAATTGTACTCAAGAAATCACTTCCCAACTTGTTTTGTAAAGCTGGCACAGCTTTGATTTGGAAATAGATGAACTCACAGGGAAAAAAAAATTATAAACATGAACATCAACATACAAATTTTCAAAAAATTTTAACAAAATATTGGCACAGTGTTATAGACATAAGCAAATTGTTATTGTTTTCCATAGTAGCTATGACTTTCTTTTCTATGTACTGGGAATTGTGCTTTTTGTGTATGTATGCTACTGGGAATTGGAACCCAGGGCCTAGTACATGCTAAGCAACTGCTTTACCACTATGCTACATCCTCAGCCCTTTTTATTTTATTTTGAGACAGGATCTTACTAAGTTGCTAAGGCTGGCCTCAAACTTGCAATCCTCCTGCCTCAGCCTCCTAAATCACTGAGACTACAGGTATGTGCCACCACATCCAGCATGGCTGTGCCATTTTACATTCTTACTAGTGATACTTAAAAGAGTTCCAATTTCTTTACATCTTTGCTAACATTTTTTTTTTTTTGGCGGGGGGCGTGGGGTGGGGGTTGTATAATAGACATCCTAACGGGGGTAAAGTAAAAGTTCACTTTAATTTTGATTTGTAGTTCCCTAATGATTGATATTGAATATCTTTTTATGAATTTCTTGGCCTTTTTTTTTTATGTCTACTTAAGGTCTTTGCTCATTTTTAAGTTGGGGTTTTTAGTGTTGTTGTGCAAATCAGAGATATGATTTGTAAGTATTTTGTAGGCTATCTTTTCACTCTCTTGGTAATATCCTTTTTTTTTAAAAAAATACATTTTTAGTTGTACATGGACACAATACCTTTACTTATTTTTATCTGGTGCTTAGGATCGAACCCAGTGCCTCACAAGTTCAAAGTGTATGCTCTACCACTGAGCCACAACCCCAGCCCTTGGTAATATCCTTTTGATGCACAAAAACTTTTTTCTTTCTAGTGCTAGAGATTGAGCCATGTTAGGCAAGTGCTCTACTGCTGAGCTACACTTTGATGAAACACAATTTATCTATTTTTTCCCCCTTTCATTGTCTATGCTTTTAGTGTCATATAAGAAATCACTGCCTAGTCCAAGGTCATGAAAATTTTCATCTATTTTCCTCTTAGAGTTTTACAGTTTTTGCTCTTAAATTCAGATCTTTGATTCACTTTGAATTATTTTTTGTACATGGCATAAGGGCACAATTTCATTCTTTTGCATGTGGATATCCAATCTTCCCAGTACCATTTGTTGAAAAGACTATCCTTACTCCATTGAATGGTCAGTTTAAAAAATGTATATATATATTTTTTAAACTGTGGATGGACATAATATCTTTATTTCATTTATTTTTATATGGTGCTGAGGATCAAACCCAGAGCCTTACACTTGCTAGGCAAGTGCTCTATTACTGAGCCACAACCCCAGCCCTCAATTTTTAAAAAAATATTTTTCTTTTTTAGTTGTAGGTGGACACAATACCTTTATTTTATTTTTATGTGGTTCTGAGGATTGAACCCAGTGCCTCAGGTGCCAGGAGAGTGCTCTACATTTGAGCCACAACCCTAGCCCTGAATGGTCAATTTTTAAGCAGAGACAGGGGGTATAACTCAGTGATAGAGTGTGCTCAGCATACATAAAGAAATGGGTATGTTTCTCTGCACTAACCCAAAAAAATTAAGAATGGGAAATGTAATAGTGGGAGGGGAAGAAGGAGAGGAAAAGGAGGGGACTGAGTCAGGAAGGACTTCCCAATGAATATACAGAAACAGCTGTAGCCAATTTAAGGATTAAAGTAATTCACAGGTTATGTCCAAACATCTCAGAAGCCAACATTTGCCCAAAGACCTACGCTGCAGCTGCTGCAGCAGCCAAAGGAGTAGTCCTTAGGTGAAACCCTCACCCCTTGTGTTATTTTCTTTTGCTGGAAACTGCCTGGTTTCATTCCAGCTTTTAAAGCCTGATTAGTTTCCATACTCACAAGTCTATAGACAATCTACATAAGAATGCTTGCCTTAGGGTCTGGACTTGCAGTTGGTACAAGGTATATTTACCCAAGCTGGGTTATAAACCCATCCTGGAATCTTTGAACCAAGGAAATGACTGCAAACTGATTATTAGGTGGGACCTCCTGTTCACAAGATAGCCTGAAGGCAAGTACCTGTACTTTGTTTTGGTCTCTTTTTAAAAATAAAGGTATAATTAGCATATAGTAAAAAAGGAATGAAAAAAAATGGACAGATGTTGGGTAGTCTGTTGAATTCTGACACTTAAATACATCTCTAAAACCACTACCTAAAACAAAATCTGGAGTAATTTTTTCATATTCTACTTAATCAATTTTCCCTCCAAAATGGATTAATTCTGTCTGTCCATAGTTCATATAATCATACAATATGTATCCTAGTGGAATTGTTGCTTTATAGAATAGAGATGTTTGACTTTATTGATTTTTTAGTACTAGGGATTCAACCCAGGAGAACTTACCCACTGAGCTTCATCCCCAGTCCTTTTGGTCTTTTATTTTGAGACAGGGTCTCACTAAATTGCTGAGGCTGGCCTCTAACTTGAAATTCTCCTGCCTCAGCCTCCCAAATTACACATGTGTGCAATGGCTCCTGGCAATAGAATCATACGATATGTGTTCTAATTGGAGTTGCTGAATCATAAAGTACAGAGTTCTTTGATTTTATAAGAAACTACCAAATGACTCAGATGGATGTTTATTTTATACTCCCACTAGCTGCTTCACATCCTTGTCAACATTTGGTTTTAGATTTTAGCTATTGTCTTGGGTCTAAGATGGTATCTCATAGTGATTTTTAATTTGCTGTTTCTTCCCTCCATTCCTTCCTTTCCTTCTGTGCTGGCGATCAAACCCAAGGTTTCTGCTAGATAAGTGCTCTACCCTTACCCCCTTATTTTGTATTTCTTTGATGAACAAAAATGTGAAGCTTTTTTTAATTTTTTTTCATTATAGGTCATACATAGATTATATCTTCTTTGAGGAGAAGTCTGTTCAAATAAAGAATATAAATAGAATGATCTGTACATTTAAAAATTTAGCAGGTGTGCCTGCAGGTGCCATAATGTCAGCGACTTGGGAGGCAAAGGCATGAGGATCGCAAGTTCAAAACTCAGCAAGGCCCTAAGCAACTCGGCAAGACCCTGTCTCATAAAAAATAAAAAAGGGCTGGGGATGTGGCTTAGCAGTTAAGAGTCCCTTTTGTTCATTTTTAAGGGGCTGTTCATCTTTTTATTGTTGATTTGTAGCTGTCTGTTATTTATTATTTTTATTATATATATACACATACACACACACACACAAATAATCTTTTCCCTGTCTTAGGGATATCTAATCCTTACCTTACATTGCCTTAGTGAGCAGAATTAACTCTAAGTCCAATGTATCTGTTTTTTTTTTTTTTTTTTCCTCTTCCCTTTTGTTAGTGCCTCTTATATTCTGTCCAAGAAATCTTTACCCTGAGGTTCAAAAATATTTGCCTCTCTTCTAAAAGTTTTATGATTCTGAGTTTTGGATTTCAAGGTATATAAGACCTCCAACTTTGTTCTATTTGGGAGGCTAAAGTGAGAGGATTTCTTGAGCCCAGGAGTTAAGAGAATTTTGCCTGGGCAACAGCAAGATTCTGTCTCCCGGTCTCAAAAAAAAAGATTGTTTTGGCTTTATAGGTTCTTTTGCATTTTCATGTGAATTTTTTTAAATCAGCTCAACTCATCTAAGCCAGGTGTGGTATCCCACACCTGTAATCCCAGTGACTCAGGGCTAAAGCAGGAAGATTGCAAGTTTGAGGCCAACCTGGCCAATTTAGTGAGATCCTGTCTCAAAGAAAATAAAAAGGGCTGAGGGTATAGCTCAGTGGTAGAGTGCTAATCAAGCATGCAGGAGGCCCTGGTTCAATCCCCAGACTGCAGGGGATATACTGTTCAGGCAGTTCTGGGAACCATGACCCAGCTTTTGAATCTTGGAGGTCAGTAGGTCCGAGCTGACTCAGAGACATTTCTTCCACAGAGGACTAGAGTGTGGACTAGCTGGGTGTGTATGGCTTTGTCTGTGTTTCTCTTTTGGGTTTGGGCATACATCTTGTCTCACTGAATGAAAACTCTGTGGGCACAGACTGTCCTTTTCACCATTTTGTTCCTTGTATGTTGCATGCAGCTGATGCTCAATAAACACTCATTGAAAGACTATGGCCAAGGATTCTCTCTAGGGTCCCTAAAAGCTTTCTCTGGATGAGTCCACTTCAATCTTTTTTTTTTTTTTTAAAACCAGGGATTGAACCCAAGGGTACTTAGCCACTGAGCCACATCCCCAGACATTTTTATATTTTATCCTGAGACAGGGTCTCTGTGAATTGCTTAGGGCCTTGCTAAATTGCTGAGGCTGGCTTTAACTCACAATCCTCCTGCCTTAGCCTCCCAAGTCTCTGGGATTACAGTATGTGCCACTGTGCCTGGCATTCATTTCAATCTTTTTTTAAATTTTGTTTTGGTGGTGCTAGAGATTGAACCTGGTCCTTGTGTATGCAAGACAAGCACTCTACCAACTGAGCTATATCCCCAACCTTCCATTTCAATCTTAATAGTAAGAAACAGAGAAACAAGATGGTGGAATACAAGTATCCTCCATGTGACTCTGCAAGTGAGACGAGTCAAGATAACAAAGGAGAAACCATACACTGAGGAGAGAAAGAAAAGAAGAACTTTGAGAACCAATACACAGTGACAGGAAACCTAAACAACAAGGTTTAGGAGAACTGGAAAGATTTCAACCCTGGTTCCCTGGCTAGGGATAGGGAGCCCAACACTGCAAACACAAGGTAAGTTAGAGAATGCAAACAACCTGGATAATAACAGCAGACCAGCAGTCCTAACTGTAGGAGAGATCCATGGTTCTTATAAACTTTAAATCCATTTTGGACATTTGGTCTGAAAGTGATTCCTCCAGCACAACAAGCTAGCTTACATTACATTATCACATCAGTCAGCAAACTCTGAGTGCTATAACCAGGAGCCATCTGGAGAAGGGTCCTGTAGGGACTAAACTGCTCTGGGGATCAGCAAACTTGGAACAATTCTGAGTTTCTTAGGATACCCTATGCTTTGACTGGGTGGGAGACAGCCATGTAAGACAGTCATGGTTTGGGAGAATGACACAAACCTGAGAGGTTTAAGCAGCTGGAAACATAGCCTATGATAGGGAAGAGAATGGGGGCACAGCAGTTTGCAATTCTACACTCTGTGATAAGGAGCAAGACCAGTTACATGTGGTTTCACAAGGGAGCCAGGTCCAAGAACTCAGAGACCAATGCTATAGAGAACTATAAGACAAAGCTAGCAAATTGCTCCATTCCTGTGCCTCTACTGAGTATAAAACTTGGGAGTCTGATTGCTCCCCCAACTCCTGGAGGCATTTCCAGGGATGTGCCATGGTTTGATTATTTGCCATCTCCCCATATGCACAGACTAGAAACCTCTGGACTGATATGGTCCACATACCACTGAATCTTAATCAGCAAGAAGGGCTCACGGTAACCCCAATGTTCACCATACCCATGGGTAAAACATAAAGTTTCCAGAGAGAATACAGCACTGGTGCAGTCAACATTTCCTCAACCTGCCCAGTGAGAAACTTAGGTCACAGCCTGCATACTGCCCGATCTTGTTTTGATATGAGCTGAGAGGAACACGACAGGCTTGAGCTGCGGCACCCTGGCCCTCATACCTAGCAGTCCAACATCAGAAGACCTGGAAAGAAGCATCAACAATCTAACCGCCTCAGCTGGGAGGAATTTTTGACTCTTTTCCTCTGTCCCCATCTATCCTTTTATATTATTGTTTAAATTTTTCTATTTTTTTCTTATTTTAATGCTTTAGTTGAGTTTTTTTTCTCACTTTTTTCCTCAAAACCACCTTCTTCTCTTCTTCTCTGTTTCCTCCTCTTTATTATTCTCTTTTTCTTCTTCTTCTTTTTTTTTGGGGGGGGGCGGGGGGAGGTATAGTAGAGATCAAATCCAGGACCTCATACGTGCTAGGCAAGTGCTATACTACTGAGCTACGTCCTCAACCCTTAAGTCATTCGATTTTAATTAATTAATTAAATTATTTTTGGTACCAACGGTTGAACCCAGGGATGCTTAACCACTAGCCACATCCCCAGCTCTTTTTATTTTATTTAGAGACAGGGTCTCACTGAGTTGCTTAGGGGCTTGCGAAGTTGCTGAGGCTAGCTTTGAACACGCAATCCTTCCTCAGCCTCCTAAGCCACTGGGATTATAGGCATGTGCCAGTGCACCCAGCTTTATTTTGTGTTGATATTGGTTTTTGGTAAGTTACTCAGGCTGGCCTCAAACTTGTGAGTCTCCTGCCTCAGCCTATTAAGTAGCTGGGAATACAGGTGTGTACCACCACGCCTGGTCCTTTTTTATTGTTATCTTGACTTGTTTTTTACTGTATTTCTATATTTAGATTATTTTTATGTTGTTGTTACTGTTTTTGTTTTCTTCTTTCTGAATGGTCCTAGGTATTGAGTCTGGAACCTTGAACACACTTGATAGGTACTTTGTCACTGGGCCACATCCTAGCCCAGCTGGGAGAAATTGTACCTTACTCAAGCCATGACCATGTCCCAATCAAACTTGGCAGATACTTCAACTTAAAGAAGACCTGGTACCAAGTAGGAATGGCTAAGTAGGTCCAGAAGCCCATTCACCTTCAGCAAAGAGAAGTAAAACAACGGTTGTGGATATCACATCCAGAGGGACCTCAACTTAGGTTGTTCCCATACCCTGTTGACAAGACTGTAAGAATAACCATGGAGGGTACACCCCATATACTCATCTTTCTACAACACACCTGCCTGAACTACTAGAAGGACCCTACTCTTGGGAGGCCTACAAAGAAAATGAATCCCTCACGCTCCAATACAGTACACACTGTGTCAAAATCCACTAATCACAGCCAAAGAAGCCACAAGGAAACTACATTATAAAGTCCATTTGCAATCAAACTCAACACTACTCAACAAACTGAAATGCCAGGACTCACTGTCAAGAGAAGGCTGCTCACTAAGAAGAGGCTTACATAAAATTAGAATATCTATCCTAACAGATGCTTAAATCTCTACACAAAAACACACAATATGAAAAAAACAGGATAACTCAACAACTCCAAAAATTCATAACTCTCTAATAACTGTCCAAAGGTAATGAAGGGGTGAGATGCTGGACAAAGAATTCAAAAGAATTATTTTAAAATGATTAATGAGCTGGGTGCAGTGGCGCACACCTCTAATCCCAGCAGCTTCGGAGGCTGAGGCAGGAGGATCACAAGTTCAAAGCCAGCGTCAGCAACAGCGAGGTGCTAAGAAACTCAGTGAGACCCTGTCTCTAAATAAAATATAAAATAGGGTTGGGGATGTGTCTCAGTGGTTGAGTGCCCCTAAGTTCAATGCCCCGTACCCCCTGTACCCTCCCTGCTAAAAAAAAAAAAAAAAAAAAACAATTAATGAATTGAAAGACGATACAAATGGGGGCTGGGGTTGTAGCTCAGTGGTAGAGTGCTCACCTAGCATGCATGAGGCACTGGGTTCGATCCTCAGCACCACATTAAAAAAACGTAAAATATATTGTGTCCACCTAAAATTAAAATATATATATATTTTTTTTAAAAAAGAAAAAAGATGATACAAATAAACTGAACGAATGAATTAAGGAAAACAGAGTAGGGTACAAAAGAACAATTCAATAAAGAAAAAGAATTTCTGAAAAAGAACCAAAGAGAAATCTTGGAAACAGATCTCAATAAGTCAAATAAAAAGCTTAGTTGAAAATCTCATGAATAAACTAGATCAAGTAGAAGAAAGAATATCAGAACTTAAAGAAAATAAGCATATTCAGACAGTAATGAACAAAATAAGAATGAACAGAACATGCAAGATTTATTGGACATCATTAAAAATCAAGCACAAATATAAATAGAATAGGCAAGGGAGAGGTATAGGTTAAAGGCCTCAAAAAAAAATTCCTAAATCTTTTGAAAGATATAGACATGGAGAGATAGAAGGCATTTAGAACCCCAAACAGACATGACCAGAAAAGAACTGCTTTATGACATATTGTAGTTGAAGTGCCAAAAGCATAGAACAAAGAAATAATAATAAAAGCTGTGAGAGAAGCACCAAGTCATATATAAAGGCAGACTTATCAGAATAACAGCAGATTTCTCTTCAGAACTGTAACGGGTAATAGGGCACAGAATCATGTATTTTAATCCCTGATAGTAAATAAATGTGAATATAGATTACTACATCCGGCAAAGTTTCCTTCAGAATTAAAGAAGAAATAAAGACTTTCCAAGGTAAGTATACACTACAGGAATTCATGACTACTAAACCAGCATTACAAAAGACACTTAAAGAGGAAGAAAGATAAACAATCACAAACTAATGGGATGGGGCTAGGGATGTGGCTCAAGCTGTAGCGCCAATCCCCTGGCATGGGTGCGGCCCAGGTTCGATCCTTAGCACCACATACAAACAAAGATGTTGTGTTTGCCGAAAACTAAAATGTAAATAAAATATAAAAAAAAAAAAAGAAAGAAAAAGAAAAAACAAACTAATGGGAAAGGATAAATGTCATTAGAAGAGTAGAGCAGTAAATGAGAATTAGCAAAGAATCAAACATTAGAATAACAACAGGAATTATACACACTCTTCAATAATAACCCTTAATATAAATGGTCTTATTTCTCCAATTAAAAGATGCAGACTAGCTGAACAAATTATTAAAAAATAAAAATAAAAAGGCCCACTGTATGCTGTAATGCCTCTCTGTAATCCCAGCTACTTGGGAAGTTAAGGCAGAGTGATCACTAGATCTCAATTCCAACCCAGGAATCTTACGGAGGCTCTCTCAAAATAAAACCTAAAAAGGGCAGATGATATAGCTCAGTGGTAGAGGACCTCTGTATTCAGTCCCCAGTACTGACAACAAAACAAAATACACGATCATCTTAACAGATGCAGAAAAAATCTTTGATGAAATCCAACATCCCTTCATGTTAGCCCTGAGTAAATCAAATAAAGGATCATACTTCAACATAATAAAGGCTGTGTGTGACAATCCTCCAGCCAACACTAAACTTGAATGGGGAAAAACTGAAGCATTTCCTTTATAATCAAAAACAGCAAAATGTGGGTGTGTAACCGATGTGATTCTGCAATCTGTATTTGGGGTAAAAATGGGAGTTCATAATCCACTTGAATCTAATGTATGAAATATGATATGTCAAGAGATTTGTAATATTTTGAACAACCAATAAAAAAAAAAAAAAAAGCACAAGGACACATGCTTGTAATTTCAGCAACCCAGGCAGCTAAGGTAGGAGAATTCCAAGTTCCAGGCCAGTCTCAGCAATTTAGGTCCTAAGCAACTTTGCGAGACCCTGTCTCAAAATGAATAATATAAATAAAAAAGGGATGGAGATGTAGCTCAGTGGTAAAGAACCCTGGGCTCAACTCTTAGTACCAAAAAAAAGAGTAAGTGTGTCCAGAGCAATCAGACAGGAATCAGCAATCAGAAAGGAAGAAAGAAAAAAATCGGATACATACAGAAAAGGAGGAAGTCAAATCATCCCTATTTGCAGATGATTGGATTCTATACTTAGAAAATCCTAAGGACTCCACCAATGACTCTTAGAACTGATACAAAAATTCAGCAAAGAATCAGTATACAAAACCAATATACAAAACTCAGGCCTATAGATACAGTGTCACATCCTTGTTATCTCAGCAACCCAGGAGACCAAGACAGGAGGATCACAAGTTTGAGGCTGGCCTCAACAACTTAATGAGGCTCTCAGCAATTTAGTGAGACCCTGTCTCAAATAAAATTAAAAAGGGCTGGGGACATGGCTTAGTGATAAAGTTTCAATGAGTTAAATCCCAGTACCAAAAACAAAAAACAAAAATCAGTAATTTTATACACCAATAATGAATTACCAGAAGGGGGAAAAATCAGGTAAACAATCCCATTCACAATATCACCCCCACACCAAAATATAAAAATACCTAGGAATAAGTCTAACCAAAGAAGTGAAAAACTTCTACAATGGAAGTTATAAAATGAAAAAGAAGTTGAAGAAAGACACCACAAGATGGAAAGACTTCCCATGATCACAGATTGGGAGAATTAATATTGTTAAAATGGCCATACTGGGCTGGGGTTGTGGCTTAGCAATAGAGCACCCGCCTACCATGTGTGAGGCCCTGGATTCAATCCTCAGCACCACATAAAAATAAATAAATAAAGGTATTGGGTCCAACTACAACTAAAAAATATTAAAAAAAAAAAAAAAAGGCCAACTGTGGAGTTGGTAAGTATGCCCAGGCCAAACAATGAGGTTGAATACATGGGTAGTGGCTCCAAAAGAGTGCTGAGTTTCTACTGCACATGCTTAAAATATCTTAAGGGTCTAGATGTACATTCTCTACTCATTGAACTTATCCAGGTGAATGAAGCAACAAGATGGGCTGCTACACTTACAAAGTGCATGGTCAGATTAACTCATACACAAGCTCCCCTGCCACATCGAGATGATCTTTACTGAAAAGGAATAAATTATTCCTAAGCCAGAAAAGGCTGCACAAAAGAAAAAGATCCCAGAAGAAACAAAAACTCATGGCACTGGAATAAATTCAGCATAAAACAAATGCAAATAAAAGTTTATAAAAAGTCACACTATTGAAAAGTAACTACAGATTCAGTCAATCCCCATCAAAACATCAATGACAGGGCTGAAGTTATGGCTCAGTGGTAGAGTGCTTGATGCATGAGGCACTGGAGTTCAATCCCAAGTACCACATTAAAAAAAAAAATGCTAAACAAAATAAAGGTATATCCATCTACAACTAAAAATATTTTTTAAAAAAATTACATTCTTCATAGGAAAATTAAAAAAAAAAAAATCAATCCTAAAATTATAAGGAAGGACAAACCCTGAAGAGCCAAAGAAATCCTGAGCACAAAACAAGATAATGCTGGAGGTATCATAATATCTTATTTCAAAATATACTTTAGATTCACAATAACCAAAACAGCATGGTCTTGGCATAAAAACAGATATGTACCACCAGGTGCAGTGACACACACCTATAATACCAGTGACTCAGGAGGCTGAGGCCCTAAGCAACTTAGTAAGATCCTGTTTCAAAATAAAAATGTCAGGGATATAGTTTTGTGGTAAAGCACCCCTGGGTTCAAGCTCTACTATAAAACAAAACAAACAGAAAACTGACATGTAAACCAAAATACAAAAAAGGAGCCAGAAATAAACCCACACATCCACAACCATCTGCTTCTCAAAAATATTACCAAAAGCATGTTAGAATAAAGATAGCCTCTTCAACAAATGGTGCTGGGAAAACTATGGAAATCCACATGTAGACGACTGAAACTAGATCTCTATCTCTCACCCTAAAATGAACATAAGGCTGGGCACGGTGGCACACATCTGTAATCCCAGCAGCCCGGAGGCTGAGGCAGGAGAATGGAGAGTTCAAAGCAGACCTCAGCAACTTAGTGAGACCCAAAGCAACTCAGCTACTCAGCAAGATCCTGTCTCTAAAATTAAAAAAAGAAAAAGAAAAAGAAAAAGAATCAAAAGGCCTTAATGTAACACCTGAATCTGATATTGGAAAAAAACATATGGGAAACATTTCAAGATACTGGCATAGGAAGTACTGAATAAGACTCTAACAGGCCAGGAAATAAAAGCAGTAATTGACAAACCAAATTACATTGAGTTAAAAAGCTTCAGCAAATGAGAGGAAACAATCAACAGAATAAAGAGACAATCTACAGAATAGGAGAACATCTTTGCTAGTATTCATGTAATTGAGGATTAATATTCAGAATATATTAAAAAAAACTCAAAAATTTAATAATGAAAGAATAATCCAATCAATAAATGGACAAATGACCCGAATAGACAGTTCTCAAAAGAAGATACACAAATGGCTAATAAATGTGAAAAAATGCTCAATATCTTTAGCCATTAAAGAAATGCAAATGGAAGTATGCTGAAGCCAGCATGATGATGCATGCCTGTAATCCCAGCAACTCAGGAGGTTGAGGCAGGAGGATCCTGAGTTTGAAGCTAGACCCTATCTGAAAATAAAAAATAAAAAGGGCTGAGGATATGACTCAATGGTAGAGCTCCCTGGGTTCAATCCCCAGTACCCACAAACAAAACAATACAAAACAAACTAATGCTGGTGAGGATATGAAGAAAAAGGAACCTTTATACATTTCTGTTGGTGGGAATGTAAATTAGTACAGCCACTATTGAAAACACTATGGAAGTTCCTCAGGAAACTATTCAGCTATACCACTCTTGGGGATATACCTGAAGGAAATGAAGTCAGCATACAAAAGAGATCCCCCTGCGGGACTGGGGTTGTGGCTCAGTGGTAGAGCACTTGCCTAGCATGTGTGAAGCACTGGGTTCAAGTCTCAGAACCACATACAAATAAATGAAATGAATATTTATTGGGGCTGGGGATGTGGATCAAGCAGTAGTGCGCTTGCCTGGCATGTGCGGGGCACTGGGTTCGATGCTCAGCACCACATAAAAATAAATAAATAAATAAATAAAGAAGTTGTATCCACTGAAAACTAAAAAATAAATATTAAAAAATTCTCTCTCTTGAGCTGGGGATGTGGCTCACCTGGCATGTGTGGGGCACTGGGTTTGATCCTCAGCACCACACAAAATAAAAAATAAAGATGTTGTGTCCACCAAAAACTGAAAAATAAATATTAAAAAAAAATTCTCTCTCTCTCTTAAAAAAAATTTTTTTCTCTCTAAAAAAATAAATAAACAAAAAATAAAAAAATAAAGGCCCATCAACATCTTTAAAAATTCTAAAAAAAAAAGAAAGAGAGATCCCTGCATATCCATTTATTATAGCCAAGACATGGAATCAACCTATGTGCCAATCAATAGATGAATGGATAAAATAATATGTATATATACACAATGGAGTATTTAAAATACAGTCTCATAGAAAAGAATGAAATCCTGTCATTTGTAGCAAAATGGATAGAAATGGAGACCATCATGTTAAGTGAAATAAGCAAGACAGAAAAGGACAAGTATGGTTACATGTTTTCTCTCACATGTGAAGACTAAAAAGAAAAAAATAAATAATCTGTAAATAGAAGAGGGATTATTAAGGAAGAGAAGGGGGAAGAGGGAGAGAGAAGATGAGAATAGTAGGGAAGGTAGATACAATAAAAGCATGTATCTACCATGATATATGCATGTATGGAAATGACACACTGAAACTCATTGATTTGTAGAATTAAAATGTGTTGATAGTTATAATAAAAACAGGAAAAAAATGTGAGTTTATTTATTTTTTTGTGGAACTAGGGATTACACTCTACCACTAAGCTATAGCCCCAACCCTTTTTATTTGCATTTATTTATTTATTTTAATAGATTTAAGAGCATTATACTTCTAATGAACAATTAAATCAGGAAAATAGAGATAAATATTGTATTGATATTTTGGAATCCCAGTATTAAGACCACAAATAAGTCTTAGCCCACATCTACTTCCAATGACTCAGATGTTTCTTTCTAATGAATTGATCATTACATTTCCAAATTTCTGAAATGGCCAACAGACAACAGAAAGACATTTGTTTAGGCTCTTGCTTGGAACAGTTTCAACAAACTGCTAGCCTTGATTTAGAGACAAATTATTTTTAATTTTGAGACAGGATCTCACTGAATTTCCCAAGCTGGCCGTGAACTTGCAATCCTCCTGCCTCAGTCTCTTGAGTTGCTGGTGTGCACTATCAAGCCCAGCTTAGTGTTAAGTTTAAAAAACAAGATGCAGAAAAGTATCATTTACTGCCATTAAAAAAAAGAAGAAGAAGAAAGAAGGGAAGACAACTATTTATTTGTATATGCTTAAAGAATTACTAGAAGAACACATCAAAGGTTAATAAAAGTGAATTATCTGTAGGGGCAAAAACTGAGTAGATAAGAGGCAAGGATGGGAGGAGACTTTTCACTGTACACCTGTATATACATTTTTGTCCTTTTTTTTTTTTTGGTATGTGTGTGTCTGTAGTGCTGGAGGTGGAACCCAGGGCCTCATGCATACTAGACAAGGGCTCTACTACTGGCTCTACCCTGTCCCTATTTTTTTTTAATTATGTGAGTATATTAATACCTAGAAAATTTAATAAAGTAAAAATAAGTAAATTTTGCAAATGAATTAATTTCTTGAGTATATGATAATGATGATGGTGATAAGAGCTACCAGTAAGGAACACTTAATATACAGCTGGACTGAGTATTTTACATGCATTATCTCATTTAATCCTTATATTGATCTTATGGAGCAGATAGAACTATCACTCCTAATTAAAGATGAACAAAAAACCAGACTCTGAGGGTTAATTAGCTAAGAAATTCCAAAACTGGATTCAATTTGAAGTTTTTGTGCCTTACCACTGTCATATATATAAAGTTGTGTAACAGATTTTTTTTTCATATGTGCAACAGTTTTGAAATGGATATATGTATTGACTGACATAACAGACAAAGGTCATTACCTGCTGCCCTTCTGTACCCTCGGCGGTGACCATAGCAACAGAGTGTGTTCCTGCTGAAGAGATGACTGCGTCATGAGCAGGGACTGTGATGGGTGTGCCATCCTGCGTTACCATTGTGATGGTGTTGCCAATGGCCTGCATGTCAGCTTGAGATATGTTGACCTGTAATACAGTGCCTTTTACAAATCAATGCTTCATGTTATATTTGGCGATCTTAGTTATAGGGCCTGACCCTTATATAGGTTTAGTCTGTGGGAGCAAATAAACCTTTCACAATTGAATAAATTATTCTAGTCATCAGACAAATCAGTCTTCTTCTCTTTTCTTCCTTTTTTTTTTTTTTTTTTTGGCACTAGAGGCACAGAGGCACTTTACCACCGAGTTACATCCCCAGCCCATTTTATTTTTTATTTTGAGACAGGGTCTCACTAAGTTGCTAGGACCTTGCTAAGTTGTTGGGGCTGGTCTCAAATTTGCAATCCTCCTGTTTTAGCTTCCTGAGTCACTGGGATTACAGGCATGCACTACTGTGCCTGGCAGTCTTTCTTTTTTTTTTTTTTTGTGGTACTGGGGATTGAACCTAGGGCCTTGTACATGCAAGACAAGCACTCTACCAACTGAGCTATATCCCCAGCTCCAGCAGTATTTCTTAAATGATCTCTTCCTCTTCTCTACATCCCTGTTGTTAGTTGAGACCCCATTTTTCTCTCATCTGAATTTCTGTAGTAATCCAATTCCTTTCCAAGTGTCCAGCATAACTGTTCCCTAACCATCCTCCACCTTAACACCTTTCTAAAACAAAGCAAATCAAGTCTTATTATTCTACTTGCTAAAATTCCTAGTTACTTCCTATCCTTCAATGTTCAGACTTCCTCTGTGGCATCCTTAACCTTTCATGATCTAGCCTTTACCAACTACTACTTCCTAATTTGCATCTGACTCTCCAGCCACAACTGATTCCCAGTCCTAGACAAAGTCACATTCATGGCTTTTCCCTTCCCTTCATTCTTAGCATGGCAAGCTCATGAAAATTTTTCAGGAACCAACTGAATGACCAAATCTATAAGAATCTCCAAGATTCATTACTTTCTACTTCAGGCTTCCACACCACTTTATATGCCCATCAATTATATATCCCTCATTACGAGAAACTGTTCATTTTAGAAATGGCTTTCTCCTAGACTGTGATATTCCCTTTCCTGTACACCCAGTATTGAGTACCAAAATGTCTGGCATGGGATAGATGGTCAATAAATATCTGTTGAAGGAATGGAATGGAAATCTAATTACTGAAGGAAATGGGAAGGTTGAATCTAGAAGAAATACAACACTCATTATGATGGGGAAGACAGTTGTTTTGGAGTATAAGAAGAGGGATTAGATTTATTCCGTATGGTTAAAAAAGAACAATACAGGGGTGGGTTCCCTATAAATAGTAGAGTTCTCCTGGCTGCCTCTTAACAGAGAAGTTAATCAATCACTATGTATTAGCTCAGTAAAGGATATTTCAAAGTTGCTATAGAAGGGATTTCTCCTACATAGGAAGGAAGGGTAGATTAAATGACTTCCAGAGGTCCTCTGTTTGTGATGATCTGATTCAAGACAAAGTTTTAGAGCTAATGAATTAAAATCAGGTTAAGTAAATATGTCTAATCTTTCTTGCATGCCAGTCAGTGGGCAGAGTACTGTGCAGAATTCACAATGTCAAAGTGGGGGCTGGGGGTGCAAGCATGTGATGGTATGAATGCTTTGTATTATTTGATCCTGAATGGGTTCTGCCACCTAACTAATACAGGCATGTTAATAGTTATCAATTTGTTAAAAAGGCAGATTAATTATGGAAGGTAAAAGTCCAAGAGAGATGAGTAAGGAGAGATTCATCCTTGGAAGAGACAGATAAAAAAGCACATTATACCCCAACATTTCTGATTTTAAAGGTACTAAGAAAACCTTAGTTAGAACTCAAAAATAAAATCAAAGTTATTTTAAGCTAGCAGAATCTAGAAAACAACGACAAGTTTAGCTTTTAGAGAACAGCCATTAAACTGTGCATTTTCTGGAGGAAATCAAGATATTTGCTTTATTAACTCTGTGGAGTTAGTTGAGTAAACTTCCATGATTCCTGGAAAGGAAGAGTGCTACAGTTTGGAAATTTCATAGGTTTGCCTGTCACTTATTTCCCAGGATCTTATTATTGAGTCCATCATATCCTGATCACCTCAGCCAAGGCTCTGCTGTTTTCTCAAACCTCATCTCTTGGACCTAATTAGCCACCAAATCTATCCCTTCTCAGATCTATGTTTCACTTGGATACTTTTCAAGCCCTCAGTTTCCCTGTGGTTCTGACCTTCATTACCCCTCACTTTTGAGTGATACCAGTAACACACAATATGAATTTTACAGGGACGTAAACATTCTCTCCCTACTAAACTCATTCATGTAATCTCTTTCAGTAGCCTATGGAGAACTTTTAGGAGATATGTTACTGCCTGCCTACAGGCTGAAATCCAACCTTTATTCCTTGATATTCCAAGGAATATTCCAAGGAAATTCTTCAATGAGGACCTGGACTGTCTTTTCAAAAACGGTTGAAGAGAAATATGATTTAACTTGACTAGCTTTTGGTAGACACTTACATGCTGGGTCCCATCCTGGGATATGAGTGTAACTTGTTGACTCAACCCAGACTGGGTTACTGTGGCTACTTGTGTGGATACAACATCATCTCCTTCTACACCTGTAACATATGTGATCTGGGACCCTTTAAGAACATCTTCGCCTTGACCTGTTTAAAAAAAAAAAAAGAATAACCTCTATGACCAATTAATCAATCTGTTTAGAAAACTGAGAATATTTTAATATTAAAGAGCATATTATATAAAATTTATATGAGTATATTCTAAATTACGAAAAAAGCTTCTAGTACCTCCTTTTACTTCCTTCACTTCTACATTTTGAAAGCTAAACCAAATCATATCAGACCACATCAAACCTTTCCCATCAAATTTAAGTCTTTTAATTTTGGGGGACCACTTTTTAAATCTTTTTTTTTTAAATATTTATTTTATAGTTGGACACAATACCTTTATTTCACTCATTTATTTTTTACGTGGTGCTGAGAATCGAACCCAGGGTCCCTCGTGTGTGAGATGAGCGCTCTACCGCTGAGCCACAACCCCAGCCCCACACTTTTTAAATCTTAGTTGGAATAATTATGTGATATTGTGCATATGTGTTGGGAAAGGGAAAGGAGAAACTCTATAGAAAGACTAGAAAAAAATCCTTCAATACAACAAGGATGCACTAAGTTCTTGGAGTCACTTAAGAAGCCATACAAGTTGGGGGTGGGGTCAGGGTGAGAATAAGAAAGACAGTAGAATGAATTGGATATAACTATGTTCATATATGAATACATGACCAGGGGCTGGGGTTGTAACTCAGTGGTAGAGCACTTGCCTAGCACATGTGAGGCACTGGTTCAATCTCAGTACCACATAAAAATAAATAAATAAAATAAGGCATTGTGTCCATCTACAATAAAATATATACAAATGTGTGTGTGTGTATATGTGTGTGTGTGTGTGTGTGTGTGTACATATATATATATGAATACACGACCAGTGTAACTCCACATCAGGTACAACCACAAGAATGGGAAGTTATATTCCATGTCTGTATGTCAAAATACATTCTGCTGTCATGTATAACTAAAAAGCACAAAACAAAATAAACCATAAAATAAAAGAATCTTCATAAACATAAACCACAAAACTACTAAACTTTGCAAACTCTGTCTACTAATTTAGCCTTTAACACAAGTGACTGATTACAGGTTATCAATAAACAATGACATCATTGTGCAAAGACAATGTAATGGCACATTATCTGAGGTGAAGTTAATCATTTAAGAAGTTAAACAAAAGCAACCTCCTTACTTCTTTATTTTGCAAACCACTAGCAAGTAAACAGCAATTTTAAGTCATTACTGCTATACTTGTCAACTAGGGAGATTACTGATCTCTATTCTTCCAACATTTTCCACTTCACATGAAGTAAAAGAAAGAAAGAGAGCAAAAAATTTTCCCCTACAAAGAAGTAATCTATAAGTCTTCTGAAAGTCAGTAGTTGATGCATGCACATGACTACAGTCATCAAGGTGCCATTTCCATGACAGTAATGACTTCACTCTTTTTTCTTCTGTTCCACAGATATTTATATACACTATTATTCCAACTGGTTACAAAACCCAGGGAACCAAGTGAAAGGAAAACAAATCTATACCTATTCTTAGAAAAACATTCTCCCCTTCCTTGTGTCTTTCTCCTCTCCTTTCTTTCTTTTCCTTTCTCCTTCCTCCTTCTCCCTTTCCTTCCCTTCTTTCTTTTTGTACTGAAGATTGAACCCAGGGGTGCTTTACCACTGAGCAACATCCCCACCCTTTTTATTTTTTATTTTAAGACAGGGTCTCCTAAATTACTTAGGGCCTCACTTAGTTGTTGAGGCTAACCTTAAACTTGCAATCCTTCTGCCTCAGCCTCCAGAGCTACTGAGATTAGCCATTGTGCCCCACCAGATTTTAGGCTTTTTTTTTAAACCTAAGATATCACAAGTTCAAGGCCAGCCTCTGCAATTTAGGGAGGCCTTGTCTCAAAATTTTAAAAAGGTCAGGAGTTGTAGCTCAGTGATAGTGTACCTCCTAGATTCAATTCTCAGTACTGGGGAAAAAAAAAACAGGAATTTTTAATAATATGAAATATTAACATATAAGAAAGGATCAAGGTGGCTGGGATGTGGCTCAGTGGTAAAGCACTTGCCTCCCTTGTATGAGGTATTGGTTTCAATCCTCAGCACAAAGTCAGTAAACAAAATAAAGACACTGTGTCCATGTACAACTAAAAAATATTTTAAAAAAAGAAAGAAAAAAAGATAATCAAAAGACAGAGAATGGTGATACATGCATATAAGCCCAGAGATTCAGGAATCTGAGACAGAATTTCAAGTTTGAAGACAGTTTTGGCAATTTGTCTTGACCCTATCTCAAAAAAAGAAGGAATGGGGTATAGTCAGTGGAAGAGCACCCCTAGGTTTAATCCCTGGTACCACCAAAAAAAAAGAGAGAAAAGAAAAGAAAAAGATAAAGGGCTTAAAAAGTATAAGAGTCTTATGACTACATTTTTTTGTTTGTGTACTGGGGATTGAACTCAAGGGCACTTAACCACTGGGCAGCATCCCCTGCCCTTTTTTGTATTTTACTTAGAAACAGGGTCTCCCTGAGTTGCTAAGTACCTTTCTAAGTACCTTGCTAAGCAGGCTTTGAACTTGCAATCTTCCTGCCTCTACCTCCCGAGCCACTGGGATTATAGGCTAGTGCCACCGTGCCCGGCCTTAAATTTTATAGTTTATAATTTATAGTTTAAAATTTATAGTTTTATAGTTTAAAATTTTATAGAATTTTATAATTCTATAAAATATTTTTCAAAGTTTTTTCCTCATTGAAATGAGTTATTTTGTTTCTTACTGTATACCTAATAGCACCTGAATCAATGAAGTATTATTTGGAGTACTTCTCTAATCTTATGATTAGGCTGCCCCTACCTCATTCTCTACCCTCACTTCACACCACCTTCCCAGGCAGAACCACCAACCTGATCAGGCTTTTTTCAGTATCTCTAATTTACTTTGCTCTCTCTAACCTCCTGCTTTTTGTAGTATCATACCTTCTACTTGAAAGTTCTCATCTTTGCTGTTTCCCTTCCCCCAACCCATTTCTTCACCTAGTTAGCCTATATGAAGATTCACCCTCTAGATTGTCTCCAAACACCATTTCCTCAGAGAAACCTACACCTTCCCAGATAAGACCAAGTTCCTCTCTTAACACAACCCAGAGCTCTAGAACCTTTCTTCAATAGTAATTTTCACAGTTACAAATTATAAATTTGTGTGATTACAGAAAAGCAACTTTCTAATTTGATAAAATGTTATGAATCATAAATTATATTCATAGTTGTTTGATTCTCAAACTCAGAAACAGCTATAATGGACAAAAACCTTACCTGGGGGAGGCTCAAAGAAGGCTTCTTGCTCCTCCTCAATGGGCTCAGTGTCATTGTGGGCTGTCCGTTTGTGCATAGCCAGCGTGGAGATCTGCTTGTATGTCTTACCACAGTGATTACAGTTGTATGGTTTGGAGTGAGTGTGAACGACGTGGTGTTTGTACAAACTAGAATATTCTGTAAACCTTTTGTCACACCCAGGAACTGTACAAACATATGGCTTTTCCCCTAAGAAAAACCAGCACACAAAAATGTCAGCTTTTTAAAAAAAAAAAGAAAAAGCTTTTACATAGGTAGACATAATTATTCCATTATGGGGTGGAGGACCTCTAAAATTAAACAGCTGCCAAATCTGGGCTGTGGACATAGATCAGTAATGAAGCGCTTACCCAACACAGCAACATATATACATAAAGCTTTCCAAATCTCTTCATATCCTACCATGAGGGAAAAACCATAACTATAATTTTAACTTGGCTCAAAAGGTAGTCTACATTCTGAATATTGTCCTTAAGCATCAATCCCAATGTTTCCTTAATTTCAAGAGATGAGAGAATTAAGGATGATGTTATTACCCAGTTTAACTTTGATGAAACTATAATTTATTGTTTCCTGTAACTAGATAGATATACTAATAATAAGAATAACAAATGCAAGTATTACTATAACTAATGCAGCTTACCCAAAAAGTTTTATAAAGATAATGAAAAAGGATTTTTTTAAAAAGTCTACGGACAAGTTAGACATGTCAATGTTCAACTATATATCTAAATATATCTAAAAGAACATTTACAATTTAACTTTACTTGACCTCTTAGATCCAATCAAAAGCTATTCTTTCCTCACCAATAGCAAGTAGGCAAGACAAATGGAAGAAAAACTATTAATTCCTGTTCTATGAAATAATCTGAGAATACTATAGGTAGTATATAATATTTTTTGAACTTTTTATTATGGAAAATTTAAAAACTACACAAAAATATAGAGAAACAGTATAACAAAACTCCATGTACCAATCACTCAGCTTCAACTATTAATTCATAACCAATATTGTTTCATTTATTTATTAGAAATTTATCCCTTCTTCCTACCTAGGATTATTCTAAAACCCCAGAAAACATTCTATATTATCCGAAATGTGTGAGATTATGTATATGAAAGATGGATCCTGTTATTTTTAAACAAAATATAAACAAAATTAACAAAATTACTTAATATCACAGAATATCTAGGCAATGCTATTTTGTGGTGGTATGGGGACCTAAGACTGAAAGCAAATGGAACAAGTTATCCTAATTATAGTTTAAGTGAATACTTTTATCCACACTGGGGCATGAGGAAAATAAATTATTTCAAGTAATTTGTTTTTTGTAGTTGTAGATGAACAGAATGCCTTTATTTGTTATGTGATGCCTCACACATGCTAGGCAAGCATTCTGCCACTGAGCCACACCCTCACCCCTCATGTAACTTTTTTTTTTAGTATTTTTAGCTGTAGATGGACACAATATCTTTATTTTACTTATTTATTTTTATGTGGTGCTGAGGATTGAACCCAGTGCCTCACATATGTGAGGCAAGTACTCTACAACTGAGCCACAACCCCAGCCCCCCATCAAGTAACTTTCATATAGAGTATTTAACTAATATTTTATATATGGCATTTAACTATATGTCCTCAGTCTTGAGCTAGGGATGAGGCAGCAGTTGCAAACAAACCTTGAACTCTTCAATAGGCTTGTGCATTGTGGTGGTATGACTGAAGTTATACTAAAATTATTTTAGATGTAACTAAAGACTGAGAAAATGAATAAATATTCAATGCTGTAGAAGCCAGGGTTCTCAGTGTGGAAGAGACATACAAATATGGAATGGGGAGGAAGAGCCTTGTAGGACATATTAGAATTGGAAGTATTAGTGTGAATGCTTCATTTCTGATATGGAATGTGTAAGTGTAGAGATGCATGTTCCAGCTAATTCTTATTTTATATCTTCCCTGGGGCATTTCTTCTCATGGCTCTAACCACAGTAAAACTACCCACAAAGAAATCCCTCACTAATATAATTTAAGTTTTAGACATAAAAGTAATTGGAGACGGCTTCCTGTCCTCTTCCCAATATCCATTCTCAAAGCAGGCAGGATTAAGTTCTTATCTTGGTGGATGGTTGTAAAGAAAATGTAGTGAGGGAAAGGGAAGTGGGAGTAGATTTCCTAAGCAGAAAAGTGGCAGCAAATTTCAACTTGGAAAATCAGCCAATTTTCAACTGAGAACAGAAATCCCCACTAGGCGGCACCAAACCACAGTCAAAAACTGAATGGAGCAGTATACAATGGCACATGCTTTCAATCCCAGCAACTCCAGAAGCTGATGTTGGAGGATGGAAAATTCAAAGTCAACCTCAACAATTTAGTGAGATGCTATCCAAAATAAATAAATAAATAAATATATAGATAAATAAATAAATAAATAGAGCTAGGGACTGGGGATGTAGCTCAGTGGTAAAGCACCTCTGGGGTCAATTCCTGGTACACCCCCATCAATTTTTTTTTTTTTTTGCTTGAGCTTTAGAGTTCCTTTTGGCTGGCTACATGGCTTCACATGGATCATCTGATAATCAAACTTCATGATAGACTGCATTTTAAGAAAAAATTGAAAAGACAACCCATAGAAGGGAAAATATTGCAAATCTGTCTGACAAAGGACTTGTATCCAGAATAATAAATAATTCTTACAACCCAATAGTGAAAAAACAACCCAGTTAAAAAAGGGCAAAGGATGTGAAAAGATAATTCTCCAAAGAAGATATATGAAAGGCCAATAAGCACATAAAAAGATACTTAACATTATTAGTCATCAGGAAAATGCAAATCAAAAGATATCACACTCACTAGGAAAGTTATAATAAAAAAAAAAAAACAATTATCTGCCTATGGTGTGGACCAAATGGAAGCATCATACATTGCAGGTGAGATTGTAAAATGGCACAGCTACTTCAGAAAACAGTTTGGCCGTTCCTCAAAAGTTAAAAAACAGGGCTGGGGTTGTAGCTCAGTGGTAAAGTGCTGCCTCTCCCATGTGAGGCCCTGGGTTTGATCCTAAGCACCACATAAAAATAAATATATATATAAAATGAAATAAAGATACTGTATCCATCTACAACTAGAAAAAAATTTTTTTTAAAAGTTAAAAGATGGGGCTGGAGATGTGGGTCAAGCGGTAGCGCGCTCGCCTGGCATGTGTGAGGCTCAGGTTCGATCCTCAGTACCACATACAAACAAAGATGTTGTGTCTGCCGAAAACTAAAAAAAAAAAAAAAGAAGAAGAAGAAGGGAAAAACTCATTGATGAGGAAAAAAAAAACAAAAAGTTAAAAGACTTTTTTAAAGTGTCCCAATAATTCCACTCCCTTTTTTTTTTTTTTTTTTTTTGGATTGAGGATTAAATCCAAGGGGTGCTTTATCACCAAGCTACATTCCCAGTCCTTTTTTTTCGGGTACCAGGGATTGAACTCAGGGGCACTCAACCACTGAGCCACATCCCCAGCCCTATTTTGTATTTTATTTCCAGGCAGAGTCTCACTGAATTGCTTAGCACCTCGATGTTGCTGAGGCTGGCTTGGAACCCACCATCCTCCTGCCTCAGCTTCCCAAGCGCTGGGATTACAGGTGTGCGCTACTGCACCTGGCCCCAGCATTTTTTTATGTTTTATTTTGAGACAGGATCTTGCTAAGTTGCTTAGGGCTTTGTTAAATTCCTGAGGCTGGCCTTGAATTTGCAATCCTCCTGCTTCAGCCTCCTGAGTGGCTAGGGTTACAAGCATGCACTACCACGTCTGGAGAATCATTATGCTTTAAATGGATAAATGGGGCTGGGGATGTGGCTCAAGGGGCGCTGGGTTCGATCCTCAGCATCACATACAAATAAAATAAAGATATTGTGTCCACCGAAAACTAAAAAATAAATATTAAAAAAATTCTCTCTTTATCCCTCTCTCTCTTTAAAAATAAATGGATAAATGTCTAGTATGTGAATTTTATCTTAATATAGCTGTGTATTAAAAAATGAGAAGCCAAGCATGGTGGTATACACCTATAATCCCAGTGACCTGAGAGGCTAAGGCAGTAGAATCACAAATTCAAGGACAGCCTGGGCAACCTGGTAAGACCCTTGTCTTATTTTAAAAAAAGGGGGGGGGGGGGCGGCGCAGCTGGGGATGTAGAGCACCAACCCTGGTTTCAATCCCAGTATTGCCAAAAAAGTGGAAAATGTATCCATAGATCATTCCTCCTTTTCTACCCCACAAGCTCCACAATGTTTAATTTAAGAAACACCCTTACCATGATAGCATAATACAAAAGTCCCCTGATTACTCCTCCAACTTCACTGCGTACAAATCTTTTACATGTAATCTATGCTCTAATTATATGGAACCACCCAATATTATGTTTTTTCATACCTTTGTGCCTATATTCATTACACTTCCCCTGCAAAGAATAATCTTCTGTCTACCTTTTACATCAGGATTCAGTCTAAAAGTCAAATTCCCCAGTAAAGTCTTTCTGAAACATTTCTTCCGTTCCTACAAGAAATGACTGTTTCTGCCTCTGCTCCCAAGCATCTTGTTCATGTTACAGACATTCTTCAGCAAGTTCATGACCACTAATCTCTCCCCAACTAGACTGTATTTGATAATGTCTTATCTGTCTCTAAATCTATGGTGTCTGGTAGAAAAACTCATGATAGATGTCAATAATTGTTGAAGAAATGAACATACAAAAGAATGATTAAGTTGAAAAATTTTAAAGGTGTTTAACTTCTTTCCTCCATGCCAACTGGTAGGAAGAAAAGAAGAGATTAGCTAGGTATTGTTTCTGGAAGGGGCAAGAATTAAACTAAGCCTTCAAAGATAAAGGACCAAGAGATCAGAGATCATTACCTGTGTGTATCCTCACATGATTTTTATAATTGGTTGCGCTGGCAAATGCCCTCCCACATCCTGGTTCTGTGCAATAATAAGGTCTTTCTCCTGTATGTGTCCTAATATGCACTTTTCTGATATTTGATGTTGTAAAGGACCGACCGCAGCCTTCGAAGGGACACTTAAAGGGCCTTTCTCCTGAAAATACAAAGGAGAATAAATTAAATGGTACAAAAATAGATAGAAAATTGAAATGTCTTATCTTCAATTTTGCCTGGGATCAGGCTCAAGACTTGAGTCTTCTATTAAGTTTCCCTTTTAGGCTTTCTCTTTTCCCCTGGAAATAGTATTTTCCACTCCTAACAAATTTGCCTTAGAAAAACTGAATGGTATTCAAAACTCATCAGTGATTACATGTCTCCCCAAGATGGAATCATTCAGATGTGCATATTAAAAATTGAGCTGAGAAAAACACAGAAAGAAATGGCAGAAAAAAAATATATAAGAGAAAAATAGGGTCAAGAATAAGGATTAAGTTAGAACAACCCCAGAATCACTTAAAAGTTTGTTTCCTGCTTTATTTATGCTACGATATCTGGCAGAAAAAATAATTTTAATCTTTTAAAATCTAGTGCTTAGCATGTTTGTCAAAACACTTGCTAAATACATTACTATTCTCATAGTCCAAACTTATGAATGAAAACTCTGCCAATTATATTCCTTCTTTCCTATTTGCTTTATACAACCTTGAAACTCAAAAGTCCTTTGAACAGTCAAGCAGGAGATAGCTTTTGCTTTCAATTTCTATAATGAATTATAGAAATTGAAGAGCTTTTGCCCTTTTCTATAATGAACTCAAGCAAACAACTTCTGGAGCAGGAAAAAAAAATCTTTATAGACAGACACAAGTATTTCATATATATATATATGGAGAGAGAGAGAGAGAGAGAGAGAGAGAGAGAGAGAGAGAAAGTCTGTTATTTTTCTTTGGGTCAAATAAAATTATGGTTTCCCTGTTGGTACAGACCATTCCAAAAGACTTCTGCCCTCAAGTTTGAAATCATTAAAAAAGGAACGGAATCTTTCTCTTTTCTTCAAGTGAATTTTTCACCATATGTTCACCAAAGGAGAACAGAATTCATATTGGGCAAGTCCCATCTCCTCCAAGTCTAGAAGACCTCTAAAGTCTTCCCACTTGTGACATGGTATGAAAAGCATCAATTTTCTAGGACAATTTTCGTTGTACTATATGTATTACTATTCTGTAGCACCTAATTTGTTTTTGACTGAAATCACCTAAGTTCCTAAGCCCCTTATTCAACCCAACATTGTACCATGTTAAAATATTATGCCATGGGCTGGGGATGTGGCTCAAGTGGTAGCACGCTTGCCTGGCATGCGTGAGGCCCAGGTTCAATCCTCAGCACCACATACAAACAAAGATGTTGTGTCCACCAAAAACTGAAAAATAAATACTAAAAAAAAACAAAAAACAAAAAAAACTCTCTCTCTCTTAAAAAAAAAAATGTTATGCCATTATAACATTGTAAATCATGAAAATGTCATGATAAAAGTGGTGTATGGGGGCTGGTACTATTGCTCAATGGTAGAGCTTGTCTAACATGCAAAAGGCCTTGGGTTTAACTTTTGGCACCATGAAAAATAAAGAAATAACAAAACATAAAGACCAGTGTCAGGGGCTGGGGATGTGGCTCAAGCGGTAGCACGCTCGCCTGGCATGCACAGGGTGCTGGGTTCGATCCTCGGCACCACTTAAAAATAAAATATAGATGTTGTGTCCACCGAAAATTAAAAAATAAATAAATAAATATTAAAAAATTCTCTCTCTCTCTCTCTTAAAAAAAAAAAAAAGACCAAAACTGTATGTTTTGATGGATGAATTAAAGAATCACAATTCTGACAGGCACAGTGATGCTCGCCTATAATCTCATAATCTTGGGAGGCTGACACAGAAGGATCCCAAAGTCAGCCTCAGCAACTAAGTGAGGCCCTGTCTCAAAAGTTAAAAAAAAAAAAAGGCCCAGGAATGTGGCTAAATGGTTAAATATCCCTGGGTTCAATCCCTGGTACCAAAAAAAAAAAAAAAAAATCCAATCATAATCCTGACGTTTTTGCTCAATGTCATGGTTGTATATAGCTTTTATACAACAAATTGGCTTTATATTGCAAATCCAAACAAAATTTATAGCATCTTGGAAACACTTGCCTTTGATATAATGAATAAAAATAAGTGCAGGAATGAGATGGAAGCAGATACCTACAACCATTCCTAAGCATTACAAAGTAAAGCAAATTTAGGATCATGTTTGTACTAAAGATTAACCTTAGTTGCTAGAAGAATCCTCCCTGGAAATCTGTTAAACTATATCAGAGTATTTGGAAGTGCAAAAATTGCAACATTTGGGGACAAAGTTATGACACCATGTTTAAAACAACTATACTAAAAATCTCTAAATTACTTTATGCTTTATTACTTAGTCAATAGCTTAAAATAGCATCTTTTATCAACAGTTTCTGAATTTTGTTCAGCTCTGATCCAAAACAAATACTTAAGCCAGGCATAGAGGCACACACCTAGAATCCCAGCTCCAGTGGCTAGGGATGCAGAGACAAGAGAAGCTTAAGTTCAAAGTCAGTCTCAGCAACTTAGTGAGGCCCTAAGCAACTTAGTGAGAGCTAAGGGGTGGGGATGTGATTAGTGGTTAAGAGCCTCTGGGTTCAATCCCTGATACCAAAACAAAAAAACTAAAAACAAATAATCACCCTTATAGTATCAATTCCACAAGCAGTCAAGCATAGGGTAGAGAGGGGAGTGAGGGGAGATAAGAATAAAGTATCACTTAGAAAAAGAAGGTAAGAGGGCTGGGGATGTGGCTCAAGCGGTAACGCACTCGCCTGGCATGCGCAGGGTGCTGGGTTCGATCCTTAGCACGACATAAAAATAAAATAAAGATGTTGTGTCCACCGAAAACTAAAAAAAATAAATATTAAAAAAATTCTCTCTCTCTAAAAAAAAAAAAAGGAAACAAGCAGTTTAAAAAAGAAAAAGAAGATAAAGACATTTAAAGAGGAGAAGAGATGATCACAAGTAACAAGTCTTTTTTTGGGGAGGGGGTGAGGAGAGGGGTATTAGGGATTGAACCCAGGAGCACCCTATCTGTGAGATATATCCCCAGCCCTTTTTATTTTTTATTTTGAAGACAGCCTCCCTGAGTTGAACTTGTGATCCTCTTGCTTCAGTCTCCAAGTCCTTGGGATTACAGGCATACACTGCTGCAAGTGGCTACATGTTTTTCTTTCTGTGGGGCTATTAGGGGCTCAGATATTTTCTTCAGCAGCAGCTTACTAAGGAGAAGCGATACTACACTCAGGCAGAATCAAGTGCCTTAGGTTTTGTTCTCAGGCTACTAACTAGACATGCAATCCTAGGAAAATGAGCTTGTTGCTCAGATAATTTCTGCAAGCTGCAAGGGATGGTACTCTAGAGCCATTGTTCATCTCTTTTGGAACACAGACCCTTTTAAGAATCTAAGAGAGTCTTGAGCCCTTATCCTGGTAAGAAATATATAAACACAAATAGCAAATTCCATGGAATTTCAGGAATTTAAAAGAAGCCCCTGATACTGATTCCCTGAAATTTTTCCAGATACTCCTTCCCCAAATCCCCTCCCTGAAGATGAAGAATTCTTGTCCTAGATATGACACTATTTACAATGGTACCTGTATGAGTTCTAATATGTTTCTGTAGATCTCCTGATGTTTTGAAAGATTTGGTACAATTATCTTCTGAACACCGATATGGCTTTTCTCCTGTATGAGTTCTGACATGACTTTTTAATCCATAACCTTCAAGGAAAATTTAAAAGAAATTTGATTACACAATACTCCTCTAAACATTCACATTGAAATTAAAGTACTGAAAAATATAGTAAATTCCAAGAATAAAACATGTTATTAAAAACGTTCTTAGACGGCTCAGGACTATCACACTGAAAATTTTTAGTAGTTTATCTCTGTTTAGAAGTGTGTGTTTAATTTTTTAAAAGTCTCCCAATTGGGCTGGTGCTGTGGCTCAGTGGTAGAGCGCTTGCCTAGCACATGTGAGGCCCTGAGTTTGAATACTCAGCACCCCATAAAAATAAATAAATAAAATAAAGGTATTGTGTCCATCTACAACTAAAAATATATTTTTAAAAAAGTGTCCCAATTATATTAGATGATGTTCACAACTCATATCCAAAAAGTTTAAATTGGATTAAAGACAAGGAACAAAGAATGAATGTCAGGAGGACTGGTACATGTTGGCCCTGCCACATATATCCCTGGGTAGACTCCATCCCACTGTTAAGTTCCAGTTCTCAGTGGGAACTTCCCTAAGGTCTGTATTAATGTCAAATTTTTAGTCAGCTTTTAAAATTTGGCTTTTATTTTTCTTGCTAAAAGAAAGTAGAACATGTAGTGAGAAGCACCAAAGTAGGCAAAGACAGGTCTGTGAAGGAAAAAAAGAACACAGAGAGGGATAGAGCAATCAGGCTAAGGAGGCAGTTAAGAGTTAAGAAAACCCAATAAGGGCTGGGGGATGTGGCTCAAGCGGTAGCGCGCCTGGCATGCGTACGGCCCGGGTTCGATCCTCAGCACCACATACAAACAAAGATGTTGTGTCCACCGAAAACTAAAAAATAAATATTAAAAAAATCCTCTCTCTCTCTCTCAAAAAAAAAAGAAAACCCAAGAAGAGATGGGGTTGTGGCTCAGTGGTAGAACGCTTGCCTAGCACGTGTGAGGCCCTGGGTTCGATCCTCATAAAAATAAATAAATAAAGGTATTGTGTCCGACTACAATTAAAAAATAAATATTTAAAAAAGAAAAGAAAACCCAATCATGTGTTCTCTGGACTCAAGACAAGGATGAAGGGTCAAGTTTTTGCCCACTTATCTCTGCTTGACCTCCATCAGAACCTAGAAACAAAGAAAATTTATGTTCTTACCTGTTGCAAAAGCTTTCCCACAGCCTTGATGTTCACACTGATAAGGCCTGTCTCCTGTGTGTGACCGTTCATGGACCTGTTATTAAAACACAGGCATGATTCCATTTCTTCCACACATTCCTCAAGTAAGATGATTTTAACATAGACCTATTTTCCCCTCTTATTGCTGAGTGATTTTGTTGTATGCTTTTGAAAGAAATAAAACACCTTTTCCACAAAAACTATAGCCCAGGGATAGGGATATAGGTCAGTGGTACAGTACTTGCTTAGCATGGTGAGATCCTGGGCTGGATCCCCAGCACTCTAAAAAAGAAGACAAAGACAAGCAAACAAGCCAGGCGCAGTGGCACACACCTCGGAGAGACCTTTTTTGTATTTTATTTAGAGACAGGGTCTCACTGAGTTGCTCAGCAACTGGCTTCTGCTGAAGCTGGCTTTGAACTCACAATCCTCCTGCCTCAGCCTCGCAAGCTGCTGGGATTACAGGCATGAGCCATGAGGTTTTGCCAGTTGCCCACGCTGGCCTCAAACCTGCAATCTTCCTACTTCAGTATTCCAAGTAGCTCGGGTTATAGATGTGCACCACTATGCCCAGCTTACGTTTTTTTTTTTTTGGTTGCAGATGGACACTATATCTGTATTTTATTTATTTTTATGTGGTGCTGAGGATTGAATCCTCAGTGAATTGAATCCAGTGCCTCATGTATGCAAGGCAAGCACTCTACCACTGAGCTATAGCCCCAGCCCATATTTAAGTTTTTATTTGTATTCTACATCTAGGATGAGGGGATAAAATGGGCTTAAAATATTCATTTTAATAAGGAACAGGAACATCTGAGGTCTGAGTTTTTCCAGAGTGATTAAAGGTACCTGCATGAAACATGAATGAAGAGAATTAGGACAGGGTGCAAGGAAATGTTACCCAATGTAAAAAGTGTAAAGGCTGCTATTAGAGGGGTCTAAGTTTGAAGTAAGGTTCCACCACTTCCTTCTCTAAACTTTGAAGTCCTCTTTGTAAGGTGGGGACATAATAGTATCTATTGCTGTGACAGCAGAACTTACTTAATTCTTATAACCACTCTGTGAGAGAGGTACTCTTATGATCCAATTATAGTTGGGGGAATGAGGTACCAAGAAGTCAATTATATGCCAAGGTTATACACTAACAAGTAATGAAGATGGACTCTTGGGTCACTACTCCAAATATGCTACGTGCACACTTTCTGACATAGTTATTTAATATGTCTTAGATATTGTTATAATGAGTCACAGTACTTCTATTGTGTTCATCTACAATTAAAATAAAATACTTCGTCCAAAAATTTAATACAGGACAAATTAACATCAACTTTTGCTGGATTCTGGTGAATCACTGTTAGCAGAGTGAACATACACATCTCTCATATAATTACAAAAATTTCATATTTGACCAAATGTTTTGAAATATACAAAGTGTCTCACATGTGCCAGGTAATATGCAGGACATCAGGGATATACAGGTGAAAAAACACAGTCCAGGTCCTTAAAGAACTGACAGTTTCTACAGTCTGTACAGGTTTTTGTGTGTCTGAGTGCGAGCATGTGTCAGTATTTTGATAAGCATTTGAATGCTATATGCATATCACATTAGTATTTAATGTCCTAGGTATACTTATAACTAAATAAAACATTTATATATACACCTTGAGATGATGAGCTGTTGTATATAATTTTCCACATCCATCATATTTACATTGAAATGCTTTTTCTCCACTCTGTTGAGATTTAGCAGTTACTCTTGTTGCATGTCCTTGTAAGACAATCTAGATAAAACAAAAATTATGATTTAAATTACTCAAATGGAAATAAAAAAGCTGAAATTTTCACAATAAAAAAAGATAAAGCTATAATGTGGGTTCCAGATTCAGATTATCACTTTATCAAGAGTCTATCAATCTAAATCAGTCACATTCTTCCTGTTCCATTGCTGAAGTCAGCGGCTCTGAAACAGTCAAAAGGAGAGCTACAGTTGAAGGCACTGCTAGTTTCAAAGATCTATTTCTCTCCTAGAAAATCAACCCAAGTACCATCCCCATTGTATGCACGTATTTCTTGACATACTATTATTTAACTATGCTTTTTTTTAAGGACATATGCCCTAAAATGTCAAATACATTTTCAATTTCAGAAGCATTTCAAAAGCAATGAGAAAAGCTGGGCCTAGTGGCATACATGTGTAATCTCAGCTACTTGGGAGGCTGAAGCAGAAGGATCCTAAGTTCAAAGCCAGTTTAGGCAATCCTGTCTTAAATCAAAAAATAAAAAGGGCTGAGGCTGGAATTGTGACTCAGTGGTAAAGTATTCCCCTAGCATGCCTGAGGCACTGGGTTTGATCCTCAGCACCACATAAATATAAAATAAAGATATTGTATCCACCTAAAACCTAAAAAATACATATTAAAAAAAAAGGGATGTGGTATAGCTCATTGGTGGAACACTTCTGGGTTCAATAGTAAGAAAGAAAAGGAAGAGGAGAAAGAAGGAAAGAAGGGAGGGAAGAAAGAAGAAAGGAAGAAAGAGAAAGATGGAGGAGGTATGTGCAGGCATTAGGTCATTTAAGTCACCTATAGGAGATAATACAATCAATATAACATTCTGTACTTATATTCAGCACAAGATCTTTTCTTTTGGATATAATACCATAAGAATTCAAATAACACTCCTATGCTAGTAAAGGCTTTTAAAGATTGCTGCCTATTTTAGAAATTATGATACCACAAATGTTGAAGAATGGCTGTCTACTATGTGGGTCATATGGTGATATGTTGCAATACTCTTTTCTGTGCTGGCTGTCACTCAAGGTTCAAAAATGACTCAGAGTTTTGTGGGGTTTTTTTGTTTTTGCTTTTTGTTTTAGTTGTAGTTGGACACAATACCTTTATTTTATTTATTTATTTTTTAATGTGATGCTGAGGATTGAACCCAGGGCCTCAGATGTGCCAGGCGAGTGCTCTACCACTGAGCAGCTCCAGAGGTTTTTTTAATGTTGTAAAAAATTCACAATAATGAAGCCAAAATCATCACTGGGTGATACTACAGATGTTGTAGGCTTAAAAAGAAATCTGAAAATAAAAGGCATAACAAGCATGTGATCCTGATGATTTTTCCTCAAAGATCTGTTGATTCTCTTTTTATTTAAAAAAATATCTGATTTATATAAGAGATTCTGCCATACCTCACTACTTTTAGATAAATATGAAGGTTTTGGTAAGTAAATTTTCATAAATGTATTTTTAATTGCTTGCTGCTTTTTATCCTCATTCTTAAGGAAATTAATGTTTCATGTAATCTGATTTATGGGGTGAGAACTGATCAATAAAAATTATTTTAGGGTTGGGAAGGTAGCTCAGTAGAATATTGCCTAGAATGGATGAGACCCTAGATTTGATACCCAGTTTCACAAAAATTTTAAAAATCTACATTACTAGATATTTAGACTCTAAAGTAATGTGTTCTCCCATCTCAGTAACCTCAGATTTCTTTTTTTCTTTATTACTGGAAATTGAACCCAAGGCCTCATGCATGGAAAGTAAGTACTGTACCGCTGAGTTATATCCCAGACCTCTTTTTTTTTTTTTTTTTTCGCTGTACTAGGAATTGAATCTAGGGGTGTTCTACCACTGAGCTACATCTTTAGCCCCTTTGGGTATGATCCCTAGTTTTGGGGGGGGGAACCAAGTATCCAACAAATTTTTCCTAATTTATACCATTTCATCTTGTAAAAAACTTTATTTTTTAAAGTATATACAACAGCTATATGTATGGTAATATTATGGGTCATTTTGGGTTTTCTTTTTGGAAAATCTCCAAATTAAAAAAACAAAACACTAAAATATTAATATTGGTGCTACGGATTGGACCTAGAACTTCATGCATATTAAGCACACACTCTATCATTGAGATACACCTCTAGCACCTTTTTAAAAAAATCCTAGATAAATATTTGAGGTGATGGATACATTAATTATCCTGACCTAATCACTACATGTTGTCTATCTGTATGGAAATATCCCACTATACCCCCCAAAGAGGTATGACAATTTTTGGGGGGGAGGGAGGGATTACTGGTGATTGAACCTATGAGGAATCTAGCACTGAGCTACATCCCCAGGTCTCTTTATTTTTTGAGATAGGATTTCCCTAAGTTGTTGAGGCTGGCCTTGAACTTGTGATCCTCCTCTCTCAGCCTCCAAAGTTGCTGTGTATATCACTGTGCCTGGCCCCAAAATATGTACAACTGTTGTGTCAACTTAAAAAATCCTTTGCCCCTGACTAATAATCACTGATATAATTATTACCTTTAAGAGATGGAAAAAAGTGGGCTTAAAATATTTAAGAAAAGCAAGGTTTGGACTGGGGATGTGGTTCAGTGCAAGAACATGTGCCTCGCAGGCATGAGGCCTTGGTTCAATCCTCAGCACTGCAAATATATATATAAAGTTTCACTTGGTTCAAGGTCATGTAGCTAGATTTAAAAAATACAGAAAACAAAACAAAAATAAAATATGAACCACACCTAAATTGCCTATACTAAACAGGTTTGGTTCAATGCAAGAACACGTGCCTAGCAGGCATGAGGCCCTGGGTTCAATCCCATGATTTAGGAAAAACAACATCCACGGATTCTGGAAGACTGTACATCTATAGGCTGGCCAATGATATATCAATGCCTATGTGGTCTGGCTTAAAAATTCAGGCTGAGCCCCATGCTACATGCCTTTATAGTCTCAGCACTCTGGAAACTGAGGTAAGAGGATCACTTGAGCCCAGATGCTTGAGGCCAGCCTAGGTTTAAAAAAAAAAAAAAAAAAAAGTCTCGCCAAGTGTACAGATTCTCTCTGCAGGAATTTGACCTAAGAAATAAATGGAGGAAGGAAGGAAGGGAGGGAGAGAGGGAGGGAGAGAGGGAGGAAGGGAGGAAGAAATGGAAATCCTGAGTTGGTCATGAGTGGTAAACCTGAGAAAGCATGGCTATGATGAGTCATGTGCAAACTCAATAAGAAGACAGAGAAAGCGTATCTCCAGAGAAAAGGGAGCAGAGATGCCATGGAAGAAACCAGCCCTTTGTGGGAAGTGGGAGAGAGAAGAAAAACAAGTGAGATCAGCCTCCATTCCTGATTCCTTTGTAATTCTAGTGCCTGTGCGGACTAAATGTTCAGCAGTTCCCATTCTGATCTTCTTATTTGCTCTGATATATCCTTACAATATATCTCTTTTTTCCTTGAGCTAGCTTGACTGGTTTTTGTGGGTCTTCCAACTATTACAGCTCTGATTAAAATACTGTCAAACCAAAGTACTTTGATCTCCAATTAAAGAAAAGTTAGTTTTGAATGATGAAAGGGCCTGGCATTCTAACATAACACGTAGAGTATCAACAATTATATGTATCTACAAATAGTATTTTCATGTGTTACTTAAATATTAACCAAATGAAAAATCTCACTTGGTTATCATAAACTCATGAGATGAGTAAAGCAAATATGATCATCATTCTCAAGTAACAGATAAAAAAATTCAGATCCAGAGAAGTAACTTGCTGCAAGTCCCACTGCTACTAAATAGCAGAGTAGAAACTTAATCTGGATCTTTTGATTATAAATTGTATACTACTTCAATACTGTTTTCTACTTAATAAGGGTGTTGTAACATGAGGGCAATGACAATAGCTATAGTCTGCCACAAACACATCCCCCTCCCCCCAGTGTTTTTACAGTTCTTACAAATGAACACACAGGTATTCTTAGAGACTATTTTATATTGGGGTTTTAAATTCAGTGCTACTGGGGCTGGGGATGTGGCTCAAGCGGTAGAACGCTCGCCTGGCATGCATACGGCCCGGGTTTGATCCTTAGCACCACATACAAACAAAGATGTTGTGTCCGCCGAAGAAAAAAAAAAAAAAACCTAAAAAAAAATAAATAAAAATTCTCTCTCTCTCTCTCTCAAAAAAAAAAATTCTTGAAAATAAATTCAGTGCTACTGACATTTTCAGAGGGTAACTCCTTGTTGGTGGAGCTATCCTTTGGGGGAACTCTCTACCCACCAAGTTTCAAGTAGTTTTACCTAAATTGCTGACAACCAAAAAAACTGTCTCCAGACATTGCCACATGTCCTGGGGCAAAACTGCCTCCACCTGAGAACTGCTTTAAGTACTCTAAGCCTTTCCTTGTCCGGTGAATTTTTTGTTGTTGTTCATAACAGAGATGAGTTCAGTGGCACAACTAACATCTTCATGTTACAGCTGAAACAAAAATTCTAAACTGTAAATATCACAATTTTTAAAAAAATCTAGACCTTGGAAACAAGACTATTTACAGGAAAATCTGTTGCTTTAGCTATCAATTTCTTTAAAGTTCAGGCAGACACAGAGCTACAACTTCATAAGCAAAAATATAGAAGGAGCACAAAGGGATGAGACCAGAAGTTATACGTTCTGCTTATTTGCTACGATTCCTTGAGGCAGTCTGGCTTTTTAATACCATACATTGGGCCCTCAATATCAAATGTGATACTCAATTGTTTTAGAGAAACAGGAAGTTTTGGTCAAGTACCAAAGAGAAAAAGAATAAGTCACAAATACAAGCCATATATATAATTAAAATTTTCTACTGCCACATTGAAATGGGAAAAAGAAACAGATAAAGTTAATTTTATTTAACCCAATATAATAGGCCAAATATGTGTTATTTCAACATGTATATGAAAAATTATTGATGAGATATTTTACTTTTTTTTTTCACAATATGTCTTAAAAATCCACACCTTAATTCAAACTAGCCACCAAGTGCTCAATAGCCACGTGTGGTTAGTAGCTACCATACTGGACAGCACAGATCTAGTCTGCAAGGAAAAAGACAGAAGGCTTTAGTCAAAAAAAATTCTATTGAACCGTCTTTTATTTTGTCTATTGGTACCAATAACAATGGTTTTATTTCTTCAGATAAAAAGTAATGAAGTTGTGGGGTATGGTGGCACATGGCAGCTTGGGAGGCTGACGCAGGAGGATCAGGAGTTCAAAACCAGCCTGGGCAATTTAGTGAAGCCCTAAGCAACTCAGCGAGGCCTTGTTTCTAAATAAAATATTTAAAAAGTGCTGGGGAGGTGGCTTAGTAGTTAATTAAGCACCCCTGGGTTTAATCCCTGATACTCCCTCAAAAAAAAGGTAATGAAGTTTTTAATGACATTTTTGCCTTAGTAATTCTCAATCCCTCTGTTTCTGGATTCAGAAATTAACTACTGGGCTGGGGATGTGGCTAAAGCGGTAGCACGCTTGCTTGGCATGCGTGCGGCACGGGTTCGATCCTCAGCACCACATACAAACAAAGATGTTGTGTCTGCCGAAAACTAGAAAATAAATATTAAAAAAAAAAATTCTCTCCCTCTCTCTCTCTCTCTCTCTCTCTCTCTCTCTCTATATATATATATATATATATATATATATATATGTAACTCTCTCTTTAAAAAAAAAAAAGAAATTAACAACTGATGTTAATAGTCTTTTATAATAATATATGTTAATAGGTTAAGAAGCCTGATGGTAAATTCATTCATTTTTTGGTTAAGTCTCACTCTATATTAGTTAATTACAAGCACACTTATAACTTCCTTTCTTTAAAAATATTTTACAGTTTCCAGGTATGGTGACACATGCCTATAATCCCAGTGATTTTGGAGGCTAAAGCAGGAGGATTGCAAGTTCCAGGCCAGCCTCAGCAATTTATTGATAAAAAATAAAAAAGGGTGGGGATGTAGGTAAGTGGTAGAGTGCCCCTGGTGATAAAAAAGAGAAAAAGGAAGGGAAAAGGGGAGGAAAGGAGAGGGAAGGATGAAGACAGGGAGGGAAGAGGGAGGGAAAGAAAGCAGAAGAAAGAGAGAGAGGAAAGAGGGGGAAAAGTACAAAAATGGAAGGAGAAAGGAAGAAAGGGCTGGGAATGTATACCCTGATACAATACTCTGAGTTAATTTCCATTACCCCCCACCCCCAATCTGTTTGCAGCATGGTGGTGCAGGCCTGTAGTCCTGGCTATTTGGGAAGTTGAAGTAGGAGGATCACAAGTTCAAAGCCAGCATGGGCAACTCAGCAAGACCCTGTCTCAAAATAAAAAATAGAAAAGGGGATGTATATAGCTTAGTAGTAGAGCACCCCTGGGTTCAAAACATAGTACTGCAAAAGAAAAAAAAATCTAAGATTGTACTGCTTAAATATCTTATCATTTGGTAGTTACCAATAAGAAAACTTAATAGGCCACTGCAAGTCACTGAGCTATCTCTTGCATACGTTTACATGTGTTTCCATTTCAGTAGAATTTAGCTGAGATGAATTTGACATAATAAAATTTAAAAATATTAAGTCTCATTCATAAAATGTGAAAGTGAATTCCAAGACTTGAAAACTTTACCAAGAATCACACAATTTCAAAGCTCATGGACTTAGTAAACAGAAAATTAAATTTATATTCTTGTTACTCTGTAGCACCACTTGAGCTGTTAAATATATAGACTGGCTATTCAATCATCAAACTTGTATCAGAGATATCAGTAATTCTTTTCTTTTATCGTTTATTAGTATTATAACTGAAAAACCTCTTGATAAGCCCTAACAATCTCACTAAATGTTATTAAGTGGTGATGTTAATGCTCAAAAACGTGTCTCTGGCTGATCACAGAGACATATACCTGTAATCCCATCTACCTGGGAGGCTAAGGCAGGGGGATCACAAGTTCAAAACCAGCCTGTGCAACTTTAGTGAGAACCTTTCTCAAAATAACATTAAAAAATAGTTGGGGGTGCTGGGGTTGTGGCTCAGTGGTAGAGTGCTCGCTAGTATGCATAAGGCACTGGGTTAGATCCTCAGCATCACACAAATATAAAATAAAGATATTATGTCAATCTAAAACTAAAAAATAAACTTTTTAAGAAAACATTTATTTTTCAGTTGTAGGTGAACACAATATCTTTTATTTCATTTTATGTGGTGCTGAGGTTTGAACCCAGTGCCTCAGGTGGGTTCAAAATAAAAATAAATATTAAAAAAAACAGTTGGGAATATAGCTCAGTGGTAGAGTGCTTTCCAAGCATGTACAAGGCCTTGGGTCCAATTCCCAGTAAGAAGGGGGACAAAAAAGATGGTTACTTGGGTGGTTAATAGGGTGTTACCTGAGCAAGGGGTAGCCAATGACTAGACCATGGGTGAACACTGAATCAAAGGAAGCCACAGGCCATTTGCAGCCCAGGAAGCAGTCTGGTACAAAAAGTACAATCAGTTTTGCTAAGTATGAATAATAATGATTAGTTTGTCTGGATCTTCCCTTCAGAATTTGAAAAGGAAAATACCAGAATAGAAGTAGAAGAATAGAAGTAGAAGAAACTTTTAAAACATACAAATGGCAAAGTAGTATATATACATAATGGAATATTACTCAACATTAAAAGAAAATAAAATCATGGCATTTGCAGGTAAATGGATGGAGTTGGAGAATACAATGCTAAGTGAAGTAAGCCAATCCCCCAAAACCAAATGCCGAATGTGTTCTCTGATATAAGGATGCTGATTTATAATGGGGATTGGGGGGGAGTTTGGGAGGAATGGACAAACTTTAGATAAGGCAAAGGGGAGAAAGGGGAAGGGTGGGGGTATGGAGGTACGAAAGTCGGTGGAGAAAAAAAAAGGCAAAATAGCAAGGATTAGGTCATAGTAATGAGTGAGTCACAGAGAATGGATCCACAAAATTCCATGAATGGGACAGTAAGAAAACTGCCTGGTTTCCAAAACTGCTTTGGATTCCAGAATACAAACTAAGCTGGATTTCTGTGATATTTCTATTTCTGTAATGTCACTCTACCACCACTAACAAATCTTAGGGCCTGAGGTAATTTGAGAAAGCTGGTCCTAATACGGATACTGTTTTTCTGAAATGGTGCAATTTTCCTGGAAAAGTAGCATGTTCTCTATTGTTGCTTAGAAAACGTTAAGAGATTCTTATATAACAAAGGAGATTTACATACCTGCATTTTTTTCTCTTGTTCATTTTCTCCAATTATTCCAGTACCTGTTACACTTTCACTTCCATCAATGGACACCTATAGGAATAAAATAAAGCTTAAAGATGTTTTACCTTTGCATTTTTAAAAATACCTTCATTTTATTTATTTATTTTTACATGGTGCTGAGAATTGAACCCAAGGCTGCACACATGTGAGGCGAGCACTCTACCACTGAGCCACAACCCCAGCCCCTTATCTTTACATTTTTACAGTGTGGTGACAAGATACCAGGATGACTTCATGCATGCTGGGCAAGCCCTCTTCTACTAAACTACATCCTTAGCCCCATGTTTTACATTTTGGTAATGTATGGCAGGTGAGAACATGGAGGTTTTGTTGTGTTGTTGTTGATGTTGTTGTTGTTATTATTATCATTATTATTATTTGTGTAAACTTCTCAAATAAAAATTGAAAAAAAAAAAACTTAAATTAAATGAGAGAAATATGTTTGATGCAGGAAAAATACCCACCACCACCCCCTTTTAGAGCTGGGGTTTTTGTACATTACTCAGGCTGGCCTAGAACTCTTGAGACTCAAACATCTTCTTAACTCAGCCTCCCAAAGGGTTGAAACTATAGCCATACAGCATTACACAATGATCAAAACTCAATCCATCTCTTTTTTTTCTTGGTACCAGGGATTGAACTGAGGGGCACTTCAGAACTGAACCACTGTTGCAGCCCTTTTTTACATTTAAATATACATATATTACTTACATTTATATATATATATATATGTGTGTGTGTGTGTGTGTGTGTGTATGTATATGTATGTGTATATATATATATACACATATATACACAGAGAGAGAGAGAGAGAGAGAGAGTATGTGTGTAATGAGTAAGTCACAGAGAAAGGATCCACAAAATTCCATGAATGGAACAATAAGAAAATTGCCTGGTCTCCCAAACTGCCTTGGATTGCAGAATATAAGCTCCGCTGGATTTCTGTATTATTTCTATTTCTGTAATGTCACTCTACCACTGCTGACAAACCATATATATATATATATATATATATATATATATGCATTGCTGGTTCTGCATTGCTAGTTTCCCAATGCAAAAAAAAAAAAAAAAAATATATATATATATTTAGTTGTGGATGATTATTTGTTTGTCTGTTTATTTATTTATTTATTTATATGTGGTGCTGAGAATCAAACCCAGTGCCTCACATATGCTACAAAAGCACTCTACCACTAAGCCAAAATCCCTTTTTTATATTTTATTTAGAGACATGGTCTCGCTATGTTGCCTAGGGCCTTGCTAAGTTGCTGAGGTTGGCTTTGAACTCATGATCCTCCTGCCTCAGCCTCCTGAACCACTGGGATTATAGGCATGCTGGGCATATCTATACTTTATTATTTCTTTTATAGCACTCATCCTTGAATATCTCTTTTTGAGAATGACCTGCTAATTCATTTATTTTCTATAAGTCCTTACCCCATTCCCTTATTTTTTCTTCCAATATATCTTTTTACACTTCACCTTTTTAAGATAAATACAGTTCTCTTTGAGGTTGAATGATTTGGGTTCTGTATTGCTAGTTTCCCAATAAAGTGTACTTTTTTTTTTTTTCCATGAAAAATAAAGAGGCTGTACCTGGGACAGTACTGAAGTAAAATACCATACCTTTGCTGCATACTGTTCCAAAGCACTGATAGTGTCAGGGTCAATTGTGCCATCGCCAGTGTGAAGCCCTGCCACTGTCCCATCAGCCTGAATTGCCAAGATGGTGTCAGACTGCGGGACTTGCACTGCATGGTGGATATAGGCTGTGGTGCCATCTTCCAGCTGAACAGCCTGTAATGCACTCTGGTCATAACTATCTGAAGGAGTAGAAGAGAAAGGCCTTAAGGTTTGACAAACAGTTACATATTTAAAAGAAGAAGGAAATAAACTTTTACTGAGTAGTACTAGAAACACCAGATGACGTGCTTTATGTTATTTCATTTAATTCTCAAAAAAACTTCTATGAAACAGGTATATTTACTACCATACAAATGGGAATCAGAATTTGAGAAAAGTCACTTTTCCTTAGGAACCAGGAAATTTTTAAAAACCTAACAAGTAATAGTCAAAATCAGTTGTAAAGAACCCAGGATGTGGGTTGAGGTTGTGGCTCAGTGGTGGAGAACTTGCCTATCCTGTGTGAGACACTGGGTTCGATCCTCAGCACCACATAAAAATAAATAAAATAAAGATAGGACAAAAAAGAAACCAGGATTTGAATTGATGTAATTATGACTTCAAAGTCCATAGTGTTTACTGTTCCAAATGGTTTCTGGCAGCTCAAATTGTGAGAAAGCTTTCTCTTTTTAACTGTGTGCAAGCCAGGTGCCTTGAACTTCAAAGGATAAATACAATTTTTTTCACATGATGACACTTCAGCAGATATTATTTTTCCCATACTCCCACTTTTCCCTTACTTCATATTTTCAAAGTTACTGTACCTTTGGAGGTATGATGAATAAATGCTGTGGTTCCATCTTCTAACTGCACTGCTTGACCATCCTCTAGACGCAAACTGTCCCCTGCTCAAGAAACAATTGTTTACATTTAGGTCCCATGCTTTCCAACATGTTCCAATTACTAACTTGGCAAAAACCAATCAATTAGCTATTAAATGCATGATGACAACCTATAGTTGCTTTATGAGTCAATAAAGCTGCTTTGAGAAAGCACTTAAAAGCAATAGAATACTTGTTTTAGGAATACACACAAAAGGGGAAGAGAGTTGAAAGTAGGGGAAAAAAGAAAAAGAGTAATGTAGGATTCATTTCAAACAATAGACACATTCACCTAGGACTGCTACCCACTAATTTCTAGAACTTCCTTTCCACTATCTTTGAGACTCAGTCTTGGTTACATTAAAATGGTTTTTAAGCCAGGTGCAGTGGTGCACACCTACAATCCTAGCTACTTGACAGGCTGAGGCAGGAAGATTGCAAGTTTGAGACCAGCCTGGGCAACTTAGCAAGACCCTGTCTCAAATTTCTTTAAAAAGGGCTGGGGTGGGTTGGGGATGTGGCTCAGGCGGTAGCACGCTCGCCTGGCATGCATGCGGCCCAGGTTCGATCCTCAGCACCACATGCAGGCAGGGATGTTGTGTCCGCCGAAGACTGGAAAATAAATGTTAGAAAATTCTCTCTCTCTCTCTTTAAAAAAAAAAAAAAAAGGGCTGGAGTTATGGCTTCATAGTAGAGCAGTGCTGGGTTCAATCTTTAGTATTGGAGGAAAAAAAAAAACAACAAAAAAGGTCTTTAGATTCTACCTCTGGCACCTACTTATCTCCCTTTTCAAAAAAAGGCAGACTAGAAATCAGGACCAAATTTAGGTAATATGAGGAAGCTGGTGGCAGCAAACACCGAAATCAGAGAATCAGGAGGTTTCCTGTGTTGTATCTTAAATACTTACTACTTTTAGGTATGGGCACATGTTGAACATAGGCAGCAGAACCATCTTCCAACTGAATGACTTGGCCATCAATGAGCTTCCCATCTGGAACAAAAGATTCAAGCCAATAAATTAGCACAAACAAAAATTTCTTAACTTTATACAATTTCAAAATGATATCAACTATAAAAACATACACTACTTAAGCTCATGTTCATCTTGATTCTTCCCTCAACGTTCTGAGGCAATTCAATAACACATCCAGTGATCCTATAGAAAGCAGAAAATCCTCCCTCAGCCATCCTTCCTCCCCTCCAATTTTCAATCAAACAAGTACAAGAGGAAGAGTGGCTCATCACAGCAAGCTATATGAATTGAACCTCAAGGTACCTTTCAGAACCACTCAGAATCAGTGACCCTGACTATGGGGAAGCTGAACAATATGTCAGCGTATGTGAGGCTGGTTGTCACTGTCACTCCTGGGAGGAATGCAGACCCTGTGTATATACATTTGTGCTCAGTAGGTTCCCATAAAAACAAAGAGTTTTAGAATTGGGCTATTTCTTGGAGCAAAGTAAACAGTAACTTAGAGACAACGTTACAAAAGCAAAACCAAATGTCTATCCTTATGTTTAATAAACACATTAAATAATAACCTAAAGTTAAAAAACGAAAGAATGGTTTTGCTCAAAATAGGAAATAGGTCAGACACACTCCCTTCCCTCCTCTCTCCCACTAAATTGATACCCTAGAGTATCTTCCTATTATCTAAAAGGGTGTCCCAAAATTATCTAGTTATCAAAATTTAAAGTTAAAAATAATTTAAAATTATTATAAGCAATCTAGTGTCTTTAGGAGAGACTGGGAAGGAGGTATAGTTGCTAGGGGTTCCAATGCTAACGTTATAAATTGCTGGTACTAACCAACTGCCCATTTAGGAGGCACATACCTTTAGAATTGTGTTGTATGTAAGCAGTAGAGCCATCTGCAAGTGTTACTGCTTGCAAGCTTACACCTTCCATATTTTCTAAATTGTCACCATCTATTATAAAACAAAATTACTTTCTTTAGATAACTAGTATATGTGCATACTGATTAAATTTTTAAAAAAATGAAGATTAGCAATAGGCAGGTTGCTTTACCTAATACTTAAAGAGACCAAAATGGAATCTCTTTTAGCATTTACTAAAAAATATTTCCCTGCCCTGCTATACCCAATGCCCACATCAGGGGAAAAAAAAAAAAATGCTCAGAATAGCCAGGCATGGTGGCACACTCAGCAACTCAAGAGGCTGAGGCAGGAGGATCACAAGTTCAAGGTCAGCCTCAACAACTTAGTGAGACCCTGTCTCAAAATAAAAATTTAAAAAGGCTGGAGATGTGATTGACTGATTAATTACCACTGGGTTTAATCCCCAGTACCAAAAAACAAAACAAAACCTCAGAAAGGCCTACGTTTATGTTACCTCTAATTAAGTTACAGGGAAGTAAATACAGTGTCATAAGTTTCTATTTAAGATAAATGATATTACCAAACCCATGTGGTCCCTTCAAATATGACTGCTCACCTGCCACAGTTACTGCTTCTGTGAGGCATAAGGTAACATGTTGAGCCTCCATTCCTCCTCCAGGAAACTCTGTCATTCCTTGAGAATCCCGATTTATCTGGGCTAACAACATTTTCTACCTTGAAGAAAAATACAGTCCCTTGAGGATAAACAATGACATATAAAACAAAAGACATAAATATATTACTGAACCCCCCCAAATTTTGAAAGACATAAACAGTATAAGATATTTGATATAACATGCAATTTCACTTAATATGCAGGGTAAGAGTATTAAAACTACAAGTATGTCTTATACCTCAAGAAAGTAGCACTAATGACATGACTTAGTAAGGGCACACCTGAACAAAGCTGAATGGTAAGTATACTCTGGTTTGCTTTCCGTGAGACTAGGGAGTCTGAGGAACAGAAGTAGAGAAAAAAGATTCTGATATTCCAAACACCACTTCTGAAGTTGCTCTATTAAAAAGCATGCAGTTTGGCCAGATGTGGTGGTGCATGCCTGCAATCCCAGAAGCTTGGGAGGCTAAGACACGAGGATCACCAGTTCAAAATCAGCCTCAGCAACTAAGTGAGACCCCATCTCTAAATAAAACATAAAAAGGGGCTGGGGATGTGGCTACGTGGTTAAGTGGCCCTGGGTTCAATTCCAGGTACCAAAAAAAAAAAAGCCATTTCAAAATTCACAATAGGAGATTGTACTTTAAATCCCCCAAGATGAACACTGTATATGTTAACTGTTTTTCGCGGGGTGGTAGGGGGAGTAACAGGCACTCAACCACTGAGCCACATCCCCAGCCCTAATTTATATTTTATTTAGAGACAGGGTCTCACTGAGTTGCTTAGCACCTTGCCATTGCTGAGGATGGCTTTGAACTTGTGATCCTCCTGCCTCAGCCTCCTGAGTCGCTAGGATTACAGGCGTGCACCACCGCACTCCAGCTCCTGTTTATTAGTTTTGAGGTACAGAGTTGCAAAAAGAGATATTAAAAGAACAATCAGAGCATATTATAAAAGCTTTCAAGTATGTATTGGAGTAGAATCTTTTTTTCAAATAAACACACACACAATCTTGAACCCTAATAAAAAACAGCTAAAAGTGGCATTTGATTATAAATGCATTTTAAGTGTAAACTTTTGTTTTCTTCTTTTTTAAAGTGTAACCTTTTAAATTTTATTCATGAGAATGATTGCTTACATGAACTCAAAATCTTAAATCAAAATAAAAGTGATGATAGCAGGGTTATGCATCCAATTTATCATAGAGCCAAGAGAAGAAACAGAAAGGTAAAGCTGATTTGCACAGATTAATTCAGAGATCAATTTTTTTAAAAATCCCACAATATGCTTTAATCAAATAGATCTACTGGCACTAGAACAGTAGTAGATAATATGTTTGAAGTTTAATCACTAATTATTTTTAAGATATACAGGGTAAAGTACTTGCATACCAGAAGACTGAAGGAATATCTAAAAAGCACTGGGTACATCCTCTCTGTGGAAAATAACTCTATTTACATGAAACACAAAAGTAGAAAATATTTCTTCATATATTTAGATTCTTTAAAGCTTCATATTATCAATTTAAACCTGAAAGTGAAAATTTGAACACAACTTCAGCATACTAGGAGACATACCAGTTGTGGTATATCTAATATACTAAATATACTAGAAATAAATTTTAGCTAAATATACTAGAAATAAAGCAGCTAAATATACTAGAAATAAATTTTAGCATTGTGGGGATGGGGTTGTGGCTCAGTGACAGAGCACTTGCCTAGCATGTGTGAGGCATTGGGTTCGATTCTCAGTACCACATAAAAATAAATAAAAGTATCATATCTGTCTACAACTAAAAATATTTCAAAAATTTTTAGCATTGTTTTATTAAATATAAATAATAAGATGCCAAGGCAAAGAAAGCAGGCATTTGTTCCCATTTGTTCCTACTTCATTTAGTCTCTTGTTTATACTAAAAATAGTAACTTACCACCACAATCTTACCTTAAAAACTATAAATCTAAGTACAATTTATATGCAAGGGTTTTCTCATAAGAGTTTCATCACAGGTGCACAATAAAAAGACTCCAGGACATTGGTTCAATACCTAGTACTAACAAAAACAAACAAACCAAAAATTATACAAATATATACTGTGTGTGTGTGTGTGTGTGTGTATATATATATATATATAAAATGTATATATAATTATGTATATATGTGTGTATATATACACATATACATATATGTATATATATCCTGTTTCTTTCCAAATAAACACAACACATTCCCTAACACCATTAAGGTTTGCCAATTCATCTTTCTGCTCTAAGAGGTTTGCCATCTGGATTTGCCTATTTTCATCAAAGTGAGACACCCAGAATAAAAATGATCAGGTCACCCCTTAACTAAATTTTTCATTTAATTTTATTTTTTTATGGTACTAGAGCTAGAACCCAGGAGCACTTAACCACTGAGCTACATCTCCAGTCTTTATTTAATTTAATTGTTTTATTTTGAGAAGGGCCTTGCTTAGTTGCTGAAGCTGGCTTTGAGCTTGTGGTCCTCCTGCCTGAGTGTCCTAAGTGGCAGGGATTACAGGAATGTACCACCACCCTTGGCTTAAATTCTGATTACAAGACAGCAGTTGCCCACACATGATTTTCACTCTTCAAAACTTTTTCATCTCATATCTTTTGTGTGTATGTGGTGCTAGGGATTGAACCCAGGGCTTGTGCATTCAACGCAAGCACTCTATCAACTGACTTACATCCCCAGCCCTCATTTTGTATCTTAACTATTGCAATAATCTCTTTATGTTCTCTTTGTGCCATTCTCATTCTTCAAGTCCATAACAGGGCCAGCTATCTCACTCTATTCTGTATACCACTGAAATTTTTCTTGTGTACAATATTATAAAATAAATTTTAAAATTAAGAAAAATGGAGCTGGGGATGTGGCTCAAGCAGTAGCGTGCTCGCCTGGCATGCGTGTGGCCCGGGTTCGATCCTCAGCACCACATACAAACAAAGATGTTGTGTCCTCCAAAAACTAAAGAATAAATATTGGAATATTTTCTCTCTCTCTCTTTTTTAAAAAAAATTAAGAAAAATGATTCTCAATAGTTTAAAATCAAACATTTTCATTTTTCTTCTTTAGTTCTTGCTATCTATATATACATATATTTTACAGTGTTGTAATTAGAGATATTATTTTGTATTCAGTTTTTAAAATTTTAATAACAAACTACGGAAATCGATCCCTAAAAGTAGAATCTTTAGCTTTTTTCTCTTCTATAAGTTCTGCCAAATTGACAACACACCTTAATAATGATCACTTTTAATTCATTTTTTTTGGGAGGGGGGGTTACCAGGGATTGAACTCAGGGGCACTCAGCCACTGAACCACATCCCCAGTCCTATTTTCTGTATTTTATTTACAGACTGGGTCTCACTGAGTTGTTTAGTACCTCACTTTTTGCTGAGGCTGGTTTTGAACTTGCAATCCTCCTGTCTCAGCCTCCCAAGCCGCTGGGATTACAGGGGTGCACCACCACACCTGGTGATCACTTTTAAATTAAATTAAGGTGTCCAGGGTGTAGCTCAATGGTGGACTGAGCACCTGGCATTCAAGGGATCTTAGGTTCAAGCCCCAGTACCAAATGAACACAAAACACAAATAAAACAACATTAAATTCTCTTATAAGCCATTTAACATTTTTCTTACTAAATATAAGCATAAATGACTTTGTCATTAAAAATAATCTTTCAGTAAATGTGTTTACAAATATAGTGTCTTTGGAGAAGCAGAGTAGATTATATCCTTAACCTCTCAGAGCACATGCCTGTAAGCCCAGCTAATCAGGAGGCTAAGGCAGGAGGATTACAAGTTTAAGGCAGACTCAATAACTCAGCAAGACGCTGTTTCAAAATAAAAAACATAAAAAGGGCAGGGAGCTGGGTGCAGTAGCGCAGCCTGTAATCCCAGCAGCTTGGGAAGCTGAGACAGAAGGATTGTGAGTTCAAAGCCAGTTTCAGCAATGGCGAGGTGATAAGCAACTCAGTGAGACCCTGTCTCTAAATAAAATACAAAATAGGGCTGGGGATGTGGCTCAGTGCCCAAGTGGCCCCGAGTTCAATCCCTGGTACTCCCCGACAAAATTAATAAAAAGTAAAAAGGGCTGGGGGTGTAGCTCAGTGGTAGAGCACCCCTAGGTTCAATCCCCAGTGCCACTCAAAAAAAAAAAAAAAAAGAAAAATTCTCCCACAATTAAGTTTAGTGGATCAGAAAATATGAGCATTTTTATAACAATCAGTGATCATTACTTGCATGACTGGGGCGGCAGGGATGGTGGTGATGGTGTGTCTACAGAGCTGGGGATTGGACCTAGGGCCTCATGTATGCCAAGCAAGTGTTCTACCAAGGCCCTCTTTATGGTTTTTTTGGGTTTTGTTTTTTTTTTTGGTGCTTCACTGCTGAGTTTCATCCCCTATCCTTTAATTATTTAAAAAAAATTTTAAGACAGGGTCTTGCTAAGTTGCTGAGGCTGGCCTCAAACTATGATCCTCCTGCCTCAGCCTCCCAAATTATTGCTGGGATTATAGGTGTGTGCCATGTCATCTTCTACCCCCAAAATGCTGGGGATTGAACCCAGGATCTTATTCATGCTAGGCAAATGCTTTACCACTGAGCCACATTGCCAGCCTGCCTGTCATTATTTTTTAAAATGGTTGTTTCAACTGCTTTGCTACCAGCAACATAATGAATATGCTAATTTCCCCATATTTTTACTGGTATTTGACGATATGCTAGACCCTCTGTTTGATTTAAGAGAGGGATAATTAAAGATAATCAAAGAAGGGAAGCATTAAAATGATATGTACCTTAATTGTTTTTAGTTTAAACACAGAAACACATTTTTATTTGCTAAAGCTCTTTAAAAAAAATCTTTTCTTCCTGAGAATTGGTCTATGGAATTGGTCTATTTTCAGCATTGTCTTTTTGTAAAAATCCCTAGTACGACACATTGTAGTTTGGGTTCCTTTAAAGTAGAGCAAAATCTTAGGATTCTTGCAAAGGATTCTAGGATACAATGCTTGCACATTTCTTCCTTCTAATATTTTACTCATACTGCTTGTAGGTCTTCTGACATTCAGGCAATTCTCCAATTTGGCACCTACTTACCTTTGTAATTTCATCTTCCATCATTCACCTTCAGATCTTTACCTAAACTATGGGCAAACTATTAAAAAGACATATACACACAAACACATGTTTATATGTTTATATGTGTGTATATATCTATTTGTGTGTATATGCACATCTCAACATACATGTTATTGAAAACATAGAGAGGTTTTTGTTTGTTTTAAAGTCCTCCTGGGGTTTTGTTTTTTCCTTTTGTGGTGCTGGGAATTAAATCCAGGGCCTCGTGCATGCTGGTAGACCATTCTACCTCTACCTTACATTCCTAGTCATCTTCAGTACTTTAAGAAACTAATTCCAAACTGGGCATGGTGGTGCATGCCTATAATCCTGGCTACTCAGGAGGCTGAGGCAGGAAAATTCTAAGTTTGAGGCCAGTGTGGGAACTTAAAATGGGCTGGGAATGAAGATCAGCAGCCAATGAGTTCAATGCCCAAAAACAAAACAAAAAAGAAACTCCATGGCAGAAGAAACATGAAAACAGGTCATTAAAGCACAAAGTGGGGGCTGGGGATGTGGCTCAAGCGGTAGCGCGCTTGCCTGACACGCGTGCGGCCCGCGTTCGATCCTCCGCACCACATACAAAGATGTTTTGCCCGCCGATAACTAAAACATAAATATTCAAAAAAAAAAAAAAAAAGCACAAAGTGTAATCCCCACTGTACACGACACCAAACTATCAAAAATTTAATGCAATTATTCAACTAAGTGATTCTTGGAATTTTTCTAACAGTCATGAAAGTGTGCAAGGTTCACTGAGGCATTATTTATAATAGCAAAAATGGTCAAAAATCTAAAAGTCCTTCAAAAGGATGTTAAATATAGGATATCTATATGTGAAATATGCAGCCATTAAAAAGAATGAGAGAGGTGCTGAGGATATAGCTCCAAGGTACACTGCCTGCCTAGCATACACAAGATCCTGGATTCAAGCCCCAACATTGTAAAACAACAAAAAAAAGAATGAGATTGATCTTTATGTAACATGGAGAAGCAAATCCAAGATATATTTTAAGTTGGGGGGCAGGGGAAGCAACATGCAGAATATACCTGGTATGATTGCATTCATGTTTTTAAAAAATGTATAAAAGTATTAGCACAAGCTTGTGAATACATTTAAGGGCTCAAATAGTTTGTACCCAGTAACAGGACTAGGCAATGAGGGTAGAATGGGGAAGAGACTTTTAATTTTTACTGTACACATCCTGTAAGTTAGAAAAAAATCACCGTGTATTATTTCCATGGCTTACTATTTTCGTTTTAAAATAAAAACAGTCACTTAATTTTTCTTTTTCTTTTTTTTAACTAGACACAAAAACATTAATAAAGAAGCACTTAACTGCCTTATGGACACACAAAAATGAACATGTGAATTTTTTTTAAAATTGACGGACACTATACCTTTTTTTGTTATTTTTATGTTGTGCTGAAGATCGAGTCCAATGCCTCACATGTGCTACATAAGTGCTCTACCGCTGAGCTACAACTTCAGCTGGTAAATGTGAATATAAATAAATAAGTAGGTATTCTGTAGAAGCCCAAAACATAAAGGGTAGTACAGACACACGAGAAGAGTCTTTATTCCACACATCCTTATTAGCAATTCCAAGGTGTCCTTCCCTCACTACCCAGCTCTCAGTTATCATCAAGGGCTACAGCATTTGCAGTTATTTGGCTTATAGCCCAGATCACTTTGAATCACTGGTCATGTGTTTTTCGTCACAGCTCTTAATCTATACAAAATTATATCATTTGTTGGCCTTTATACATTCAAATTCTGTTTAGCTCCAGCTTGCTGAGCTTGTTTCCTATTTTGGAAAAAAAAAAAAGAGAGAGAGAGAATACAACGCCCACCTGATACAGCTTATTATATGCTACTGTCTTTTTTTTTCTTGGTACTGGGGATTGAACCCAGGGGTATTTTACCATGGAACTTCATTCCCAGTCCTTTTAATTTTATATTTAGACAAGAACTCATTAAGTTGCTGAGGGTCTTGCTAAATTGCTGAGGCTGGCCTTGACCTTGGGATCTATCTGCCTCAACTTCCCATTACAGGTATGTGCCACTGTACCTGGCTGCTACTGTGTCTCATGGTCTTTGTTTTTTTAAAAATTATGACTATATGTTCAATAAATATCTGAATTTATCATAATCATATGTCAGAGGTCTCAACAACTGTCCTCCTCCATTTTATATATATATATATATATATATATATATATATATATATATATCCATGCTGACCCTTTTATTTCCTAGAATACACCTAACTCTTCTGATGGCTTTTGTGCTTATTGTTAGGTGTCACCTCCTATCTCAAATATGTGACATTTTAACAACATCCCTTATTCTCTGTCATAGCACTCTCTTGATCTACTTCTTGCCTCTTAGAGAATTTGTAATCAAACACTTCAGTTGTATGATATCAGGATTTCTTGTCTATTGGTTCATCATTGAATTCCTAGTTCTTAGGAGAATGCCTGACACATAATATATGCTTTCTAAATATAGGATGAACAAAGAAATACAAGTTGTGGGGCTGGGTTGTGGCTCAGTGGTAGAGAGCTTGCCTTGCACGTGCAAGGCCCTGAGTTTGATCTTCAGCACCACATTAAAAAAATAAAGGTATTGTGTCCAACTACAACTAAAAAAACATATATATTAAAAAAAAAAAAAGAAATACAAGTTGTAAGTAGTTATAGCTAGTTATAGCCTAAGGCAAGATTAAAGATTAGATCTTTATTCCTTTTCTTTCATTGTCTCACTTTGTATGGTATGCTGCTGTGTGTATGTATTGTTTATAAAGTGCCATGAATTTAAATGATTCTAATTTCTTATGATCATTATACCCATACTATATAATGAATTTCTGTATTTTCAAAACTGAGTCTATAGAGCCAAACGCATTTATTATTTTTTTAAAAAAAGAGAATTTTTAATATTTATTTTTTAGTTTTTGGTGGGCACAACATCTTTATTTTATTTTTATGTGGTGCTGAGGATCGAACCCAGCACCCCGCGCATGCCAGGCGAGCATGCTATCGCTTGAGCCACATCCCCACCCAAATGCATTTATTATTAAAGACGTATATGTGGCTCAGTGGTAGAGTGCTGGCCTAGTACAGGCGGGACTCGGGTTTGATCCTCAGCACCACATAAAAATAAAGGTACTATTTTGTGTCCATCTACACCTAAAAAATAAATATTTTTTAAAAAGATGTATATAAATAACGCTATGTGTGTTATTTTATGTACAGATTTCAAAATACTATTATTCTAGGGTCAACAGATATATTTTAGAAGTTAAAGAGGAGGGCATTTGGTAGCTTATTAAAATCTTGTAGGTTATTGAGAATTTCAGTTGAGAGAATGGGCTTCTGAGCCAGTCACAGGATCATGTCTCAGCTTACAGTGGACAAGTAATTCTAATGTTCAGCTGGTTCACCTGCAAAGTAGTAACTGTAACAACAGTAGTAGGTTTGTAGTGAGGATTATAAGTTTATGTACATATATAAAACACTTAATCACATAATTCAGTGCCTAGCCAGTGAAGTGGTATACATAAGTGGAAATGGAATATTAAGTCCAAGAAATATAGACAGGAAGGATATATCTGTGTCTACATTTTAATGAATATATATTTCCACAGGGTAGAGTTGTCACTGCAGTTTTAAAATATGATTAGTTTTATGAGAAAGTGTGAAGAAAGGTATTCACTGTTTTCAAAAAAATTTTTTTTCTAGTCAGGAGTGGTGGCAGTGATCCTGTAATCCCAGCAATTTGGGAGGCTGAGGCAGGAGGATCACAAATTCAAGGCTAGCCTGGGCAATTAAGTAAGACTCTGTCTCAAAATAAAATAAAAAGTGCTAGGGATGTAGCTCAGTAGTAGAGTGGGTAAATCACCAATATGGAGGTGGGGAATCATTATGTCCTGAAATAAAGCCAGGAGCAAAAAGATTCAGAACTGGGTAAAACTTCAGATTTAACCACTACCCCCTACCAAAACTCTAAAACACTATATAAAACCTCAAAGCTAAGTAATGAAATCAGGACTGATAAAGTTCTTCTCAAATGATCATTATATATATATATATATATATACATATGTGTGTGTGTGTGTATGTATATATATATACATACATACACACATATACATACATACACACATCATTATATATATACACACACATCTATCTATCTATATACATACACACACACACACACACACACACACACACTGTAAACAATGAATAACAGCTAAAGTAATAAATTACTTTTTTCCACTCCAGCCAGGTCATCTTTCTATGAAGAATACAATGAATCTTTAAGCAATATCCCAATGCTTAGCAAAGGTTTAGGTTACTCTGTAAATCATGTATCTGATAAGGAATTTCTATTTAGAGTACACAAAGAACTTTACAACTCAATAATGAAAAGAAGCTGGGCATGGTGGTGGACACCGGTAATACCAGTCAGTGGCTTAGGAGACTGAAGTAGGAGGATGGCAATTTCAAAACCAGCTTCAGCAATTTAGCAAGGCTACAAAAACTTGGTGAGACCCTCTCTGAAAATAAAAAATAAAAAGGACTGTGAATGTGGCTTTGTGATTAAATGCCTCCCAAATAAAAAATGAAAAGGACTGTGAATGTAGTACAAAAAAAAAAAAAATTTTTTTTAATAAATAAAGAGGCCAAAAAAAAAAAAAAAAAAAAATTTAAATGGGGGAAAGGATCCAAGTAGATTTCTTCAAAGACATACAACTGGCCAATAAGAGACATGGAAAAAATGCTCAATATCATTAGCATTCAGAGAAATGCAAATCAAACCCACAATATGTGCCGCTTCATATCTACCAGGATGGGTATAATAACAAGTAGTGGCAAGGATGTAGAGAAGTTGGGACCCTTATACCTCGCTGGTAAAAATCTAAATGGTACAGCCAGTTTGGAAAACAGTTTGACAGTTCCATAAAAGGTTGAGCATACAGTTATCATATGAGACAACTTATAGTACATGTACCCAAGAGAAATAAACACCTATCTCCAAACGCAGTATAGTGGTATGGTTGTAATCCCAGCTACAAAGGTGGATAAGGCAGGGGGATCACAAGTTTGAGGCCAGTCTGGGCAACTTAGTGAGGCCCTTCTCAAAAATTTTTAAAGAAGACTACAGATGTATTTTGGTGGTCAAGTACCTACCTGCCTAGAATACATAAGACCCTGGTTTGGATTCCCAGCACTGCAAAACAATAACACTCCCCACCTGAACCCCATGTCCATAGAAAAATCTGCACCCAAATGTTCCCAGAAGCATTATCCATAATAGCCAAAAAATGGAAACAACCCATATATCCATCAACAGATGAGTGAATAAAATTGACTGTGTCCATTTGGCAATAAAAAAGAAATAAAGTACTAATACACGTTATAACATTCTGGCAAATACTATGCTAAGCCAGTCACAAAAGATCACTTCCTCTATGATTGCATTTACGTGAAATGACCAGAATAGGCATAATCTGGGGTGATGAGAGGAAGCGGGGAATCATAGTTTCTTTTTAGAGTGATGAGCATGTTTAAAAAATTGTGGTGATACATAAATGGGATTGATATTTTAAGTAAAAGAAGTGTACAAATTGAATATAATAAAACTCAGCTAATTATACTTTAATTTGTGGAAGGTAAGGCATGTGCATCGTATCAATAGTTGTTTTTTTTTTTTTAATGGGGGGAGGTGTCATTTTTAGATAACCAATTTAGTATAAACAGTATAGTCAAAATATGCCAGGATAAAACTATTTATGCATCTTACTGGTATTTGGGGGTGATTTCGTCAAATTTCTTAAACAATAAACTATGTACTTACTTTTAAAAAAATAAAATAGTATTACACTGATTTCACGTCATTTTCTGGCAAAATTAAGGACAAAAACGACCACAATCTTAAAATCTACAATTTTTCATTACATCCCCACTTAACTATGCAGCTAATTTATACTCTTCCATAGCAAAGGCAGAAACTAACTTCAAATAATGTGCCGACAACGGTGCCCTTTAAAAAGCGTTATAATGTGGGGGATAGTTTTTAAAAATCAAAAGAGGAGGGAACAAAAATGAACTCAAAACGATAAAATATTACAAGATGTTATAATGATTTGTTCACTCTTTAGTCAAAACCGGGGAAAGAGAGAATGATAAGTTACAAATTTCTATAACTCGGTGTTAGGATTCATAAGTCCTTTAAAAATTAATAATAAAGCAAGTGAAGAAAACAAGAAATCTCTCCGCGATCCGAGTGGGAGGAAATTCTGGATGCTATCCGCAAGCAGGGTCCCGAGCGGGCCCACGGCCAGCCGGGCCGCAGGCGCCCCTGCTGGGCCCTCGTGTGAACCGTGGACCCGTAGCAGCCGAGGAGATTCGCCCCGGCGCGCCTGGGGACTCTGCGCCGAGGTCAGGCCGAGAAACGCCGCCAGGTTCCCGAGGACTCCACCCTCTCCTCTCACTCTCCCTCCCCTCGGCGGTCCCCTGAGGGGAACAGGCGGGGCGCGGCACGCTGGGACAAGGGGGGGTTGCGTTCTCAGCTAGAAAAGCTCCGCCGCCCAGAGTGGCGGCTGCGGGTTATTAATAAACTCCGCTTCTGCCCAGGCGCAGCTACCGAGGCGGCCGTAGGATCAACAAGGCCTGCGGCCGGGGTTGAGCAGTGGGAGCCGGAGCCCGGGCCCAAGCGGGCCCGCGCCGCCGCGCTGAGGGCGGCGGCCGGGCGGAGAATAATGCACACTGGGTAAAAACACATTTATATACGAACCTCCGAGAAAATTTTCCAACAATTCCTTCGTCCGACCACCATGCACCAGGACAGGAAACAGCCGCCCGGCCCCCAGGCCCCGCAACCCGCATAGCGTGTCTGAGGCCCGCCCCCAGCCTCCATTGGGCAGGTATTACGTCACTCACTGGACATTCCCTGCTTTTAATTGGACCAAATTTAACCTACCAGAAGGGAATCGCCCCCTTAGGCACGCCCCAACTTGGGACGTCATCGAGGTTGGTCTTCCAGCCAGCGCCTGAGTGGCTCGCGCAAAGTGCTGAATCAAAGTTTCTGTGTCTTACTGGTTGGCAGAACCGCTCATCCCAGACCAACACCACTTCACTGACAAGTTAATTATGCGGATTCCGGGGCTCCAGCGGGAGACGCCATTTTGTAGCAAGGGAGGGAGGTTGGTCCTTGTGATTACCTGGGAGGGAGAAAGGGTGACGGGCGCCATTTTCCCCACAGGGGCGAAGAGGCGGATTGGGATTTCCCGGTGGGCTTGTTGGAATGAATTCTGGAGAACAGATGAGCTTTGCCTAGCACTTGCCGAATGCTGTACCATTGGGAGGGAAGAGGAGGGGAAGCATAAGACAGGATGGGAGACCTGCCCGCTCCCCGGGGGCTCTCAATGCTGACTGAGGCCCTTGGTCTTGGGCAAAGGCCGTTTACCCGAGACCTGATGTGTGCCTGTGACTGGCTTCCAGGCCTGCCTGCGCTTCTCCAGTCGCCGGGGGCATCACCGTGCGGTGGGAGGGTGAGCCTTCTGCGCCGGAAACTCCCGCGGAGTTTGGCACCAGAGTGGTGGTAGTCTAAGATTCCTCCGGGAGACTGGAAGCATTTATTCATTTTTTTACTTTTGGCTCAAAGTTTGAAGTCAACTGAATTGGTGTCGCTACGCTCTTTTGAATCTTATTTCCCTTTTGTATGTTGATAACTGAAAAAGTCAAAGGGGTGCGGGAAAGTATTCAATCGGGTCCCCTAAACCTGTTAATGGATACAAATAAGTCGTTTCATGTGTGGTAGCTCTCATCCATTCCTTTTCTAAGTCATTGGAAATACTAGTAATTTCAGGAGGTATTGAGTAAATATTATTTGCTTGGGAAACCATCCTGAGTAAAAATGAAATAAAGTGTGTAGACTCAATATTTGCTAAATGAGGCAAGCCAGGTGTAGAATCGATTGTGAGGATACCGGCTTGCTTGAACAGATTTGGGTACTTAAACGGAGAGAGTAGGATAATGTTTAGTTTCTTGCATTTCAGATGATTATGGAATAGACAGGGGGATAAGTCAAAAATATGTTAAAATATAGCCAGCCCTCAAGACAGTTAGTGCTTTGGTGCATATCTGTACTCTGGGGTTGCAGTTAGGTTAGGTGTACCTTAACCAAGGCAAACATGCATAATTTGCACCCAAACGCTCTTAGAAGGAAAATAGGATTTTTTTTAAGCTTTAACACATTCTTTAGGAATTTAAAATATTTCTGATTACTTTTTAGGTTCTTGTATGAAAAATGTAATCGCAGCCACTGGGGAGGCTGAGACAGGAGAATCGCCAGTTCAAAGCCATTCTCGTCAAAAGTAAAGCAACTCAGTGAGACCCTGTCTCTAAAATAAAATACAAAATAGGGCTTGGGATATAGCTCAGTGGTGGAATACCCCTGAATTCAGCCCCCTGCACCAAAAAAAAAAAAAAAAAAAAAAAAAAAAAGCTGCTAGAGGATTTTGATGCTAGAGGATTTTGCTCATTTACAAGTTAATGGAGCCCTTGGCTCACACCTGTAATCCTAGTGACTGGAGAGGCTGGGGCAGGATGGTTGCAAATTTGAGGCCAGCCCAAGTAACTTCATGAGGTCCTAAGCAACTTAGTGAGACCCTGTCTCAAAAATAAGGCTGGGTTGTCGCTCAGTGGTAGAACACTTGCCCAGTGGTGAGACACTGAATTCTATCCTCAGCACCACATGTGTCCATGTACATCTGAAATAAAAAGAGCTGGGATATGACTCAGTGGTAAAGCACTCCTGGGTTCAATTCCCAATACCAAAAAAAATAAATGGATAGATTGATTCCCTTTTAAGCAAAGCTCAGCTGAAGGATAAGAGGTTCTGTGGGTAGTGGTGCACACTTGTAATCCCAGCTATACCAGAGGCTGAAGCAGCAGGATTTCAAGACCAGATAGCAATTTTTTGAGACCCTCAGCAATTTAGGGCAACCTATCTCAAAACCAAAAGGGCTGGGGCTGAGGATGTGGCTCAAGCGGTAGCGCGCTTGCCTGGCATGCGTGCGGCCCGGGTTCGATCCTCAGCACCACATACAAAACAAAGATGTTGTATCCTCCGGATAACTAAAAAATAAATATTAAAAAAATTCTCTCTCTCTCCTCTCTCTTAAATAAATAAATAAAAATTAAAAAAAAAAAAAAAAAACCAAAAGGGCTGAGAATGTAGCTCAGTGATGAAGTTAATGGGTACAAATAAGTCGTTTCATGTGTGGTAGCTGTATTCAGTTCCCAGTACCGAAAAATAAAGCACTGGGAACATAGCTTATTATGTCCTGATATAATGAGTTCTATCCCCAGAATCCATTTCAAAACAATACAGTCTCAATAAATTGCTGAGGCTAGCCTCAAACTTGCAATCCTCCTTCCTAAGCCTCCCAGAACTCTGGGATTATAGGAGAGTACCACCTCACCCCAAACCAGTGTTTTGTCTGTCTCAATTAGGAACTGTAGCTACAGATGTGTCACTTGCCACCCATTTAACAATATTGCTGGGAGGGTTTATGGTAATGTAGATAGAAAGCACAGTGCCTCTCAGATGTTTTTTAGTGCTCAATAAATGTCTTTTTCCACTTCATTGTTTACAGCAGTGGTTCTTTTTTAAAAAAAAAAAAATTTGGTTTTTTTAGTTATAGTTGGACACAATATCTTTGTTTTAATTAATTATTTCTTTAATGTGGTGCTGAGGATCAAACCTAGGGCCTCGCATGTGCTAGGCAAGCGCTGTACCACTGAGCCACAATCCCAGCTCCTATAGCAGTGGTTCTTAAGTACTTTGACAACTCCTTTGAGATTCTGATGAAACCTCTGAAAAAAAATATACTGAACAACTGTACTTTTCATAGGGCTCATGGATACAGGGTTGAGTCTTTGGTTTGTGCCATATTTGGTGGCATACACCTGTAATCTCAGTGAACTGGGAGGGTGAGATAGAAGAATCGTTTGACGCCAGCCTGGATAACACAGTGTCTCAAAAAAGAAGAGAAAATCCTGGGTTTGTAGATTGAAGATAATTTTCTTAGCTTTCACACAGAAAGGAAAATTCGTATTTACATTCCATTTGTTAGAGTTTAATTAGAACATACTTTTAAGAAGCAGGGTCTCCCTAAGTTGCTAAAGCCAATCTCAAATTTGTGATGCTCTGCCATCTTCAGCCCTTTTTATTTTGAGACGGTCTCACTAGATTTCCAAAGCTGGTCTCACACATGTAGTCTCCCAAATATCTGGGATAACAGGCATGCACCACCATACTCTCTGGAATATAATTTTATAACTTTTAAAACTTCAAACGCCCTGAAGATCCCAAAGGTATGCCTCTTAACAAACTAGGACCTGATATATGCTAGGCAAGTGCTCTGCCACTGATCTATAGTCCCACCCCATTATAGTTCTTTATTTTTGTGTTGGGGATATAACCCATGGTGCTCTACCAGTGAGCAGCATCCTCAATCCTTGAGACAAGGTCACTAAATTGCCCAGGCTGGCCTTAAATTTGGGATCCTCCTGCTTCCCCATTCCAGATTGCTGGGATTGCATGTGATTTGCTCTTCATTCCTTTTTGCTAACAGTTGATTGCATGAATCTAACATTTATCAACTGATGGATATTTGAATTGTTTCTACCTTTTTGTGTGTGTGTGTGTGTGTAGTGCTGGAGATTGAACCAAGGGCCTTCTGCATGTAAGATTTTTTTCTTTTTGGCTCTTAGGAATACACTTTGGATATTACTGAAGCACATCTCTGCATACACCCCCCCCCGTTCTATTTCAGAGAGACAATATCACACCCAGCCTCTATGACATTTCTGTGCAAGTATTATGGACGTATTTTATTTCTCTTGGTATATGTACTTAGGAATACAATTGCAGAGTCATATGGTAAAACTGTTTACAACCTTTTGAGAAACTGCCAAACACAACAGATGAGCATTTTACATGTAAAGATTCTAATTTCTCCACATCCTTGCCAGTACTTGTAATTATCCATCTTTATCCCCACCCCACCCCACCCTTTATTTATTTACTTATTTTCCAGTGTTGGGGATTGAAATTAGGACCCTCTGCAAAAGTTTTTACACATTGTGGCTGGGTGTGGTGGTGCATGCCTGTAACCTCAGTGGCTTGGGAGGCTAAAGCAGGAGTTCAAAGCCAGCCTCAGCAACAAGGCGCTAAGCAACTCAGTGAGACCCTGTCTCTAAATAAAATACAAAATACAGGCGGGGATGTTATTCAGTGGTTGAGTGCCCCTGAGTTCAATCCCTAGTACCAAAATAAATAAATATGTCTTTTTGAGTGCTGGGGTTGTGGCTCAGTGGTAGAGCCCTTGCCTAGTATGTGCAAGTCCCTCAGTTCTATTTTAAGTACCATGCAAAACAACAACAAAAAATACAACCACAATATTGATGAAGCCCAATTATTTTTTTCCTTAAATATGTGCTTTGGATACAAGTTTAAGAAACCACTACCTAATAAAGAACCATTAAGATTTATGTGTATAGTTTTCCCCAAGAATTTTGATAAGCTTGTAAGTTGCTGGGCAGGGGGTAAAAAGATAGTTGAAATCTCATATGGATAAAACTGTATCTGTAGATCAATTTGTGCTATGTTGCAGCGTTCATGTTATCTTCCACTTATATAGTTATTTCAGTTTTACCCTGTTTTGTTGTATTTACTCGTAAGTGGAATTTTAGTTTTAGCATAGTGCTGTTTAGAAAAACAACTAATTTTTGTATATTACTAACCTTGTATCTTGCAATCTTAAAATCATTTTGTGCATGTTATTTCTTAGAATTTTCTATCATATCATCTTGTGAATATATTTTTACTTTTTCAACCTGGATTCTCTTTACTTCCTTTTCTTGTTTAATTGCCTTGCCTAGAACTTGATTTGTAATGTTGAGTACTAGTGGTAAAAGTGATCATCCTTGTCTTGTTCCTGACTAGGAACAATTATTACCATTAAGCATATTAACTTTGGGTTTTTGGTAGATATCTTTATCAAGTTGAGGAAGTTTATTCTTTTTATTGTTTGGCCAGGTTTTCTGTTGTTGTTCTGTTTTGGGGTGCATTATACATAGTGGAGTCTCTATTTTTATACTTGCAGTTGGACATTTATTTATTTATTTTTATGTGGTGCTGAGGATTGAACTCATTGCCTTGCACATGCTAGACAAGTGCTCTACTGCTAAGCCATAACCCCACCCCAGTAGTGGAGTCTCTTGTTACACGTTTGTACAAAATTTGGCTAATCTGGCCAGTCTTTTAAAAGACACTTTAAAAAGGTTTTGATAGGAAGCATTTAAAATGTAAGCTTCAAATATTGAGTATAGCTGACAAACTTCAGTATATGCATGGAAGCAGAATCGTACTATATAAAGATGAACTAACCTGTACTTTAAAAATGTGGTAGGGGGTGATGATAATCCCAGAAAAAAAATTACTCTAAGATATTAATTCCTCTCATAGTGCTAAAATGAGGGATTTCTACTGTTAATATAGGTTCAATCCCTACTACCACACACAGAAAAAAGAACTAATGTTCTTGCAAGAAGAACTTTTTCTAGCTTCAAGATGTAACTTATTTAGATAACAATTTCTCCTTTTCTGAAAAAGATTAAAGTATTCCAAGATACTTGACATGTAAGTGAACATGTAACCTTTAAAAAAAAAAAACAAAAAAAAAAAACCATGAAGCCCAAGTATTGGTATTGCAAGGGTAGCCAATCTAAGAGTAGAAGCTGGACTGGAATTCAGTAGAAACACTGATGGTAAATAACCTCAGGTTATCTTTGCCAAAAATTTACATTATATCAGAACGGACAAATCTTATAGCAGTTTGATGTAACTTAGGTGATTCATTTTGTAAGTATGGAATGACTGTTATGCTTAAGTCATGTGTTCTTACTGAAGACATAACTTTCATTAAATTCATGAAATACCACTCCCACTTGGTGGTACCAAGGGAGCTTTACCATGGAGCTGCAATACCAGCTCTTATTTTTTTGGTACTGAGGATTGAACCCAGGGGTGCTTTACCACTGAGCTATATCCCCAGCTCTATTTTTTGAGATTTGGCCTTACTAAGTTGCATACGGCCTCACCAATTTGTTGAGACTGGCCTTGAATTTGATATCTTTACACCTTGACCTTGCTGGGATTATAGGTGTGTGCCAGCACACCCATCAATTTATATTTTGAGATAGAATCTTGCTAAAGTGGCTGAGGTTCCTCTCAAACTTGTGATCCTACTGCCACAGTAGCTGGTATTACAGTATGTTATGGTAATTCTTAATGCCTTTTTCTTCGTGCTTGCTTCAGGAAGAGGGTATATTTGGGCTGAATAGCGGCATATAGCTATGAGGCTCTGGTTTGGCCCCTCCTATAGTCTAGTCTCTTCTAGAGCAAAATACAGCAGTCACTATCTTAATATGTCAAAACAAATTTATAGCTGGGCATGGTGGAGCATGCTTATAATCCCAGGGAGGTAGGAGTCTAAGGAAGAAGGATTTTAAGTTTGAGGCCAGCCTCAGCAATTTAGTAAGACCTGTCTCAAAAGAGGGCTGAGGATGTAGTTCCATTGCAATTGCACCTCTGGGTTCAAATGCCCAGTGCAGGGCAGGTTGGGGTGGGAGGGTGTCTATGTATAACTACTTACAAGAGTTGCATTCCCATGTAGAAACTCAAACATATTAAGACATATGATCTGTAACAAACTATAATTTGATATTGTTTAAGGAAATCATGAAAATTGAGGTATATATTGGATTCATTAAAAGCTGTCATTTGAACATTATTTAAGTAGTTTAATTATAAGGTATAATTTGGAGTTAAAGTCTACAATGGTGGGGCTGGGGTTGTGGCTCAGCGGTAGAGCGCTAGCCTCTCACGTGTGAGACCTAGGTTCGATCCTCAGCACAACAATATACAAAGATATTGTGCCTGTGTATAACTATAAATAAATAAATAATGGAGATTAATTTGGAACCAATTAATGAGAGACAATAAAACTTGTTCTCAAAGACATGACAATACATCTTCTTGAAACAAAACCCCAAATGAGAATTGTCATTCTGTTCATGGGAGTAACTAAAACCTTTATTAGATATGGTTTTCCAATAACAATGTGAAAACTGGAATTATCATTTCAAACAGCAGTAAAGTTTGAAATTTTAAAAAGTAGGGGACAAAAAAAAAAAAGAGGTAAAGGAAGACAAATACTATTTAATATCTCCCCTCTGTACACAATGTTGCATATATACAACTACTCCATTTTTTATTAATTTTATATAATGTGAAATCCCCTTAAGCAATTTAGGGTATACAGTTGGTGTCTAACTTGGGGGCAGGGCAGTAGAAACATACTTGATTAACAGTTTTCACTCATAGACATTAGACAATTTTTTTGCCAAGATTTTAGTAGTAAATTCATAAATATACGAAATACTTCACTCCTTCTGTGTTAATAGAAAACCAAACAGTGCCAGCAATAGTGGCTTAATTATTGATATACAAGAAAAGCACAACACCAATGGGTTTCCTTAATTATGCATTTTAAATATCTATGTGCATTTTATTCTTATACTTACAAATTTTTAATGTTTTAGACAATAGCATGTAAGTTTGAGTCCACTGAGATGTTGCTTTCAATTTGAAACATTGTGTATACATGTATATAAAAATAACCCAATGTATGACTCATCTGACACGTTTTAAGATCAATAAAGGCTTATTTTCAACATGCAGTTAGAAGAGAGGGGAGCAAGCCAACCTCTCGACACTGTCTTGTTGCTGGCTCGTTTTTCCAGTGGTATCAATAGTGGTTTTTGGAGCAAACCATGTGCCTTCAGCCTATAAATAAGATCAGATACCACAATCATCAAGAGGGGCAGAGGAGCTGTGCAAAGGGAAATAGGCAGATGATATAAACTGTTAAGGATGCATTTTGCATTTTTTCTTGTTATTGGATTAAAACAGGCCATTGAAGGGAAGAAATTATAAATAGGAACAAAACTGCAATCAAATCAAGACATAATAGCCGAATTAATTTCTTTTAATATTGCATATATAGATGTTTAGCCATACTCTAAGATCAACTCTTTAAGAGCAGAACTTTATATCCAATTTACATGCTTCAGATATCACCTTTCTTGTTTGTTACAGTAAGGTCTTGTATCCAAATATTCACTTGTACACTGAGAGCTTTAAGAAAAAAACAGGACACAGAGGGAGTTGCCATTTTTAGCAGCAATGAAATATCACTAACCCCTTTTTACATACCGAATTCAAGTCACTATCAGAGGTGAGTGTACCACAAAGTTACCAGTTACAAAATTGCTAGTTCATTTTTAAATTAATAACTTGAAATTACCCCTGCCCCCCACCCTATTACATCCCTTTTTATAAACAGCAAACATTTTTGCTTTTATACATAGGCTAGCAGGCTTGTTTCAATATGAAAGTGCTAATTCATTTACAGATTTTTAAATCAGTTATGTAGTGCTACAATAAAGGTCCAATAATCTACATAGGAACAATCTCTGATGAATGAAAATGAAGACATTTGAATAAGGCTATCATATTACCTTATCTTATTTACATACAAAGGATACCCAATGGTGAGGAAGAGACAGAAATCGGACAAATACTCATAGGTGTAAAAATTACATCTACCTTTGAGCTTTATACTGTAAATGAGACATTTTAAATAGTCCTGTAGCCCATGCCTATTTTTTCCTCAGAAAAAGAAAAGCTGCCTTCATGACATACCCTCTTGTTTCAGATTTCCACAGTGTCACTTGAAGCTTCAGAGTCAGGATCTTACTTTCTTCAAAAAATAAAGAAAATACCCCCACATTAACCCCCCCTCCCCACAAAATTCCCTCTGGTTTCACTTCCAGTGCCAGGTTGCATGATCAGGTCCCACCTCCTGGGTTTTTTTGTCCATCTATTGATCAATTAGTTTAGAGTAGGTAACATGAACCAGTTCTGGAACCACTACTAGGAGGAACACAAGCTCTTCACTACAATCACACAGCAGGAAAGAAACTGAGAACTCAATTCATCCCTGGTGCCGGGCCTCCAAAATTGAAAGAACTTGGCACAACTGGAGCACTGAATTTGTATCCTCCATGCTTCTCAATCATTTTGGATTCTAGAAAATAAATAAGTGAAACTTTAGTAGGACATTCAATTATCTTACTACTTTGTAGGGAAAAAAAGAACTTAAGAATTAACAAGATAGTAGTTTACCATTAGTAGCCAAGATGTTCCAAAGTTGACAGCTCTATTCTCCCTGACAAAAGTATAAGGGGAAAGAGGGCATGCACTATGTAGAGAAGATAATCTGTCCTGTTTTATGCTGTAGAATCCTTTAGCGAATTTTAATTTCCATGGTTAAGGAAAAACATTTTTAAGGTACTGAGTATTGAACCCAGGGGTGCTATATGACAGAGATATAGCTCCAGCCCTTTTATTTTGAGACAGGCTGGCACTAAATTGCTGAGGCTGGCCTCGAATTTCAAATGCTTTGTCTCCCAAGTTGCTGCAATTATAGTTGTGTGCCACTATGCCTGGCCTCAAGAAAAAAAAATCTTTAAACACTCCATTTTGAGTCATAAGGAACCATGATTGATACCAGCCATATGTATCAATAAGGAACCACCTTGAAAAGAATTCTAAAATAAAAAATACTTAAGAGCTGGGTATAGTGGTATTTGCAACACAGTAAGACACTATCTCAAAATAAAAAAGGTTGGAAATGTAGCCCAGTATAAAGCACCTCTGAATTCAATCCCTAATCTTATATTGTCAATCCTAGTATCTTAAAAAAAAAAAAAAAAAAAAAAAAAAAAATTATGCCTTATTTATAAGAGATCCCATCTTTTTAATATTTACTATTTTTTTTTTTTTAGTTATAGATAGACAATTGTGTCTATTTTTAAGGGGTGCTGAGGATCGAACCCAGTGCCTCATGAATGCTAGGCAAGCACTGTACCACTGAGCCACATCCCAGGCCAAGGATCTCATCTTTGACCACAACTATAAAGGGGTCTGAGTATTAAAACCTAGAGAAAACTGTTACAGAGTATATAAAATTAAAAGTACACATTTGCTAGGCGCAGTGCTACACACTTATAATATCAGCAATTCAGGAAGCTGAGGCAGGAGGATCACAAATTTCAGCCCAGCCTCAGCAACTGAGACCCAGAACAACTTAGTGAGACCCTATCTCCAAATAAAAAGGGCTGGGGATGTGGCTCTGTATTTAATCCCTGGCACACACACACACACACACACACAAAAAGAATAGATCTTGAACATGCATTCCAGGGCTGGAAGTATATATATACATATAGTGGTGTGTATATGGTAAAGTATATATATATATTGGTAAAGTTTGGCTCCTAACATGGAGCATAGGGATGGAGTGGAATGAGGGAGTATATTAAAATGTTTAAAGATAAAAAAAACTGGGGATTTTCTATTCATTACCTTTTTTATTTTTAGTACAGGGATTTAACCTGGGGTGCTTAATAACCAACTCACATCCCTAACCCTTTGTATTGAGACAGGGTCTTCCTAAAATTGCTGAGGCTAGTCTTGAAAAATGGCAATTGTCCTGCCTCAATCTCCCAAATTGCTGGGATTACAGGCATGTGCTAACACACCCAGGTAATTTATTACTTTAAAAAAATATTAGATTTATAACAAAATATTTTTTTATCAAAATATCAGCAAGAACTTAAGCAATTTTATTAAAGTTACTACATATTGAAAGTAATCTTCAGTTGCACTTAAAAATAGGTGAAATGTAGTTAAAACCAAATTATCACCTGTATTAAATCCCTCAGATTAAATTTATCACCCACAATAGATTTTTTGGGTTGACTGATTGATTGATTGACTGTAGAGTAAATCCAGGACCTTGCTTATACCAGGCAAGTGCTCTACCACTGAGCTATACACATAGTCTACATACCATTATACAATATACATTTTATATAATGTTAAATTCCTTCATAAATCATTGGCTGAGGTTGTAGTTCAGTGGTAGAGCACTTGCCTCGCATGTGTAATCTACTGGGTTGGATCCTAAACACCGCATAAAAATAAATAAAAATAAATAAAAAAAATAAATAAAAAAAACAAAAGATATTGTGTCCATCTACAACAACAACAAAAAAATATGTTTAAAAGAAAAAACTTTTAAGTCATTAATTACATCAAAAAGGGATTATGGTTGACTAACATACCATGGGCTGCTCTTCTTTGATCGGCAAGAGTTGCTATGTCTTGTAACTGTTTTCTTTGTTCTTCATTAAGACCATGAGTCAAAGCTTGATACCATACAGGATTACGATTCTGAATAGCTATCAAAACAAAAACAAGTAGGAAAAACATTAATACGCAGGACTGACAGCTATTTCTTTCTTTTCTTTATGTACCAGGGATTGAACTCTGGGGCATTCAACCACTGAGCCACATCCCCAGCCCTATTTTGTATTTAGAGTCAGGGTCTCACTGAGTTGGTTAGCACCTTGCCATTGCTGAGGCTGGCTTTGAACTCTTGATCCTCCTGCTCAGCCTCCAGAGTCGCTGGGATTATAGGCGTGTGCCACTGTGCTGGACAACTGATACATTCTTTCTATTCTGTTCTGTCTATCCGCAACCCAAAAATAAAATTCTCCCCAATAACTTTATTTCTGTTTATTTATTTGTTTGTTTGTTTGTTTGTTTATTTTTGTGGTGGTGGGGATTAAACCCAGGGCCTTGTGCATGCAAGGCAAGCACTCCACCAACTGGAGCCCTCCCAAATAACTTTAAAAGTTATCTTAAGTTACTTATGGAATAAAAGATATAGGGCAAACAGTTAATTCCAGTTCATCTTTGTGCTTCAAAAATATCGTTAATTGTTCTTATTGTATTGTACTAGGGACGTTTCAATAATAAAATTAATTTAAGTGGTAGAGCACTTGCCTAGCAACTATGAGGTGCTGAGGGCTCAATCCTTAACACCACATAAAAAATAAAATAAGTGGGGTGCAGTGGCACACACCTGTAATCCCAGCGGCTCTGGAGGCCGAGGCAGGAGGATCCCGAGTACAAAGCCAGCCTCAGCAATTTAGAAAGCAACTCACTAAGCAACTCAGTGAGACCCTGTCTCTAATAAAATACAAAATAGGGCTGGGGATGAGGGCCAGTGATCAAGTGCCCCTGAGTTCAGTCCCTGGTTCCCTAAATAAATAAATAAAATAAAGTAAAATATTCAGAGTTAAATGACTTGAAAATACAGATGCAAGAAAAAGGGTGAACAATACAAAATAAACGCTTTATTTTTCGTCCTCTGCCTACTCAAAAACCTCTCTTTAATATAACTTGGTTTGTGATTTATGTCACTGCTAGAGTTCTTTCCTGGAGTATGTGAGACCCCAGATTTGGCAGGCAGTAAAAAGAAAGAAAAAAGAAAAGCGTATATACATAAAGTCTTTCCATAGAAAGGTAACTTTGCAATTCTCAAGTTAAAATGACAAGTCACACATTTTTACATCATAGCCTAAAAAATGGTTACTCTGTGAGGAATAGAACAAATTTTTTCCAAATGTCACAAAAACAAGTGTTAAAATTACACAATGTTCAACCAAAAAAATACACTACATAAGTGAATATAAAATGGTGGTAGGTCTGAGCAAGTATTTCCTATTTCACACACACATCTGCAAGCAAAAAGAGTCTAAAATAGGTTTTACCCCCAAAATTTTCACTGCCGAGCAAGTAAAGAATGTAAAAGTGATATCCACGTGTATTGGGTGCAAGGTAATTGGGGGGCAAAATCCTAATGCTAAATCACTAGATCTTCTGTTTCTCCTTTACTTCAACTGTGCAGAGGCGCTGTATTAGAAACTATATTTTAGAGACTGTCCTATTCATACCTAACAAAAAACAAAGCAAGCCAGAAGTTCTGGCACTTCAATCAATTCTTGTTATCATCTAATTCAGAAAACGATTTGTGAACTGGCATCAAAAATACTTTCATGGGCTTGGAGTACTTAAACCTTGATTATGAAAGAATTTATTCCATATCAAAGTTCCTATGTAGAAATGATAAGTAACAGTGGAGAACCCCAGGGGGAAGGGCTTTCAAATTTAGTGGCAATTTCATTACTGGGGACTGAATCCAGGGTTGCTCTACCACTGAGCAACATCCCCAGTTCTTCGTATTTTTTATCTTGAGGCAGGGTGTTGCTAAGTTGCCCAGGCTATACTCAAACTTTGATCCTCCTGCTTCAGCTTCCCAAATAGCTGAGACTACAGAACTACGCGATCAGCAATTTAGTTTCATAAATTGAGTGGTGGACTATAGGCATTACACCTTGAAATTCAAGCAAAAGATGCTATTAACCAAAAATAGCATGTCGTATTCTATAGCCACACATAACTGTGATATATCTAGAATTCCAGGAGAAATCTGTATAACTACAACCAAATTTGGGTGGTTAAATTAGCTGCTTGAAGCTTAAAATTGATTATATTAGAATTGCTAATTCTGTAATAATAGAATGAACTGATTAAGAGATGCAAAAATACATAATCACTGAATAGATATAAACTTGGAAGAATAATTGAGGAAAATTGAAAGACTGAGAATCAGAAGAAAGAGGAATTGTCACTGTACTTAAATTTTAAGAAATACACTATAATCTAGAATGTATATCTTTCAAAATTCTAAACTAAATGGAAAAACAAGAGGAAGAGGACAGAATACTCAGTAGTTTGATGGCATCATCATAAATAATTTTGGGTACTTTAATTAATCTCTTCATTAAGGGACAGATTGTTTAATTAAAGTTCTATATGTGATAAGCTGACTTACTTTGAAATATAGCTTTAAATATCTGATACTCATCAACAGGGTTGTCTTCATCATCAATGATTGTAGAATAGCCTTCCAGAGCAGTCTCCTCTGCATCATCTTCTTCCCAATCATCATCATCTCCATCTTCACCTGCTTGCTTAGCCAGAATCTCCAAATATTCTTGCCCATCTTCATCAATATCATCTTCATCACTCCCTAGTTCCTCTGCCAATTCATAAATATAACACTGAAATAGTTTGTTACTCTAAGTGACAATAGCTTACCATTTTCAGCGAATTATAATTCATTAATAAAGTCAAGGAAAAGTTCCAGGAATTGGTATTTAAACACATGTCTAGCAACAGACAGAATAATAACTTCTTATGCATGTTCAAGAAACCCAACCATGTCTTATTCTAAACACCAGAGATGATTTTTTTTTTGGCGGGGCAAGGGGTAGTAGGAGTACCAGGGATTGAATTTAGGGGCACTTTACAACTGAGCCACATTTCCAGCCTGTTTTTTTTTTGAAAAGGGTCTCACTAAGTTGCTAAGGCTGGCTTTTAACTTTCGATTCTTCTGCCTCAGCCTCTGGAATTACAGGTGTGAGCCACCTCACCTAGTTTGAAGGAAGATTGCAGCCCATGATATGCTCTTGGCCTTCTAGTATGAAAATTCAAACTAAATACCAAAAAAAATTATATAGTTTGAGTAATACACATAGAAACTTTGGCAGGGGGCCAGTGCTGGAAATCAAACCAAGGGCCTCAAGGAAGGTGCAATACAACTGAGCTACATATCCAGCCTCACGCATAGAAACTTTGTGAGATTAAATAAAAATAAAAAAGGGCTAGGGATGTAGCTCAGTGGTAGAGCACCCGTGGGTTCTATTCCTGGTACTGCCAAAATGGAAAACAAGACTTGCTAAGTTAATACTTGCGGAAAAAGAAAAGAAACTGCAATGCCTATCTTACCTTGAATCAATTTCAGTAATTTCTTTTTAAAAAAATATTCATTTATTTTTCAGTTATACTTGGACATAATACCTTTATTTATTTATTTTTATGTGGTGTTGAGGATTGAACCCAGGGCCTTGCATGTGCTAGGCAAGGGCTCTACCATGGAGCCACAACCCCAGCCCCTCAATTGCAATAATTTCTAATACCACTTATGCATTCTTTGCTATATTTGCTATGCCAAACAAATACAGAGTAACCATCTTTTATTGATTGCATACTATAATGCCTGGAACTTCCCTCTTATAAGGAAACATAGATGACAATTCTGCCTTTATAGACTTTGCTACTCTTCTGAGATAAGGAAGTCTTTCTATGAATGAACAACTATAAATGCATCCGGCTATGATCCTAAATTTTGGGAGAAGGACTAGAAAAAAGTTAAGTCCAGTAGTTTTTTAACTATATATGTGTTGCTGAAATTCACCACAAATCTCTTACCAGTTTCATCATCATCTTCAGCTTCATCATCATCATCACTGTCGTTTTCATGTTCTGCATGGCAGGCATACGCTCTTTTTAATCCATTAAACAAAAGGATAAAAGCTGGCAAAATCTGTCCAGAAACCTGATTTAAAACTTGTGGTATCTGTTCCATATCAATAAGAGCACAGAGGCCAAGAACACACATTTTTCTGTCATGAAGCCTAAAAGAATAATATATAAAAATAATTTTCCTCTATTTTCTTAAGTAAACAGAGTTCTTCATAAAGGTCCAATTCATGTTACTTACCCCAAGAAACAGTCAACATCATTAAGCCACTGTGTAATAAAATGGTTTGTTACTGGTTCAACGTTATTAGGGAAGCGAAGATTTTCTAAGGTATTCAGTAGGAGGTGCGGATTATAATATAAAGCTGCAATTGCAACTTGCAGGCACATTGTTCGAAGTTCACTTGTCTTAACCTCTCTTGTCAGTCTCTCTAAAGCTGCCTCCACGAATAAGGGAATGCACTGTAAAGAAAGATTACAAGGTAGTCCAAGACTGAAATGAATAGCACCCTAACTATTCTATCCATATTAATTTAACTGTTGCCTCAACTAACCCTTTAGGCTCATTTAATTACTAAAGCTGTCAGAAATCTTAAGCCAAAATTTACCTAGCATAACAAAGTACACATGAAACTTCAATACTTGTATTTAACATATTAAATATATGGTCATTAATATATATTGGTTAAATTTTACACCAACAGTGAAAATAAATGCTATGGTACACAACAGTGTATCACAATATATTGTAAATGCCAAAAGGAGAAAAAGATTGAGAAAAAAATTGATTTATTCTCTGAAGTTCCAAATAAAAGCATTAGAAGTTAGCCTTGGGCTGGGGATGAAATGAAATTCAAAAGTAGACTGTCTGCCAAGCATACATGAGGCTCTGGATTCAATCTCAACAACCTACACACAGTTACCCTCACTGACCTGGTCAATGCCACGCCCTTTGCATTGTAGAATGATGACTTCTAACAATTTTGCTGCATGACATTCAGCATCTTCTCCCGCAACTCCTGTAAGAACCTGATCAACAAAAAATATAAATTCCAAGAAGGTTTCATGAAAATGTTTACATCAGAAATAATTTCCTTTCCTTTCCTTTCTGAGTGGTTCTGAATGATTACAATGTTCATTGTAGAGACTAAACTACAACACCTGAGGATTTAAACTTGTCAAATAGTCTAGCCTTCTGGTGTCCTGGTCTTAGTGATCTATCCTGAAATGCCATTCTGGATTAAAACAGGATATGAACCACTACCTTCTCACACAAAGGTAGAAGCTAAAACAATCTTTCTCAGGGTACTGACTCTTCTGTTAAGAATTACACAAATGCTGCTATTTGTAGACAAAACATTTGTCTCAAAATATGAAAAATGATGAGTTGGGGTGCTGTGGGATGAAGGAGGAAGAAATATCCTATTGATGGCAACCACTGGCCTATAAACAACAGACAAGAACTAAAGAACATGGACATGACATGGTACTTAACATTAGAAAACATGGTACTTAACATTAGAAAACTGTAAATGTATGGATAAGTGTTCTGGAATAACAAAGTAGATTGTAAGAGTATTATTTCTTTTACCATAATATTAATATAGACAAGATAACCGGCAATAAATGAATAACACAACTAAAGAATTACTATATGAACAAGGGGTCAAAAAAGAAAAATATTAAGTGAAAGACAAGCATATCTAAAACCTTCTTGACAAAAATACTTTTCCCCTTCGTAAATCAGATTATCACTAAGGTTGTTGCTCAAGCTGGCCTTGAATTCATGGGCTCAAGCAATCTTCCTTCCTCAATCTCATCAGTAGCTTGAATTACATCCATACTTGGCAGCAAAATGTGCTGCTACTTCTTAACAAAAACTGTTAGAAATTCAAATAATACCAGCCCCCCATTTAAACACGTCTCACCAATCAAACTCTTAAGTAAAAATTTATCCTCCTACCCTTGTTGTAAGAATAGTATTTTTACTTTCTAGCCTCTAGAAACCTACAATCTCCAAGTATTTCTTTCCTTTATACATCTCTATCAAACTCTAACTAAAAAAAAAAAAAAAAAAATTAAACAAAACATCTGTCTACTATTCTTGATTCTTTCAAAAAATCTCAAGCTATTGATTCTTTCCTTCTTTAGTTTCCACAGAACTAGGTTAAAGTAAACTCCAGACACTAAAAATCAAAACATTTGTAACTCTAAGTAAGTAAATGTCAGAAGCCATACAGAAGACATGTGCATGCTAAAGTCATTACTAGGCAATCTAGAAAACAAAGTTTTTTTTGAATTTTTTTTCAGGGAGTGGGGTGTACTGGGGATTTAACTGAGGGATGCTTTACTCGTGAGCTACATACCTCCAGGCCTTGCTCTTTTTTATTTAAAGACAGTGTCTCACTACTTGATTTAGGGCCTTTCTTGCCGGGTTTCTGTTCTCGAGACTAAAAGGCTCAGGGGTCACTCCAGTAAAACTGGGCTGACTGGGCTGCGCAAAATAACCACACAAGAGACACAAATATCTTTTTGTTTGGGGTCGCTGTAATGGCTCCTCTGACCTTAAGGGTCCGCAGAAAGAGAGAGAGGGAGAGCACATGCTGACCCTTTTTATTGAGGAAGGTTATTTAAATGAGGCAAGGGGTCAGGTTTCAGAGGGCTGAGTCTATCTTCATGATGGTTCACTGTCAGCAGGTTGACTGACACCTGGGTAGGCCACACCCAAGGGCACAGTAAGAGAAGGGGACCCACACAAGGCATTTCCATGGAAGATTCTATCCTAATCAGGGCAAGGGACTATATTAAAAAGGAATAGGTGAGCATAGGTCCACCCAAGGGGCTGTAGCAAGACACACCCGATGCACGAGAGACACCGACCTTCACACCCAAGAAGAGTGGGGAAAGCTCTGCCATATTTCTGTGACTGAACGCCTCAGCACCTAACCGGCGAGGGGAGAGTGAATCTGTCACTTGTAAAGTTGGTCTCCCACACTTACTAGCTGAAGCTAGTCTTGAATTTATAATCCTCTGGTTTCAGCCTCCAAAGCTGCTGTGATTATAGGTGTGTATCACCACGCCTGAGTGTTCATAGCTTTTAAACCCTTTGATTTTATCAGACCCACGTGCTCACCATGTTTTTCATAATGTGATATCAAATGTATCCTCATAATTGTATAGGAGCAAACTTGTAAGATCTAATATTACCTTAAAATGACCTACCTTTTTGCACATACTGTATATCATCTCAAGATACTTGGTATCAGATAGAAGTGTGTCTGTATCAACTGTTACATAATTATGCAGAAGAGGCATCATGTCTGTATTAATAAAAAGCATCAGTTATATATGTATACTAATACAAATGCTTTATCTTTGCTTCTGAAAATTTTCCTTAGAAAAGGGCAAATCTGTGAAATCAGATGATCTCTCTCTATTTTTTTTTTTAACTCCTAGTATGGGGGATTTGATGGGAGTTTTACCACTAAGCTACATCCCAAGCCCTCTGTATTTTGAGTCAAGGTCTCCCAACTTGGTCCAGGGTGATCTAAAATTTGACAAGGCTGGCCTCAAACTTACTATCTTCCTTACTCAGCTTTCTGAGACACTGGGAATACAAGTAAACATCATGATGCCCATTTTCTGTCATTCAATTTTAGTAAAGATGTATTCAATTTTAATGCAGAAAGGAACCTATTTCTTAATTGTATTCCTTCATATTTAATAGTAAAACAAACATACAAATAATCATACATAAAATAGCTATGGGGGCACTAAAAGAGCAAACCTAAAATAACTAAATCAATATTGTGTGTTATCCTTGAGCATTAACTACTAATGATAACTTACCCAACCAATGAAGAAGTTGGAGCATTTAAAAGTATATAACCAAATGATAAGCTATAAATGAATCAATCAACATGGAGGAAAGGTGAAACCCTCTAATTAGCATTTTCATGCTAATTAGACTTACCAGTAAAGTAATCAAAGCCATCTTGCTGAAAGACCTCAAATACAAGGGGCAGTAGCTGCCACATCTGTGGAGATACTTGTTGACATGTCAAACTATGAGCCAAAGAGAAGATCTCTTCATAGAATTCTAAAAGAGAATACTAAGTCATTAGGAAAATGTTTACCAATGTGAATGGCACTAAATTCTTAGTACAATATGTGTAATGATACCTAAGACATGCTGCTGTAAAACAGTACCAATGACCTGTAAGCAGATCCCTTCAAGTTGCTGGGTTATCTAAAAAAGGGGGACAAAAAAATCATATGGAATTGCAGCACACTTAATAAATTAAGATAATATTCAATAACCCACTACATTTCTATATGAAAGCACATTGTTAAATTATGTTGTTATGAAATGACATGCATATTATGAAACTATACACCAATCTGAGATTGAAATTTGATAAAATATCATTATAATGAAAAAACACAAATAACTTGATTCATCTACTAAAAACTGAAAGGTAATAATTTGCATATTGGGATATGCAATCTAACTATTCTGAAGAGAACCTATAGGTTTTGATTTTTTAATTGATTGAACCCAGGCGTGCTTAACCACTGAGTCACATCCCCAGACCTTTTTATTTTGAGACAGGGTCTCACTAAGTTGCATGGGGTCTCACTAATTTGCCAAAGCTGGCTTTGAAATTGCAACCCTCCTGTCTCAGCCCCAGGTTCCTGAGTGCTGGAATTACAGGCAAGTGTCACTGCTCCTGGCACCTAGAGGTATTTTTTTTGTGTGTTAAGCACTGACTCCTTCAGTCCAGAGGTAACTGAAAAGTCACACTTACAAGAGAAATAATCTGAAGGAAGTCATTGTTGCTACCAATCTCAATAATTTTGAAGTCACTGCTGTTTTTCAAATTATATCAGTGAACCAAGGAGATGAACTTGGGCTCCCCATCACAATCACAATTAATAGAAAATAATCAACTCCTCATTAATTTTCAGTATGGCCTTCAATAGAACCACAAATCTTTGACAGCCATCAGAATGTTAAAAGAACATTCTGGAGATTAAATATTTTCCTACTAATCAGGTATAGAAGGAGATAAACTGAGCATGGTGGTACATGCCTGCATTCACAGACTCAAAGAGTTGAGGGAGAAGGATCCCAAGTTCTAGACCAGTCTCAGCAATTTAGCAAGACCATGTCTCAAAATTATAATAAGGGCAGGGTGCGATGCAACGCACCTGTGATCCCAGGAGCTCAGGAGAATGAGACAGAAGGATTATAAGTTGAAAGTTAGCCTTAGTAAAGTGAGGTGCTAAGCAACTAAGAAACACCCTGTCTCTAAATAAAATACAAAATAGGGATGGGGATGAGGCTCAGTGGTCCAGTTATCCTGAGTTCAGCCCCAATACCTGAACCCCAAAAAAAGAAGCAAGATAGCCATTTCAAATACATATTATGCAATACCTCTTCAATTCCTCAAAATAATCTACTTGTTAAAGCAGCTATAAGATTTCTGATGTCTTCTGCCTATATTCTATTTTAATAGGGAATACAACAATGGTTTATTGGAAATCTCAAGCTGTAAAAGGCAGAGATCTAAAAACACAAGCTATGGATACGATAACCTATAGAAACATCTACACCAGAATTTATTCCTCCAAATTCATGACAGTGATTAATTTTAGAGGAAGAATAGAAGGAGGGAAAGGAGATTAGGAAGCAATCCCCTGAGGGATTCAACTACATCTAACTGAAATTGCTGGGGCTGTAAGCACACTAACAGACAAAATGCCTTACATATACAAGGTCGTGCATGCAACACCCCTCACCACAAAATAAATAAATAAATAAATAAAAACAACAAAAACAAAAAAACCCCAAATCATCTGAAATTGTTTTTCCTGAAAGTAAAATCTAAACGTAATATAAAAATGATTAAATGCAATAATATTTGGTAGTGATTAGGTAGTATCAGCTATAGTTTTCTCTATGGTTTATCTTTTTCTGGATGTTTGAAATAATTCAATTTTTAAAAATCCATGATTATAGTTCCCTTAATTTTCTAAAAGACAACCGAAAAAAAAAAAAAGATAGGTAAGAAGGGCTGGGATCATGGCTCAGTGGCAGAGTGTTTGCCTCGCATGTATGAGGTACTGGGCTCAATCCTCAGCACCACATAAAAATAAAATAAAGGTATTGTGTCTATCTACAAAACTATAAATAAATAAAATATATTTAAAAAAGATAAGTAGAAAGATTGTGGTGATGCTTTGAAGCACTCAATAATAGTAAACTGTACACTTACAAATGGCTAAGATGGCAAATTTTATGTTATACATATTTTACCAAAACTTTTTTTTTTTTTTTACTAAAAATGCAAAGTCAATGTAGATGGGATGATTATAGAGTTATCTCAGGTCATGCCCTCCAAAAATTATAGCACACTCAGTGTAAAATGACAGTGCATAAAACCTATTCCAGAATGAATCATTTCTTACCTCTTTATGATCTTCAACTACACTAAGAAGTGTATCAATGGTATTGAGAATTCCCATGGCAGTAACTGCCTTGTCATCACTTCCTTCTTCATCTGGACCAGTCTGGATTACTTGGTTAAACGTCATTGCCTAGACCCAAAAGAATGCAACTTAGGTTTGCCAATTAAACACTATAACATAGTCTTAACACTATTTTAGTTTGCAGGTGTTTTTTTCCCCCTCCAATCCCACCCTGCCCTTCCCGCAACACTTTTATTTTTAAAATGTTCTCACTGGGAATGCAGAACAAATCAATGCCTCCAAATTAATGAATAATTAACAGTGTAGACTCTATAATCAAATGGTCTTGCTCCATCACTCATAGGGTGACCTGAAACAAGCTTACTTGAACTCCCTTCCTAGACTTTTCTTGACATGACAATTTGGGACGTTCACAGAAACACTGTGAAGATTAAAAGAAACAAGTGGCCAGGTGCAGTGATACACAATTGTAATCCAAGGAGGTTGAGGTAGGAGGATTTCAAGTTTTAAGGCTAGCCTGGCCAATTTAACAGGATCATGTCTCAAAAATGACATAAAACCTGGGCACACAGTAGCGCACACTTATAATCCCAGTAATGTAAGAGACCGATGTAGGAGGACCACAAGTTTGAGAACAGCCTCAGAAACTTATCAAGATCCTGTTTCAAAATAAAAAATAAAAAGGGCTGGGGATATGGATCAAAGGTAAAACGCCACCAGGTTCAATGCCCAGAACTGAAAAACGAAACAAAGCAAAGTAAAAGAAAAGGGTTGAGCGTGCAGCTCAGAGATAGAGCACCCTAGCTAGGTTCGAGCTCCAGTTACTCACACTTTCTCAAAAAGGAGACAAGTTATAGAATGTATTCAATATCATAAATATTTTCATTAATATTACTGGCTAAATCTGTGCTCAAAGGTGAAAGCCTGGTAGTCCTAGTTACTCAGAAGGCTGAGGCACGAGGATCAAGGCCAATCTGTTCAACTTAGCAAGGTTCTGCCTCAAAAGAAAAAATTACAAATTAATAAATTAATTAATTTAAAATGACTGGATATTCAGTGATTGAACATCCTGAGTTCAATCCCCAATACCATAAAGAATTAAAAAACAAAGAGTACGGTGGAGGCCTACGTATAAATTCAAGCCCTACCATATCCAATGTGGGCAAGTTATTTAAACTTTTACCTGTTATATTTTGTATCTGTAAAATAGTATAATCTTTACCCAGGTCTGTATGAAAATTAAATGAGTTAAAATAGCTGTCAAGAGGCTTAAAACCCTACATCCTACCTATTAAGCTTCATAAAATATTTGTTTCAAACCTAAGTCAAGATACTTGTGACATGTTAAGTGGAACCTACTGCGAGCTAAATTTAAATGCTTGCAAAAAATGGTAATCCAAACATACCAAATGTTGTGTCATTTCTACTGCAATAGGAGTAACTTCTTCACTATATTCACAGATCATTTTCTGAATTACATTGGTAAGATCATCATTTTCTGTTTCTCTTATAATATGAAGAAGGGCCTGCATTACGGGTCTGATAAATGGTGTGATGTATTCTTTAGCTGTAAGAGAAAAACAAAAAAAAATAAACCCTTCTTTTGTAAAACAATTAGATCTTTTAGAAACCTGACACAACATGTAAGAAAGAGTACTTTCACATAAAAAGGAAGTATGATATGACTGGGGATATATCTCAGTGTTTGAGTGCTTGCCCAGCATGGTGCAGGGTTCAATCTGGAGCACCACAAAAGAAGAAAGAAGAAATAAAAAGGTGTTAACTTCCTAAGAATAAATATTGTACAATTAGGCAAAAAGAAATTCGGTATTTTTGACATGCAAATCCTTTACCTTTTTCTTGATTGCTGATCAACACTTGAAGTGCAATGGCAGCTTCCACTTTTACAGGCATTTCCCTATCATCAATCAGACATCTTCTTGTCAGCTCTAAGGCTGTTTGGAGATTCTGATCACTTTTGAACTTCACCTCACAAAAATAGTGAAGTACCCAGCAAGCCTTTTAAAAAAAGCACAATGACTATAAATATCATACACCAAATTCCCCCAAGTTAATCTCTTTTTAGAGTTCAATGTGTGGGAATTTGGAGGCTGGCCAGTGGTAGATATGTCCAAAGAGACAACACTAGACCAGTACTATGATCCCAAGTTACTCTTTGGCTACAAGACACTTGTGTGGATAGCAAGATCTGAATGCAAAACACAGACAGACATTGCTACCAGACACAGATGAAAACCATGCACACATTATAGCAGCCATTTAAAGATTTACATTAAACAGACATCCTACATGAAACATAGCTTTTGAAGTAAAACATTCAAAAGTTTAAATATAAAATCCCACAGTCATTTATTACAGGATATACATACATACCCTTGCTCTCATGTAGCCTAGGTCACTGCTGAAGAGAGGGAATACGTGATTCTGCAACATGTATTCCATCTGGTCCTTATAAATCTTTTTCTGTAAATATAAATGATTATTTGGATATAGTTCCAAATACCATCATTTCAATTTCCAAGTAGACAGAACATTGACTATTAATGTCATAACATACATTTACTTTAATCCTCTGACCCCTTGAAACCAAAGCCCCAATACATTCTTATATATTTAAAATCACCTCATTAGAAAGTAATTAGAAGTCTGGGAGTGTAGTTCAGTGGTTAGAGTACTTTCCTAGCATGTGCTGTGCTGGGTCCTGGATTCAATTCCTAGCACCACAAAAAATAAAAATTTCAGTATGATTACTGAGGCCTACCTTGCCCAACCCAAGGTTTAAAAACAAAATGGCAAACAAGCTATTAGACCAAATTTTAATAAAAATGGTGTTTAATGACAACAAAGTTAACTTTACTTCTTACTTTTTTCTCAAGAAACTTTTCTAACAAAACAACCTCTCTGTATAGTATCTAACTGAACATATATAGCTAGAGAAATATCCTGCTCTCAAACTAATAAACTAGATATCGTTTTCCTGAGCAAAGAGTGGTGGCACACACCTGTAATCCCAGCAATTTAAGAAGCTAAGGCAGGAGGATCACAAGTTTTTTGAGGCCTAAGAAACTTAGCAAGACCCTGTCTCAAAAAATAAAAAGGGCTGGGGATATCTCAGTGGTAAAGCATCCTAAGTTCAATCCTCAGTAGCTGCACCACCACCAAAAAAAGAAAGATACTTTCATAAATCTAAAATTCACTATTTCCCAAATGGTTAATAATGGTTTTAGAAGAATTCCTTGAACTGAACATTAAAGAATAAGTGGGAAAACTTATAAAATTATCTACAACAATATTAATTTCTTGGATTTGTTAATTGTGCCATGCCTATATAAAATGTAACCATAAAAGGCATAGTAGGTAAAACAAAAAATGTGATGAATTCAGTGGAGCAAGGTTCCTGGTAGTAGGGAAGTTACAATTACTCAATGTTTACATACATCTGGAGTAGATTTACTAACTTCAAAGGAAAAACAAAATGTAGATCTTGTTTATGATGTCATATACAATGTATATAATTGAGTTCAGGTTTCTAAACACAAACTAATCTGATTTGTTACTCTTTACCACAATATTTGTGACAAAATCATGAGGTGCCTAGCCTGCAAATGGATGTTTCATGTTTGCAAATTGTCCTAAAGATCCATAAATTTTAGAAGAAAAACATTCTTTAACAACTATCCTGCAATATGTACAGAATAAACCTCAACCTGATGTAGTTGCCACACCAGTAATCCCAGCAATTCAGGAGGGTGAGGCAAGAAGACTGCAAGTTCTAGCCTGGATAACAGTGAAATCCAGTCTCAAAGAAAATAGAAAGGGCTGGGGATCACAGCCAGTAGTAAAGCATCCCTGGGTTCAAACCCCAGTATGCCAGTAGCTAGTGGGTATATGGGCACAAAAACCTCATGTGAAAACAAATATCTTCAACACAAGCAAGGAGAGAAAATGTAGATAAATTGGATATAGTATCAAAATCCTATAGAGATATTAAAGGACATCACGAAGGGAGATAGATGTGGTGGCCCAGACATATAAATCCAGCTGCCAAGAGGTTGACTAAGGAGGATCCCAAGTTCCAGGTCATCCTGGAAACAGAGCAAGACTGTCTCAAATTAAAGAAAAAAGGATGGCCAAATTTTAAAAAAGTAAGATCAGAAGTAGAGTATCCATGGATTCAATCCCCCGTATCACAAAGGTTGTTTAAAAAAAAAAAAAAAAAGGACACCATCCAGGAAATGAAAAGATAACCTAAGAAACAGAAGAACATATTTGCAAATCATATTCATAAAACAGCATATTTTTATAGAATCTATATTGATAATATCTACTCTAAGCAACTACTCTAAGCCAATAAACCAAAATCTAAACTCTATCTATAAACCATAATTTTGTTTTTGTATCTCAGTTGATCATGAAAGCTAATAGAGCATTTACACAGGCAAAAATAAATAAGCAAGCAAGCAAGCAAGCAAGGGTCTAGTATTTAAGATCTCTAATCAATCAATGGTAAAAAACAAATGACCTGGACTAGGGTTATGGCTCAATCGTAGAGCACTTGCATGAGGCACTGGGTTCAATCCTCAACACATTAAAAAAAAAAAAACAACAACAAAAAAACCCCCCACAAAAACCCTAAACAAAATAAAGGTACTGTGTTCATGTAAAACTAAAAATATTTTTTTAAAAAATGATCCAATTAAAAGGGGGAGGGAGGGTTGGGGCTGAGGCTCAGTGGAGAGCACTAGCATAGCAAGTGTGAGGCCCTGGGTTCGATCCTCAGCACCATATAAAAATAAATAAAATAAAGGTGTTTAAAAAGATGTAAGTATGATACATAAAAATAAATAAATAAATAAAAGGAAAGAGGGAAATATGATTTGAATAGACATTTCTCCAAACTGGATATACAAATGGCCAATAAAGATTCTCATACTGGGCTGGGGATGTGACTCAAGCAGTAACGCGCTTACCTGGCATGCGCAGGGCGCTGGGTTCGATCCTCAGCACCACATAAAATAAAATAAAGATGTTGTGTCCACCCAAAACTGACAAATAAAATTAAAATTAAAAAATTCTCTCTGTTTAAAAAAGAAAAAAAGATTCTCATACTATTAGCCGTCAGGAACATGGAAATCAAAACCATGATGACATGTCATTTCCCATTAACTAAACTGGCATAATAAAAAATATAAGTACTGGTAAGAATGTGGAAAAATGAAAACCTTCATACAGTGCTGGTAGAAACATAAAATGCTATACCCACTTTGGAAAAGAATCCTGTGGTTTCTCAACTATGACCACCAATTTAAACTCCTAGGTACATACCCCAAAGAAATGAAAACCTGTATCCCCATAGAAAATTGTACACAAATATTCATAGCACTTTTCATAATATTCAAGAAGTGGAAACAAAGCAAATGTTCACCAACTAATGAATGAACAAATGAAATGCAAAATTTCAACAAAATGTACCAACAAAAAGAACTGACAAATGCTACATTATGAACCTTGCAAATATACAAAATGAAAGAAAACACTCCAACGGCCATACATTACACCTCCATTTATATGAAATATCCAGAACAAATCCAGATGCAATTGTACACAAAGAGCAGCATACAGCTAGGAGGTTTGGGATGAAATGAGGAAAGACTGCTAATGTCCACATGGTTTCTTTTGGGATTGATGAAAATGTTTGAAATTATCCAAGGGTAATGATTATATAATTCTCTGAATATAACTAAAAACCACTGAACTGTACATTTTAAATGGGCAAACTGCATCATATGTTTACTGTACCTCAATAAACGAGTTAATTTAAATGAACTACCTGCATAAGACACACATTCAAAAAAAAAAAAACAAATACCTTCAGAAGTATTTCAGCTAAAGAGCCAATCATATGTAAGGCTCCATCTTTTTTTCGAGGATCAGCATTTGGTTCTGTAAGAATTTGGTAACAAAATCCCATAGTCTTCTGTAGTACCTAGATTGAGAGATAAGTAATACTTTACTCCAATACTCCTTAAAAATACACTTAACAAACGTCTAACATGTCTGGCATTTGTAACTGAGTATATCTGAACAGATTTTAGGTACTGTAGCAAAAGTTATCTGCAAAGTAAGTAACTTACCTCTTTCCTCTTACTACAGGCTGTAAATAAAAGTGTTTGGGCAGCAGTGGTAGGAGAGATGAAATCTTCAAATACATCTGGAAAACAAATTTGAAATTACAACAGAAAACAATAATTTTAATTTCATCAAAAAACATTTTCAGGGATGGGGTTGTACCTCAGTGGTAGAGCGCTTGCCTAGAATGTGTTAGGCACTAGGTTCAAATCTCAGTATCACATTAAATAAATAAATAAAGGTCCATTGACAACTAAAAAAATTTCTTTTTAAATTTCATAATAATAAACAATTTATAGGTTATGCTGTGTAAAAAGGGCATTTAAAATTTTCTATATCTGATATAAAGTAAATAAGAAAATTAATCTTAATCTTTTTAAACAAATTAAATGGTAACACACCTAATTCTCCTAAAAAATTCTTTCACACAAAACACTACGGGAATTTTCAAAATAGGGTTGGCAAAAGTACAGAGTATTCTGGTAGGAAAAAGGACAAAAACTCAACATTAGCCAAATTATAATTCTTTAGTTTTATGCAGGAAGTACATGTTACTCCAGGTTTCAGTATGCATCTTTTTAATTCCCTCACATATTATGACTGACATTGGATCCAAAAGCACAGGTTAGACACTTAGTGTTAAGGAGTAATCTTCACTATCTAACAGTTTTGGCATGTGTCAGAAGCACATGCAATCCTCATAACTAAATAATTTAACACTTCTACAATTTATGTCTCCTAAAAATAAAAATTATCATGTTATAATTAATGAATCATCTTAAGAATGGATAAACTGTTGTTTGAAAGAACCAAAGATGAGGCTATAACATCACTTAGGTTTGCTACAGATAATCACTAACTTTTACTATTGACATATTGTTTCTAAAAATTAAAACTCCTCACCAAATTTCATGCGTATATATTCATAAGGGTCTTCTTGCCAAAGTTCCTCATCAGCATCTGTATAGCACATCAATGGAAAAATAACATCTTGGATAATGCCCTGCAAATTAAAAATTAAGAAAAGTAATAGCCTTCAGCTTTCAAATTTCAACTGACAAATCTCCTTTAAGTACTAAAAAAAATAAATAACTATGTTGTGTGTGTATGTGTGTTTATTTTGGTACCAGGGACTTAACCCAAGGGCACTTAACCACTGACTCACATCCCCAAGGCTTTTCAATTTTTCAAGGTCTTGCTAAGTTGCTTAGGGCCTCACTTATTTGCTGAGGCTGGCCTCAAACTTACAATCCTCCTGTCTCAAACTCCAGACAGGATGGGATTATGAGTATGTGCCAAATATGACTCGAATTTTATTTTCTTGTACTGGGGATTGAACCCAGGAGTGCTTTACCACTGAGCCATATCCCCAGTCCTTTCTTGATTTTGAGATAGGATCTTACTAATTGCCAAGGCTGCCCTTAAAGTTAGGATCCTTCTGCCTTTGCCTTCCTGAGATTACATGCATGCACCACAATACTTGGTGTGTTTTAAAGTTTAATCCAAACTTTACTAATGCATTTCCAGATCAACTACAAGTTTTTACCTTTTCTGTAAGAAGTGATTATAAAATAAGACATGCATATATAGGTACACATTAAGTATTCTGAAGGAATTCAATATGAAATTTTAAGTCTCTGAAATCCTATAGCTGTAAAAACAAATAAACAAATAAATTACTTATAGAAGGTCAGCCAATTATCCTGGAAAACAATCTCTCCTTTTACTAGTATACAATCAAAATAATCAACAGAACTACAATAGGAAAAAAAATTTAAAAACACAAATTTTCAAACTTTGTGGAAATTAATGTTATTTCTATTATATTTATGAAAAGCATTGCAGGTACAAAACTATTACTTGTATATGAGGCTTCAGGTTCTTCCAAGTAAGGGCATGGGAAACTCCTTGGTTTATATAATTTAATGTCTGTTGTAAAACTCGAGGAGCCATGTATTGCTTCTCCTTGTACTGATATAACACCTTCAATAAAACCTTTGGGGGGAAAAAAAAGTTCCATCAAAAACTGAAGTTCAAATAAAAATTTTAACCACTTATGAAATAAAATAATCTGACATTATTTCTTTACCTTCGCATTTCTGGGGATTGAACTACGGGCCTCACACATACTAGACAAGTGTTCTAGCACTAAGCAACATCTCAGCCCAATATGACATTTACCTTAATGTCCAGATCATCAGTAAAACTAACATCCAAATTCATTTAATAAGTAATAATTTTTGAAATTATGTGAAGAAACACATTTACTCCCAAGGCATTTATTTCATAAACAAATTTGAGCAAGAATATATCAAAGGCCTAGTTTCTGATTCAGTATACAATGAAAAACATATGCTGCCTACTGAATTACCACAATATTCTGAGATAGCCTTGTCTTATTGAGCATCTTCTAGGAAAACCTACCAAACCACTCACCTATTTAACTGTGGTCAAGAGTTCTAACTCTAATTGATATTTCACAACACCAATTTTCATTATGATTCAGACTTCTGTGAATCCTAAGAAGATCCTCATCAGAGGACCCAACAGATTAAAGCTATTTCATAATAATGCCAAAATACTATATGCCCTTCTTTTTAAACTGGGCTGACATTTGCATCAATCAACTAAAGTTCCTGATACCTAAAAGAATCAAGGAAGTAGCACTAAACCACATACATGTAGAACAAGTTTTCCTTAAGAATGTCTCTGATGAACCAGAAAAAATTATAATTACTAAATTATTAAATCAGAAAGTACCCATAGAGATCACCTGCCATGTTACAAAGCAAAGTACAAAGGTAGGAAGAAAAGCTATTTGAGACTGAAGGGCAAACTAAAATAATTACTCATTGCATGAAAGACTATTTTATGATAGAAAGAACTAAAAAACAAATTACGGTTATTAGACTTGTGCATATGGCAGAATTTTCTCTAAAATAAACAAAATAATCCTGTCACTTAAAAGAAAATAACTGAAAACATGCTACTGTTTAAATTTCAGTTTTCAAGCAAAAATTAGAATTCTAGGCATCCTGGATTCACCACCATTAGCTTGAGAGCTTTACAATAGAAATGATAAGACTAGTGGTGATATTAACAAGCATGGTTTCTTTTGAAATTGTACAGTGAGGTGATGACATTTGCAAAGCCTGCACTAACTCAATGAATAAACACTTTTCAAATGCCAAGTCCAAGATGTTATAAAATCACGTGTAAATAAGAGACTCAGACTGCAATATACACCAAAATATTTTAATGGAAAATGTTCACTGTTAAAAAGTTTGTTATTGTTGTTTTGGGTCCTGAGGATTAAACTCAGGGTGCTATAACACTGAGCTACAGTTCCCAGACCTGTCTAAGTACTGAGACAGGGTCTCACTAAGTTGCCTCCCTAAATTACTGAGACTAGCGCTGATCTTGTGATCCTTCTCTCAGCCTGAGATTATAAAAGTGTACCACCACACCCAGCCACTTTAGAAACTCCATATTGCAATGAACTTGGAAAAAATGTGTAGTCAAATTTTGGTGAGATTTTAAAGAATTTCCATAATTATCTGAAGTCTATTACACTTCCATTTTTCAACTTCATACCTGTGAGGCCAATATTTTGTTTTTAATGTCAACCATAGTGAATTAACACAGACTGAATACAGAAGCAGGTAAATATCTAGGTCTTTTCTATTAAAGATATTATGAAAAAAAAATGTGTAAGAAACAATAAGTCCTCTTTCTAAAACATTTTCATTTTGGAAAGCAGCTATTTTTTACTGTATAGACAAATTTTTAAATTAAAATGTAATAATGGATGTTGTTGGATCTTGCCCAGCCTGGTCTTGAATTTCTGGACTCAAGTGATCTTTTTGCCTTTTCTTTCCAAGTCACAGGAACCATAGGTGTATGCTATCATGCCCCACTTATCTATTCAATTTTGTTTTCAATTATAATGATATGATATCAGTAAGTACAACCCTGTAAATTTTAAAGATCAGTAATTTTTAAAGATCAGAAAGAAGTCCTCAGACCAAAAAAATGTTTGAGAATTGCTATAGGGTTCAAACATGCAGCCTTCAGATGAAAAGAAAACTAGAAATAAGCAAGACAGAAATTAACTTTAAAGTAAAATATTTCTACTTAGGAAAACTTATCTGAGACTTACTTGTTGGACACCAACGGCAAATGCTTTCAGAAATACTTCGGCAAATTCATTATATTCCTTGGAAACATTGCCAGGACTTCCATATCTAACAGAACATTAACATGCCCATTATTTCTTTATAATCTTTAAAATCTGCACTTATAAAAACAAAAGCTTTAAAAAATAAATTGAAATCACCAAATCAGAGAAAAGCTTACCTTTCAAAAAGTCTTGCTAAAATATGTAAAGCCCACTTCTTACATTTCCACCATGGTAACTCAGGTCTATCATCTTCTTCAACTTGAAGAGTTTCCTTTAAAGAAATATTTATTTAATGTTAATAAAAGATAATACTATCTTCAAGGAAAAGCTTGTGCATGTGCTTCTAATGCTGGCTTTTTGCAATAGATCAGACTTGAGAAAGTACTGACCCCTATTTTAATCTAAAGGCTTTTAAAAACTCTTATAGACAATTAAAATCAACAATTTTAGCCATGATCTTAATCATATAGTCAAGCCAATGAAAATAGTATCTTTTTTAAAAAATTGTTTTAGTTGTCAATGGACTGATTTTATTTACTTATATGTGGGGTTGAGAATCAAACCCAATGCCTTGAACATGCTACGCAAGTGCTCTACCACTAAGCTACAACCCCAGCCCAGACAATAGTATCTTAATCAAAACAGAATAGCAGGGCTCAGTAGTGCACACCTGGAATTGCAGCTGCTCTGGAGGCTGAGGCAGGAAGATTGCAAGTTCAAAGCCAGCCTCAGTAAAAAGTGAGGCGCTAAGCAATTCAGTGAGACCCTGTCTCTAAATAAAATACCAACGAGGGTTGGGATGTGGCTCAGTGGTCAAATGACCCTGAGTTCAATCCCCAGTACCCTCCCCTTACCTGCCCCACAAAAAAAAAAAAAAAAAAAAAATCAGAATAGTTCATAATGGGAAGGACATAAGAGACTCCATTTCCAAAATCTAGTTTTGGATATCAGTATAGATAAACAATGTTTTATGTATGAAAATATTCACAATACTATTCATAATAGCAAAAAAATGCAAAGAACCTAATTATTTACTAATAAGGTAATGTTTAATCACATCACTTTCATAAGACTACTATTCAACCATTCAAATAATGAGCTGCTACACCGATCTAATAGAAAAATAAGGGGCTGGGGGATGTGGCTCCAGCGGTAGCGCGCTCGCCTGGCATGCATGCGGCCCGGGTTCGATCCTCAGCACCACATACCACATATAAAACAAAGATGTTGTGTCCGCCGAAAACTAGAAAATGAATATTAAAGAATTCTCTCTCTCAAAAAAAGAAAAATAAAGAACAGAAGAAGCTGTCATATACTGACAGAGAGTACAATGCTACAACCACTTTGAAAGTCATTTTGGAAATTACTAAAAAAGTCTTAAATATGTTCATTGTGGTTCTATCCAAAATACTTATATGCGAAAACCATCCTGATTATCTATCAACATGAGAACATATCATAAATTGAGGTATATCTACACAAAGGGATAATATTTTACAGCAAATAAACAATCTCCTATACAATATGAATGAATCTCACTAATATATTAAGCAAAAGAAGAAACATAAGATTACTTGTAATATCAAGAAATAAATATACAGGGCTGGGGTTGTGGCTCAGTGGTAGAATGCTTGCCTACCATGCATGAGGCACTAGGTTCAATCCTCAGCACCACATAAAAATAAAGATATTGTGTCCACCTAAAACTAAAAAAATAAATATTTTAGGGCTGTGGCACAGTGGTAGAGCACTCGCCTACCATGCATGAGGCACTGGGTTCGATCCTCAGCACCACATAAATGTAAAATAAAGATATTGTGTCCACCTAAAACTAAAAAGAAATAAATATTTTTTTAAAAAGAAATATACAAGACAGAAGCTGGGGTTGTGGCTCAGCGGTAGAGCGCTCGTCTAGCACGTGCAAGGCCCTGGGGTCGATCTTCAGCACCACATAAAAATAAATCAAATAAAGGTATAGTATTCAATTACTTCTAAAAAAAGAAAAAGAAAAAAGAAATATACAAGGCAAAAATCAATAACAGATGATAAGAACCAGCCATGAACAAACATTCTGGGGTGACTGTTATACTGATCATACAACTGAAATAACCCACTTAAATATTTACTTATAATCTGGTGAATGTTACTGAATATAAATTATACCACAAAAAAGTGTAAAATATATAAGACATTTTAGTTATATTTTGTACCAATTAAAAATACATACCAACCTGATTTCCTATGGAGGGGGGAAAATATTTTATCTTCTGCATGGATTCAAATCTTTAAAAAAGAAATCTAGTTGAATATAATGTCAGAAGCCTCTAACCCCAGCAATTTAAGAGGCTAATGCAGGAGGACTGTAAGTTCAAGGCTGCAACTTACTGAGGCCTTAAGAACTCAGTGAAACTCTATCTCAAAATGAAAAAAAAACATATGTAGCTCAGTAGTGGAGTGCCCCTGGGTTCAAACCCCAGTACTGGGAGGAGTGGGGGGGACTACCACACACACATAAAAATTTAAATAAGGACTGGGAATATAGCTCAGTGGAAAAGTGTCTGCTTGGCATAGCTGTGACCCTGGGTTCAATCCCAGTACAGGGGAAAAAATAAGTAAACTGCAAAATAAGAACCTAGTCTTCTTTAGGCAATTATTAAACATCCCACTAAGAAGGTACATGATTGTCCCATACTAAGTTTAATATAAAAGCCAGAAGGATTATTTTGAGGACCAAATAAGCAAATTATATAACAGAACCTAAAACATACTAATTGTTCAGGAGAAACTTGTATTTACAAGTTGTATTTACTTTCTATGACACTAGATTATTCAGTTGAGTGAAACTGGCCAAATCATATTGTTACATTATATACATGTATAAATATGTAGCAACAAATCCCACCACTATGTGCAGTTATAATACACCAATAAAAAATGTGGAAAATAGGGCTGGGGATGTGGCTCAAGTGGTAGCGCGCTCGCCTGGCATGCGTGCGGCCCGGGTTCAATCCTCAGCACCACATACAAAGATGTTGTATTCACCGAAAACTAAAAAATAAATATTAAAAATTCTCTCTCACTCTCTCTTTAAAAAAAAAATGTGGAAAATAAAAATTAGATTATATAAAAATATTATGGTAATTTTAAAACTTATGATAAAATGTAAAATGTAACAACTCTGTACCAAAACCCACTATGTTAAACATGGTAAATGGATATATTTTATGGCATAAATTATAATTTTTTAAAAATAATGTAAGTACAATGTCTTGACAACTTGTGAATCAGGTTTTCCCTCTGTCCAGAGATGTTTGACAAATTACTGGGCTAAAATCCAGCCATAAAGGTGAGGGGTCGGGTGGAAGGCAGTACTAAACTATACCTCTATCTCTTTTAAAAATTCTTTATTTTAAAATAGGATGTCAACTGCATTGTTGAGGCTGGCCTCAAACTTGTCATACTACTGTCTCAGCCTCCCAAGTCACTATGATTATAGGCTTGCATCACCACACCCAGCTAATCCTAAATTCATTTAGTTAAGAAGAGAGAAGTTGGGCTGGCATGTAGCTCAGTGGTAAACTGTTTGCCAAGAATGTTCAAACCCCAGTACCATAAAACAGAGAAATTAAGAAACAGAAAAATTAGAATGAAATAAGCAAATACACACAAGCACTTAACCAATAATATATGAAATAACCTTTCACAATTTACTTAGTATACATATAAACAAAAGAAATCCATGTATCTAGAAAAAACTGCATCATGAATTACAGAAGTTCATAAACAATGTTATAGGAACTATCAGTGAAAATCCAAGAGATTATTAAATATTTATGTTTTGTAATATAATAACATATAGAAACTTACATTAGGAACATCCCTGTTCACAACGGTCTTCAAAATTTCTATCCATTCTGTCAGGTTCTGTTGGTTTATCAGCTCAAGTGGCAGTGTATACTAAATAAAAATCAGGAATTAATATTTTTAAATCTTTCTAAAGAAAATTCTACTATTCCACTTCCATTTACTCTTCACACAATACCATGTAAAAGTATTTATTTGTTTAACAGAAGGGGGGCTACCAGGGATTGAACTCAGGGGCACTCAACCACTGAGTCACATCCCCAACCCATTTTTGTATTTTATTTATAGTCAGGATCTCAATGAGTTGCTTAGCACCTCACTGTTGCTGAGGTTGGCTGTGAACTCATGATCCTCCTGCCTCAGCTGCCTGAGCTGCTGAGATTACAGGCATGGGCCACCATACCCTGCTTGTAGGAGTATTTCATTGAATCAATGTATTCCCATTAGTACATAAGTAAATTTCTTTGATTATTTATCTATAATGGAAAATACTGGCAGTGACCATGGGCATCCTTATCTTGTTCCAACTTCCTGGGATTGAATCTTATATTCATATATAAGTATGATATTTACTGTAAATTTCTAGTAAATACCTTTTATCAAGTTAAGGAAATTTCTATTTACAATTCAAACAGTTTTTTGTTTTTGTTTTTTTTAAAGCAGGAATTGTTATTTAATTTTATCAAGTGCTTTTCTCTGGGATCCCCAAGGATAATTACAGGTCTGTCTCTCTCTTAATGAGGTAATCGCAAAAATTAATTTCTTATTGCTCATTCATTCTTCCATCCCTGGTATACATCCTTTCAGTAGGCTGATAAAATAAATATCCTATTTAGGATTTTAAGGCATCTATTTTCACAAGTGAGACATTTTGATATAAGGATGTGCTAAGCTAAGAGAATGAGTTGGGAAGATAACATACTTCTTTTGTCCTATGTTCTGATAATTTTCAAGGATTATTTTAATCTAAAATTATGATCATACCAGCTAGGAAAATATGAAAAGTCTACAGCTTAAATGCCATTCAAGTGGCATTTAACTGAAGAATTATGTAAGGAAGATCCAGACTGGGAGATGATTAGAATATCTTAAAGACCTAGAAAGCCAGGTGTACATGCCCATAATCCCAGCTATTCAGGAAGCAGAAACAGGAGGATCACAAGTTTGAGGCCAGCCCCTGTGACTCAGAAAGACCCTATCTCAAAAATAAAAAATAAAAAGAACTGGGATGTAGTTCAATCCCACAGTACCACAAAAAAACAAAACAAAAATCAACTACATCTTAGGAGAGGTGTAATCACAAGTCTTAAGATTTTTAATAATGGTATGACTTGAACCAAAAGATCCTGATAAGATGCAACAACATGACACAAAAAAGCAGAACTTGAATTTTAAGAATCTATTTTAAAAGTAATTACATTCCACTGACAATACAAATTCAACCAATACCATAGTGGGTTATTTTGTATTCAAGGAAGATTAAGAACAATATTATACAAAAAATATTTTTTAACTGTAATCAAGTCATATGTTTTAGACTCATGAATTATTTTTGTTGTTGTTTTTAAGATGGAGTCTTGCTATGTTCTCCAGGGTGGTCTCAAACTCCTGGGCTTGAAGGTCTTCCCACCTCAGCATCCAGAGTGCTGGGACTGCAGGCATGCATCCACACCAAGTTAGACTCAAATTTTTCTTCTTCTTCTTTTTAAAAATATACTTAGTTTTTAGTTGTAGGTGAACACAATACATCTATTTATTTGTTTGTTTGTTTGTTTGTTTGTTTATTTTTAATGTGGTGCTGAGGATCGAACCCAGTGCCTCACGTGTGGTAGGCAAACGCTCTACTACTGAGCCACAACCCCAGGCCAGTAATGGTGATGCTCTCTATATACCCAGCTAGTTAGACGGCTAAGGAAAAAGGATGACTTTAACCCATGAGTTCAAGACCAATGCAGACATCAGAGCAAGAATTTATGACCCTGGGAAAAAAATAAATAAATAAAGACTACTTTTGTAGTGCTGAACACTTTTAAGAGAACTTGAGATTATTTATGTACGCTGCTAATTAGGCTTTATCCTTTTAATACTGGCAAGTATAATCTTACTAGCAAATCATCCATTGAATCATTATTTATATACTCATATTCTTCAAAATTTTTTAAAATTATTTTTTATTGTATTTATTTTTATGTGGTGCTAAGGATTGAATCCAGTGCCTCACACATGTCCAGCAAGCACCTTGAGTGACTGACTGAGTTACAGGCCCAGCCCAAATTTCTTTAATTTTTAATGTGATAAGTGTAGACTGACTTTATATATAAAATCTACATTATACAAATTACCTGAACAAGAGCATAGAAGATCTTGAATATCTGTTTCTGGATTAGGACAGATTGATCAGATTGATCAGAAAGAAGCTGGATAAAGCGATCCTTTAGAACTGGCAAGAAATGCTGCATTGCTGCTACCAAGGGACTCCGCTCTTCTGGTTTCTTGTACCTGTGGATAGGAATACAAACTAATTCTGTAAGAATTTATTTCCTCAATTTATGTATACATAAAAACTACCTGTTTTTCTACACAAATATAAGAAAATGCTTTCTAATCCATCTAGAAAAAGAAAAAAACCTATTCTGGAACAAAACCACAAACAAAAGCAACTTGAATAAAACCTCAAAAACAGAATATCTAATATAGACTGAACATTTATAATGAGGTCAATAATATTCAAGTCCCCCATTAGTAGTCTCCCTTTTAGAATTGAGAGAAATGAGTCCCTGAAGTTAAATATCTTTCCCAGTATTACACATGGAGGCATAAATCTAACCAAATGAGATCCAAATCACTATATAGTCTCTAAGTGTGAATACTGGTACAAATAAGGAGCTACAACAAACTAACTGAAACAGTAGTAGCTGATGAATAAACAAAAACAATTAAATTTTACCATCAGGAAGTTTTTCACATTACAAACAAAATTAAGGCAGAAATGGCATGTACAAAGCAGAAAATAAATGTCTAAAAGCATTCATTGTTAAACCAGAAGTTCTACCATCCATGTGGCAACAAAAAAATACTCAACAAACTATACACAATCTTCATTTATCCCATTTGGGGTCAATATTCACATATTTTTTCAGCAGATATATAATATGTTGGACTACTGGGTGCTACTGTGTACCAGTATTATTTAACTAGTATGATGACCTTATTACCTTTCTAAAATCCAAAAAATTCTGAATTCCACTTTGTTCTAGGGATTATGGGTAAACAATTGCTGACCTACTTGGGACATTTCTGTATATATTACTTATCATTTTAACAAAATTTTTAAAAGATATGTTAGTTTATTTTTTAAAAATCAAATAATCATTTTATAGGTTAAAATTATAGAAATGAAATTCAAGTTTCTATTACTAAGGATACATCAAGGAAACTAGATTTGTAAAATACAAATTACTGGTTATGGAATTAATAACCAAAGCTTGTCTTTTTGGAATACATGATTATTTTAAATTGCTTTAAAATAGTTCTCATCAATGGTCCCAGTTTTATTTGTTTGTACCCTTCTTCTCTCAGAGAAAATCTATTTACAAATTAAACATCTGAGCCAGGCTCAGTGGCTCACACTTGTAATCCCAGTAACTCAGGAAGCTCAGGCCCAAGTATCAAGTTCAAGGCCAGTCTCAGAAATTTAGTGGTCGATCCTGTCTCAAAAAAAAACATCTGGGAGTGTATATAGTTCAGTGATAAATACCACTGGGTTCAAACCCAGTACCAAAAAAAGAATTGAATATCTGAGTACATTTTTTAAAAGTAAATGAAGATTCTTTTTTTTATAAGGTATATTCTTTGTTTCTATTTGGGTGACATGAGAACCAAGATAAATTTTCAAAGAAATGTTCAGTACTGAGGCTGGGGATGTGGCTCAAGCAGTAGCGCGCTCGCCTGGCATGTGTGCAACCAGGGTTCGATCCTCATACAAACAAAGATGTTGTGTCCACCAATAACTAAAAAATAAATATTAAAAAATTCTCTCTCTCTCTCTCTCTTAAAAAAAAAGAGGGGCTCTTTAAAAAAAAAAAAAAAGAAAAAAAGAAATGTTCAGTACTGGGATGTATATAACTCAGTGGTACAGTGCTTGCCTTGCATGTGTCAGACCCTGGATTTGGATCTCCAACCGAGAGAAAGAGACAGAGAGAAAAGAAAGAGGGGAAGGAAGGAAACAAAGAAGGGAAGAAGGCAGGCAGAAAGCTAACAAAGAAAGATCCGGGCTCAGGGTGCATGCCTGTAATCTCAGTGATCCCCACAAATAGGAGACAGACGGACACAGGAAGATTAGAAACTGAGAAAGAAAGCATGTGGGGGGGGCCCTCTGAGAATGTAGCTCAGTGTTAGAGCTCCCCTGAGTTCAATTCCCAGTATCACCAAAATTAAGATTCACATTAATGCTTGGTAAGGCTATTTACAAAACTCATAACTCAGGGCTAGTGCTGTAGCTCAGTGGTGGCACACTTAGCTAGCACTTGTGAGGCACTGGATTCAATCCTCGGCACCACAGAAAAATAAATAAATAATAAGTAATAAATAAATAAATAAATAGGATGCTGTGTCCACCTACAACTAAAAAACTAACAAAACTGAAAACTCATTTTACACATTATTTTAACATCCTAAGAAATTATACTCAGCATATATTTAAAAAGGATTACCTATACCTTTGAGTCGATAAAACGGCAACATTTTATGAAAGAAAGCCATTTGCACTCTCTAGTCTGACTACACAAACTATAAATGTCTATAGACAAAACTTTCTTTTAATAAAAGAAAACTATACTATGCAGCACTCTCCACTTATCCATCCCAGATGACTGTGAATGTGAATACTCATGCCATGTTAGAATTTCTTCTCTGCTACCTCCCCTCACTGTGCTAAATAATGGTCTAGAAGTTGGGAGGTAGTAGAAAACAAATTTTTTAAAAATCTTTTTTTAATTGTTGATATATCTCTATTTTATTTATTTATATGTGATAGTGAGAATCGAACCCAATGCCTCACACATGCCAGGCAAGTGCGGTACCACTGAATGACAGCCCCAGCCCCTAGAAAGTAAATTTTAATGCCAAACATGTAATTTCCCTCCAAGGCCTGAAAATTCCTGAAAATGTGAAAATGTGACACTGATACAAGTCTACTATCACTTTTCTGTTCATAAACTATTCAATGCTTCCTCAGTATCTAAAAGATCACATCCAGGGCTGAGGTTTTGGCTCAGTGGTAGATCACCTGCTTAGCACATGCAAGTCCCTGGGTTCAATGTTCAGCACCACATAAAAATAAATAAATAAATAATAAAGGTATTGTGTCAAACTACAATTAAAAAATAAATATTAAAAAAAAAAATCACGGGGCTGGGGATGTGGCTCAAGCGGTAGCGCGCTTGCCTGGCATGCATGCGACCCGGGTTCGATCCTAAGCACCACATACAAACAAAGATGTTGTGTCCGCCGATAACTAAAAAACAAAATTCTAAAAAAAAAAAAAAAAAAAAATCACATCCATATTTTCTTTTGTCATATAAAACCTTATTTAATATGGTCCCAATTTACTAGTCCAAACTATTATTCCCAACCTTTCATAAGAAACTATGCATACTATTAAGTGATTTCCTTTCTATCCATTTAATACAGTGTCTCATTTCCACCTCTGCATCTTTCTTTGTTCATACTACTCACTTCAGTGTGACATGCCTTCCTCTTCAAATGCTCTTTGTGCTCCTTCAACAGACAAGCAACTCCTGAGAATCTATGCTCCTGAAGGCCACCAAATTCAAGTATCTCCATGAATTTTCTTAGAACCTCATCAGTCCACACAGATCCCTTCTGAATACCTGAGTTCCATAAACACTGCCTAAAAAAAACCTGGACTTCTAGTATTGTAGCAGCCTCCTATATTTCCCACTTGAAAATGCCTATCAAATTCCCTCCTGCTAAGATTTTAAAACAGGAGAGACTTGAGCCTCCTCAATGACAACTGACAGCTTATCATTGTTATTCTCTCTGATTTTAGTCACTCACTTACCAGAACTACAACAACTGGCATTCTGACAGAGGTTGGAGCAACAGCTGGAACATTCCTTAGCAGGAAGATGGGCAGCTAGTGGGAACACAAGAAAACACCAGCACCAGTGCTGTAAATGGTATATTTTCTCTACTGCTCAGAACAACAGCAGCAGTTTATCAGCTACTTTGAAATGGGAATCAAAAATGGTACTGGAGGCTAACTACAACTCCTAGATTTGGAGGTATCACAAAGGCATCTGTGTAGCTGTTAGGACTGGAAATAAAATCACCATCATAGAATTCAAAAAGCCTTCCTCATAATTTTTCCACATCAAGACTTTCAATTGCCTACCAATTTTACTACTGTTACCATATGCTTAAAGGAAAGCCCCTTCAACATTTCGCTTAGCACTATTAGTGCTATACCTTAACTTACAAGGTTGTTTTTTTTTTTTTCTGATTTCTAAACCCATACGTAAAATGATTTCTTAACCAGAAATATTTCTGATACTAATTACCTTACATGATTTATAATATGCTTAAATATGCAAACAGTGAAATAGCTAAGTATGAATCCCTCAATACACAAAGCTTTAAAAGGAGCCAGGTGTGGGAGGAACAGACTGTCATCCCAGCTATTCAGAAGGTTGAGGCAGGAGGATCCCAAATTTGAGGCCAACCTGGGCAACTCAGTGAGACTATCTTAAAGAAGAATAAAATACAGCTAGGATTTAACTCAGTGGCAGAGTGCTTGCCTAGCATTTACAAGGCCCTATTACCACAAAAAATAAAAAATTAAAAAAAAAAAAAAAACTAAATTAAAATTACCATTTAGTTCACTAATTTCATGAGCTATGTCAAATATAATTTTACATTTTCAAATTGGTATGTGAAATTTCAAAACTCTTCCTACTTCTTGAAATTCCATGAGAAAGACACTTACTCATAATTTTTCACCAATTGATAAAGGCAAAGGAGAATTCCTAGCCAACAAGCACTGTTATCAGATTGAAGATAAAAGCCAATCTTGTCCACAATGGCAGTCCAGCGGCTTGGATAATCATGCTTGATGATGTGATGAATGCATGTAGTAAGCTGTACCCTGTAAGTAAAAAATATATATAGTAAGAAGGAAGAAATACTAACAGATAAAATTTCACTGGCTCATAAAGGGAAAATGGGCTATTCAGACAACACCTAATTTCAAATAATCTACCTGATGTTTGTATATAGATGCAATACAAATAATTCAAAATAATAATTCAAAATAAGTCATTCATCAAAACCTATCTATTCCTACCAACTTAAAAGAAACTGAATAATTGTTATGCGTGCAGATTTTTTTAAATCCCTGAAACTAGTATCATTTAAGAACAACCACACTTGTTAAATTTTGCAAAATATAAATATATAAGAGCTTTCAGCGGGTATAGCCCATGGTAGAGTGTCTGCTTAGCTTTAGCATGTGGGAGGCCCTAAGTTCACTCCAGAACCTCAATAAAATAATAAATAGAAAAGAGCTTTCAAATATTGAAAGACTACACAATATAAAGTACATGAGCTGGGTATGGTGACACACCTATAATCCCAGCGATTTGGGAGGCTGAGGCAGGAGGATTGCAATCTGGAGGCTAGCCCCAGCAACATAGTGACACTATGTCTCAAAAAAATAAAAAGGGCTGGGGATGTGGCTCAATAGTTAAGACCCCTGAGTTCAGTCCCCAGTACCAAAATACATACATACATATAGTATATGACAGCATTTCACAGTTTTGTTGTTTTTTATTTGTTTGTTTGTTTTTTGGTACAGAGAATTAAACCAAGGACAGTCAACCACTAAATTACATCGTCAGCCCTTTTTTGTATTTTATTTAGAGAGAGGGTCTGGCTAAGTTGTTGAGGCTGGCTTTTGAACTCAGGACCCTCCTTGCCTCAGCCTCCCAAGCCACTGGTATTACAGGGATACACCACCATACCCGGCCATTTCATCTGTCAACAGGATGTTTTCCAAGTTTTACGAATGTAAAATTTAACTGTAGTAAGAAAATTAATCAAAGACACTGTCGTATAAAAACATTATTGGATAAGTTTTCTGCTATAAAAATTGCAGGTTTGCAGGCTGGGGTTATGGCTCAGCAGTAGAGCGCTCGCCTCGCATATGAAAGGCCCTGGGTTTGATCCTCAGCACCACATATAAATAAATAAAATAAAGTTAAAAAAAAAAAAAAAGGTAGGTTTGCATATTCTAAATAGACCTCCCAAAAAAAAAAGAACCTGAAAATTACATACCTGATAAGCTCAGGAGAGTGAATGATGGCTTCTACAATATTTTCTCGAATGCAGTGTCGATCTTCTTCTGGAATAGTGTAAGGGGATATATCCCCTGGTACTGTTTCTCGATCAGGCCAATACTGTGTTATCATATTTTTCAAATAGATAACACCTAAAATATGGATCAGTTTGACAAAAGAATATTTACTATGAAAGCAATGTTAATGTCCCTTTACAAAGTCCATACCTCAATTATTTCTTCCAAATCATTTTTAGTTACAAACATAAAACAAAAAAAAATTTGTATTACAAACAAAATACTACAATCAATATCGGTTTTTTGGTTTTGGTTTTGGTTTTTTTTTGGTGGTACAAGGGATTGAACTCAAGGGTATTTTACCAATGAGTTATATCCTCAGTCCTTGACATTTTATTTTGAGACAGGGTCTCCCTCAAGTTGCCCAGGCTGGCCTCAGCCTCCCAAACAGCAGGAATTATAGGCATATACTACTGTATCCAGCTTTTTTCAAGTATGTTAAAAGTTAATAATCAAAAAACAAAATTAACTCTCATTTACAGCAATTACTACTCAGTGACAGCAATAACCAACATAATTGAACACTAAATCTAAGAGAACCTGGCAAATAAACACTAGAAGCAAAACGGTTATTTTGGTGGAGGGGGGGTTACTGGGAATTGAATGCTGGGTGCCACTGAGAAATATCCCCAACCCGTTTAATATTTTATTTTGAGACAGGGTCTCATTAAGTTGTTTAGGATCCTGCTGAGTTGCTGAGGCTGGCATTGAATTTGTTGTCTTCCTGCCTCTGCCTCTTGAGGGGCTGGGATTATAGGCTTGTGCCACCATGCCCAAAATAATCAGTTTTCTATAGAATAGTTAAACTAATTTTAACAGTTTTCTAACCAAAAAAACCTGAAGACAGAAGTATCTCACACTAAAATAATTTCTAAAACTAATCTCACAAAGGTGATAAATGTATAATATAGAAAAATCATAGTAGTGGGGCTGGCTCAAGTAGTAGCGCGATCGCCTGGCATGTGTGCGGCCCGGGTTCGATCCTCGGCACCACATACAAAGATGTTGTGTCCGCCGAAAACTAAAAAATAAATATTAAAAAATTCTCTCTCTCTCTCTCCTCCCTCTTTAAAAAAAAAGAAAAGAAAAATCATAGTATATAAAGGTTCTTAAATCTATAAATCGCAAGGGTTTCAATCACACAGCACTTCAAATTCATTTTTGGGGGTGGGGTACTGGGGATTAAACTCATGGGCACTGGACCATGCAGCCACATCCCCAGCCCTATTTTGTATTTTATTTAGAGACAGAGTTTCACTGAGTTGCTTAGCACCTCACTTCTGCTAAAGCTGGCTTTGAACTCACAATTTTCCTGTCTTGGCCTCCAGAACCACTAGGATTATAGGTGAGTGCTACCTGTAATTTAAATTCATGTTGTTTTATGGAAGAATTTGCTATGCTCAAAAATGACAGATCACAGATGCCATAGTGCATTCCTGCAGCTCCAAGACTTGGGAGGCTCAGGCAAGAGGATAACAAGTTCGAGGTCAGCCTGGAGAACTTAGCAAGATCCTGTCTCAAGCCCTGGGTTCAACCCCCTAGTACAGGAGGGAAAAAAAAAAAGATGACAATTTCTTGTCAACTATTATATATTACTACCTTTGTACATCGCTATTTGATGAAGTGATCAAACTGATGTGGGAAAATTTAGGTGGCTAACAAGGTGGTGGTGGTGGTGTTTTTAACCAGCCCTTAAGCCAGGGAGGCTAGTGGGGTATGGACCACAAAAGTAGAAGAGATACAGCAAGGGAAATTATTCAAACTTAATTCCTAAATTCTGGTTCTTTGATTAGCTTTTCTTTTTTTTGAGGTTGTAGTGGGGATTGAAACCAGGGCCTTGGGCAGCACTCTACCAACTGAGCAATTCTTACTGGAAGTCCTGCACACATTGGAACAAGGACAGCTGACATTACTAGCATTTTTTAAAAAATATTTTCTAGTTGCAAATGAACACGATACATTTATTTTATTTATTTATATTTATGTGGTGCTGAGGATCGAACTATGTGCCTCATACATGTCGAGTAAGCACTCTACCAATAGTAAGCCTGAAGCCCTGGTTTCAATCCCCAACATCACCAAAAAATATCAATCAATCAATCCATCCATCCATCCTTTGAAATTGACACCAAATATCAAGACACTTGCTGTTTATTGAGGGCAAATTTGTTTTCAGGAAAATCATGAAGGGCCACCCCAAAATATTTCTGCTATTCAATTTACAAACCTTTTAAACAATATCTTTACAATCAAGAAAATAATTCAGGAAACGTACCTGCCTGTCTTACAGGTAAATCCAGTTGTTCTGACATAGTAATTTGGAGCAATGTTGAAACAAAATTCAGAGACTTGTGTGCCTACAAACAAATGGGGGAAAAAATAAACTTTTTAAAGTTTCTATAAATAAATATAATTTAAAATAACAGATCCAAAGAACTTTAATACTCTTCCATTGCTTGGCTTGTACAAAGGACTTTGTCACCTGATCCCAGATTTATTGCCCATCACTCTCCTAAACTGAACTTGAACAAATAATGACAAATCCTAAAAATGTTTGTATGTTTGCATTTGTCTGCACTGCCCTTTCCATTTCTCACAACTAGCATTCTTAACCTACATTAGTAGGAGCAACTCAAAAACAAAATGCTCTGTGATGATATCTACTTCAACGTTTCAGTAATAATTTCTTTGTATACATGTTCTGTTAAATAGCTAGACACATATTAAGTCAATAAAAATGAATAATGAATAGATTGGGATGATTCCAAGGTGCTAATAATGTTTATTTCCTGATCTGGTTGCTGTTTTATATAAGTGTGCTGTTTGTGAAAACTGTATCCTTATAAACACTTTTCTGTACATTTTATATTTCAATGGAATAGGGAAAATCAATAGCTTTAACATAATAAAAGTAAAATAAAAACTATATGATCATACTTAAATAAATATATGATAAGCAATGCAACTCACAGAAAAGACTGAAACTAAAACACACCAAAAATGCTAAAACCAGTTATCATTGAGTAATAAGAGCTACTCCTTACACATTTTCTATTTTGCAAGTTTTATATTACAATACTGAACATTCAAGTTAAATTACTTCTTGTATATTTTGCCATTTAATTCCCCTCCATTCTAACAAAATCACCACCTATAAATGTCATCTCTTTTCAGCCTGAGTTTTAGTATTTTTGTGCAGGTGTTCACATGAAATATACTGATTTTTATTTTAATTTCCTCTTTAAAGACTTTCCAAAAAAACATTCTACAAACACATTCTCACAGAGAATTTTATTGTTGAATACAAAAAAAATTTACTCCAAATTAACATCTAGAGTGATAATTATATAGTCTGAAAATTATAGTTACATGTTCTTGGTGCAGGACATTATGCAAGAAGCTGAGATACAGGACTGAATATTACACCCAAGTTCCATGACCTCATAGAAACATATAGTGTACTGAAGGAATATAAAATAATCAAACAGCTAATGGAAGAAGTAGTAGACACTACAGAAGAATCAAGTAGATGAAGGGCAGGTACTAACCCCTTTCCTGTTCTCCAACTAGATCAACACAGTAAATAACTGTCTTTAGAAACCTTTCATCAACGCCATTTATCACACCACTCATGATCTCTCTCCGCAGGCTTTCTTTGCTTATTTCCCATTCTGTTTAATCTATAAATGCTAGAACTTACCAATACCCAGTCCTATGCCATCTTTTCCAGTCTCCAGCTGATCTCATCTAATTTCTGTCTTTAAATACTATCTATATAACCAGGCATGGGGTGCACACCAATTAACCCCAGCAGCTCAGAAGGCTGAGGCAGGAGGATCACAAGTTCAACGCCAGCCTCAGCAACTTAGCAAGACCTTGTCTCTAAATAAAATATAAAAAGGGCTGGGAATATGGCTTAGTGGTTACACATCACTACTGAATTCAATACTTCCATACAAAAGATAATGAAAAATAAAAAATAACGCACGTGTGTGTCTGTGTGTGTGTGTGTGTGTGTGTGTGTGTGTGTGTATATATATATATGTATATATATAATTTATATGTTACATACATTATTTCCAACCCAGATCATTATAAAAGACTTATCTATTACACATCCCTATTTCAGTATCTAAAGCATCGTTTCTCCCATAAACTTCTATGCTACTGTCTATACTAACTCTCTTAACTTCCATCATCACATCCTTGGCAATCCTCACACTTTCCTCTCCTACTCCCAATTTAACACATCCAGTCCTAATTCTAAAATGTACATTTTAAAAATATACCCACTTTCTTCATTCCCATTGATACCAACCTAGTCCAAGTGACTACCATCCTTTTATTTATTTACTTATTTTTGTGATGATAGCAATCAAACCCAGAACTGGAGCCTTGCACATGCTAGGCAAAAGCTGTACCACTAAACTATACCCCATCTCATATCCCTCTTAAATTAACTATTCTCACTCCTAACCATTCTCCATTTATCAGCCAACCAGATTTAAACATAATCCTAGACTCTAGGCATAAGGATTCCATGTTCAAGGTCGGCCTGGGCAATTTAGCAACATCCTGTCTTAAAATAAAATATAAAAAGGGTTGCTGAGGGGCTGGGATTGTGGCTCAGCGGTAGAGTGCTCGCCTGGCACAGGCGGGACCTGGGTTCGATTCTCAGCACCATATAAAAATAAAGGCATTAGGTTGTGTCCATCTACACCTAAAAAAAATTTTTTTTAAAGGGCTGTCGTATTTCAGTGGTAAAGCATCCCTGGGTACAGCAAAAATAGAGCTGGGGTTGTGACTCAGTGGTAGAGTGCTCGCCTAGCATGCGTGAGACACTGGGTTCAATCCTCTGCACATAAAAATGAAATAAAGATATTGTGTGTTCACTTACAACTAAAAAATAAATATTTTTTTAAAAAGTACAGCAAAATAATTAATTAATTAATTAAAAATAAGATTGTAAATCAATCTCTTTTAAAAAACGTTCTATTACAATTTTTGATGCCCTTAAAAAGAAGATATTTTGCCCCCTTCGTCAGGCTCATTTAAAAAACTTTCTCTGGCTATTTTGGGTCTCTTATTTTTCCAAACAAATCTCACAATTGCTTTTTCTATTTCAATGAAGAATGACATTGGGATTTTAAAAGGAACTGCATTAAATTTGTGTAAAAACGCAAATGGCCATTTTGATAATATTAATTTGGCCTATCCAAGAACATGGGAGATCTTTCCATCTTCTAAGATCTTCTTCCATTTCTTTTAGTGTTCTGTAGATTTCATTGTAGAAATCTTTCACTTCTTTTGTTGGATTGATTCCCAAGTATTTTTTAAATACTTTTTTTTAAATAGTTGGACACCATACCTTTATTTTACTTATTTATTTTTATGTGGTGCTAAGGATCGAACCCAGCACCTCATACATGCTAGGCAAGCATTCTACCACTGACCCACAACTTCAGCCCCGATTCCCAAGTATTTTAATTTTTTTGAGGATTTATTTTTTTAAGAGACTCAGAATAACCAAACTAATCCTTAGCAAGAAGAGTGAAGCAGGTGGCATCACAATACCAGACCTTAAACTGTACTACAGAGCTACAGTAACAAAAACAGCATGGTATTGGCACAAAAACAGACATGTAGACCAATAGTACAGAACAGAAGACAGAGACAAACCCACATATACATTTATCTCATATTAGACAAAGGCACCAAAAATATACATTGGAGAAAAGATACCCTCTTTAACAAATGGTGCTGGGGGAAATGGAAATCTATATGTTGCAAAATGAAATTAAACTCCTATCTCTCACCCTGCACAAAACTCAACTCAAAGTGGATCAAGGACCTACAAATTAGACCAGACACTCTGACCTAATAGAAGAAAAAATAGGACCAAATCCAATCATGTCAGGTTAGGATCTGACTTCCTTAACAAGACTCCTAAAGCACAAGAAATAAATTCAAGAATCAATATATGGGGGCTGTGGCTGTGGCTGTGGCTGAATGGCAGAGCACTTGCCTAGCACATGTGAGGCACTGAGTTCAATCTTCAGCAACACATAAAAATAAACAAATAAAGGCATTCTGTTCATCTACAAAATAATAATAGTAATAGTAATAATAATAATAATAATAATGGAGGACAACTCCTTTGAATCACTTTTAAAAAAGAATCAATATATGGGATGGATTCAAATTAAAAAGCTTCTTCTCAGCAAAGGAAACAATAATGTGAAGAAAGAACCTACAGAATGGGAAAAAAAAACTTTACCACAAGCACCTCAGGTAGAACACTAATCTCCAGAATATACAAAGAACTCAAAAACGAAACACCAGGGGCTGGGGTTGTGACTCGGTGGCAGAGTGTCTGCCTCGCACATGTGAGGCACTGAGTTCGATCCTCAGCACCACATAAAAATAAACAAAATAAAGATATTGCGTCCATCTATAACTAAAAAAAATTTCTAAAAAATAGCACCAAAAAATACAAATAATCCAATTAATAAATGAGTTCAGGGACTGAACAGACACTTCCAGGAGATATACAATTGATCAACAAATATATGAAAAAGTGTTCAACATCTCAGAAATGCAACTCAAAACTACATTGAGATTTTACCTCACTCCAGTCAGAATGGCAGTTATCAAGATTACAAGTAGCAATAAAAGTTGGCAAGAATGTGGGGGGGAAAGGTACACTCATATATTGCTGGTGGGACTGCAAATTGGTACAGCCACTCTGGAAAGCAGTATGGAGATAGATTCCTTAGAAAACTTGGAATGGAACCACCATTTGACCCAGCTATCCCAATCTTCATCATATACCCAAAAGACTTAAATCAGCATACCACAGTGAAGCAGCCACATTAATATTTACAGCAGCTCAATTCACAATAGCTAAACTATGGAACTAACCCAGATGCTCTTCAACAGATGAATGGATAAAGAAAATGTGGTATGTATACACAGTGAAATATTACTCAGCCTTAAAGGAGAATGAAATTACAGCATTTACAGGTAAATGGATGGAGTTGAAGTATATCATGCTAAGTGAAATAAGCCAATTTACAAAAAAAAAAACAAAGGCCAAATGACATCCAGACGATAATCCATAATGGGATCGAGGCAGGGCACTAGGGAAGAATGAAGGAACTATGGATTGAACAGAGGAGAGTGAGGGGAGGGGAGTGAGTGAGAAGGATGATGGAATGAAACAGACATTATTACCCTATATATGGGTATGACTGCATGAAAAGTGTGACTCTGTATCATGTACAGCCAGAGAAATAAGAAGTTGTACTCCATTTGTGTACAATGAGTTGAGGTACATTCTGTTGTAGTATATAACTAATTAGAACAAATTTTAAAATTAAAAAAAAAAAACTTTCTCTGGGAATAGAAAAGACAGTACAATTAATCGAACATATCTTTCCTATCCTTATATATGAATACACAACCAATGTAACTCTACACTACATACAACTGCAATAATGGGATCCTAACTGAAACAAGTTATACTTAAGAATCTATATATGTGGGGCTGGGGATGTGGCTTAAGTGGTAGCGTGCTCGCCTGGCATGCGTGTGGCCCGGGTTCGATCCTTAGCACCACATACAAACAAAGATGTTGTGTCCGCCGAAAACTAAAAAATAAATATTAAAAAATTCTCTCTCTCTCTCTCTCTCTCTTAAAAAAAAAAAAGAATCTATATATGTGTAATATGTCAAAAAACACTCTACTGTCATGTGTATCTAGAAAGAACAAATAAAAATAAGTAAAATAAAAAAAAGCTTTTCCCCTGCCCTTACTTTACCATCCTTCTTTGGGTTCTTTCAATAATAAATGTCACCCCATTTCAGAGTCTTTGTACATGCTCTGAGTTTCTACTTACAACATTCTATTCTCCCCTTGCTTCAGCAGAGTTAACTGCTTCCCAATGTCTCACTCTATGTCTCAGTTTAAACATTATTTCCTTAAAGAAGTCTTTCCTATCTAATCACTCAAGTTAAAGTAAGGCTCCCTAGAATGCTCATAATTTTAACTATTTTTTCTTCAAAATACTTATTACATATTTGTAACTACCATATTTGTAACCCACACCAGTTTTATCCCTTTTTCTACCATTAACTAGACTTTAAGTTCGATCAAATAGGGACCACACTGTTTATATACCTAATCCTCATTATGATGCATGGCATTTCAGACAGTCAAACTATTTACTGAATAAATTCAAAGAGACAAGAAATAAATGCCTTGAAAGAAGACATGATTGCCTAGGAGCATAGTAGAGTGTGAAAGGATATTTATACTTAAGGGATAGATAGAAAGACATAACAAACACCACTATCCATACTATTACTAATTTTAGGCCATTTATAATATTGGAGACTATATATCAAACTGGAAGCTTCTGGAATGGACTGCAGCAATCAGATAGTCCTGGGTGTAATTCTAAGTGATGACATTTCCTATATTGTTAAGCCTTGAGAAAGCTAATTCAGAAAATCTGTCTCAATTACAAAATGTGTACTAAAATTCACTACATAGGATGTTTGTAAGAAGTAAATAAAAAAGACACAGAAAATATTTTAACAAATTATGAAGATATAACAGGCTGGGATTGTTCTCAATGGTAGAGCACTTGCATACCATGTGCAAGGCCCAAGGTTCAATCCTCAACACCAACAAAAACAACAACAAACCAGCAAAACACCACATAACAAATGTGTATGTTCCTTATATATCCATACTCAGTAGGAGTTCATCTTTCTTAAAGAGTATGATCTCACATTAGAAAGATGTAAACTGAATGTAGCCAAGTTACTCATTAGTTCTTTAAATCATCCATAAAACACAGCACATGTGGCTTTGTGTATTTAAACAATCTCTTTTGAGGTCCCAAAGCTGAAGTTTGTCCTTCAGACTTGAAACAGATTACTTTCTATGTTAAGTCCTGAGGAAGGCTGGGCATGATGATGCATACCTGTAATCAAGGGGCTTGAGAGATTGAGGCAGAAGGAATATGAGTACTAACCCAGCCTCAGCAACTTAGCGAGGCCCTCTCTCTAATAAAAAAATAAAAATAAAAAGGGATGGGGATGTGGCTCAATGGTTAAGCACCCCTGGGTTCAATCTCTGATACCAAAAAAAAAAAAAGTCCTGATGAAGTTGTTGGTTTATAATTAGGAGTCATGTTAAACCAACATAATCCATCACAATCACCACTATTTTTGTTTGCCTTACATATACAAAGGTACATTACTGGAGTTAAAAGTAGCATATGCTACCCACTGTATCTTCCTACAGCATAACTGGTACTCACTTCTTAAGATTTTAATATAAAAAAAAAAGACAGATACTGTGTCAAGCACCTTTTTTTCTTCTTCTTACGTTTTCAAAATGTTTAATATGCTGTCAATGTGTCAAGCAGCTTTGGGGTAAATAAAATAACAGAATGTCCCAGGTACTTGGGAGACTACAGCAGAAGACCCCCTTGAGCCCAGGAATTCACGTGAGCACAGTTTGCAGCCATCCTGGACATGAAATAAAATAAGATCACAAAAGGTACTTCAAGGAAACCAAGGCAAAACATTAATATCATCAAGGAAAACAACATGATAACAAAGGCAGAGAGACAAAAAAAGTAGTTTAGAATTAAGTAGATAAAATGTGAAGTTTGGGGGCTGGGCTATGGTAGAGCACTTGACCCTGGATTCAATCGCTAGTATCAACTAAAATAAAAGAAAAAAGGAAGAACTTTTAAACTCCCCCCATTGGTATAAACAAAATCAAAAAGGAAAAGAAAAATACCTGTAACATCTTAGGAACAGAGTTCATTACTCCAAACAAAAAATGAACAACAAATATGTGCAAATTTCAGCCAGGCCAGTCAGGCTCAGTGGTTAAGCACCCCTGTGTTTAATCCCTGGAGGGGTGGGGGGGGGATCAGCCCTGGGGACCATGGTGGGTGACTGTAATCCCACTGATTCAGGAGGCTGAGTTAGGAGGATGGGAAGTTCCTATTCAAGGTCAGCCTTAAGAACTTAGCAAGACTCTTTCTCAAAATAAAATTTAAAGGGCTGGGGACATATATCAGTGGTAAAATGCTCCAGGTTCAATTCCTGGTACCAAAAAGGAAAAGGAAAAAAAAAATTGCAAACTTCACTACAATTAGTATTAGTAGACAATAGTCAATCCTATGCCAAAACAATATATGAAATATGACAAAGCACTGATAAGGATATAAAAAGATGGAATGTTCTTACAATGCTAATGGTGTAGAAAATGGTACCATTTTGGAAAACTGGCAGTTTCTAACATGTACTACCTAATAACCTAGCAATTTTACCCTTATAGCATACATATACATGTAAGAAAAATGAGTCCTTATATCCATAATATTCAACCATTAACAAGTGAAAGAATGAACCAAACCATGGAACGTTCATAATAAAATACTATACAGTAATTAAAAAATGAAGTAAAACCAACCTACAAAATCAACCAGTAACACTCATCTTCAAAACATGTTGAGGGGGTCTGAGGCTGTAGCTCAGTGGTAGAGTGCTTGCTTGGCATGTGCGAGGCACTGAGTTCAATCCTTAACAACACATAAAAATAAACAAAGACATGCTGTACACCTACAGCTATGAAAAAAATTAAAAATAAACAACACGCATCATTGAGGGCTGGGGATGAAGATAGGTGACAGAGTACTTGCCTAAGTGTGGAGGCCTTGGGCTCAATCCCTCGTGTGTACACACACACACACACACACACACACACACACACAGTTGAAAAAGAAGTCAAACTCCTTAAATACATTCCATATGATTCTATTTATATGAAATTCAAGGACAGGCAAATTTAAACCATAGTAACAGAAATCAGAATAATAGTAACCTGGAGAAGGAAAGGTACTCAATAAGAAGAGTACCAAGGAAACTTTCTAGGCTAATGAAAATATTATTTACATGTTGGTCTGGGTAATGACTACCCTGGTAAAATAACTAGGCAAAAAGTGAATGACCTATACAGTTATTTTAGCTTTGTACTACATGCAAATTACTCTGATTTGAAAAAAAACAAAAAACTATTATTCCATGGACATTAACAGCATTAACAATTAGTAAAAGAGAGAAATACCGATCATGCTACCATGGATATGCATCTTGAACATGTACACTATGTAAAAGAAGCCAGTCACAAAAGACTACATATTATATGATTTCAATTATATGAAATGTCCAGAATAGGCAAATCTATATGGACAGAAAGCCTGGATTACCTAGGGCAGGAGTGTGTGGGGGGAGGGGGGCATAATGAGAAGTGACTGTTAATTGGTATGGATTTTCTTTTGGGGCTGAGGAAAGTGTTCTAAAGAGTGTGATGATGTTTGCATAATTCTGTGACTATACTAAAAATCATTAAATTGCATACTTTAAATGAGTGAATTCAATAATTAGTCTTTAAAAATCAACAACACTGGGGCTGGGGTTGTAGCTCAGTAGTAGAGTACTTGCCTTGCATGTGTGAGGCCCTGGGTTCAATCCTCAGCACCCCATAATAAATACATAGATAGATAGATAGATATTGTCTATCTATAATTAAAAACAATATTTAAAAATAAATCAACCACACTCAACAATAAAAATAAGTACTTATTACTTTATTAATGCTATACTGCCTTGAAAAATACAGGTATAAATTCAAAAGTGCAATGATAAAAACTATGTCTTTCAAGCAACTGAGTTAGTCTAACAGTAAAAAGAAAATTTCTGTAAGAGGGGTTAGCACAAATAACCTCAACCTGGGACATCTATCTACCTTTTCCATACAAATTTCCATCCATTTGAAATTCCTAAGGCAGAAGAAGCACTGCTTTCTCCCAAAGTTAATGATAGAAATGAGAGTAATAAATATTGGATAATCAAAAGTAAAATTGAGACAGAAAGTAGATTAGTGATTGCCTGAGACTGGGATGGGGGATAAATAACAAAATGGCATAAGGGATATTATTGGGGTGGTGGTTATACAACTCAATCTACTAAAAATAACTAAATATGGCAGGCATGATGACACACACCTGTGATCTCAGCAACTCAGGAAGCTGTGGCTAAAAGATCACAAGTTCAAGGCCAGTCTCAGCAATTTAATGAAGCTTTGTCTCAACACAAAAAATAAAAAGGACTGGGAATGTAATTCAGTGGAACAGAACTTAACCTACATGCATAAGGCTCTGAGTTCAATCCCCAGGACTGGAGGGATGGAGTGCATGTGGGGTGTGAATCACTGATTGTCACTTAAAACAGGTGAACTTTATGATATACAAATAACAAAAGGCCAAAGATCTATATATAAAAGACATACATTAACTCTCCAAATTAGGAAAAACTGTTATTCTAAGAGCATTGATCTCTAACAACTTACTTTTTTAGAAAATTCTTCTTTAGTTGTTGATGGACCTTTATTTTATTTATTTATATGCAGTGCTGAGAATCGAACCCATGTCAAGCAAACACTCTACCACTGTGCCACAACCCCAGCCAAATCTTTAACGACTTTCTGACATTCCTGAGTATAGCAAACTATCACATAGTAAAAAAGAATTTTCTTCATATTTTTAAAGGCAATTTAAAAAATAAACTAAAGTAAAAATGCCACTAACATCAATCTTTTATCACAAAACTATAAATTTTACAAAATTATGGTATTCTCAACAGTTTAGCATATAGCAAATACTGACATGGGCCTCAAGACGTCATAATAGATCTTTTATGTGAGTCAAAGTCTAAATGTAACTTTTGTATGCTGACACTAATTACAGGACTAAGTCCTCTCTTCAAGCTCTTGGATTCTAGCAGTCAGAGTACCGGAGAACTAAAGCAACAGACAAGTCATTATACACCATTATTAATTAGGGCATACACACATAAAACTCCTAATATTCAAGTTTAAAAGCTGCTAGTCTTAACATAAAACCACCTTTCAAAACTTTGTACCTTCTCAGTATCTGTCATCAACCCAGATAATTTCAATTTTCACCCTAATTCATCTTATCAAAATTCTTCAATAATCCCAACACCATTGTCCATCTCTTAACTCTACACTTCTAACTAGAATTACAATTGCCACATAATTTAATATTATACTGAAGAGTTTTAACTGGACAAACCAATTAAATCTCAAAGTAAACCCTAAAGGGCTTAAACTCTGAGATGCAAGGACAAAATTTTAAATAGGAAAAGTAGGAGTTTTATAAAACAGATTATTAGGAGAATGAAAGCAAATGGTGAAAGATAAAATATGAAGAAGTAAATTGTGACACAAAGATCTAATTAAGGGCTGGGATTATAGCTCAGCGGCAGAGCACTCCCCTGGCACACATGAGGTACTGGGTTCTATCCTCAGCACCACATAAAAATAAAATCAAGGTATTGTGTCCAACTACAACAAAAATATTTAAGAAAAAGATATCAGATCTGGGGATGTGGCTCAAGCGGTAGCGCGCTCGCCTGGCATGCGTGCGGTCCAGGTTGGATCCTCAGCACCACATACAACAAAGATGTTGTGTCTGCCGAAAACTAAAAAATAAACAAAGATTCTCTCTTTCTCTCTCTCTCTCTCTCTTAAAAAAAAGAAAAAGAAAAAGAAAAAGATATCAAAAAATCTAATTAATTTGGGCCAGTGGTGCACCACTTGTAATCCCAGCAACTCAGAAGGCTGAGGCAGGAGGATCATGAGTTCAAACCCAGCCTCAGCAACTTGGCAAGGCCCTGAGCAACTCAGCAAAATCCTGTCCCTAATAAAATATTAAAAAAGGGCTGAGGATGTGGTTCAGTAGTTAGGTGCCCCTGGGTTCAATCCCTTGTACCAAAAAAAATAATAATAATAATTATATGTGAATTTTTTAAAAAGAATTTTTACATGACCAGATAGATTGACGCTATAGGAGATCTTGAAGCAATATGAAGGATCTAACTCAAGGACTGATGACTATAAAACAGGATGAATGAAAAAACTATTATTATAACAGGTAGCACAATAACAGGCCAGAATTACCTACTAGTCCCTCATTTCTACTCCACAGCCAGTTTCCCCAAAGGGTTACTGGGCCTCCCCGCCTTTCCCATGGTCTAAGTTTACAGGGCAAAATTAGAAACTACAAAAACCACAAAGTTCTCTAATCCTGATACCTTTTTAATCTACCATCTATCCTACTCCTTTACTAGCATTCCACTCACTGATCCTGTAATCAGAAATTGTTCCCCACTCTCCTACCCCTGAAAAGTCTTCAGTTCACTTTAATTTCTCAGAAATGCCAACATTTGGGGCTGGGGTTGTGGCTCAGGGGTAGAGTGAGGCACTGGGTTCATCAATAACTAATAAAATATTTTAAAAAAAGAAAAAGAAATGCCAATACCTAGGCCATGGGGGATGAAGCTCAGTAGAATTTTTGCTTAGCATGCACAAGGCCCTGCAACTGATGCCCATCACTAGAAAAACAAATAAACAAAAAAATCCCAGAAATGCCAATATTCCTTTCTTCAAATAGTTTTTTAAAATATTGTGAAAATAATTCATGCTCACTGGTAGAAAAATTATGAAAATAGTGTAAGAAAAATGAAGCTAAATTAACTCTAACCACAAGACAGTAGAATGAATCGGACATAACTTTCCTATATTCATATACGCATACACAACCAGTGTAGCTCCACATCATGTACAACCACAAGAATGGGAAGTTATACTTGATGTATGTATAATGTCAAAATACATTCTACTGTCATATATAACTAAAAAGGACAAATTTAAAATATAAAATAAATTAATTAATCACAACTATCCTTCTCACTTGTAAATTTTTTCTTTGTATCTCTCCTACTTTTATGCACAATTCCCCAATCGACTCGACCCCCCCCCCCCCCCCCCCCCGTTTCTCCAAGTCCCAAAAAACAGGCATAACCAAACTTTGGCCCTCCAGTCCACCCCACACCTCTGGTTCATACTTTCTTCTTCTCTATAGTAACCTGCAAAAGAAAATGACTTTTCATTGTGGTTTTCTCTTCTAAACTTCAGTTCTACATTCCAATTGCCTGCTATACTGTTTGTCAATGATGTTTATTTATCAGCTCCTCAAACCAGACATAAATTTTAACTCATGAAGAGAAATCCCTTCTCCCAAAGTCAGTTTTCAATCTAGACCCACATTTTCCAATGGAATCACCTAATTTCAATATCTTGAAAGTTTATTTGTTAAATGCAAGCAGAGAGACTTCAATTAGTTAGTCTAAGTTAAACCATTTATAATGAAGAGGAGGGAGACTTAAGGAATTGACACAATAAATTTTTACATAAAATGAATACAAAATAATTTTAAAAGCTATAGAATTTCTGACCTTTCCTTTTACTAAATAACTTGACAAAGCCAAATAACTATACCTGTTTTACATGAAATATGAAGCATAATGAAGTTATCATAGGGGGAAAAGTTAGGACCAGGCTGAGACTCTCACTACATTCTCCTGCTTCAAACAAAAACTTCATTATAAATTATTTAGAGATCAAAAGGAAAAAATGCCACTTTACTAAGATTCATCATTAATATGTAACTGACAGAAACAATAAAAAAAATTATATATCCATCTACTACATCCGAAAATGACTATTTTATTACAAATACTAATACAGAACCAAATGTAGTGGGAAATTCCTATAATTCCATTGACTTGTGAGGATGAGGCAGGAAGATCACAAGTTCAAGGGCAGCCTTGAAAATTTTAAGTTTTAAAAAGGGAGGAGTAGGGATGTAAAGTGGTGGTAAAACACCCTTCAGTTCAATCCCCAGTACAAAATAATACATATATATATAAAAAATCTTTCATATTTTATCTTTCAGATCTTCAACATGCTGTCACCAAGTAATTTCCTAAAAGCCAAAGTATCCAGAGACTTTCCCACTCCCAGATTCCAAATAGTATCTACTTTTCAATATTCCTGGTTAAGGAATGTTAGCTACTCAACCTACAGAAAACTCTGGTCTTCCAAAAATATACACTATTAGAAAGGCGTAATGGCACACAACTGTAATCCCAGCAGCTTGACAGACTGAGACAAGAGGATTCTAAGTTCAAAGCCAGCCTCAGCAACTTAGGCCCTAAGCAACTTGGCAAGACTCTGTCTCAAAATAAAAAATTTTTAAAAAGGGCTGGGGATGTAGCTCAGTGGTTAGGTGCCCCTGGGTTCAATCCCTGGTACCCGCCCCCAAAAAAGTGTGTGTGTGTGTGTGTGTACATATACATATATATGTGTGTTGAGAGCCACAGTTTAGTCGGAATGACGCCTCGCATTTTGCTAGAGGGAATGGTTGAAAGGTGACCCTGCTCTGGGATTAGGGCGGCTCCAGGATTAAGGTGGATCCTGCTGCCTCAGGCACCCACTACTTTGGACTTCCCATTGGCTCGGAGAGCCGGTGGAGGGGAGTGTATTCCCCGGGAATTGTGTAGAGTGCCGGTGAGAGTTCAGGAATAAAGAGTAGCTGTTTGAACCTACAAGGCTTTGTGGTGGCTTGGTTATTTTGTGCCCAGACAGACTGCGGCATATTTGTACACACTACACATTTAAATATTTTGTTTAATGTGCAAATTGGCCTACAAATATGCCATTATTTTGCACTTGATTTTGTCTTTTAATAAAAATAAAAATCAAATTAGCATGTATAAATAAGGTCCATCACAACATTAGTTTGTCCATCACCATTTGTAAACACAAAATAAAGAAATATATCAAAACTAAGTTCATTTGCTTTTTCACATAAAACATGTAAGGAAGCAGCAGCATTTTTGCCTATAAAACCATTTCATGGCACATTAAGCTTAGGAATTGAAGGTTTAAATGGCATCTATAGGTAAGCCTTCAAATTCCACTTAGGGCATTTCTCTTGGCTACAAATGTGACAGAGAGGGACTGTTAATGCTGATATCATATCTGCCTTTTACCAAAGTCATACATAATAGTTTTCTCACTTAAAACATACAAAGAGCTCCATTACAGTCCTGACTGCAGGTAAGTATTCAATTTCTAACAACTTTGCTTACTATTTAGCATACAGATAGTTGGCATTAAGTGAACCAGACTAGGAGTATCATTCAGAATATATTTCAAGATTTTTTCTTGGCATTAGATATAAAAACTTCAGTTTATGGCTGTGCATGTTGGCTGGTGCACACCTGTAACACCAGTGACTTGGGAGGTCGAGCCAGGAGGATTCCAAGTTCAGAGCCAGGCTGGGTAATTTAGCAGGACCCTGTCTCCAAGTAAAAGATAAGGGATGGGGATATAGCTCAGAGGCAGACTGCCCTGGATTCAAAACCCCAATATTGCAACAAAAGAAGAAGAACAGCAGCAGGAGAAGGAGAAGCAGGGGGAGGAAGAAGAAAGTAGAGGAAGGATATATATGCATAGGTTATGTGGAAATTCTACCTTTTATGAGGGACTTGAGCATCCTTGGTATTCTAAACCAAGGTGGTTATGGAACGAATCTTTCAAAAATACCTAGGAAGGACTGGTCAGAACTTTTCAGTACTTAAAACATCTAAAGGGCTTTCAATGGAATTTCCAATTTGTACCTTTCAATTATTTTCTCCAATAATAACGGCAAAGTTTGCCACATGAAGATAATTAGAATTGGAATGTGACAATAAGTTCCAAAATTGTAACAGTGGTCCAAAAAGTAAAAAGAGCCATCAAAACATAAAACATACTACAGAATAAGTCATACTAAGTAGACGTAGCTTGATAATACCTGCTAAAAATGGAGACTTCAGTACAGTTGCTAACAATCTATGTACAATAAATAGATGAAACATCCTTGAGTTGAAAGGGGTATAACAGAGCTAAATTCTATACTATTATATATTGTAATATTAAGTCAGTGAATAAAATCTAACACTGGCAAATCAAAGAATAATAGTAACAAAAAACAACTCCATTCCTCATGAAACTTAAAAATTATAGGGGGAAAACAGAAATAAAATGTACAATAAATCAGTGCTACAAAGAAAAGCAAACAAATACAGAGAGACAGGGAGTGTGTTAGCCAGGGAACTCCTTGGTGATAAGGAGACAAAGGAAATAAGAGAACAAGTCAGGGAGATAATTGAATAAAAGGAGTTCCAACCAAATGTAACAGCTAAGTGCAAAGACTCTATGGCCAACTGTTTTGTTTTCATATTATCTATATTATAAATACTCTGAAAACATCTGCAATTTTTACAGTCAGTGATTACTTCACTTAGTGAAGAAAGGATTCATTCACATGTTAAAGATCTTTTTCCTTTAATTAAATGAGCCAAAATACAGCTTCAGTAAAATGATAAGACATGTAGAATGATCAACAGTTTTCAAAGCTAAAGTCTCTCAAGAATAAAAATGTTACTTCCTCATTTTTACTATATTCAAGCTTCAAGACTCAATCGGAATCTTCTCCCTAAATCAAGTTTCAGTCACAAAAAGTCAAAGCAAGGGCTGGGGTTGTAGATCAGTGGAAGTGCACTTGCCTAGCATGTGTGAGGCACTGAGTCTCAACACCATATATAAATAAATAACATAAAGGTCCATCAACACCTAAAAAATATTTTTTTCAAAAAAGTCAAAGCAAAAAGTACTCACATATAAGGGAGGGAGGAACTAATGCATTAAAATGGAATAAAGATTAGAAATTAGTAAATATTCTAGAAGTAATCTCAGCAACTCTGAAGGCTAAGGTAGTAGGATTGTAGAGGCCAGTCTCAGCAACTTAGCAAAACCCTGTCTCAAAATTTAAAAAATAAAATAATGAAATAAAAAGGCTGAGGATGTAGCTCAGTGTAAGACTGCTCCGGGTTCAATCCCCAGTACCACAAAACAAGTAAGTATGTAAGTAACTAAATAAACATGTAAATAAATGAATATTTTTTAAAAAGGTACCTTAGGAAAATTACTACAAAATATTACTGTAATAATTGAAAGACATATATAAAATGTAAACAGCTAACAATCACAGACATAAAAGCTATAAAACACATTTTCTGCTAGAAAAGATCAACAGTGTTCACTGTTCCATAGTATTACAAAACAGCAACTCAATGGTTAAGTAATAAAAGACTTTGAATACCATTGATTATTTACCTTCCAAAAACTAGCTTGTGAAATACTTACCCCAGGTCTTTTATGTCAGTGCATATAACAAGACATGAAACACCTGCCCAAAAAATGATTCATAAGCGCACATAGAAATATGGCATAATGAATCCCACTATTATGTATAATTACAAAGTGCCAATAAAAGTTTTAATTTAAATTTAAAAAGAATAAGTGATTTTCAAATTTGCACAAAGTATTATTTATGCAATTTTTATGTAAGGGAATCAACTTTTTCAAGTAACAGTGTTTTAAATTAATGATTACATGCAAGTATATTTAGTCAAAGTAATGTGCTATTAAGAGCTAAGTTACGATATAAATTACTTTTTGCTTTTCTAGGCTCACACCTGCATAAATACTTCATAAGCAAAATAATGTTCATCAAAATTCGTGTCTATCATAACACAAGTCAAAACAAAAAGTGATCCATAACTGCCCCCATAGTTTAGTAATGGTTCGAAGTGGGAATTTGTTTCAACTTCCTCTTTTACACCAAAAGAAATCTAAGCTCCTCCCAAGGTGACTTTGAGCATGCAATTGTTAAGCATAGTATGATGATCTTAACATAGAAAAGATTTAACTTTTTAGTTTGAAATTTTACACTTAATTCATCTGAGTAGTCTTCTTGAACTGTTTCTGTAGTACAACATTGTACAAGATGTTGTTCAATTGGTGGTATTCCTGCTGCTTCTGATAAATCAAAAAGTAATGTTTTAAATGTCAGCTAAGACGAGCATATAATAACTGAATCTCTTTAAAGTGGAACTTCTTTTTAAGTTCAAAAATGTATGCTAAATCACTAAAACTGACAGATTCAACAATATATCAAAATACGGTTATTAACTGGCAACAGAAGTTACAATAGTCCTTTGAGGAAGCCTTTGAAATAGGAATCATTAATATCTAAAACTGTACCAGTTAAGAAACAAGGAATGATGATGAACACAGTACAATAAGATACCCACGTGGTAATGCTCTCCAAAAAATACAGGGCAAGAAGAAACTAACCCTCAGCAAATGCAGCATCTAAAATGATCTGCAAGTGGAGCACGTTTCAAAGCTCTCAGATTTACATTATCTCACTTGACCATCACAGCAATCCTGTGTCCTAATTTTATGAATGGAAAAAACTAAGAATCAAAAGGTTAAGCAACTTGCCCAAGGTCACTCAAGAAATTAGTGATGCAGCTACACCTAGAAGGGTGCACTTCACCTGACCCTTTCCACTACATCACCCCGCCTCTCGACTGTGGCATTATGACAGAAGAGCAAGGATCAGATTCATATGTTAACCCACACTACTCCTGCCTACCAATGAGGCGCAGGCTTCCCTCTTAAAGCAGCTCGCCAGAAATAAGTTGTGACCAAGAGGCAGGCCACTGATCAGCCCAGCAAAGTGACAAGGCTCGACATGCAGCCCCCCATAAACCAGTATGCATTCCCAGGAGCCCCCTTCAGACTCGGCGCCGACAAGACTGCTCACGAAAACGTCTGAAAACCTTCCAGTGAGTTTCGCCCCCTCCTGGACTCAAGGAAAGAGCTGGATGTGAGCCAGAGGGCGGCCAGCCACCGGAGCCAGCCATGTGTCCAGCCCGTCACGCCCGCCTCGCCCGGGCCGGCTCCTCATGCCTAGACCGTAGCCAGAGGCCCAGCTCGGGATCAGACGCAAAGGCAGCCTTGGCGGCTGCCACCTCCACCACATCAGACTGAGGCGTCCCGGCGTGGGCACTGCCGTCAGGTCTCCACCCGACCCCTCCATACGGGCCCCTTGGCGACACCGTCCGCGCTTCTGGCCAGGCCGGGAGGGCTCTGCCTGCCAGAGTCAGCCCGCCCGCCGCCGCCGCCGCCGCCGCCGCTAGCCGGGCGTCCTTACTTCATTCAGCTGGCGCTCCGCGGCCTCGCGCAGGGCTGGGTCCATGGTGCCCCGTAGGGCCTCGATAATGGTATTGGGGTCCATTGTAGCGCGGACTCGGTCAAACCCGGAGCACGGATGCTACTGAGGCAAGAGTAGCGCCACTCACTGCGCACATGGACCCGCCGCGCTCCGCAGCGGCAACCGGCGCGAAAGGAAAGAGAAGCGCCAAGGCCCCGGATAGAACCTCTTCGCCTCGGTGTGGAGGCGGGAGATGCTCCGGCCACTTCCTGTCGGCGCGCCAGCGGAGGGCTTTGGGAAATGTAGTCCGCGGACGCAGACGCAGCCCACGTGGCTGGCTCCCACCGATGAGTCCTGCTCTTCAAGAAAAAAACGTTTAAACCACGGAAAGAAAATAAAGACAATGAGTTACAAAGATTTCATATAATATACCTAGGGAATCTGATACAATGTTTGATGCAGTCCTTGTAATAGCTGTGTAATCAAAGGAATTTTTGTGTGTGTGTGTGTGTGAGGGTGGCGGGCATTGGGGATTGAACTCTGGGGCGCTTTACCACTGAGCTATGTTACCAGTTTTATGTATTTAGTTATTTAATTTTAAGACAGGGACTCGCTAAATTGCTGAAGCTAGCCGCCAACTTGCAATCCTACTACCTCAGCCTTCCTAGTCGCTGTTGATACAGGTGTGTGCCACCACGCCCTTCTGAATTAACTTTTTTGAAAAGCAATTTGAGATGTATTTCTAAATGTTAAAAAAAAAGTTTATACTCCGTGACCCAGTAATCCCATTTATGAGACTGTTTATGCTAAGGAAATACTATAATACAAAATGTTAAGCTTTATGTGTGAATGCTATTTTTCACATTACTTTTTTTGTAATTACAAAATACTGAAGTAATGACGTCTATTGAATATCCATATGTTTGCCAGGACTTTTTATAAATCACCTCTAAATGCAGAGTAAAAGTGTAGGCCCTAGTAAAAGCCATCTTCAGGGCTGGGGTTGTGGCTGGGGTAGAGCGCTCACCTGGCAGGTATGAGACCCTGGGTTCGATCTTCAGCACCACATACAAAAATAAACAAGTGAAATAAAGCTGTTGTGTCCAACTACAACTAAAAAATAAATATTTTTTTAAAAAAATTCATCTTCATTCATCAAAGCAGTTTCAGAAAGATTAAATTACTTTTACAAGATTACTTAACCGGAGGTTCAACTACGCTTTCCAACAAAAATCTGCTTTCAAAGTTTTCGTTCTCTCCACTGAAAAACTATATCTCAAGAGAAATGTCCAACAATATGAAAATGGTTGAGCAAATTATAAGAATCCAGTTAATTAAATATGTCTGTCACAGCCATTAAAAATTGTAAACATTGCTGGATGCAGTGGTACACACTTTCAGCCTCAGCTACTTAGAAAACTGTGGCAGGATTCCTTGTGCACAGAAGATGAAGTCCAGTAACCAAGGCAACTGGGGAGACACTGCCCTTTCCCAGATTACAAATATATACCTTGTATCACCAGGAAAGCATTCATGCAAAGATTTAGCTTTGTAACATGAACAAAGACTGGGAAGCAAGGTTGGCAAATGAAAAAAAAAATTGTTTTCTAGGAGATTCGGGGTAATTTCCTTTTATATCTATGTTATTGTGATAAAATCATGTAAACAGCTTCAAGTATAATTTGTTAACCGATCATTTGTCGTTTTTAGTTTACAGAAAGGAGGAGTGCACACTAAAACTTTTCTCAGGAACCTGAGGGTGTAGCTCAGTGTTAAGAGTGTATACCTAGGGCTGGGGATGTGGCTCAAGTGGTAGCACGCTCGCCTGGCATGCGTGCGGCGGGTTCGATTCTCAGCACCACATACAAACAAAGATGTTGTGTCTGCCGATAACTAAAAAATAAATATTAAAAAATCCTCTCTCTCTCTCTCTCTCTCTCTCTCTCTCTCTCTCTCTCTCTCTCTTCTCTCTCACTCTCTCTTTTAAAAAAAAAAAAGAGTGTATACCTAGCATGTGTGAGGCACAGGGTTCAATCTCCTCCAGTACCACGCACACACAAACACAAAAAAAGTAAAAGCCACCAGGTAAAGAGGCACACACTTGTAATCCTGGATACTTGGGGGAGGTGAGTCAGGAGAATGTCAGGTTCAAGGTCATCCTGGGCAATTTAGTAAGAACACTTCTCAAAAAATAAACAAAAAGGACTAGGGATGTGGGCTGGGGATGTGGCTCAAGCGGTAGCGTGCTCGCCTGGCATGTGTGCCAAATTCAAACAAAGATTTTGTGTCTGCCGAAAACTAAAAAATAAATATTAAAATATTCTCTCTCTCTCTGTCTCTCTCTCTCTCTCAAAAAAAAAAAAAAAAAAAGGATTCCATCTCTTGGGTCCACTTCTTCCTCTGGGAGAAGTCTTTTCTGTTGTCCTTTAATAAACTTCTATTTTCCACTCTGAAAAAAAGGGCTGGGGATGTAGCTCAAGGGTTAGCGCGCTCTCCTGGCATGCATGCCGCCTGGGTTGGATCCTCAGCACCACATACAAACAAAGATGTTGTGTCCGCTGAAAACTAAAAATAAATATTGAAATTCTCTCTCAAAAAAAAAATATTAAAAAATTAAAAAAAAAAAAGGACTAGGGATGTAGCTCAAAAGCCTTTCCCTGGAATAGTGGATTTGGTAATCTTAATTCCTGTTATGTGCCAGCTACTGTGCCTGAAGTGAAGTATAATTATTCCTCATTTACAAATGAAGAACCCAAGGCTTAGGTAGTCTATTTAAGATTGTGAAAGGTCAAAAAAATCTTCATAATTGGACTGGGGATGTGCGGCCCAGGTTCAATCCTCAACACCACATACAAACAAAGATGTTGTGCCCGCCAAAAACTAAAAAATAAATATTAAAAAAAATCTTCATAATAAAGATCTGTAGAACTCTCTAGCATTGTACTGATATAATATGTTTAAGAATTTTTCTCTCAGGCTGAGCTGGTAGCTCAGGGGTAGAGCACTTGCCTAGCATGTGTGAAGCACTGGATTCTGTTCTCAGCACCACATAAATAAATTAATTAATTAAAGGTATTGTATCCATCTACAACTAAAAATATATATTTAAAAGAAAAAAATCATGAAAGAAAATTTTTAAAAAATAAAGAATTTTCCTCTCCCTTCACCACTTTAATATGAGAGCCTTAAAAAAAAGGATTGTTTTATTTACCTTTGCATCCTCCATTCCTACCACAGCTCAAATGACTAGAGGAGTTCAGTAAATACTTTAGTGAGCAAATACTGAAAAGAATGAATAGACTTTAGATGGTTGAGCCAGAATCTAAATCTCTTCATGAACCAATCGGTTCTTCCTTTCTTCCTTCCTTCCTTTGTGGTACTGGGGATTGAGCCCAGGGATGCTTTACCACTGAGCTGAATCCCCAGTCCTTTTTATTATTGTTTTGAGCTAGGATATCACTAAGTTTCCAAGGCTGGCTTCAAATTTTGATCCTCTGCCTCACACTCCTGAGTCGCTGGGATTACAGTGTACCACTTCACCTGGCTCTCTTTGTACTATTACATATATAGTTTAGATTCCAAAAATGACATATATTATGGAATTGTGAAGATTACAGCACAGCATAGTGTATGCAAAAGCACCTGGCATGTAGACAGTGATCTAAAAATATTAATACTCTTCCCTGAAACTGAAAAGGAGAAGGGGTGGTGATAAAAAGATACATATGTTTTTAAAGAGATAGTACCAAGAACTGGGAGACAAAAAGTCTTACAAGTGTATAGCTGGACAAGAGCCTGTGTCTCATACTTCAGAGAGAAAAGAACACATTGGGTGCATGACCCTATCTAGGAATACAGAGTTCCTTTCTATACAAAAGCAATTTGGGGGCTAGGTTTGTGGCTCAATAGTAGAGCGCTCACCTAGCATGCATAAGGCACTAGGTTTGATCCTCAGAACTACATAAAAATAAAGGTATTGTGTCCACCTACAACTAAAAATATTTTTAAAAAATAGTCTATATATATTAAAAAAAAAAAAATAGTTTGGCCCCAGGACCATTTGGGAGCTAGGTGACAGAGTAAGTAGTATATCCAACTTATATGTAGATTTGGTTTTATTTTATAAAGTTACTAATATAGAGAATGTGACTTATATGATTGGAATATTTTTCTGCTCAGGTACTGGGATGTAACTCAAGGCCTTCCATATGCTAAGTAAATCCTCTACAACTCAACCACATCCTCATTCCCTTCATTGAGACAAGGTCTCACTAAAACTGAGGCTGGCCTCAATCTTGAAATCCTCCTGCCTCAGCTTCCTAAGTCACCAATGTACCCACATATCTTGTCTAATATCTAAAAATAGTTATTTGATATATTTTACTCAGTTTCTCATTCTTTACAACAAGAGGTGTTTGCTGTTACTCTGCCATGGTTAGAAACAGAGATATTTTCATTACAATAGAAAGGTAGATCCTTTTTAATTTTTATTTTATTTTATTTATTTATTTTTTAAGCAGCAAAGAGGTGTTATTGCAAGCTAGCTGAATCCTCTGCACGCACACAGCAACTTGTGACGCTAAGAGGCCCCAAGCCCAGGGTTTGCAGCAGTTTTATACACTCTTTGGGGAAGGCAGGGACTTCACATACATCATAGTATCTCTTAGCAAATCATCACACACTGTAGGAAAATCATAAAACAACTCTAAAACATGATTAGCACATCACTGGCAGGAACAAGTTGGGTAGGGGTGATTGGTTAGTACAAGAGGGGGATTCGTTTGAACTGATTGGTTTAAACCTCAAGGGAAGTACATGCTGAACTACATGGTTTCCCAACATGTTATCAACCACCAAAAACTACTGGGAGGGTCATCTGGGATCCCAGGTATTTTCCCTGTCTCATGCTGATTGGTGGCTGCTAGGGGGTTGCTATGGGTCCCCACCTAGCCTGACTGAGTCAGGGACACTTGGCGCAGCAGATCTCTCCTGTTATTTGTAGATAAACAACTCAGCAGGGTGGGTATGTGCATAGGAGTCCTCAGTGGGTCTTTCCAAGGACAAGGGTCACACCCCCTTCCTTGGACAGGCTTTGCTCTGAGGTAGAGGCTGGTTTTTCATTCCCCCCTTTGTCTGGAAAATTGGAAACCAATCATGGTTCCCTCCATTGGAGGTCTATTTGGGCAGGCTCTACATCTTGGTAAACAGTAACCCTCAGGGGACAGTCTTCAACTTCCTAGACTCACTCAAAATTGTCCTCCTAGGGCTGGGGATGTGGCTCAAGTGGTAGTCCACTAGCCTGGCATGCATGCGGCCTGGGTTCAATCCTCAGCACCACAAATAAACAAAGATGTTGTTTCCGCCGAGAACTAAAAAAAATAAATATTAAAAAAAATTCTCTCTCTCTCTTTAAAAAAAAATTAATGAAAAAAAATTGGCCTCCTAGATCCAACCTGACTCAATTTACCTAACTACATTGTCTATCTATTTCTGGCTTCATTCCCCCCTCTAATTTTAGGAACTCCTTATTGCTATAAGGAGAAGGGGCAACGGCTCATTCTGGCTGCTTCAGAGCTGAAAGGGGGTGTGTAAGATGAGGGGGCTCGACAACATGGGAGACGTGAGTTCCCTTTTAGAAGTCAGTTCCATTTGAAGTCTGGTTGGGGAAAAACAGGTTGTCATCTGGGAATGGGTGCTTCAGCCGGGTTTTCATCACCTCTCGATCGGGGTGTCTGGATAGGCTCATAAGGAGGATCCCGGACGAGCCCCCATATGTTATGCTTGAATTTGGGACTCCCAAAAGACCACCAGAGACCAAGATCGATGTAAGCAACAAAGAGGTGTTTATTGCGAGGTAGCTCGCTCCTCCGCATGCACACAGCAACTAGTGACGCTGAGAGGCCTATTTTATTTTTTTAATTATTGTGTGGTGCTGGGGATTGAACCCAGTGTCACGTGCTAGGCAAGCATTATACCTTGGAGTACATTCCTAGCTGGATATTCTTTTTATCACCTAAAGTATTCAGGGTAACAATGAGGGTCAAAAGAGAAATCATGCATCAGGTTTGTTTTTTGTTTTTTTGGTACTGGGATTGAATCCGGGAGCACTTAACTACTGAGCTGCATCCCCAGCCCTTTTTCATATTTTATTTAAAGACAGGTTCTCACTGAGTTGCTTAAGGCCTGGCTAAGTTGTGAGACTGGTTCTGAACCTGCAAACCTCCTGCCTCAGTCTCCCAAGCAGCTGTGGTTACAGGTGTGCACCACCACGCTACGTTTATCCTTTTAATTCACATTAGAAAAGTTTCCTTTTACCTGTCCACTCATACTGTGAGAGAGATATACCACCCACTTTGCCTGGTCATGTGATATAGAAAGATGGCAAACAGGAAGATTCCACAAAAAGAAGTCAAAATATGTGAGGTAGGTTCTGGGGATATAGCTCAGTTGGAAAAGTGCTTGCCTCACATGCACAAGGCCCTGGATTTAATCCCCAGCACCACCAAAAAAAAAAAGTGAGGTAGCTTTTTCTCCAATACTCAGAAAACTCTGACCTAAGATCAGCCCCGTCCCGTCACCAGGAAGAAGAACTGTGGTTGGGGATTTGGCAGCCTTCATTTTCTAGGAAGGTAATCAATCATGTTTGGATATGGTTCAAAGAGGTAGAAACTTTAAGAGGTGAGCCTACTGGAAGGTCATCAGAGGCATCACTCTTGGAAGAGATTAATATAGTTTTCCTTGGACCCAAGTTAGTTATTATGAGAACAGGTGAGGGATACCACCATTTGGCCCCTTATATACATGTCTGGTTCTTTTTCTTTCTTCACTATGTAGTGATACAGCCAGGGAGTCCCATCAGGAGGCAGTGCCATACTGTTTGGATCCTCCAGACTCCTGTTTAGTGATCTAAGTAGATGTCTTTAATAAAATACCTAGCCTCAGGAATTTTTTTAATAGCAGCAGAAAACAGTCTAGTACAGCAATCTAATTGACAGCTGATTCAGAAATATTCAACTTTTAAGCGGCAAAAATTATACTAGTCAAACCACAGGGTTTCATTTCTATTGTGGCTTAGTAAAGGCAGACAAACTTGGATGGAATCTTGACTTATAATTTTTAGCTTTTATATGACTATGGGCTTAATTTTCTCTTCAGTGAGATAGGAATGACCGCATTTCTATCATTATATTGTTGTAAGATGATATATATCAAGCAGTTAGCCCAAATTTTGTACACAAAGAATGTTGAACAAATGATATGTTTCAAGACATTTCACCCAGAATGGTTTTCAGATATTCACATAGTGGTGGAATTTACCAAAGATTTGATAATTGAGAATTATTATTAATTTAGATCCAGAGGCCTAGTATGAGACTGCAGTGAATAAAAAGATAAGTCAATCACTTTTTCAATTATTGATTTGTTTCATACATCATTATTGAGAAATTATTATAAGATAGAAAAGAATATATAAAACTTAAAAATAAATAGAGGGCTGGGGTTGTGGCTCAGCGGTAGAGCACTTGCATTGCACGTGCGAAGCCTTGGGTTCGATCCTCACCACCACATAAAAATAAATAAACAAAATAAAGGTATTGTATTCAACTACAACTAAAAAATAAATATTAAAAATAAATAAATAAATAGAGCCAGCACAGTGGTGCATACCTGTAATCACAGGAACTCAGGAGGCAGGGCAGGAGAATTGCAAGTTCAAGGCCAGCTGAACAACTCAGAGAGAACCTGTCTCAAAATAAAAAATAAAAAGGACTAGGAATGGGACTAATGATAAAGCACCCTAGATTCAATCCCCAGTACCAGAATAAATAAATATATATATCAGGAAAATATATACTTAAAAGAAGAAAGAGAATGGGCTGGGACATAGTTTAGTGGTAGAATGCCCCTGGGTTTAATCTCCAATACTGCAAAAAAGGAAAAAAAAATCTAAAGATGAAACCACCATATGATCAAGAAATTGCAGTCTTGAGAATTGAAGAGAAATGAAGTTGCGTTCACATAAAACCTGTACATAAATATTTATTTATCCTTTATTAATACTAGTCCAATATTGGAAACTAGAAGTCCTTCAGTGGGTGAACAGTTAAATAAACTATGGTACACCTATAGCATGCTGTTACTCAATAAGGAACAAACTTGTTTTTTCCCCAATACTGGGGATTGAACCCAGAGGTACTCTACCACTGAGCTAGATCTTTAGCACTTTTATTTTGAATCAGTCTTGCACAGGCTGACCTTAAATTATATTCCTCCTGCCTCAGCCTCCTGAGTTGCTGGGAATACAGGTATGCATCACCTGTATCCAGCAGAAGAAAGAAAAAAATGTTACACAAAACCACCTGGATGAATCTCCAGAGCAGGTTGCTGAGTGAGAAAAGCTAATCTTGAAGTTTATACACTGTATCATACCATTTAATAACTTTCTTTCTTCCTTCCTTTGTTCCTCCCTTCCTTTCTTTATTTTAACCCAGGGACACTTAACCACTGAGCCACATTCCCAGCCCTTTCTTATGTTTTATTTAGAGTTAGGGTCTCCCTGAGTTGCTTAGGGCCTCACTGAGTTGCTGAGACTGACTTTGAACTTGTGATCCTCCTGCCTCGGCCTCCCAAAGTGCAGGGATTATAGGTGTGCACTACCATGCCCAGCGGTTTTGTTGTTCCTTTTCATATTTTTGGTTTTTACAGCCCACAAGCTAAAAATCGTTTTTACATTTTTGACCCAGCTATTTCTCTTCTTGGACTATACCCAAAGGACCTAAAAACAGCATATTACAGGGACACAGCCACAAAAATGTTTATAGCAGTACAATTCACAATAGCTAAACTGTGGAGCCATCCTAGATGTCCTTCAGTGGATGAATGGATTAAAAAATGTGGTATTGATACACAATGGAATATTACTTAGTACTAAAAAAGAACAAGATCATGGCATTTGCAAGTAAATGGATGGCGTTAGAGTAGATTATGCTAAGTGAAGTTAGCCAATCCCAAAAAAAAAACAAATGCCGAATGTTTTCTCTGATATAAGGCAGGTAACTCAAAGTGGGGTAGGGAGGGAGACCAAGGGAGGAAGATTATTTCTAGGTAGGGAAGAGGGGTGGGAGGAAAAGGGAGGGGAAAGGAGAATAGCAAGGATGGTGGAAGGTGATTGTTATCATTATACACTATATGTATATGAAGATTTGAATTTGGTGTCAACATACCTTATATACAGAGATATGATAAATTGTGGTATATTTGTGTATTAAGAATTGTAATGCAAAAAAAGAGAGAGTACATGTATAATGGCATAATTTTGCATGAACATACTTTATATACAGAGTTAAGAAAACTTGTGCTATAAATTGGTAATAATGAGTGTAATACATTCTACTATTGTCATGTATGTAAAAAATAAATTTAAAAAGGAAAATAGACAAAAGTTAAATATGTAAACAATTTTGAACTCTAATAATAAAAATTATAAAAATAAAAAAAGAAATGCAAAAAATATTCAACAGAAACTGTATATGTTCTATAAATATAAAATATTTACTCTCTGGCCCTTTACGTAACTGTTCAAGAAACAGTATTTAGTATGTAACTAGGACCCAATGGAGCCTACATACTTTACTATAGTTCACCAAGGACAATGCAACCAAAGCTCCCAGTCACGTACCTCATCCCGGGAGTCAGCCATCCATGAACTAAGTCTCTAAAACCATGAGCCAAAATTAACTTTTCCTACCCTAGGTTGTTCTGGTTAGGTATTTTGGTCATAGCAATGAAAAGAGGACTAACATAGTCTATCATGCCATATGGTCAAGAATTTCCTTTTACAACTGAAATGCTACATTTGGGATTAGGTCTAAGGAGGAACAGAAGACATGAATAAATTTCAAATGATTCTAACTCCTATGTTGCTAATGTTAATTGCACTTCAATTCCTTCAATTCACTCTAATGATGGGGGGACAGGAAACAGGCCTTATTTACAGAAGGGTCAGGTATTATGTTGGCATTAATAAAGAACAGATGGATGTATAGTTTCTTATACTGAGGATTGAACCCATGGACATCCCAAATCAGGGATGTGGCACTCTACCACTGACCTATATCCCTAGCTGGGTCTGGTGGAGCATGCCTGAATCCCAGCACCTTGGGAGACTAAGACAGGAGAATCACAAGTTCAAAGCTAGCCTGAGCAAAAGCAAGGTGCTAAGCAACTCAGTGAGACCCTGTCTCTAAATAAATTACAAAATAGGGCTGGGGATGTAGTTCAGTGATCCAGTGTCCCTGAGTTCAATCCCTAGTACCAAAAAAAAAAAAAAAAAAAAAAAAAGGGTTTAAGCCAGGGACTTTGGTGCACACCTGTGATCCCAGTGGTTCAGTAGGCTGATGCAGGAAGATAGGAGGATCATGAGTTCAAAGACAGCTTTAACAACTTAGCAAGGTCCTAAGTAACTCAAAGAGACCTGTCTCTTAATAAAATATAAAAAAAAAGGGGGGGCTGGGGATGTGACTCAGTGGTTAAGCCCTCCAAATTCAATCACCAGTACAACAACATCAAAAAGAATGGATCAAACCATACCCCTGCTTCTACTTGGGGGTGACCATAAAGGACAATGATCAAGAAATATCCTCCCAGAGGGGAGAGTTGAGAATAGTACCTTTGGCCATTCAATTTGTTTTGGTTTTGTTTTTTATATTGAGGATTGAATCCATGGACATCCCAAATCAGGGCTGTAGCACTCTACCACTGACCTATATCCCCATCCCTCTTCATTTATTATTTTGAAACATGGTCTCAATAAGTTGTAAAGGCTGGCCTCAAACTTGTGATCCTCCTGCCTCAACTTCCTGAGTAGATGGGGTTACAGGTGTGCACCACTGTCCCTGGCTATTGTTCATTTGATTTGTATGGAGGGATAAGTGGCCTGAGTAGGGATATAATATGGACTCCCAGTAATGTATGCATTGTCTGATTAATCAGGATCCTTGAAGAAGTTTGAAATATGGGACAAAAAGGGCCTGAGGAAGAGGTAAATTGATGAATTTAAAGAAACAGGCATAAAGAGTATAGAATTTTGTGTCTCAGGATAATGTCTACTACAGAACAAATATCACAAAGGATACACTGAGTCCAGGAAGACAGGATGACTTGCTTTATGGATGGCAGTCAGACTCTTTTTAGCCATCCCAGTCCTCAATGAGTCTATTCATGGAGTGGTCAAGTTCGTAGGATTGGAGGCTATACATAGGCCCAACATGGGTTCCTTTCAATCAATGTTGATCTGGCTATTGCCACTGATGAATACCCAAACCCTAGCATAAGAGACTATTGCTGAGACCTCAATATTATTCCATCATTGGAGGGCCCAGTTAATTCCTTGGTGTCAGATTGAATATATCAAACCCATTTCTTCCTTGAATGAGTAGCAATGTGGTCTTAGTACGATTCACAACTACTCCAGAAATGAAGTTGTTGCTACCCACAATGCTTCTGCCAGCACCACCTAATATTTACAGAATTTTTCTGTCTTTCTTTATTGTAGTGCTGGGGATCTAATCCAGGACCTTGTACATCCTAAGCAAGTATTCTACCATTGAGCCTAGTTTGTTTGTTTTGAAATAGGGTATAAGATATTGCCTTGAACTTATGATCCTTCTGCCTTACTCTCCCAAGTATATGGAATTATGCATAATCATGCTCTCTTGGCTTTAGAATAGGGACTCTTGGACTGGGGATGTAGTTCAGTTGGTAGAGTTCTTGCCTAGATGTACAAGGCATGGAATTCCTTCCCCAGCACGGCAAAAAAGAAAGAGAGAGGGACTTTATAGCAAAGAAAGTACAACAGTAAGAGGATGGACACAATCCTTTCCATATTTCCCATCTCAAAACGTTTTTGAAATTCATTACAGTGGCCTGTTAATGTCTCACTCTATGCATCAACTTGGACATAGCACCCTGTGTTTGGGACGCTATCCTCTAGGATGTATTTATGTGCTGAACTAATGTTGATATGTAGTCTATATCTGGGAACAAATGTTGAAAGTAGGATATTCTCCATTCGAGTGAGACACAGTGAATTCAAATTCAAAGTTACAATTTTCACCTTGGTCACTTTGCACTTATACAAATGAAACAGCAGGCCAAAAAAAAGTTGCTATAAGGATCAGTATAACCAACACTCATTAATATAATGCCTCTGTGTCTGGTGACAATGGTGAATAGCCAATTGCAGCCAATCATGATGAGAAAACTGGGATGAGGTAAGCAGCAACCCAGATGCTTACCTAAGGATAAGGATATAGGAACTCTGCTAAAAGAATTAAAAGAGGAGGGGAAGGGAGGGGGGATAGTAGAGGATAGGAAAGGTAGCAGAATACAACAGTTACTATTATGGTATTATGTAAAAATGTGGATGTGTAACCGATGTGATTCTGAAATCTTTGTAATGTTTTGAATAACCAATAAAAAAAAAAAGAATTAAAAGAGATTAAATTAAAAGAGATTATGATTGCATCTGTGTGGCACAGAGTATAACCGAATTGTTCAGCACTTGTGCTGTATTAAGTAAAAAAGTCCTTTGTCTCTAGCCAAGGTCTCACATTTTCTGTCAGAATCTATAAAATTGTAAATGAAATGGTGGCTTGCTTTTACCTGTATTTACAAGCTAAATGTTGACATATTCATGAGCAACCTGTGAGTATCACCAGTCCTCTCTTCTACCATACGGCCAGCACAATGGTTTCATTAATGAGGTTCTTGGCATAAAAGTTAGCTAGCGAGATCGAAATAAACACACAGACTCAGTTACCTTTTTCTATGACCAGGTCCGAGACGGCTCCCCTCTCTGGTTCCCTCCACTAACCGCCCGGCAGGGCAGCAAGGATTACTCAGGGCTAGCAGGAGAGAGAGAGAGAGCAAGCACGCCAGGGAGTAGCCTTTTATTGGGGAGCAAGAAATTCAGGGGAGAATTCCATCCAATGAAGGTTGAACGGGGGGCCGCACTCCAAGGTCAGGGTCAGTGATTGGGCCTCCGGGGTCAGTGGTCAGTTACACCCCCACACGGACAGGTTCTCTCAACAGGAGAGGGCCGGGAAAGCTCCAACACAGCCAGAGTGCCTCAGACCCTAACCGGGAGTCACCCAGTCACGTGTGAGAATGGCTCCCGACATATTCCCCCTTTCTTTTCCCAAAAATGAGGCGGCGGTTCACTCTCCGGAGTTTCTGCATTCTTGTTCCGAAGACTCGCCATCCTACAATTACAACGCAATAGAGCATTAGCAGCAAAGAGAATAATCCAATAATGTACCAGGCCGAGTTTTTGAGAATATTTCCAGGGTTGAATCCATTTAACTCCTTCAATATTTGGTTAGCCAAAGAAGAAGGATCTGAAAAATTAGCTCTATTATTTTGAATGTCTTGGATATGGTGATGAAGTTCCAGAATATCCAAGCTATTATTACTATTTTGCCAAATACCTAACAAATGGTTTTTAACCTTCTCCCAATCCCAGAGAGAAGCATTGTACTTGGCAGCTGTAACACACACATACTTATAATTAGCATGGCATTGGCGCCCACGAGGGGGGCATTCTAGATTAGCTAGATTGAGTGGGAGCGCGCTATAAAGATAAAGAAAAAAGTAAAAGATAAAGGAAGTGGTGACAATTTTGGTCACAAAAGGAAGTGGTGACAATTTGGGTCACAAAAGTACCTTAAGATATTGAAGGAAAGAGACGTTAAATTAATTAAAATGGGAAATTCAACTTCTACGGATAAGGAAATGTATCTGACTATTTTAGACAGTATAATTAATCAGAAAGGAAAACAGATAAAGAAAGCTCAGTTATTACAATTCTTAGAGATTGTAGGTAAATATTGTCCTTGGTTTTGTGAACAAGAATCTCCAAATTTACTTACTTGGGAGAAATTAGGAAGAAAGTTACAAAAGTTCTGTCTTTCAAATGAATTACCGGGAAGCATAGATAATATTCAGAGAACCTGGACGGCTTTGGAAGTTTGTCTTTTTGAATATATGGGCCAGAATTCGTGGCCCCCTGAGGACCTGCTAAAAGATATTCAACGGGCTATCAAGTCTATAAATGGAAAATCCGCCTGAGGCTAAGTTAATTCCTTTTCCTTTAAGCCGCGTAAAAACAAAAGCACTAGGAGCCAGGTCCAAAGTTAAAAATGTAAATTTAAATTTACAAAATCAGGCTACTCCTCAGGGAGATTATGGAGAGCAATATCAGAGAGGAGATACCTCCAAGGTCCTAGAGAGTCTTCCAGAGGAGGTAAACGATCTTCCTGTAGAGGAAAATCCAGAAGAGGTTCCTAGAGGGGCTCAGAGTTCTTCTCAGCCACGTGACTTAAAAGCCCAATTTCAAAATGGCGACAGCACAGAGCCTTTACCAGCTAATCTATGGGGGAGAGATATTTTAACCAAAATGGGATTATTATTAGTTACTCCTAACTCTATAAGGTCAGTTGAGGAAGTTAGTCAAAGGTATTTTCCTGGAGATGATAAGGAGACCCTTCAGGAAAAGTATCTGTTTACAAACCAGTCTCCACGACAAAGATTAGTAAATGCTCCAAGCCAAAATTTTTATTAGGGGCCCTGAGTACTTCCCCGATCCCTAAGACAGCTGAAAAAATCACCTGGCTCACAGAGGAGCCTATATGGATTTCTCAGTGGCCCATCTCAGGGGAAAAGCTTAAAATAATTCATAGGCTAGTTGAGGAACAACTTCAGGTTGGTCATATAGAGCCAACGCTTAGTCCTTGGAACACACCTATTTTTGTTATTAAGAAAAAGTCAGGAAATTGGAGATTGCTACAGGATTTAAGGACAATAAATCATGCAATTCAGCCTATGGGATCATTACAGCCAGGACTTCCCTCTCCCACAGCCATTCCTTTAGATTATAGCTTGATGGTAATAGATTTAAAAGACTGTTTTTTCTCTATAAGGTTACATCCTGGAGATTGTGAGAGATTTGCTTTCACTGTCCCAACAATTAATTTTAAGGAACCTGTTAAAAGATATTGCTGGAAAGTACTCCCACAGGGAATGCGTAATAGTCCTACTCTGTGCCAAAAATACGTAGACCAGGCGATAGATCCCATAAGAAGTAGCTTTCCTGATGCATATATTATTCATTTTATGGATGATATATTATTGGCTCATGCTAAACCAGAGGTACTTTCAGAAATCTTTACTCAGTTAGAGACTTTGCTTACAGCAATGGGTTTATGCATAGCTCCTCAAAAAATTCAAAAAGTGTCTCCTTTTCAATATCTAGGTCAGATAATTCAAGGACGTACAATCCGTCCTCAAAATCTTCAGATAAGAATTAAGGAGTTACATACCCTTAATGATTTTCAAAAGCTATTAGGAGATATTAATTGGCTGAGGCCATCCTTAAAACTAACTACTTCTGAGTTAAGTCCTTTATTTCAGATATTACAAGGAAATCCTTCTCCAACCTCTCCACGTCAGCTAACTTTAGAGGCTAAAACAGCTTTAAGGAAAGTTGAAAATGCAATTAAAAATGCACAGCTTACTAGAGTTGATCCTAAGGAAATGGTGTATTTATTAATATTTCCAACTGAACATACACCAACAGGAGCCATATGGCAAAAATTAGGAGTTATTGAGTGGATTTATTTATCCCACTCCCCTCAAAAAACATTAATTCCTTTTCATGATTCTATAGCTCAATTAGTAATTAAGGGTAGAACTAGGATTTTACAATTAATTGGATCTGAACCTGATATCATAATTATTCCATTTTCTGTTCAACAGATTAATTGGCTTTTTCAAACTTCTAGCTCATGACAAATAACTTTTGCTGATTTTCCTGGCCAGATAGATAGCCACTATCCTCGTGATAAGATTATACAATTTGCATCATTAACGTCACTTATTTTTCCAAAGATTGTTCGTGCCCATCCTATAGATGAAGACTTATCAGTGTTCACTGATGGATCAAGTTCAGGTAAAGCAGGATTTTATAGTTGTGTTCACACAGAGGTAATACAAACTTCTTATACTTCTGCCCAAAGAGCAGAGCTTCAAGCTGTGATTTGTGCCTTAACTTACTTTGCAAATGAGCCTATTAATATTTATTCTGACAGCTTATATGCAGTCGGAGTTACTAAAAATATTGAAACTTCAGTTATTGGGTATACTTCATCACAAGAGTTATTTGAATTATTTCATAATTTACAAAAGGCAGTGCTAATGCGGAAATATCCATGTTTCATAGGACATATACGAGCTCATACTAATCTTCCAGGACCTTTAGCTTCAGGTAATAACAAAATTGACAGACTCGTAGCTTTTTGTCAACAGATGTCTTCATATGACTGTGCACTAGCTTCCCATTCCTTGCATCATCAAAATGCTTCTAGCTTACGTAAAAAATTTAATATTACTAGAGAACAAGCTCATCAGATTGTAAGCCAATGCCCTAAATGTGTTATTCACACTCCATCTCTGCCTTCAGGGGTAAATCCCCGTGGATTAAAACCAAATCAAATCTGGCAAATGGATGTAACTCATATTCCTCAATTTGGTAAGCAGTGTTATGTGCATGTCATAGTGGACACTTATTCTAGATTTATTTTTGCCACAGCACGTACTAAAAAAAATTCTCAAAATGTAATTTCTCATTGCCTAGCAGCTTTTTCTGTTTTAGGATGCCCTATGCAGATTAAAACAGATAATGCTCCAGCTTATGTGAGCTCTTCTTTTCAACAATTTTGTCAAGAGTTTAAAATTAATCATAAAACCCTTATAACCCCCAAGGTCAAGCCATTGTAGAACGAGCTCATTTATCTATTAAACTTCAATTACAAAAATTAAAAAGGGGGGATAGGCTTATGACTCCCCAAAATAGCCTTAATCATGCCTTGTTTGTTCTAAATTTTTTAAACTGTGACGCAGAAGGTCACACTGCTGCTGAGAGACAAATGTCTCCCTCAGTAACAGGCCCTTTAGGCAGAGTTTTGTGGAAAGATTTACAGACCGGTCAGTGGAAGGGCCCCACGTTGGGCGCCAATTCTACCATGCAGCCAGCGCAATGGTTTCATTAATGAGGTTCTTGGCATAACAGTTAGCTAGCGAGATCGAAATAAACACACAGACTCAGTTACCTTTTTCTATGACCAGGTCCGAGACGGCTCCCCTCTCTGGTTCCCTCCACTAACCGCCCGGCAGGGCAGCAAGGATTACTCAGGGCTAGCAGGAGAGAGAGAGAGAGCAAGCACGCCAGGGAGTAGCCTTTTATTGGGGAGCAAGAAATTCAGGGGAGAATTCCATCCAATGAAGGTTGAACGGGGGGCCACACTCCAAGGTCAGGGTCAGTGATTGGGCCTCCGGGGTCAGTGGTCAGTTACACCCCCACACGGACAGGTTCTCTCAACAGGAGAGGGCCGGGAAAGCTCCGACACAGCCAGAGCGCCTCAGACCCTAACCGGGAGTCACCCAGTCACGTGTGAGAATGGCTCCCGACACTCTCTTCAGGCCTATCATTTCCTACCCCAGGGCTTCTCTGATGCTATATTATCGTATACCCATAGAAACAATTTTGGTTCTTCTGCACGCCCAAGCTGGAAATATAGAGAGGTTAATACTCTGTAAGACAATCCTTGACCACCAGAGAATGAGAAACTGATTCTTTCATCTCTTCTCTGGTCCTGAGATACATTTTATAAATCTGCTCAAATTCCACACTATCAAGCTCCAGTCTCTCTCAGTAGCGGACAACTAAAAGCCTTTCCTTGTACTGGCTCTTTCTCCTTCTTAATTTCATGGCATCCATACCTCATTCCTGCCCTCTGGAATTATACTTCCAACTACAAATTATCTCAGATTATATTTTTGGGGAAACTCAGATAATGGCAATGGAACTTTAGATGTGGAAACAAGATGACTTGTAAAGCCAGGGTGCATGCCTGTAATCCCAGTGGTTCTGGATACTGAGACAGTAGGATTGTGAGTTCAAGGCCAGCCTCAGAAATGGCAAGGTGCTAAGCAACTCAGTGAGACCCTGTCTCTAAATAAAATACAAAATAGGGCTGGGGATGTGGCTCAGTGGTGAGTGCCCCTAAGTTCAATCCCCGGTACTAAAAAAAAGAAAGAAAGAAAAGGAAAGTGATTTGTAATAATACACATTTCAATATGTAATTCCTCATGCACAGCTACACTAGAATTCATAATGCTGTAGCCAGATGCTTGCAACTGTTCACTGCAAAAGCATAAATGTTACAGCTACAAATTCAGATTAATACAAGTATACTGTGTGGATGCCAAATACCAGCAATATTACTGTCATCAATAATGCAATTTTATTTTTTTAAAAACAATTGACTTTATTTATTTATTTTTTAATATTTGGCAGACACAACATCTTTGTTTGTATGTGGTGCTGAGGATCGAACCCGGGCCGCACGCATGCCAGGCGAGCGCGCTACTGCTTGAGCCACATCTCCAGCCCCAATAATGCAATTTTCTGAAATAGTATACCAACCCAAGTTTAGTATCTGAGATACACAGTTAAAATGCATTGTTTGGTTGAGGGTATAACTCAGTAGTAGAATGCTTGCCTGGCATGTGCAACATGGGGTTGGTCCCCAACTCTGAAAAAACAAAAACAATTTTCCATAGAAATGGAAGCTAGAAATTGACAGTGGGGAAATATTACAGGGGTTCACTTGATGCTTTGACTATATTCCTTGTCACTTTAAAACTTACATGTTTTTGTTTTTCTTTTTCCCAACCTTCTTTTCCCTAACCTTCTCCTCCCTGATCTTGTTTTTCCTGATCTTCTCCTTCCTAATCTCTCCTCCCTAATTACCTCTTTAAAAAAACCCTGTTCCCCATGATGGGCTGAATCACAGGCTCTGGGACAGGAGTCCCCTGTGAGTCTCCTTTGCTAGCAAAGCAATAAACATTTTCCTTTTTAAAAAAAAGAAAAAGAAAAAAAGAGAGAGAGAAAAAAAAGAAGCCTAAAAAGCAGTATTTCCAAGATAAAAAAAAAAAAAAAGAAAAAAAAAACACCTGAAAGCCAGAGTGTCTATAGTTCGGATTTTAAATATCCCAAAGGGGTGACTTTAGCTCAACTGGTTACTTCCTCATGCTGGACTTTTATCCATCTTAAATGTCTCCCAAAGACCTGTGTGATAAAGATTTGGTCCCCAACTTGGCACTATTGAAAGGTGATGGAAACTTTAAGAGATAAGCATAGTGGAAGGTCTTTAGGTCATTGGGGTATGTTTTTTTATTTTTTATTATTATTTTTTAGTTGTAACTAGACACAATATCTTTATTTTATTTATTTTTATATAGTGCTGAGGATCAAACCTAGGGCCTCGCATATTCTAGGTGAGCACTCTACTGCTGAGCCACAGCATCAGCCCCAATGGGTATGTTCTTAAAGGGAAAAGTAGAACCTCAATCCCTTCTTCTTTCTTGCTTTTACTTCCTGATCATGAGGTAAGCAGTTTTGCTCTACCATACACTCCATACCATGGACTGCCATAGGCCCAAAGCAATGAACTCAACTGATCATAGACTCAAAACTCTAAAACTGAGCTATAATAAACCTTTTTTCTCTGTGTGTTGAATTATCTTGGGTATTTGTTACCAAAACAGAGACCCATTAAAGATTTTTAAAAGAGAAGTATTTAAATAAGAAGCATCTTTAGGGCCAGGCACTGTGGCCCATGCCTGTAATCCCAGCAGCTTGGGAGGCGGAGGTAGGAGGATCACAAGTTCAAAGTCAGCTTCAGCAACTTAATGAGACCCTGTCTCAAAATAAAAAAATAAAAACAGCTGAGAGCTGGGTGTAGTGGTACATGCCTGTATTCCCAGTGGCTTGGGAGGCTGAGACAGGAGGATCGCAAGTTCAAAGCCAGCTTCAGCAATAGAGAGGTGCTAAACAACTCAGTGAGACCCCCCCCCCCCCCCCCCCCCCCCCCCCCCCGTCTCTAAATGAAATACAAAAATGGGCTTGGGAGTGGCTCAGTGGTCAAGTGCACCTGAGTTCAAAAACCCTAACCCTAACCCTAATCCTAACCCTAACCCTAAATTCATTCATTTCTCTAAATGAAATACAAAAATGGGCTTGGGAGTGGCTCAGTGGTCAAGTGCACCTGAGTTCAATCCTCAGTACCAAACAAAAACAGAAACAAAAACAGTTGAGGATATGGCTTAAACACCCTGGAACCAAAAAAAGAAAGAAAGAGAGAGAGAAAGAGAGAAAAGAAAAGAAAAAGAAAAAAGAAAGAAAGAAAAAGTTTTTAGGAAGGTTTAAGATAATAAGCTTTAAGATTTGAGTTGTTTTATCTTTGGTTCATCTGCCCCTCTACTCTAGTGCTTATAAATAATAAGTTCTTGATACACAATTTAGAATTGAATCCACTTGAATCAATATCTCCAGCAAAGTGTCCATAGAGCCATTTAGTATAATATTCTGTCAGGGCATAGCTCCAGAAAAGCAGTATTGCTGGAGATATAGTTCAGTTGGTAGAGTGTTTGCCTCTCATGCACAAGGCCTTGGGTTCAATCTCTAGCACCAAAAAAAAAAAAAAAGAAAAAGAAAGAAAGAAAAAAAAGAAAAGAAAAGAAAAACAGTATTAGTGGAAAAGACTCCTTCATGAGAGGGCCCAAATCACTTCTATGTCTTATTCACATGCACCAGGTCCCTGGAGTCTAAAATAGTGTTCTAGGTTCAGTTCTGTTACAAAGAAATCTATATTACTGTTAGATAATTCTAAGATTCGTTAGCAACAAGCTCAATGATCCACAGCTATGGTTGGCTCATAGCAGGTTTCAAATTTTGGTTGATTATTTGAAGAATATTTTTAGTACCTAGCATAGTGCCCAGCATGTAATAGTCACTTTACAAATGTGCTGGGTGTGGACTGAGATTATAGCTCAGTGGCAGAGTGCTTGCCTAGCTCATGTGAGGCACTGAGTTCGATCCTTAGCACCACACAAAAATAAGCAAATAAAATAAAGGCATTCTGTCCATCTACAACTACAAAATAATAATAATAATAATAATAAATAAATAAATGTGCTGGATGGATGAATGAATAACAGCTATTGAAAACGGTGCCTAAGGGCGGGGGATGTGGCTCAAGTGGTAGTGCACTCACCTGGCATGCGTGCGGCCAGGGTTCGATCCTCAGCACCACATACAAACAAAGATGTTGTGTCTGCCAATAACTAAAAAATAAATATTAAAAAAAAAAAGGAAAAGAAAACTGTGCCTAAGACAGCAGGGTGAAATAGCAAGAATTTTGTATTATATCAGAAACAGCTCTGGGACTCTTGGTCTTCAGTTTGAAGACCTGTCAAGCAGACTGATCCAAGGCAAGCACTCAGGCCACACATCCAAAACAAAATAACAAAAAAGAATTAAGCAACATATGCATGTAGTTTGAAAGTAGTGCCAAAGAGCTTAAGAGGAAAAGGAATAATTTCTTGATCTTCTTTTCCCTCAATGTTCAGTCCCATAATGCTTTAGGCAGACCCAAGTTTCTAAATATATAATTAAATATATAACTTTATTCAAAAGATCTTGTGACATTATATCTGTTTTCAGCTTTATCCATTTTCTCTTTATGAAATAACTGATCTGATTAAGAAGGACTTATACACTTTCAGTTGATTTTCAAATGGTGGAGAGAGTCTGCAAAGAAACACTTGTACCATTTCAGCTTTGACAACCATGGCAGGCATGGCATTCGTTACTGAGTGCAGAGCATAGTTCTCTTCAACAGCAAAAGACAATTATATCTATTATAAGTAAACATTTTTGAGCACCAAGTACAAGTGGATATCATTTTTAGGACTCACAAATATGATCCCACTTAATTCTCACAGTGATTTATCCTCGTTTTTCAGGTAGGAAAACTGAAATAGAGATTAAAACATTGGCTCTGTATGACAAAACCTGTCATACAGTTAGTTTACAGTGGCATTTAAATTAAAAATACTAGATTTCTTAATGAAAATCTAAACATCTCACACACAATTCTGGATTAGACTTCTGTTGGACACCTAGAAAGGGCTACTTTTTAGGGTATGTGCCCTTAATGAATTACAGCTTGAAAGAAAGGCTGTGATTACCCATGTGGGATAAAATATCATGAGAAATTTGGGAAAATGATGCCAACTCTTAAAAAATAAGCTTTTCTGAGTAGGGTACTTGGCAGCCACTTTGCCTCACAAGACTTGGCCATTTTGCTCATTGAGAACATTTCCTGATGGAGGACAAAACCTGACAACCAGAAAAAAAGCAAATCCAGCCAATAACCAACCCTAAAACACACCTAGGAGAGTAATTTAGGAGTTTGTGTGGTGAGCCTAATGAAGTTACTTAAAGTAGCTGGGCATGTAGCTTAGTGGTAGAGGACTTGCTAGCATGTGTGAGGTCCTAGGTAAAACTCCCAGCACCAACAAAAAATAAAATAATGATGTTGTAGATATGTGAGACATGGGTGAATGCTTTTATAATGTTGCCTGAAAACAGTAAAATAAAAAATGATAGTTTTAACATAGCCATGCAAAAACCTCTTCAGGTGAACAAAAAATGTAGGGAGAGAAATAAAAGTAACTGTGGTTTCTGGTTTAGGGCCTCTAATTAGGTATGTGGTTCTCATCCTTAAGAACTATATATAGCATGCTGGAGTTTGTCTAAAGCAAAACCAACAAAGGATTATTATATGAAAATGAGAGAGGCCTCAGTAGTCTAGTAAGAGTGGGGAAATCTTCAGAAAGAAACTGGTTCCTTCTTACTAATTTTATCATGGACCTATGGAACATTTCTTCCTCTGAAAAGCTCCCATCCTCTTAGAACTTCAGCTTGAAAGCCATGTAATCTCTTGGAATTCTAAAATTTTTACTATTGCATTAAAAAATAATAGTAATAATAGTGTTTGTGTGTGTTAAATTATTATTTACCATATTTTGGCACTGATTCAGGAAAATCCCTTTGATTCTGGCTTCGTGCCTTTGATCTTCAACATCTACCTCAAGGTATTGTGATTTTCTGTCACAAGATCGGTAGCTTCCACCGAAACCTGCATACAGTGTTTAGTTAAACAATAATCAGTGCCTAGGAAAGCTGGCAATAAGATAAAGACTCTGAAAAACGTGATAAGGAAGGAAATGGAGCAGGAATACCAGCTATTCCATTCCCTACAATCTTTTTAGCCGAAGATCAAAAACAGTGACCTTGATTGTAAAGTAAAGGAATGTACTCATAAACAGCAGACAAAATCCATCTGTGCAGTCGGCATGCAACCGATCCTATATATATTCTCCCTGTCATTTTGGGCGGTGAGCCCCTCCATTTCATCAAAACCTCTCCGTTCTTTCTTTCGGATAAGTAAACAGTATGCTTGAGACATAGTGTTTGCAGACCTGGAGCCGAACAGTAATTGTCCCTTGAGGCCCCTTCAGGATTTAAATTTTCAATCTACGATTCCAGGTCCGAGTGGGATATCGGAAATCTCACACCTAATCTGGCTTTGGCTGGGCCTTCAGACTGCCAGGGACCGTCAGACTGCCAGGGACCGCGGTGGCGCGCAGCCCTGGGCGCGGGCCCTGGAGCAGTGGCGCGCTCCGGCCCCTCCCCGCTGGCGTCGATCACGCTACTAGCTCTGACTCAGCTCTTCCGGTCACCGCCGTCACTAGTTGTTCCCCACAGCCCTGAAGATGCCGACGCTGAGAGTCACGGCTCAGCAACGCAGGAGAGAATGGCAGCCATGAGCGCGGGGGGTGGGGGTGTTCGGAAAGGGCTGCATTCCTGCCCCCGGCGTGACTCAGCCGCATCCGCTCCAAGGTCGCGGTGCTTAGGCCTCGCCCGCTTTCTCATTGCCCTGGGACGGGCGCCACGCGCCTGCTTCCACCCTTATGTGCACTTCTCTAAGGCCAGGAAAGGGAGTGGCAGCTTGATAAATGTGAGCTCTAATGTTTAGGCCCTGCAAAGCTCTTTTCTTGAGGAACTGGAATCTCAACACTGGAAAACATTCCTCCCTCCTCTTTGCAGAGAGAGGACTGGTTAGTCTCACACCCTTTCTAGCCCAAAAGACCTACCTTGGAAGCTCAGCTCTGCCACTTGCTGTTGTGTTACCCACAGGGAGTCATTTAATCTGCCTAAATCTCCCTTACACATAGGCGGAAAAAATGATGATTTCTGTGTCCATCTTAGTGAGACTGTCTTAGTCCACACAGCGAGAAATCAAGGAATCCCAACTTTTGCATTATATCCTTTGGAAAGCCTTTCAGATGTTTTTTATTTTTTTTTTTCCTTTTTCTTTCTTTCCTTTTCTTTTTTAGTTATAGATTGACATAATGCCTTTATTTGTTTATTTATTTATTTTCTTTTATGTGGTGCGGAGGATGGAACCCAGTGCCTCACACATGCTAGGAAAGCGCTCTACCACAGCTACAACCCCGGCCCTCAGATGTATTTCTCTCTCCCCAAGCGGGAGTGATCATTTGGACTCAGTTCTCTGAACATCTCACTGCAGGGTCACCTCAAGAGCTTCCTAACTGGTTTTGCTACATTCCTATTCAACACTCCTCACAGTGACCTGGTACATTTTTATAGCACAGTAAGTCCTTTGAGTCATTTTACACAAGAAAATTCAATGCCCAGTTGCCTTTTGTTTTGACTGGCACTACATCATGGCCTGTTCGTCCAAATACTCATGCCTCCCATATTTTATGCCGATTCTGCTCTCATGGTATGGACATTCCTGCCCTCCTGGAGCTTTAGTGGGGGCAGGGGATAAACACATAATCACATAATTATAATACTGTGTAATAAGTACTCTGATCAAAATATAAACAGGAGAAGGAGAAAGCCAATAGAAGGGGAAGAGGAAAGGCTTCCCAGAGGAGGTGACATTGGAAAGGAGTTTGATGAGTGAGGGGGAGGTTAACTCTGAAGGACATCCTATCAGGATCAGAGTGCCCTAATTCCTCTAGAACCTGGAAGTCATCATTATGCTCTGTCTTATTGGCTGCTACTGAATGCATGAAATATCTAACCCTATCCCTTGAATTTCTCTGCTGCAGTGGTCCCAAATAACATTAGGGATTAGGGATTTAACTCAGTGGTTGAGGCCCTGGGTTCCATCTCTACCATCACAAAAACAATCACCCAAACCCTAATGAAACACAGACTGTAGGAAAGAATAATAGCACACCCAGCCCTAACATACACACAGAGAATCACAATCTATTAATGATAAATACATAAATGTATGCATGTAAAATTATAGGGTATGAAATGGAATGATACACATGACACTTATGATGGCACTTGTCATTGCACATTGAAAAGGGAAATGTAACTCAGAGGATGTATAATGGAAGGGGATTGTAACTTTTTTTTCTTTTTTTAATTTTTGTTTTTTGGGTACCAGGGATTGAACTCAGGAGCATTCAACCAGTGAACCAAATCCCTATTCCTATTTTGTATTTTATTAGAGACAGGGTCTCACTGAGTTGCTTAGCGCTTCGCTAAATTGCTGAAGCTGGCTTTGAACTCTATCTTCCTGCCTCCACCTCTGGAGCCACTGAGCTTACAGGCGTGCACCACTGAGCCTGGCTGAAGGGGACTGTAATTTTATTTATAATGCTTCACTTCTTTTAAAAACATGGGAGAAGCAAATATGAAACTGTTAGAAATGGGTGATTTTGGATGGTGGGAATATGTGTGATTGATATTTTATTCATCATACTGTTTTAAAATTTGATTTAGCTTGACATGGTGGCACATGCCTGTAACTCAGCCACTCTGGAGGCTGCGACAAGAGGATCACAAGTTTGAGGGCAGCCTGGGCAACTTAGAAAGACCCTAAGCAACTTAGCTAGACCCTGACTCAAATGAAAAATAAAAAGTATTAGCCAGGCGTGGTGGCATGTGTCTGTAATCCCATCGGCTCAGGAGACTGAAGCAGGAGGATTTCTAATTCAAAGCCATCCTCAGCAAAAGTGAGGTGCTAAGCAACTCAGTAAGACCCTGCCTCTAAATAAAATACAAAATAGCGCTGGGGATGTGTCTCAGTGGTCGAGTGCCCCTGAGTTCAACCCCAAGTACTGAAATATAAAATAAAATAAAAATAAAAAATAAAAATCATGGAGTATATAGCTCAATATTAAAGATATAATAAACCCATTGGTTCAATCCCCAGTACTAATATTTTTATTTTAAAATAAACAATTATAGATTCTTAAAAATATTTTTTTTTTTGGTTGTAGATGGGCACAGTAACTTTATCTTATTTCGTTTTATTTTTATGTGGTGCCAGGGATTGAACCCAGTGTCTCACACATGCTGGGCAAGCTCTCTACCACTGAGCCACAACCCCTGCCCAATTATAGATATTTTTAAAAACAAATAGTGTATGCATGAAGAAAGGTACAAGTAAAGTTTTATTGGCATTCAAAATGGAGAAGTTATCAAAGTCAGAATGGGAGAGAGAAAGAGAGACGAGAAAGGTATTTGAACTGATCCTTCAAGGACCCAGAAGATTAAGACAGCTCAGAAAGGGACTGTGGAGTGGTATTCCAGGCGGAATGAGCATCATGAAAGATTCATGAAATTAGAAAATCAAGGAACTCTTGAGTAGTTCTTGACTTGAAGACACCTGATGATGAATAGCAGGAAGCAAGTCTAAAAGCTGATTGTCATCTCATCAAAAAGGTATCTTCTATGGAAAACTGATGAATTTCAGTCTAATTTGTACATTGTCATGAATGGGTTTGGAATTGGGATGACAGAATCAAAACAAGATTAATCTGCACAGGAAATAGGAGAATTTTTTTTAAAAAAATATTTTTAGTTTAGATGGCTACAATAGCTTTATTAATTAATTTATTTAATGTGGTGCTGAGGATCAAATTCAGTGCCTCATGTGCTAGGCAAGCCCTTTACTACTGAGCCACAATCCCAGCCCAATTATAGATATTTTTAAAAACAAACAGTGTGCATGAAGAAAGGTACAGGTAAAGTTTTATTGGCATTAAAAATGGAGAAAATATGAGAGTTTGAAATGGAAGTCTGGAGGTAGCAAAAGAAGGTAGGAATAAATGAATTATAGTATTCCAAGAGAAGAGTGAATGTAAGTACCCCAGCCCCCTCTTTCTGTAGACTTTCTTTTGTATTTCTTTATGGCACTGCTGGGGATTGAATTTAGGACCCCATACATGCTAGGCAGGTGTTCTATCATTGAGCTACACTCCTCATCTCTCTTATAGCTTTAAGAATCTAAGTGTCCTTTTGACCATACACAATAGTGTCTGAAATAGTCTTTCCACTATGGGCTGATGTTTCCCGAACATTTTTCATGTTCCACCATATAACTCACTCTCCTCAGTTATAGTAGTTCACCCAGACAGGACTCTAGGGAAAACTGGTAGACCTGCACAATTTGAATAAGGATCCAGTCCTGAACAATCATAACTTTCATCTTGTACAAACACTTTATGTTCAAAGATTTCCATTGCCTAACCTGGGCATGGTAGTATACTCTTGTAATCCCAATTTTCTGGAAGCTGAGGCAGGAACATCACAAGTTTGAGTTGAAACTGGGGTTGATACCACAACACAAAAGAGAAGAAAGAAAAAATATGTTCCCCCTGCCTAAGAATGGAAACCACAGTTCTCATGTGAGGTTATGGTACTGACTTTCCTTCTTCTACTTCCTGTGTGGATTCCACACGATAGGCATGTTGAGAAGTTTTACAATGCCCAAAGACAGCAGTGCATTTTCTCACTTTTCTTTCTCTCTCTCTCTTTCTTTCTTTCTTGGATGTTCTCTCTCAATTTTTATTATCAAAAATTCTGTTAATATTTTGGGACTCAAATCCCACTTCTTCCATGAAGGCTTATGTGATCAGCCCAAAGGGAACAAAGTCTGGGCCTGTCACATGACAACTTGTACTGCGCCCCCCCACCCTTTAAGATTTTAAAAATTGCCAATGGACCTTTACTTCATTTATTTATATGTGGTGGTGAGAATTGAACCCAGTGCCTCACATATGCTAGGCAAGTGCTGCCGCAGTCTCTGACTGGGCACGAATCACGAGTCTCCACACAGCTTGTAGATTCAAACAGCAATTCTTTATTCCCGAACTCACACCGGCCGTCTACAAACACATTCTGGGGGAATCCACGTTCTCTGCCCAAATCCACACTCTGCCCTAATCCACACTCTGCCCAAATCCACTCCACATGGGCTTCTGTCTCCCAAAATATACTGTCTGACCCTAAGAACTCAAGAGGAACTCAGCAGCAGGATACGCCCTATTCTAAAGGGGGAACACCCTAATCTCCTATTATGCTAAACTGCCCTATTCTAAAGGGGGAACACCCTAATCTCCTATTATGCTAAACCGCCCTATTCTAAAGGGGGAACACCCTAAACACGGATCCTGCCCTGGTCCTTGAGCAAGGTCACCTTTCAGAAGTCCTTCCACTAGACAGCATGGGAGTAAGCTGGCAAGGAGATTGTCATACCTACTTGGCTGATGGCTTCAAGCAAAGTGCTCTACCACTGAACCACAACTCCAGCACAATGCTCTTTTTTTTTTTTTTTTTTTTTTTTTTTAAGAGTGAGAGAGAGGAGAGAGAGGGAGAGAGAATTTTAATATTTATTTTTTAGTATTTGGTGGACACAACATCTTTGTCTGTATGTGGTGCTGAGGATCGAACCCGGGCCGCACGCATGCCAGGCGAGCGGGCTACCACTTGAGCCACATCCCCAGCCCCACAATGCTCTTTTTAATACTTCTTTCTCCTCTTCCAATCTAGATTTTAAATGACTAGAGATAGAAAACAAGTTTAGGTTTTATTTTTAATCTCTCTAGAAAACGCTAGCCCAAAGTCTTTGCAGGTCAAGGTGTTTGATATTTAATTTTATTTATTTTTTATATATTTTTAGTTGTAGATGGACACAGTACCTTTATTCTATTTATTTATTTTTATGTGGTGCTGAGGATTGAACCCAGTGCCTCATACATGCCAGGCAAGGGCACCACCACTTGAGCCACATCCCCAGCCCCAAATAACTATCATTTATTAAAAGACTCCTGGTTGCAGGTACTATATACATTATATCTATTCCTACAGTAACCCTGGGAAGTAGATAACGCTGTTCCCAATTTACAAAAAAAGAAACAGAAGCTCAGGATTAACTAACATGTCCAGTGTACTTAATGAAAAAATAAGAGATTTTAAGATTCAAATAGTATTGTGATAGGCTCCTGAGATTGCATATTTGGGGTATCATGCTTTTTTTTTTTTTTTGTACGAGGGATTGAACCCAGGGGTGCTTAACCATTAAGCCACCTTTTTTTTTTTTTTTTAATTTTTTATGAGATAGGGTCTCGCTAAGATGTTGAGGGCCTCACTAAGTTTCTGAAGCTGGATTTGAACTTGCAATCCTCTGGCCTCAGCCACCAGAGCTGCTGAAATTACAGGTGTATACAGTGCTCATGCTGTCTTTCTTTCTTTTCTTTCTTTCTTTCTTTCTAATATTTTTTAGTTGTAGATTGACATAATACCTTTATTTATTCATCTTTATGTGGTGCCGAGGATTAAATCCAGTACCTCACACGTGCTAGGCAAGTGCTCTACCACTGAGCCACAACCCCAGCCCATTATGCTGTTTTTCTTAAGGGACAGTGAAATAATACTTTTTGTGTGTAATGATGGGGATTGAACTTAGGGCCTCACAAATAGTAGGCAAGTGCTCTACCACTGAGCTACATACCCAGCCCCTAGCATACATTATTTTTGTTATTTTGTCAACTTACTTTTCTTTAGTATCTTTCTTCTCTAGAGGATTACCCATCTGATAAAGAAGAAGGAAATACTAGGGGCTGGAGATATAACTCAGTTGATAGAGTGCCTGCCTTGCATGCACAAGGCCCTGGGTTCAATCCCCAGTACCACAAAAAAAAAAAAAAAAAAAAAAGAAAGAAATACTAATCAATCTCTCTTGCCAGCTGTATTAATTGCATGTAACAGAAATCCAACTCAGTAACAGAAATCCGACTCATACTGATTTACACAATAAAAGTAAACATGTTGATTAATGAATCATGGAGTTCACTGGTGATGTTCTAGCTTAAGGATTGGATTAATGTCACAACAAATATGCCTTTCTCTTTCAGTTTTGATTTCCTTTGAGTTGACTTCACTTCACTTCCTGGCAAACTCTAGTGTTGTAATAAAAATGATGGCCACCCAACAGCTCCAGGTTACACTGTACCAACTTAGTAACTCCAGTGAGATGAATCTCTCTTTCTTTTTTTTCTATCTTTCTTTCTTTCTTTTCGAAATGATACTAAAAGCTCAGTTCTTGTCACTGGGCCAGTCCAATAACAAGGACAACGTTTTGAGGAAAAATGAAGAAGTTTTATTGATTTGCTGGCAAACATGAAAATCAGGAGACTCAAGTTTCAGAGGCTATAATTCTAAGTGCCATGGGGAACAGAGGGCTTTTAAAGGAGGATTTCGGGGGCTTAGGTTTGGCTCAGTGGTAGAGCGCTTGCCTAGCATGTGTGAGGCATGGGTTTGATTCTCAGCACTGGATAAATAAAATAAAGGTTCATTGACAACTAAAAAATTAGTAAATAAAAGGGGAGTACAAGGACTATTCTTCAAATATCATTATCAGTAATCAAATTAATTGTTCAACTTGTATCCTTGAGAGAGCTGTTGTTCCAGTTTCCAAGTCCAGAATTTCTTAATTTTTGTCTGCAGTTGAGCTGAAGGACAGATAACACGGCTTAGGTCAGGGAAGATTTTTTTTTTTCCTTGTGGTACTGAGGATTGAACTCAGGGGTGTTTTTCCACTGAGTTACAGGCCCATCCCCAGTCCTTTTTATTTTTTATTTTGAGACAATGTCTCACCAAGTTACTTAGGGCCTCGTTAAATTGCTGAGGCTGACCTCAAACTTGAGATTCTCCTGCCTTAGCATCCCAAATCACTGGGATTAGAAGTATGTACCTCCAACATGAGACTAATCATATCAAAGAACAGGAAAGAATTCGTATGATGTGGGACTGAACCACTTGATGAATAATCAGTAATGTCCTCAGAGGAAATTATTCAGAGATGGGTTTAGAGTTGGGGGGATGAGAAAGTCACATGTGAAAGCAAACCAAAATTAAACTGGGCTGGGAGGTTATATAGTTTTTTTTTTTTTTTTTTAATGGATTTAATATCTTTTTCTTTAAAATTTTTTATTTATTTATTTTTTAGTTTTAGGTGGGCACAATATCTTTATTTTATTTTTATGTGGTGCTGAGGATCAAACCCAGTGCCTCACATATGCCAGGCAAATGCTCTGCCACTGAGCCACAACTCCAGCCCTATAGAGAGTTCTTACACATGATGATTGCCTAACACTAAAATCCTTCTCCTAGATGGAACTGTTAAATATTTAAGACTTTAACACTTTCTAAATTTTTAACTGTACAAGTAAGAGGAATAAGCAAGAGGTTCTCAATGGGATCTACACTGATCCAGCAATAAACAGCCAGCCAGATGACATGGCACCCAAATTCCCTCAAGACTGAGGGATAGATAAGACTAGGGGGGGACTGTAACAGAGCTCCTTTAGTCTGAAAGCTCCAATCTCCCCAGTTTCCTGATAAATTGTTTTTCTGCAACTGAACATCGTCATCCTGAGAATGGAATCTGAAGGACTAGCCCTTTATCCTGGATAGACATCAGCAAGTGTTGAAACTCTGGAGTTGTAACATATTCTCTGGCTAGCATTGCCTAGCTAAATATATATATAGATATATATTTCTTGCCTTTTGTCCCACTTTACCCCCTTTCCTCTTATAGAGCCTTTTCATGCCTCTGAATCTCCTGAAGATGGAGATTTGAGATAAAAAAAAAAAAAAGATCTTTATTTTCCTCAGGGCCAGCTTTGAGTTAACCTGTTTCCCTCCACCAATCTCTGTTTCCTGAATTTTATGGTTGAGTGGCAAGCAGCTGAATCTGAGATTCCAGTAACATTCTTTTTTTTTCCAATATTTATTTTGTTTTAGTTTTCAGCAGACACAATATCTTGTTTGTATGTGGTGCTGAGGATTGAACCCAGACCGCACGCATGCCAGGCAAGCGCGCCACCTCTTGAGCCACATCCCCAGCCCCACCAGTAACATTCTTATAGAACCTTTAGTGCAATAAACTGTGCACCAACCAAGAAGAGTGAAATTTGGAGGCACTTCCAATAATTGTAAAGTAAAAACAGGCAAGGATCATGCTGACTTTGATAGAACAAACTTTTGGCGGTATAAAACTACTCTGGTACAGATGCCCTTCTTCTTATAGTCCCCTTTCCTGCCCCCTCACTTCCCGATCCCTACAACAACAACAATAACAACAACAACAATAGGAAATCAGGAGGCCCAATAAAGTGAAGTCATAGAAGTCTCTGGCTTATATCACACTCACTCTGAAGAAATGTCAGGTGATCTATTTAACCAATTGCAGCACACAGAGACCAACGTCAAAGGCAGATGATGCACTGCTGATGTGCAGTTGTTGAGACAAGAATGAGGACATGTTGACAGAATCAACAAGATGATGACACCCCACTCACCTTAGTACTGGTTCTTGTGTCTCAATTCCTGAGATCTCAGTCCATTGACAGAAATGCACTAACAGCTGAGTCCCTCCCCAGCAAAAGCAAGTTCTTTGGATAATTTTTTTTTACATCATCATCTAAGCATAGATACTTGATACAAGAATGAGGATATGTTGACAGAATCAACAAGATGATGACTTTCCACTCATGGTGATGCACACCTGTAATCCCAGCTACTCAGACAGAAGGACTGCAAATTTGAGGCCATACTAGGCAACTTATTGAGACCCTGTCTCAAAATGAAAAATAATAATAGCTGGGGATGCAGTCAGTGGTAGAATATCCTTGGGTTCAATCCCCAGTACCACACATGAAAAAGCAAACGACAACAACAAAAAATCCAAAAAACCAAAAAAATAAACTCCATTCACAAAAAAACTCCAAACAATTCAGAAACATTAAATCTAGAAATTAAAAGTCACGTATAGTCCTACATAGCAATGCTAATGGCTTTTACCAGTAAAATACCTTTATCATGAAAGAAAATCCAGCTCTTACCACGCAAAGAATTTGAAACATCTTGTAATCAGTTCTCAAAAGGCAATATAGACACAAGATTTCCTGAAGAATAAATACTGAAAGATTACTCAGAGGAGACAATGTACAGAAATAAATGGGTACAATGTGAATGGTGGTGCATGCCTTTAATCCTGGCGATTTAGGAGGCAGAGTCAAGAGGTTGAAAGTTTGAGGCCAGCCTCAGCAATTCAGCGAGACCCTCAGCAACTTAGCAAGACCCCTGTCTCAAAATAAAAAATAAAAAGGACTAGGGATGTAGCTGAGTGGTAAAGTGCCCCTGGGTTCAATCCCCAGTACCAAAAAGAAAAGAAAACAACTACTACAACAACAACAACAACAAATAAATGAGCAAAAAAGATCAAGTGTTAAAGAAACTCATTCATTCTTCATGATACTTACTGCTCAGGGGTTTGTTTGCTTGAAGGTATCTAGGGTGCTTGTCTAAGTGGATGGCTAGTGTTTATCCTGTGGAATAAATGAGCTCTGGCAGTTTACTGTTGGTTAACTTCATATGTTGCAGTTTTCTTTCTTTTCTTTCTTTTTTTTTTTTTTTTTTTTTGTAGTGCACAGGATCAAACCCAGGGTTTGCACATGCCAGGCAAGCACTCTACCCCTAAGCTACATCCCCAGACCTGCAGTTTTGTTTTGTTTAGTTTTTTTAAAGAAAAAGAATTATCCTGAGGCCCAAAAGGGTTTTCTGTTCCTAACAAGCCTCTTAATATGGTGAATGACAAGAGAATAATTCAGTATTTGTATGCCCATTTGTAACTATCAGATTACAATAAAAATACCTTTTTATCTCCTCAGGCAGGTAATAAGGAAATTGAGTGATTTCTTTCTGGTCACTGCATTTTAAAATCATAGGAAAAGAAACATATTCACTTCAGGCCTTCTAACAGAAAGAATTGACCTTTCTAGACAAATCTCAGAGATTTTCCTTAGAAAGCAAGCCTTTCTTAGATTCCATCTGGGATTTAGCAACTTTTACTGCAAAAAATTTTTAACTCTTTCAACTGTACATTCTAGAAACCCAACTCAAACAACCTCAGATAAAAAGGGTCAGATTATTGTTTCACCCCTTGAAAGCCTGACAAAGATGATGTTGCCTTCAGGGACACCAGCTCCAAAGATGAAAGTTGTCAGAACTTGCCAGTCCAGCCTCTCTTTCCCTGTTTCTGTTCTTTTTGTTGACAATCTTATTTCCTCCTCCTATTGTATGGCTTTTGTAGTTAATTAGGAACAAAGTATCGAGTTGGTCTGGTTTCCATACCAACAGCTCTGAAATCATAGATGAATAGGTCCTTTTCCACTTGGTCCAGTCAGGAAAACCCTGGAAAATACTTAAAGTGCTGAAGCCATGGGTCCTCTGCCTCTCCTTGTTCCTAGCATTGGGGTCAGGGTATGAGATAGTATAAATGGTCCCTGATCTGATTCTGTGGCCAGAAGGAAAGGAACATGCTCAGAATACAAATACTTCACTTTGCTATAATCCAAGTCCATCAAAATTCAACTATTTTCCCGGGCATTGTGGTGCATGCCTGTAATCCCTACGGCTTGGAAGGCTGAGACAGGAGGATCATGAGTTCAAAGCCAGCCTCGGTGCCCTATTTTGTATTTTATTTAGAGGCAGGATCTCACTGAGTTGCTTAGTGCCTCGCCATTGCTGAGGCTGGCTTTGAACTCACCATCCTTTTGCCTCAGCCTCCTGAGCCCTGGGATTATAGGCATGCGCCACCACGCCCGCCTTTATTGTTTCCTTTTTATATTTTTTCTCTTTGCCAGAGTTAAAATTAAATCCAAAAGGCGCCCTTAAGCATTATGATACTATATGTTGAAACACACATAGCCTAAAAAGTATTAAATTAATAATTTCATGATTAAACAGATATATGTGAAACTAAAAAAATGAATGTTCTCCTTTGACATAGAGACTCTAAAATAAAACAGATTTTTTTTTTTTAACCGAGGAACTCATTTTTCAGTATTTTTTTATTTATCCTCATCATATTTTATCCTCTCTCCCATTTTTTCTCAGTTTTTTTTAATGTTATGGACATTTTATTTTTGTTGTTGCTATTATCATTTTATTCATACTGGAGATTGAATCCAGGGACATCACTAAGCTACATCCCCAGTCCTTTTTATTTCTTATTTTGAGATAGTATCTTGTTAAGTTGCCAGGCTAGCCCCAAACTTGCAATCCTTTTGCCTTTGACTCCCACATTGCTAGGATTACATGTGTATACCACTGCACCTGGCTATATGGATTTTTTTTTAAAGTAACTACTTTGACATTATTATACATAAAAGAATTAACAGTAATTCTTAATATCTTATCTAATGCTTTGACTATAGTCAGATTTTGCTGATTGTTTCAATGGTGTCTTTTTACAATTGATTTGTTCAAATAATGATCCAAAAAAGGTTTACAGATTGCCTATTGATATTACAGCTCATTATGGTTTGGATATGAGTGGTTGCCTAAAAGCTCTGGTGTTAATGCAGGAATATTCAGAGGTCAAATGACTAGATTATGAGAGCTGTAACCTAATCCTATAAACCCATCCTAATTTGAATGAACAGATTGGGTGGTAACTCTAAGGCAGGATGGGACATGGCTAGAGGAGGTAGGTCACTTTATGCATGTCTTAGAAGGAAGGGTTCATCTTTTCTGAACCCACCCCTACTTTCTGATTGCCATGAATTGATCAATTCTTCTCTGACATGATTTTCTATCTCACCTTGGACCCAGAGCAATGAACTTGGCTGAATATGGACTACATCTCTGGATCCCATGAGCCAAAATAAACTTTTCCTTCCCTAAATTGTTCTTGTCAGGTATTTTGGTCACAGTGATTCAAAGCTGACTAACATAGAAATTAGTAAAGATATGGAGTCCTTGCTGTGACCAACCTGATCATGTGGTTCAGAAGTCTTTGGGAATGATTTGTGGGGGGGTTTGGAAAAATTTGGACATGCAGGATGGATAAGACTGAGTATGTTAAAAGCAGAGCTTAATGGGTAATTCTGGTGGAAGCTCAGACACAAGAATGCTAAAAGGAATGCAGACTGTGCTCATAAAGTTTCAGGGGAAATGAACAGTTTATTGGAAATTGGATTAGAGGTCACTTTTATATTCTGGTACAGGTCTACATTTTCCTCATGTCCTGAGACTTTCTGTAAGGCTGAACTTAAAGGTGATGGACTAATTAGTCTGACAAAGGAAATTTCAAGACAGTGCAACATTCAGTCAGTGGCATGGATTTTGCTGGAAGTTTTTAGCCAGGTTTACTGTGAAAATTTATAACAAAAACAGAACTGAAAGATTTTTTAAAAATATAGTTTGGCCAGAAAAGTGTTTGTAAAACTGGGACCAAGGAAGCGGGTGTTGTTAAAGAGATTATAGTCACTAAGGAGATGCTAAGTACTTTGCAGAGAGACAATAGGAAAGATGGTTTGAGGGTGTCTTGGGAATTTGCAAGACCATACCAATTTCCAGGTTAAGGATGTAGAAAGGAAAATTCCTTTGGGAAAATGCTGAGAGCCACGGAGGAGTCTGTATGGCCCCTGGCATTTTGCCAACAGTATTGATTATCAGGCGAGGCATTACTATCCGCCTTGGCCGCTACTTTTGAGTTCTCCCGCTACTCTGGAGTTCTCAGTGGGGATTCCTGGGGAAATGTTAGAGTCTGTAAACAAGTCTGGATGGCGCCTGGCAAAATGCCAGAGGGAGTGGTTTGTGAAGTAACAAAAGCGGGCCATTAAGTGTGGAGATTCCTTATTGGTTGACTGCTGTATCTAAATGGCTCCTACTCCTGCTGTATCAAGGTACACAAATTGTTCGTCATCCAACCCCCACCCCCCCACACCCCACCCCACCCCACCCCCGTTATTTTGCCCAGCCGGCCGGGCTGCGGTAGGAAAATATCATGGAGGTACTATGCTTGCATAGAGGGCCTAGGAAGTTATTTCACCATGCTTAGCTATGCAGGCTATCAGAAGGGTCTGCAGCTGTAATTCCGTGAGACCCAGTTATTGTGCAAGCTGGTAGAAAACGTTGAGTGTCATCCATGTGGTGCTGGATCTGCAGAAATGAAAAATGTTTGAATTTAGGTGTCATAGACTTCCACTAAGATTTCAAAGGAAGGCCTGTGAGGCTAGACAAAAGGTAGCAGGGTTGGAGTCCCTGCAGCCTATCCATGAAAGGGTGATGCATACGCTGTACAAGTGAAATCAAAGCTGGAATGGAGATCCCAGAAATTGAGAGATGCCAATAATATGGGCTATCTGCTAAGAAAAGATGCTGGCTGTTTAGGTTTGTTGTTGTTGTTTGTTTGTTTTTTGTTTTTGTTTTTTTTTTTTTTTTTGATAGGCATTGAGTTTTATATTTTTAAGTGACCAAATCTAATAAAATGAAAAACAGGTTTACTAAACAGGTCCAAAAGACAATACAGGAGATAAGCTATAAAACCAAACGTGAGCGGCCCTGGTAGACACTGGCCCCAACACACACCACACCAGGTGAGCAGAGGGAGCTGAGGATCTCGTGTCTCCTCCAAATCACACATTTTGGTTTTTGCTTTCCTTTTAAGGTTTTTAAAAAGAGAAACCCAGGAGTCCGGCAGGCCCGCCCTGGCTCAGCAGCATGTCCAGCCCGCCTGTGTCGAGCTCTGGCACTTGCATCTGCAGCGACAGGGTCCTGGCTCTGGTGCCTCTCATTCCTGTGCGATGCTCCTCAGCACATACTTGACCGTGTAGGCAAAGGCTGCAAAACCCACTATGACAAACAAGTTCGCCAGGGCACCGCCCAGGAGTCCATGGTGCCGGTTGGCCTGCTGGAGCCCTGCAAGGTGGGGCCCGGCTCCCGGTGCATGCCCATTGAGAAGCTGGACCCCATTCTGGCCATGGTGCATCTCCCCATCAGGAACCACATCTGGCAAGGGCAGAGTCTGTGGTCTGCTACTGAGTTCATCTTGTGCTTTCTGTTTTTGTTTAATTTCCTCCACAACTTCAGGGAACAATTCACAAAAGACTTTATCTTTTAAATTAAACACTAGGCTCTGTATAGCCAGTTGTCTTTTCGTGAAGTCTGAGGTCTCTATACTGCCCAGGGTGGGGCCCTTCTCCACCATGAAGCTCAGGAGCCCGGTCAGGATGGTGGAGACAGACCACGCTGGGTTCCACGTGTCTGGGTGGAAATCCGTGATAGAGAGACACAGCCTCGTGTTGCACTTAAACCTTCCATTGGGAGTTATCATGTAAATACTAGGAGGCTTAAAAGGAAATTCTCTGGGAAAAATTAGCTTTCCATGATAATAGCCACCTTCGTAAGGGGTCATCTCAGGGCCGCGGACAACATAGTGCCATTCAAGAATATTGGAAGGGAGGGGCTCGGCGCAGATGTAAGGCACCGGGTCTTTCTTGATCCGAAGGTAGTCCTGCTTCAGTCTTTGGGTTGCTGTCGTTGGGGCTCTCTTGCTGCTGCTGCTGCTCATCTCTCCCCGTCGCCGCAGGTGGGCCGCCGCGGCGCTCAGGCTCGCCGTGGTGGGCCCACGCCGCAGAGCCGCACCGGGCCGGGACCGAGCGCACAGCCCCCGCCGCAGCGCCGCCGCCGCCTCAGCTTCCCTGTTTGTTTGTTTTTTAATATTTAATTTTCAGTTGTAGTTGGACTTAATACCTTTATTCTATTTATTTACTTATTTTTATGTGGTGCTGAGGATCAAACCCAGGGCCTCCCAAGTGCTAGGCGAGTGCTCTATCACTGAGTCGCAATCCCAGCCCCTGCTATAGGGTCTTGATTTAACATCTGAGTAGCCATCTTAAATGTTATCTGCCATCTTATGAGATAAATTTCGCTTTCCTGAACTTCCTCTTTAGGGGCTGGGGATGTGGCTCAAGCTGTAGCGGGCTTGCCTGGCATGCATGCAGCCCGAGTTCGATCCTCAGCACCACATACAAACAAAGATACTGTGTCCACCGAAAACTAAAAAAAAATAAATATTAAAATTCTCTCTCTCTCTCTCTCTCTCTCTCACTCTTTCTCCCTCTCTTAAAAAAAAAAAAAAGAATTGATAGGAACAAAACAAAGATATCCTGTACTTCCTCTTACCCAAACGCCCGCCACCCCTATTAGTGACCTACCCCATGGTACCATAATCCTAAACCAATCCCAAAAGGACACAACCCTTTGACTCTGGAACCTAAGCCAATCCCATGCTATTCCCCACCCGCCTAGCTCTGACGCAAGTACCCCAAAACTTATCCCATAGCTTCACAACTACAACTCCCCTAATCCACAAAAGCTGAACATGGAATATCTTGAATATCTCCGGTGCCTCTCTCCACTCTATAGAGGGATGGCCTTTATTTGTCAGCTTTGACAAATAAACCTTTGTGTGGATCTCTGCCTGATCTCCGTCATTCATTTCTCACTCGCTTGTCTCTCGCTTTCTCACTTTCTTTTCAGCTGCAAAGACCATCAGGCTAAAAGAGAGCCCACGTGCACTGCAACCTGCAAGGCCAAAGGGGCACTGCTGCACAAGCCCTTTGGAAGAAGCATCTCACCATCATGTGTCCTAGATGCTGTACACAGTTACGGGACCTGTTTGACAAATTGAATTTCAGTCTTGTTTAGATCCCATCCTTTCTTTCTTTCTTTTTTTTTTTTTTTGGTGGGGGGGGGCAGGGGGTGGTTACTGGGGATTGAACTCAGGCGCATTCAACCACTGAGCCACATCCCTACCCCTATTTTGTATTTTATCTAGACACAGGGTCTCACTGGGTTACTTAGCACCTTGCTTTTGTTGAGGCTGACTTTGAACTCGAAATCCTCCTACCTCAGCCTCTGGAGACTGGGATTATAAGTGTGCGCCACTGCACAGGACTCCTTTCCTTCTTTTTATGTGCCTATTCCTCTATTTTGTTTTTTTTTTTTTTTTAATTAATTTTTATTGTAGGTTGTTCAAAACATTACATAGTTCTTGCTATATCATATTTCACACTTTGATTCAAGTGGGATATGAGCTCCCATTTTTACCCCATATACAGATTGCAGAATCACTTCAGTTGCACAACCATTGATTTACATATTGCCATTCTGGAGTCTGTTGTATTCTGTGCCTTTCCTATCCTCTACTATCCCCCCTCCCCCCTCCCCTCCCCTCTTCTCTCTCTACCCCCTCTACTGTAATTCATTTCTCCCCCTTATATTTTCCCTCCTTTCCCCTCACTTCCTCTTGTATGTAATTTTGTATACCCCTGAGGGTCTCCTTCCATTTACATGCAATTTCCCTTCTCTCTCCCTTTCCCTCCCACCCCTCATCCCTGTTTAATGTTAATCTTCTTCTCATGCTCTTCGTCCCTACTCTGTTCTTAGTTACTCTCCTTATATCAAAGAAGACATTTGGCATTTGTTTTTAAGGGATTGGCTAGCTTCACTTAGCATAATCTGCTCTAATGCCATCCATTTCCCTCCAAATTCTATGATTTTGTCATTTCTTAATGCAGAGTAATACTCCATTGTGTATAAATGCCACATTTTTTTTTATCCATTCGTCTATTGAAGGGCATCTAGGTTGGTTCCACAGTCTTGCTATTGTGAATTGTGCTGCTATGAACATGGATGTAGCAGTGTCCCTATAGCGTGCTCTTTTTAGGTCTTTGGGGAATAGACCGAGTAGTGGAATAGCTGGATCAAATGGTGGTTCCATTCCGAGCTTTCCAAGAAATCTCCATACTGCTTTCCAAATTGGCCGCACCAATTTGCAGTCCCACCAGCAATGTACAAGAGTACCCTTTTCCCCACATCCTCGCCAGCACTTGTTGCTGTTTGACTTCCTAATGGCTGCCAATCTTACTGGAGTGAGATGGTATCTTAGGGTGGTTTTGATTTGCATTTCTCTGACTGCTAGAGATGGTGAGCATTTTTTCATATACTTGTTGATTGATTGTATGTCCTCCTCTGAGAAATTTCTGTTCAGGTCCTTGGCCCATTTGTTGATTGGGTTATTCGTTATCTCATTGTCTAATTTTTTTAGTTCTTTGTATATTCTGGATATTAGGGCTCTGTCTGAAGTGTGAGGAGTAAAGATTTGTTCCCAGGACGTAGGCTCCCTATTTACCTCTCTTATTGTTTCTTTTGCTGAGAAAAAACTTTTTAGTTTGAGTAAGTCCCATTTGTTGATTCTAGTTATTAACTGTTGTGCTATGGGTGTCCTATTGAGGAATTTGGAGCCCGACCCCACAGTATGTAGATCATAGCCAACTTTTTCTTCTATCAGACGCCATGTCTCTGATTTGATATCAAGTTCCTTGATCCACTTTGAGTTAACTTTTGTGCATGGCGAGAGAAAGGGATTCAGTTTCATTTTGTTGCATATGGATTTCCAGTTTTCCCAACACCATTTGTTGAAGATGCTATCCTTCTTCCATTGCATGCTTTTAGCCCCTTTATCAAATATAAGATAGTTGTAGTTTTGTGGATTGGTTTCTGTGTCCTCTATTCTGTACCATTGGTCCACCTGCCTGTTTTGGTACCAGTACCATGCTGTTTTTGTTACTATTGCTCTGTAGTATAGTTTGAAGTCTGGTATAGCTATACCGCCTGATTCACATTTCCTGCTTAGAATTGTTTTTGCTATTCTGGGTCTTTTATTTTTCCATATGAATTTCATGATTGCTTTCTCTATTTCTACAAGAAATGCCGTTGGGATTTTGATTGGCATTGCATTAAACCTATAGAGAACTTTTGGTAATATCGCCATTTTGATGATGTTACTTCTACCTATCCATGAACAGGGTATATTTTTCCATCTTCTAAGATCTTCTTCTATTTCTCTCTTTAAGGTTCTGTAGTTTTCATTGTATAAGTCTTTCACCTCTTTTGTTAGGTTGATTCCCAAGTATTTTATTTTCTTTGAGGATATTGTGAATGGGGTGGTTGTCCTCATTTCCATTTCAGAGGATTTGTCGCTGATATACAGGAATGCCTTTGATTTATGCGTGTTGATTTTATAGCCTGCCACTTTGCTGAATTCATTTATTAGCTCTAATAGTTTCTTTGTAGACCCTTTTGGGTCTGCTAGGTATAGAATCATGTCATCTGCAAATAGTGATAATTTGAGTTCTTCTTTTCCTATTTTTATGCCTTGAATTTCTTTCGTCTGTCTAATTGCTCTGGCCAGTGATTCGAGAACTATGTTGAACAGAAGTGGTGAGAGAGGGCATCCCTGTCTTGTTCCAGATTTTAGAGGGAATGCCTTCAGTTTTTCTCCATTCAGAATGATGCTAGCCTGAGGCTTAGCATAGATTGCTTTTACAATGTTGAGGTACGTTCCTGTTATCCCTAGTTTTTCTAGAGTTTTGAACATAAAGGGATGCTGTACTTTGTCGAATGCTTTTTCTGCATCTATCGAGATGACCATATGGTTCTTATTTTTAAGCCTGTTGATGTGGTGAATAACATTTATTGATTTCCGTATATTGAACCAACCTTGCATCCCAGGGATAAATCCTACCTGATCATGGTGCACAATTTTTTTGATATGTTTTTGTATCCGGTTCGCCAGAAGTTTATTGAGGATTTTTGCATCTAGGTTCATTAGAGATATTGGTCTGTAGTTTTCTTTCTTTGAAGTGTCTTTGTCTGGTTTAGGAATCAGGGTGATGTTGGCCTCATAGAATGAATTTGGAAGTTCTCCCTCTTTTTCTATTTCCTGAAATAGCTTGAAAAGTATTGGTATTAGTTCCTCTTTAAAGGTTTTGAAAAACTCTGCTGTATACCCATCCGGTCCTGGGCTTTTCTTAGTTGGTAGTCTTTTGATGGTATCTTCTATTTCCTCAATTGATATTGGTCTGTTTAGGTTGTCAATATCTTCCTGACTCAATCTGGGCCAATCATATGACTTAAGAAATTTATTGATGCCTTCACTATCTTCTATTTTATTGGAGTATAAGGATTCAAAATAATTTCTGATAATCTTCTGTATTTCTGAAGTGTCTGTTGTGATATTGCCTTTTTCATCCCGTATGCTGGTAATTTGAGTTCTCTCTCTTCTTCTCTTTGTTAGCGTGGCTAAGGGTCTGTCGATTTTATTTATTTTTTCAAAGAACCAACTTTTAGTTTTGTCAATTTTTTCAATTGTTTCTTTCGTTTCGATTTCATTAATTTCAGCTCTGATTTTAATTATTTCTTGTCTTCTACTTCTTTTGCTGTTGTTTTGCTCTTCTTTTTCTAGGATTTTGAGTTGAAGTATTAGATCATTTATTTGTTGGTTTTTTCTTTTTTTAAGGAATGAACTCCAAGCAATAAATTTTCCTCTTAGAACTGCTTTCAATGTGTCCCATAGATTCCGATATGTTGTGTCTGTGTTTTCATTTATCTCTAAGAATTTTTTAATTTCCTCCTTGATGTCTTCTATAACCCATTGATCATTCAGTAACCTATTGTTCATTCTCCAAGTGATGCATGATTTTTCCTTACTTCTTTTATCGTTAATTTTCAATTTCATTCCATTATGATCAGATAAGATGCATGGTATTATCTCTACTCCTTTATATTGTCTAAGAGTTGCCCTGTGACATAATATATGATCTATTTTTGAGAAGGATCCATGTGCTGCTGAGAAAAAAGTGTAACTGCTTGATGTTGGGTGGTATATTCTATATATGTCAATTAAGTCTAGGTTATTAATTGTGTTATTGAGCTCTATAGTTTCCTTATTCAACTTTTGTTTGGAAGATCTGTCCAGTGGTGAGAGAGGTGTGTTGAAGTCTCCCATGATTATTGTATGGTGGTCTATTAGACTCTTGAACTTGAGAAGAGTTTGTTTGATGAACATAGCTGCACCATTGTTTGGGGCATATATATTTATGATTGTTATGTCTTGTTGGTGTATGGTTCCCTTGAGAAGTATGTAGTGTCCCTCTTCATCCCTTTTGATTAACTTTGGCTTGAAATCTATTTTATTTGATATGAGTATGGACACTCCTGCTTGTTTCCGAAGTCCATATGAGTGATATGATTTTTCCCAACCTTTCACCTTCAGTCTATGTATGTCTTTTCCTATCAAATGCGTCTCCTGAAGGCAGCATATTGTTGGGTCTTGTTTAGTGATCCATTCTGCTAGCCTGTGTCTCTTAATTGGTGAGTTTAAGCCATTAACATTCAGAGTTATTATTGAGATATGGGTTGTTCTTCCAGCCATATTTGTTTATTTATGTTACTAAACATGGTTTGTTTTCCTCTTTGATTATTCCCCCCCACCTTTACTGTACTACCTCCCGCTGTTGGTTTTCATTGATATTTTCCATTTCCTCTTCCTGTAATATTTTGCCGAGGATGTTTTGAAGAGATGGTTTTCTAGCTGCAAATTCGTTTAACTTTTGTTTATCATGGAAGGTTTTAATTTCATCTTCCATTCTGAAGCTTAATTTCGCGGGATACACAATTCTTGGTTGGAACCCATTTTCTTTCAGTGTTTGAAATATGTTATTCCAGGATCTTCTAGCTTTCAGAGTCTGTGTTGAAAGATCAGCTGTTATCCTGATTGGTTTACCCCTAAATGTAATCTGCTTCCTTTCTCTTGTAGCTTTTAAAATTCTCTCCTTATTCTGTATGTTGGGCATCTTCATTATAATGTGTCTAGGTGTGGATCTCTTATGATTTTGCACATTCGGCGTCCTGTAGGCTTCTAGGATTTGGGATTCTGTCTCATTCTTCAAGTCTGGGAAGTTTTCTCGTATTATTTCGTTGAATAGATTGCTCATTCCTTTGGTTTGGACCTCAATACCTTCCTGTATCCCCATGACTCTTAAGTTGGGTCTCTTTATGTTATCCCATAATTCTTGAATGTTCTGCTCATGATTTCTTAACAGCTTTGCTGAGCTGTCTATGTTCTTCTCCAGTTGAAATACTTTGTCTTCATTGTCTGATGTTCTATCTTCTAAGTGTTCTACTCTGCTGGTAGTATTCTCAATTGAGTTTTTAAGTTGGTTTATTGTTTCCTGCATTTCCAGGATTTCTGTTTGTTTGTTTTTTATAACCTCTATCTCCCTGTATAATTGATCTTTAACTTCTTGGATTTGTTTATGTAATTGATTGTCAAAGTGGTCGAAGTGGTCTTTCATTGTCTGATTTTGCTGTCTAATGTCTTCCTTGAGACTCCAGATCATCTGAAGCATGTATATCCTGAATTCTTTATCTGACATTCCATCTGCTGCAGATATTACCTCTTCTAAAGTTGAGTTGACCTGCATTGCTTGTGGTCCTTTCTTTCCTTGTCTTTTCATACTGATCGCGTTTCTTTCTGCTTGGTGAAACTGTTGTGTTATTGATTTTTCCCCCTATATATTTATATTGCTCTTGTATAGCTGCAAAGTCTCCCTCGCAGGCTTTGGCGGTGGCTCTGCCCCTCCTCCAATTGAGGCAATGTGCCTACCACGCCAGGAGGCCGCTGTACCTGTACTTTCGATGGGCCTGTTCTTTCGGTGGTCACAGGTCCGCCTACCTTGCAGGCGTGAGCAGCGGCTTTGCCCCTCCGCTGGCCACTAGGCCTGTTCTGTCTGTCGGTTGCAGGTCTGTCTACCTAAAAGGCGCTGGTGGCGGCTCTGCCCCTCCCCCGACCGGGGCGATGTATCTGGTGGGCCACTGGGCCTGTTTTGTCGGTGGTCACGGTTCCGCCTACCTTGCACGCGCGTGGAGCAGCTGTGTCCCTCCGAGATTTTCTGGGCCTGACCTGCTGGTGGGTGGCAAGTGCGCCTACCTTGCAGGCGCGGGGGTGGCTCTGCCGTTCCGCGGGTCACTGGGCCTGATCTGCTGGTGAGTCGCAGGTCTGCCTACCTTGCAGGCGCCCGGTGGCTCTGCCCCTCCCCCAACCGGGGCGGGGCGATGTGTCTGGCCGGCCGCTGGGCCTGTTCTGTTGGTGGTCACAGTTCAGCCTACCTAGCAGGCACGTGGGGCAGCTGTGCCCCTCCGCAGGTTTTTGGGCTTGACCTGCCGGTGGGTCGCAGGTCTGCCTACCTTGTAGGCTCGGGGGGTGGCTCTGCCGCTCTGTGTATTGCTGTGCCTGTTCTGCTGGTGGGTAGTGGGTCCGCCTACCTTGCAGGCGCCCGGCGGCTCTGCCCCTCCCCCAACTGGAGCGATGTGTCTGGCGGTCCACTGGGCCTGTTTTGTCGGTGGTCACAGTTCCGCCTACCTTGCACACGCGTGGAGCAGCTGTTTCATTAGTGCCCGGGCACACTCTCCTTGTTTGCCTCCCTCAGGCCCTAAGTTTGTAGAGCTTGGGGCTGAGAACCCCCAGCAAATTTGCTTACCTTCTGGTAGCCACGCCCCCGTATCTGGTGCAAGAGACCTCAGTTGTCAGCACTGGTGGGAGCGGTAGCTGGGAGACCCGCGCCGCGCGGCTCCGGCCGGCTCCTGCGTCAGCGCAGCCTCAGCTCCCGCCGGTTCCCGTGCCGCTGCCGCGGTTCCCGCCAGCTCCGGCCGGCTCCCGCGCTGCTCCTGCTAATTTAGAATCCGCTGCGAAGGAATCTCTTTGGCCGATCTTTGGTGACTTCCCCTCTCTGCTATGGCGGGCCCCTGGCTCCTTGCAGGAGTGACCGAAGGGAGAGGTGGAACTGGCTTGTCTCTTGTCTGACACAATCTCTGGTTTTAGATCCCAGTTCGCTAATTCATAGAAGCTTGGTTAGATTTCCTTCCCGTCCTCTCAAGGGGGTGAGCCCTTTCCCGGGTGGGCAGGGCCGTTAGCAGAGCCGGAAGGGCACGGGCCTTCTGTCGGGCCAGGCGGGGACCCTTCTGGCTGCGCTGGGCCGCCGGGGGCGCCCACAGAGCCAGGCAGACGGCGCCCGCGTGGCTAAGAGCCGGGCGGGGTGACCCTTCGCAGAGCGGGCGGGCCGCCAGGAGTGCCGGGATGGTGGGAGCTGTCTGCCGGCCGGGCAGGGACCCTTCTCGACGAGCAGGGCCGCCGGGGGCGCTTGTCAAGCCGGGCGGCTGCAGCCTCATGGCTAAGAACCAGGCGGGCGGGGTGGCTGTTTGCAGAGCAAGAGCGGGATGGCTGGAGCTGTCTGCCGGCCTGGCGGGGACCCTTCTCGCCCAGCAGGGCCGCCGGGGGCGCTTGTAAAGCTGGGTGGCTGCAGCCGCGTGGCTAAGACCCAGGCGGGCGGGGTGGCTGTTTGCAGGGCAAGAGCGGGGCCGCCAGGGTAGCCGGGATGGCGGAAACTGTCTGTCGGCCGGGCAGGGACCCTTCTCGCCGAGCAGGGCCGCCGGGGGCGCTTGTAAAGCCGGGCGGCTGCAGCCTCGTGGCTAAGAACCAGGCGGGCGGGGTGGCTGTTTGCAGAGCAAGAGCGGAATGGCGGGAGCTGTCTGCCGGCCGGGCGGGGACCCTTCTCGCCCAGCAGGGCCGCCGGGGGCCGCTTGTAAAGCCGGGTGACTGCAGCCGCGTGGCTAAGAACCAGGCGGGCCGGGTGGCTGTTCGCCGAGCGAGAGCAGGGCCGCCAGGGTAGCCGGGATGGCGGGAGCTGTCTGCTGGCCGGGCGGGGACCCTTCTGCCGCGCTGCTCTGGGCCGCCTGCCGCTTGTAGAAGCGGCTGGTGGCCGCGGGATTGGACTCTGAGCCCGCGCTGCCGGTCAAGTTTCACTTGTCTGGGGCAAACTGTCACGTCTAATAAACTTACTAATTCTCGGCAGGTCTCCTTTCAATGGAATTTTGCTAGAAGATCCTCAGTAGGTAGAATGTAGCTGTTTTAATGGGTGTTTCTGATCCCGTTAATGTGGAGATATTGAAAGTGCTGCTTCCTCGCCGGCCGCCATGTTGGATCCCTCTATTCCTCTATTTTGGAAGGGGAAAGTTTATTTATTTATTTAAAATTGTTGTTGTTGTAGATGGACACAATATATTTATTTTATGTATTTATTTTTGTGTGGTGCTGAATATTGAATTTGTGTAGCTCACATGAGCTACACAAGAGCTCTACCACTAAGCGACAACATCACCCCCCAGAAGGGGAAAGTTTACTCTGTACCACTGTATACTGGACATATATAAGTTAAGTTGCTCTTGATTTTTACAAGGGCTCACAGCCAAGAGTTTGCCTGAAATCTCAGAAGAGACTGTAGACTTTGGGAAATGTTGGAATTGTTAAGACTATGGGACTCTTAGAGATGGACTAAATGTATGGACGTGAACTTTTGGTTACCAGGGGGAGAATGTTATGGTTCAGATATGAAGTGTTCTTCAAAAGTTCTTGTATTAATTCAGGAATACTCGGAGGTGAAATGATTAGATTATGAAAACTGAACACAAATCAGTCCATCCTACTTTGAATGGACTGAGTAGATAGTAACCATAAGCAGGGGAGGGGGCTATAGCTAGAGGAAGTGGGTCACTGTGCGCATGTCCTGGAAGAGTTCATCTTTCCTTAACCCACCCCCTTTTCTTGGTTGTGATGAATGGAACAACTCTCTTCCAGGATGGCCTAGAATTTATAATCCTCCTGCCTCAGCCTCTGAAGTTTCTCGGATTACAGGTATGCACCCCCATGTCTTGCCTTGAATCTCCTTGAATCTCTTCTCTCTTGAATCCATAATTCCTCTTCCATGGATTCTCCTTCTACTTCTCCAACAGGTTATTCTCATTATTCTTCACTGTTTTCTTTTCTCTACTTATCCTATACAGGTATCTCTGTCTTCACAATCTTTGCATCTTTTTCTACCTTAGTTACTGAATAACTATCTACTCTCATAGTTTTTTCTCTCTCACAGGTTGATGACTTCCTTATTTCTTATTCATAGCCATAAAGTTGGCTGAGCTTTAGACCCTAACTTTTACTTTCCTAGTGAATATCCCCACTTAGATAATCTGCGAACGTCTCAAACAGAACTTTCCCTAATCTAGCCTCAAATTAATTTTTTAGCCTCAACCACCAGTTCCTCCCAACTGAACCTTTTTTCACACTCCCGCCTAGTCTTTGGCACAGTCTTGTAGACTTCACTTCCTAATGCTCCTTTCTTCTCCACTGGGTTCCTTTTCTCTGTAGCATCCTCTTTCTACCTCACTCTTGCCTGATTCTCTGCTTCTTTCCTAAATCCTACCCTGTCCCCATATTCATCCTCCTTCTTTCAGCCTTGTAGAGTCTGTCTTTCCCAGGACATATATGTCATGAACTTTATATCTCCATGGTTTGCTCTATCCTCCCTGGCATGCTGTTTTCCCATCCTTGCTCCCTATCTATACTATTCGTGTTTTCACAATCCAAATCACATGCTAATTCCTCCATGAAGTTTCCATAAAGGTCCTGACATACCCCACGAACACCAAGCTTTTATGTCTTTTGGTTTCCATAGCACCACTAGAACAAGTACTATTACAATCAGACTTGAGTTATTGTTAGTTATGTGTTTTTCATCCTTTCCTGGTGGAGTGTGATTTAACTTGAGACAAAGACCTATCACAACAATTCAGGTACTCAATAATATTTGTTGAATTAAACTATTAAAAAATACAATACAGACATCTTTGACAAGAGGCAATGAGCTTAAGAAAGACATTTTTATTCTGTAGGACTGTTTTCTAATATAAAATCCTTGCTGTTAAAAAACAGAATGAGGGCTGGGGTTGTAGCTCAGCGGTAGAGTGCTTGCCCAGTGCATGCGAGGCCCTGGGTTCGGTCCTCAGAACAACATAAAAATAAAAAAATAAAACAAAGGTATTGGGACTGGGGATGTGGCTCAAGCGGTAGCGTGCTCGCCTGGCATGCGTGCGGCCCGGGTTCGATCCTCAGCACCACATACAAACAAAGATGTTGTGTCCGCCTAAATAAATAAATAAGTATTAAAAAAAAAAATAAAACAAAGGTATTGGGTACGACTAAAAAAAATATATTAAAAAATGGAATGAGGGCTGGGGTTGTAGCTCAGTGGTAGAGCACTTGTCTAGCATGTGTGAGGCACTGGGTTCAATTCTCAACATCACGTAAAAAATGGATTGAGAAAAGTGGGCAACAGCAGAGAAGCAAATGCCTTCTTGACTTTTTGGTAGATGATCAGTTTGGCCTTTTTTCTACAATCCAAGTGGGCCTTATCTTTAAAATGTCCCCTTTTAATATGCTAAGAGTTCTTGAAATTCATATTCTGAAAGATTTCAGTTTTTTTCTTTTGGGTACCAGGGATTGAACTTGGGGGCACTCGACCACTGAGCCACATCCCCAGACCTATTTTGTATTTTCTTTAGAGAAAGGGTCTCCCTGAGTTGCTTAGCACCTTGCTTTTGCTGAGGCTGGCTTTCAACTCGCAATCCTCCTGCCTCAGTCTCCCTAGCTGCTGGGATTACATGCAAAGATTTTATTCCTTAAGCAAGTAGAAAATTAGGACTCTGGGGTGGGGTCATGGCTCAGTGGTAGAGTGCTCACCTAGTGTGTGTGAGGCACTGGGTTCAATTCTCAGCACCACATATAAATAAATTAATTAATAAAGGTCCATTGACAACTAAAATAAATAAATAAATAAACAAACAAACAAACAAACAAATAAATAAATAAATAGGGCTATGAAGTGATATACTATGTGGTCTGGATATGTGGTGGGCCCCTCATCTGTGGGCAACTGGCTTACTGAGCAATCTCATGTCAGGGACAAGAAACAAGTAAGCATATTGGTCAGGAGCATGACTCTGGGGTAGAACTACCCAGATTCAAATGAGACAAATCAACTTCTCTGTGCCTCTATTCCTTCCTGTGTCCAGTTGAGATTGTAATGGACCTACCTCACAGGGTTGTTGTGAAGATGAGAAAGGTTAACATAGGTCCATGGGCTCCACTTCTTCAAGTTCCACACCCACCACCTACTGAAGATTAAAATATTTTTTTGTGGGGGAACACTGAGGATTGAACTCAGGGGCACTGGACCACTGTTCCACATCCACAGCCCAATTTCGAATTTCGTACTGTATTTAGAGACAGGGTCTCACTGAGTTGCTTAGCACCTAGCTTTTGCTGAGGCTGGCTTTTTGAACTTGAGACCCTCCTGTCACAGCCTTCTGAGTCACTGGGATTGCAGGTGTGCAGCACAGTATCCAGCTAAGATAGAAAATATTTGAAAAACAAATAAACAAACAAAAACTGCATTTGTACTGAATACATACAGACTTTTTTTTTCTCTCCTCATTATTCCCTAAATAATACAGTACAACAGCTACATGACACATAAACCATACTATAGATAATCTGGAGGTGATTAGAAGTACATGGTAGGATGTATGTAGGTTATGTGTAAACAGTACTGAGGCGGCACCACTCTCCTCCACAGAAAATCTTAATTAAGCTTCTCTAGAGACCTCCACCATAATCGTTCTTAGATTCTCTGTAAAACTATTTTCAGGCAGGGGATATTACTGCAGAAACACAGTGTGATAAGAAAAACTAACCCAAGGCTTTCATAGAGGCGTTTGCATTTCAGAGTTAAGGGCAACTGGTGAGAGAAAACAAACAAACAAACAAATATATCTCTTTTCCAGGTACTGATTTTCACAGACAGAAGAGAGAAAATGTCTTTGGGTTATTTTTGTAAAACCTGGCCTGAGCTGAGAACCCAGAGGAGGGGGGGAAAATAACAAAAAACCTGTTGTCATGTGAACTTCTGAAGATTGTGAACCTCTGAGCTCCTCCCCCTATACATGGGGTACAAAGTTCTAAAAATTCCTAAACTCAGGGTTCAGAGGGATTTATTACAGTGAAAAACTTTGCCCTCTGAACCTGGTTCCAACCAATAAATAAGTAAATCCTCTTCCTGCTAATTCCTCGGTGTCTAATCTTGTCAACAGTACATCTTTTATTTGTTTATTCATGTATTTATTTATTTATTTTGCAGTGCTGGGAATGGAACCCAGAACCTCTTGCATGCTAGACAAGCTTGCTATATCCTCAACCCCTATGCCATTTTCTTTTGGTCGAGGGATGGTACCAGAGGTCAAACTCAGGGACACTCAAGCACTGAGCCACATTCACAGCCTGATTTTGTATTTTATTTAGAGACAGGTCTCACTGAGTTGCTTAACATGTCATTTTTGCTGAGGCTGGCTTTGAACTTGTTATCCTCCTGCCTCAGCCTCCAAAGTTGCTGAGATTGCAAGGGTGCACTAGCATGCCTGGCTCCCTATGCTATTTTATATTATATTCGTGTGTGTGTGTTTGTGTGTGTGTGTGTGTGTGTGTGTGTGTGTGTGTGTTTTCCCACCTTCTTTTGGTACTAGGGATTGAATCCAGGGGCACTTTACTACTGAGCCATACCCCCAGCCCCCTTTTCTTTTTAATTTTTAATTTTTTTTCTTAGTTGTAAATGGACACAATACCTTTATTTTGTTTACTTATTTTTATGTGGTGCTGAGGATCCAACCCAGTGCCTCACACTTGCAACTACCACTGAGACACAACCCCAGCCCCCCTTTTTAAATTTTTTATTTTAAGACAGGGTCTTGATAAATTGCTTTAGGGCCTTGTTAAATTGTTGAGGCTGGCTTTAAACATGCAATCCTCCTGCCTCAGCCTCCCTAATTGCTGGTATTACAGACATGGGTCACCACCCGGCTCTATATAAAGATTCTTGAAACCCAGCTGGTAGCTCAGCCCTGTAATTTCAACTACTCAGGAGACTAAGGTAGGAATATTACAAGTTCCTGGCCAGCCTTGGTAACTTAGATCCTGTCTCAAAATAAAAATAAAATGGCTGGGGATGTAGTTAGTGGTAGCACACCCTTGGGTTCAATTCCCAGTACTAAAACTAAAACAAACAAACAAACAAACAAAAACAGCTTCTTGAGCATTTGCAGAAATGCAAAATGAGTTGATCCTACAACCAATTCCCTGCAAATATTGAGAAATGACTATATAAAGTTCTTGACCAGACTGAACACACAGTAAATACTCAGAAATTATTTATTAAGTGTTTTGTGCTGTTGTTTTTTGCCTGTTTGTTTTTTGGTACTAAAATCCAGGGTGCTAACGGGGCATGGTGACTGTGTGCCTGGTAATCTCAGTGACTTGGGTAGCTGAGGCAGGAGACCACAGCCTGAGCAACTTAGTGAGACCCTGTATGAAAATAAAAAAAATTTAAAAAGAGCTGGAAATGTTGCTCAGTGGTAAAGTTCCCTGGCTTTAATCCCTGGTACTAGAAAAAGAAAGAAAGAAAGAAAAAAGGAAAGAAAATCAATCTAGGGCGTTTTACCACTGACATACATTTAAGCCCTTGTTATGTCTTATTTTTAATTTTGAGACAAGGCCTTGCTAAGTTGCTGAGGCTGGTCTCACACTTGTGATCTACCTGCCTCATCCTCCCAAACTGCTGGGATTACAGGCATGGGCCTATAATCCACCTAAGTGTTATTTTTGACTATCAATTGTGCTGTGGCAAATCCCTCTCTTTGTTCTTTAGCTACCCAGGGCAGATTCTACTACTTGACTGCTAAAACTCAGTTCCATTTGGTTTAAAACATTAATTTCACAATTGGATCAAAGTGCTGAGCCTCTCCAATAGTTAGACTTATAACAGGAGGAAATTGATTAACTTTTTCAATCTTCCTCCTACTCTTGTGCCCTGGAGGGCATGTGGAGGACAGGTCTTGCTCTGGAACACCTTGTCTCCTTCCCTGTTCTCAGAAGATAGCCTAGAAGGAGGTGAGGCATCCGAGAAATTTTCTCTAGCAGCTAGTTGCCTATTGTTGGGGATGCATCCTTGATATCTACTACTCTGGTACAGTTTTGTTCTGCTGCTGCTACTGATCTCTAATTAAGTGGTATCCTCAAATGAATAAGTGCATACTTTTCATTTTAACCCAGTTGCACCCTTAGCACTAGATTACTGTAGTATAATGCATGCTGGACAGAAGACAGGCATTAACACTTGATTTTTGTTATTGTTCTGAAGAACAGGAACAGTTTACAATCAGAACACTTTTGCTTCTCACAGTGCCTGCTAAATAGTCTCTCCCAGGAAGGATGTGTGACAGAGTTCAGTGTGACTGACATAGGTTGGAGAACAGAAGGCCAGGTGATACTCAGAGTGCTTCTGGATTTTAAGCACTTTAAGAGCACTCCAAAGAATATGTATTGAATATCTACTAAGGCTAGTATCTACTTAGTGTGATAGTGATTGTTATTCCGTTCAATTTTACAGATGAGGAAAGTGAAGTAAAAGTTAAATCATTTGCCAAGGTTAGAGGTCAATAAGAAATCCATCTAGGGTTTGAATTCAGGCTTTCTACATCCAGTGCTCTTTCTGCCTGTCCCAAAAGATGGCAAGGAGGCTTAAACAAACTGCTTATTTTTCTATAAATTCTTTTAAACAATAGATTCCCAGAATCCCCACTTAACATGTATGTCTGATTGTGTCTTATTAATTTGATCTGTATTAACTGGCCACTGCAAATCATGTGGGAAAATCAACCTTTTCATTAACTTTTTTTGTTTGTTTCAGAGAGAATACTACATTAATAAAACTGCAAGACTAATTTTTTCTTTTTTTTAATTTTTAAATTTTTTTTTAGTTGAACATGAACACAATACCTTTGTTTTACTTATTTATTTATTTTATGTGGTGCTGAGGATCGAACCCAGTGCCTCACATGTGCAAGGCAAGTGCTCTACCACTGAGCCACAACCTCAGTCCCAAGAGTAATTTTTTAAAAATATTTATTTTTTAGTTGTAGTTGGATACAATACCTTTATTTTATTTATTTATTTTTATGTGATGCTGAGGATGGAACCCAGGGCCTCGCGTGTGGGAGGCGAGTGCTCTACCGCTGAGCCACAACCCCAGCCCCACAAGACTAATTTTATAATAAATAAAGAATTAGTTTTATGGCCTTAATTAAATTCTGGGAAAATAAAGTATGCCTTTGCTTGGAAGTGACAGAACCTCAACCTCATATCAAACCAGCATAAGCCCCAGGTGATCTGTTGGCTCATCTAAACAAACTCTGGAAGGGGCAGGAGTGAAACTGACTTTAGGAATACTGGAACCTGAGACTTGAAGGTCTTTGGAATCCTCTCTGTACCTTTTATATCCAGTTCCCTCTCTTAAGGCATTAGGGACTGAAAGAATATAAAAAGAGCTTCTCTGCTTTCCAGGACCATTTTTTTTTTTTTCTTAAATCCAGGGGAAGTAATTGGATCAGCTCCTCTTATGCACATGCCTATCTTTGGATCAGGGTTTATATTCAACCAGCTTGCTGATTGTTGAATACTTTTGAGTTCTCACCATTACTTTGAACAAATCACTGTGGTCAAAGGAAGATGTTCCATGATTGGGAGGAGGCAATGGGATAAGTCTGTTAGTATAGAAAGGAAGAAAGGGATACTAAACAGACAAAAAGCTATAGTCTTTAAGCATAATATGTAAATAGGTATGTATGTTTACATAATTTCCCAGCTTTTTATTGTGAAAATTTTTAAACCTGCATAAAAATTGCAAGAATGGTACAGTAACTACCTGGCACAGTGGTGCATATCTGTAATCTCAGTTACTCAGAAGACTAAGGCAGGAAGATAACAAGTTTTAGGCCAGCTTGGGCAATGTAGCCAGAGCCTGTCTCAAAATAAAATAAAATAAAATAAAAGGCTAAGGATGTCGCTCAGAGGTAGTGCACTAGCCTAGCATTTGCAAAACCCTGGATTCAATCCCTAGTATCACAAAAATGAATGAATGAACAAATAGGTAAATAGAAGGGTAGAATAACTACTCAAATGCCTTTCATCTAGATTGCCTAACTGCTAACTTTCCCTCATTTACTTTCTCTCTCCCCTCCCTTACACATACACCATCACACCACACACACACACACACACACACACACACACACACACACACTCCTTGGCTGAACCACTTTAAAATAAGATGCTGATAATGTAATACTTTACCCCTAAAATGCATGTCTTCAGAATAAGGATATTCTCATATATAACCATGATATGATTTCCATACTAAATAAATTTAATATTCATATAATGCTATCATCTATCATACAATCTGTACTAAAATTTCCCCACTTGTCCCAATAATATCTTACAGCCACAGAATTTTTTTCTTTGTTAATTTCAATCCAGAATTGAATTGAGGGTTTCATATGGCAAATGGCAAATTGATACCATATTCCTTTTTCCATACTTTTTGTTTTCAATACTGGGGATTGATTTTGTGGGGGGTGGGGTGGGGATAGGCATTAGGGATTAAACCCAGGGGCACTTTACCACTGAGCTACATCCCAGGCCTTTTTGTTTTTTTTTTAAAAATTAGGACAGCGTCTCACTAAGTTGCCTTTGGCCTCTCTAAATTGCTGAGGCTGACCTTGAACTTGCAAACCTTTTGCCTCAACCTCCTGAGTTGCTATGATTACAGGCCTGTACCACCACACCTGGCTGGTACTGGAGATGGAACTCAGGGGGTGCTCTGTCGTTGAGCTACATCCCTGGCCTTTTTTATTTTTGTTTTAAGACAGGGTCTTGCGGACTGGGGATGTGGCTCAAGCGGTAGTGCGCTCGGCTGGCATGCATGTGGCCTGGGTTTGATCCTCAGCACCACAAACAAACAAAGATACTGTGTCCGCTGATAACTAAAAATTAAATATTAAAATTCTCTCTCTCTTTAAAAAAATTTTTTAAAAAAATTAAAAAAAAAAAAAAAGACACGGGCTTGCTAAATTGCTGAGGCTGGCCTCGAATTCCATGATCTGCCTGCCTCAGCCTCCCAAATTGGATTCACAGGCATGTGTCACTGTGCTTGGCTGTTACATTTCTTTAGTATGCTTGAATTTAGAAAAATTTCTAGCCTTTTTCCTTTCTCTTCTTTCTTTCCTGTTTTTTTTTTTTTTTTTTCTTCTCTCGTTCTCTTGTTGGAGTGCTGGGGATTGAACCTGGACTGTTGTTCATGCCAAACACACCTTCTACTACTGAGCTATACCCCAAATCCCTGGTTTTGGTCTTTGGCAAAGGATCATAAACATTTTATTAGAGTCTGGGTCAGTTTGCACAAAGTCCCTTAATTTGCATTTGTTAATTTTTTTCTCATGATTAGATTCAGGCTGTGCATTTTGGGACAGGAATACTAGATTAGGGCTCTTGTGTACTCAGTGCAGTGTTTCATAAAATGTCACTCTATCTCATTTTTGGTAATAAGTTTGATAACTTCGTTAAGGTGGTATCTACTAGTTTTCTCCATTATAAAGGAATCTCCTTATTTATAATGAATAGGTAATGTGTGGGGTGATACTTTCATATTCATGGCTAATTTTTTAAAGATTTTTTTAAAAGATGGACATGATATCTTTACTTTATTAATTTTCTTTATTTTTATGTGGTGCTAAGGATAAAATCCTGTGCCTCACTTGTGCGAGGCAAGAGCTCTACTGCTGAGCTGTAACCCCAGCCTCTACATGGCAACTCTTTAAAGTACATTTTCTAAAATGGACAAGGTAGCTCTTAGAATGGCAATGCCAGAGGAGTTGGCTTTTCTAGCAGATCTGGGTGAAGGGAGAGAGGTGCCTATAGCATAAAACTTACAGAGGTGCTCACTCTCTGGTTTGCCCCTAGACTTCTTGCTCCCTTCATCCTAATCTTAGAAATTACCCCCTCCCCCAAACTGGGCATGGTGCTGCATGCCTCCCAGCAGCTCCAGAGGCTGAGGCAGGAGGATGGCAATTTCAGGATCAGCCTCAGCAATTTAGTGAGGTGCTAAGAAACTTAGCGAGACTCAGTCTCAAAAGTAAAAAGAATAAAAGGTGGGGGTGTGAGTGGGTGTGGATGTGGCTCACTGGTAAAGTGTCCCTGGGTTCAATCCCTGGTACCAAAAAAAAAGAAAGAAAGAAAGGAAGGAAGGAAGGAAGGAAGGAAGGAAGGAAGGAAGGAAGGAAGGAAGGAAAGAAAGAAAGAAAGAAAGAAAGAAAGAAAGAAAGAAAGAAAGAAAGAAAGAAAGAAAGAAAGAAAACAACCCCCTTCCCAGTCCCCACAGTGTGGGCATAGAACCCAAGACCTTGCACATGCTACACAAGCATACTACCACCAACCTAGGTCCCCATCCCATGCTGTGGCTCTTTAATCTGGATAATAGAAAATGTTTTTAACTTATTTCCTTAGATCCTTAAATAAATGCTTTGTTTAATGAAATAGTTTTGAAAAGTAAATGGAATATAAATGTGTAGATTTGAAGATCTTTTTTTTTTTTTTCATGGTAAAGACTGCTTTATTGGTGGCAGTTAGTACAAGTCAATAAATAATGATCCCCAAAGAAGAGCTCTGTTATTTATCAGAGTACCGGTCCATAGAGAGCTGAATTAAACTGAACCAAACGATTGCTGAGATGACTGAAGTCAATCCTGCTTCTTGGGAATTGAAGCCATGGCCAACTGATATATGGCATAAGCTGTTCCACCAACTGTAAGAACCATGGTGGCTCTATACAGCAAGGCATCAGCTATTCCACCCTTTAGATGCACCAGAATTCCATTATCTTCCTGAAACAGCTTTTGTTTCTCTGGAACTTTATTTTCAAAATGTCTGCGTGAAACAGTGCTGATGGTCCTTTGAGCAATCTGATGAAAACCCAGCAGATTCCACAGCATATTGTCTCACTTACTGCCCACCAACTGTGACAACTGAACGCCAAGAACGAAAATAACCTCGCCAGACTAGATTTGAAGATCTATTGCTTCAATAAAGTTGTTAACTATGAAGTATTCTCCCTAGGTCACTCTTCTATGCTCAGTACATAAATTTATTGATAACTAAATGTTTTCTGAAGTAAAATAGAAAAAAAACCACTTTGCCTTCTATATTTATGCTTCTAAACAAAGATCCTGCTATAGACTTTCTTTTCTTCTTTTTTTTTTAATTATAGGTGGATACAATAACTTTATTTATTTATTTATTTGAGAGAGAGAGAGAATTTTTAATATTTATTTTTTAGTTTTTCGGCGGACACAACATCTTTGTATGTGGTGCTGAGGATTGAACCTGGGCCGCATGCATGCCAGGCGAGCACGTTACCGCTTGAGCCACATCCCCAGCCCCCAATAACTTTATTTTATTTTATGTGGTGCTGAGGATCCAATCCAGTGCCCCACGCGTGCCAGGCGAGCTCTCTGCCTCTGAGCTACAGCCCCCAGCCCTAAACTTTCTTATTTGTGGTAAATGACTTTGAAGCATGCTTTAAAGCAATACAAATAGTTTTCATATGATTATGTTTTTGGAAATCTGTGCAAAATGTGATTTCACTTAGAGTTTGGTGTGACAGCTGCAAATTGCCACATTCCAGCTTAGTGCTTTAATATTGTATTTTCAGTTTGACTGAGTCGCTCGATTCTGGCTTGGCCTTTTCCACAGAGAGGCTGGCGCTCAGACAAATCCCCTCAGACACTCTCACAAAGAGATGTTGACAGATCATGGTCTCTCAGAGGTCCTAACTGGGTAGCAGCCCATCCGGGCATGCTGAGCATGAGCATGAGTATCCATGTCTGTTGTCCCGTGGGATGGTCTCCTCATGCTATTTAGCTAGCAGTCAAGAGTCTTAGAGAGCCCTTGGAGATGGGAATTCTACCCTGAGAATAGCATGACTTGGTAGAAAGGCATTGGGCCATTTTAATAGGGCAAAAAGTCTCATTCAAAGAAGTCTGAAGTTTTGTAGTGGGCTGGAGAATTAAATTCCTCTTCATCATTATGTTGACCATTGTGTTAGTGCTCAATAGATAACTGGTAGAGTATTCAGGAAGCTCCTGGGTACTTGAGATGTATAAATGGATGCCTAACCCAAGGAACTTACTCTAACTTGTTTGGAGAAATAGAGTACAGCTGCTGACTTTTTATTTTTTTATTTTTATTTTATTTTATTTTTTTTAGAGAGAGAGAGAGAATTTTAATATTTATTTTTTAGTTTTCGGCGGACACATCTTTGTTTGTATGTGGTGCTGAGGATGGAACCCGGGCCGCACACATGCCAGGTGAGCGCGCTACTGCTTGAGCCACATCCCCAGCCCCCCCTTTTTTTTTAGACTTTTTTTTTTTAAGCCTACTTCACCACTCCACCCTAACCCCAACACTACTTATAACTCATCCAGTGAATTTTTAAAATAGGTTTATCAAATACTTCTTCTATCTATGCCAAGCACTGTGCTCTGCTTAAGATATATAGAAATAAACAAGATAAATTGTTCTTGGCTTGATATTATACATAAAAATGTTATAATGGTTATCTTCAAGAAGTAGGACTAAACCGATGTGATTCTGCAATCTTTGTAATGTTTTGAATAACCAATAAAAAAAAAAGATGTAAAAAAAAAAAAAAGAAGTAGGACTAAATGGAGATATGTATAGAGATTCTTAATTTTTACTTTTTGAACTTTACTTTTTGGGCAATAATATTTTTAATAATTCCACAAAATCTTTTTGGTAATTTTTCATGTCAGACACTCTTCTGAGGTTTGAAAAGATAGTATTGAATGAAGCAGAGTATGTTCTCTGTCTTCATGGAGCTTACATTCTGATTGGAAAGGAGCAATAAACAAATAGATCCATAAAATATGTCATAAAATATAATGAGGATTGAAGACATATCCTGTTTTAAAAAAAATTTTAAATGCAGTTATTATTTTGAAAAGGTTATCATATTCTTGGTTCTGATAATCTGACTCTTAAGAGATCAAGACTTTTTGCTGGCCTGGGCAGATAGCAGGACACAGAGAAATAGTCCAGAGGGCCAAGCCTCAAAGCCTTAAAATTTGGACTCTTCTCTAATCCTCTCTCCACCCAGCACAAATGAAAAGGCAGTCAAAGCTGTCTGCATTCTTTTGGCACAAAAGTGATGTCAATCCAGAGAATCTGGCCTGGATGGTTGCCATTGACTAGAGTCCAGGCCTTTCCCCTTGCAGTATGGGGACAGAACTCACTGCTGTGCCAGTATTTGAAGGTGCCAACACTGCCTACCATGCATCAATAGCCTACTTCTGTGCAATTTCACCAGTTGGTTTCCAGGGATCTGATCCCACTGGCTTCTGGTCTGCCTTGTCTGACAGCTGCTGGAACACAGAAGACTTAAAAACTAGTTCTAAATTCCTAACTTGGGTCACCACATTCTGATCTATTTTTAGGACAACATCCTCCCTCTCTGACTCCCCGAGAAACCATTTTTCTTTTTTCCTTTCATGTTCAGTGTTCTAGGTCTTTCTATCCCTAGATCGAAAGGATGTTTTCCTTTAGATGAATTATTGTTTTTAACAATTACATTTAGAGCTATGATCTATCTCAAATTAATTTTTTGCTAATGATGTAAGGTAAGGATTGAGATTATTTTTGGATATCCAGTTCTTCCAGCATCATTTGTTGAAAAGAATTTCCCATCCAGGAATATTAAACTGGACTTTTTTTTTTTTTTTTTTTACTAAGATTGAACAAAATTTTTATTCTTTAGTTAAATACAACTTGGCCAGAGTGTATATTATATGTGCAATGTATTTGATATGCTAATGTGTAGTTAAAATGTTTTGTATTTGTAAGAGATATGGGTACAATGGGTACATATATATTTTTTTTCTTATAGTGTCTTTATTTTCATTTAGCCTTAAAATCAGGGCAATGCTGGACTCAAAATTAGATGAAAATACTCCCTCCTCTTTTACTTTCTGTGATAGTTCATAGTTAAAATAAATAAATAAATAAATACAGGGGCTGGGGATGTGGCTCAAGCAGTAACGCGCTTGCCTGGGTTCGATCCTCAGCACCACTTACAAACAAAGATGTTGTGTCCTCTGAAAACTAAAAAATAAATATTTAAAAAAATACACACACATACACACACAAATACACATATATATTTGGTGGTAGGAATTGAAACCAGGGCCTCTAACATACTAAGCATATCCTTTAAGACCAAATTATAACCCTGTAAATAAAATCAGAGAATTCACCAGTGAAGCCATTTGGGTCATGTAACTTTTTTGTGGAAAGTCATTTTAAAGTAAAATACAATTTCTTCAGTAGACACAGGTTTACTTAGAATATTTATCCTTTGTTAGTTTTAGTACTTTTGTCTTTTAAGGAATGCATCTTTTATTTTTATTGAAATTTAAAACATTCACAATATTTAAATGTAAAATAATTCAGTTGATTTTTCAGTATATTAACAAAATTGTGCTACCATCACCACTATCCAATTCAAGATTATTTTCATCACCCCCAAAATGAATCTCTGTAACCATTAATCATTTTCCATTCACCCCATCATTCAACCTCTGGCAATGGGTAACTAACATTCTTGTAGATTTCTTATTCTAGACAACTCATCTTGATGGAATTGTAATTTGTCAACTTTTGATTCTAACTTCCTTTACTTAGTATGCTGTTTTTGAGGTTCATCCTTGTTGTAGCATCTATCGATATTTATTCAAGTTTATGGCTGAATAATATTCCATTATGTAAACATACCACATTTTTTATCCATTCATCAGTTCACGGACAACTTGGTTGTTTTCACTTTTTTGCTATTATGAATAATGCTGATGATCAGTGTGCAAATATTTGTATAGAAATGTGTTTATTTCTCTTGGGTTTATCATGGAAATCAAACTACTGGGCCATATGGTAATCCTAGGGTTAATCTCTTGAGGAACTACCACAGTTTTTAAAAGCAGATACACCGTTTTAAAAGCAGCTACATCACCAGCAGCCAGGTATGTTGATGCAAGCCTGTAATCCCAGTGACTCGGGAGGCTGAGGCAGGAGGATCACAAGTTCAAAGCCAGCCTTAGCAACTTAGTGAGACTCTCTTGAGACCTTGTCTCAAAAATTAATTTAATTAATTAATAAACAGCAGAGGTTAAGTGCCATTGGGTTCAATCCCCAGTAATTAAAACAAACAAACAAAAAATCTTATCAGCAAATGTGAGTTTACAATTTCACTGTCTCTTTGCCAGAATATGTTTTGTCCATTTTTTCAATTTCAACTATCCCAGAGGGTATGAAATGACATCTAATTTTTTAAAAACTTTATTTATTTATTTATTTATTTTTATGTGGTGCTGAGGGGAATCCAGTGCCTCACATGTGCCAGGCAAATGCTCTATTACTCAGCTACAACCCCAGCCCTCTCATTTGTTGTTCTGTAAGCAGAAAAGGGATTTGTTTAGTCAAGGATATGTCACTCACAAACTGGAAGAACTGGAGAAACCCAGACTTGAAATTAAGCTTCCAAGTGCAGCCCCCTGAAATGCTACAGAGCAGTGGTTGAATGCCAAATGCCAGCAGCTCACTCTGCTGCACACCAACATTACACACGTCTCAACCTGGCTACTGCTGATGTGTTGGGGAGCTCTGTTGCCACCACGGTCATTCGTCACCATAGGCCTGACCTCTGGGTCATGTGCCTTCAAGAAAGCCTAGAAATTTGAAGTTGGAGGTCTAAAATATCTGGGGTGGGATAACTTATACAAGTTATACAAGTTCTTTATTTCAAGGTTGAAGCCCAAAATGTGTTACATATCAAGAATTTGACAGCAGTTCATGTTGCATGGGAAAGATAACTTGAGGCAGGGGGATGCCACTGTGGTCCTCCAGGCAAGAGCCTTGGGCATTAGAAGGAAACAGGAGGGGCAGCGAGCAGTCTTGGGAGGTGACATGGAGTAGAATCCTAGGACTTGTTCATGGCAGTTCTGGAGGCTGAGATCAGGGTGCTGGCATGAGAGGGTTCTGGTGAGGGCCTGCCAGGTTTCTGTTCTTGCGACTAAAAGGCTCTGGGGTCACTCCAGGTAAACTGGGATAATTGGGTTGCACGAAATAACCACACAAGAGACATAAATACCTTTTTCTTTGGGATCGCTGTGATGGCTCCTCTGACCTTAAGGGTCTGCAGGAAAAGAGAGAGAGTACACGCTGACCCCTTTTATTGAGGAGAAGCTATTCAAATGAGGCAAGGTGGTCATGTTTCAGGGGGCTGAATCTATCTTCCTGATGTCCACTGTCAGCAGGTTGACTGACATCTAGGTAGGCCACACCCAAGGGCACAGTAAGAAAGGGGGACACACTCAAGACACTTCCATGGAACATTCTATCCTAAACAGGGCAAAGGGTTATATTACAAAAGAACAGGTGAGCATAGCTCCACCCATGGGGCTGTAGCAATACATGCCCTACCTGGAACGAAGACAGTCACTGGAACCCTAAAAGAGCCAGGCAGTCTAGCAGCACAGGTGCCACATCGCCTAGCAGGGGAGTTAACTCAGTCACATTCCAGGTTGGTCTCCCACAAGGGCCCTCTTTTAGATTTGCAGATGGCCACTTTCTTGCTGAGTCCTCATATGTTGGAAATCAGAGAGAGCTTTTTTTCTTTTTGGGGGGCGGGTTATGGGGATTGAACTCAGGCAGGGCCTCACACATGCTAGACAAGCACTTTACTATTGAGCCATATCCCCAGCCCCCTTAAATTTTTCTTTTCTTTTTTGCTTTTCTTTCTTTCTTTTCTTTTGCAATGTTATGCTGGAGAGGAAACCTAGGGCCTTGTTCATGCTCTGCAAGTGCTCTAGATCACTCATTTGGTTTTGATTTATATTTCCCTTAAGACAATGATGTTGAGAATTTGTCATGTGCTTAATTTTATTTGTGCTTTTTTCTTGAATAGCTATCCAAATCCTTTTCCTCTTGTAAAATTGGGGTATGTTTCTTTTCATTGTTGAATTATAAGTTTTTAAAAATCTATTCTGTATTTTCTTATCAAATGGTCTGCAAATATTTTCTCTCATTCTGTAAATTGTCTTTTCATTCTCTTGACAGTGTCATTTGAAGTTTAAAAGTTTAATTTTGAAGAAGTCCAATTTTTTTGTTTTCTTTTTCTTTTTTTGGCGGGGAGGGGGCCTTATCGCCTGAGCTATGTTGTCACATCCAAGAAATCATTGCTAAATCCAATATTTTTAAAAAATATCTTGGAGCTGGGGTTGTGGCTCAGTGGTATAGCACTTGCCTAGCACATGTGAGGCACTGGTTCGATCCTCAGCACCACATAAGAAACAAATAAAACAAATGTATTGTGTCCATCTGTAACTGAAAATATTTTAAAAATCTTTATATTTTAGTTGTAGACAGTACCTTTATTTATTTATCTTTTATGTGGTGCTGAGGCTCAAACACAGTGCCTCACACATGCTAGGAGAGTATTCTACCACTGAGCCAGAGTCCCAGTCCCGCTAAAGCAATTTTATAAAGATTTTCCTCTATGTTATTGTCACTATGGGCAAAAGGTGTGACTTATGCAGTTCAGAGGAAGAAATAAAGAATGTCCACATGCTTCTGCCCTTTTCAATGCTTTATTCACTCAAATCACTCAATACAATTTCACTCTATAGGTTCTTAATCAAGAAAACAACAATCCTTAATGCTAGGCACTGCAATAGACAATTCACAGCAAACAATTCTAGATTAATTCTAAGCACTACACACACACATTTAACCATGACAGGTAATGACAGACATTCCCTCTGTATGCTAAGTTCAAGTGTCAGATCAAAAGTCTCAAGCCTTAAGCTTTAAGTCCAGCAGATGCACACTCATTCAGAACACTGTGACCAGGTCCGGAACCAAGGCAGCCTTCTCCTGGGGTGGAGCTGATGGCAGGCTGAGGAGGTGGTCCTAGAGAGAAGTTGTGGCTCTCACCAGGGTCAATATGTGGCTGTAGAGTTAGAGAGTGGTGAGAATAACACAGGTTCAAACAGATGAGAATGGTTGGGATGTCAGTCCAGGTCCTCATCAGACTCTCAGGCTTGTGTGGATCAGTGTCGGCTGGTTGAATGTCTGTTCATTTGCTCTATTATTTATATTAAATTTTGGGGCTTTTGACCCCTCTTTCAATCCTTATTAGCTACCAATGGATTTCTCAGTGACATCATTTACCCTGGGGTTAAAACATCTGGTCTGGTGGTCCCCACCCTGATCTTTTCAACTTTCTCTTTTATCAGGCACCTTTCCCTTTTATCAGGTGAAGACAGCCTGCCACAGGCTTCACTCTGAGTTTACCAGGGTAGGGGAAGTGACTTGTTTGTGCCTGAGGGCCACACCTGATGAGCCTGATCAGACTTTAGGTTTCAAACTGGACTTCTTAAAGTGGAGTTTCTTAGGCTCAGCCATAAGGCCATCTTACAGTTATCTCCTAAGAATTTCATATTTTTAGGTCTGACATTTAGGCCTTTGACCTATCTTGAGTTAATTCAAATTCATGATTTCATATTTTACTCAATCAATTAGAATCTTTTAATTTTTACAGCCCAAATTGTACCCTATTTGGCCACTGAAGCCTCTTCCATCTGGCTCTGGAGTCCTTTTGTTTTGTCTTATTCTTTGAGCACTTCCCTGTTTCTTGCACAAAATGTTCCAATTTTATCTTGAATTTCCTCATATACCAGTCCTGTAATCAGCCTTTTCTGCAAGTCCTTTCTTTTCAGTAGAGATTATTATTTAGAAACCAAGTCTTTGACATTAAGTATGATCATTGTTCTTAAATCTCACTATCCCTAGGGCTGTTTACATATTCACTCACACTTATATTCATCCATCCATTCACCCATCCAAAATCATATTCTTAATTTCTTTTGCTTTCAGTGTACAAGGAACTTTGTTCAATCTATGTTTGTCTTGCATATGCCTCATATAAAAATCTTACCTTCAGCTGAGTGTGGTGGCTCATGCCTGTAATCCCAAGAATTCCACAGGCTGAGACAGGAGGATCGCAAGTTTGAAGCCAGCCTTAGCAATTTAGTGAGGCCCTAAACAATCGAGAAAGATCCTGTCTCAAAATAAAAAATAATGGGGTTGGGCGTATAGCTCAGTTGGTAGAGCGCTTGCCTCTCATGCACAAGTCCCTGAGTTCAATCCCTAGTACCACTAAATAAATAAATAGGGCTGGGAATGTAGCTCAGTGTTAAAGCACCTCTGGGTTTAATCCCTGCTATACTTCCTCACCAAAAAATCTTATGTTCAACAAAAATAAAGTAATAAGAACCTGAATAGTGGGGATGCTGCTAGATCTCAATTGTTAGAGTGAGTACCTCACATGCACAAGACCCTGAGTTCAATCCCCAGTACAATGCCTCACCACCAAAACAAACAAACAAACAAAAAAACCTGAATAATTAAACGCTTTATTCTTGGGATCAGAGATTTATTGGATAGAGCTTGAACTAAACTCCAGGCTCTTACATTCTGAATTATATGTTGTTGTTGTTTTTAATGGTACTGCAGATTGAACCCAGTGGTGCTGAACCACTGAGTTACACCCCCAGCCCATTTTCACTTTTATTTTGAGATAGGTTCTCGCTAAGCTGCCAACACTGGCCTCAAACTTGCCCTCCTCCTGCCTCAGCCTCCTTAGTTGCTGAGATTATAAATGTGTGCCACCACGCCTGGCTATCTCTCCAATTTCAATCCAACATTATAGGTTTCATTTTACTTTTCTCCCTTTTCAGTTTCTAATTCTTTAATGATAAGAAAATTCCAGGTTCCCATTATTCTTAATATTGTTACTTATTTTTTAATCCATCTGCAAGTTTGTAACCAATCCCTTATTGCTTCATCTTTTCTCTCCTGCACAGATACCTTTTCCCACTTGAACACCTTGCACAGGTTGCCCTATGTAGATGTATTTTTCATCTAGTTTTGTCTGTTTTCTTGTACCAGGTTAGTGCCATCATTGCTCCGTATGGACACTCTTCTCATCTTTTCTTGGTTTGTTTAGAAATCTGCTTTGAGCTGGACTTCCTCTTGTCAGCTAGTGTACAAAAAAAAAAAAAAAAAAGAATTAATGTGGCAGGCCCGAGTCTGTTATCCATAGAAAGATCTACTTTCAGGCTGGGGATGTGGCTCAAGCGGTAGCGCGCTCGCCCGGCATGCGTGTGGCCCGGGTTCGATCTTCAGCACCACATACAAAAACAAAGATGTTGTGTTCGCCGAAAACTAAAAAATAAAATATTAAAAAAAAAAAAAAAGAAAGAAAGATCTACTTTCAGGGCTGGGGTTGTGCAGTGGTACAGTGCTCCCCTAGCATGTGTGAGGCACTGGGTTTGGGTTTGATCCTCAGCACTGCATAAAAATAAATAATAAAGTTACTGATCCATCTAAAACTAAAACAATAAAGAAAGATCTGCTTTCAAAGAACCTTGGCTGGCATCTACGAACTTGGATTTTGGATTTCAGAAGGTGTTCCAACCATCCCCATACTGGTAAGAGTGGCTCAGTGTGACCAAATTGTGTATAAAAAATATGGCTTATACTAAAGAACTGCTTTCCTTGTGGAAGTCTGGAATTTTAGTACATGCTACCTGAGAGGGCCTATATGATCAGCCCCCAATAAAAAACTTGGGTATGGGGCTGATTCTGGCTCAGAGGTAGAGTACTTGTCTAGTATGGGAGAAGCACTGGGTTCGATCCTCAATACCACATAAAAATAAAATATTGTATCCACCTATAACTAAAAAATAAATATTAAAAAAAACTTGGGTATGAAGTTTAATGAGCTTCTCAGTAGACATTTATGTAATTGCAACTTTTTGCAAGAGTAATGAAGCATGTCCTATATGATTTCACTAGAATTCTTGGAAGATCAAGCCTAGTTTCCTCTGAACTTTAGTTTGTGTCTTTCCCTTTGCTGATTTTGGTTTGTGTTATTGGAAAATAATAATAAATCAGCCACAAATATGACTACATGCTGAGTACTGAAAGCCCTGGTAGTTAATAATGGGAAGTTAATGGTAGCTTCCCATTACTATAATGAAATAACTGAAATAATTCATTTATAGAAAGAAGGGTTTATTTTAGCTCACAGTTCTGGAGGTTCCAATCAAGATCTAGTGGCCCCCTTACTTTGGGCTTCTGGCAAAGGCATCACATCCACAGGACCATATGGTGGAGCAAACTGCTTTCCTTGTGAGCCAATGTGTTAGATATTTGTCACTGTGACCAAAATAATTGAAAACAACTTAAGGAAGGAAAAGCATATTTTCGCTCATAGTTTCAGAGGTTCAGTCCATGTTGGCCAACTCCATTGCTTTGGGCCCAAAACGAGGAAGGACATCAGGGTGGAAGGGTGTGGAGGAGTAGTCATGTTCCAATTTTTCATGGTGGTCAGGAAGCAGGGGCCACAGGGAAGATAAACCTTTCTGGGGCATAACTCCAGTTACTCTCCTCCTCTAGCCATGCCCCATCTGCCTATAGATACCATCCAGTTAGTTTAGACATACTAGGATGAACTGATTAGGTCACATCTCTCATAATCTAATCACCTCTGAATATCCCTGCATTAACATGGGAGCTCTTAGGAGACACTCTGGCTGATTAGAGTTTGAATGTCTTCTACCCATAATGCCAGCTCTGGAATCTTCATTCAGCTCACAGCTTTCCAATACTGGGCTTGTTGTTCTCTGCATTCATTTACTGCTCTACTTCATGTAATTTTACCTGGATTGTGAATATTTTTAACCAAATATCCAAGAAGACCCACCCCTACCACCCTGCTTTTTAAAGATGTTTCTTCTTTAGGATTCTGCACTGTGAATTCCAGCCATACTTGTTGTCTTGGTCTATAATATCTTTTTTTTCTTGTTTCAGTAATAGCACTGTGTTCCCTTTGGTCAATTCTTCTTTGTGTTCTGCTCCAGAAAGTGCCCCCAGACAGAAAGTGAAGGTGAGCGTCAGACTAACCTTGTTTCTCTTCTCTCAAGGATCATTCCTTGACTGGATATTTTAATTCATTATCTGAAGACAGCTGTTTCAGATATTTTGACCAGGTTTTTAATTGTCTGCAGTGATAGAACATTGCTTTGTCATGGCCAGAAGCCATAAAAACCTCATATTGGCTTATTATGTTTGTTCACAGTACTGGGGATCAAACCCAGGGGCACTCTACCATTGAGCTACATCCCCAGCCCTTCTTATTTTGAGACAGGGTCTTGCTAAGTTGCTAGGTTGACTTCGAACTTGTGATCCTCCTGCCTTAGCCTTATAAGCCACTGAGATTACAAGTGTGTGTCACCACAATTGGCTTAATTTTTCTTTCTATATAGCATATGTTAACAAATGAGTTCTTTATTCTAATATTAACTTTGCTAATTCATTTCCAGTGTTAGGAATCAAACTCAGGGCCTTGCATATACTAGGCAAGTATTTTACCCATTGAGTTACATCTCTAACCACTAACACTAATTTTAGATTCTCAAGAATGTTTTTCAACTACTACTACTTCTTATTCCTCCTCCTTCTTCTTATTATTATTAATCATTATTTACATTGCTGGGGATTAAACCCAGGAGCTTGTGCATCAACTTTTATTAGATATTTTGCTATGTGTTATGATTTGGATCTATACTGTCTCCCAAAGTGTCAAGTGTTGAGGGTTCCCAGTGCAGCAATGTTTAGAGGCCTTTGATAAGTGATTGGATCATGAGGGCTCTCATGATCTCTGCAGTGGAGTAATCCTGAATATCTACTACTGGAGATGCTAGAAATTGTGACCTGCTATGGTTGGAGGAAGTAGGTCACTAGGGGGCATGTCCTAGAAGGGTATTTCTTATCCTCAACCTCTTCCTCTTATACACTCTGCTTCCTGACTGCTATGAGCTGAGCAGCTTTCCTATTCCACAACCTTTCTGCCATGAAGGCACATGTGAGGCACTGGGTTCAACCCTCAGCACCACATACAGATGGGTAAAATAAAGGTATTTTATTGACCTACAGCTAAATAAAATAAAGGATTATATTTTTTTCTTAATATTAGGAGGAAAAGGCCAGGCACAGTGGCTCACACCTGAAATCCCAGCAGCTCGGGAGGCAGAAGAAGGAAGAGTTCAAAGCCAGCCTCAGCAATTCAGCGAGGCACTGAGGAACTCAGTGAGATTCCATCTCTAATAAAATACAAAATAGGGTGGGGATGTGGCTCAGTGGTGGAATGCCCCTGAGTCCAATCCCTGGTACAAACAAACAAACAAACAAACAAATAAATAAATAAATAATATATATATATGGAAGAGAACAAGAGAGGAATTGACAAGCAGGAAGAACAGAAATGCCTAAAGGAAATTATCAAATGTTTCTCTTTTCAAACAATTCAGCAAACTCTATTTCTGGAGTAGATTTTCTTTTTAGGTGTGTGTTAAAGTGCTATGTTCTCTATTACATATACAGTAAATTAAGAGACTACCCTACAGGTTATACTAAAGAAGATCTTTTTATGTCAAGATAAAAAAAACCCATATTTTTCTATTTTATCTTCTAGTATTTTCATAGGTTTGTTTGTTTGTTTGTTTGTTTACCATTACCAGGGATTGAACTCAGGGGCACTTGACCACTGAACCACATCCCCAGCCATATTTTATATTTTATTTAGAGACAAGGTCTCACTGAGTTGCTTAGCATCTTGGCTTTTTCTGAGTCTGGCTTTGTACTTGCGATCCTCCTGCCTCAACCTCCCCAACTGCTGGGATTACAGGCATGCACCACCATGCCTGGCTCATAGATTTATGTGTTAAATTTAAAGCTTTAGGGGCTGGGGATGTGGCTCAAGCCGTAGCGCGCTCGCCTGACATGCATGCCGCCCGGGTTCGATCCTCAGCACCACATACAAACAAAGATGTTGTGTCCGCCGATAACTAAAATAAAATAAATATTAAAAAAAAAATTTAAAGCTTTAATACTTCTATAGATTGGATTTTAAAAGTTCCTCAGGGCTGGAGTTGTAGCTCAGTGGTAGAGCACTTGCCTAGCATGTGTGAGGCACTGGGTTCAAACTTCAGTACCACATTAAAAAAATAATAAAATAAAGGTATTGTGTCCATCTACAAATAAAAATATATATATATATATATATATATATATATATATATATATATTAAAAAAAATTTCCCTGCCCACGTGTTGATGGTTTGGCCCAGTTGGGAGGTGGTAAAACCTTTAGGAGTCAGGACTTAGTGAAAAGAACTTAGGTCATTGGGGGTGTGCTCTTTACAGGGATACTGGGTCACTGGCTGTTTGTCTCTTTGCTTCATGTCCTCTATGAGGCAAACTGCTTTCTCTGCCATGCAATCCCACTGTTCCCCAAAGCAACAGGGTTAGTTGACTATGGACTGAAACCTCTAAAACTGAGCCAAAACATGACCTTCTTCTTCCTTCTTGTCCTTCTCCTGGTATTCCTTCTGTGTGTGTGTGTACACTAGGGATTGAACTCAGGGACACCCTTCCACTGAGTTATATCCCCAGTCTTTTGTCTTTTTCTGTTGAGGCAGGGCATAAATTGCCCAGGAGGGCCTTGCACTTGCAACCCTCCTATCTCAGCCTCCTGGGTAACTGGAATTATAGGCATGCACTACCATGCCTGGCATTTTAAAATTTTTTTATATAGCAAAATATACCAAATTTTTAAAAACAGTTTGTGTCTGGCTCAGGAGGATCCATTTTACAGTAAATTACATGTTTATTAACTTATGTAACTTATATAATCTTTTTTAAAATTGAACCCAGGGGGACTCAACCACTGAGTCACATCCCCAGCCCTTTTCATTTTATATTTTGGGACAGGGTCTCATTTAGTTGCTTAGGACCTGGCTAAGTTGCTGAGGCTAGCCTCAAACTTTTGATCTTCCTGCTTCAGCCTCCTGTGTCACTAGGATCACCATTCCCAGCACTGTTCTGTTTTTTAGTTATCTCTTGAAATGTTTTTGCATTGGCATCATCTACATTATTAGATTTTCACAGACATGATTTTCTATGGTCAAAAATTTATTCAAGAGATGGGGATGTACCTCAGTGGATGCATAGCATATGGGAGGTTCTAGGTTCAAATCTCACCACTGCAAAAAAAAAAAAAAAAAATCAACAAACTTATTGAATGCTCACTTAAGTGTTGGCACTCTTTCTTGGGGTCATAAGGGTATGTCCCATCCATCATTCAGGGGCCTGAATAGTTTACATTTTAGATGTAGCAGGACACAATAATAAAGATTATGAACAAAATAAAATAGGGAGACAACTCTTATAGTGGTCACTGAGGGCCTTAACAGAAGAATGCAAAAGATATGCATGTAAAACAGTTCCATTTTGGGCTGGGGTATAGCTCTGTGATAGAACATGTTCTTAGCATGCATAAGGCCCTAGATTCAAATCCCCAACGCTGAAAACAGCAATACATTTCCATTGAATGGGTCTCCCACAATTTACTTAACCATTGTTTTTTTTCTTTAGGATTGAATTTTCAGTGTTTCTACTTTTTCACCATTATACTAAAAAAAAAATGTAATTAGGAACAACTTGTGTACGGTATAGTTTCCTAGAAGTATAATACTGAATAATCAGAATATGTCATATATGCTGCTAAATTGCTTTCCAGAGGGAATTTTCCATTAGTATGTACAATTTTTACGTTTTTATATATCAGTTAAACTTTTTTAAGGTGCCAAGATATTGGACAATGGTAGGTAGAGCACATGCTCTGCAGGCACAAGGCTTTGAATTAGGTTCCCCAGCAACCAAAACAAATCTAAAGCAAAAAAAAAAATTTTTTTTTTTTTTTTTTTTTAAAGAGGGAATTCCAATACACTCACCAACGAGAGTGACCTGAATAATTGCTCTGTAAAGTGTGACCAGTCATATCTGTCAAAAAGCCCTGTGTGGGCTCAGTAAAAAGAAAAGCTAAGTGTAATGAATTGACCAGGGTTTACCAGTGAGGAATGACAGGGAGATGACAAGGCATTTGCTTGTGAAAAAGAAAACCTGAATTCTAAAGGCATTTAGCCACCCGGTGACCCTCATAGGTTGTACTTCTTCCTGAGTCTTAGTTTCTTAAAATTTGGGTAGATTTGGCTCAGTTTCATGGTTTCCACCGTCTTCAGGCCAAACATTCTATAACCCCTCCAAATTCAATAGCAACTTGTAAAAACTGGTTTACAAGAGAACTGACTGAATATTCACCCACAGAACGCCAAGTAATCGCTCACAGGTACTTCCGGAAGGCCAGGACAATGAGTTTGAAGTCCTTGGGACCGCACTTCCGGATAATTAAAGCTACGTCTTAGATGTCAGTACGTGAACCGCAGCCGGGTGACTCGGCAACGCTACTGCGCATGCTTCCTGCAGGCACGAGGCGGGGCGGGGCACTGGATGGGGCGGGACGGGCCTCTGACTTGTCTCGTGGTTACTGGGCCAGCGCGAGTGCGCGAGGCTCGGGGGCGGGGCGGGGCGGGGCCTAGCCCGTGAAGTCGCCTTAGGTCTCTGTGGAGCGTAGTTGTGTTCGCGGGGCTAGGGTTGTCTCTGGTGAGGAGGTCGCGCCGGAAGTGGCTCTGGCCAAGGCGCCTCTAGGTTGTACGGAGCCTGCGCGGGGATTTGTTGTTAAGGGGGCGCGGCACCACCCAGTTGTCTCCACTTCCCATTGCAGCAGCCATGGCGAAAGGCAGAGTTGCCGAACGATCGCAGACTGGAGCACTCCAGACGACCCCAGTGGGGGACGGGAACGCGGGGACGCGGGGCCCTGCGGCGCCGGGGGGCAGAGACCATGTAAAAGGTGAGTGGACCCGGCATCTGGAGTTGAGGGACTGGCCTAGAGACCTGTGTTTCGGGAGGGTTTCCGGAGTAGAAAGGGGTTTTAAAGAGTAAGAGGGAGTCTGCTGACGTCTAGGGACGAGGAAAAGAGAATGGGGTACTTGGGCTTGGGCTCCCTGCGCAGCTCAAGGCCAAACGCTTAGTAGATGAGTCTATTGAATTCAGTCGAAAGAAGGAATAACACCGGCTTATTGACGATTGCAAGGTTAATAACGATGCTAGCCGGATCTGGAAGGAACTTTAGCAATGGTTGCCTTGTTTTTACAGATGAAGATACTGAGGCCCAAGGTGGGTACGTGACTTTGTACGTACAGAGTCACACAACCAGATTAGTAGCAAGGTCTTGATCTTCTAGTGCCACTTCCTCGTGCAGGAACACCTGGATTTGAGTCCCTATTCTGTTATTTACTTGGCACCTTGGACTTGTTAACTTTAAAAAGCTCAGTCTGAATTGTGAAATGGGAATAACGTATCTGTTTAATCGGTTGATGCACGAGTTAAACGAAATAATTCACATAATGCTTGGCTTATATCAAGTGGGGTCTAAGTAAATGTTAAGTACAATTATAGTTAAGATCACTCATTCCAAAGCTATTTTCCCAATACACCATCCTATAATTTCTTAGGCTTTAAATATTATTGTAAGGAGAAAGTACTTAGAAACTAAGTTGATTCCATCTTGTTATGAAGTTGTGCATTGCTTTTCAGCAGTTGAAATGATTAAGCTCTTTTAAGTTAAAGTGTTTCTAACATATGACCTTTTAAATTGTCAGTAGCTCCCTCACACTGGTATGTTCCACCAGTAGATGGCTAAGGAGTTTTTTTTCAAGAGTGTACAATGGAAAATGTTAATGTATTTAAAATAACTTTAAGTGTTTTCAACAGTCTAATTTGACTCAGTAAGCTTTGGGTATTTTTTCCAACCTATAGACATGGAGTCTAATAACTTTATATAAATTTTAAAAACTTAGAAATGTTATTAAAGTGTAATTTTGCTCTAAATTAAAGGAACTGTGTTTTGAAGAGTACTGCCGGGAGTAACTCTAAGAAAGATTTTCATTTGGCTTGAGATGGTGATCAGTATTTTTTTTTAACCTGAAGCTATTCAGAATATAAAACCTTGAAACTCCCAAGATGCTTTTAAAATGATTTATCTTATTATTAGAACAATACATTTGGCACACTTACTCTTTTTATGATGCTATGGAATGACCTGCAGAATGTAAATCTCAGAAGACAAAGGGAAGAAGAGATGTGAAAACCTGTCTCTGTGGAGAATAGGGGTTAGATAAGTAGGGAGAAGGAAAGGGGATGTTGGGCTTGGGAAACAGTAGACTTAAAGGTCTGTGTGAATCCTTATGTGTGTCAGTGAATAGATAAAATTGTCACTAATGAATGGTTTCTGTTGGGTTATAGTAGGAGATAAAGGTCCTATTCTAAATGGTGTGAGATTACACTAGGCAAGGAAGTTTTTTGATCCAACCTGTTTTATTGATGAGTCCCAGTTTTTTTCTTTTCCTTCTTTTCCTCTTTTTCCTTTTCTTTCTCTAATTACCATTAGAGATAAAAGATTTTGGGGACCTCATGTATGATGGGTTTGGTTTACTTGCTGATGCATTAGTAGCTACTTAGCAACCGATTTTCCAGGATTTAAGGACAGCATTTTAGTAATTGCAGTTGGTAACTAAGCCTTCAAAAGAAGGAAAGGTTTTGAAGAAGAGATAAATTTTTTCGTAACTCTTAATTTTTTTTTTAGTTGTAGATTGACACAATGCCTTTATTTTGTTTATGTATTTGTTTTATGTGGTGCTGAGGATTGAACCCAGTGCCTCACATGTACTAGGCAAGCGCTCTACCACCGAGCCACAACCCCAACCTCCAATTTTTGAAACTCTTGCTTAAGAAAGACATAGTAGGGCTGGGGCTGTAGCTCGGTGGCAGAGCGCTTGCCTAGCACATTTGAAGAACTGGGTTTGATCCTTATCACTGCATAAAAATAAATAAAAACGGGCTGGGGTTGTGGCCCAGTGGTATAGCGCTTGCCTAGCATGCATGAAGCACTGGGTTCGATCCTCAGCACCACAAAAAAAAAGAAAATAAATAAAAAATAAAGATATTTTGTCCACCTAAAACTTAAAAAATAAATAAATAAAATAGGGGCTGAGGATATAGCTCAGTTGGTAGAGGGCTTGCCTCACACGCTTAAGGCCCTGTGTTTAATCCCCAGCACTGCAAAAAGAAAAAAATAAATAAATAAATAAAATAAAAAAAGAAATACACAGTAATAAATTATTTCTATAATTCCATGATGCGGTGAATGAATTTATATTTTATTACATGACACATCTACATAACTTTGACAAAGGGTTGTCATGTGTAGTTTTGAAATATTTTACCTTCTACCTGCAGTATTTGGTGCATTTAATGGATTTCTTGCTGTGAGTCGGGTCTCTAAGGTCTGAGCCTAATAGACTGTGGACTACTTTGAAAACTTGATCAAGGAAATAATACTGAAAGTATGATTCTTTCATGGTGAGGAACACACAATAGGGAGAACCAGTTAGGCTCTAAACTTATCTGTCTCAGAGTGTCTGGACTGGAGTATGTTACTCTCTTTTGCATTGTTTGCCCTCACTAATATGTTTAACTAGCCAGTTCTCCATTTTAATTTAAGAGAACTCTTAGGACTATGTTTTTTAGTATATAGTTCATAACCCCTATGAAGGATATGAAATCAATTTTATAGATAATAATGAGCATTTAAGGGGCTGGGGTTGTGGCTTAGCGGTAGAGTGCTTACCTAGCACACGTGTGAGGCCCTGGGTTTGATCCTCAGCACCACATATAAATAAATAAAATAAAGGCATTGTGTCCAACTACAGCTAAATAATAAATATTTTTTAAAAAAGATAATGAGCATTTTAAAAATGGAATAGAAAATATCAGCGCTTTGTAGTAGGGATCAAGTTATTTTTTAAAATCTTTTTCAGGGGTTGGGGTTGTGGCTCAGTGGTAGTGTGCTCGCCTAGCATGCATGAGGCACTGGGTTCAATTCTCAGCACCACATTAAAAAAAAAAAAAAGACAATAAAGTCCATCAACAACTAAAAAAATATTTAAAAAAATTTTTTTTCAGTTACATAGATTTTTGTGTGCATCAGATCATGATATAAAAATTATTGCTTATTGTAAAATATAGTCAGAAAAATTTGAGCTAGGCCTGGTAGCACAGGTCTATAATCTCAGTGACTCAAGAGGCTGAGGCAGGAGGACTGTAATTTCAAGTTCAACAGCAGTTTATTAAGGCCCTAAGCAATTTAGCAAGACCCTGTATCAGAATAAAAAGGGCTGGCCCAGGGACTCAGGAGGCTGAGGCTGGAAGATCACAAATTCAAAGCCAGTTTCAGCAATTTAGCAAGGTTCTAAGCAATTTAGCAAGACCCTATCCCAGAAAAGGAGGGGGAGGGGCTGGGGTTGTGGCTCAGTGGTAGAGCACTGGCCTAGCACATGCAGGGCCCTGTGTTTGATCCTCAGCACCACATAAAAGTAAATAAATTAAAGATTAGAGGCATTGGGTCCAGTTGCAAATAAAAAATAAATATTTAAAAAATGGATAGTAAAATAAAATTAAAAGAAAAGAAAAGGAGGGGGAAGGGGCTAGAGATGTGGCTCAGTGGTTAAGTCCCTCTGGGTTCAATTCCTGGTACCAAAAAAGAGAATAAAGTTTTAGAAACTTGGACCTCAGGAGCCTGAGGCAGGAGGATTGCAAGTTCCAGGCCAACCTGGGCAACATAGTGAGACCCTGTCTCAAAATGAAAAGGGCTACCAATATAGTTCAGCTGTAGAACAGGTGCCTCGGATGCCTAGGATATATAAGTCCCTGGGTTCAATCCCCAGTACTACACACACAAAAAAATAAATAAAATAAAAAGTTTGAGAAACACTATCTTGAAGTTGGTTTTATTGCCCCCTCCCTTTTTTTTTGGTACTAGGGATTTAGCCACAGAAAAACATCCCCAGTTCTTTTTATTTTTTATTATGAGACAGGATCTTGCTAAATTGCTGAAGGTCTTACTGAATTGCTAAAACTACCCTTGAATTTGAGATCCTTTTGCTTTAGCCTCTGGGATTACAGGTGTGTACTATCTTGCCTGGATTGTTTTATTGCCTTTAGAAGAGAGTATTGTTCAAAGGTTTATTTAGCTCACAGCTTTGCAGGTTTAAGCACATGGCACTTGTATCAGATCAATTCTGGAGAGAACCTCATGGAGGATGTCAGTGGTGGAACTTGAATGGGGATGAGCAATCGCATCTTGAGACAGGAAGCACAGAGGGCTGGGTGGGGCCAAAATCAAATTTTTGTAACATTTCTTTGGCAAAGACTATCTCTGGAGGGAATGCCCCCACCAGTGACCTAAGGACCTCCCACTAAATGCCACCTTCCAAAGTTTCCAGTACTTTCCAGTAGCACTACCCTGTGGGCAAAGCCTTCAGTCACAGTGGACCCTTGGGGGACACTCATACTATGCTCAAACCGTATCAGAAAGATATTAAGGAAAGGATAAGAATTTCAGTCAAAGATGCTGATTCAGATGATACATGGTGTCTGGGCTGGGCATGGAGGGAAGAGGAGTCCAGCTAAAGGGAGAAAACCAAGAGAGAAAAACCATAAAAAGAGAAAAGGTGATATAGGGCTGAGAATGCTTGCTTAGCCTGTGCAAAGCTCTGGGTTTGATCCCCAGCCCTGAAGAAAGAAAAAAAAAAGTGGTGAAAGAGGTGATGAAGGAATGGAATGTTGGAATTCATTCATTTTATTTCTATGGTACTAGGGATAAACCCACAGGTGCTCTTCCACTGAGCCTGATCCCCAGTCTTTTTTTTTTTTTTTTTTTTTTTGTGCCAGAGAATGATTAAACCCAGGGGCACTTAACCACTGAGCCACATCCCCAGCCCTTTTTGTATTTTATTTAGAGACAGGGTCTAGCAAAAGTTACCTAGGGCCTTGCTAAATAGCTGAGGCTGGCTTTGAAATTACCATCCTCCTGCCTCAGCCTCCCAAACTGCTGAGACCCCAGCTTTTTTTTTTTTTTGTTGTTGTTGTTGTTTTTGCTTTGGTACTGGGGATATAACCCAGGGCACTTAATCACTGACCACTCCCCAGCCCTTTTTTATATTTTATTTACAGACAGGGTCTTACTGAGTTGCCAAGTGCCTTAATAATCTATTGAGGCTGGCTTTGAACTCAACAGTCCTCCTGCCTCAGCCTCCCGAGTTGCTGGGATTACTGGCATGTGCCACCATGCCTGCCACCACGCCTGGCAATGCTGGCTTTTTTATTTTATTTTGAGATAGGGTCTTGGTAATTTGCTCAGGTCAGTCTAGAACTTGCAATACAGGAGGATCATGATTTCAAAGCCAGCCTCAGGGGCTAGGGCTGTGGCTGGCTGAGTGGTAAGGGTTTACCCAGCATGAGTGAGGCACTAGGTTCAATTCTCAGCACCACATATAAATAAATGAATAAAATAAAGGTCCATCAACAACTAAAAAAATTTAAAAAAAATCCTCAGCAACAGCAAGGCGCTAAGCAACTCGAAAGACCCTGCTCTAAATAAAATACAAAATAGGGCTGGGTATGTGGCTTATTGGTAGAGTGCTCCTGAATTCAATCCCCAGTATCTGGAAAATGAAAAAAGGAAAGAAAAAATCTATGAGGCAGAGTGGATTATCTAAATGAATAGTGAAATCTTTTGGGATTATGGAGAAGTTTATTGTAAGTTTGGTCTTAGTTTTTAGTAAATGAAAAGATATACTTGAAAATGGGTAGATGAGGGGCTGGGGATGTGGCTCAAGCGGTAACGCGCTCGCCTGGCATGTGTGCAGCCCGGGTTCGATCCTCAGCGCCACATACAAACAAAAACGTTGTGTCCGCCCAAAGCTAAAAAAAATAAATATTAAAATTCTCTCTCTCTCTCTCTCTCTCTCAAAAAAAAAAATATTAAAAAAAAAAAGAAAATGGGTAGGTGACTGTGAGTGAGGGTGTATAGATTAGATGGTAGCACTGTTACAGGGGATTAAGACTAAAGAATGAGCTTTTAAATAAGATTGGGAGTGCTGATGTTTCTACTGCCTATAAACATGCTTTGTGTGTTATTTAAAGACTGATGGTTTGTATCTTGTAGTTATTTTAGTTATTTACATTTATATTTTAAAGTGATACAACTTTCAAATCTTACTAATTTTTTAAAAATTTAAAGCCCTTGAAAGCATTTACTTCAAACAATGTTACAGTATATTCTGTGACCTTCAAAGATGTCTTAGTCTGTGCACTTATGTCCTGAAGAAAAATGGATCTTTTCTTTCCTTTATGGTAGGGTCAAGTAGTTCTAGAAAACACTGAATGTTGAGAACAAGTGGGCTAGATGACAGTAAGAGCCATTCCTAAGATCTTGTAGGTGTTGGAAGATTTTGCTTTCTAAAATGTTTTAATATGAAAGGAGAGAATTACAGAGCTGCTAGAGGGTAATAGTTAATTTCTGTGTTTCCAGGATGGATTTACATATATTAGAAATTAAGAGAAAAGGTGCATGTAAGAGAGAGAAATACTGAATGTGTTGGATGAATAGAAAGAGTTTCTGTGGTGAAGTGTGTTGACAGTTAATGAAAAGGAAAGGAAGACAGACAAGGGAAGGTAATTTCATGAACAGATAGTCATTGGGGAGCTCACTAAAGTAGAAGGCAGTATCATTGGTTGCAGGTAGAGAAAGGTAGAATTAATAGCCTGAAGGGACTTAGAATAATCTTTTAGGATAATGCTATAAAAGGATTCATCATTGATAACCCTGACTGAAGCTAGGAAGGCATATGCACTTTTTCTAATAGTACCTTTGACCAAGGGGGTTGAAAAAGCAGATAATAGGATAATTCAGACTAGGAATTAGTATGATGGAAGATTTGGAAGTTAATGAATATAAAATAACAGGAAGAGTAGCTACAAATGCTAAAGACACATGCTTCTTCTTTTTTTTTTTTTTTAATATTTATTTATTTTTTTTAGTTCTCAACAGACACAACATCTTTGTATGTGGTGCTGAGGATCGAACCCGGGCCGCACGCTTGCCAGGCGAGCGCGCTACCGCTTGAGCCACATCCACAGCCCAAGACACATGCTTCTAATGCAGGCATAAGAAAACACATAAATATGTAGGCTATAAATTTAGATGTAAATTATAAAAACAAAATTTATAACTTTTATGTATAGGGCTGTAATTGAGGGCTGGGGTTGTGGCTCAGCAGTAGAAAACTTGCCTAGCAAGTTTTTTTTTTTTTGCAAGGCCTTTGGTTCTGATCCTCAGCACCACATAAAAATAAATAAAATAAAGATATTGTGTCCATCTACAACTAAAAAACAAATATTTTTTAAAAACTATAATTGTATTAAATTCTAATCTCTGGGTTTATTAGAATTATATGAAGGGTTATTGAATCATAAGTACCAACACTCCTTTTTGCTAGTTTGCATGAAAGAAGAGCCTCAATTGTCACTCATTCTTTTTGCATTCTTTTAGTTGTTTTTTTTGTGTTACTGTTGAACACAATTGAGGCAGGAGGATCTTGTGAGTTCAAAGTCAGCCTTAGCAAAAGTGTGGTGCTAAGCAACTCAGTAAGACCCTTTCTCTAAATAGAATACAAAAAAGGGCTGCAGATGTGGCTCAGTGGTTGAGTGTCCCTGAATTCAATCCCTGGTACCAAAACAAAACAAGACAAAACCAAAAATTATAGTCTTTTAGTTAAGACTTTTTGGTTAAAAGGAACAGAAACACTTTAAACCAACACAAATAAAAAGGAAAGCTGTCCTGCTGGGATTGTGGCTCAGTGGTAGAGCACTTGCTTAGCATTCATGAGGCACTGGGTTTAATCCCTAGTACCACATAAACAAAATAAAGGTATTGTGTTCATCTACAACTAAAAGTATTAGAAAGCTGTTATAAGAATAAAAATGAGACAATTTCAGTGGCATCCATGAATAACAAATGAAATATAGCCAGGCTTCAAGGGAAGTGGAAAGTTAGAAATCAACAAGTTTGATTATGTATATCTCTCATTTCTTTTCTGGGTTTCTATTACAACCTCTTATATTTTGTGGTTCTTGTCTTCCTTACCATGTTATTGACTATGTCTTCCACTGTTTGACCTTTAAGCCCTAACACTCACTAGCCTTTTACAAACAATAACTCTTTTTCTTAGTTCAAAGATTTCAAGGGGAAAATATAGTCAGCCAATAATAAAGTGTTTCCATTTGGATCAGATGTCCAAGCTTAGGCTGGACAGCCTTCTGTGTTTATGAGGAGAGAATGTTAGAATCACTTGGTAAGATTAGGCTGCTGAGATTGGCTCGTTTGGGTGACCAGGGAAGGTTGTTAGTTCTAGAGGAGGAGAATGTGGGTAGAGCAGGTAATGATACTTGTCTAATATACTTTAATATAAACTTTTATAAAAATGATTTGCTAAATTAGAGGAGTCTAGGCAGTTCAGCACTTTTGTTTAAGATATTTCATGAAAGCTACATGGCCAGTAGTTGGAAGGGGGTGTGTGGTGGATCCATTCTCAAGGGACTAAATATCACAAATCCTAATTATAGCCCACATATTTTAAAATACCATGTTATCTGTATTATACTGTGATAATGGTAAGTGAAGGCAATGAAAAATTAAGTCATGGGGCTGGGGATGTGGCTCAAGTGGTAGCGAGCTCGCCTGGCATGCGTGCAGCCCGGGTTCGATCCTCAGCACCACATATAAACAAAGATGTTGTGTCTGCCAATAACTAAAAATAGATATTAAAATTCTCTCTCTCTCTCTCTCTCTCTCTCTCTTAAAAAAAAAAAAAAAAAAAAGAAAAATTAAGTCACCCACTTCTACCTCTTACCCAGTGAGCCTGAGTGTTAACCTATTCTGGTCTTACCACTATTGACTGCAAACTGGCAAAACTGATCTGCTCATTTTTCTGTTTGTTCTTTACTGAATCTCTATTGGATCTCTTTGTATATTTTTATCTTGCGTATAATTAAAAAAATATATATATATTTAATTGTTGATAGACCTTTATTATATTTATTTGTATGTGGTGCTGAGAATCAGACCCAGTGCCTTACGCATGCTAGGCAAGTGCGCTACCACTGAACCAAAACCGCAGCCCTTGCATATAATTTTTAAGATAACAGAGACAACCTTTTGAGGAGATGTAAACATTTTTCCATTCTTGGAGTCATAGAAGAGAACCACTCAAAATATTTTGATGTTTGACTTCACATTCTAAAGTTACATTAGTGAATGTGTCCTTAGATCAATTGAAGTAACTGATTTAATGTCCCAGTGTTTTGGGCAAAAATGTGAATCTTAATTATACTTTTTTTCTTTCTTCCAGAAAAAGCCTGGGCAGAAGCTGGGTCAGCAAGAATGTCACTCCTTATATTGGTGTCTATTTTCTTATCTGCAGCATTTGTTATGTTTTTGGTATATAAAAATTTTCCTCAGCTTAGTGAGTAAGTATACTGAGAGAGAACTGAAAATGTCTAGATATATGTGAGATGAAAGTGAATTAAAAGCTAAACTTACTTTAAGCAACAGAACCATCATGATGAATGTGTCAGCTCTCATAGCTTGTAGCAAGTTCATATCAGCACTGTTATGTAAATACTTGTTTCCAAATTTTCTTCTTGATTTCTGTGCAGGGTTTTCACAGCACTGTTTTTCTAATTAAGACCTCATCTTTCTAATGGCTTCCAAAAATTTTTAAAAATATAACTGCAATAGGAAAGACATTTTAATATCACAACCCTGCACTTGAGCCTTCTCTCTCTCTCTGTCTCTCACGATTGTGTGTGTGCTTATGTATATTTTGGGGTGTGTGTGCCAGGGATTAAAACCCAAGGGCACTTAACCACTGAGCCACATCCCCCAGCCTTTTTAATTGTTTTTATTTTGAGTGAGGGTCTCACTAAGTTGTTTAAAGCCTCCCTAAGTTGCTGAGGCTGGCCTCAGACTGGTTAATTGTCCTGCTTCTGCCTCATGAGCTGCTGGAATTATAGGCATGCACCACTGCACCTGGCTACAATTGTAAATATTTAAAATTAAGTAGGGCTGAGGATATAGCTCAGTGACAGAGTGCAAGTCTAGCATGAGCAAGGCCCTGGTTTCAGTCCCCAGAATGGAAAACATAGCAATAACAACAATGAAGTTTTATGAAATAGATGATGGTTGTAATATTTTCTATTTGTTTCATTTATTGTTTAGTGTTAGTGACCAAGTAGGTTTATTTTTATAGTTTATCCTAGATATTGACTGTGGTTTGAATAAAATGGTATTCTCTTCTTTTTTTCTATCTCTGTTTTCTCTCTTTGTACTTATTCTTCCTTGCTCTCAGTTTTTGTCTGCTTTTATTCATACATTTCCTTTTTACCACATCTCCATCTTCTAGCTTTTTCCTCCTATGTTATAGAAGTCATCTGGTCTGAATAGATAACTTTTTTTTTTTTTTTTTTAACATTCTTTAGCTTTAGGTGGACACAATATCTTTATTTTATTTTTTATGTGGTGCTGAAGATCTAGCCCAGCACCTCACACGTTGCTAGGTGAGCGCACTACTGCTTGAGCCATATCCCCAGCCTGAATAGATACTTTTCACAGAGAAGTTTATCTTGTAAAGACTATATCTAATACACATCCATAATTTCTTAGCAAAAACCTTGGTAAAATGTGTTTCATAATTTAGAAATTTTCCACTTTGGAAGGATAACATATAATATTATGTGATACCTTCAGCAGATCTAGAGTAGCATCTCATAATCCAATACATTAATATCTATGCAATAAAACCTACATGGTAACACTAAACATGATAAAAGACTAAGTTTACTGACAAGTTTTTGCTGACAGATTATAAAGAAATTTTAGTTTTCAGAATTTTTTTTTATCTTAGGAAAGAGATTATGGACCTGAAACATATTTTAGGAGGTCAGAATATCCCAGGGCTATTTTACTACTGTAATACCACCCTGGTATAATAATAGATTATGTAAAGAATTATAAAAATGTGTTTAGACTTTCAACCATGGTCAGCCTGATATGGTAGTGGATATCTGTGAAATGGGATTTCAAGGCATCAGAAAAGTTTATGTGCTCTCTTAGTTACTTTTATTCACAGTCTGTCCCCATCCCACCTCCTGTTGGTTATGAAACCAGGGCCTTGTGCATGCTAGGCAGATGTTAAACCAGTGAGCTACATTCCCAGTTCCTTATTTACAGTTATTTATGCTTGAAATTTTATATTTAAACTTAATTATTTTCATGTTAATTTTGTGTGGTACTGGGAATTGAACTAAGGACCTTGCACATGCTAGGCAAGGACTCTTATAAGTGAGCTACAGCCCTAGCTCTAGTATTTTATTTTCCTACTTCATTGTAAATGCTTTTAGGATGGTGGCATGTTGTGTTGCTAAGTTAATATTTTGTGTATTTTTATGTGGTGATCTGTATCAAACCCAGTGCCTTACACATGCTAGACAAGTATTCTACTACTAAGCCACAACCCCAGCCATGCTAAGTTAGTATTACTGTGATTTAATTTTAGATCCTTTCTACTTTTTGATCAAGGAGTAAGAAATAGAGTTGATTGAAAGAGGGAAAAAACAGATTCCAGGGCTGGTGATATAGCTCAGTTGGTAGAGTGCTTGCCTTGCATGCAGGCCCTGAGTTCAGTCCCCAGAACCCCCCCCCCCCCCACACACACACACACAAAGAACAGACTCCAGATTAATAAGGTTGTCTTTGCTCCCAATCTTCTCTAAAAATGATAACATTACTTGTTATCATTACAAACCTTGTACATTCTGCCTGTTGTTCTCTACATACGTGTATGTGTGTGCATATATGCATGCCTATGCATGCATAAGCCAGTGGAATCTTTTTTATTTAGTTTGGTACTGGGGATTAACCCAGAAGTGCTTAACCATTGAGCCACATCCCCAGTCCTTTTTTACTTTTTTTGGGGGGGCCAGGTGTGTACCAGGGATTGAACCCAGGGGCACTCAACAACTGAACCGTATCCTCAGCCTGATTTTGTATTTTATTAGAGACAGGATCTCACTGAGTTGCTTAGTGTCTCAACCTCCTGAGCTGCTGGGATTCCAGATGTGTGCCATCAAAGGGCTCATTTTTTTTTTTTTTTTTTTTTTAATATTTTATTTAGAGACAGGGTCTCTCTGAATTGCTTTGGGTCTCTTTTAAGTTGCTGAGGTTGGCTTTGAAATCGAGACCCTCCTGCCTCAGTCTCCCAAACACTGGGATTACAGGTATGTGCCACCACACCAGACATTAGATATTTTTATAGGACTTAATAAAACAGCATTCAGCTGAGCATGGTAGTGCACACCTGTAGTTCCAGCTACTCATGAGGCTGAGGTGGGAAGATCACTTGACTCTACAATTTGGGACCAACTGGCAACAGTAGTAAGAACCTGTCTCAGCAGTGAGTAAATAAAATAAAAAAGCCCTCTAACATTGTTCTTCAGTTGCACAAATAAGCACAATATATGTTAAATGTAAAGATGAACCTGGGTTTCTGGCTTATACCACAACTTGGGAAGCTGAGGCAAGAGGTTTGGAGTTTGAGGCCAGCCTGGGCAATTTAGCAAGACCCTATCACAAAAGAAAAGGGCTGAGAATGTAGCTCAATGGTAGAGTGTCCCTGGGTTCAATCTCTAGTACCATTAAAACTACAACAATAAAAAACCCAAATCAAGTCACAAAGATGACTATTTAGGCTTTTATAAGTAAGAAATCCAAACAAGGCACCAAATTTAAAATAAAATTAATAGAAAAGGAAAAGTGTTTTAATGTTTTTCTTGAACTTTGAGCTACAATACTTCAGAAAAGTTGTGAATGGTGACTTTGTTGAAAGCTTTACTTAATTTCCATTTTGAGTGATTGCTGACTTCAGATTATCATGAAGATTAACCAAAATGATGTTAAATCTGTTTTTAATATGCTAACATCAGTGGTTCATTTTTTATTGGTAAATTTAAAATTTAAAGCAATTATTGGAGCTCATGTTTTTAACCTTTAGTTTAGGTCATTCTAAACTTTCATATATAGATTACATCTTGAGAAATTTAAAAAACAAATAATTTACAGACTTTTGAACATTAAAAAAATTACTAATTTGCCTTTAACAGAGATCATGGCATCAAATCATTTTGGCTAAAACTCCATGTTTTGATCTTAACTTTGGTTTATTATGGCAAAATTCTGTTTTAAATTTTTTCACTTTAATTTTATTTCTTCAGAGAAGAAAGAGTGAATATGAAGGTTCCCAGAGATATGGATGATGCCAAGGCTCTAGGAAAAGTTTTATCCAAATATAAGGACACCTTTTATGTACAAGTACTTGTAGCTTATTTTGCTACATATATTTTGTATCCTTTTAACTGAAAAATGCTTTGTTGTTTTGTTCAAGAAAGGGCTTAAAAGAACTGTCATTTAGTTGTGTGTAATCATAAATTGTTTTTCCTTTTAAAAATCGTTAATGCAGTGTTATAATACTAAATAAAATATTTGAAAAAGTAAAATTATACCTTAATTTTAACTCATTTATTTTTATGACTATTATCAATTTTTTTGATATTCTTTTTGTCACTAATTAAATATTTCCCTTTATTATTAAGGATATTTATCTATTTGGGTTTTTTAATAATTATTTTATTAATTTTAAAAATAAATTATTTTGAGTTGGTAGTTATATCATTTTTAAAAACATTCTAGTAGGTTTGTACAATTGTACAATTGGCTTTTAATCATTTGCTTTTATAGATGTTATCTTATAAATCTCCTTTGTTCATGGTTTTTTCCCTTCCATTTAGAAATTTCTTTTGCAAAAGTTCAAAAGAAAATAAATATTCAAATGAGTTTCTTTGTTTTATGGAAATGTATGTTGTTGTTGTTGTCGTTGTTTTCATTTATTTTTTTGGGGGGGGTGCTGAGGATCTAATGCCTTACATGTGATAGGCAAGCACTTTACCACTGAGCTACAACTCCAGCCCTATCTTTCATTGATATACAGCCTGCTTTCCAAATCTTCTTGATTAATGAAAGATTACTTCCTGATTTTGTAAATGTTACTTAACAACAACAAAAGGCTGTTTTGGGAAACTATATAAAGTTATTTAATTGTACATACCTTGTCAATTAATCCATAACTTCCAGGCATAGTGGCAAATGTCTGTGAAAGTTTTTAAAATGGCTTTTTTTAAAAGGCAAATTAACTATGTTGTTAGTTCCCTTAAGGTATTTGTATTTTTACTTCCTTTTTTATTTCCTGAATTAATTTTGGTTTGTTGGTTTTTTTTGTCCTATGAAATTTAATAGCGTTTTCTTTTTTAAATATGTTGTTATATGTGACAGGAGAATGTATTTTAACATACATAAGTGGAGTATAACTTCTCATTCTGTGGCTGTATTTGATGTGGAGTTACAACATTTCTTTTCTTGGACTATTGCATTGGGTATTACATGTTTCTACAATTGATCTCCTTATGCAATAGTTTTGAGTATATATGTAAAAATATTGGAGAAGTTACTTCTAGCATAAGCAATTTAACAGTAAATATGTTTACAAAAGCTTTTACTGCTAATGGAAACATTAATTGTTTACCTACATGATGAAGATGGATTTGTATTTAGGTAGTGTGCTGTAGGTAGGTACTTTTATTGTTATCCTCCCTATTTGAAAAATTAAAATCTGGAGAAAGTTGGGAATAAATTTTGTGCACATTTCTTTTATGTTTTTAGACTATTACAGTTTCCTACTTCAAGCAACACAATATATTCAGTATAGTATAAACTTTGGAAAAGGTTTTTACAGGTTTTGTTTTGTTTTTTTTTTTTTTTTTTAGTTATATATGGACACATTATCTTTATTTTCTTTATTTTTAGGTGGTGCTGAGGATTGAACCCAATGCTCACATGTTCGAGGCAGGTGCTCTGCCACTGAGCCACAACCCTAGCCCTATACTTTTGATCTTAATATTTTTAATCTCAGTGAACAAAGGGAAAGACTTTATCTTTGGGCATATATAACAGTTTTAGTTTTACTAGTGCATGAGTGATTAATAGAAATAGGTGGAAGCCTGGTTTAATTTTTAAATTTAATGGTAGGCACATTAGAAAAAGTGGACCACCTGAAATTAATTTTTCAAATAATTTTACTTGAATCAATGTATTAAATGTTGTTTTATCATTACAACATATAATCACTATAAATTTTCATGTGGATGTGCTAGGAATTGAACCCTGGGCCTTTCGTATGCTAAGCATGTACTCTATCACTGAGCTACACACCAGGCTCTAAAAAATTTATTACTGAGGTACTTTAACAAATCTTTTTTTTAATATTATTTCTTTGAGATGTGTGTATTTTATATTCATAGCACATCTCAGTTCAGACTTGCTGTATTTCATTGTCTTAATAGCAGTATATGGTCACTGTATTCAGCAGTGCAGTGCTAATACCTTCTTGAATAAAAACCTAATTTCAAATAAGAAATACCTAGAATGGGCAAATTCATATAAATAGAAAGACTTAAAAGAAATCTTAGATTTTTTTTTTTTTAGTAGTTATGTTGTTAGTAATAATATTGTTACTCATGTATTTACAATGTGGATAAGTTTCAGTATGATATTGCTAATGTATTATGTATTTTTAAAAAAAAATTTTTTTAGTTATAGGTGGATTCAATACCCTTTTATTTTATTTATGTTGTGCTGAGGATCAAACCCAGGGCTTCACACATGCCAGACAAGTGTTCTGCTACTCAGCCCCAGCCCCAGTATTATGTATTTTTAAAAATACATTTTTTTTTAGTTGTCAATGGATATTTATTTTATTTATTTATATGCGGTACTGAGAATCAAACCCAGTGCCTCACACATGCTAGACAAGCGCTCTACCACTGGCCACAACCCCAGCCCTGTATTATGTATTCTTAATATGTGAAGCAAACGGTTAATTATGTTAAGGTCATTAAGAACCAAGATTTTAGGTGGGCATGGTGGCACACAACTGTAAATCTCAGTAGCTTTAGGGTCTGAGGCAGGAGGATTGCAGGTTTGAAGCCAGCCTTAGCAATTTAATGAGACAGTAAGCAACCTAGTGAGACCCTGTCTCAAAATTTAAAAATTTTAAAAAGGACTGGGAATGTGGCACTCCTGGGTTTAATCCCTGGTACTAAAAAAACAAAAACAAACAAAAAGCCAAGATTTTTTGGCAAAGAGGAATTGAAATCTAAATAGCTAGAAATTTTCAAGTCTAAATAGCTAGAAAATAAAGCTCAAGTCACTTGCCCATGCACAAAGAAAAATACTTTGGTAACTATTACCATAAGGTAATGGACAGAATATGTTGAAGATACAACAGAATATCCAAAAAGTGGCAAATGATAGTTTCTCCAGTAAATAAAGTGGAAGAAACAAAAAAAAGTATGGTATACTTGAGCTATACTGAACAAATAGAATATGTGAGCCTTTTTTAGATTCTGATTTGAAAAAGATAACTATTAAGAAAATGCAAGCCTGGTATGGTGGTCAGGTCTATAATTCCAAGGACTCTGGAATCTGAGGCGGAAGGATTGCAAGTTTAAAGCCAGCCTGGACAACTTAGTGAGACCACATCTCAAAATAAAAATTAAGAAGGGATAGGGATGTAGCTCAATGTTAAAGCAATCTGAGTTGTTAAATTCCCAATACTGAAAAAAAAAAAGAGAGAGACATTTTGGAAATTAAAACAAACACAGACTAGATATTTATGACAGTAAAAAGTTAATATTGGGCATCATTAATGCTAGTTTCAGATATTTGAAATTTTCCATAATAAAGTCTTACCCACTGAGCCACCACCCCACTCCTTCTTTATTTTTTATTTTGAAACAAGCTCTCACTCAGGTGCTTAAGGCCTCACTTAAATTATTGAGGCTGGGGCTGGGATTGTGACTCCGCGGTAGAGCACTTGCCTTGCACGTGCGATGCCCTGGGTTCGATCCTCAGCACCACATAAAAATAAATAAATGAAATAAAGGTATTGTGTCCAACTACAACTAAAAAATAAATATTAAAAAAAGAAAAGTTAGAGGCAGGGGCTGGCCACATAGCTTAGTTGGTAGAGTGCTTGCCTCGAATGCACAAGGCCCTGTGTTCAATCCCAGCACCACACACACAAAGAGAGGCATTATGGCTATGGAGCCACCTTTTATATATATATACTTTGAATATCATTTTGCTTTATCTTTTAATAAATCATCTTAGGGATGGCAATGTTGTCCAAACCAAAACTGGGAATCAGAAGACAGTATAAAAAGTGTTACCTATTTTAAAAAACAAGGTGTGTGATTTTTACTGTATTTGATCATCCCTACCCTATTCTTTTTTTTTTTTTCTCTCTCTCTCTTAAGTACCAGAGATTGAACCCAGGTGTGCTTACACACTGAGCCACACTTCTAGCCCTTTATTTATATTTTATTAGAGACAGGGTCTCCCTGAGTTGCTTAGGGCCTTGCTAATTGCTAAGGCTGATTTTGAACTCACGATCCTCCTGCCTCAGCCTCCCAAACCACTGGGATTACAGACATGTGCCACTGCCTCCAGCCATCCCTATTAGTTTTTTTAACGAGTGGTAACTTTATTTAAGTTAATTGAGGTAATTGTCATAATTAAATGTTAAATAAATTCTTAATAACCTTATATATACACCTAGATTTCCAGCCAGAAATCTTGTTTCCTGAAACAAATGCATTAGAGAAGCATGTTATTTAAGACTACTAAAGACTTTCCTTTTTTTCCTCTTTTTTGCCAAATTTGTTAAATTCCTCTCTCTCTGGTACATGTTGGATGCTTGTCTTGGTTTTCTTTTTTTTTTTTCTTTTTTTTGCAATGAATGATCTTTTATCAGATTCAGAACTCAAAACACACACAGAGAAAACAATAAACAAAACAATGCTCTAATGAACATTGTTGGGAAAAATAGAGAAATTTTATATTCGACTTTTGTTTCTATGTTCAATGGCTCAGCTGAGATATAGTTCTCTATTATATAAATGAATGTTTTTTTTTATTAGCTACACATGACATTACAATGATCTTGGCAATTCATACATTTGAATCTTGGTTTTCTTTTAATAGCACAATTTTATTAGCACTGCGTTTATTAATTGTAGTTTGGTATTTATTGTTTAGTAAATTATCCACTTAGAAGCATTATAGCTGAGGAGTCATATTTTGTCTTTTAATACAGATTGAACATCCCTAATCCAAAAAATCTAGAATCCAAAATGATCCAGAATCCAAAACTTTTGGAGTGCTGACATACCATAAGTGGAAAACTCCCCATCTGATCTCAAGTGACAGGTTTAGTCAAAACATAGGCATACTAAAATTAGTGTAAAATTACCTCCAGGTTATGTGTATAATATAAGTGTGAAACAAATGAACTTTATTGTTAAGTCTATAGACTTAGTTCCTATCTCTGAGATGTGTATGGTGCCAATTTTTAAAAATCTGGAAAAATCCAAAACACTTATGGTCCTAAGCACTTTGGATAAGGGATTCTTAACCTTAACTGAAATATGGATGTAATCTCATTAACATGATAATTTCTGTATACTTTTTCCTGAAATGCTGAGTTTGTCTTTTTAAAATTTCACTTAATTATGTTTTAATCCTTAACTTAAAAGTTAACAGCTTGCAAACATTTGCTATTCCAGGCTCTATATTTCTCAGTATACTCTCAGGGTTTCTTTATCCCTTTCCACTAGCCTTATTTCTTGTTTGTTTGGTAAGTATCCCACTGGACTGTTTAAGCATAAATTCATTAATTTAAGAGGAGTTTAAGTGGTATGTGTTAAAACCCTCATTAAAGAGGTGTTATGGATTGTTTTCTAAAACAGGGTTATTATAGATTCATTAACATTTATAAGCTGTTTTAGACTTGTTTTTTCCTATTGTGTTGTGAGTTCAGGTAGTTTAAGAATGTTGGTGGGCATAGTGAGTTAGGTCTCAGGGATGGGGGAAGTGTTTTTAAGCATAGCAGTTGACAAAAAAATTGGTGGATGAAATTGTATTCTTAGGCCAAAAGATAACATTAATTAATTGGCTCTAGCCACTAAGTTTAACCACAAGTGGTAATTTGTTTTGGGTGGTCTCATTTGAATTATAATACTTACAGTGTAGCCACCCCATTCCCCCAAAGAAGTTAATGAGTAGAGCTTTTCCTCAGGTGAATATATCCATGTGAATAAGATGGAAAAAAAATGCTTATGGCTTATTATTATTTTTCAGTGTTCTGGACTTGGTGCCTCATTCTGCTATATGCTCTCCTATTTGGTTGGAAGACCAGTTGTGTACAAATACCTAACAGAGAAAGCAGTAAAATGGTCACAGCAGGTATTGTTTGTTTGTTTAGTTTTGTTTTTTGAAACAGGATCTTGCTATGTTATCTAGACTGGGCTCAAGTGATCCTCCTGCCTTAGCTGGAACTTCAGGTGTGTGTAATTGTGTCCAGGTTATTTCAAATTATGTAATATAACTTTGGTTAAGTGAGAGGTCAATGTGTAGTCCCTACATAAGTTTAATATTAATTTAATTTATGTAGAAAGTACATAAATTTATTTATTAAATCAAATAGCAAAACTTTATGCACAAAAGTAGTTTAGATGATAAGAATTATCTTTTCACCCAAACAACATCAAGTGGTATGCAAATATGAATATCTATCTATTTATTTGCTTTTTTTTTTTTTTTTTTTTTTTTTTTTTTTTTTTAGTACTGGAAATTGAACCTTTGAGATAGAATCTTAGCTGGGTATAGTGGCACATGTTTATAATCCTGGTGACTCAGGAAGCTGAGGCAGTAGGATTCCAAATTCAAGGCCAGCTTCAGCAAAGTTCCCCTGGGTTCAGTTCCCAGTACTAAAAAGAGAGAGTGAGTCTTGATAAATTGCTGAGGCTAGCCTTGAACTTGAGATATTCCTGCCTCCTGAATCACTGGGATTACAGGCATATACCATTGCTCCTGACAATGATTTTGTTTTCTTTTCTTTTCTTTTTTTTTTTAATGGTGCTGGGGATTAAACCCGGGGCCTTGTGCATTCGAGGCAAGCACTCTACCAACTGAGCTTTATCCCCAGCCCTTCCTGACAATAATTTTGTAAACAAATTTTTTTTTTACTTGTAGTGATTATTTTATTTATCAGTTTATTTGTGGTGTTCAGGATCAAACTCAGGACCTCCTCATTAAAAGCATAAATTCTGTCACTGAGTTATACCACTAGATCCTCTGAAATGATAATCCTAATTCTTTGTCTTCATAAATTTAATCAGCAGACAAGTTCAGGTCAGTATGAAGGTATCCACATAATTAGACACTTTGTTATCTTCAGTCAGGATCCCTGCAAATACAAACCTTGCTACACAGAGAAGGCTAACATAATATTGTGAGGCAAATCCTATTTTTATAAAAAATCAGAAGGAATAAACTATTGTATCTCATAGGAATTTGAGATTATCCTGCTGTACCCCCCTTTTTTTTAAAGATTAGGAAATTAAGAATAATTTAATGTTTTGCCCCAGATCACGAACATTTAATTATAATGGTTTAGAATCTTATGTCTCTAGACTTCTAGAATAGTGTTCTTTCATTATATCAGTAATGAAAATTAAAGTAGTTTTACTATTTAAGCTTTTCTTTGGAATAGCTATTTTGTGTAAGGTTAAAAGTCAGTCACTTGGGCTGGGGCTGTAGCTCAGCAGCAGACCGCTTGCCTAGCATGTGTGAGGCACTGGGTTCCATCCTCAGCACCACATAAAAATAAAGAAATGAAATACAGGCATTCTGCCCATCTATAACTATCAAAAAAAAAAAAAAAGTCAATCACTTGAGGGCTGGGGATATAGCTCAGTTGGTAGAGTGCTTATCTCGCATGCACAGGCCCTGGGTTCAATCCCCAGCACCACCAAAAAAAAAAGAAATATATATGTATATATATGTATGTATCTCATGCATGCTACTGTCATGTATATCTAAAAGGAATAAGTAAGAAATAGTTATGGAAATAAATTCAACAATAATAAAAAAACTTAACAGTTGGTCAAAGGCAGTATAAATTATAATAAATGTGTATTTATTTAATCAGCTGAAGATTTCCATATACCTATCTAATCTCATTTATCAACAATGAATGAGTTCAGTTGTACTAGGGACTGAAAGTGTAGCTCAGTGGTAGAGTGCTTTCTTAGCCAGTGTAAGGCCCTGGGTTTAATCATCAGCAACTCCAAACATACAGAGCTTGATTTGTTGTGATATAGTAATTCATTACATTGTAGAAAGGTAGGGGCATTAAAAATTGGCCACTTGAAGTGTATGCTCTATCTAGTTTTCATACGTTTAAATTTGGCATTTTAGGTGTCAAATATCATTGAGCCATCATAAAGCTGATGTTGGACTTGAGTGGCATAACATTGATCAGTAAGCACAATTTAAAAACAAAAAACTCATGTTATTTAGCTATGGTAATGAGCATTTGGTATACAGTTTTGTCATTTGCAAATTCTATTTTAATCACTTTTTTTTTCCTTTAAAAAAATTTCTTTTAATTGTAGGTGGACATAATACCTTTTATTTTATTTGTTTATTTTCATGTGGTGCCAAGGATTGAACTCAGTGCCTCGTATGTGCTAGGCAAGCACTCTACCACTAAGCCACAAACCCAGCCCTATTTTAATCACTTCTACTGGATAAATTCTGAAATATTAGGGACAAGAATTTGAAATAAGGTGCTACATAAAGCAACTTATTTTTAAAATTGTCTTTATCTGATGCTAATTATCTTTTTTCTTATGACAGGTTGAACGTCATAGAGAACATCTCATTAACTATATTATATTTTTGAGAATAACGCCATTTCTGCCTAATTGGTTTATTAATATTACATCTCCTGTGATAAATGTGCCATTGAAAGTTTTTTTTATTGGCACTTTTCTAGGTAAGGCCTTTAGTTCATGTTGTGTTAGAGCTCAGTATAACTTTTAGGCACAAAGCCTGACCTGTATAGATTACTCAGAAATGTTTGTTTTGATTTAAGTGTTTTGGGTCATGTCTTTGTTTTATTATGTTTTTATTAAATTTTATTTTTTGATATTGGAATTTGAACCCAGAGATACTTTGCCACTAAGCTATATCCCCAATGCTTTTATTTCTTTTCTTTTCTTTTTTCTTTCTTTCTTTTTTTTTTTTTTTTAATTTTAAGACAGGGTCTCACTAAGTTGCTGAGACTGGCTTTGCACTTGCTATACAGCCTCAGGCTTCAGGCTGCATAACCTCTTTAAAGACCACTTTCTACTGAATATTTCTTTAATAAAACAGAATTAGGCAGAATTTTTTTCTTTTCCCAGTGCTGGATTGACTCTTGGGGCCTTGCTCATGCTGAACTATCACTGAGCCATACCTCTAATCTAAGCAGAACTTGATTTGTATTCTCTTTGTTGTCGTCGTCAGTCTTCTTCTTCTTCTTCTTCTTCTTTTTTTTTTTTTTTAATAATACCTTTATTTTATTTATTTCTATGTGGCGCTGAGGATCTATCGCTGAGCCACAATCCCAGCCCCTATCTTTGTCTTCTAACAAATATTGAACTTTTAATTTCAGTAGTGGATTGATCCTAGTTTTCATTTCATTGAAGTCAGCATTTATTGTAAAAGTGATTTCCAAAGGCAAGAGTGACGCACATTTTTGCTTTCAAGGAACTGACCACTTGATTTTGAAATTAATCAATGGACATGAAGATGCATACATACTTTTTGAATTCTTGTGGTTCTTTAGTAAGAGTTCTCTGCCTTTCTTTCCAATTTAAATTGAATTGTTTAGATACAATGAGTAGATGTTTCATATTGAATATCTGTTAAAGCTTAATACTAATGAAATTAGACCTTTTTTTTTTTTTTTTTTTTTTAAAGAAAGAGTGGGAGAGAGAGAGAGAGAATTTTTTTAATATTTATTTTTTAGTTCTCGGTGGACACAACATCTTTGTTTGTATGTGGTGCTGAGGATTGAACCCGGGCCACACGCACACCAGGCGAGCACGCCACCGCTTGAGCCACATCCCCAGCCCCGAAATTAGACCTTTTTGAAGGAACAATAAAAATTTTTTTGTGTGCTAGGGGATTGTCAAAATCAGTTTTTTTATTGCTACTTTTTTTTGTTTTAGATTTTGGGAATTGCTACTTTTTAAAAATATATATTTATTAGTTGTAGATAAGCACAATACTATTATTTTATTTATTTGTTTATTTTTTATGTGGTGCTGAGGATCAAACCCAGTGCCTCAAAGGTACTAGGCAAGCACTCTACCACTGAGCCACAACCCCAGCCCTTATTGCTACTTTTTGTTTAACTTAATTTTATTTTTTGATCTGGAGGATTGAACCCAGGTCCTTGCTCATAATAGGCAATACTAACACTGAGCTGCATCCTGTTGCTACTTTTATAAAAAAATTAATCAGCAATTGTATCAATATCGGGATCTCATCCCCTTGTTTTACAGATGAAATAGATAGAAATTTTAGTTTGTTTTATTATTATTATTATTTTTTAAATAACATGGATACAATACCTTTATTTATTTGTGGTGCTGGGGATCAAACTAAGCTAAGTTCCTTATGTACTCTTGCATAACCTGCTCTTTCTACCAGTGTTTTGGATATCTTTACATTTCAATATGTTTATGTTTCTTAATTAGTTATATTTAATTTATTCAATTTTGTTTTCTTTTAATACTGGGGATCAAATCAAGGACCTTGCACATACTAGACAAGTGCTATACTGCTGAGCTGCACCCCCAGTCCTCAACCTTATCTTTGAAGGTTTAGATAATTTTCAGATTTTTATTATAAGGCATCATTCTTTAAAACTTGATTTTTGCTCATGTACATTAATATTCCTACATTTGAAATTGCTAGATCAGAGCACATTCTTTTTTATGTGTGGTACTGGGATTTGAACCTAGAGCTTTATTTTATTATTTATTGGTGGTACTAGGGATTGAACTCAGGGCCTTGTGCATGTGAAGCAAGCACTCTACCAAATGAGCTATATCCCCAGCCCAGAGCTTTATTTTATTTTAGACAGTCTCACTAAGTGGCCCAGCTGGCTTATGAGTTTGTGATCTTCCTACCTCAGCCTTCTAAGCAGCCATACCACCAGGTCTGGCTTCCTTGTTTTTTTCCTTAAACTATTGATAAAAGCTGTGAAACTCTTCTTGATTTTTGTTGTTGTTCATTATACGTAAGAGGTAATTTTTGAAAGATTAATTCTTTATGTAGGAATAAACTTGAGGATTTCTGGATTCTTTTTTTTTTTAATCAGGGACTGAACTCGGGGGCACTCAACCACTGAGCTACATCCCCAGCCCAATTTTGTATTTTATTAAAGACAGTATCTCACTGAGTTGCTTAGTGCCTCCCCGTTGTTGAGGCTGGCTTTGAACTCGAGATCCTCCTGTCTCAGCCTCTCTAGCTGCTTGGATTATAGGCAAGCGCAACTGTGCCTGGCAGCTTTGGATTCTTCATGATTGTCTCTCCAAATGGAAATAGCTGTATTCTTATGAGAAATTTTGTGCACACAGAAATTCTTAATTTTAAAAAAATTCATGGTTTTTACTTTTTGCTTTTTTTTTTTTTTATTTTATTTTAGGTGTTGCACCCCCCTCTTTTGTAGCAATTAAAGCAGGAACAACACTGTACCAGCTTACAACTGCAGGGGAAGCTGTTTCCTGGAACTCAGTATTTATTTTGATGATTTTAGCTGTTCTTTCTATTCTGCCAGCCATCTTCCAAAAAAAACTAAAGCAAAAATTTGAGTGAAAAAATCATCTGGGTTTGGGTTTGCTTTCATCATCATCATCAACACCATCATTATCATCTCAGGATTAGCAGGTGCATCCATTTATGTTTTTAAATCACCTCTTCAGTAATTGAAATGAGGAATTTGTAAAATAATATTTCCTATCAGACATAAAATAAATGCATATTAATGCATATAAGTGTCAAGGTAAAAGAGGAAAGTAAAAATGGAAATTGATATACTATGAAAAGTACTGTCATCAATAGTTATTATACACATAAATTATTGTACCAAGGGTACCTATAGGTAGATAATATAATAATAGCATGGTAGGAATTCTTGGTATAACTGATTCATTCATGTTAATATTTTTCTCATACCTAATGACTAAAATAGATAGTGGTGCAATTCTTGGTAATATTAGCCTTCTTTCAGAGCTTAAGCTGGATAACTAAAGTTTCAAAGAGATTTGTTTTTTCTCTTTTTGCCTTTGATGTAATGAATTTGTTTAGAGGTTGTATCCTCATAGACCACTGAATATAGAAAGAATATCAAGCTACCTATTTTGTTAATGTTATTTTTATTTCTCTTATAGACTTTTATCATGGATTAGTCTGGTAATTTAGATTCTGGCCAGTCTATTTTCATCCTTTTTTCTACCTTTTACAATGTTTGCACCGTCTCATTTATAAAAATGAGAATTACATGATAACTATCATATTGGAGTTGATAATTTATATTCAGATAATATTTTGTTACAGTGTCTCTTTAATATCTCTGAAGCTTATAGTTTTTAGACATTAGAATAATTATTTTATATTTTGAAACAAACAATGGCAGCATGGTACTAGTGGTTAAATGTAGTTTATTTGTTCTAATGACTGTAAAATTTACCTCATTTATTTATTAGTCTGGTCATTAATTATTATGTAATTATCCCTTTTATGCATGATACACCTAGAAGAATGCCTTGTTTTCCTGTGATGGCTTTTTTTGTTTGGGACTGTTTTTGATTAATGCAGTTTCCCAATTTAGAGTTTTTACTTCTCTAACTCAAAAAAGTAACTTCTCATGTGGTAACTATTGTACTTAAATAGTTCTGGAAAAACTAAACCACTTTTTGCTGCTTGATTAATGGTAATGCCCTTGGTTCCTTGTATCCAGGACACAGCCATTCTAAAGTACTGTGTCAGTTTTAGCTTCATCCCAAGACTGTCATTATGTTGAAAAGTGTTTTAGCTGTGTTAAAAATCCTTTTATGTTTTCATTGTGAGAAGATCATTCTTAAAGCCTGTTTCTACTACATGATGTGGACTGATTTATTTTTTTCTATCACAGTATTAACAAATGGATTTATTGTAAATACAAAGAAAATATATTGGTTAATATAGTAAGTCTTATGTCACTTGGCCTTTTTAAGAGAGAGGGGGGGGGAGAGAGAATTTTTAATATTTATTTTTTAGTTTTCGTCGGATACAACATCTTTGTTTGTATGTGGTGCTGAGGATCGAACCTGGGCCGCACGCATGCCAGGTGAGCGCGCCACCGCTTGAGCCACATCCCCAGCCTCCTTGAGCCACATCCCCAGCCTCTGAACTTTTGTTATTTTTACAAATGAATTAAAACATAGCCTTTTGGGACAAAGTTCACTAAATATTACCATATAAAATGTAATTGAGCAAATTTTTATCAAACTTTTAAAAATAAAAGTAAGAGCTTGGACTTGGGAGAAGCCTATTTACTCTGGTATGTGCACATTGTACTTACTCTATTATCAGAGTGTTTTCTCCATGTTTATTATATACCCTTTCGCTTTGCTATTTATTTTTCCTGTTAGAAAACTATAGCTGTCAATTTAGATGGTGGTATATTTTCTTCTCCCAAGAGAATTGCCAGTTTTTCCAGATTCCTCATCAGAGACTTCATCGGGCTTAACCCTAAATATACTTGGTGGCCTGTATTCATGAAGTCACAGACTTGGCCTAAGTCCAAATGTAAATTCAAGCTTCAGCCATCTACCCCAACACTTTTTTTTTTTTTTTTTTTTTGGTGCTGGGGTTTGAACTCAGGACCTTGCACATGCTAAGCATGTACTTTTACCATTGAGCCATAACCCCAGCCCCTTTGGTCACATCTGAAAGACCGTTATGTAGTAGTGGCCACAAGAGAGCAAGCATCTGCAATGGAAGGTGAGTGAGTTAAATAAATAGAAAGTTGACACACTAAGACACTAAGGCTATTCTCTTCTTAATTAATGGTCTCTCTCTAGAGCTCTGTTACTTTGAATGTAATATATCTAAGATACTTAATAAATGCAAACTAAAATGTAATAATAATAATAAAATAAATTGTACTGGAGAAACTTAAATGTCATCCTTGGGATTTATTTTATGGAAGTACTTATATTTAAAACAACTTCAGGGGCTGGGACTGTGGCTCAGTGGTAGAGCACTTGCCTAGCATATGTGAGGCCCTAGGTTCATACCTCAGCACCACATAAAATAAATAAATAAATGTCTTAAAAAATAAAACAACTTCATTTGAATAGAAATGTATTCTCTTGAAGTTACTGGTGTTTTGGGCCTGGGGATTGAATCCAGGGTGCTATTTTGCTAAGCTATATCCCCAGTCCTTTTTATTTTTTATTTTGAGATGGGGGTCTTGCTAAGCTGCTGAGGCTGGCCTCAAATTTGTAGTTGTCTGCCTCAACCTCCCAAGTCTCTTGGATAACATGTATATACCACCATGCCTGCTGATCTCAAATTCTGATGGACATTTTTACCACTAAGAAAAAAAAAACAACTTCAAGACCTTTACTTTTTTTTTTTTTCCCCAGTGCTGAGGATCAAACTACAGGGCTTCTACATGCTAGGCAAACACTCTACTATCAACATACACCCCTAGTTCAACCTTTTAATTTTAAAAGAAACAACTGAGCTAGTCACAGTGATACATGCATAAAGAAAAGAGGTTACCTCTAAGGAGTGAGTGATAAAATGTCCAAAACCTTTTTAAAAAAAGAGGTTTATTTACCTCACTGTTTCTGAGGTCCGGGACCAAGGGGAATCTGGTGATATGCTTCTTCCTAATAGAATCTGGAGGTGACATGGGATATCACATGTAGAGAGATTAAGAGTATACTTGGATAACTTCTGGTCTCTCTCTTACAAAGCCATTAGTATTCCATCTTCTACCCTGATGTCCTTATCCTAATCACTTCCCAAAGGCCTCACCTCTAAACACCATAGTTGGATTAAGTTTCTTAATATCTCACAGTGGGAATTAAATTTAAGACATGAATCCTTGAGGACACACTGTTTTGTATTTGTGTCGATATCATCTCTTAATTGTATCATATATGTATCTAGATAAATAGATGTAGATGGGAAAATGTTACCATTGGATTTTTAAATGGATTTTTCTTGTTTCTTAGAAATACAAATAATTCTATTATTATTGACAGATGAAGTTTAACTAGAAACAAAACAGATTACATGAATACCCAATGCAGAAAGTTGGAATAAATCTTAGTAAACTTTGAAAAATAAAAAGTTAAATTGAAGAGTAGATATTAATGAAATAGCTGGATATGGTGGCACATACCTATAATCCTAGGTACTTTAGAGGCCGAGGCAGGAGGATCACAGGTTCCAGGCCAACTTGGGCAATTTAGCAAAACCGTGTCTCAAAAGTTTTAAGCTGGATGTGGTGGCACACACCTATAATCCCAGTGGCTTAGGGGACTGAAACAATAGGATTGAAAGTTTGAGACCAGCCTCAACAATTTAGCAAGGCTCTAAACAACTTAGTGAGACACTCAAGATGAGGCAGGAGAATTGCGAGTTCAAAGCCAGTCTCTGCAAAAGCAAGAAGCTAAGCAACTCAGTGAGACCCTTCCTCTAAATAAAATACAAAAAAGGACTTGGTGGGTGGGGCAGGGAAGGACTATAAGAAAAAAACATGAAGCTTAAATATAAAAAAATACATTAGTGAAATTGCAAAGGTAATCAGGCACCTCCCCTTCACAAAGCCCCAGGGTGATTTTTAATTTCAAAATCTAGTGAAAATAATGCAATAAAAGATAAACTCATTTCACTTATGAACACTGGTGCAAAAATCCTAACATAGTGTATGTCTACATCCAGGTCTTACAATAATAAAGAGTTTAGCTCAGCATGGTAGCTCACATCTATAAACCCCAGCAACTCAGGAAGCTGAGGCCAAAGGACCAGCCTCAGCAATTTATCCAGGCCTTAAGCAATTTAGCTAGAGGCTGTCTCAAAATAAAAACAACTGGGAATGTTGCTCAGTGGTAAAGTACTCCTTGATTCAATCCTTAGTATTTAAAAAAAAAAAAAACATAGGGGTGATTTCATGTCAGAAAAAATATTTTTCAGTGTAATTCATGTTGAGGAAAGTAATATTTCTGTAGATTTGGGAAAAGTTAATAGAGTTACACCTATATATGATAAAATTGATGATATATGATAAAATTGTACTGTCAGTAATAAAAGGGTATTTCTTTAATTGATAAATGGTTTGCCAAAAACCCACAGCAAAAGTGTGTGTGTGTGTGTGTGTGTGTGTGTGTGTGTGTGTAGCTAGGCATCACACACAGATCCTTACACATGGTAGGCATGTACTCTACCCATGCCTGCAAGTTCTTTTTTTTTTTTTTTTTTTTTTGATACCAGCAATTGAACCAAGGTGTATTTAACCACTGAGCCACATTCCTGGCCCTTTTTATTTCAGGGTCTGGCTAAATCAATGAGGCTGGCTTTTAACTTGCAATCCTGCCTTAGCCTCCCCAGTCATTGGGATTGCAGGTGTCTACCATCATAACCAGCTAAATGTCATTCTTTTTGGGGGGGTGGGGGGCTACTGGGGATTGAACTCAGGAGTACTTGCCCACTGAACCAAGCCCCATTTTGTATTTTATTTAGAGTCAGGGTCTCACTGAGTTGCTTAGTGTCTCGCTTTTGCTGAGACTGGCTTTGAACTGAGAATTCTCATGCCTTGACCTTCTGAACTGCTGGGATTACAGGCATGCACCACCATGCCCCGCTAAATGTCATTCTTAATGAAAAACTTTAAATGCATTCTCTCTAGAGTTGGGATCTAAATAAGGGTTCCTGCTATCATGAGATGCCTTGCTCAATGCTGAAAGGAAAGAGAAATGTGAGGTGTGAAAATTTGAAGAGAAAGAGAAAACTCCCATTATTTGCAGTTGATTTAGGACTACTTAAAATATACACATAGACTTGCACAGTAGAATAAACAAACTAAACCAAAATCATGTTTTAATAGGGCCACTGGACATGTTCAAATGCCTCTTCAGTTAATAGGACCCACCATCTTAGAATCTTTGGAATCTTATCCTCATACCACAAGGTGGCCTCTCCCCTCAGGAATCTTTTTTTCTTTGGTACTAGGGATTGAACTCAGGGGCACTCAACCACTGAACCACATCCCCAGACCTATTTTGTATTTTATTTAGAGATGGGTCACTGAGTTGCTCAGCACCTCACTTTTTTGCCAAGGCTGGCTTTGAACTCGGATCCTCCTATCTCAACCTCCCAAGCCACTGGGATTACAAGCATGCGCCGCTGTGCCTGCCCCAGGAATCTTTTTACAGCTGCTAATGGAATAAAAAGCTTACATTGTGATTGGATTTTATTTACTCTTCTGTCTCTCCCAACTAACCATGAGCTCCTGGAGGATAGGAGCTTGGCTAATGAGAGGGAGGGTTTATGATGTCCCCACCAATTGGTATTTGAGGAAAGGAAGGGTAAAGGAACCAGGGGATGGGAGGGTGAGTGGGGTTAGAGACTCAACTATGTGCCTAGTAGCTTCAGGGAGAAGTTGGGCCTGGAGCTTTTCTGTTTAGTGGTAAAAATCTGAATCTGAAACCTAATCAAGGTTGTGAGCAATGGAATTTCAAGTTTTCTAATTTACATTGACAACATAGAAGTGATGTTAGAATAAGTCATGGATATGAAATCTAGAAATCCAAGTTGGGAAAGTCATGACAGTGATCAATATTGTCAAATAAACTCCAGGTTTGTTCATTTTTTTTACTTTTAGTATTTATATGTGGTGCTGTGAATTGAACCCAGTCCCAAGAGCACTCTACCACTAAGCCACAACCCCAGCCCCAGGTTTGTTTAAAATAAAGATTTAATAAATACATAAAAGTTGTGTGTTGTGGTTTTTAAATTGACCAGGCATTTAGCTTAATTTTATCATTACTGGTGGGGTATAGTAGACGGATAGCCCATTATAATATCTGACATTTTGGAGGCGGTTTTGAGCAACTGTATACCAGGTATATTAGGCAGAAAAGGATTCAACATGGGGATTTTAGGTGTTTACAAAAATCATTAGAAAGATTGGAGTATAATAGGCTTTATGCTGAAGATTAAAACATGACTACCATTAAAACTCCAGACTACCAGTAACTGTGTTCAAGAACTTCCCACTGTAGCTGTGATTCAGGGCTCAGAAGGACAGGATCTAAACTATCATAGCAACCATTGATGCCCTGGAAGAGTGAAGGCTAACTGCCTTGGCCACTGCAATATTCTTGTCATATCCTCAACAAAATTGGAGATGGATATTGGTATCTCTGCAACCCTATCTGCCTAAGGAATGTTGCCTAAAGTAGCAGGGAATGACCTGTTTCTTGTTTTTCCATTCAAATATCTTGCAAGTGCTTCTAATTGTGGAATCTACTCTGTATGCAGAATTCTAACTTTTAAGTGTTTATAAGTTTCCAGCTTATGCAATGCAGTACAGAATAATTGGGTCCAGATATATAATGTATAGGGCCAATGCACAATGAAGGTGCCCAGAGTCCATATTTGAAAAACAAGAAAAATAATAGTACCATTAAAGTTACTAAGAGATGGTATGATATGGTGGTGTATGCCAATAATACTAGCAATTTAGCAAGGCCTGGAGATGTGATTCAGTGGTTAAAACACCCTGGGTTCAATCCCTGGTACCAAAAAAAAAAAAAAAAAAAAGATACTAAAAGATAAACATTTTTTTCTTTCATCCAATCTCCTTTTTAAAAAAAAAAATTTCAGAGGGTGGGTACTGGGGATTAAACTCAATGGCCCTCAATCAGCCACTGAGCCACATCCCCAGTCCAATTTTGTAGTTAAAGAATTGCTTAGCACCTCACTTTTGCTGAGGCTGGCTTTGAACTCACAATCCTCCTGCCTCCACCAGCCAAGCCACTGGGATTACAGATATGTGCCACTATGCCTGACCTCATTCAGTCTCCCTCTTGACTTGTCATGTATTTTTATTTTCTACTTAATGTTCTAAGAAAAATTAAGATTTTACATAATTACTTGAATTTTACTTTATTATATTTTACAAAGCTATCTTTTTAAAAACAAATATTTTTTAGTTATAGGTAGACACAATATATTTCATTTTTATGTGGTGCTGAGGATCGAACCCAGTACCCCACACATAGTAGGTGAGTGCTCTACCTCTGAGCCACAACCCCAGCCCCAAAGCCACATTAAAATATGAGTATTTAATTACATTGTGGAATTGCTGAAATTACACAATTCTGTTTTGTAGCTTTTACATATTCTTACTAGAATAGTGGAAATGCTGAAAAATGTAACTCCAACTGTTGATTAAACCCAGAGCCTCACACTTGGTAAACAAAAATACTCTACCCAGAGTTATAATCCCAGTCCTTTTTTTTTAGATGAACACAATATCTTTATTTATTTTATTTATTTATTTTTGGTGGTGCTGAGGATGGAACCCAGTGCCTCACATGTGCAAGGCAAGTGTGCTATTGCTGTGCTATAACCACAGTCCGCCCCCCACCCCCAGTCCTTTTTGAGACAAGATCTTGCTGAATTGCCCTGGCTAGTTTGGAACTTGTGATTCTCTTGCCTCAACCTCCTGAGTTTTGGGGATTACAGGTATGTGCCACCGTACCAGACTTTATTTCACTTCTCTATATGTACATGTTCTATCAACACCTTCTACCTTTAACTTAATGATGAATAAAGAAGTACTAGGGGCTGGGGTTGTGGCTCAGCAGTACAGCGCTCGCCTAGCACGTGTGAGGCTCTGGGTTCCATCCTCAACACCACATAAAAATAAATAAACAAAGATATTGTGTACAACTAAAAAATAAATATTTTAAAAAGTACTAAAAAGAGGGGCTGGGGTTGTGGCTCAGCAGTAGAGTGCTCACCTAGCATGTGTGAGGCCCTAGGTTCGATCCTTGGCACCACATAAAAATAAATAAAATTAATGTGTCCAACTACAACTAAAAAATATTTTTTAAAAAAAGTACTAAAAGGAAAAGGCTGCCCCATTTTTCTGTTTCCTGTATTTTTAGCAAATGCTTCATTAATAGAGGAAGTCATGCAAATAAAAATGTGATAGCTCGGCATGGTGGCACATGCCTGTAATTCTAGACTGAGATCAAAAGTTTGAGGCCAACCTCAGCCAGAGAGGGCTTAGGCAATTTGGTGAGACCCTGTCTCAAAATAAAAGGGGCGGGATTGTGGCTCAGTGGTAGAGTGCTCGCCTAGCATGGACAGGACCCAGGTTCGATCCTCAGCACCACATAAAAATGAAGGCATCGTGTTGTGTCCATCTACACCTAAAAAATAAATATTAAAAAAAAATAAAAGGTAAAAGGGGCTGGGGGGCTGGGCATGGTCACGTGCCTGTAATCCCAGTGGCCCAGGAGGCTGAGGCAGGAGGATCACAAATTCAAAAGGGCTGGATAAAGTGCCCTTGTGTTCAATCTCCCCAGTACAAAAAAAAAAAAAAAGTGATAGAACACTGTTGCCTTCTTGATGTTGTGCTAGTTTGAATGGATCAAACCCATGGCCCACATTCTAGGCAGTCTCTCTACCACTGAGCTATACCCCCAGCTCTCAAAAGGTAAAGCATTCCTTGAGAATGTCTTGAGTCCCAGCTGATGCAGTTGTAGACATAGACAGCTTGTCCTGGCTTTGTCTCTCTGAGGTCCCATTTATCACATGCACTGGAATTCTCTGCTCATGTGGGATTGCAAACATAAGGGAATGGAGGCAATAAGGAACAGTGGACACGCATAGCCATAGACCTTCAGTTGTGTACATGATCCTTTGTCCCCCCAGACGTCACTTAGAAAACAAATTCAAAAATAAGATTATTTAAAAATTCAGGATAGCAACAACAGAGCATTAAAGCAAGTGTGGCTCTTCTGAGCACAGGGCATGTGCACAAGTGGAATGTTGACCATATCCAGTAGAAACTGCTTGTAAACATAAGTGAGAGAGAAAGATATAGAGGCACTGAGGAAGCCATGTGATGAAAGAGCACATCAGATGCTGACTTTCTAGTCCTGCAAGTCCTGTGTCCTGCAGTTAATCAGCCCCAAACTGGGCAAAATAAAGATGTGCAACTGCATTGTTAGATCGTGGTGGCTTTCAGTGAACTAGAATTATGCTCCTTTCTTCAGATACTTTACTGCCATCTGTTGGAAAACTGTCATAATAACTATATTAACTAATAATGACTACATTGAGTGTTAGCAGCAATCTTTCCTGTTATGCTCAGAGTACCCAGGGCCAGAGGCACGAATGCTCATAACTAGAATCCTGAGCTTAGCAACTTAGCAGTGTGTGGCAGGCGGGATCCCCACCACACCCCTAACTTCCAGCCACAGAGTTAGTGAGTTGAATATCAGAACTAGTGATTCCTTACTTTATATTGTTTTGATCCTAGCACCCCATGAAGATTGTTGTGCTGGGGTCTTTATGGCCACTTCCAACATTTGACAAGGCCTGCTGTGTGGAATAACTTTTTGTATCTAGGAAAAGATTAAAAGGGCCTGCCGCAGTCTGGCTGGGCATAAATCACGAGCCACTGAAGCAGGAACAAACTTTATTTACGAACTCCCACGAACGCCACGCACGCGGCCTTCTCCTGGGACACACCACACACCAACCGGAAATCCCTCCTCCTGCACTTCCCCAACCAATGGGAACTCTCCGGGAATCCCCGCGAGAACTCCAAAGTAGCAGGCCCAGGTGGACTGCAGGGGTCTAATATACAATTGAATACACAGCTTAACATCTCAATGGCTTGCTGGCATCACCTCTCAACCACTCGTTCTGGCAAAAATGCCATGTGTCATCCCGACTCAGCTATGGCTCTCAGCAGGGCCAACAACAATAAAGTCTATTTTTGCTTTTGACTGGAATTACAGTAACTCTGCAGTCCACATATATTATGCTAATTAAAAGGTTTGAGCATTAGATAATGCATAATTTAGTAATAGATATAAGAAAACTGACTATAAATTTAGTTTGTTTTCAGAGACATCATCTTTCTTATAGGGTCCCTGGGGTGGGAAGGCAATAAGATGACTTTCAAAGATGCAGATAGTAGTAGAAACTGCTTCTTATATTCAGGCCCTTCTTCACGGAGGTGTTAGGTCAAAGATTTAAGAGACAGGGTCTTGCCCAATGTCACATCATCTGAATAAACTGCAAAGTTAGGATCCTAACTCAGGCTTCCTGGCTTCTGAGCCAGAAACTTTCTCATCTTCCAAGAGTAGGCAGCTGCTTCTCTCTTCCTCCTTCTTCCTCTTGAACTTTTATGAACCTTTATTCAGACTCATAGGAAGAAAAGATATTAACATTGCCAAAAGATAATCAAATGTATGATATGTCAAGATCATTGTATTGTCATGAGCAACTAATAAAAAAAATAAAAAATAATGATTGTACATTGTGAATATCTCATATTTAATCACTATAAATAGGGGTGGTGGAACATGCCTATAAACCTAGTGACTCAAGAGACTGAGAGGGAGGATTGCAAGTTTAAGGCCAGCCTTAGCAATTTAGTGAGACCCTGTCTCAAAAGATAAAAGGGGTTGGGGATATGCGTCCCTGGGTTCAAACCCCAATACCCAAACAAACAAAAAAATTCAAGTATATTAATTCTTTCATAAGAGCCACCATTTCTAGTAACCCAGTTAATTCTTGAAATGTTAAAAGTCTAGTTGGTTGTGTCTACAGGTGTAATCCCAGCAGTATACACCTGTAATTTAGCATCTTGGGAGGCCGAAGCAGGAGGATCACCAGTTCAAAGGCAGACTCAGCAACTTAGGGAGGCCCCAAACAACTCCGTGAGACTCTGTCTCTAAATAAAATACAAAAAAGACCTGGGGATGTGGCTTCATCAGATGTTGAGAGCCACAGCTGAAGGGGCCCCAGCAAACTTTCAGACTGCCAGCTGATGATTGGCTCACAGCGGCCCCAGCAACATCTAGCTCTTTGGCTCCTCTGCGGTGATGCTCATTGGGCTGTTTCCCTGCCCTTTCAGGCCACGGAGCTGCTCATTGGGGGACTTTTTTGGCTCCACCCATGCGACCCAGCCAATCGGCCTCAAGAGCAGGAGAATTGTGGGAGGTGGAGAGGCTGGTGGTTGGGGGAGTCGCTTGTGGGAAGCCGGTGGTGGCAATTGGGCTCTGAGGGTTTTTCCTGAGGAGCTGTTTTGTTTGGCATGTGTGGTTCTAAAAATAAAATTAGTTTCTTTTGACAAGTGGCTCCTGAATTGTGCCCAGCCAGACTGCGGCATGGCTTAGTGGTTAAGTGACTCTGAGTTCAATCCCCAGTACCAAAAATAAAGAAAGACTCTTGTGCTACTTAATCCTTTAAAATTCATTATTATAAATTTAATAATTTGTTAAATATCTTTCTTCATATAACAATTATTGTATGTATTTTCTGACATATCAAAGGCAGATTGATGCAATCTAGAAAACTGATACTATGGTTTTATATGTTTTACTTTTACAGTCAACACGAAAAAGTCCTAAAATATTCAATTATCAGTTGCATTTCTTTACCATTTATGAAGGTATCATTTTTATACAGTAAATTTACCATTTAGTGTACAGTTCTTTTGACTTTCGGCAAACAAACAATTGTGTAACCACCACCACAATGAAGATGTACAACAATTTCATCACTTCCCCAAATCCTTGAGAGCTCAGCTACAGCTGAATATATCTTCCTTTGGGGATCTGATCCAAGGGCCTTGCAATTCCCCTCATAGACCATCAGCCTTTCTCAGGAAGCTTTTGGCCCCAGGCTGATGGGAATAAGGAGGCCTCCGTGTTCACAGTCTAAGGGAGAAGGCTGCGGGTAGCACATATAAGGCCATCTGTCCAGACTCTGAAGGCTCTCAATCCAGGGGGACACAGAGAGGAGGAGAGAGGGGCTGTGGAATGCACCAGCTGAGTCATTCCTGGTCTTGGAAACCCAAAGGTACTACTTTGCTTCCTGTGTTTGACCACCCCACCTTGCCACAGCTTCCTCAGATAAAAGGACAAGCTCACACACTTATATCAATATTTATGCTTGCAAATACACAATCATACATCTGATATATATATAATCATGTACATACACAATCACCCCTATATACAATTGCTCACCCACATAGAAATAGATGTAAATATAGATATATACTTGCACTTGTCTCACAGTACTTTTGGGAAGGTTGCATCCCTTGGGGACATTATCAGCAATGAACTCCTCCTCTTGCTTAATTTTATACTTCCTCGTGCATGGGGAAGCCTGAGGCTAACTCTTCTCTGGGCCTTTTATGTTCCTATAGATTATGGTGGCTGATTTTTAACCAATTTAGGGAGCTGTGTCATTCAGAAAATGACATGAGGAGCCTGGTTACAAGCAAACTGTTGTGGACTAGTGAGACAGTAGTAGGGTATGGCGTAGTGAATGTAGTGACTTCTTTTGTAGAGATGGATTATAGATGGTTGTGGGTATTACCATTGGTTATGGAGGACCTGTTTTTCTGTAGGATCAGAGGGATGTATTTCAGTTTGCATAAACTGGACTCTTCATTGAGCATGGGACAGGAAGGTTTTGATTACTTGTGCATTCATTGGCTGATCTTTTCACCCAAGGTCTAGGTGCATGCTAGGGAAGCACATTACCACTGAGCTACATCCCCAGTTTTTTTCTTATTTTGAAACAGTGTCTCACTAAATTACTGAGGCTGGTCTCAAATTTGTGATTCTCCTGCTTCAGCCTGCCAAATTGCTGTGCCACTGAGCCTATCCAGCTGGCTGATTTTTCTTGAATGTTGTTCCATGAGTTGGGAGTAGGCAAGTTCTTCCTGGATGGAGTCAGGCTGACCTAGGTCTTACTGGAAGAAGCACCCAATCTATTATTGTGGTGGTGTAGAACTGTAATCCCAGTAGTATAAGTATGGACTACCTCAAGGAGGAATAAAATAAAGCATTGTTAATATTGCTTTGGGGAAGGGAACTGAGCAGCTGGAATTAGGGCCCTCTGCAATTAGATGTAGAGGGCTCCAGGAGTCTCCACTGGAGAACTCTTAGAAGAGGTGGGGCTCCAGCAGAGTCTGTAGGGGTAAAAGACAGGAATTAATCTGGTCTTAGCCTGGCATCTGTCTTTGTCTCTATCCTCCCTTAACCAAGGTTAGAATAAAAATACGGTAGGGCTGGGGTTGTGGCTTGGTGGTAGAGCGCTTACCTAGCTTACCTAGCATGTGTTGAGGCACTGGGTTCAATTCTCAGCACTGAATATAAATAAAGTCCACTGACAACTAAAAAAATATTATACACACACACACACACACACACACACACACACATACACACACACATATATATATAAGAGGTGAGTGGATATGCCAGCCTCAATGCCTATATGATGTGGTAGGCAGCAAAAGGATTTTCTTTTTTTTTTTAATATTTATTTTTTAATTGTAGTTGGACACAAAACCTTTTTTTAAAATATTTAACTGTAGTTGGACACAATACCTTTCCCCCCCCCCTTTGGGCTCCCTCAAGCCCTTTTATTTATTTATTTTTTAATATTTACTTTTTAGTTTTCGGTGGACACAACATCTTTGTTTGTATGTGGTGCTGAGGATCGAACCCGGGCCGCATGCATGCCAGGCGAGTACGCTACCACTTGAGCCACATCCCAAGCCCAGGATTTTCTTTTTGCCTAACACTGTGTCCTACTGCTCTTTTCCCTTTAGACTGAGGGTAGACCCAATATGAAAGATGAGGAAGTTCCTGCTTCCTGAGATTTCCCAGGTGAGAGAGAGTCTTTGGCTCAAGCATTCTTGGATCCTTATAACTCTTCTTCCTTCTAGGAAGGACTCCATTCTAAGACCTGAACTACTAGGTTGCTCAGGTAGGGTCAGGGAGAAAGAAGGTATTGTATGTTTGCTGACATAAATCGGTGAAAATGAAGTGGAAGGGGAGGTGCAGAGGAAGAGAACAAAAACTGGTTCACTTTGAGCTTTTTAAATTCTAAATTACTGGTGGTACTTTCCTCCTAGAGACAGTTCCACACACTATGGAAGAAGAAACATGATTTATTTTTTGATGAACTACAGGCCAACTCCACTACACCTTTTACTATCTCCTACCTTTCCTCCCAATCCTAACCCTCTCCAGCCTCCTCATTGCTCCATGAACACTCTGGGCCTGCTCTGCCTCATACCCTTTCCTGGAATTCCCCTCAGATGTTCACTTGCTCTCTCATGTCCTTTATGCTGAAATGGGTACTCTGGATTGCCACTTATTAACAAAAATATATTATGTTCTAGATATTTAAAATTCTCCTTTTCATTAATTTAAAATTAATTTATGAATCTTCAGTGTAATCTGCTGAGTGGTAAGAATGACTAATCTCATTTCAGAGAGATTAATGATATGTCTTAGTTTACATAGGTTTTAAAAGTGGGAGTGGGGATTGAAATATTAAATCATAAGAGCATCCAGTTCTGTATTTCCTCTGGCTCTCTAACAAGTAATCACTCTGCCAAACATATTTCCTGTTGGAAAGGAGATCACTTTACAGTTGAGTATTCTGGGCCTCTGAGCAGTTACATTTCCCAGAGCAAATTAATACAGTCATGCTTCTGTTTTTACTTGTGTTTTATGAGTTGAGTTAGTATAATAGGTCTTCTAGCACTTGGTTACTCAGGACACAGTGGATAAAAGGTTTCTGGACTTTTAAACTAGGGCATTTGTTTCTTTTTCAGGTCTTCTCCACATCACACTCAGAGTGATCATTCTAAGATGTGGGTCAGATCTTTTCAGTTGTTGGCTTAAATTCCTTTAATTTATCCCATCTGCACACCTGATAAGATAAAGTCTTTAGCCTGGCATTTGAAGTCTTTCTTGCCCTGGCCTCCCTCCCTTGTTTCATCCCTTTTTATTTTAATGAATTACTTGCTGTTGTGTAAACAAACCATTTTATCTGTCATTCCCTGATGTTACACATGCTGCATTAAACATTTTCTCCCTCCCTACTTTTTTTTAAATTTAAATTTTTTTTTTTTTTTTTTACCAGAGAAAGTTCATATTCCAGATCTCAGGTTAGAGATTCTTGTTCACAAAATCTGATCTCATGTTGGAGTATATACATCCTCTTGGAATCCTTCCCTGACCTTGCACCAACTCAGAGGGATGCCTCCTTTCTACTTTGCTCTCACTAGTTAGCTCTCTAATCCCCCTCCATTGTCTCTATGTCCCCAGCATGCAGGATAGGGTGTAGATCACCTTGACTGGAGTTTATTAAGTTACTTTCTCCTCTCCACTTTTCTCCCACCAGTTAGGGCAGGTTAGATTCAGGGAGGAGCTGGTGCTATGGTTTCCACGGATATTGCTTGTGACCTCCAGGCAATCCTCCCCAAGGGAACCACCAGTACTTGATAGAAGTACCAAGGAGAGAACCCAGGAGAATGCCCAGGCTCAGCCCTTAGGGAAGTCAATTGCCTTCTACTGCCCTTAGTGGCAGCCTGCTAGAGCAGACCTTTCTGGAACAATAATAATTGTAATATTTAGCTCTATATTCCAGGCACTATTCTCACTACTTTACCTATATATGCATTTGTCTTATGTAATCTTTCAACTCCCCACCCCCCACCTCTCCCAACTGGGAATTGAATTCAGGGGTGATTTACTACTGAACTACATTCCCGGCCCTTTTTTTATTTTTAATTTTGAGAGGAGGAGTCTCCCTAAATTTCCAGGAGTGACCTCGAATTTGCCAAGGCTGGCACTGAACTTGGGATCCTTCTGCCTCAGCCTCCGGAGTCATTGGGATTACAGGAGTGCGCCAATTTGGCTGTTGGCACCTGGAGATTAACCAACTTGCTTAAGGTCATACTATAAATGACAAAGTCAGAATTCAAATATGAGCATTATTTCTAGAGCCTATGCTAGTAACCACTATGCTGTAGTGCCTTCTTGGCCTCTGATTTCATTTCCAATAGACACATCTGCTGGCTGAGGTAAATAAAATCAGATGGTTCTAAACCAAGGACCAGGAGGTAAATTTCCCTCTTCCTTATCCATCAATTTTTCGCTGGCTCAAGGATGCATGGAATATTCTCACAGTTTGAAGAGGAAGGAGAACTTCCAAGTGGCAGGAACCTCTGAAGACTCCCAGAGAGAAAGCGGGGAAAGCTTGGTGTGTGGGAAAAGGCCTGGTTGTGGGTGGGGAGCAGCGAGTAGACTGCGAGATTGTAGTCCACGTTTTGGTCTCTTAAACTCAATGTAACCTTGGCCAAGTCATTGTTTCCTCCCCCAGCCTCAGTTTCTGTATTTGTAAATTAAGGATAAATATAAGACAGTGCTGATACCCTCCGAAAGAAGGGGCATCCTCAGTTTTGCTGGGGAAAAGGCCAAGGAGAGGGGGCAGGGAGATTGCGCTGTGTGGGTCCTAGGGCCACAGGGTTGGGTGGGCTTCGGAGCTCAGTCCTGCCATCCTATCCCGGTGACAGGGCCGGCCTAAATCTCCAGACCTCTAAGGGGTAGAAAGTGGGGGCATATGGGCCAGGGTCGTGGCACTGCGGGATGCGCCCATCTCCTCACACCTCCTCAGCCTTCCCAACCGGAGTCGCAGTCTCCCGGGATGCCGGCTGCTGGTGGCCAAGCAACCGCCGGCCGCGCTGCGGCGACTGCCCGGGAAGCTGCAGCCGGTGGGGGAACCAAGAACATCACGTCATCTTTTTCGCTAGGCGCCCGCCCCCTCCCCTACGGCGCCTGCGCAGGCGCGGCGGGAGGGGGGTGGCCGCCGCGGGGCTCTCCCGGCGCTTTCCGCCCTTCTCCAGGCTCGCTCGGGCCGCGGCGCTCTGGGCTGGCGGCGGCGGCGCTGAGCGAAGGCGTCCAGGATGCGGCGCGGGGCGGCCCGGTACCCCTCTGCCCCGTCACGGCAGCGGCGGCCGCGGGGACCGGGCCAGGGTCGGGGGCGGCGGCCCGAGCCGCGGTAGCGGCGGCGGCAGCGGCAGCGGCGGCGGGAGGGGCGGCCTGAGGGCGGGCGGGCGCCCGGGTGCGGGGGCTCCGCGCCGCTCCGCACAGCCCGGCCCGGCTCGGCCCCGCTCGGCCCCGGCGCCATGAGCGGCGGCGGCGGCGGAGGAGGGGGCTCGGCGCCCAGTCGCTTCGCCGACTACTTTGTCATCTGCGGGCTGGACACCGAGACCGGGCTGGAGCCGGACGAGCTGTCGGGTGAGTGTGCGCGGAGCTCTGTCCGCTTGCCCGCGCCGACTGCGGCCGGGGACCCCGGAGGAGCCTCTCCCATTCCGCTTTGTCCCGGGAGCCGGGCGAGGGTCGGTGGACAGGACGCAGGGCGGGCTTGGACGGAGGGGGCGTCGAGCTGGAGGAGGGGGACCGGATAAGGGGCCCTGCGCCGGGAGGAGTCCCAACCGCCACTCCGGCCCTTTGCGTCATGGGCGCTTCGCTAGGGGGAAGAGGGAAAGGGTCGTGTGGACTGGTGTAGGTTGAATGACTTAATGTAAAATAAAGGGAGCCTTGTCCTCCAATACCCTTCTGGGGATGGGGGGGAAAGAAGGCATTCCGCGTCTTAGTGAAAGTAAGTTCCACTCAGACTTAAAAAAAAAAAAAAAAAAAAAAAAAGCAAAACAAAAACTTGGTGGCTTTATCTGGCCTCTTCCCAAGATGCCTACAACACCAGTTCCTCAAAAACCGTTATAACCCGCCTGGGTTTTCCGACGGATTGCAATTCTGCCCAGTCTGGGACATAAAGTAATGAAGTGAACTTGGGCCCACCAAGTATATGGGAACTCCCATGGCACTTGAAAGGGCTTGTACTCCAGGGCCATAACTTTTTATGAAAAGTAATTTATGGCCTTTATGAGTCCAGGATCATTTGTGAATAAAAGGGTGTCATCCTGCTTAGGGTGGCTGTGTTGTTTCTCAAGTCGTCTTTCAAAGGGGGAAGTGGTGGAGGGGAGTGGCCGTGGGGCCCTGATCAGATTTGGAACTCACTGTGGGAAGTGTGTCAGAACTATAAAATCCCCGTGAATTCCACCCTATTGTCATCCAAGTCTCTGAATTGTAACAGTGTTGAAAAGTTTTTGTCTGAAGTGTTCAGTTAAAGGGTGGGGGGTTGTTATGTTACTACTTTAAAATTATATCATCCTGATTTGGTGAGGGAAATTCCTTTCAACTTTTCTTTCTTTTTCCCTCATTCTTTTTTTGGTACCAGGGATTGAACGCAGGCCCTTGCATATGATGTCACAGTTTGCCATGAGTTTCTCTTGGTTTTTGTTTTTGTTTTTGGTTCCTGGGACTGAACCAGTGACACTGAGCTTTTTTTTTTTTTTTTTTTTTTTTAGGCAGTGCTTGGGATTGAACCCAGGGCATTGTGCATTGGAGGCAAGCACTCTACCAACTAAACTATATTTTCCCCACCATCCCCACTTTTGTTTTTTATTTTGAGACAGGGACTCCTTAATTTGCTTAGAGCCTTGCTTAAATTGTTGAGGCTGGCTTTGAACTTGCTGGGATTTTAGGCACGGGCCATCATCACCTGCCACGTTTCTCTCGAAAGTGTTCATCTTGTTGACTAATTTTACTTTGCTTCAGAGATAACAGGACAGTTTCTTTTCTTTTCTTTCTTTCTTTTTCTTGCCACCAGTATCATTCCAGTGTTTTTTTTTTTTTTTTTTAAGAGAGAATTTTTAAATATTTATTTATTTTTTTTTAGTTTTTGGCGGACACAATATCTTTATTTGTATGTGGTGCTGAGGATCGAACCCAGCACCGCGCTCATGCCAGGCAAGCACGCTACCTCTTGAGCCACATCCCCAGCTCCATTCCAGTGCTTTTTATGAAAAAAAAAAAATTAAGTTCACATCACAAATGACAAAAGTGAATTTGTCTTTTAAAAATATGATAAATTTGTCATTTATCAAGGTGAATAACAAGCTGTTTCCCCAGATTAATAGCAGGTGGAGAAAAAAATCATGAAACTAGAAAAAAATCATGAAATTATTTATTTATTGCTACCAGGGATTGAACCCAGAGGTGCTCTACCATTGAGCTAGATCCCCAACCCTTTTATTTATTTTTTAATTTTGAAACAAGTCTTGTTAAGTTGCTGAAGCTGGCCTTGGACTTGTGATCTCTTGCCTCAGCCTCCAGAGTGGCTGGAATTAAAGGCATATGCACCGTACCCAACTGGTTAGCTTTGTTTATTCCAGTTTAATTTTTTAAAAAATGTTTTTGTTTTAGTTGTAGTTGGACACAATACCTTTATTTTATTTTCGTGTGGTGCTGAGGATTGAACCTAGGGCCCCGAACGTGCTAGGTGAGTGATCTACCGCTGAGTCGCAATCCCAGCCCTCAAGTTTACTTTTTTAGGTCTTCAAATTCTTATAACAGATCAATTGATTATTTGGTTCCTTTGTATTATATTTTATGACTTTGGGATGATATAATTGTTGGAATTCAGTTCAAGTTATTGGTGCTGGAAGCGACTCAGAGAGGAAATGAGGCCCAAGAAGCACAGTAAGGCCTACATCGTACTAGGTCATTTTTTAACTCTTAGTCTGGTGCTCTTCTCATGATACTAAATTGCATCTCATTGGCCTGGATGGAGGTCTTTCCCCCGCCCCCCCAAAAAAGTGATGCTCTACTACTGAGCTATGTCCTACATCCCTAGCTTTTTTTTTTTTTTTTTTAATTTTAAATTTTGATAAAGAGTCTCCCTAGGTTACCTACAGCTTGAATTCAGGATCCTCTTACCTCAGCTAACTGGAGTTGCAGGCATTACCACTGCATCTGCCTCTGACGGGATGTCTTTAGAAAACAGTAGCACGGGGGCTAGGGTTATGGCTCAGCAGCAGAATGCTCACCTAGCACAGGTTCGATTCTCAGCACCACATAAAAATAAATTAATTAATGCTATTGTATCTAACTACAACTAAAAAAATAAATATTAAAAAAACAGTACTAAAAATAAGTTATTCTCAATAAAAGAAATTTAAAGATGAAATAAACCAATGTTATTATGTTGTGCTTTGAGCATCTGATAAATTGTATAGACACTGGTTTTAGAAAATGAAGATAGTGGTTTGTAAATGGTAAAACAGGGAATGAAGCTAGGAAGTTACTGTTAGTGAGGCCATGAGTTTTGGGGTCTGATATTTCTGCTGTGCTACTATTTCTGTGACTGGGGGCAATAGTCGATAAACCTGCCAGGGAAAAGTGAATGTAAATATTATTCTCTCTCTCTTCTCCCTTTCTTTGGTGTGTGTATATGTGTGTGTCAGGGGTACTAAGATTTAACCAGGGGCAGTTTACACTGAGCTACATTCCCAGCCCTTTGAGACAGGGTCATACTAAATTGTTGATGCTGGCTTTGAACTTAAAATCCTCCTGCCCTAGCCTCCAGAGCTGCAGGGATTACAGGTATGTGCCACCACACCTAGCTATTCTCTTTTAATGAATATTTGTTAATTTCCTGGCTTTTCAACAAGCTAAAATTATATCTTTGTGTAAACTTATTGGGAGAATAAAGATAAGAGGGGTGAGTTGTAAAGAAGGTTATTTTCATGAGTCGTGGTGGTGCATGCTTATAATCCCAGTAATTTGGGAAGCTGAGGCAGGATTGCCAATTGGAGGCAAGACCCTGAGTCAAAAAATAAAGAGTGCTGGGCACAAAGCTCAGTGGTAGAGCACCTATGGGTTCAGTACCCATTGTGGCGCAGGTGGGAATGGGTGGGGGGAAGGACAGGGCATTTTCTTAAAATATAGTTGCACAGCCAGGTGTGAAGGCACATGTTTATAGATCCCAGTAGCTCATGAGGCTGAGGCAGGAGAATTGGGAGTTCAAAGCCAGTCTTAGTAATGGCAAGGTGCTGAACAACTCAGACCCTGTCTCTAAATAACATACAAAATTAGGCTGGGGATGAGGCTCAGTGGTTGAGTGCCCCTGAGTTCAATTTCCAGTACCTCTTTCCATCAAAATGTGGTTGTACAAATGGAATGCGAAGATCATCTATAAGTAGGTGGCTTTTATTAGAATAGATACTGATTGAAGGATTTTTTTTTTACCCCCTTCATTCATTTCTTATGGATAAATAAGAGTAGTCTGGACTACCCAGAGGGAATCTTTGAATAAAATAAACAATCCAAATAGCTCATCCAGTTGAGACTCTCCAGGGTGCATTTTCTCTCCTCTGCCTTTCTTATACCTCCCAAAGTGATGATGTCATTATCAGTGAAACTACAGGAAGTTGTGAATTGAGCCCAGTTTCTCTAGGGAGGTACTGGGGAGTCTGTTTTCTCCAAGCAAAGTAAGTTACATACTTTACCCAGTTTCTAAACTCTAAAGACTATATCCAGAACAAGTAAATCAAAGATGCTTAGTGTTCCTTTGGTTTTGGGAAGGATTAAGATTCTTTCCTTTCCATTTACAGAAGTTAGCATGGGGAATTGCTGTGTTAAATATAGACTCAGATCCTCCTGCCTCAGCCTGAGGTACTGGGATTACAGGCATATGCCACCATGCTTTGTCTCATCTTTCAGCCACATTGACTGTTCACATTTTGCCCCATTTTTTTTGTCACTTGTATGTATGTTGCCCTATATTATGTATAGGCAAAACAAACAGTGTATTGAGAAATAATTCATATACCATACAATTCACCTATTTAAAGCATAGTTCAGTTATTTTTAGTATATTCATAGTGGTTTAATCATCACTACAGTTAATTTTAGATAGAGTGATAATCACTCTGACCTTGAAGCCTGTAGTTGTAGATGGACAGAATGCCTTTATTTTATTTGTTTTTTTGTATGTGGTGCTAAGAATTGAACCCAGTGCCCCACACATGCTAGGCAAGTGCTCTGCCATTAAGCTATAACCCCAGTCCACTCCCCATTTCTTCTAATCTCTAAACCTCCATCCCTAACAGGTATCTTATTTAAAAGAAATAAAAGCTGGTCATGGTGGTACATACCTGTAATCCCAGCAATTGGAGAGACTGAGGCAGGAGGATCACAAGTTTGAGGCCAGCTTCAGCAATTTAGCAAGACTGTCTCTAAAATAAAGAGTGCTGGGGATATAGCTCAGTGATAGTAGTGCACCCCTGAGTTCAATCCCCATTACCAAAACCAAAAACCAACCAGCCAAACAGGCAAACAAAAAAACCACCCAGAAATAAAACCTGTTTCTTCTCATTTTATGGAGATGAAGTGGCTGTAAAAAGTTTAGTGAAGGGACTTGAACGTGTCTAAGTATAGTAGAATGCTTTGGTATCATATGTAAGGTCCTAAGTTCTATCCCCAGCACTGAAAAAATAAAAAGAGAAAAGAAGAAGAAAGAAAAGTGTGATGAGCCAGTTTTAAACTGGAATTCAATATGAACTAAATTTAAATTTTTATATTCCTTTGCCAGTTTGGTCAATTCTGGGCAAATTCTCTCACTAACTATAGTAGAACTCAAATCCTGCTTTACCTCAGGCACGTGTGGATACTGCCAGGAATCAAGGCTGCTGTAATGAGGGAGATTTCCTAAGTTAAGTCCTGTGTTTTCTTTTGTAAGGTAGAACAAGGAAGAAGTCAAGAGAAGAGACCTGCACATAGGAAATACAGAGTAGCCCAAGACAGTTTAAAGCACATGCTGCATTTACTTGGAGAGACCCTGTATTCCTAGAATGTAAGAGAATCCCATTTGACTCCCTCAGATAGGAAAGATCACATTGAAAATAAATGGACTTTACTTTAATGACACTGAGGCTCTGCTCCCCTATCTCTTTCTCTTTTTAAAATATTTTTTAGTTGTAAATGGATCTTTTTTTTTTTTCCCCCTTCATGTCAGAATGGGTAATGTGCCAATGTCATAACAAGGTTTAGAGGGAGGCACATCTCACACAAGAGCATGAACACCCAATCATCACACTTAAGAACCCAAGAATCATGTAAATGGATCTTTTATTTTTATTTATATGCAGTGCTGAGGATTGAACCCAGGGCCTCATACATGCCAGGCAAGTGCTCTACCACTGATTGTTGTTTATAGCTACACTCCAGCCCCTCTGCTCCTCTCTTTTTGTGAGGAAATCCTGGTCAGTGTTTGGTGCTTAAACCAAATTCTTTTTTTTTTTTTTTTAGTTTTTTTTAGTTGTAGATGGGCATAATACCTTTATTTTATTTGTTTATTTTCATATGGTGCCAGGATCGAACTCAGTGCCTCACACATGCTAGGCAAGTGCTCAACCACTGAGCCACAACTCTGGCCCTAAACCAAATTCTTAAGACTCGGTTTAGCCCTTCCTTCCTTCCTAGGTTAAAAATAAAGTTTACTTTGCTTAAGGCCTCCTTTGGTACACCCTTTTCCAGGCCTATATCGTTTTATAAACTTATTTTTTTGGCCAAGTCTGGTGGAAGGTGTACTTGGCCTTGGCCTGGCTCAATTCCTATTTTGTTATCCTTGGATTGGAATTACAGTCAGATGACTTTAGAGGTCTCTCAGGGACCTGCATTCACCTTAGGGAACCTCTACTTGATTTGTTTTAGGTTCCTGCTGGATATGACATAGGATCTAGTGAGAGAATGACTTGCCTCTCAGAAGCTTGTGTCTTCTTTGGAAGTCAGTGATTAAACACAGCCTACCTTTGCCAGATTTTAAGATTTAGTTCTTAAAAGTTATTAAGTGAGGCCGATATTAGTCAAATGCCTACATTTCAGTAATTCCATGATTGTTGATTCCAGTTTGGAGTATTTAGAACCACAGGGCTGAGTTCTGAGAGTGGCAGGGTCCTGTAATGACCAAAGGGAGTATATGTGCCAGATCTCAAGGTGTTTTCAGTATGTTTCTAGGGAATCAAATGTAACTTTAGGAGATAAGATGGCAACTATTACATTCCTCAAATATTATACTTAGAATATTTGCTAGGGTGCCATTCATGGGATCTCTTATGGCTGCTGCTGCTGCCGCTTTTTTTTTTTTTTTTTAATATTTTTTAGTTGTCAATGGACCTTTATTTTTATTCATTTATATGCAGTGCTGAGAATCGAATCCAGTGCCTCCACATGCTAAGCAAGCGCTGCTCTACCACTGAGCCACAACTCTCTTGTAGCTTCTTGTGAAAGGTTAGTCTTGATTGTTGTTTATTAGTGTGATGGATAAGTCAGGTCAAATTTTACTAGGCCATCTGTGGTCTACTGTGTGGACTGAACTAGCTGGGTAAGTACAAAGTGCTTCTATGGAATGCTGAGAGAATGCCTGAGCAGTGGAAAAGTCTGGAGATTCCTCTTGCTAAGTTTCATTCCCCAGCGAGTGTGGGATTCCTTGATTTCTAAAGTATTTTCATTTGGCAAAATACAGTATGCATGTGCATTCATTTATATTGGTCACAGAATCAAAAAATGTCAGAGCTAGATATCAGAGATAGTCTAGTTGTTGCTTTTGGCAGATGATAATGATTAATCTTTGTAGATGACCTTAAAATTTTTTAATATTGTATATATACACACATATATATACATGCTCTTTTTTTTTTTTTTTTGGTATTGGAGATTGAACTCGGGGTCACTCAACCACTGAGCCACATCCCAGCCCTATTTTGAATTTTATTTAGAGACAGGGTCTCACTGAGCTGCTCAGTGCTTTGAGGTTGCTGAGGCTGGCTTTGAACTTTCGATCTTCCTGCCTCAGCCTCCCAAGCCACTGGGATTACAGGTGTGTGCCACTGTGCCTGGCTTCTTAGTGTACTTTTAAATCCATTTTAATTTTTTCAGCCCTATTGAGGCTGGGGTCGTGGCTCAGTGATAGAGCATTCGCCTAGCATGTGTGAGGCACTAGATTCAGTCCTCAGCACCACACAAAAATATATAAACAAAATAAAAGTGTTGTGTCCATCTAAAACTAAAAAATATATATTGAAATTTTTTTTTCAGGCTAGGGATGTGGCTCAAGCGGTAACACGCTCGCCTGGCATGCGCAGGGCGCTAGGTTCGATCCTCAGCACCACATAAAATAAAATAAAGATGTTGTGTCCACTGAAAACTGAAAAATAAATATTAAAATATTCTCTCTCTCTCTCTCTTTAAAAAAAAATTTTTTTTTTTGTCCAGTATCACCTAGCAAGTTGGAACAGTTAGAATTCAAGTCTTCTGTCTGCTCACTATTGATCTATTGATGTGATTTTTGTAATTAAAAAAATTTTTTTTTCTTATAAGTATAGGGAAACTGAAGCAATGGCTTAATTATTGCGTCTTGAGTGTGTTGTGATGTGGTTTGGAATGGAGTGGCTTCTTAGTAGTTCAATCCCCAGTACATTTTGCAGTAGAAAAGACAGGCCACTTATTTATTTATTTATTTATTTATTGGATACTCCCATTTAATTAATTTATTTTTTAACTACATGACAGCAATGAAAAGCAATGTAATTCTTATTACACATATAGGGCACAATTTTTCATATCTGTATATAAAGTATGTTCACGTCAATTTATGCCTTTATACATGTACTTTGTTGTGGTTTTTTTTTTTTTTTTTTGCATTACAATTCTTTTTTTTTTTTTTTTTTTAAGGAGAGAGAGAGAGAGAATTTTTTTAATATTTATTTTTTAGTTTTCGGTGGACACAACATCTCTGTATGTGGTGCTGAGGATAGAACCCGGGCCGCACGCATGCCGGGCGAGCGTGCTTGAGTCATATCCCCAGCCCCTACAATTCTTAATACACATATATATCACAAATTTTGTATCTCTGTTTGTATATAAAGTATGTTGACACCCAATTCAAGTCTTCATACATGTACTTTATATAATGATGTCAGGCCACTTATTTTTTTGAAATGTAATTAAGGTTGATTGTTGTTTTTTCTTCTCTCTTATTTTTTTTGTGGTAGTTTTAGGATGTTTAATGCTTTTTGCCTGAGGTATGTTTCTTTGATTAGAAAAAAAAAAGATTTGCATCTGCTAACCTAAAAAATTCCTCAGTATAGTTTTATTTTGGGAGGGGTATAGGGGATTGAACTCAGGGGCACTCAACCACTGAGTCACATCCTGAGCCCTATTTTGTATTTTATTTAGAGACAGGGTCTCACTGAGTTGTTCAGTGCCTTGCTTTTTTACTGAGGCTAATTTTAAATTCACAATCCTTCTGGCTTCAGCCTCCCGAGCTGCTGGGATTACAGGCATGCGCCACGGAGCCTGGCTCTCAGTATAGTTTTGTAGTTCACATTTTTTTGTGATTGTAGTAGTTTGGAGTCTGTGACTTTCAATTAGCCATATTCTTCGTAGTGAAAGGATATGAGAAGCAACCAAGAAACTTGTGGAATTTTGTTTTGTTTTTGTTGGTGGTGATTGAGCCCAGTGCTTTACCACTGAAGTACATATCCAGCCCTTTTTATTTTTAATTTTTATTTTGAGATAGGGTGTCTTGAAGTTGCTTAGGGTCTCACTAACTTGCTGAGGCTGGTCTTGAACTTGTGACCCTACTGTCTCAGACTCCCAAGTTGCTGGGATTACTGGCGTATGTCACTGTGCCTGGCATTTTAGGATTTCTAAAGGCATTTAGACAGAAGAGAAGCCAGGCATAGTAGCTCAAGCCTGAAATCCCAGCAATTTGGGAGGCCAAGGCAGGAGGATTGTGAGTTCAAAGCCAGCCTTAGGAGGCTGGGGTTGTTGCTCTGTGGTAGGTAGGGTGCTCGCCTAGCATGCACGAGGCACCAAGTTCGATCCTTAGTACCACATAAATGTAAAATAAAGATATTGTGTCTACCTGAAACTTAAAAGAAAAAAAAAAAAAAAGCCAGCCTCAGCAATTTAGCGAGGCCTTAAGCAATTTAGTGAGACCCTGTCTCTAAATAAAATATATAAAGGATTGAGGATGTGGCTCAGTGATTAAGTACCTGTGGGTTCAATCCCTGGTACCAAAAATAAAGATTAAAAAGAAGAGAAATGACTTAGATATAATAATCACAGGTCATGGTTTATAGGACAGTAAGTAGATAACCCCAAGTTATAGCACATTACTTGTGCTTTTGTTATAAAACATTAAAATTAACTTTTAGGACTGTCAAAGGACTTGTTTCTTTTCTTTTTCTTTCTTTTTTTTTGTGTTGCATGGGGATTGAACCTAGGGCCTTGTGCATGTGAGGCAAGCACTCTACCAATTGAGCTATATCCCAACCCAGGATGTGATTTTTTTTCTCTCAAGATCAGGAGAATCATCATGTCATTTTCTTTCTTTTTATGTAAAATACACATAGCATCTGCAATTTTTAACCAGTTTAAAATATATAATTCAGTTATATTTGGTATTACAGTGTTGTGTAGTAGTTCTAAGACATTTCATCACCCCACCCACTAAATAGTAGCTTCACATTACCTGTTTTCCCAAGCGTGTGGCAAGTACTGATTCGCTTTCTGTCTGTGTAAATTTACACATCATGGATATTTTGTACAAATGGAATCATGCAAGACATGACCTTTTTGTGTTTGGCTTCTCTTACATAGTATATTTTAAGGGTTCACCCTTGTTACAGAATGTGTCAGTAATTCATTCCTTTTTTTAAATATACATTTTATTTTTTAGTTGTAGTTGGACACAATGCCTCTTTTTCATTTATTTGTTTTTATGTGGTGCTGAGAATCGAACCCAGGGCCCCGCATGTGCAAGGCGAGTGCTCTACCGCTGAGTCACAAACCCAGCCCCAGTAATTCATTCCTTTTTATGACAGAGTACTATTCCATTGCATGACTATATCATATTTTGTTTATTCATTCTTCTGTTGATGGACTTTGGGTTGTTTCACCTTTCTGGCTATTATTGAATAGAACTTCTGTGAACATTTATGTATCAGTTTTATTTGTACACCTGTGTGGATATATACAGTGAGGTTAAAATTAGGTTGGGTTCATCAGTTGATTATTTGTGCTTAGGAAAGTTGGTGAGGGGCTGGGGATGTGGCTCAAGCAGTAGTTCGCTCCCCTGCTCCCCTGGCATGGGTGCGGCCCGGGTTCGATCCTCAGCACCACATACAAAGATGTTGTGTCTGCCGAAAACTAAAATGTAAATAAAATATTTAAAAAAAAAAAGATTACAGATCAGGGCTGAGAATATAGCTTAGTCAGTAGAGTGCTTATTTAAAAAAAAAAAAAGGGGCTGGGGATGTGGCTCAAGCGGTAGCGCGCTCGCCTGGCATGTGTGCCGCCCAGGTTCGATCCTCAGCACCACATACAAACAAAGATGTTGTGTCCGCTGAAAACCAAAATGTAAATAAAATATTTAAAAAAAAAAAAGAAAGTTGATGAATATTATAAAAGTGGGGAGGATAAATGTGACTTAGAGGGTAATTTAGTTTCCTATGGGCTTCCATGTCAAATTACCAAAACTGGGTATCTTTTTATTTAATTAATTAACTTGTTTATTTTACAAACTGGGTATTTTAAAACAGTATGGTAATTTATTTTATCACTATTCCAGAGGCCAAAAGTTAAAATTCAAGGTGTCAGAAAGCCACAGTCCCTCAGTGGCTTTTGGGGAGAATAATTTCTTCCCCTTTTTAAGCTTTTGGTGGCTTTTGCCATTCTTTCACCTCTGACCACCCTAATTCAGTCTTTGTCTCTGTCTTCACATTCCTCTTTGCTTTGTATGTGTTTTTTCTTCTTTGTGTCTTTCTTATAGAATTTTTTTTTTTGAGAATTTTAATATTTATTTTTTAGTATTTGGCGGACAAAACATCCTTGTTTGTATGTGGTGCTGAGGATCGAACCTGGGCGGCATGCATGCCAGGCGAGTGTGCTACCGTTTGACTCACATCCCCAGCCCTCTTATAGAATTCTTTTTTTTTTTTTTTTTAAAGAGAGAGAGAGAGAGAGAATTTTTAAATATTTATTTATTTATTTTTTGTTAGTTTTCGGCGGACACAACATCTTTGTTTGTATGTGGTGCTGAGGACCGAACCCGGGCCGCACGCATGCCAGGCGAGCGCGCTACCGCTTGAGCCACATCCCCAGTCCTAGAATTCTTGACATTGAATTTTACCCAACTAATCCAGGATGATCTCATCTCAGGGTCTTTGATTATGTCTAAATGAACCTTTCCCCAAATAAGATAGATTGACTGGTTCTAGGAATTAGGATATTGTCATACATTTTGGGAGCTACCATTTAACCAATTACAGAGGGCCTAAAGAGTTGTCTTGAATTTCTTTGTGGTCAAGAAATATAGATGAATAAAAGGGGACAGTCTACAGAAAGAATGGTTAAAGAGAAAGGAGCCCAATATTACCAACGTTGTTATGGTTACTATACTTGGTATTCAGAGATGTCACAAGATTTTAGGGTAGATAAAAATGATTTAGATATAATTTATTTGAAAGAAGCCATGCAACTCAGATAAGAAATCAAATTGCTGCTAGGGTAGAACATTATTATCTAAAATAAAAAGCATTTCATTAACAGCCATAGAAATGTTAGAAAAAGTCAGATACTGTTTTTATTCTTATCAGCAGTCACTGTCATTTTTAAGCCTAGAATTTATACTGTATTCTTTTAAAATAGGCAAGTTAGGCCCCACAGATGATAAGCAAGAGTAAGTTAGAAATTTCAAACCTCTTATATTACAGAGGAAGAAAGTATAGCCTTGTCCAAGTTCTCAGCTTGTTAGTGCCAGAGCTGAGTCTTGAATTTGGGGTTCCTTAACTCTTAGGTGACTGGATTTTTTTTTTTTTTCATGATAAAATGTGAAGCTGTACAAAGAAGTGAAGATTTGTGATTATTTATGTTTTTCCCCTTTAAAGTAGAAGTTCCTTACTAGGATGATAATGGAGATAGTGTAACCTAGAGGTTACCTGGGTTTAAAACCCAACCCTTCCATCTTTCCTTCCTTATTTTATCTCTCTCCCTCCTTTATTCCCTCCATCTATTCTTCTCTCCTGATAGAACTCAGGGGCAGTATATCTCTGAGTCACATCCCTTAGGGTCTCACTAAGTTTCCAAAGCTGGTCTTGAACTTGTGATCGATCCTCCTGCCTCAGCCTTTGAGTTGCTGGGATTACAGGCATGCACCACTGCTCCCAGTGTCTTCCTTTAACTATTTGTGTGACCTTGGGTAATCTCCTTTCCTTTTTAGTTTTTTGATCTTTAAAGTGGAAATAGAACCCATCTCTTCAGAGTTCTTGTAAGGATTAAATGAATCAATAAGTGGTTTGGAACAGTGTCTGGCACATGATGTCTGTTAAACTGTCACTATTACTAACATTTTTTATTTTTATCATTTAAATTCCTTTATAATTTTGACACTGATGGGAAATTATGATAGGATAATAGTACTACATACATTATCTCATTTGAGCTTGTTAGCAGCTACATGAGGGAGATTCTATTATTCTCATTTTATAGATAAGAAAACTGAGGTATAGCAGAGTTAAGTAATTTGCCTAAAGTTACACAGCTAATGTGAGGAAAGATTGGGATTCAAATTCAGATCTGCTAGAATTCACTCTTTTTTTTTTAAATGTATTTTTTAGTTGTCAGTGGACCTTTATTTTACTTACTTATATGTGGTGCTGAGAATTGAACCAAGTGCCTCACACATACTAGGCAAGTTTTGAATTGTAATATTTATTGCTTTTCTCTCTAGTGTAGTGCATTTTGTATCTTTGCTGTTGCAAGGCCATGAAGATGTTCTGTGTTTTCTTCTAAAGGCTTTATTGTTTTACCTTTCACATTTAGATGTGTAATTCCAGAGCTAACCCTTCTAAATACTATGCTGTAACACTACTCTGTACTTGCTGACAAAAAGCTCCCCCATTCTTTTTCTTTCTTTCTTTTTTTTTTTTTTTTTTTTGGCTATTTTTCAGCTTTCTACAGAGTGAAAGAGAAACATTTCCATTGCTCACAGCTGGGCCTGAAGTACAACAAGGCTTTGATATGACCAATACAGTGCTTTTAATGCACATTTTGTAAAACAAATGCTAGTCTTTGTGCTTTGATATAGTACCAATTTGTAAGATTTTAATGGTTAGAAAACTCTGTAAGAAAAAAAAATTAATGCTATAAAAGGGTTTAAGAGAAAGGAAACTTTCTCTTTTGCTATTTTTTTTAAGAGAGAGTGAGAGAGAGGGAGAGAGAGAATTTTAATATTTATTTTTTAGTATTTGGCGGACAAAACATCTTTGTTTGTATGTGGTGCTGAGGATTGAACCTGGGCCGCACGCATGCCAGGCAAGCGCGCTACTGTTGAGCCACGTCCCCAGCCCTCTCTTTTGCTATTGAGGGTAAATTAATAGGAGGCACCCAGATTCTTTAATCTCCTTGTATTCTGTAGGGAAGAAGAGGCTTCTGGATGGTCCCTTATAAACTGTGGTTTAAAATTTAGATTCACGTCACACCAGGTTTCTTGAGATAGCTATATTTTCCTGGGCTCACAGGTATACATTCTGTAAAGTGGATATTTATATTGCCACTTTTATGCAGTAGAGACTTCTTTTTTGGGACATATTTAGAAACTTTCAGGGCATTTCTGTGTCTCATTTTTTAGGGCTGAAGGTTTGGAGGCAACTCTTGTACATATGACAGTTCTTTGGGGAAGAAAGGAGCTAATATTTGTTAAATATATATTGTGTTCTATGTTCCATATACTTTACTTGCACATACACTTATATATTTTTATATATACATATATATGTATATGTATTGGGAATTGAACCCATGGGTGCTTAACAACTAAGCCACATCCCAGATCTTTTTTTATATTTTGTTTTGAGACAGGGTCTTGCTAAGTTGCCTAAGGCTGATTTTGAACTTGCTATCCTCTTGCCTCAGCCTTCTGAGCTGCTGGGATTATGGGTATGTGCCACTGCTTTGACTTCTTTATATATGTTAACTCAGTCTTCTCAATAGTTTTGATGAAGGTAGGTATTGATTTCTCCATGGTATAGGTGAGGAAATAGATTTATAGAAAAGAGGTTCATATATATATTTTGGTACCAGGGATTGAACCCAGGGCTCTTTTATGCCTTTCTACATATGACACTTCTGACACTAAAGGTATACACTACCTCCTCCCGCCTACCCCATAATCAACCAGTTCTCTAACTCTCTGGATACCAACTGGATGTTCAACAGTTTAATTCAGTTTTTGACACCAACTACCTGGAGTTTGTGCAGATCCCACAGGCTAAGGGCTCAGTCCCAGAAGAAGACTTCTTTCCATTTCAGGTGCCAATCAGAAGTTCTAGATTGCCATGTATGCTTCTCAACAACTGGGTATCTAACAGGGATTTCCACATCCCTTCCTCAAGTTTGATAATTTGCTTGAATGGCTCACAGTATTCAGGAAAAATGCTTTACAATTACCCATTTATTATAAAGGATACTAGTCAGTAACAGCCAAATAGAAGAGAGATGCAAAGGGCAAGGTATGGGGGGTGAGGGTGTAGAGACTCTGCACTCTCTGTGCCCTCCCTGAACCTCAGTGTATTTACCAGCCCAGAGGCTATTTGAATCTTCTTGATTTTTTTTTTTAATATTTATTTTATTTTAGTTTTTGGCGGTCACAACATCTTTGTTTGTATGTGATACTGAAGATCGAACCCGGGCCGCACGCATGCCAGGCGAGCGCGCTACTGCTTGAACCACATCCCCAGCCCCCCCCCCCTTTTTTTTTAGTACCAGGGATTGAACTCAGAGGCACTCATCCCCATCCCCACTTTGTATTTTATTTAGAGACAGGATCTCACTGAGTTGCTTAGCTCCTCGCCTTTTTTTTTTTTTTTTATTTGCTGAGGCTGGCTTTGAACTCGCAATTCTCCTGTCTCAGCCTCCCAAGCTTCACCCAGCTAATTTTTAAATAGAGATTTTATTACTGAGTTCTGATTGATTTCTTATTGCCTCTTGGACCGGGAAGATATGAATGGGGATGGGTAGAAGATGGGTTAGCAGGGAACCATGGGCATGTTTTGGCAATATTGAAACATCCCATTTGGAGAGAAGTATGGTATTCAGAGGACAATAATTGGGAGAAAGGGCTAAAGAGTTATACCAGATACACTAGATGGACTATATGATAAAAGAATAGTGGGGCAAAAAAGAGATGACTATATTTGACTTTAATAGCTTTGAGACTATCAGTTGTCACTATTACTTCTATAAATAATCTAGTTCTAGGAAAATCACTATCCTATTAATCCTTCAGCTGGGATCCCCATTTTGGCATTTCTATATCTAATAAAAGGAAAGGAGAAGAGTGTTTGTAGGATTGTTGGTGTAAATGTATTCATTTTCAAAGTTTGTCCAGACAAGAAGGCATGTGAGATGTAGAACAATGACATTGAGAAGGTGGAGAGAAAGAATTGACATAGTATTTGTATTTTTTAAAAACCTGTAGGTTTTCACTTTTGCAATGATTAGTGGCTTTAGTCTTGTTTTTTCTTCTAAAGATTGGTAGAAGTCCTTAACCTCATGTCTTTATTATATTTTTCTTACTAATCTCAGTAGCTGGCAGGTTGGGATTACATTTTATCTTTATTTGCCAACTTTCCCTACATTTTTACCATTCTAGTAGTAACATGGGAAAGCTCTGAGGGACAGTCTTTTTCCTGTTACCCTCCCTGCTGGAGGGTAAGGCAGTTTGGAGATTATTGGTCCTTCATGTAATGAAAGAATCCAGGAGTTTTTGGGTTGCCTTTGGTTGCCTTGGTTCATGATCTGTGAGTTGAGGATGTACTCTGCATCACAGAAGAGAACTCGGGACCATCTGGCTCTTTAGCATTCTTTTTTTTTTTCCCTCCCCTTGGTACTAGGGAACTCAGGGGTGCTTTACCACTGAGGTGTTTCCCAGCCCTTTTTTTTTTTTTTTTTTTTGAGATAGGGTCTTGCTAATTTGCTGAGGGTCTTACTAAGTTGCTGAGTCTGGCCTCAAATTTATGATCTTCCTGAGTCGCTGGGATTGTAGCTGTATGCCACCGTGCTCAGCTGTCTCTTTAGCATTCTGCTGAAGATGATTTACTCTTCAGGAGTTTTCCTTACACCAAAATTATGCTTCTTGACTGCTCTAAAATCTGAAGTTCATCTTAGCTGGGGTTTCTGGAGGGCAGTTTCTAATTCCCTTTTGCTTCATCTTCACTGGGTATTTCCTTCATAAAACCCATTTCAGGGATGGATGTGGTGAAACTTAAGTAAAATGATATTTGTGTGTTTTTAATGGATTCCAGGTGGGGTGTATGTGTATATGTGTACATGAATGTGTGTATATGTGTGCATTTTGTTTTCCTTTTGCAGGCAGGATTTTTTGTTCCATATATTAAAAAGAGAGGAAAAAAATGCGGTGAGATGTGGATAATTACAGAATGTTTCATTTTCATAATTGGTTTCGTGAAGCGCCATGTTGACCTTTTGAGGAGGAATACTTTTAATTATCTAAGATTTTAAAGTAGACATAAGGAAAGCTCTGGTTGTGATGTTTTTCAGCTTAGGTAAGGAGCTGTATTTTCTTCTTTGGAAATATTACTAAAAGAGAAAGTGGGCATTGGATGAAAAGTCTGGAAAGGATGTAATTGTTATTTTGAAATTTTGTTCATGAGAGGAACTTGGTTTCTTCATCTGGGAAGGGAGACCAGTGCTGACTCAAGTTGTAAACTTAAATCCAGTCTTTGTAGATTTTATTTGCAAAGTATTAGGTTACAAATTCCACATACTATCTCTTCCCAGGGGAGATTTTTAGTAACAAGGCAGGGAATGATAGGTATTTTCCTTTATTCTCTCAAAGAATAATATAGCTATGCAAATCCCCTTGCAGGTGATGAGTCAGGACTCCTGCAGTAATTTTGGCCTTGAGTTGAATTTAAAAGTTTTGTTCATTTATGTTTTCAAATATTCTGTTAATATTGTGTAACTACATTAGATAGATAGTTATTGCTGCGGTTTAATGGAAATACACAATGTGTCATTCTAGTATTCAACTTTTACTTAGTTGCAAATAAATAGGAAGAGTTATATTTTTGTACTTAAAGGAAAAATAACTTTTCTCTACCCCCCCCCCCCCCCAGGTTTTTTGGCTTGGCTAGAAATTAAATTGACACAAGACAGATTAATGAGAGAAAATCCATTTGAATAATGTTTATATGTATGGGAATCCCACAAAACATCAGACTTTTTGAAGAATGGTCAGATGATAGAAACTTATATAGCATCTTGAGCTACAGAAGGGAATGAGGGGTTTGGGCTTTTGGAGTGTCATGGAAACAAGTTATGGGAGAGTGAGGGGAGAAAATGTATAGTGAATAAAGGTTGCTTTGTTATCCACATAAAATGTCTCTGAGGTAATTTGTTAGCATGCAGCTCTTTTTCTGATTGAGAAACTTTTACCAATGTGTCTACCTCTATAGATGTAACTTTCCTTTACATCAGGACAGCTTTTTCTTTCTTTCTTTTTTTTTTTTTTCAGTTGTAGAGGGACACACAATATCTTTGTTTATTAATTTATTTTTTATGAGGTGCTGAGGATGGAACCAGTGCCTCACACATGCTAGGCAAGTTCTCTGCCACTGAGCTACAGCCCCAGCCCCCATCAGGGCAGCTTTTCAGAGCTACTTTCTGTGTCTATAGTTTCTTCAGGTAACCAGCTAGAAATATGCCTAACAATTATATTTTGGTGTGACATATCTGGTCTCAAGACATATTTTGGGGTGGATGTTCTGAGTCCCTATGTACTTTAATAGTTAAATAAACTATTGTTTCAATATATAAATGGATATTGATATTCTAAATTTTAGGTTTAGAAAAAGTGTATCAGTTCAAGAGAATGCACTATTAAATTATTCATGTTGTTTTAGTGTACTTTTTGTCATATATTATATGACTATACATGCTCATTAAAGGAAATTTTAGAAAAGTATAAAGAAAAAAACAGCAATCACTTATACTCTGACCTTCCAGAGGCAGTATTGTTATAGAGCAAGGACCTGCTGTGGAGGTGAGGCAGCTATAGTGATCCTTGGTTACCTGTTCTTGGAATCATGCTGGAATGATTTCAGCAGGTATGAGTTTATTAGAAGGTACAGGAAAAGATACAAAGGGGACACTTTCAAGGGAAAGAGTGGATCCTCTCAGAGAGGAGAGGGATGACATACCCCCTTGCCCAGCCAGACTGCGGCACCCCCCTGGCTCTCCAGGTTTATAGAGGTCTTAGGGAAGTTTCCAGAGAGTCCTGCCTAGGTCCATCTCTTGACTTTTTTGGCGGGGTGAGGTGGGGTGGGGGGAATGATGACCAAGGATCAAACCCAGGGGTTCTTAACCACTGAGCAACATCCCCAGCCCTTTTTTATTTTTTATTTTGAGACTGTGTCTCTCTAAGTTGCTTAGAGCCTTGCTAAATTGCTGAGGCTGGCTTTGAATTTACAATCCTCCTGCCTCAGCCTCTGAACCTCTGGGATTTCAGGCATATGCGACTGTAAATGGCCCACTTGACTTTTGACTGACAAGATTGCATCAGATTTTCAAGTTTACACTGCACATGATCCTACCCATGGAAGGGAGGTTTGCCATGCTAAAAATCCAAGGCTACTGGCCAGTTCTAATTATCACATCTCCCTGAGTTCTAGAATCTAGTCTGTGTAAAGGTGCCCAAAGTTCCTTCCTTCAGGGTAACTTGTGTTCTTCTTATCCACAGGGAGTGTTTTGGGCTTACTTTCTCCTTAAGCTACAACCCCAGCTTCCTTCCTTTTATCTTGAGACAGGGTCTCACTACGTTACTTAGGGTTTCACTAAATTGCTGAGGCCGGCCTTGAACTTGTGATCCTCCTGTTTCAGCCCCTCGAATTGCTGGGTTTACAGGAGTACACTACTGCACTACTGCACCCAGCTAGATTACTTATCTTTTTATTCAATCACATTTTTGCACGGCTTTCTATTCTTTATTGAACCTAAGCATAGAAATAGATTGTTTTCCCTGGGCCTTTTGATGTTCATTTCTGAAAGCTCCCATGTCACATAAAATTTGATAAAGTTGTTATGCTTTTTCTTATTAACTTGTCTTTTGTTAGTGTCAGCTATGACCCTTATGGTGGAGGAGGAAAGATATCACATCTTCCTACTCCTATGACAATTATCTCTATTTCTTTCTTCTTCTTTGTGGGGACAACTGGGGTTTGAACCCAGGGGCACTTAGCCACCAAGCACATCCCCAGCCTTTCTTATATTTTGAGACAAGGTCTCAATAAGTTGCTTAGGGCCTTACTAAATTGTTGAGGCTGACCTCATCCTCCCAAGCTGCTGGGATTACAGACATATGCCACCAAGCCCAGCTCCTGTTTCTTTTAATACCTTTTGTCCTGCTTTAAATGTTTTTTTGTATGATTTTTCTTATATATCACCTTATTTTTGTGGTAGGAGTAAAAAAAGTAAAACCATTGTTGTCTCTTCAAATGTCTTAAGTTGTGTGTATTAAGGTATAAAACTTCAGCTGGAGTTACGTTTACTAGACTTCTAGAGTGCTTTAACTACTACTCTGTTTTCTTTCCTTTTGTTTCTAGGTGATGATCTCCAGTCAGGAAAATTGTTAATTTACATCATTATTCTATAATTTTTCCTTTGAGATTTGTAGCATCTGAGATTTTTTTTTTTTTTTGTTAAGGAGTCTGTTATGGTTTTACCTTGTGTAAGATCTGTAATGGATGCTTAAAGCAGTGGTTTAAAGTAGTTATTGTTTCATGGGTCCCTTTGAAAATATGATGCAAGTTGGGGGCACGGTGGCACATGCCTGATCTTAGCTACTACTTGGGAAACTGAGGTGGGAGGATTGTGAGTTTGAGGTTAGCCTACGCAACTTAGTGAGATCCTGTCTCCATATAAAACAAAAGCACTGGTAGTGGTAGCTCAGTGGTAGAGTGCTTGCCTAGCATGTGTGAGGCCCAGGGTTCATTCTGCAGTGAGCATACACACACATGATCTGATGCAAGCTTGCCCTAGCCTTATCAGTCTGGATTGTTTGGTGACTTAGGCTGCCAGGTCTATTGCACTGAAATCTTGGAACATTCCTTTGCTTTATCTTGGAGTTATCCTTTGTTACTCTTTTGTGATGGATGTAGCTTCCTACATATATACATCTTCATTCCATATATACATCTTTCTTAGTTAAGTCAAATTTGGGCAAAGCACATCCTTTCTGAGAAAGTATTCATGGAGAGCATATTTTTTTTTTTTTTAAAAAGATTAAATATTTGAAAATGTCTTTCTTTTATTCTTTATTGATAATTGGACTGAGTATAGAATTATAGTAGGCAGTAGTTTTCCCACAGGATTTTGAAGACATTGCTCCATTGTTTTTTAGCTTCTAATGTTGCTATTGAGAAGCCCAATCTATTCAGATTCTCTGTCCTTTGTAATTAGTTTTTTCTTTCTGGAAATGTCTGGAATTTCTTCTTTGTTCTTGGCATTGTGAAGTTTCAACATAATGTGCCTTATGGGCCTGTTTTCAGTTATTGTGCTTGAGAGAGCACTTTGAATTCGGAAATTTGTGTCTTTCATTTCTAAGAAATTCTGTTAAATTGTTTTATTGATAATTTCTTTTTTAAATTTTTGTGTTTTTTCTTCAAATTTTGTTTTTTTTAATTGTAGATGGACACAATACCTTTATTTTATTTGTTTTTATTTTTATTGGTGCTGAGTATTGAACCCAGTGCCTCACGCATGCTAGGCAAGTACTCTACCACTGAGCCACAACCTCAGCCCCTTCTTCTTTCTTTATAGAATACTATTATTTGAATTTTAGAACTCCTAGATTTGAATCCAATTTCTTACTTTTCCTCCAATTTTATTTTGTTTTGCTTATTTCTGAGGATATCGCCTCAAATCTATTTTCCAACTCTTCTATTAAGTTTTTTTTTTTTTTTTTGGAGGGGGGAGGGAGGACCAGAGATAGAACCCCAGGGGAGCTTAGCCACATTCCTAGCCCTCTAATATCATTTTAATTTTTAAAGTTTTCTATTTTTATTTTCTGAATATTCTTTAAAAATATCCTACATGGTGGTCCACACCTATAATCCCAGCTTCTTGAGGTCGCCCTCAGCAATTTATTGAGAACCTATCTTGGAAAAAAAAAAGGCTATGGGTTAGTTCAGTGGTAAAACATCTGTCAGTTCCATCCCCAGTACTGTGGGGTTGAGTGAGCAACATTCTATTCTTGTTCCATGTACAGTATATAGTATTGTTTTAAAATCATTGAGGATAATTTATTTACTCATTTTTTTGGTATTGGGGATTGAACCCAAAGATGCTTTACCTCTGAATCACCCCCAACCCTTTGTGGTTTTTATTTTAGACAGGATCTTGCTAAGTTTCTAAGGGCCTCACTAAGTTGCAGAGGGTGCCATTGAAATTGTGGTCCTCCTGCCTCAGCCTCCCCAGTTGCTGGGAATACATGGATGCACTACCATGCCCAGACTCTGAGGATATTTATGATAATGACTATGGGAAAACCATTTTTTTGTATATGGGAAAACCATTTTGTTGGAAATGACACATCCTCTGATAGAGGGAGACTGTGTTTTACTAGCATGCCAAATTTCTTTAGTTGTTACCTTTTAAAAATAACTTTATTGAGATATAATTTATATACCATAAAGTTTATTTGTTTAAAGTGTATAATTCACCAGTTTTTAGCATAGTTACAGAATTGTGCAGTCATAGCCATAATCTAATTTTAGCACATTTTCATCACTCCATAATGATACCTGGTACCCATTAGCAGGCACTTTCACTTTAGGCAACCACAAAGCTAGTTTCTGTTTCTATAGATTTACTTAATCTAGATATTGTAGTTAAATGGGATATTATTTTAAAACATTCTTTTTTTTTTTTTTGAGAGAGAGAGAGAGAGAGAGAGAGAGAATTTCGACATTTATTTATTTATTTTTTTAGTTTTCGGCGGACACAACATCTTTGTTTGTATGTGGTGCTGAGGATCGAACCCCGGCTGCACGCATGCCAGGCAAGCACGCTACCGCTTGAGCCACATTCCCAGCCCTTAAAACATTCTTGATAAACCTTCTTTTGGAATAGATTTAGACTTATAGAAAAATTGATAATGCAGGAGAGTTCGTACATACCTTACACTTGGTTTCCCCTAATATTTGCATCTTACATTTAGTATGGTACATTCATTACAATCGATGAACCTATTATTATTATTATTATTATTAACAACAAAATTTTGTACTCAGAGTTTGTAAGTTTTTTGCCTAATATTTTTTTTTCTGTTCAGGGTCCCATTCAGTGTATATATTATATTTAGTTGTCATGCCTCCTTAGTCTCTTCTTGACTGACAGTTTTTCAGACTTACTTTGTTTTTGATGACTTTGTCAATTTTAATTTTTTCCTTTCTGGTACTAGGGATTTAACCAAGGGGCACTCCACCACTGAGTTACAATGCTAGCCCTTTTTATTTTTTATTTTGAGACAGGGTCTTGCTAAATTGCTTAGGGTTAAGTTGCTGAGGCTCGTCTTGAACTTGTGATCCTCCTTCCTCAGCCTCCTGAGTTGCTGGAATTATAAGCCTGTGCCACCAAGCCTGGCAACTCTGGCAGTTTTGAAGAGTTTTGGTTAGATATTTTGTAGAGTATCCCTCAGTTGACATGTTGAATGAGTTTTTTCTCATGATTAGATTGGGTTTATTATTTTGCGGGGGCAGAAGATCTCATAAAGTTCCATTCCTACCACATCAAAGATACATAGTTGACACGACTTATCAGTGTTGATGTTAATTTTGATAATCTGGTAATGTTTGATTTTTCTTCAGTGTAAAATTAACTCTTTGTTCCTTCTTTCCATGATGTACTCTTTGGAAGGTCACTGTGTACAGATAAGATTTAAGGATTAGAAAGTTATATTCCACCTCCTTGGAGCAGAGTGTTTACATAAATTATTTGGATTTTTTTTTTTAATCGTAGATGGATACAATATCTTTATTTTTATTTGTTTATTTTTATGTGGTGCCGGGAATCAAACCCAGTGCCTCACGCATGCTGGGTAAGCACTCTACCACTGAGCCACAACCCAGCCCCTGGAATTCTTTTGCATGAGAGATTTGTCTGTCTTCCTTTATTTTGATCTAATATTTGTTTTGGTACAGGCTCATGGATACTTATTTTATACTTTGTTATAATTCAACAATTATTTTGTTGTTCAGTTGTTCTAACTTTGGCTATTGTGAGATCTTTCAGTTGATTTCATCAAAGTACCCAAGTTATTGTGTTTGTTTTTTTAGTATTTCCTTACTTTTTGGTACTATAAAATGCTCCAGGCTTGTTTTGTATGTTTCCTGTTCCAGTTGTAGAAGCAGCCATTTTTGCAAAGGGATGTTTTTTTGTATTGGAGAATGATATTAGAGACTAAGATGTGTGCTCGTTATTACCAGGCTGATGTTGTTTCTGATCCCTAAGATAGTATTTTAAAAATATTTTTTCCTGTATAATTTAATTTAGCAAGGGACATATTTTAATTTTCATGTAGTTGTAGATGGACACAATGCTTGATTTATGTGTGTGTGTGTGTGTGTGTGTGTGTGTGTGTGTGTGGTGCTGGGAATTGAACCAGGGCTTTGTGCATTTGAGGCAACCAACTGAGCTATATCCCCAGCCCAGCAACGGATGTCTTTACTTTTTAATTTTTTTTTTTAATCTTAGTGTCTTTTTCCCAATGTCTCAAAATTTCTGGCTTTCTGTTTACATTTAAGAATATTGGCCAGGTGTGGTGGTGCATGCCTATAATCCCAGCTGCAGGGGAAGTGAGGCAGGAGAATTACAAATTCAAACCAGTTGAGGCCCTGAGCAAGTAAGCAAGACCCTGTCTCAAAAAAAAAAAAAAAAAAAAAAAAAAAGTGGGGGTGTGGGGGTTGCTGGGGATGTAGCTTATTGGTTAAGTGCCTTTGGGTTCAGTCCCCTGTACCCAAATAAATAAATAATAAAATAAAAGATAAGGGGAAAAAAGGATAACATGCGGGGGAAAAACACCAAATAAAACAAAACAAAAAACCAGGGATGGTGATGCCCAACTATAATCTCAGTGGTTTGGGAGGTTGAGGCAGAAGGATTGCAAGTTCAAGGCTAGCCTTAGCAATTTAGTAAGGCTCTAAGCAATTTAGTGAGACCCTCTCAAAATAAAAAAGGTCTGGCAATGTAGCTCAGTGGTAGAGCATCTCTGGTTTCATTCCCCAGTAACAAAAACAGACACCAAGCCCATCACCACCACTACAACAAAAGCACCAAAAAGAATAATAATACACGGAGAAGCTGACTGGAAGGAAGCTTTGTGTTCATAAAGTGGGATTGGTGACTGAGAAGCTGACTGTAGAATAATCTGGTTACAGAGTTTCTTCACTAAGGTATTGTCAGTATCTGTGGATTTTTTTTCTTGAGCTGCTCAGATTCACAGAAAATACTCTTCCAGATCTCTGTCTTGAGGGCATAATCCTAGCTGCCTCCCTTCTGAGAGCCACATATTAGAACACTGGGGGTCTCAACTTCCAGCATTTAAAATTTCTTTTACTTCCTGTTTTTAGAATGAGATACCCTGGCTTTCATTTGTGTCTGTGTTTTCCCAGCTGTTGGTGCTTGATACAATTGTAATCCTCAAGTATAAGTACCCATTTTTTCATTTATCTTTTGTAAAGAATAAGCTTCAGTTTTCTTTTGAAATGGAGGAGGCCACATGGAGGGAGAGGTTTTGGGGTATGAGGTCCAGTTGATTGTTTTTTAAATAATTAAGAATATAATTAACATAACTTTACCTTTTTTTGTGTGTGTGCTGGGGAATGAACCCTGGGTCACTCTACCGCTGAGTCACATCCCCAGCTGTATTTTGTTTTTTATTTATAGACAGGGTCTCACTGAGTTGCTTAGCACCTTGGACATTGCTCAGGCTGGCTTTGAATTTGCAATTCTCCTGTCTCAGCCTCCAGAGCCACTGGGATTATAGGCATGCGCCACTGTGCCTGGTTACCTTTACCGTTTTGAAGTGTGCGTTTTAGTGGTGTGTGTGTGTGTGTATGTGTTTGTTCAGTATGCTGTGCAGCCATCACTACTATCAAGTTTTAGAACATCTCCATCTTTCCCAATAAAACTGCATTACTATTAGGAGTTAATCCCAATTTTCCCTTTCCCCCATCTCCTGACAACCACTAATTTACTTTTTGTCTCTATAGACATGCCTATTCTGGACATTTTATATAAGTGAAATCATACATTATATGGTCTTTTTTTTTTTTTTTTGTAACTTTCAGGATTCATCTGTGTCATAGCCTATAATAGTAGGTATCCTTTTTATGGTTAAATAATGTTCCATTGTATGGTTGCATTATATTTTATTTATTCATCAGATGACACCTATTCTTAAATAATCTTTGAACCAGTTCTTCTGTTTTTAGCTCCATCTATACCCCTACTTTCATAAGTGTTACAAATTCCTGTAATTATGGTGTATCTAAGTTTTCTCAAGTCCATTGTTACTAATCACCATCCATCTGCTTTTTAGGAAAAAAAATTGTTGTTTTTACCTTCATTATCGTTGTTGTTGTTCTTCTTCTCCTTCTTCTTTAGTTGTAATGGACACAATACGTTTTTCTTATGTGGTGTGGAGGATTGAACCCAATACCTCACATGTGCAAGCACTCTACCACTGAGCTACAACCCCAGCCCCACCTTCATTCTTTTCTGTGGGTTTGTGCCACCCTGGCCCATGCAATTTTAGTGGGGCTTTGGAAGAAGAGAGATAGCAGAGGGAGATAAGACCCTTCGGTTTGCAGTCTTTCACTTTGATGGATCAGGCACTAGGCCCAATGGTCATGGAATGACCAAGCTGTAAAAATCTTTACAAATCAGCAATTAGGCTGAGTGTGGTGGCACATGCCTATAATCCTAGTGATTTGGTAGGCTGAGGCAGGAGGATTACAAGTTCAAAGCCAGCCTAAACAATTTAGTGAGACATTGTCTCAAAATAAAAAATAAAAAGGGCTGGGGATGTGTCTAAGTGGTTAAGCACCCTAGGTTCAATCCCTGGTACCAAAAAAACCAAAAAACCAAAAACAAAATAAACCAAAAACAAATCAGCAGTTAGTCCATATTTGGTCTTGTAGGTGAGACTCAAAAGACACAGTAGTCTTATAATTAGTAGCCAAATAGGACCTTAATCCTATCTTCTGCTTTCCAGGCTAGTTACTCAGACTTAATTTAGGCTATTTTAAAATTTGTTAATGAGGAGAGCATAGAGTCCATTGCTCAGATTTGGTTTCTGCCACTTCATAGTTAGAGAAGTAGTGGGCTTTTCCAAGAACAGTTTCTGCCTGTGTGCTTGGATAGCTTGTAGGAACTCTTAGTGTGTCTATCTGATTTAGTTGGAAAAGAACATGGAATTGGGTTCCTTAGACTTTTGACAGCTTGTTATATTTCTCATTAAACAGAACAAATTATCCAAATATGAGCTTTGCTTCAATATATAGAAATGTTCCCTGTAGAATATTTAAATGGAAGGCAGTGTTGACTGAGGTAGTAGTCTTTCCTATTAAATTTTCTAGCAGTGGCTTGATGGAGTCCTGTCTGGATAGGTTTGCCAAAGTTTGTCCTCTGGTTCTTCAACTTGGTAATACTGTAGGTTTTTATCAGAGTTTTAGCCACTTGTCATGGCACAGACTGGGACTTGTCTGACTGGAAGCCACCCAGGTCATTATCTTCTTTGAAGTGTTGACCAAACTCTTCCCCTGTCAGAATCTGCCTGCTTTTCATTCTCTACTATCTTCAAGTAGTATTTTTTTATTTTTTGCAGTCCTATGGACTACTTGGGTCTTCACCCATACAAGGGAAGTCTTCCCACTGAGCTAAATCCCCAGCTCTAAGTAATTGTATTTTGTATTTTTTCAAAAGTTCATAGTTGTTTGCAGGAAAAGTTCATTAGATAGGAGCTACTTACTCTGCCATGACTGAGAACAGAATTAAGAACTAGGTATAAATTATTTTGTTGACAGAATCAACTTTTTTAGTTGTAATTTCACAGACATTTAAGGTATCTTCCCCTTTTCCTCTAAGGTGCCAGATATAAGATTGACTTAGCTTCTTTTTAAAAACACTTTAAATTTGATATAAAGCCTCTTTAAGTGTCTTTCAATTCTTCCAAATTGAAATACTTATATATATGTATAATTTAAGATGTAGATATAATAGATGTGTTTCATAAACAGTTTTCTAGTAAATGATGATTATTTTGCTTCAATCTAAACATCTTGGTCTGTTGCCATAACAGAATTCCTAAGACTGGATACCTTGTAAAGAAAAAGTTTATTTTGACTCATGGTTCTGGAGACTTAAGAAGTCCAACATTCGGTAGCCACATCTCGTGAGGATTTTGTGTAGCTTCAACATGAAGGAATATGTAAGGGCAAGTGGGCAAGAACAGAAGAGAGAAAAGGGGGCCATACTTCTGTAATAGCTAATAATTTCTGTGGGAGCAGCATTAATCCATTCATGACTTGAATACCTCCCAATTGGCCCCAACCCTCAACACTGCCTCACTGAAGAATTAATATTCCTAAACATGAACCTTTTGGGGGACATGCTCAAATCAGAGCACTTAAGCTATGTTCTGGAATAGCTTTGTGAGTACAACATAAAAGTCAAGGGATCACCATGTGGATGTAACTGGGATATACCTTTTCATATTCACTCTTACCATTTCAAATGTCATTGTCTTTCACAGATGTAAAGCATGTAATATAAAAGTGCAACTTTTACATGTTGGTGAAATTTCCTGATGACCTTCTATGCTAGGCAGAAAGCTTTGAGAACTTTTTAAAAACTTATATGTGTGTATGTTTAAAAGGAAATAATTTGCATCTATTCAATATAGACTTCTTATGATAGGAAATGAAAATAATGTTGCCCTGATTTGGGTCAGCATCAGCCTGGAAGTGGTCATTTGGTACTGCATAAATCTTAGCTTGCCCATTTAGGTTAATCTGTAAATAGTCAAATGTTTCCTGCCCAAATTAGGACATTTGGAAGTGTGGTTTCTAATTTTTTAAAACATTAAACATTTCATGATTGCTTTTTTAATTTCTCTGAAGATGTCTTGGAATTTTAATGGGAATTATATTGAATCTGTATGGGGCTTTTGGTAGTATGGCTATTTTGATAATATTAATTCTGCCTATGTAAGAACATGTGAGGTCCTTCTATCTTCTAAGGTTTTCAATTTCTTTAGTGTTCTATTGTTTTAATTGTAGAAGTCCTTCACCTTTTTTTTTTTAATGTTTATTTTTTAGCTTTAGGTGGACACAATATCTTTATTTTACATTTATGTGGTGCTGAGGATTGAACCCAGTGCCTCGTGCATGCTAGGCGAGCACTCTACCACTGAGCCACAACCGCAGCCCCCTTCACCTTTTATATTAGATTGATTTCCAAGTGTTTTTTTTGAGGTTATTGTGAATGGCCATTTTTAGAAGATTTAGGAACTGGATTAATTTATGGATGTTGATTTTGTATTCTGCTACTTTGCTGAATTCATTTATGAATTCTAGAAGTTTTCTGGTGGTGTTTTTTGGGTCTTCTAAATATAGGATCATATCATTGGCAAACAGAATTTGAGCTCTTCTTTTCCTATTTGTATCCCTTTAATTTCCTTCTCTTGCCTAATTACTATGGCTAGAGTTTCAAGGAATATGTTGCATAGGAGTGGTAAAACTATATTGTTCCTGTTTTTAGAAGGAATGTTTTCTAACTGTAAGATTCTTGAGGGTAAGTGTTGGGTCTGGTTCATCTTTATCCATGACAGTACCTAAGTTATTTATGTAACAAGATAACTCAGAAAATAGGTATAGAATTCACCTCAGTTGTCCTCGATCATGTTTTTCATGTTTTTCTGTGACAACTATTATTAAACTTACTTGTTTGAGCTATTTAGGTGCATGTAATTTGCCCACTACCCCCTAACCTCTTAGGAAAAGCAATATTTTGGGTGGTCTCTTTCAAATAAAATCCCAGTGACATTATAAGTTAATTGGTATCAGTTGAGCTCTTTATTATATCTTATTGTAATGTTTTTCAAACCTGTAATCAGCATTTAAAAAAATGATACAGAGTAGAAAACATGAGAGGGCATCACATATGGTAAAGGTAAGTATTGTTTTATGAAATTTTTGTTTTAGGAAAATTTATATATACACATACATGTATGTGTTTATTGCTTCATGATGTATAATGTGTTTTGTACTGGAGTCATGGTCAAAAAAGTCTGAATAACACTGCTTTATTGTAATACTCTGTTATTTCATTTATCATATAGCATTATGCCAGTACATACAGGCTTCTAAAGCCAGGGATGGTGCCAGCCCTTTCATTTCGAGTACGACTGAAGGTAAAAACAAAATAAAATTGAGAAAACCCAAAGCTTTCTGATGGTTTTTACACATCTTCAGTGGCATTCTGTACCCTGTGACCTTCTAACCTTCTTGTGCTTTTTTTGACCAGTAGATTTTTCAGATTTATATTCCTCTAGGTGGTGGGTTCTTTGTTTTTCCCCTCCTTACTTAACTATTCTTAATTTCAGTATACTCTTACTGTTGCTAGGAGGGGGAGGGGAGAAACAAAGGAGAATTTTAGAAATTTCAAATGATTCCAAACAAAATAGCTTAATGAGATTTACCCTGAAATCTACTTTTTTGATGTTCTTATATCTTTTAATCTCTTTTTTAGTGATCACAGAAATGTATAGTTTGTTCTGAATTTAAAGTATTCTGCTTCTATGATGTTTTCAGTTGGCTTCATTAAACAAATTAATGTGGCTTTCAGAGAAAGAAAAAAGTATATACAGTTCTTTATCATTCTTTGTGCTTATTCCCCTCTTTTCCATGAAAATTGACTATTGGCTTTGTAGTAAAAATTTCATTTCAAAGAAAAGCAAAGACAGCTAGTGGTGCCCACTATTAACCATGTTATACTTTTTCAGCTTCTTTACTGATCTAATAACTTTAATGCCTTTCCTATTCTTAGATGGTTGGCATACTAACCCCCTTGCCTTTATTTCTGTACCTTGCTGGACTGCCAAGCTCAGACAGGCATAAAACTGTGATTTAAATGAATTTATAGAAATGATTGGCTTTGTTCTTTTTCTTACAGGAGAAAATTTTGAGCAGACACCATTAAGACGAACATTCAAGTCTAAGGTCCTTGCCCGATATCCTGAGAATGTAGAATGGAATCCCTTTGACCAAGATGCAGTGGGAATGGTTTGTATTTGTTAGCTACAAATATAAGATAATTTACAGTTAAATTTATCATAGGATTATAAGTCCATGCTGTGGTAGCAGTGCCTTTACCAAGTATCAATACCTTTTTTGTTGTGGGGGGTGGTGATGGTGACTAGGGATTAAATCCAAGGGTGCTTAACCACTGAGCCACATTCCCAGCCAATTTTTCTTTTTATTTTGAGACAGTTGCTTAGAGCCTTGCCAAATTGCTGAGGCTGGCTTTGAATTTGTAATCTTCCTGCCTCAGCCTCCCAAATCACTGGAATTACAGGATACTCCATCACACTGTCTGGCTTATCAGTACCTTTTTTTTGTTGTTGTTACAGGGGATTAAAGTCAGGGGTGCTTAATCACTGAGACCCATTCCCAGCCCTTTTTTGTATTTTATTTAGAGATAGAGTCTCACTGAGTTGCTTAAGGCCTTGCTAAATTTTGAGGCTGGCTTTGAATTTGTGATCCTCCTGCCTCAGCCTCCCAAGCCACTGGGATAACAGGTGTGCTCCACGTGCCTGGCTTTATCAGTACCTTTTGAAAAAGAGATTGTAATGCATAGTGTTCGTGATTCTGCATTTTGATCAATATATCAAATATATAAAAAATCACAATGTTTCTTTTGTGTCAGACAAATATGTATTATAGAGTCAATAAATTTATTTTGGAGTACTGAGCTATTGATTGCTTATTTCATTGAGATGACTTGATTGAATTTTGAAGTGGTTTTTATCTCATTTTGCATTGTATATATCTGAGTAATATGGCAGAAATGGGCCTCTTGGTTTTATCATAATTTTAGATAGAACAGCATTTTAAATCTCATGTGAAAGAATACTACTTGGAATATTCTGACCTTTATTAAATATTTATCTGTGCCAGGCATTCTAATGAGGATTTTACATTACATAAATTAACTCATCTAATCCTAATACCCCTAATACTAATACTCATCTAATCCTAATACCCTTACAAAGAAATATTAAATAAACACCCACACACCCATACAAATACAAATGTACATATTTTACAAATAGGAAAATTAAGATTTAGAGAGATTAGTAATGTGTCAAAGGTTACATAGCTAATAAGAGTTGCAGTACTGCAGTTAGGTTCCAGACCCTGCTTTTGACCACATCTTTATACTGCCTTTATTACATTTCTCATAGTATTCTATGGTTTTTAGAGGATGATCATGTTTGATACATACAATAACTTTTCTGAAGTAGACAGAGTAAATTTGTTACTTCACAGATGAGGAAACTGAGTCTTAGAGTCCAAAGCTTTTGACCATTGCTTATTTCATTTTTATATGCTATATTCTAGAAATACATAAGCTTCAGGAAATTAAGTTCAAAGCTAATGTATGCAACATAATGTAGGTCCTTATATTTGTTAATCCAGGCTATTAGTATTTCATTTGTATAGCTACGTTTATATAAAATGGGAAAATGAGGACTGATTGATTCAGGTCAGTTTAATTATACAAGTTTCTTTGTATAACTCATCTGAGTTAAAGTGAAAAGGTTTATCCTGATTATGTCATCTTCTTGGTTTATATGAAATGAGCATGTTTTTTGATGTGAAAAGATAATTTTATTGATAATAGAATGTTATGATCTGGTAAAATCTAAAACTGTTTATAAATTTATTTTATTTTTATGTATACAGTTGCTCTGTCTGATTTTCATTTGTATTTCTAGCATAATTCCTTCTTATGTATCTTTTTTTTTTTAATATTTGTTTTTTGGTTGTAGATGGGCACAATACCTTTATTTATTTTTATGTGGTGCTGAGGATTGAACCCAGGGCCTTGAGTGTGCTAGGCGAGCACTCTACCCCTGAGCCACAACCCCAACCCCTTTATTATGTATCATAATTATCGAGCTTATTTACCTATTGTTTCCTAAATTGTCCAAGGGATTGAACCTGGAGGCACTTTGTCACTGAGTTATATCCCCAGTACTTTTAATTTTTTTTTCTTAATTTGGAGATAGAATCTTGCTAAATTGTTGAGGGTCTTGCTAAGTTGCTGAAACTAGCCTCAAACTTATGATCCTCCTGATTCAGCCTCCTGAGATGTAGGATTACAAGCATGCACCATTGTGCCAGGCCAAGCACTCTTTTACTTCTGTAACTTTGTGTATTTTCTTTCTGTCCTTGAAATGCCTTTATTTCTATTGTGTCTAAGATGAATTTTAGTATAACCTCATTTCTGAGCTTTTTCTAATGTTTTCAGACTGAGTTGTCTGTTTGGTGTTCCTCCAGCACTTTGTATATACTTTGGTATATCTCTGATGATTGTATTATAATTTTATTTACTTGTATGTCTTGAGCTTTAGGGCAGATAGGTATATATCCAGCACAATAGGTGCTAGGTAGGTAGGTATGAAGATAATGTGTTCTGAAGAGGATCAGCAGTGAATGTTCTTACTACTTGTTGCCTTGTTTTTTGCAGCTATGTATGCCTAAAGGGCTGGCATTCAAGACCCAGGCTGATCCCAGGGAGCCCCAGTTCCATGCCTTTATTATCACAAGAGAGGATGGCTCTCGAACATTTGGGTTTGCCCTTACATTTTACGAAGAGGTGACTAGCAAGCAGATCTGCAGTGCAATGCAAACCCTTTACCATATGCACAATGCTGAGTATGATGTCCTACATGCTCCTCTTGCTGATGGCCGAGACCAGAGTGGCATGGAAGATAGTGAAGGCACTCCTGGGACCAAACTTCAGCGCTTCAACTCCTATGACATTAGCCGGGACACTCTCTATGTCTCTAAGTGTATCTGCCTCATCACACCCATGTCCTTCATGAAGGCATGTCGGCGTGTGCTGGAGCAACTTCATCAGGCAGTCACTTCACCTCAGCCCCCTCCTCTGCCCCTTGAGAGCTACATATACAACGTACTCTATGAGGTGCCACTCCCACCTCCTGGCCGGTCCTTGAAGTTTTCAGGGGTCTATGGGCCAATAATCTGCCAGAGACCAAGTACCAATGAGCTTCCCCTATTTGACTTTCCTGTCAAAGAGGTCTTTGAACTGCTTGGGGTGGAGAATGTGTTCCAGCTCTTTACTTGTGCCCTTCTGGAGTTTCAAATCCTGCTCTATTCACAGCGTAAGTCAGTGCTTACTAGAGCTTTTTGCCTGCATAGGGCCTTCCTACTTTCCGTAGTCATGAAAAGTGAGTGATTTTTTGTTAGTGTGACTGACTAAAGGGCTGTTTCAGTTTTAGTAAAACCCAAATCTTTTGCAGGTAAGTAGGGGATGAAAAATTGATGAAACATGAGGAGGCTAACATTTTGGATTGGCCATCCTCACTGCCTTTTGCTAAGCACTCCAGTTTCAGAGGGGAACCCTACTTCCTAACATTCTTGTTTACCAAGGTTAAAAAGAGGGGTAAGGGGTGATGGTCACCAGAAGTGATGTTTTATCAGTTCTATGCTGTTATTCTACAGGGGTATTTTTGCTCCTCCCTCAGCCTAAAAGTAAAATCAAGGATTCACAAAGGGTGATCCTTTAATTATGAAGAAAATGTATTTGAAAAAATAAGGTTTTGCTTTTTTCCATTGTTAGTTTCACTGAATTTGTTTTATAAATGGTCAGTTGAATGTGAGCAGCAGATTTGGAAAAAATAGTAAGTCGAAAGAAGGAAACAGATGCTTATTTAATAAGCCACATAAATAATATAAAATTTATTCATTCAGGATATTTACTGAGAGCATACTATATGGCAGGTATTGTTTCAAGGACCAGAGATACGGGGTGGACAAAGCAGATAAAATTTCTTTCTGTAGTGGAAATTATATTTTAGTGGGAAAAAGAGTGGTGATTATGTCAATAAATACATTATACAAAATGGTAGTTAATAAACTCTGAGGAAAAATAAACCAGGAAAGGGATAGTATTTGAGAAGAGAAATTCCAGTTTTTAATGGGGTGATTAGGTTAGGCCTCTCTGAGTTACTTGTTAATGTCTATAGAAAAGTATTTTAAAAGGCACAGGATAAGTGATCTAAGACAAGAATGTGCTTCAAAGAACAAAGAGGAAAGTAGAGTGGATCAAGTGGAGTAAATGAGAAGGAGAGTAGCAGGAGATGGAGGCCTGATTGTATAGGGTTTTGTAGGCTATTGTAAGGACTTTGGCTTTTACCTTGAGATATATAGCCATCAGAGGATATAATTTTTTTTGCTCTTTATTTAGAAATAATTTTCAACTTATGGAAGAGTTGCAAAGAATGTTTGAAGAACTCTTGTATACCCACTCACAAATTCACCAGTTGCTAATATTTTTCTATATTTGCTTTAGTACTCTGAGAACTCTGTATGTATGTGAAAATAGCTGAACCATTGAGAATTATTACAGACACCATATCTCTTGGTTTCTGAATGCTCAAACTTTTATTTCCTAAAAATGAGGACATTCTCTTATATAATTATTAAATTTAGGAAATTAACATTGATACCATATTCAAGTTTCACTATTGTCCAGTAATATCTGTTATGATTATTTTTTTCATTTCTGATCCAGAATCTAGTTACTAAATGCATTGGTTTTAATTGTCATTTTCTCAGCTTTTACTTGCTTTCATAACATTAACATTTTTGAAGAGTGCAGATATGTTATTTTGTAGGATGTTCCTCATTTTGTGTTAGTTAGTCCCTCATGATTAGATTCTAGTAATTTTGGGGTGGAATATCACAGAAGCAATATTGGGGTTTTCTTAGTGCCTCTTATCAGGAGGCACATAATGTTGATTTTTACCATTTTAGGAGGCATGTATTGTCAGGCATGTATTGTCCTATTTTGTGTGATGTTAATTTGATCACATTACTTGGTTAAGATTGTGTCTGCTGCATTTCTTAACTGGAAAATTATTTTCTTGTTATAATTAAAAAGTAATTTATAGAAATATAGGAAACAAAAAATTATTTACTACTCATCTTCAAAGTTTTGCCTAATAGTTTTAAAAATTTTTTATTCTTTTTAGTTACACATGACAATAGAGTATATATTTTTAATGTATTTATTTTTTAGTTGTTGATGGACTTTTATTTTATTTATGTATATGTGGTGCTGAGAATCAAGCCCAGTGCCTCACACATGCTAGACAATTCCTCTACTACTGAGCTACAACCCCAGCGCATTGACACATTATACATACATGGAGTATAACTTCCCATTCTGGTGGTTGTACATGATATGGAGTTATACTGGTTGTATATGCATATATGAATATATATATGAAAGTTATATCTGATTCATTCTACTGTTTTTCCCATTCCCATCTTCCTCCTTTCCCCTCATTCCAATGAACTTCTACCTCCTCTGCATTGTGTGTTAGCATCCACATATCAGAGAGAACATTTAGCCTTTGGTTTTTGGGGATGGGCTTATTTTACTCAGCATGATGGTCTCCAGATCCGTCTATTTACCTGCAAATGCCATAATTACGTTCTTCTTTATGGCAGAGTAATATTCCATTGTGTGTGTGTATATATATATATATCACATTTTCTTTATCCATTCATCTTTGAAGGGCACATAAGTTGGTTCCCATAGCTTAGCTATTGTGAATTGAGCTGCTATGAACATTGATGTTTATCTAAGAGTTTTATTAATCATTCTGGTCTGAATCAATTATTTCTATGATGATTGAAAAATAGTGGTTTTTCTAATTTCATTTATATTTAGTAAATCACATTCTACTACAGGGAAGAATATTCGATTCTCCCTTATTTGTTTATTATTGTATGGAATCATAGATTTTTATTTTGCTTAGTAGGTAATACTTATTTTGATGCTCAGATTGTTTCAGAAATTTGATCCAGGGGCAATGGAATGACATTTAACTTTCACAATGGCAAGGTTTACATTTTGCTCACTGATGTATTCTAAGCATTAAAATAGTGACTGGTATATAAGAGTGCTCAATAAATGTCTTCTGAATAAATGAATAACTTTTAACAGGATATTTTAGCCACTATCTTAAGCGTATATCCCTAAAGAGGGAATGGAGGAAAGCCAAGAATCTAGTTAGACGGCCATTATAGTAATCCAAATGAGAGATGATGCTAGCCAGAACTGAGGAGGTAGCCATGAAGTGATACGAAATGATTGGTGTTTTGGATCTAGTTCGAAGGTGATGTAGTGGAGGTGATGTTGAATCAAAGAGCACATACCCTATCTAGAATGAACAGCTACAACCTCCAATTCATTCCTTGTGGGGATGCTGGCCTTATGTTACTTAAATTTTTCAGTTTTTCACAAGGACCTAGACTTTTTTTTTAAAACATGAAGTCTGTGATTTTTTTTTTAAATGATCAGATTGTGAGATCTGTAACTTAACTTTGTTTTATTTATTTATTTTTATGTGGTGCTCAGGATCGAACCCAGGGCCTTGCACATGCGAGGTGAGCACTCTACCGCTGAGCCATAAACCCAGCCCCATGAAGTCTGTGAATTTTAAATGTTGACAGCAGTGTTCTTGCTAAATACTGCGGGTCAAACAAAAAACATCTGTAGGTAACTGTGGTTCCTGAGGCTTTACTTTGCAACTTCTGGTTTAAAATAGAGTCTTATGCCACATAATGATGTTTTGGTCAGTGGCAGACTGCATATATGATGGTAGTCTAATAAGCGCTCTACCGCTGAGCCACAACCCCAGTCCACAAAGTTATCATCCTTTTGTAGATGAAAACCTCTGGTTCAAAATGTACCTCACCACTGCAGTTAATGTTGCCTGCTTCATGTATTGCCTTTTGAATAGAAGTGTTACTCAGGGAAAAGGAATCCAGGCTAAATTGCAAGATTCTAACTGTGTAATCCTTTCAGTGACTTTTTTTTTTTTTTTTTTTTTTTAAAGAGAGAGGGAGAGAGAGAGAATTTTAATATTTATTTATTTTTTTTTTAGTTATCGGCTGACACAACATCTTTGTTTTTGTATGTGGTGCTGAGGATCGAACCCGGGCTGCATGCATGCCAGGCGAGTGCGCTACCGCTTGAGCCACATCCCCAGCCCCTCCTTTCAGTGACTTAACTGACAGATTTGAGCAGTGTTTTGTTTGTGCAAGCTATTTTATATTTTATTTTGGTTCATATGGAAAAATTTAAATTTTTTTTTTTAAAGAGAGAGAGAGGGAGACAGAGAATTTTTATTTATTTTTTTAAGCTTTTGGTGGACACAACATCTTTGTTTGTATGTGGTGCTGAAGATCGAACCCGGGTCACACGCATGCGAGGCGAGTGTGCTACCGCTTGAGCCACATCCCCAGCCCTGGAAAAATTTTTAATAGTATTATTTTTTAGTGATTGTTTTATTTTTGTGGTGCTGGGGATGGAACCTAGAACTGCATGCATGTATTCAACCACAGAGCTACAACCCTGACCTTAGTGGTTGTTTTAAAGTAATATATAGAACAAAATCTCTGTACCTGATATGGCTTAGTGGGGTTGTTCACAGGACAATTGAAAAAGTCAGTGAGTCTGGGAACCCTAAAAGTGATATATACATTTATTAAACATTTTAACTTAAAACATGTAACTGCATAGTCACCAATCTTTTGATGATGAGTCTAGGCATTTCCCATGATTAGGGTCCACAAATTAGATGTCTGCCTTGCTTTCTTATATAAACCACACTCATACTGTGTTATCTAGGTTTTCTAATTACTTTTTAAATTTTTTTTAAACGGACAATATCTTTATTTTATTTGTTTGTATTTATGTAGTGCTAAGGATTGAACCCAGTGCCTCACACATGCTAGGCAAGCACTCTGCCACTGAGCTACAGCACAGCCCTCTAATTACTTTTATAAATTTGCTTTTAAGTGGAATGCAATTTAACCAGACTACCTCTATGTTTTTGTAGTTTCCCTTAGTAGTTTTTGCTTACTTCCCTTTTGGTATGCCTATTTAATTACAATATTTTTTAGCGATTTTGCAGTACTCAGTCTTTTGAAAGAATTTTATGTTTAGAGAACTAAACATTTTAAGAACTAAAATATGAATAAAAACTAAACATTAAAGAACTAACATTTTCTTTCTCTTATTTTTTGGCACCAGGGGTGCTTTACCCTTAAGCCACATTTAAAAAAAAAAATTCTATTTTAAAATGTATTTTGTCGTGCATTACAGTTATACATAATAGTAGGATTCATTTTAATATAAATATACATACATAGAATATAATTCATTCCATTTCCATCTCTACTACTTTCCCTCCTCTTGTACAACTCCCACCCCTTCTTTTTTTGAGAACAGGGTCTTACTGTATTGCTGAGACTGGGCTTGAATTTGTGACCTTCCTGCTTCAGCCTCCTGAGTCATTGGGATTCCAGGCATGCACCAGTGCACCTGGCCTTTATTTTTGCCTTCATATTTTACTATTTATTTACCTGATAATTGCTTACATTTTGTAATACAGAAAGAAGTTTACATAGCATGTTTGGAAACAAATGAGCCCACTCTTGTTAAGCAATTTGTGTGGGAGCAATGCAAGCTTTACTGAGAGAATGGGGAAAATCAATTAATATAGTGAGCTGGGTAAGTGGAAGTTAGTAAGGTATCTATTGTATTTTAATACCTAAACTAGTTTTTTAAATTACAGTGTGAATTTAAGACACAAATCCAAAACAGTTCCAAATAGAATAAAATGAAATCTATTTCCCTTCCTCCTGTGGTGCTAAAAATAAAGTTTCTCAAGAATCTCTATCAAAGATAATAGTTTTTTTTAAATAAATAATATGTGGATAAAGAATGCAGAGAAAGTTGCTTTGTATTTTCTTCTGCCTAGAATCCTACCCTTGAGAAGAAATCTATGAATTTTTAAATTTCTCTCTTCCCCAATATTTTTAAACAAGATACTACTTTTTGTTAGGTGTTGAGTATACATGTATTAGTGTTAACACTCTTTAAATTATACATTTATATTATGATATATGTTTGGTATATTAAGATGAAACTTGAAATAAGAAAGTATTTCAGTTATATGGTAGAAATTTAAAGCTTTGCAGAAGGGTGTAAAGTGAAGTATGAAACTTTTACCTCTGCCCTCAGGTTCTCCCTCCTAGAGGTTGCTACAGTTTCTTGTTTCCTTCCAGATAGTCATGGGCACACAACATTTATACTTCCTAAAAACAATGCAAATGGGAGCGTATTAATTGTTTTGTACCTTGCTTCTTGCATTTAACAATGTTTCATGGAGATGTCAGTATATACAGATTAGGTTGTTTTTCTGAGAGCAGAGTGTTGTGTGAAACATTTTGTACAATGTAAAAAAATTTTTTTAAGTTGTCAATGGACGTTTATTTAATTAATTTATTTATGTATTTACAAGTGGTTCTGAGGATTGAACCCAATGTCTCACACATGCTAGGCAAGTGCTCTACTACCAGTCCCTGGTTTGTATAATTTTAATGGAAGTGTCTGTATGCAAGGGCAGTTTATGATTCAGTTAGTAATATGAGGAGTTGCCCGGTAGTTTGCTAAGGAGGCTTATTTGTAGAGTGATCCTAAGTCTTATGTCATTCTCTGCATACACACAAGTCACAAAAATGTGCTGATTCTTCCTTTCTTACCAATATAATGGTGGTTGTGATCCCAATATACTTTATGTTATCACCTTTTATTAAAAGTAATTGCTTATTACAACATGGTGAGACGGAACCTGTGAGAGAATCCAGACAGTTACCTGGAGCTCGTGTCTATAGTGGATTTTGATTGGCTGAAATCTTTTGGATGAAGCTGACCTTGAGCTGCTTCCTATTTATTGGTTTCACCTTATTGAACTGGTGGGCACAGAGAAGGGCAATGGCAAAGAACATACGGATTTTATTGTTTTGACTGGTATACAGAAATAGGCTTTTGCATCGGGCACAGTGGTGCAAGCCTGTAATCCCAGTGGCTTGGGGGCCTGAGGCAGGAGGATCACAGGTTCAAAGCCAGCCTCAGCAACAGCGAGGTGCTAAGCAACTAGGTGAGACCCTGTGTCTAAATAAAATACAAATAGGTTTGTGATTCAATGGTTGAGTGACCCTGTATTCAATTCTCAGTACCAAAAAAAAAAAAAAAAAAGAAAGAAAAAGAAAAGAAATAGGCTTTTGTTTATAATTCTTGGTAGTCTCAGCTTCCTAGTGTGGATGCCACAGATTTCTGGATCCCTGAGGCATTATTTATTAAGCTATCCTTGAAGGTGGGATGTTGCTAAAAAAAAAAAATGTAGAGGGAAAAAACCCACAACTAGACCAAAAAGGCCAGAAAATTTGAAATTTCTTGTAATCTGTTAAACCAAACTTTACATGAAGGGAATGAGGTTAGCCTTGAAAGGGAGGAAGTATTATCTTTTACTCCCAAAAGAATTCTATTTCTGAGATTGCCACAGCCAAATGCATCACAAGAATTTCAAAGAGCATCCTCAGAGATTTCAGTCTGAAGCAAATAAAATTATCCACCCTATCAGAATCAAGTGGTCTGAGTTTCAAATACTAGATTACAGTCATCCTGAAGGGTAGGAGGAAAACTAGAACAAGATTTCTATACTATTAATCTTGCTTTTATGGAACAGAGAAAAGCCCTTCTCTTTAAATTCTAGTCTTCCCTGATTTGTGGTTATGGAGTAGATGTTCTCAGATCCTGCACTTCTGTACTGAATAGAATATCCAGTGTCCAGAAAGTCTCACAACAATGGCATTTCAGGAACTGCCGTACTCTGTTGGTACACTGTGAGAAGTTACTGTCCCTAAGCAGAAATGTTAGGAATGCCAGCCACATAAAGCACTATTACCTGTTTTACTGACTTGGTGAGGGAAGGAAGAAGCTTTTTGTAATTAAAATGACTTTTTGTTTTTTAATCTAGAAATTGTGCATATGTACACTGAAAGAAGGGATTTATTTGTGGGATGTTTATTTAGGACATGTGTTCAAGACTCAGTGTATAAGGTATAGTGGAAGTGGATTTAAATATCAGTTGAAGGTTTTCTCCCATGCCTTTGCATTCTTTTGAAATATCTTAATTTTGAATTTTTAAAAGTAATTTTTTAGACACTGATGGATTTTTATTTTATTCACTTATTCATATTTGGTGCTGAGAATTGAACCCAATGCCTCACACATGCAAGGCATGTCACTGATTCCTATTTATTTGAATTACCATTGAGCCACAACCCTAGCCCCTTAATTTTGAATTTTAAAATAAATTGTTATAGTAAGATTCTTAAGATGTTTGCTCTTGGGTAGATAGATTATTGGGGAGCAGTCCTTCTCACTAAATAGATTTTTGTGGTACTGGGGATTGAATTCAGGGCCTCCCACAAGTTCTCTACCTTAGCTCATTATCTTTTTTGAAATTGGTTTCACTTTTTTGTTCATGGGCTCAAGTAATCTTACTGCATCAGCATCCTTGGCTGGGACTAAAGGCACACAGTACTAGGATCTCTGAGCTCAGTTTTACTCATTGATTGGCTATATCACTGATCTGTCAATTGCTTTAGTTTCCTCAAAGAAGCATATAGGTAGTTTCCTGCAGTGTACTCAAAACATATTTGTCTTTTTTCCCCTCCTTTTTTGGTGGTACTGAGGATGAACTCAGGTCTTGCACATGCACATGCATATGCAAGTGCTCTACCACTGACTTACCCATTTTAATTTTGTTTTGAGACAGTTTCTCTAAACTGCCCAGGCTGGTCTTGTATCCTCCTGCTTCAGCCTTATGAGTAGCTGATATTATAGGTGTGTGCTGCTGGGCCCGACTTAAAATGTTTTTTTGTTTTTTTTTTTTTTTTTGGTGGTGCTGGGGATTGAACCCAGGGCCTTGTGCATGCAAGGCAAGTACTCTATCAACTGAGCTATATCCCCATCCCCTCAAAAATGTTTTAAATAAAGAATTTTAAGTCGTTGATTCCTATTTATTTGAATTACTTATTTGATATGTTTCTACTCAAAATACTATTGATACCAAATATAAGAGGGTTTTCTTCATACCAATCAATTCTCCAGCTTTTTAGACATAACAGTTTAATTAAATTCTGATACTGCTTGAAGTTATCACAGACCCCATACGTAAAGACCCCGTCTTACAAGACTACCCCCACCAGTGACAAGTCAGGGCCATCTGTATTTTTGACCTGTAGGCTATACATTTGGGAGGTTCCCATAGCCCTCTATATGTATTTGGTAATTTGCCAGATGGCTCACCAAACCCAGGGAAGTGGTTTACTTTTTTATGGGTTTTTATTTATTATGAGTAATGATACAACTCAGGAACAGCTAAATAGAAGAGATATATAAGTAAAGTTGTGGGGGGTAGGGGCATATAGCCTCCATGCCCTCTCCCAGTGTGTTACCTCCCAGCACCTCAATATGTTTGCCACCAGATCTTTGAACTATCTTTCATGGAGGTTTTATTACTATGTAGGCCTGATTGATGAAACATTTGCTCACTGGTGATGAACTTAAATCTTCAATTCCTCCCCTCTCTCATAAGATTGGGGTTGAGATGAAATTCCCAGCCTTGGCTTTTCTGGTGACCAGCACCCATCCTGAAGCTATCCAGGTGACTCCCTGCTTTCTCCATCCCAGCCACCTCTGTTCATCTCAACATATAAAGTTTTCAGGGGTTTGTGAAGAACTGGAGATCAAGACCAAAAAAATATTTATCATGGTAATTAAAAGTTATTTACAGGTCATACTCTACTTTGATTACCAGGAGCAAGGTTATAGACAGCTTTCAAAGCTTTATTACTGAGACTATTTTGGCTTCCATGCTGAGTGAAGATCCTGACTACTATTGCTTTTTTTTTTTTTTTTTAATCTCATCCGTTTGTACTTAAGTGTGTGCATGCAATATATCTGGGGTAGTATCTGGAGCAAGGTGCTATTTATTATTTCAGTTTATTTCCATACTAAATTTTATTACTAGCTGGGCCTGTGTATGGGAAGGGGGTCATACTGAATCAAGGTGCTATTTATTATTTTTCTTTATTTCCATATTAAATTTTCTTATTAGTTGGACGTGTGTGTGTGTGTGTGTGTGTGTGTGTGTGTGTAGGAATCTCTAAGTTATCTTTGACACCTACAAAATAGTCATACTGAGCATGTCCTTTCTGAAGTTTATGCTGATCCTTTGTAATGTGAAATTGCTTTGAAGGTTTTAAGTTACTATTTGAAAAGCAAGTACCTCATTTTTAATTGATTTGTGTGTGTTTTTTTCTTTCTTTCTTTCTTTTTTTTTTGACCCAGATTACCAGAGACTGATGACTGTGGCGGAGACGATTACAGCTCTCATGTTTCCTTTCCAGTGGCAGCATGTCTATGTCCCTATTCTCCCAGCTTCTCTCCTGCATTTCTTAGATGCTCCTGTTCCATACCTGATGGGCTTGCATTCCAATGGCCTGGATGACCGGTCAAAGCTGGAACTGCCTCAGGAGGTGAGAGCCTGAGTTTTGGTGCCTCTGATCTAGGACTGGGTGGACAGAGGCCTTGGGATGAGCCCACTATGGTGTGACCAAATTTATTTTATTTGGGGGGACATGAATACCTTTTCAGGAAAAAAGTACAAATAATAGACATTTAGCTCAACTTATTCCAGAGATACTTTATTATCTTTTATTACCTGATATTATAATCTCTTTTTTTAAATTAATTGTCTTTTTAATATGCTTTTTCTTTTTTTGTATTGGGGATGGAACCTAAGGGCACTTTACCACTGAGCTACATCCCTAGTCCTTTTATTTTTTTATTTTGAGACAGGGTCTTGCTAGTTGCTGAGGGTCTTGCTAAATTTCTGAGGCTGGCCTCAAACTTTCAGTCCTTCTTCGTTAGCCTCCCAAATTGCTGGGATTAGAGACATGTGCTACTCACCCAGCATCATACACATTTTTTTTCAAACATGGTACTTTATATATTTTTTTCCTACCAGTATGGTTATTGAACCCAGGGGTGCTTTACTACTGAGATATATCCTCTGCCCTTTTTATTTTTTAATTTGGAACAGAGTCTAGCAAAATTGCTAAATTAATGAAACAGATTGGGATTTCCTACCCCAGACTCCTGACTGTGAGCCCTTACAAACCCAGGATATTTTACATACTTTTAAAACATTATTAGAGACACGTTTTATTATGTAAAATTCTATAGCTAAAATACACAAAAGAATATCACAAAACCAGCTTCTCAAAACCAGCTTCAATTGTTCTCATATGTTACGCTGAATTTTACCTTTTACTTCCTATAATTTTAAACAAATCCCATAGAATTTAATAACTACCTTAGAAAATAGATGCATATTGATAAGTCAGTGGCTTTCTTTTATAGGCCATAGTTGGTCTATAGAAGTTGATCTGATCATAGTGTTTTTTATAGTCCTGAGCCTGTTTTGAAAATTTCTTAGTTCAATACGAGGAAAGCTTGAGGAAATACTTTTCCTCTCTTGCTTCTGTTTCCTACTTCATTTTAAAATAGATTTAAGCATGTTTAGAAAAGATTATTTGGAAGCAGGAGATGTGACTCAGTGGTAAAGCACTTGCCTAGCATGGACCAGGCCCTAGGTTTGATCCCCAGCATCAGTGATACTAGTCTTGACTATTTGTCCCCTTATACCGGAGCCCCCCCCCCCCCCCCAAAAAAAGAAATAAGCTTGCTTTATTTTTCATTTTCTTGGAGTTACCAGTAGAACTGGTCAACTTTTTCATATTTTATGGCTGATAAGAAACTGTATTTAACATCTTTAGCAATTAGAGAAATGCAAATCAAAATTCGAATGAGATTTTTATCTCATTCCAATCAGAATTGCAATCACGAAGTATACAAACGATAATAAATGCTGGAGAGGATGTGGGGAAAAAAGGAATACTTTTACACTTTTGGTAAGATTGTAAATTAGTACCACCACTATGGAAGTCAAAGTTTCTCAAAAGACTAGAAGTGGATCACCATACGATCTAGCTATACCCCTCCTCAGTGTTTATCCTAAAAAATTAAAGTCATTATACTGTAGCAATATATGCATACCTATGCTTACAGCAGCACAATTCACAATAGTCAAACTATAGAACAAGCCTAGGTATTTGTCAGTGAATGAATGGATAAAGATTGTGGGGGCTGGGGTGGTGGCTCAGTGGTAAAGTGCTCACCTAGCATGCATGAGGCACTGGTTTGATCCTCGGCATCACATAAAAATAAACTAATGTATCCACCTAAAAAACTAAAGATAGGGGCTGGGATTGTGACTTAGCAGTAGCGCACTTGCCTGGCATATGAAAAGCAACTGGGTTTGATTCTCAGCACCACATAAAAATAAATAAATAAAGGCCTATCAACAACTAAAAAAAATAAAATAAAATAAAAAACTAAAGATACATAAATAAATAAATATTTAAAAAAAAGAAATTGTGGTATATATACACAGTGTAGTTTTATTTAGCTATAAAAGAAGAATGAAACCAGATGTAGTGGCTCACACTTATAATTCCAGTGACTTAGGAGACTGAGGCGGGAGTATCATAAATTCAAAGCCAGCCTCAGCAATATAGTGAGGCCCTATACAACTTAGGGAGATCCTGTCTCAAACTAAAAAACGAAAAGGGCTGTGGATATGGCTCAGTGGTTAAGTGCCCCTTGATTCAATCTCTGGTACCAAAGAAAAGAAAAAAAAAAAAAGGAAAGAAGTTGAGTCACTTGCAGGACAATGGATGGAACCTGAGAGCCTTATGTTAAGGAAGATAAGCCAAAGGGTCATGTGTTTTCTCTCATATGTTGAAGGTAAAGAGGAAAAGAGAAAAGGTGGGCAGGGAAATCTCATGAAAATCCAAGGGAGACCATTAGAGTAGAATAAAGGGACCAGGGGAAGAAGGAGGGGAGGGAAAGGGTAAATACTGGGAAATTACAGTGACCAAATTATATTGTTATGTCATGTGCATATACAAATATGTGCCAAGGAATCCCACTATTATGTATGATTATAATGTATCAATAAAAAATATGGGGAAAAAGAATGATTTTTTTTAAAAAAAGGCAGGCCTGGGAAGAAGACTTTGGAGTATATATAACTCTTGTTTCCTCCCTCCACCAGTTCTTTTTCTCCCATGCTGGGGATTAAACCCAGGGATTTGCACATGGTAGGCAAGCACTCTACCATTGAATTGTATCCCCAGTAAATTCTAAATACTTTTTTTTGAAGGGGAGGATGATTTAAAAAAATACATACATATGTGTTGAATATGAGTAGGGAGACCTCTAAACAAGAGAATATTCTTATGGAATTGCTTAGGGACAAAACTTAATTGGGCATCTGGGTATCATCTTTGATTAATGCCCTGATAATTAGACCATATCTGTGATACTTTAAAACAAATGCATCTTTTGCTCCTTTTTCTCTTTTCTTTGGTTTAGAATTAAAATGTCTTCCTTGGATTGGGGCTGTAGCTCAGTGGAAGAGTGCCTTGTATGTGGGAGGCACTGGGTTTGATCCTCAGCACCACATAAAAATAAACAAATAAGGGCTGTGGTTGTGGCTCAGTGGTAGAGCACTCGCCTGGCATGTACAAGGCCCTGGGTTCGATCCTCAGCACTACATAAAAATAAAATAAAGATATTGTGTCCAACTATAACTAAAAGAAATATACTTAAAATAAACAAAATAAAATAAACATATAAAGGCATGCTGTACATCTATAGCTACAAAAAAAAAAAAAAATTTCCATTCCTTTTTCTCCTTTGACTCACTCCTCAGAGGTTTGTGTTCTTTGGGATAGAACAAAATTAATTAAAGAAAAAAAAGATCTAAATGATGAAGAAAACTATTGACTTGATATACTGGATTTTTTGTGTACTTGTCTACTGTATCCATAATGTTCATGAAGAATAATATCAAAGACTGGAGAAAGAGAACTTTTTAGTTTTTACTTTAAGCAAATGTATGTTTTTTTTAAAAAAAATTTTATATTTTTAAATTTTAGAAAATTAGTTATACATGAAAGTAGAATGCATTTTGGCACATCATACATACATGGAGTATAACTTCTCATTCATGTGGTTTTACATGATGTAGAGTTACACAGGTCATGTAATCATGTATGCACATAGGGTAATAATGTCCAGTTCATTGTACTATCATTTCTCCCCCATGCCCCCTCCCCTGCCTTCACTCCCCTCTGTCTAGTCCAAAATATTTTCACCCCACCCCCCATCTTATTGTGACTTAGCATCCACATATCAGAAAACTAAATGTTCTTTGGTATTGGCTTATTTCTAAGCAAATTGATATCTACTTCTAATTTATTTAATTCTGATTTTGTGAAGTCAGAATAAGGAATAATAAGAAATGATTGAAAGTTGAAGTTCAAGGGGGGATGTTACATGCATAATCTGATAAATAGGTTATTAACCAAGAAGGCAAATTTCTCAGTATACTTGGAGCAAGTTTTTGTTTTTGTTTTGGTACTGGGGATTGAACCCAGGGGCACTTAACCACTGAGCCACATCACTAGCCCTTTTTTGAATTTTATTTAGAGACAGGGTCTCAATGAGTTGCTTTAGGGCCTTGCTAAGTTGCTGAGGATGGCTTTGAACTCGCCTTCCTCCTACCTCAGCCCTGTCTCGAGCTACTGGGATTACAGGGTATGTACCACCATGCCTGGCTTGGAGCAAGTTCTGTTCCCTCTAGGATCTTTCAACATTGGTCTTTGTGTGCTTCATATATGTGGAAATATGAAGAGGATGCTTGGAGACCAGCAGTTTTCTTAAAGGGACTGTTTGACTACTTTTGCAGCATTCCCCATCACTACTATAGCCTTTGTTACATGAGCTTTCGGTCTCTCCCTGTGGATTGCTGACATTTGGTTGATAGAATACCAGTGTGTGCTTCATAAGCAGTTCTAGGGTCTTGGAGTTCCATTTCACCCAGGTTTTCCCTCTGACAGTTAATATCCAGATACTTTTTACTTTGATTTTTAGTAGATAACCAACCTCTGGGATATTTGAATCTGTGTAGTCCCTATGGAAAATCCTAGACTGGGGAGAAGAGAACTGGCTTTCTAAAGGAGAGAAACACTATAAGGTCACAATAATGAAAGGAGAATGATAGTATCTTGGAAATACAATTTTGAGGTATCTCGGAAATGATAACATGTTTATGGTAAAAAAGTCAACAATAAAATTATTTCAAATTTTATTACCCAGAGATAACTGATTTCAGCGTTTGCTGAACATCCTTTTTTTCTTTTTTCTTATACTGGGGATTGAACCCAGGGGTGCTTAGCCACTGAGCCACATCCCTGGTCCTTTTTGTTTTTTATTTTGAGGCAAGGTCTTGCTAAGTTGCTGAGAATGGCTTTGAACTTACAATCATCTTGCCTTAGCCTCCCAAGTCTCTGGGATTACAGCTATGTGTCACTGTACTCAGCTGGTAGACATCCTTAAACTGTGTGGTATCTTAGCCAGATGTAATGCTACACATCTGCAATCCCAGTTACTCAAGAGACTTAGGCAGGAGGATCACAAATTCAAAGCCAGCTTTAGCAACTTAGAGCAAACCATGTGGATCTTTAGACTCTGCTTTGAGACAGGATTCAGGATTTCACCTGGACTTGTGACAGGGTCCATCATCAGGGTAGCAAGGTAGGACAAACTTGTTTTCTAAAAGGGGCTTCCTCCAGAGGGATGAAGAGTGTACATTTCCTAGCCCCCCAGATCAGAATTCATCAGTTGTGGGGGCTGGGGTCCTGACTCAGGAGTAGAGCGCTTGCCTAGCACGTGTGAGGCCCTGGGTTCAATCCTCAGCACTACATAAAAATAAGTAAATAAAATAAAGATATTAAAAAATTATATTTTTTTAAAAAAGAATTAATCAGTTGCTGCCCCATCTTTGCACATCAGAAGTATGAAAAAAGCGCCCTCCCCCCGCCCCTTTTCACTAACACATAGCACTCAACTGACCCTGAGCAAGTGAAAGTGTTGAGCTGTTTTTGTGAGGAAGCATCCTTTGTTCTGTGCTCTTCTTTGTTTTTTTTTTTTTAAGAACATTTTTTTGAGAGAGAACTTTTAATATTTATTTTTTAGTTTTCGGCGGACACAACAGCTTTGTTTGTATGTGGTGCTGAGGATAGAACCCGGGCCGCACGCACGCATGCCAGCCACATCCCCAGCCCTATGCTTCTCTTTGATGCTCCATTGTCTCAATCTAGGAAGGAATTATTTCATCCACAGCCATGTCAGGGAACTAAGCAGAGGATATTAGAATAAATATTAGATATTAGTATTCTGTCTTGGTTTTTATTTCTTGCCCTTTCTTAGAATACTTCTTAAATAGCTTACCCCCAGTAATCCGTATGGTGAACTTCCCTTCAGACATAAGGATAGACTATTGGGAGAAGCTGGCTATGTTTTTTTTTTTTTTTTTCATGGGAGGTACTAGGGATTTAACTAAGATGCCCTTTACCACTAAATATATGCCTGGCACTTTTTTATTTTTTATTTTGAGATAGGGTCTCACTAAGTTGCTTAGGGCCTTGCTAAATTGCTGAGGCTGGCCTCAAACTCGAGATTCTTGTATCTCAGTCTCCCAAATCGCTGGGATTATAGGTGTGAGCCACTATGCCTGGTGCTGATTGTGATTTGGCGTTAGAAACTCAGGGTTGAGAAAAGGGCATTGTGACCCTTCACAGGAAGAGATTTGGGAGATTTTTATGGGATTTGGGAAATCGATATGGTCAATTCCCCAGGTTGTCCAGGTCTTCCCATGGCTCCTCCAACAATAAAGGAGATTAACAGAAGGAAACTGAACACTTGGGGTTTAGTACATTTTTAGGCTATTGCTTCTCCCCAGAGCTATTATGCAGGAGCGAGGCTCTTGTCAGCTAAGGAAAGGGGTGCCCAAGGAATTGGTTTATAAGTTGCTTCTGTTTGCCATATTTCTCTATATGCTGGGAGAAAACAACATGAGGCTTGTATGTGCTTAAATGACCTTCTTTTTCTGTTTGCTTTCTCTCTCTCTCTCTCTTTTTTTTTTGTACTGGGGACTGAACTCAGGGGTAGTCAGCCACCGAGTCACATCCCCAGCCTTATTTTGTATTTTATTTAGAGACAGGGTCTCACTGAGTTGCTCAGTGCCTCACCATTGCTGAGGCTGGCTTTGAACTCGTGATCCTCCTGCCTCAGCCTCCTGAGCCACTGATCCTGGCTCTCCGTTTGCCTTCTTACTCCTTCCTCTTTCAACCCAATTTTGCAAAGGATGACTGGTGGTATCTACTGGAGGTTCCTATTGTATTTTCATATAGTCCATCTTTGAAATGTGTCTGAGCTGCTTTCTTGAAACCTCAGCCACCTCTGACCAGGGGATATCCACAAATGTGGACTCATCATTTGGAGTTTATAAAATTCTCTATAGTCACTGTATATTTGGTTCACAGTAATGGGAGAAAAGCCAACCAAACTTGTTGAATGGATTTAGTTTTTAACTTCCTGTACATTTCCTTTTAGAGAAATTGCTTTTTTTCTTCCAAAGAGAAGAGAACCAAGTGGATAGATGATTGCATTGTGTGCCTCACTGGTGGTCACAATGTCTTGTTCTGATAGGTGTATGGATAAGACCTGTGAGGCAGGTGATATGACAAGATGAGTTCATTCTGTTTTTTAGTATCTTTTTTGATTACTTGGCCTGACAACATTTATAATTTTAAAAAATTAAAAGGAATGAATAAAAAATAGCTAATTTTTGGACAGTAAGTATTTATTTGACCCTTAACCAGGTAGGGCTCAAAGTTTTGTCCTTGTAAAACTCTGGCAAGTGAAACTTAAAGAGATTCTTCTAGTCTTTGAATTTTTTGAGACAAGAATTTTTTTTTTTTAGTTGTATGTTGGTAGGCAGACTAATTTATTGACTAAGTAAATGTTTATGGAATGAAACATGCAGGACCTATAAAACATACAGTTTTAATTAGCTTGAAAGTTTTTTAATAGCTATATTAAGCTGGTCTTAATCATGTTACCCTCCTGCCTCTTCTTTCAGAATATGATTTATTGGCCCGGGGATAAACAGATCAACAGAACAGCATTTTGATATACAATTGGAGATACCATGTCAAAGGAGAGGCTACTTAATGATGATGATAGAAAAATTGTGTATTATGGCTTGAATCTAGAAAGCCCCCCTAAAAGTTTGTATGTTGAAAACATGGTCCTCAATGTAGCAAGGTTCAGAGGTTGAGTGGCAATGATTGGATCATGAGGCCTCTGACCTCATTAGTAAATTAATCCATCTGATGGATTAATAATTTAAATGGACTTACTGTGAGGTGATGAAAACTATAGGTAGGTGGGACATGGCTGGAGAAAGTAGGTCACAAGATTGGGGTGTGTGTGACTTGGGGACTCTATATGTTCTTGGTGTATGTGCATGTCTCTTTCTCTCACCCTCTCTCTTCCTTTTCTCTCTCCTCCTCTCTCTCTTCCCCCTCCCTTCCTCCCTCTGTCTCTCTCTCTCTTTCTCTGTGTCTCTCCCTCTATTTTTTTTCTGCCATCTGCTGAACAGTTTTCCTCTGCCTCACCCTCTACCATGATCTTTCTTCCTTGAAGCCTGCCAACTATGGACTGAATTCTCTGAAATTGTGAACCAAAATAAATCTTTCCTCCTCTAAATTGTTTTTGTTGCATATTTTAGTCACAGTGACAAAAGCAGACGAACAAAATAAGGGGAAAGTAAAAAGGATCCATATCTCATATCTCATGCCATAACGTCATGCCATAACAAAATCAATTTCAGATGGATCAAAAAAGCTTAAATGGGGCTGAGGATGTGGCTCAAGCGGTAACGTGCTCGCCTGGCATGCACGGGGCGCTGGGTTAGATACTCGGCACCACATAAAAATAAAGATGTTTATCCACCGAAAACTAAAAAATAAATATTAAAAAATTCTCTCTCTCTTTCTCTCTCTCTCTCTCTCCTCTCTCTTAAAAAAAAAAAAAAAAAGCTTAAATGTCAAAAGCACTTGTTTAAATCTTCCAGAGAAGAAAATGTCTGTGAATACCTTTCTGACCTCTGCATAAAGAAACATTGTGTAAACAAGATACAGAAATCACTACCCATAAAATAGATTGGCATATTTGATCTTCTTATAAAGAAAAAAGATATCTTAAAGATAATAGGTAGGAGAAAGTATGAATAACATCTAACCCACGAAGAGTTAGCATCAAGAAAATATAAAAACTGGGCGTGGTGGCATACGCCTGTAATCCTGGCTCTAGAGGCTGAGGCATGAGGATCATGAGTTCAAAGGCAGCCTTAGCAATTTAGAAAGGCCCTAAGTAACTTAGTAAGACTCTGTATCAAAATTTAAAAAAGGGCTAGAGATGTGGTTCAGTGACTAAGCACCGCTGGGTTCAATCCTCAGTTATACCCCCCCAAAAAAAATATATATATATAAAAGAATTGTAAGTCATTAAGAAGGTTAGATGAGCAACACAGTAGAGAAATGATGTAAAATATGAATAGGAATTGCACAAAAATGTACATTTCTTAATTTCATCAGCAGAGAAGTATAAATCAAATGTACCATGCAATACCATTTTATTCTCCTTTCATTGGCAAAATTTCAAAAGTGTGAGGATACCAAGTTTTAAAAGGATTTTGAATCAGTAGGTTGCATTAGAATGCTGGTAAAAATATAAATTGTTGCAATCACTTAGGAACACAGATATCTTACTTTAAAGTTGAACATTTGTATATACTATGTAACACAGTGTATAGGGAGAATGTTTTTCAGGAATAATGGGGAACCATGTTAAGTAATGATCCTGAGATAGGAAAGACTTTGACATGTTCAAAAAGATTAAAGAAGAATGAAGAAGTTAAAAAGAATGAAGTATATGATTGAAGCAGGTTCCCATTAGAGGTATAGGTGAGTGACTATGAACTTGCAATCCTCCTGACTCAGCCTCCTGAGCTGCTGGAATTACAGATGTGCTGCTAGAAGTAGTCTTAAAGCCAGAAGAAAGCATAGGAATCATCAGGATCAGCCACAAACATTAGGCGTTAGAAAGTCTAGGTTGCAGTTGTTCTTTTTGCTGACTGTAGAATTCATGAATTTATCAAATGTTTAAGGAGAATATACTATATGTAGGGCTGGGGTTATAGCTCAGTGGTAGTGAGCTTGCCTAGCACATGTGAGGTACTAGGTTCAGTCCTCAGCACCACATAAAATGAATAAAATAAAGATATTAAAAAAAGAATATACTACATGTTAAATTTCTGTGTTAGATACTTAATATCTATGACACAATATCCTCACTACTCTCTAACATGAATGTTTTTAATTTTATCTCCATTTTATCGCCAAGGAAAAGGAGTCAGGTTAAGTAACTTCCTTAAATCTCACAACTAGAAACTGTCAGGTCTATCTCATCTGAGCCCCAACTTCTCATATATTCCTGTTTCAGGTGTATCCTCTTCCCTCTCTTTTCATTATCCTTTATAAAACTTCCTCCTTGATTATTCGGAATTGTTTGCATGACTCCTCCTGTTTTGACTTCCAGGCTAACCTCTGCTTTGTGGACGTTGATAACCATTTCATTGAGCTACCAGAGGACTTGCCTCAGTTTCCCAACAAATTGGAGTTTGTCCAGGAAGTCTCTGAGATTCTCATGACATTTGGCATTCCCCCTGAAGGAAACCTTCATTGCAGCGAGAGTGCCTCTAAGTTGAAAAGGCTCCGGGCCTCTGAGCTTGTCTCTGACAAGAGGAATGGGAACATTGCTAGTTCCCCTTTGCATTCCTATGAGCTCCTTAAGGAGAATGAAACTATTGCCCGGCTGCAAGCCTTGGTCAAGAGGACTGGGGTAAGCTTAGAAAAGGTAAGATGCTGAATTTAAGTCTTACAAATTTCATTTGTGCTTGAATGCTGTCCTTGTTGAGTAAGGTGTGGGATGATAAAGCACCCAGTTCAGCACAAGGCATGTTTGTGTACAGTAAGAGACTGATTCAGCTCTAGAGTAAATGTGATCCTGGCAAATGCTACTCAAATCAGAATCTGGATAACTTCTCCAACACATGTTAAGGAAAGCCTGCTGCAATTCTGTGTGAGAACTATAGCAGAGTAACTCCATTGGAGGGAATGGTGGTGGTAATGATCAGAACTTTTTTCAAATTCATTGCCCTATGAGTTTCACAGCAACCTAAGGAACTTAGGACAGGTGTTAATTGTTTTATAGTTGAAAAAAAGCAAACTTTAGAGAGCCCAAGTGGTTGTGGTTTTGCCTGATTCAATGCCTAGCAAATAGATGAGCTGAGGCCAGAACTGGTCCTCTTGAATTCTAATCCTGTGCTCTTTCCAGGGATGCACTTAACTTTTGTTTTCTGACTTTGGTGAAACTAAGCTTTCTGTACTTGGTTACCTATCTTCTTTTTCCTTTTTTTTTTTTTTTTAGTTGTAGATGAACACAGTACCTTTTGTTTATTTATTTATTTTTATGTGGTGCAGAGGATTGAACCCAGTGCTTCACGCCTGCTAGGCAAGCCTCCACCACTGACCTAAACCCCAGTCCTGTTACCTATCTTCTTCTTACCTCTCCCATTCTTATATTTGTGTAAAAGTTATATGTTTTCTTTTTAAAAATAATGGCCTGTTAAAGAGCAGAGAGATAATTAGGGAGATTAAAAAGGTTTTATTTGTTTGTTTGTTTGTCCTCTAAAAGGGAAAATACTTAGGGAAAAACATACAGAAAGTGACTTGGGGAAGAAATCCAAAGAGGTAGAGAACCAAAGTCTAATCTTGATACTTTGTATTACTGTTTTTTTCAATTACTTCCTATATTCCTTCCTTTCTGTTTGGCCCTTGAGATATTCAGCACCGTTTCCTCTATGGCTGAATTTCTCTCTTATGGAGCTTTTTAACTTTCCTCCTGATCAGAATCCCTTTCTTTTATTTTTTTCTTCCCATTTCTCCTTATTTTTTTCTCACCTTACTTTTGCTGCTAAGTAAATAACCACTGGGAAAAAAATTAGAAGATTTGCATTTCTTTTGAATAAAATGAAGAGTATCTGTTCTCAGCTGTTGTTTCTTTTTTGTAGCTGGAAGTACGTGAAGACTCCAGCAACAATAAGGATATTAAAGTTCAGTGTGATGAAGAAGAACTCAGAATTTACCAGCTAAACATTCAGATCCGGGAAGTTTTTGCAAATCGTTTTACTCAGATGTTTGCAGATTATGAAGTGTTTGTTATTCAGCCCAGCCAGGATAAGGAGTCCTGGTTTACCAACCGGGAGCAGATGCAAAACTTTGATAAAGTGAGTGTAATATTGCTGGGGAAGAGGTGATTAGAATGAGAACTCAGTTACTTCTTTTTTTTTTTTTAATATTTTTTAAAATTTGTTTTTAATATTTATTTTTTAGTTTTCGGCAGACACACTTGTTTGTATGTGGTGCTGAGGATCGAACCCGGGCCGCACGCATGCCAGGCGAGCACGCTACCACTTGAGCCACATCCCCAGCCCCAATCAGTTACTTCTTGAAGTAACCTAAAATGAGATTTTCTTTTGCAATATTACTGGAACAAGTGATTTTTGGGGGGGGTTTGGTGGTGGTTTGTGAGCCAGGAGGATTGAACTCAGGGATGCTTAACCACTACCACCCACATCCTCAGCCCTTCAGCCCTTTTTAAAATGTATTTATTTATTTTATTTTGAGACAGGGTCTAAGTTGCCTATGGCCTCACTAAATTACTGAGGCTGACTTTGAACTTGCAATCCTCCTTCCTCAACCTTTCACTGGGTGGAACAAGTTTTATTGTCTTCAGATGTTCGTAAACTAGAAGGTTGTGTTGCTTAAAAACAGATGTGCTAATTATTACCATCAGATGATTTATACCCAGACAAAGGACTCTCTTCCTTCTTTTTCTTCCTCTCCTCTCGTGTTCCCCACTTCTGTCCCCCTTCCTTTTCTTCCTTCCTTTCTGTGCAGTGCTACAGAAAAGGACTCTTAAGGCAAAGGTGTTCATTTAGATTGATTGGTTGCCTCAAAAAGTTACATGAGTAAATTTGTAACAGTATGAGTGTTTTTAAAAAAGAAGCCGCAGGGACAGCCTGGCACAGTGATTCATGCCTGTAATCTCAGCCACTCAGGAGGCTGAAGCAGGAGGATCACAGGTTTTGAGGCAACTTAGCAAGCCCTGACTAAAAATATAAATAAATAAAAAAAGGGTGGGGATAGCTTAGTTGTAAACACCCCTGGTTCAATCCCAGTATCACCCCACCCCACCCCACCCCACCCACCCTACCCACCCTGAAAAAAAAAAAGAAGGAAGGGATTTTGCAGTTTGCTTTTCATAAAGACCTGGAAAGCTCTGGAAGAATTCGCCTACTGCATCCGTTGGACATGTTGCCTTTGCAATTCAAGGCTGACATACTCTTTCCCTGTCAATAACTGTTATCTTTTGATCCCACCAGGCATCTTTTTTGTCAGATCAGCCTGAGCCCTACCTGCCTTTCCTCTCAAGATTCCTGGAGACTCAGATGTTTGCATCTTTCATTGACAACAAAATCATGTGTCATGATGATGATGATAAAGACCCTGTTCTCCGGGTATTTGATTCTCGGGTGGACAAGATCAGGCTGTTGAATGTTCGGACGCCTACTCTCCGAACATCCATGTACCAGAAGTGTACCACTGTGGACGAAGCAGGTAAGGCCTCCTGGGAGCTATACATTTTAGTCTCTTGGACTATGTCATCAACAGGTCTTGGTTCCTAAACAGCCCGCCTCTTCCTCTGTTTCTGCCTCTGCATATGTTTTTACCATTGCCTGCAATGTTTGTTTTCCTTGTTTTTGCCTAGCAATCTTCTTGTCATCCTTTAACACTTGTGTCCATTGGGAATGGGTCCTGCTGTAAGAGATAGAGAACCTAATCAACAGTGGGTTAAGCAGGAGGTTATTTTTCTTAAATTAGCAAGAAGTTCAAAACTGGTGGTTGCTGGTGTTTGCTCAGCTGCTCAGAACTGAGATTCTATCGTTTTATTCAGCTTTCCTTAGCATGTTGGCTTTTATGATTTATGCTGATAACCTCATGGTTATAAGAGGCTTTTTATATTCACATGCAAGCCAACAAGAGGGAAAAGTTGATAACAGCTGTGTTTTCCCCCTTTCATCAGAAAAAAAAAGTTTTCCTGGAAATTCTAGATAAGCTCTCTTGAGTCATAGGCCAGAGTCATGTTTTTAACTGCCTTTAAATGCAAGGAAGGCTGTGAAAGTGAACACTGAACTGAGAGTAATGTTATCCTGACAATACTGAAGTTCTATAATCAAGAAAGAAGGGATGAATGAGTAAGAAGTTGATATTTGTCACAAAACTAGCCTACATCCCTTCTCTCTGAAGCCTTCTGTGATGCCCTAGGATGTGTCGGTTGATTCTTTCTCTGTGCCCTTTGATGCTTTGTCCTTCCCTTTACTCTATAGTTTCTTTTTTCTTTTCTTTCTTTCTTTCTTTTTTTTTTTGTTTGTGCTATAATTATTAGGGAACAGCTTAAGTGTGGAGACCATATTTATTCATTTTCTTAACCTTAGTCCTCCAGCATTGTGCCTGGAACACATGGATATGAACAGTTGTGAACTACACAAATGATTGAATATGCCTTTCTGTTCATAGAGTCTGCATCTCGATCAACTTAGAGGATAGTCTCAGCTCAATGTGTTAGATTAAGTAGTGGGTTCACTTCCTTATGGGAATTTCAGTTTCTTTACTGTATTTTTATATATTTTTGTTGATTCATTTACCATATAACTACCACCATATATATGCTTAACATATGCTAAGTGCTCAACAAATATTTGCCAAATGAATGGATACGCCAGGCTTTGAGTTTTTTTTTTTTTTTTGGTTTTGTTTTGTTTTTAGGTTTTGAGGATACAAGTGATAACAGTTTAAACAAAGTCTTGCTGCCTTCATCAACCTTACCTCCACCCTCTCTCCTTTCCCTCCCCTTCTCTTTTCTTATAATACTGAGGATTGATCCCAGGGTTGTTCTACCAATTAGCTACATTCCCAGTCCATTTTACTTTTTATTTTGAGACAGCATCTCACTAAGTTGCCAAGGCTGGCTTTGAACTTGTTCTTGCCTCACCTTCCTGAGTAGCTGAGATTATAGGCATGCACCACCATGCCTAGCTCAACCTTACATTTTTTAGCCTTCTGTCTTTACTGAATAGCTTCTCTCCCAGGTTTTTCATTTAAGATGACTCTTAGGTAAGGCTTAAGGGCACATTACCCATATAAGTAGACTAAACCCTGCCTAAGGCTTTGGTCCTGAGCAGCTTAATGAAGATTTTTTTGAAAACTGGATTTAGCATACCATTTCCTAAATCATAGTGCAAATCAGGCTCCAATCCCTTTCATTTTGTGGTACATTGAAAATGACAATATTTTGAGTATGACACACTAACGTAGAGTGAGGCATCTGCTTATAGCTAGACACTGTAAGGACAGATGCTGTAGTCAGTTGAGGCCCTACTCATAGGGTTGAGGCAATCAGTTCTTATCCTCCGCCCCCTTTTTTGAATTAAAAAGATTTTTTTTTTTTTTGTAGTTGTAGATGGACAGAATGCTTTTATTTTATTTGTTTATTTTTATTTGATGCTGCGGATCGAACCCAGTGCCCCATGCTACACTGAGCTATAGCCTCCATCCCTCTTATCCCTTTTGTAATCCTTCTGTTATGCACTGAACACTGCAACATACTGATTTGAATCACTCTACTCTCAGTTGTGGCCAGAGCATTTAGTGTCATGGGCTTGTTAGAATGTGGGTTTTGGGGGCTGGGGGTGTGGCAGAGCACTTGCCTAACACGTATGAGGCACTGGGTTCAATTCTCAGCATTGCATATAAATAAATGAATAAAATAAAAGTCCATTAACATCTAAAAAAATAATAAAAAGAAAAAGAATGTGGATTTTGGAATATGGAATGCAGAGTTAACTAACCCTCATTTGTAAGGCTTATTTCAGAAAAATGGGTGTCCCAGAGATGCTTTAGGCAGCTATCTGCTTTGCTTCCAGAAATCCTGGGTCTATCCTTGTCATTGGTATATCTCTTAGGTATGAACCAGATATACATACTTGAAATATGCTTGAGCAGGCTTCTTGCCACTGGCCTCAGATCCTTAACCTTGAGTAGTAGTACAACTATCTTATCCCATCCCACATCTTAGCTTCTTGAACCAATTTGATTGGAAAATGGTAATAACATAACTAAAGACATCTTACTGGAGATCCTTTAAAATGTTTCATTTTATGATCCATTCAAAGTTTTGTTGAATAAGAAAAAAGGGAAAGGGGAAGTGAAGAAGGCCCAGACAGAAGATGACTTGACCTAGAACACATAGCAAGGCCAAAGTTGAGATGTTCTTTTTACATGACTCTACAAAATGCTGGGAGAGTTATCAGCTTTTTAAATTTTTACTCTTTGAAAGTTTTGAGATATAATTGGTACACAAAGTGCTGGCATATGCTTACACTTGCATCAAGAACTGGTGGACATACTTATTATCCTCAAAAGTTTCCTCAGGGGGCTGGAGATGTGGCCCAAGCAGTAGTGCGCTCGCCTGGCATGCGTGTGGCCCGGGTTCGATCCTCAGCACCACATACAAAGAAAGATGTTGTGTCCGCCAAATACTAAAAAATAAATATTAAAAAAATCCCCTCCCCCTCCCTCCCCCCTCCCCCTCCCCCTCCCTCTCCCTCTCCCTCTCCCCCCCCCCCTCAAAAAAAGTTTCCTCAGGTCACTTTGTAATTTTTGATTTTTAAACAATGTTGTGACATAGTTGAATAGTTAACGTAACTGTTAATATCTCTAATTCTGCTAATTCTGACAGTTGTGTCAGTTCTGGCTTGGTTTCAATCATGACTAGTTTTTTTTTTTTTTCTGTCATTTGTTCTACCACGCGGCCAGCGCAATGGTTTCATTAATGAGGTTCTTGGCATAAAAGTTAGCTAGCGAGATCGAAATAAACACACAGACTCAGTTACCTTTTTCTATGACCAGGTCCGAGACGGCTCCCCTCTCTGGTTCCCTCCTCTAACCGCCCGGCAGGGCAGCAAGGATTACTCAGGGCTAGCAGGAGAGAGAGAGAGAGAGCACGCCAGGGAGTAGCCTTTTATTGGGGAGCAAGAAATTCAGGGGATAATTCCATCCAATGAAGGTTGAAGGGGGAGCCGCACTCCAAGGTCAGGGTCAGTGATTGGGCCTCCGGGGTCAGTGGTCAGTTACACCCCCACACAGACAGGTTCTCTCATCAGGAGAGGGCCGGGAAAGCTCCGACACAGCCAGAGCGCCTCAGACCCTAACCGGGAGTCACCCAGTCACGTGTGAGAATGGCTTCCGACAATTTGTTACATTATCTGGCTTCTTTGCTCACCTGGTGGTGTTTTAGGCAGCTTTTTCAGTGCTATAAGCAAGAGATCAAACAAGAAAAATCAGAGGAGGAAAAGCTTATTTTGGGGGGCTCATGGTTTCAGAGGTCAGTCCATAGAAGGCCAGCTCTCATAACCTAGTCATCCTGTCTCCTAGCTTTCTTGAATTGTCCCACACACATGAGGTTTTGGGGGACACCTAATATTTAACCATAACACCTGGTAATCTTTGATTAGATGAATTTTACCGTTTTGAGTCCTGGATACTTTGTTTTCCTATAAATATTCTTTTTTAAAAAATATTTATTTTTTAGTTTTAGTTGAACACAATATCTTTATTTTATTTTTATATGGTGCTGAGAATCAAACCCAGTGCCTCACGCATGCTAGGTGAGCACATTACCACTTGAGCCACATCCCCAGCCCCAAATATTCTTGATTATTGTTCTGGGATATAATTTATTTGGAAATAGTTTGATTCTTTTGGGCTTTCCTTTAGATATTTATTTGGTAGAACTAGAGAATCCTTTAGTCTGTGGCTAATTATTTTCCTCTACTGAGGCAAGACTCTTCTTAGTACTCTGTTTAAAGACCTATGAATGATAGCTTAAAGATCTATTTAAAGATGATTTAAAGACCTATGATGAGGTTTTAAAGACTGGTTTTCTAGCTCTGGATATGAACTGTATATATTATTCCTTCTAAACTTTCAGGTGATTCTTTTCCCATCCTTGAGTAGTTGCTTTACTTGTTTGAACTAATCAATTAACCTACTGAATACTCAAGTGGGGGACCCCCTGCAGATCTGGGTTCTCTTTCCTCTCTGCTACCATTTCTTGTTAACTCTAGCTACCTTGGTCTCTTTAACTCAGGGAGACCACTAGACTCTTGTCTAATTTTCCCCTTCCTATTCCACAGCTTGAAAACTCTCTCAAGGCAATTAACTGGGGCAGTTTTAAGAGTTACCTCGTTTATTTCCTGTTTGTCAGGGAGCACTGCCCAATATTTTGAAATTCATTTTTTTCATGTATTTTGCCTGGTTTCTTTTTTCCTGTTATTTTAGGAAGGAGGGTAAAATCATTCCTTTTTACTGCATCTTGGCTGAAGTGGAAGAGTAACTCTTTCTAAAAAAAAATATTTGACTTGACTTTTTAAAAAAATATTTTAATCCAGAGAAAGCAATTGAGCTGCGTCTGGCAAAAATTGACCATACTGCGATTCACCCACACTTACTTGACATGAAGATTGGACAAGGAAAGTATGAACCAGGCTTTTTCCCTAAGCTGCAGTCTGATGTACTTTCTACTGGGCCAACCAGCAACAAGTGAGTCAACCCCAGAAATTCCCTAACCTAGCTTCCAAGCCACGGAAGTGAGGGTCATTCATATCTGAGCTGGAGCTATTCCAAAGACCTCAGAATTTTATAAAGCAAATATGGAGAAGACCAGACTATGTAGGTTGTTCATTTGTTTGAATAAGAAGATAGCTGACAGAGTTTGTCAGCTCCTGTCTCCACTGTGCAAATTGAGATAGCTGTACATGTCCAGAACCCACAAAAAACCAGGCTGCAGATGGTTTAAAATAATCTCATGCCTGGATTGCATATATAGTTTTTAATAAGTGGTGGTTGAAATAATTGGAGCCTGAACTGAAAAAGATAACAGCTGGATTACTGTACTTCTAGAGATGATTATGTGTGAGTTGAATGATTATAGTTTTTGATCTATAGTTTTTTGTAGATGTTTCAATATAAATAAGTCTGTGTCCTTGGGATGTTCTCTCATTCAATTACTGCTTTTTTCCTTTCCTTTCCCTTCATTCTTCCTTTTTTTTGTTCTATCAGAAAAATAAAGGATGTTTTCAATTTAACAGTAATCACATGTGTAGTTAACACATTTATAGCAGAAAGTCCAAAATGTCAGCTCTTAGAGAAATCTTACTTTAAAGAGATCTTCAGTAATAAATTGACTCATTAGCTACCAACATTCTCCCAAATTCTCCAGGCTACCATTCCTGAGTATTATTTCTTTATTCTGAGAAAATATCTGTAATTTCTGGGTCCTTTTAAAATAAGAAACATATTAATTATATAAATTAATGGGATTTATTGTGACATTTCTGTATATTAGTTGTTGCTTTTATCTCTGACCTGTCTCTGGTGACTTCTTGGTGGTTTCCTGTGCCCAGCATTGGCCTCCTAGACATTCAGGTTTTCTCCTGTCAATTGACCTTACTCCTTTTTAGTGTTTTGTTTGTGTGTTTGTTTTTGGTGCTGGAGTTGCACAGGCTAGGCAGGCACTCTGTCACTGAGTTACAACCACAGCCCATAGTGGAATGTTGTTAATTGCCTGCTTTGATTCTGTCAGGTGGACAAAAAGGAATGCCCCTGCCCAGTGGAGGCGGAAAGATCGGCAGAAGCAGCACACAGAACACCTACGTTTAGATAATGACCAGAGAGAGGTGAGATACTTAAGAATGACAAAGAATGACCCTATTATTTTGCTGTACACACCTTCTCTTTTATCACTTCTTTGGTCTCTGGTCTGATTAATTTATCCTAGTAGTATTTTAAAGTTGGTGAGGCATTTTTTGTTTTTGTGGTAGGAAAGGAGTTAATTTTGTTAGAGTGAAAATGAGGATAGTGAACTTGGATTAATACTGCGAATCTCTGAGGAGCAAGGGCACTTGTTCCTATTTTTTTGATATCTTAATTTAAAATGTTTAATCTTGACCTTGTTTTTAAGGGGACTGAAAGAGGGGGATGATGTGCTTGGGGACTGAGGATTCTCAAATTTACCTCTTGAATCCTCATTGCTTGCAAGCTGGGTTTCTCTGCTCTACTATAATTTGTTTCTAATAAAGTTTCTAGTTCTAAACTTCAGGGTGGAGAGCCTGCCTTCATAGTTGCAGAGAAGTTGTGAAAATGGGGCTTTACCTTAGAAGCCTATTTCAAGGAACTTCTTTTTGAGAAAAAACCCTATAATTTTTATCTTACACAGATATAACCCAATAAAGCATATGGTTTTCACATGTGTCTGTCACTTCAGTAAGAAAACAATGTTTTGCCTTTGCTGTTTCTTTTCCTTTTTTTGCTACCAGGGATTGAACCTAGGGCACTTAACCACTGAGCCACATCCCTAGCCCTTTTAATATTTTTATTTAGAGACAAGATCTTTCTGAGTTGCTTAGGGCCTTGCTAAGTTGCTGAGGCTGGTCTTGAACTTGTGATCCTCTTGCCTCAGTCTCAAGCTGCTGGTATTATAGGTGAGCACCACTGCACATGGCTGCTTTTACTATTTCTTAAAGGAATAAATGATAACTGGAAGGTTTGAATATGAATGTTTAACTGTTGAACTATAGGATATAGTCTTGTTTAGTTTTTTTCGCCAGGGCGGCATAAGAAGTGTTAGTATTGGTGTTGTTTTAAAACTGACCCCTGTTGGTACAGTTGAGAATTCAACATGTCAATTAAAAAAAAAAAAAGAGAGAGAGAGAGAGAGGGAGAAAAGAAAAAGAAAAAAAACAGAAACTTAACTTCTGTGTCTTCCATCTCACCTCTGTATTACTCTTTTCAGCAGTATTTATTTGAATGTGCTTTTTGGTCAAAAGCACTTTGAAATATAAAGATGACAAGGAGGTAGCCTTTCCCTCAGAGAATGTCAGTTTATTAAGGGGGAAAGTCAAATAATCAACAAACAAAACTGCTTGCAGTGGGAGCCAGCATCTGTTTCTACATCAACCTCTAAGCCTTGGAGATTGATAGACTTGTTAGAAGAGAAGAGTAAATGACAGGCTCTAAAGCTTGGTGTATGAATATTTTGGGCACATATTTTGGAGGGGAGAGGTACAGAAGATAGCTAGCAAGTTAGGAGATGGGTAGCAATAGTCCAGATGATAGGAATTAAATTCAAACCTTGGGGAGGGGTTGATGATAGTGGCAGATTAAGGGGCTACAACACAGAGTGGACAGAGTTGTGCAGCTAGAGAAAAATATGAGGGAAGGGAGAAGAGAAGTAAAGGGTAAAAATGTTGGTTGTGAACCTGGGAAGTTACTAAGGAGATGTAAGTGTGTAGTTTACTGTATTGATGTGGATTTTATGTCCAAACAAATAACACATGGAAAATTACCAGTATATTGTAGAAAAGTAGTTGTTTTGAGTGTATAGTCTTATTTTCTCATGCCTTAACTTATTATTTTTATTTTTTATTTATTTGAGCATATGGAGTACTAGGGATGAACCCAGGGCATCACACATGCTATTAGTAAGCACTCTACTAATAAGCTATATTCTCTGCCCACAGGCCCTAATTTAGGAAGGTTAGAAAGAGTAGATATCTTTGGTATGGGCAGAAGAGTAATTTCTTTCAACTTGATGGAAAAAATGATTTTCTCAAGGTATTCTGAGATTTGATTGGATTTGCACATTGAGCTAGGCATGCTGTAGCCATGTTGTTGTTTTTTTGCCTCTTATATCTTTAAATCACAGATAGTACTCATGTAGTTCTTTATCAGCAAAAATAGAAATCATATTATCTCAGTTTTTCCATTTGTTAAAAGAATTGCCTTTTAAACTTTCTGCTCCTGACCTTATCTGAACCAAGAAGAGGGAGCAAGAAAATGTGAGGTGATAGTGCCCTCTTCAGGCACCCATCATTATTTGTCACTTATGAGCTTTTTATTTTTCTGTTTGATGTAGAAGTATATCCAGGAAGCCAGAAATATGGGCAGCACCATCCGCCAGCCCAAACTGTCCAACCTGTCTCCATCAGTCATTGCCCAAACCAACTGGAAGTTTGTAGAGGGCCTGCTGAAGGAGTGCCGCAATAAGGTGAGCTGTGGTGCTTCTGCATGCGTGTCGTTTCCCTTAGCAACAAAAGGAAACCATTGCTTGGCTCTGACCACTGCCTTTTCTTTTTTTTTTTTTTTTTTTATACTAGGGATTGAACTACTGAGCCACATTCCCAGCCCTATTTTGTATATTATTTAGAGACAGGGTCTCACTGAGTTGCTTGGCACTTCACTTTGCTGAGGCTAGCTTTGAATTCTGATCCTTCCATCTCAGCCTCCTGAGCCGCTGGGATTACAGGCATGTGCCACCATGCCTAGCTGACCACTCCTTCTTGATTTAAAAAATACTGTTAATATAATGGGATAAAACTAATTTTAAGATCCTGTTAACCTGGAATTAATTGTATTATTTTTAAATAGCATAATACCATTGAGAGCAAATATGCTTTGCATGATATTAGCTTAATATATAATTTTAAAAATTTAAAGATAGATGTAGGGTCTTTTTATTTATTTATTATTTTGGTATTGGGGATTGAGTTCAGGTACTTTATCACTGAGCTACACCCCCAGTCTTTTTTTTTTTGAGACAGGATCTTACTAAGTTGTCTAGGGTTTCACTAAATTGCTGAGGCTGGCCTTGAACTTGTGATCCTCCTGTCCCAGCCTTCAGGGTCTCTGGGATTACAAGCATGTGACACCATGCTGGCAGATATCTGAGATTTTCCATGCAATGTTATCTTTCCTGCCATCAAAACATTGGTAATGCTACATTTCTTGAAAGAGTGTTCCTTCATTGTCTCTGAAATTCATTCACAAGTTTTGAGATGCAAGTCCAGGCAGTGACAGCTTTATGTGTCCTCTGCCTGGATAAATGATAAATGATGAAAGGCATGCCATTTTCAAACATAGTTCTATGTGGGAAAATGTGGTGCTTAGAATTGAAGAAATACAGTAAGCAGTCTTAACACCATCAAGTTTTGGCTAGCATGTGAAGCAGCAGGTGCAATCTTCGTTGGAAGTACAAATTGATACCGTCACTTTGGAAAACAGCATAACATTATGTAGTAATTCTTCTCTTAGGTATATTGCCTGGAGAAACTCTTGCAGTGTGTTCTGGGAGATAGGTATAAGAAGTTTAGAGCACCATTCTTTGTAACAGTCCCAAACTTGGAAAACAAAAACAAAAACAAAGGCCAATCATTAGGACAATTAATAAATGATTTGTGGCTTTTTCATTCAGTGACATGCTATAAAGCAGTAGAACCAGGTGACAGTTATACCCATCAACTTGGATGAATTTCATAAACCCAAAGTTGAATGAAACACCAAATCATAAAAGAAAAATACAGGCAAAACTAAATTATATTGTTCAGGGATTCCCATATACATGACAATTATTTCCTTAATTTTGTTTAGTTTCATTGTATAAGTTGTCACTTCTAGGGTGAAAAGGTGATTGGAAGAGGACACGTAGGGTGCCTTAAAGGTGTAGACGGACTGTGTTTTATTTTTTAACCTGGGTGTTTTAACACATAAACACCCACAATATATTTTACAATAAAAAAATTAGTAACACTGGAAAGAAATGACAAAATATTAAGAGTTGTTGCTTCTTCAGGGTAGTTTGAGGGGTGTTTATTTTCCCTGCTTTTTAGATTTTTAGATGTTACAAATTTATAGCATAATTAAATATTACTTAAGAACTTGGACTCGAGATTCAGGCAGATTTGGGTTCAAAAGCAAGATCTCCTACTCCTTTGCTGTGTGACTTTGGACAAGTAACTTAAATTTTCCTGACAATTTCCACATCAGTAAAAATTGAGAATGATAATAGTTATCTTTTGAAATTGTTGAGAGGCTTAAATGAGATAATGTAATGCTTAGTATAGCACCTAACACATATTTAATAAAAATTGTGATTATTATTACATAGATTTTTTTGGTTATAGTTTTATAATAAGCATTTGAAGATTTTTATTAATTATCCTCATTTTTTAATCCTCTTGACAGTTATTTCAGATATATTTCTAGGTTATATGTATGCTTGAAGTTTTGTTTAAGGTTATGTAAATAGAATCAGGATGTGAGAGGTGAGTATGACTGAAAGATTTTATTTGATTCTTTCCATTTTATAAATGCAAAAGCTGAATCCAGAGTGATGAAATCACTTGCTGAGGATCCTATGGTGATTGCTATGTTCTCATTTTTTTTCTTAACTAAACTTTTAAAGTATGAACTCCCTGCAACCTGACATGTATGGGTATACTGTGTCCCTTGGGCTTAATTTATTTTGTCCTTCCCAGACTAGTGGGCGTACTGTGCACGCTGCCACAGCTCTCTCTAGTTGTACATGATCCTGTTCATTGTGATTATCTATCCTACTAACTGATTCCTAGACCAAGAGAATGCTGGTGGAGAAGATGGGTCGCGAGGCTGTGGAGCTAGGACATGGGGAGGTGAACATCACTGGGGTGGAAGAAAACACCTTGATTGCTAGCCTCTGTGACCTCCTGGAGAGGATTTGGAGTCATGGGCTACAAGTGAAACAGGTAATGGATGTGTGTAACCTCTTCTGTTGAGCAAACTATCTTTCTGACTTTACTTGCTAGCCTCTCTCCACACTCCTTTTCTCCAGCTGACTGGCTTTGAAGAGTGGTGCATACTGCTTATGGAATGAGACATGAAATAGCTGAACAAACAAATGTGATCCAAACTTTTTTTTTTTAAAAAAAGTAAACTTCAAAAATCTGTGTTTGTCACTCATTAAAAGTGGCATGGGAGTAAAAGTGAAGGCCAATCTGTTAGCTCCTGTTTAGCAGTGGTACTTGCCTGGAGGTAGAGAAAGAACTTGGAGCTCAGAAAGTATCAAACATACTCTAAGGACCTTTCACTAATTATACATTCCCAGTGGAAAAAGGTTTGTAATTAACATTTCTTTTATAAGTAGATGATTTAACCAGTTACGATTTGAGAGAAGTTGAATGTTTGATTTTTACCACTTAATACCCAGAGAATTTCCTTATTTCAAAATACTATACTTTCAACTGCTAATCAAGATGCTTTGGATTGGGGTTGTGGCTCAGTGGTAGAGCACTTGCCTTGCACATGTGAGACACTGAGTTTGATCCTTAGCACCACATAAAAATAAACAAACAAAATGAAGATATTGTGTCCATCTATAACTAAAAATTTTTAAAAAAGATGCTTATCTTTTTATGTATTTTTAAATTTGAAAGGAACTTGAACATTTTCATAAAGCACATTTATCATGAAAAAGTTAGAAAATAAATTTTAGTATCTAGAAACTGTTTATTCAGATCTTACAGACATTGTTGTAGGCACATGAGATACTTCAGTGAACAAAGTAGAAGACCTGTCTTCATGGAGTTTCTGTTCTCATGGGTATGACCACAGTGTGTCCTATCTGTCCTTCAAAACATTTCTCTGTGCTCAAATGCCTATCCACATATAGCTATATACTTATCCAATGGACCATAATTTCATACCTACCATTATCATTTATTAAAGTAAAAAATATAGTAACAAATGTTATCAAATATGTGGAGAATTTGGAACCTTTGTACAGTTCTGGTGGGAATGTAAAATGGGGCAGCTACTTTAGAAAACAGTCTGGTAGTTCCTCAGAATGTTAAGATGGTTATCATATGACACAGCAAGTCCACTTCCAGATATGTACTCAAGAGAAGTGAAAACATAATGTCTACACAAACACTTATACACAAATGCTGATAGCAATATTATTCATCATGGCCAAAGAGTGGAAACAACCCAACTGTTTATCAGCTGGTGAATGAATAAAAGTGATATATCCCATATAATGGGATGTTATTCAGCAGTTAAATGGAATGAAGTACAAATATATGGTATAACCTGTGTATCAGATACCCAGAACAGGCAAATCCTTGATAAAAAATAGATAGAGCATTTCTAGAGGCTTAGAGGAGGGGAATAATGGGGAGTGACTGCTAAGGTAGATGGTTTTCTTTTGGGGTGATGAAATTTTCTAAAATTAGGTAGTGGTGATGGTTGGACAATGTGAATATATTAAAAACCAGATTTTTTTGTGTGTGCAGAAAATGGCACATTTTTAAAAGTATGAATTTTATGGTAATGTGAATTATGACTCAGTAAAGCTGTTTTAAAAAAATCCAAATGGGATCATACTGTACCTACTGTGTTTTGTTTTGATCATACTGTACCTACTGTGTTTTGTTTTGTTCAGAGATTGAACCCAGGGTTGTTTAACCATGGAGCCACATCCTCAGCCCTTTTTATTTTTTATTTGAGACAGGGTCTTGCTAAGTTGCTTAGAACTTTGCTAAGTGCTGAGCCTGGCTTCAAACCTGTGATCCTCCTGCCTCAGCCTCCTGAGTTGCTGGGATTTTAGGCGTGTGCCACCTTGTCTGGCCCTAATATTTTATACTTGATTTTTTTTCACCTCATATCTTCACCACATCCCAACCATTTTTAGGTGATAATTATGTATTTAAGAGCTATATTTAAGACAATAAATCAGAGCTGGGTTTGAAGTATAATTCCTACTTAATACTTTATGAAACTGAGCAAGGTACCTAACTTCTCTAAGCCTATTTTCTCTTATATGCAATAGAGTTTTAAAAATGCCCACCTTTGTAGGGTTTTTATAAGGATTTGATAAGGTAATTAAAAAGCACTAAGCTCAGGGTTAGGGTTGTGGCTCAGTGGTAGAGCACTTGCCTAGTATGTATGAGCTCTGGGTTCAATTCTCAGCACTGCATATAAATAAATGAATAAAATAAAGGTCCATCAACATCTTTAAAAAAAAAGAGGCACTAAACTCAGAGCCCAGTATCTGGGAGGTTCTCTGAAAATGTTTTAGTTATTCTAAAGTCTGTTTTAATTATTCTCTATCCATTGTTGGTCATTTAATTTTTTTTTCTGTTTTTTCAGTATTATAAGTAATATTGTGATCATGGAATTTTTTAAATATTAAAAAAACTGTGTAGTGAATTCCTAAAATTTTGAGGGTTCTTGTAGTATAGTAGTGACAATTTGAACAATTGAGTCAGTAAGGCTTGGGTTTAAATCGTAGATTGACTAAATGACTTTAAGTAAATGATATGCAATTTGTAAGCTTCTTCTCCAAACCCCCAAGAGTTATATAGTTAACAAAACCTGCCTTCCAGGGTTGTTGTGATAATTATTTGTAATAAAAAATAAGAACCTGGCCTGTGATGAGCATGCTACACATGATAGCTGTTGTTATAAAGCATTTGGTTTTTTTCATCTGTAACAAGTAGAGTACATATAATCCTTTTATTTTCATCTCTTCCAGATTTTTAATAAGACATATAACCTCAAAAACTTTTAATATTTACCATAAAAATCTCTAGGGAGTTAGGCTTTTTCCTACATTTTAGAAAACAGTACTTTATCAAGCTAGGTGTGGTGGCAAACACCTGTAATCTTAGCAACTTGGGAGGTTGAGGCAGGAAGATTAAGAGTTCAAAGCCAGCCTCAGCAGCTTAGTGAGGCACTTAGTGACCCAGCAAGACTCTGTCTCTAAATAAAATATAAAAAAGGGTTGGGGATGTGGTTTAATGGTTAAGCACCCCTTGGTTCAGTCCCTGATACAAAAAAAAAAAAAAAAAAGGAGGGGGAAATAGTACCTTATCACTACTTGTTCTAAACCTGTCCTCTGAGGCTTTGTAGCATATTCTGCAAGAATTCTCATAGCATTACTCATTTCTTTTGGAGTCCTTTTGATTCCTCTCTCATTTTGGTAGATGGTAAGAAAACAAATGCAAAATAATAGGGACTTTATAGTTATGGTTCCATTTTGTTGAGTCCTAGCCCTGGAACTCCAAACACGAAGCAATGACACTACTACCAGAGGAAAGTGGTGGTTTGTGCTTTCTGGGAGGACGTTTATGTTCTTAGTGATAATTGTTCAGCTGGAGATTTACTGGGTTGGATTTGTACCAACATGCTCTCCTTAGTTCTTTATTTTGCTAGCCTGTATATAGACCACCTTCCTCCTGCTAAAGCATTCTTCACTTATGTTCTGGTCCAGAGGTCACATCCTTTTCTTTTCTCTCCTCCATTATGCATTCAGATGATGACTAAATTCAGTCTTAGAGGGTGATCTGTTTGGGGGCATCTTACTGAGCAATTACTCTTATTACCTGCTTAGAAAGTAGAGAACTCAAATAGCAATGTTTACTGCTGATCTCTTAAAATTTCATTATCAGCCTTGTCTGCTTGCATGCAGTGGTGCCTGCAGCAAATCTCATAAAACCTCTGTTATCCTCACCACTCTCTTGTCTTTTAGTGAAAGAGATGAGCTTTCATCTCTAGTGCGTTTTTCTGGCAATTAGAGGTGAAGTTTGGTTTTTCATACTGGTTTTTGTAGCTGCTGTCATTTATAGCTGCTGTCATTTATAGCTGCTGTTTGTAGCTGCTGGGAACTGATCTATGCAAAAGGGTTCTCCTCTTTTTGTGCTTAAGGAACTCTTAAAGAGTCTTTTTTTTAAAATTTTTTAATATTTATTTTTTAGTTTTCGGCAGACACAACATCTTTATTTGTATGTGGTGCTGAGGATCGAACCTGGGCCGCACGCATGCCAGGCAAGCACGCTACCACTTGAGCCACATCCCTAGCCCGTCTTAAAGAGTCTTGTGCTGTATAATGCATGGCCATATTCCTACAACAATCAGGCTGTATTGAACCTTGAAGTCCCCAGCAACCCCTTTACAAAAGAGGGAAAAAAAGCCAGATGTAGTGATACATGCCTGTAATTCCAGCTACTTGGGAACCTGAGGAATCATTATATTAACCATAGTTGATTTCAACCTTGCACTTAAGAGCTAGCCTGCCTTCCTGCAGATTTCTTCAACTATACCTTCAATAGTAAATCCTCATCATAGTGGTGACTTATTATCTCCAGTCTGCAGTAAGTGCAGGAAATTCAGAAGCTATCACAAAATCTCATTCTCTGGATGTATGTTCTGTGCATAAACCATCATGCTCTGCCCAGGCTGACCTTCAACTAAGAAATCATTTAGAGGTTCACAGGTTATTAACCTTTTTATTTTCTTTCTTATCCACTGGTCCCTTCCCAGGCTCTCTTGGGCATTTCCTTTCTGTTCTTAATGGGGGAGTTTCCTTTTTCTGTTCACTTTTATTCTTTTGTTTCTCCTGGGTTTTTAGTAAGGGGATATATGTGTATACATTGTGTTTGGGGATATTGGGATTTGAAACAAAAAATAGCACAGATATCCCCCCAACTCCCAATACTGGGGATTGAACTCAGGGACATTCTACCACTGATGTATACCCTTTTATTTTTCATTTTGGGAGAAGGACTTGTCAGCTGCTGAGGTAGGCTTTGAGCTTACTATCTTCCTGCCTTAATCTCCATTTTAGCTGGAGTTACAGGTGTCCATCACCACACCCAGCACTGTACAGATCCTTTTTAGCAAAAGCCTGTATGAATATGTTGGAAGCCTCAACCTCTAAAAACTGAACTAACAGGTCCCTTACATTAATTCCAGGGGAAATCAGCATTATGGTCTCACCTGTTACATTATCAGGAAAACCGGCAGAGAAAACTCACATCAGGAAGCCTCAGTACCTCAGGTAAGTTGTTCTTTACACCATTGTGGTGAAATCTCTTCATCCACTTTCCGACCCCTCACTGGAGTGATCGATCATCTGTAGCCAATTGTTTAAGACCAGTGAAGCCTTTGCTCTTTTTATATGGAACCATCAGACTTCCCAGAACCACAGAACATACCAAAGCCATGGGGTTTGCTTTCATTGTATGTTCCTATACCCTTTTATAAAATTATTTTTTTTTAATTAATTTATTTTTATGTGGTGCTAAGGATTGAACCCAGTGCCTCATACATGCTAAGCAAATGCTCTGCTACTGAGCTATAGCCCCAGGTCTTCTACACCCTTTTGATCAGCGACAGAAAAATTAAACAGCAAGAGGCCAGGCTTAGAATGAATTGAGGTTTTACTGAAGTGCTGGTGTCCTATATTTGGAGGAAGTGGTTTTTAGAGTCTTTTATTTCTCTGACGTGTACATTGAGATTATTATTCCTATTAAGTCAGTATCCTTCCTAAGAACTGAAAGTCAACACCCTGGTGTACATAATCTTTTATTCTTCCTTTCTGTTTCTAGTTTAATAAAAATGTCAAGTTTGTAGGGACTATAGACATCATATAGTCCAGGCCTTTTATTTTATGAGAAAAAACTGGGGTCCAGAAGGGAATTGAGTTTACTTAAGATCATGCAGTAAATTAATAGAAGAGGCCAGATTAGGAGCCAGACCTCTTGTTTTCTGGTCTATTGTTCTTTATATCATCCTACAGTACCTCTTCCAGAACAGTCTCCCTCCTTCTTTTACTTCTTGGATGCATGTCACCTTGGCACTATGTTGTGTTTTCCCCTCTTTCACTGGAGTTTCTTTACTTTTCTTTGATATTCTTAATTTAATGATAAAGATCAGTTAAATGGGGTGAAATATGGACAACTCTTCGCCCTTGAACTGAAAGTGGGCAGATAATTGACTGAAAACCAGGAACAGGAGTTCCCTAGGTAGCCTTATGAGAATTTTTTTTGGTCTGCTTTCTGGATATGAGAGCAAAGAGTCATCTCAGGAAAGCTGTACAAGTTATTGCTAAGGTATAAACTATAGCCAAAAGTTCTGAACAATTTGGTGATGAAAACACTAACTTTTAGCTGGGTGTGGTGACACACATCTATAATCCCAGTGACTCGGGGGACTGAGGCAGGAGGATCCCAAGTTGGAGGCTAGCCTCAGCAACTTGGTGAGACCCTCAGTAATTTAACAAGATACAGTATACTCATAACAGTATACCCATACTGAGATTTAACTAGTGGCCATTTTAGTGAAACTGTCTCAAAATAATAAGTACTGGGAATAAGGAAGTAGCACAGTGGTGGAGTGCCCCTGGGTTCAAGCCCTAGTACAGAAAAGATAGGAAGAAAGAAAAGAAGGAAGTGAGAGAAGGAGGGAGGGAAGGAAGAAGAAAAGGAAACCACTAAGTTTTAAACACTGAGTCAAACATGAAGGTGTTGTAGCTTCTCTTCTCCTAGAGGGCATAAATATTTGGCAACAGGTGCTTGACACCTTCTCTTGGCTCTATTTTGAAGCCAGAACATGACATGAGTGGTAGCTTCAAGTGGAAGCACTGCTTTCATGGATTATGATGAGTGATTAGGAGCCAGGAGATGTGTGTTCCAATCTTGACTTTGTGACTTGGTGACCGAGGTAAAGCAGCTAACTTCTCTGAACTTTAGTTTCTTCTGCTATTTAGTAGGGAAATTGTGATATCTTCCTTGGCTCTATTATTAGTTAATAGAGAATTGAATAATATGCATAAAATGTAAAATCTGATCTCTAGTGGGAACCTAACAAATATTTATGAGCTCTTTTTTTCCCCAAAAGAATGTTGGAGGCAATTTATTAGACACATTTTTGTTTGGTCAAAACAATTTGTCATTTAAGGTGAAATGATTTCTTAAGGCATTACCAATTAACCATCTGTTTCCCATAGAAATTTGTGGTTTGAGCCAGACAAAGTGGTTTACACCTGTAATCCAACAACTCGGGAGGCTTGAGGCAGGAAGATCCCGAGTTTGAGGTTAGCTTCAGCAACTTAGCGAGATCCTTAATGATTTAGCAAGATGCTGTCTCAAAAAAAAAAAAAAAAAAGAGCTGGGGATTTAGCTCAGTGTTAAAAACACCCTGGGTTCAATCTCCAGTACAAAAAATAAAAGAAAAAAAGAAAGATTAATTTGTGATTTGAGATGAAGGAGAATAATTTACTTATTTGGATATTCAGATGTCTTTGGACATAACCAACTTTGTTGTTCTAGGAATACTTCTTGATTCAGAACGGAGGAAGTCTGATGCCAGCTCAGTCATGTCTCCCCTGAGAATCTCCCTGATTCAGGATATGAGGTCAGTCTGGGCTCACATGTAATAAACCACTAAAATTCTGTTTTCAGTTGTTGCTTAGGTGTCCACCTTAGATAACAGAATCTCAGTGGCTATTACAGCATCTCAGCTATCCAGGAAGCCCTCCTTATTGATCTTGTGCTTCATGATACATTTGAACTGTTTGGTTTTCTGGAATTTTTGGAGAACTATTCCAGCTGCAGGAGAGTATGTCAAGGTTCCAGGGTTACCCCCCACCCTTTTTTTTTGAGGGCTATTCTCTTTTTTCCCCACAAAATTATGATGTTCCTGCCTGGTAAATCCACATGGTTGCCCCAATTTGAAGAATAAGAGAGATGGAGTCTCCCGGGATGGGATAAAGCTTCCTTACCAGAATCCTTTGGCTTTACATGTGAGATATTGGCAGTGAGTCCATCTCTTGCTCCACCCTCCACTTCCTTTTTTTATTTCCCCTTTAGGCATATCCAGAACATTGGAGAAATCAAGACTGATGTGGGAAAGGCCAGAGCATGGGTGCGACTGTCCATGGAAAAAAAATTACTTTCCAGACACCTGAAGCAGCTTCTTTCAGACCACGAGCTCACCAAGTAAGGTCACTCCACAGAATAGAACCAGATTAACCAGGAAAGGTGGGAGAGATTGGAAACCCCACTATGGAACAGGGAAGTGTTCAAAATGTCATTTCTGCTGCATTCAGCTAAACTCGGCTTGCCTATGAAATTTTTGCATTATTCTTCTCCATCTTTATCTGTAGAAAAGTATTTCTGCTCTCTTTTCCCTTTATTCTCAATCTTTATGCCTACAACTAGCTTTCTTAAAGAGGTAACAAAAAGGATGAGGTATTCTTCTTTCTTCAGGTGACATGTATTAACTCTTTTTTTTTTTTTTTAAATATTTATTTATTTGTTTAGTTTTCAGTGGACACAACATCTTTGTATGTGGTGCCGAGGATCGAACCCGGGCCGCACACACGCCAGGCAAGCGCGCTACTGCTTGAGCCACATCCCCAGCCCCTGTATTAACTCTTAATATAAGGTTTTTTCCTTTGTCTTCTGTCCTGAGGAGCAAAGGATTAGAGAATTAAAAGGAAACTTCTCTTATCTCTTGTTCCCTCCTGAGCCCAAGGTCAGTCCAAAGCAACCAGTTCTTTGTTCTTCCTGTTTGGTTTCTGAGTCTTGCAGGAGCTTAGAAGGGACTTTCAGATAACACTGGGGAACTTCCTCCACACCTTCTACCCAGAAAGAGGGAGGGTGACCAAGGCTCTCACTTTCCCAGGAACAATTAAACCTGCAGTTCTTTCTCTTGATTTTCTTTTTTAATCCCCTGCATTTTTTCCCCTGTACCCTAAGATATTAGAGGAAGAGGGGAGAAAGGCTGTCCTTCCTTTTCCATCTTTTTTTTTTATATCTATTTTTTAGTTTTCAGCGGACACAACATCTTCGTTTGTATGTGGTGCTGAGGATCGAACCCGGGCCCCACGCATGCCAGGCGAGCATGCTACCACTTGAGCCACATCCCCAGCCCCTCCATCTTTCCTTGATGACCGTCTCACTGGTTTCATCATCCCTGATGTCTAGATATATTTGGCACTTTTTCATCGGCAAGCCTGTTGGGTCTTTTTTTTTTTTTTCTTTTCCCCCCTTAAGCATCCTCTCAAGAGGTCTTTTATTATGTGATTTTTATGAACGATATCGCAGAGGAGTAGACCTCGGGGAAATTTTGTGTAAGCAAATTGATTAAATTTGAAGATCTGTTTTATTAAATGAATAATATATCTTGAACTGTTTATTATGTGTGTAAATCATTGAAAGAAACCAGGTTTAAAACCTTGATAGGTTAAGTTGGGAAGGAGCAATTCTTTTGACTCTCTAAAGGGACAAAATAATGTTTAGGAATAAAATTTGAAGATTGGACTGGGTATGGTGGTGCATGCCTATAATCCCAGTGGCTCAAAAGGCTGAGGCAGGAGGATTGCAAGTTTGAGGCCAGCCTCAGCAACTTAGTAAGGGCCTAAGCAACTTAGCAAGACCCTGTCTCAAAATAAAATAGAAGGGTTGGGATCAATCCCTGGTACCAAAATAAATAAATAAATAAATAATCCCTGGTACCAAATAAATAAATAAAGAATTGAAGATCAGGAGGACAACTGAGAGAAAACAAGTGAACAGCTAAGCTTACCATTTGGAAGGGAAATGTTTGCACACCAGATTCTAGAAGACAATTTGTGTCCTGGGGAAGATCTGCCATTGTAGTCATGAAGGCACCAGGGCCAGATAGGGAGTCATTACTGTAGACCAGTGTGGGAGTTGTCTATTGGGAAAACTGTAGTCAGCAGGAGGATGGGGTAAAGAGACAGCTGGGAGGGGGTCAAGCACAAGAACTTTATGAAGGCCAGACATGGATAGGTCCAGGGCTATGAACTTAAGGATCTCATCAACAGGAAGGGTGCAGACTTTGGCAAGAAAGTTGTTTTTTTTTTTTTTTTTTTTGCAGTAGCTGTCAGGGGAGATAAGTCTGCACTTAATGCAATACATAGTATCTTATTACCCAATATTCTAAACCCTGTTCTCTTTCATTGAGTAAAAAATGAGGAGAGTTTTGCTTCTACTGATTGCACTTTGGGGGACAAGGAGAGAGAAAAGACACAGAATATTTGACCCTAGATATTTTATAAAAAGAGGTTTATTTAGCTCATAGTTTGGGAACCTAAGAGTCCAAGATCAGGAGGCCTGTTCTGTGTAAGGGCTTCCCTGGCTGTGTCATAACATGGTGGAAAAATGGAGAAGGAAATGGCTGCATGTAGAAGGGATGCAGTGCATGGGATAGCCTTGCTTTATAACATTCTACTCTCATGAGAACTTACTTCCTTCATGAGACCGGTATTAATCCCTTCTGAGGTTGATGCCCCTGTGACCTGATTACCTTCCATTAAGCCCTGTCTCTTAAAGATTGTGCCATATTGACATCACCACACTGGGGATCAAGATTCCAGCACATGAAACTTTAGGGGACACACTCAGACCATATCCATACACATAGCATCCTCTGTCCTGTATTCTCTCACTTTTCACCTGAGTTTGCTTAAATCTTCCCCCAGTCTCTGCACGCATGCCCTTTCTTTGTCACTGACTCATTTGTGTGCACTCTCTCACTTGGTGATCTCACCTGTTCTCATCACTTCTGTCACCTCTAAGCGGGTGACTACCACTTCTGAAACTTCTATTTCTGATGATTATTTGGAGTGTCAGTCCTTCCCCCACCCTTAGCCTCTCAGTACTGGGGATTGAACCCAGGGGCACTCTACCACTGAGCTATAACTCTAGCCCGGTTTTTTTTGTTTGTTTGTTTTTGTTTTTTTTTTTGGTTTTTTTTTTTTTTTTTTGTTGTTGTTGTTGTCTTTTATTTTGAAACAGGGTCTCACTAAATTGCCCAGGCTGTCCTCAGACAGGTAGCTGGGATTACAGGCATGTATACCACACCTGGCTCCAATTTTGTTTTTATTTCCATTCAGATATCTTGGTTGTGGCTCAGAACAAAAGCAAGATTCACTGTAACTGCTTTTCTCTCCAATTTTTGTTAATGTCATCACTATCCTTTCTGAACTTTCTTCCCCGACTCCTCCCTACGTACATTCCAAATTTGGAGTCAGTTTTTTTTTTTCTTTTTTATTTTTTTTGCTTGTAATTTATTTTTATTTATTTTATTTTTTATTGGTTATTCAAAACATTACAAAGCTCTTGACATATCATATTTCATGATTCAAGTGGGTTATGAACTCCCATTTTTACCCTGTATACAGATTGCAGAATCACATCGGTTACACATCCACGTTTTTACATGTTGCCATACTAGTGACTGTTGTATTCTGCTATCTTTCCTATCCTCTACTATCCCCCCATCCCCTCCCCTCCCATCTTCTCTCTCTACCCCATCTACTGTAATTCATTTCTCTCCCTTGATTTTTTTTTCCCTTTTCCCTCACATCCTCTTATATGTAATTTTGTATAACAATGAGGGTCTCCTTCCTTTTCCATGCAATTTCCCTTCTCTCTCCCTTTCCCTCCCACCTCTCCTCCCTGTTTAATGTTAATCTTTTTCTCATGCTCTTCCTCCCTGCTCTGTTTTTAGTTGCTCTCCTTATATCAAAGAAGACATTTGGCATTTGTTTTTTTAGGGATTGGCTAGCTTCACTTAGCATAATCTGCTCTAATGCCAAAATTTGGAGTCAGTTTTTGACTTTGTTTTTACCTTCCACATACAGGTCTCCAGGACTTAGCCTCTGCAATGCCTTATTTTATCCTTTTATGCTTTTTTCACCCTTCACCTGAACAAACTTTAAGTTTCCTAAAGTTGATCATGGCTCTCCCTTTACTGTCTAGGGCAAATTGCAGAAACCCCATTACTAAACAGAGCAAATTGCAGTCTTTAGCCTGAAAATTTAGACTCTTCATTTGACCATAGATTAACTTTTCAGCTTTACTGCTAAAAGATCACATCCCTAAACCCTCAACTCTAGCCAAACTGGTTCCATACCTGTCCTTCCTCCTGTACAATAATATCTATCTAAATGTGTATTGTCTCTCAGGTCCCTCTTGTTCCAGAAAGTCTTTCAGGACTGACTATTGAAGTTCATGGTGTTTTTTGTTATTGTTGTGTGTTGTGTTTGTTTTTTTAGTTGTAGATGGAAGCAGTACCTTTATTTTATTTATTTATTTTTATGTAGTGCTCATGATGGAACCCAGTGCTTTACATGTGCTAAGCAAATGCTCTCCACTGAGCTATAACCCCAGGCCTCATGATTCTTTAAATTCCCAGAAAGAGCCTTTTATTTGGTTACTCATTATGGGTAATCTTATACCATGGTGGCTACCAGTTTATTCATTTAGACTGTATTGGAGGGCAGGTACTTCCTCTATGTAATAAATAGCCCTTGAATGGTGAATTACCTGTTGAAGGTGCTTTATAAATCTGTCAGACTTTCACAGGTCTTCTGAATCCCATACATCTCTGGCCTTGGTGATTGCAGTCTGGGCAATCGGGACAGTTGTCTACTTTGTTCTCTGTGTATTTCTCTTTGAATGAGGGTCTGCACATTTGGCTCTCAGTGTCCCCTTTACTTGGGGAGGATATCATGCTGTGCAACTGCAGGAGGCCTGGAATGTTAGGCAAAGGGTAGCCTTTGACAAATAGGCAGTGGATGAAAGGAGAAAGCTTGAAAAGTGGAGAAGAACATGATCTGCACAGCTCTTTAACACCTGTGACCTGACCTTTCATCCACATTCAGAGTAGTGTTCTGAGTTATGGTTCTCAAGTCTGCTGAGGATTTGAGTAGGTCTGGTAATGAATGATGATCACAGACCTCTTGCTGTTGCTGCTCGAATGCCATACATTGGAGTGGCAGCTTAACTAGAAGCCTGAGAGGACCTTGTCCTCCCTGATGGAATTTTATTCTAGCCCTCAGTTAAGGAAGGGGAGTTCCAAGACCTGTCATATTTGACACTATAACATCAACCCTTAGGCACAGGTAGTGATTAATTTTCTTTGTTTCTGCTGTGGTCCTAGCACTCTCTACACAAAGCAGCTAGCTTTGTAACTTTATAGAGTAACCCTAAGAAACTTGAGGCTTGACACCATATGCTTCCCTTAACTGTTTCTGGAACTGAATAATTCTAGCTTCTTTTCCCTTCTTTTGGCTGGGGACTGATGTGCTGTCTCCTCTCCAACAGAAAGTTGTATAAGCGCTATGCCTTCCTGCGCTGTGATGATGAGAAGGAGCAGTTCCTCTATCACCTGCTCTCTTTCAATGCTGTTGATTACTTTTGCTTCACCAATGTCTTCACAACGATCCGTGAGTAGCCCCATGCACCCCATTGGCCTTCTCAAGGCAGTTTTTTTATTCACTGGCCCTGGATACTTACTATCCTCTCTTTAAGGAAATATTTTCCCTTGCACTTTTTATATGCCTTTTGCTAGGAGGAGTGGCTCCTTTCTTGGAGGTTATGCTTTCTCTAAAGCTTCTTGTTCTTGTTCTGAACCAAGAAGGGCAGTGCTTTTGGCAATCATGTGGTCAGTGTTGTCCCTGGCACTGCTCTGGGAGCCTACGGCAATGAAAGTAGAGTGGGGTGAGGTGGGAGGTACAGGTTACCTCCTACCTTACATACATAACTATGAAGAGTCTCCCTTTATTTCTGGCCTGAGAGGCCACTTAGCATCACAGATTTTAGAGCAGGTCCAAGGGAGAAAGATCTCTTTCCAAGGTAATAGAAGGAATCCAAATGGCAGTGGGACATTAGGTATGGGCTGGCTCTGCCCCTAATTCATTATGTGTCTGTGAGCAGAGATGGTGGACCAGCATCCCTGCTGTGGACATCAGTCTACCTATTTTCAGATTAAAGAAAAGAGTTCAATATGGTCTAAGACTCTTTGAGCCTTTTCTGTCTGAAACCAGGATTCTTCCCTAGGTGGGGGTAGTCTTTGAATTTGCATCATGGCTAGTTCTTTGGCCTGCCCCTCGGCTGCCTCAATAGTACACACTCTTGTTTCCATTGCCTCTTCCTTCTCAGAGAGTAGGACTGTGGGCTTAGCAAAAGTAGCACCAGATTGGAATTTAGAATACCAGAGGCAAACTCTTTCCCTCTCTGCCTTGGGAAAGGGATACAATATCAGTGTGGCCTCTCCTAAGATTGTATGTTTGTTATTAGGGTTCATGAAAGATTAAGAAGTGTTCTGGGAGGGATTTCTGATCCCCTTCAATGCCTTTGTGATTTGCCTATACAGTGATCCCATACCACATTCTGATTGTACCAAGCAAGAAGCTGGGGGGCTCCATGTTCACCGCCAATCCATGGATCTGTATCTCAGGAGAACTGGGTGAGACACAGATCTTACAGATTCCCAGGAACGTGCTAGAGATGACCTTTGAGGTATGTGCTATCTGGGGTCCACAGTCCCAGGTTCTATGGAGCTCTGGGTTTGCAGGAGCTGCTTTGGAGTATTTTGTGGAGGCCCTGCTCTGCAATCTTACACATTAGCACAGCTTCTGTATCCTGAGATGAACTCATGCTGGAATCAAGAGTTGGCCCTGAGAAAAGGGAGCATGCCCTGCCCATCTGACTAGGATGTGTTTACTTGTCTGGACTTGCCTACTTCCCTGTGGCTGATGTGTCAAGAAATCCCCAGGTTCTTCAGCTATTGAACCCATGTTTCAAGAGACCTCAGAACCTACTTCCAAGCTGGGTGTGGTGGCACGTGCCTGTAATCCCAGCAGTTTGGGAGGCTGAGGCAGGACAATTACAAGTTTGAGTCTAGCCTCAGGACCTAAACAACTCAGTGAGACCCTGTCTCAAAATAAAAAAGGACCAGAGATGTGGCTCAATGGTTAAGTGCTCTTGGGTTCAATCTCTGGTACCAAGGCAAAACAAACAAAAAAGAGCCTTCTGAGCCCTGTTGGCAACAGTGGCAACATCTTCTTTCTTAGCCATGGGCTACCCAAGAGATAATACTGTACTTCCACACCAGGCAGTAGATGGATCCATGAACTCTGCCCTTCCAAATGATGAGGGGCCAGGCAGCCAGTCAGATCTGTGCCTCTGAGAATTGCCACTTTTCCTTCTATTTTTCTAATATGTTTCATCTTTTCTATTCTCTCACAGTACCAGAACTTGGGGAAGCTCACTACTGTCCAGATTGGTCATGATAATTCTGGGCTGTATGCCAAATGGCTAGTGGAGTATGTGATGGTCAGGAATGAGACCACAGGACATACTTACAAGTAAGTGTTCCCTCAGCTCTGCCTTGCACTGGTGTAGCAAGGTGGACCACCAGGGGCTATCTCTGATGCTTGGGTATGTGCATTCTCGAGGAGCCTTGAGAGATTGTGATAGGCCAAGGCAACTTTTGTTGGCTTTGTCTCGGGTACTTGAGGCAGAAGGAGGATTTCCAAGTGAAAGTATATGGTATTGCTATCCACAAGTTCCAGGCTACCTCTGCCACTCGAGTGATTTCTCTGACACCCTGGGACAAACCAGGGCCTTGGGGATGTCTCCAGCTTGGGTTCATAGCTTTTCTCTAGGAATCAGCTTTGTTGATGGCTCTTGCTAAACAGCAAAGGAAAGGACACTGGAGGTGCTGGCAGCTCTGACAGGCATTGCCTGACTTTTAGGTTCCCGTGTGGCCGGTGGTTGGGGAAGGGCATGGACGATGGAAGCCTGGAACGGGTCCTAGTTGGAGAGCTGCTCACATCTCTACCCGAGGTGGATGAGAGGCCATGCAGGACCCCACCGCTGCAGCAGTCCCCCAGTGTCATCCGGAGGCTTGTTACCATCTCACCCAACAACAAGCCCAGTAAGTAAGAGGAGGGGCTAAGCCCTCATGCTACCCAACCTGGGAATGGGCAGATCTCTGGGAGCTTATGCGGCTGCCTCTGGAACCACCTCTGCTGACAAACCTGCCTCAGAACTTTGGTACTTTTCTCTCATGAATCTGTCGGGGTATGTGGCACTGTCCTTAGAGGCTTGGAAAGTGTAGAGAAAGCTCATGAATCCATTCTGAGTGCTCTGTACTGTTTGTGTGTGATTTGTAGAGGAAGAAGGGTCTACTTTTAGGCCTTTTTCTTAGTTTCTAGGCTACACAGCCAAGTCTTAGCCCTCTTTTAGTTGCCCAAAATCCCAAGGTAAAATGGAATTAAACTTTACCAGATTTCATAGGTTACTGAACTCTAAGGTGTTAGCTTTAGCGATTTCTCCAAGATTTTGGGAACAGCTAGCTTAGCAAAGTTGGGTGGGCAAGAGTCTGCTTCCCAGGATCCAGTTGCCCTGCCTCTCCCATGGGCCCTCCTCCCTATGTCCTCAGTCTCCTGCTCAGTCAGCTAAGACACTGTCAGCCTCTGAGATTGGTTAGGGATATCTGCTTGATTTTTATCAGAGCTCAACACTGGGCAGATCCAGGAGTCCATCGGGGAGGCAGTCAATGGCATTGTGAAGCACTTCCATAAGCCTGAGAAAGAGGTGAGCCTTCCTACCCTTCACCCCAGGGGTTTATGTTGAGTAAGATGGAGTCATCTTGATTTTGCAGTTATCTTGTAGTGCTCTTCTAGATTCATGTGCTATAGATAGCATAGTTTTATAAGAATATGTGTCTCAGCTAGTTTGGGCTGCAGCAGACTCCTTCCTTTGGGGTTCTTGCCTCTGATTGTTCTTTCTCTCCCTCTACTCTGATGATCCAGTGGAGTCTCTGGGGTCTCCTAATAAACCGTGCCTATTCTTGTCTGCCTCTGGATTGACCTGGATCTCCCCAAATGATGACTACACTGGCTTTGTCCTCCAATTGGGGAATCTCCTTGTGTGTGACCCAGATCCATTGTCCTTTTTTTCATTTGTTCCTTCAACAGTGTTCACTGAGAGCTGCCCTGAGCCAGGCACTGTGCCAGGTGCTGGGGGAACAGACAGAGTTCTTGTCTCCCTCCTGGCTCTGGGCTGTAGGTTTGCAGATGTGGTGGTGATGGGAGGGAAGTTCAGATGAGATCAGCCTATTGTTCACCCCTGTTTTCTTACCTAGCGAGGCAGTCTGACATTATTACTTTGTGGAGAGTGTGGCCTTGTCTCAGCCCTGGAACAAGCTTTCCAGCATGGATTTAAATCACCTCGGCTCTTCAAAAATGTCTTCATTTGGGATTTCCTGGGTGAGTTGGGTTAGGGTATGAGAGTAAGGAAAGCCTACAGAGAAGGGGGGCTTTGCTTACTAACATAGCATAGGTGCTGACCTCTGGGGTCTGGATGCAGAACCCAAATCAGGCCACTCTGTAATTCAATCGGTTTGTGTGCCTTGGTTTTTCTTGATGAGCGTGACATCATCCCTCTTCCCTCCTCATGAACTTGTATATCCTGAGAACTAGACAGAAGATCCTTTCTAGATATCTGTTATTTAGTATGGGTTTAGTTCTGAGTTCTCATATTTTCTCCTTTAAATACAAAGGGCCAGTTGAGAGCATTGGAGCCTAAACTCTGTGTGGTGCCTACTTGGAAATATTTTCATGCAAGAAACCATCCTTGGAGCTTTGTTCTATCTTCAGTCTAGGGAAAAGATCATCTTTGTATCAAGGGCCACATATATAAATTTAAAAAATGAGGATCATTTTGAAATGTAATCAGTGATATCAGAGCATTCATTGTTCTCACGAAGTTACTTGTCTTAGAGGGCCTGTAGAACAAAGATATTTTGATATGTTTTGATAATCATTATCATTGGAAAACTTTTCTCTTCTTCACAGAAAAAGCACAAACCTATTATGAGACATTGGAGCAGAATGAAGTAGTCCCTGAGGAAAACTGGCATACAAGGGCCCGGAACTTCTGTCGATTTGTCACTGCAATCAATAATACTCCCCGGAACATTGGCAAGGATGGCAAGTTTCAGATGCTGGTGTGCTTGGGAGCCAGGTACTGCAGCCCCAGGGTTCAGAGTGCACAGAAGCCAGCCTTGGAGGTGATACAGGAGGGTGGGCAATAGCTAGTGCCTGGGTACCCTTGGGCCCAGGTTGCATTGGAGAACTTCCTAAAGGCCATTCATTTCCTTCATGTATCCTGTGTATGTGTAGGGATCTGTGGAGGAGAGAGTATGTGTAACTAGGGAAGGTAGGGGGGAAAAAGGCTCAAAAAAATTCCACTGGGGACATTTGAAGCAGAATATATGTATTTGAATGTGCTAGGTCTTATGGAAAGTGGTGGAAGAAAGCTGAATCAAGCAAGGTCTCTGCCATTTGCAAGTTCATTTTTCCTAATTTTAAAAAGCAGAAGGTTGTGAGAATCCAAAAAAGAAGTACCCGCTTAGGATATGCTTATATAGAGGAGAAAGATTAGAGGCAGATTCATGGAGGAGTCAGTATTTGAGGTGGAAGGAAATAACAGGTAGAATGTGGGAAAGGCAGTAATAGAAAAGTGGAAAGGAGGCTAGAGGCAGTGAGAACCTGGGACATAGAAATATTCTCCCTATGTTAGGAAGCATTGCTTAATCAGGGGAGTATATTATGTGGCCCTTGATATACTCTGAAAATAATGATATTCTCTGAAATAATATGAGTCTGATGTCATAGATGGAGTATATGGTAGTGGACAGGATTGTGAAGGGTTATTCCAGTAGATCAGGTAAGAGAGCATGAAACCCAAATGAATCTGAGACCATAGTTCAGGCCACATAAAGAGGAAGTTGACACAGTGGTTTTTTAGACTAAGCCAGACATGATGGCACATGCTTCTAGTCCTAACTACTTGGGAGGCTGAGGAAGGAGGATTGCTTGAGGCCAACCTGTCAACCAGAACCAAAGTTACCAGGTTCACATCTCAGGACTGATACTTATCAACTACTGGACAAGCTATTTAACCTTTGTACCTCAGTTTCTTTATCTGTAAAGTGGGTACAATGTCCTAGGGTTGTCATGAAGGTTAAATCTCTCATAACAGTGCTGGCACATGCCAAGTGCTGGTACCCTCCCTCACATGGCCCATGATGGTAGCTGTGGGGATGAAAGTTGTTCTGGTAGAGATTGCTCTGAGATGGACAGAGTAGTATTGACTGCAACCTGGTGTCTGGTTGCTGTTGGGGTTCTCTAGGGAGGGGTGGGAAGTAGAGGAGGTGGAGCAGATGATAAGGCTAATTTGGGTCATATTGGATTGGTAACCCCAGGGCTGGGCAACCCCCTGGGCGGAGGCAAGCCTTATTAGGGAGGATAAAGGAGCTGTGGGGAGCCATCAGCTTCTCCAGCTTCAGACTTGTCAAGGTTCCTCGTTGGCCTTCCACCATCTTTCTTCCATTTCTCTTTCTTCTCTGACCATCTGGACCACTCCTGCCAACCAGAGATCACCTCCTGCACCATTGGATTGCCCTGCTGGCTGATTGTCCCATCACAGCACACATGTATGAGGATGTGGCACTGATCAAAGACCACACACTTGTCAATTCCTTGATCCGCGTGCTGCAGACTTTGCAGGAGTTCAACATCACGCTGGAGACCTCCCTCGTCAAGGGCATTGACATCTGACCTCTCAGCACCAGCCAGCAGCAGGACCAGGAAAGACTCTCCCTGCAGCTTTGTCCCTTCTTCCCAAAGGGACCTAAGCAAGTTGTGCAGGGTCAGAGAGATGTACACTTACTGTAAAAAGAAAACTAGAGGATTTTTGGAAAAAAATAATCTATTTTAGAGTTTATTTGCTGATTTGCTTTTTACACACTTTCATGTGAAAGAGTGATAGGGAGAGAGAGCGAGGTTGGTGCTGCTTATTTTGAAGCTGGTACCCTCCCTCGCGTGGCCACGCACTGGGAGCCTGTGGCCTCCTGGACTGAGCCGGCGCATGTGCGGGGTATTCTGCTTCCTTGCCCTGCCGCGTTAATGAGGCCATTCTACATCGTTTTTAAACTAATGTTTTCTATATTAACATTATTATGGATATTTGGATTTCGTGGGCCACACAAAGGTGTGCTGAGCAGGAAGCCCCATGCTCCAATCAAAGGGATTTTTAGTAGTGCCTCTAAGCAAGCACTGAGGAGTCAATCCCACCGTTTTTTGTTTTTTTTTTTTGGTCAGTATTATTTGGGAAGGAGACATGCCGGAACGTGTCTTCGTGCTATCATCGTGCGGAAAATCACGTTTCTTGTTGGCACACAGTTGCACAGAAGTAAACAAAAGCATGTTTTAACAAGTCTTTCTTTTTTCTTATGCTTTATTTATTTAACCCTTCATTGTGTGTTTAAGTATTTCCTTTTTTTTTTTTTTTTTTTTTTTTAAGGAAAGAAAAAGCTTGTCACCGTCTAACTGGCTATGTTATAACTGTTAAATTTATGTTGTTTTGCAACTTAGAAACCAGCTACAGTATGGCCCACTTAATAAAACACCTGAAATAAAACGGCATGGATTGCTGACTTTTATGGGGGTTTTCGAGCAGTGGATGGGCAGATTGGTACAGTTTGATTTGCTTTAGAAGACCAGCCTGTGCATCACCTCTCTTCACTAGTTGACTTGAGGCCAGGATGCTCCCAAGGGCCTGACATCTCTTGAATCCTTCCCCCTGCAGTGTCAGGAGCTTTCATAGCTGTTAATTCAAATGGCTAATTGAGAAGGATATGAATAAGGTTATTTTCCCACTTCATAGGGGAGGAGACTGAGGCACAGAAGAGAAAAGACCTGGCCAGGGTTATGAAGATTGTTACTTGATCAAAACAGGATGTGCCATTTCTTGAGAGGTCAAAGGAGACCATATGTAGGAACATAGGACAAGGGAACCCTCTCTACCCTGGATTGGGAAGGTGGGGTAAGGTTTACACCCTTTCTTGAGAGAAGGGTTTGCTTTTCTAGGGATAGCAGGTAGAAGAGCTTTATGAGGGTCCTGGGAATCAGCTTCCTTTATTTATATTCATCCAAGCTGCTTTGACAGAAAGCTTCAGAAATATAGCATGACCAAGTAGAGCTCCTCAAACCACTCAGTGTCGTCTTGTGTGCATCCCTGGTTTTGCATGTACTGTTCATTGCTGGAATTTGTTCTCACCAACTTCATGAACTTTGTTCAAGGTTTACTTTAGGAGTCATCCACTATGAAATCTTCCTGAACCCCCTCCCTCACTATGGTCCTGCAATTTCTTACATGCTAGCACCTCCTTTTGACTGCCTCGTTTTGGGTTCCCCCATAGACTGTGAACTCCTACAGGGAAGAAAGAACCTCTTGTCCTTCTCTATCTATCTATCCCAGTGCCTGGCAGGTGATGAGTACCCATTGAAGGTTCTTGGAAAAGACGATAAAAGGGAGGCCCAAGGGGAGCTGCAATGCAACATCCTGTCAGCAGGGGGCGTGAGCCAGCTACCTGAAGGCCACAGAGTCTTCAGTTCATTTGGAGATTGCAGACCAGTGGGTAAGACAGGGTGGACTGTGCTTCTGGAGCAGGAAGGGGAGATACCTGACTGGGCAGGTAGGACAGTATGGGGCTTAGCTGTCTCTGTGTATATTATGGGCCTAGGTCTGGGCTTACCTTAAACCAGGAGCTTTAAGACTCACCTCTCCCTTTTCTTTACAACTGTATAAGGTAAGTATAAATTATCCTAGATAGTCTAAGTGAGGTAATTGAGGCTCAGAGAAGTTTAGCTACTTGTCCAAAGCCACACAACAGTTTACAGTTACCAGAACATTTTTATTCCAAGCCTGTGGCTTTTCCATTGACCACTACTCATTTATTTGATTCAGGTCTCTGCTGAGATATGCTTGGAGACCTTAACCTAACCACTCAAAAAGACCAAGTGATTCCATCAGTCACTCTTTTTTTTTTTTTTTTTTTAAGATGCTGGGGATTGAACCCAGGGCCTTTCACATGCTTGACAAGAATTCTATCACTGAGTTATGTCCCTAGACCCCATCAGTTTCTTGTTATTCCTTTATTATGTTTTAATCCTGAATACTTAACAGGCATTACACTAATTATTTGTTCATTCCAAATGTAAGTGTTTCAAAGGTGAGACTTTGGTCCACTTTGTTCACTAAATAGTGTCTGTCACACATGGTAAACCACTGCCTGTAATAGTAAATGAATTAATTGACAGTGGTTAAGATTATACACTTAGGTTAAATCCTTATTCTGTTACTATGACATGCCAGGGCAAGCTACATAACTTCCTCAAACTTCAGTGTATTCATCCATACAATGAGGTTGATAATAGTGCCTGCATCCTAAGGATGTTGTAAGAATTAAACTGCCTAGATAGGACATGTCAGGTGTCTAAGTGCTCTAAAAGTGTCAGTTGTTACCCTATTGTGTCACGTCCTGGTATAGAGTTGACTCAGACCCAGACCCTGACTGCCACTCTCAGGGAACACAGAGGCAAATGCTGTAGGGGAGTATGGCACCAGGGGGGTCTTGACCATGATGAGTTCTGTTCAGGATGGAACAGAACTTGAGTCAGCTGCATCCTTCCATGTGGGACCTTGTCAGGCCTCTCCAATAGTGAACATTGCCAGTTGAGAAAATAGCATGAGCAAAAGCCTGAAATATGAAAGTAACTGCAGATTGTGAAGCTTAGGGAAATCCAGAGTAGAATCTGAGCTGGGGAGATGTACAGGTTTGCAGGCTTCATACCCACAAGATGAGAGACAAAGGTTTTGAGGGGTGCTCAGGAGATGTGCACTGACAATGAATAAACACATGCTTCGGGCCAAAAAAAATCTAAACCATGTTACCAGTATATGGCATTAGCGTATCCTTAGATCCCATGAGTATTGCTGCTGCTCTGGGTCCTCCTTGTCTGATGGATGTGGGGAATGGAAACCCATGGCCTGCACACAGCTGCTGGACCAGGCAACACAGAGGTAAGTGTGGGTATCACGCACACTGTATCTCAAAGAGTGTGGCCTTAGCAAGTCCCTGACAACATATGTTTGTAACCACAGGGTCTGGTCACTCTTCAGACCCTCCATAAAGGGACCATACACCTGAGAAGAACAGGGAAAATATCTTTTAGGTAATTCAGGAGTATTTTTAGAAGCTGATTACCTAAACCAGTGCCCAAGCTCATTGGTTAAATGACCTTTCCCATATGTGGTGATAAGTCTAACTTGTACAACTCGCCAGTGGTCCATGTTTCCCCTTGGACACACAGCACCTTGCTCTTGGGTTATGTACTTTAGTGAGGGTGTTGGTGGCCTGGGTCAGTCAAATCAGGGGAGGTGCTTCGCCCTTTTCAGCAGATGTTGCTGAGAAGATGGGTGTGAATATGGTTTATAAGTTAGGACTTGCCTGGACTGTGTATTTTTCTGCAGTGTCTAACAGCTGATTCTGCTATGAATGTCTCATTTTCAACTGTGTTTTGTTTTATAATTTGCTGCAAATCCTTTCTGGAATGATATGTGATATGAAAGCAGATACATTCAGTATTTCAAAGACACTTGAGTCAACTGCATCCTTCCATGTTGGGCCCGGTCAGGCCTCTCCAGCAACTCTGGGTAAAGCAAGTATATCCAGTTGGTTCAGCAAGCAGCCCTGCCTTCCTCAGCTGCTGCACCTGCTCTTATTTTGTGCTTTCCAGACTCTGAGATTTCAGGGACTGGTAAGTAAACAAGCAAGCAAATGAACTCAGTGAATTATTATGAAGTGAGCACCCTTATACTTACTACCCATGTGACGCCCCACTCCAATCTTCCAAGTTCCCTGCTCCTCATTGCAGTTCCAGGTGCCTTCCTCCTAATTTCCTGCCTTGTACAGTAATCATTTCCTTGAGTTTCTTAAATTCAAGTTTAAGGAAAATGTACATTCCTATACATCTCATCCTTTAAAATTTTTGAACATGTGCTCCTTTATCCTCTGTATTTCCTAGAAATTAGCATTTAGATCCAGAGACTTGATTTGCCTCAGGTTTGATCCTTTTGATGTGACTCCAGGTGGTGGTGTGCTAATTTACCAGGAGACACATCATATCTGCCTTTCACTTTTTTTTTGATCTTAGCAGCCATTGATGTTCAATGCCTATGTGCAATGTTATTAACTGGAGGTTGCCACTTGGGGATTTTCTAATCTATTATTTTAGTTTCATTTATTAGATGGAATGGTTTTATAAGGAGACATTTCTCTTCATCTATTATTTGATTTTCTATAGAGTTTACATAGAAAATGCAGATAAGTGCTTAATTCTTTCTGTGTATTTACCCAACTTTTAAGATAACGAACTGGTTCCTTGTCATTTTCAGAAGGTGACTATTTAAAAAATTTTATTATGAATCAGGTGTAGGAGTGCATGTCCGTAATCACAAGAGGCTGAGGCAGGAGTTTCACAAGTTTAAGGCCAGCCTGGGCTTAGTGAGATCCTTTCTCAAAATAAAAAATAAAAAGAGCTAGATATGTATCTCAGTGTTAGAGAGCCTCATGGTTCAGTTCTCAGGACTGCCTCTCCCCAAAAATTATGAACTTATGGATTTAAACATATTCAATGGGTTTCACACCACTGCAATTACTATCTTTATTTCCTTATCTTTGGCTTTGGCTCCTTAATTGTTTTGTCATGACCCTAGTGGTCTTTGATATCTTCTTTGCTTTCTGGTATTTCAAGATATTCTAGGCTCATCTGATACATTTTCTGTCCTAGACTTGTAATCAACCATTTCTTCCAAAAGTCCTGGTTTCTTTAAATAGAAAATGACATTCTAAGATTATAGTCAGACACTAGAGATGCTCCTTGATAATGGTAGGTCATCATGTCTGTTCAGTAGACAGAGCTTACATTATACTTAAATATAACATTTACATATATTTTATAGAAATATTTATCTAGAATTAGCTATATAATTAATACATATATTTAAATACATAGTAAGATCTTAGAATAATACACATAAAATTCACATGCAAATGTATGTGTGTTGGCGTGTGTATATACAAATACGTCTGTACCCCATGATTATATAGTGTTATTTGATTCAAATTCAGGGTTCAGTTTTTACTTAACTTTTACATGTTATGTCTTTGTCTCTTTTTTTCCACAATGAGAACATGGTTTTCTAGGGCAGAGGGATTGGTAGAATTATAATGTCTTCTAAATAGCTGCTTTATTCCTCATTATAAACAGAGTAGCCTCAGAAAAACAGTATTAATACTTCCACCACCAATTAGAACAACAAACAACTAGAAAGAAGAAGCCAGGGTTGTAGCTAGCTTTAGAGATCCATTTCTTTCCTGCTTTTCTTCTCATCCAGTAGGTGGCGTCGTCTGTTGTAAACTGGTGTCTGCCCTCTGGATGGTGGAAGTAGCCTGGGTGAGAACTGTTTCATGGGAAACAGTTAAACATGTTTTGGTATGCTAATCTCATTCTTTCCCCAAGCCCCCACTTTTTTAAAAAATAGTTTTCCTCTGTCTTTGACAGATCACATGCTATTTCAGTCAACTTAGCCTCAGCAAAAGCAACTCAGTGAGACCCTGTCTCTAAATAAAATACAAAATAGGGCAGGGGATGTGGTTCAGTGTAGTAAAATGCTAAATAATGTGCTGTAACTGTCTAGAAAACATCTATCTGGAAATGGCATAATTTACAAGATAACTTCCTAATCTAGTGAAATTAACTTCTATTACTATTACAAGGTCATGAATGAAACTTTGTTACAAACAATGTATTTTAAAGGACTGTTTCTAAAAGAATTTCAGTTATACAACTGAGAACCTATAATTTAAAAAAATATGTTATGAAGAATTATTCAGCCATAAAGAAGACTGAAATTATAGCATTTGCTGGTAAATGAATGGAACTGGACAACATCATGCTAAGTGAAATAAGCCAGACTCAGAAAATCAAGGATCAAATGTTTTCTCTCATATGCAGAAGCTAGAGCCAAGTAAGGGGGAGAAAGGAGGGGGATTGGATATCATAAGGACAGAGGGAAGATTAATGGAGTAGAAAAAGGAGATTGAGTGTGGGGTGGGGGAACAGGAAAAGGGAGGAAATGAGGAATGACTTTTGACAGAAATATTCTATGTGCATGTATAGATAGGAGGTTAGAGAGAAGGAGGAGCAGCTGGAAAGAGGAGGTACCAAGAACTGAAATGAAGCAAATTAAATTCCATGTATGTAGGATTATGTCAGAATGTACCTCACTATTATGTATAACTATAATGCACTAATAAAAGCATAAAAAATGAATAAGAGAAAAAGTGGGATCAGAAAAGTTTTTTGGATTTTGGAATATTTACTTAGACTATTAATTGAGTATACCTATTGCTGAACTCTAAAATCTGGCCAGGCATGGTGGTGCACACCTGTAATCCCAGCCACTTGGGAAGCTGAGGAAGGAAGACCACAAGCTTTAGACCATCCTGAATATCTTAGAGATATTCTGAGACCCTGTCTCTAAATACATACATACATACATAGCTAGGGGTGTAACTCAGTGGTAGATTGCTTGCCTAGAACATACGAGGCTTGGGTTCAATCTGATTCCAAGACTGCTAACCTGAGTAGTTTAAACAACAAATATTTATTTACCACAGTTTGGAAGGCTAAGAAGTTCAAGATCAAGGTGCTGGCTGGTTTGGTGTCTGGTGAGGGCCACTTCCTGGTTCGAAAATGGTAATCTTTCCAGTACCAGAAAAATAAATAAAATAAAAGGGAGGGGGTTGGGGATGCAGCTCAGTAGTAGAGCATATGCTTAGCATGTATGAAGCCCTGGCTTCAATCCCCAGCATGATACACGATACACGCACACACACAAAGGCAGCAATTGGCATACAAATTTGTTGCAGTTCTTCCAAAACAAAACCAGAAAGAAACACTTTGAGGGAATCATTTAAGCCTCTATCCAACTTTATCCTCAGTTACATTGTCACATTAACAATAATAACTAACATTTCAGGGCAGAAGCATTTATGCTCCCGAAGTATCCATATCCTTTTCCACATAATATTGCAGAAAAGACATAGGCTCTCGTGTGTCTTTGCAAGACCCTGCTGGTCCTCCTTCCTTGCTTCTGCCTGGCTCTCTTGCCAACCTCCAGCCTTGCTGGTCTGCAGACACAAGGGCAATGACAGCTCACACATGTAGAAGTGATGATCTTGCCTAGACTGCTTTTCCACTGCTGTGCTGCTGTCTGACACCTTAGGACAAATCCATTTTGCTAAGTTGTTCCTTGTGGTTCTGCTACCCTGCAGAAACAGAGCTGTAGGACCTTCAACTGTCCTGTGTCCTGAGGTGATAGCCTGACATTCTTCTCCTGCTTTAGCTCAGGGTGGACCAGGGCTTCGGTCAGAGGGCTTTCCTTAAGTTCAGAGCAACTAGAAGAGCAGGAAGCCATTGACTCTCCTGGACAAAACTTTGGCACCTCTGTGCTATAGCCACTGCAGCACATGATACTCACAGGTGGCCAACAGGTATCTGTGTTTTCTTCTACTTCAAACACAACTCTCCGTCCCAGGGATAGAGATGGGTGTATGGTTCCAAGCCTGCTAAATTGGGTAGTTTAAACAACAAACATTTATTTACCACAATTTGGAAGGCTGAGAAGTCCAAGATCAAGGTGCTTGGCTGGTTTGGTGCCTGGTGTGAGGGTCACTTCCTGGTTCAAAGATGGTAAATCTTTCCACCAATTCCTCACATAATTTTTTTTTTCCAATACTGGAGGTTGAATCCAGGGTGCTTTATCACAGAGATATATCTCCAATCCTTTTTATTTTGAGGCAGGGTGTCACAAAATTGCTTAGGCTGACCTCAAATTTGTGATTCTCCTGTCTCAGCTTCCTTAGTTTCTGGGATTACAGGTGTATACCACCACCCAGCTTTCTCCTCACATGAGAGAAAGCAAGCTCTCTTGGAACTCTTCTAAGGACACTAATTCCAGGACCTCATCTAATCCTGATTACCTTCCAAAGGCTCTAATATCACTGTAGGGGGAATGTTTCAACATATGAATTAGAGTGGGACAGAATTATTCAGTTCATAACAAAAGACAAGTCTGGTGGTAATCCTCTCTCTTGCACCCACAATGATCCAGGTTCAGGTAGGTTTCCTTCATCTGGCTACAAAGACAGTCCCCAATGAGTAGCTGGGAAAGACTGAGCTGAAACCTACCTCTGAAGAAGGAGGGGGTTCAGCTATGGGGGACCACTTAGAAGCGAACAGACCTCACTTAGTATAAGTTCTGTTTTTATTGTTTTGCTGTACTGGGGGTTGAACCCAGGATGCTCTAACACTGAGCCTTTATTTTGAGATAGGGTCTCACTGAGGGAGGGATTATCAGGGAAAGCTTTGGGGGAGGGGCTATATAGGCCTGGGCCAGTGAAATCAATGGGGAGAAAAAATGGTGTCATGTCAGTGGGGGCGTGGTCCTCATCTTGTTTGCACTGGCCTCCAGTCCTTGGGGTCCTATTGTTGACCTGCCCACATTAGGTTCAGCAGCTCAAGTAATTCTGGGCCTATCCTGGCATTAACACCTGGTACTGTCTCACTGAGCATTCCCTCAGTCTGACAGAAAGCAAGAACTTGTGGGGAGCTTCGAGGTTCATAGAACTTGACATTCACACAAGTCTACTGGCTGATGCCACTTAACAACCAGTTCTTGATTTCCATGGTACCTTTCTTACTGAAGAAAACTGAACCACCAAAGCAACCACAGTCATTATAGAAAATTAATGTAAGGGGAAGACAAAACTGATTCTAGATGCCTGTTAAAGTTGGAGGAGATGATTTCTTGATCTTTTTGTGCATGAGAAGAAAGGTTCATGAGGAAGGCCTCATACTCTGCATAAGGAAATGTGGAACATGAAAAATTTGGTAGTTTAGTGGCAGGTGAGGATCTAGAGGATATAAAGTGGGGCCAGGGTGCAGAAGTGAGGATCTTCTCACTGTGATGACATGGCCCCGTGAGACGCAGGATTGAGAAGATTGTTCAGTGAGACTCTTTCAGAAGTCTCAGGATCAGCCAGAACACATAGAATTTTTCTGCAGATTTTACATTGTCTAGTGTACCACATGGAGCTCTGGCCTCCTCAGCAGCACCTTAGTATAAGGTACTCATTGGGAGAAATCAAGGAAAAGAGGTTTCTTCTACTTGTGTTAACTGAGGACAGAGAGAAGGGAAGAGCTGCGGAGAACTGGATGCCAGGGAATTGAGAGCAGCAGGAAGAGGAAATAGGAGTGAACACGAGAGCCAATCTGAAAAATTGCAGCAATGTTGGGGGAGGCACTGGAGTTTGCACACTAAATGGAATAATGACTTCGGTTTTTTTTTTTTTTTTGTACTGGGGATTGAGCTCAGGGGCACTTTACTACTAAACTACTCATCTAAACTACTCATTCATCCCTTTTTATTTTTTATTTTGAGACAAGGTCTCACTAAGTTGACCAGGCTGGACTCAAATTTACAGTCTTCCTGCCTCAGCCTCCTGGGTTGCTGGGATTACAAGCATGAGCCATTGCACAAACAGCATCAGCTGTTTTTATTTAAATGTTAGATGAAGAAAGATCTTTCAAGGCTAGGAGATTTGGGGGAACAGGGATAGCAGATAAATAAACTACAAATATACACAAATGGAAGAAAATAAAAATCCCTCCATGCCCACCTAGAGGGACAAATAACTTCAATCATTTCAGTGCATATCCTTCAGATTTTTTTCTTTCATACATACTTCTGTATCTAAAGCAGTATTTAGGGCTGGGGTTGTGGTTCAGTGGTAGATCCCTTGCCTAGCATGAGCAAGGCCCTTGGTTCAATCCCCAGTATAGCAAAAACAAATAATAAAGTGGGATTTAAAGTACACATCATTTTGTAGTCTGATTTTTATACTTTATATGATATTATGAGCATCCTTCTCAATTATTCATATTTGGCATCATTTCTAAGGATTACATAACATTTTGTGTGGAGATACCATAATTGATGAGAGAGAGGCAAAAAAATTAATTTAAAAATCAGAGAAAATTACTTAGGCAGTGACACATGCCCATGATCCACGTGATTTGGGAAGCTGAGGCAGAAGGATCTCAAGTTTGATGCCAGCCTGTGCAACTTAGTGAGATTCTGTCCCAAAATAAAAAATAGAGTTGGGAATGTAGCTCAGTGGTAGAGAACCCCTGGGTTAAACCCCAGTGCTGGACATAAATAAATAAATAAAAGCAAGGAAAATCTCTTGATCCCTAATTGGGGAGAGGAGTAAGATGTGTCAATTTTTCCACAATCTTGGTTAAGTGGGAAACTCTCCCAACTAGCAAAGGAGAGTAGAAGTTTTCCCCCATCATCTCTGGGAAAAGAGGAATTAGAAAGTTCAATTTGATACCACATCTTGTGCACAAAGCTGTGTGAACTCAGCAGAAAGGTACCTTCCCCAAATTTTCCTGGCCTATCAGTGTAATCTAGATCTTAGGGATTCATTTTAGTTTATGCTGTGGCCTAAGGTAATTATCTATATTGTTTCAGTTCTTTGAATCCTTCAATTATTCTATTTACCCTTCTGTTAGCTTGGCAATTTTATTCCTTGGTTGTTCTTTTAGTGGTGATCTATGAAATTATAATATCCATTGACTTATCAATGCCTATATAAATTATTACTCTTATCTCTTTCCAGATAATGTAAAGACCTTTATAATAATAATTTGTCTATGTTGTTATATATTTTATTTTTTCTCTCTATATAAACACCTATTTATATATTATATGTTGTAATTATATAATAAATACACAGAAAGTTCTTAATATATAGTTAAACTCCATAAGAGATCTTATTATCATTGTTATTATCTTATATATACAGTGATCATCTCTATTCCCACCCTGCAATGATTTGAATATGTTTGTCCCCTCTGAAACTCATGCTGAAATTTAATCTCCATTATGAGATAATAAGAAGTGGGATCTGGTAGGACCTTTAAGAAGTGATCAGGAGCTGGGCATAATGGTACAAACTTGTAATCCCAGCAGTTTGGAAGGCTAAGGCAATAGGATCTGGAGTTCATGGCAGTCTGGGCAATTTAAAGAGACCCTTTCTCAAAAAGTAAAAAGGATTGGGGTATAGCTTGGTGGCAGAGCACCCCTGAGTTTAATCTCTAAAGTATCAAAAAAAAAAAGTGATTAGAACTCTGCCCTCATGAGTGGACAAACCATTTGTGTAATTAGTAGATCACTGTATTATTGGCCTAATGGGTTTTCTCCTGAGTGGGTTTGCTCTAAGAGCCAATTTGGCTTGGTTTCTGGCATGCTCCCTGTTTCTCATTTACATGAGATTTCTCTTACTGCCTCAGGACTCTTAACACTGAGCAGGCCATCCCTAGATACACCTTGGACAAAAATTATGAACCAAAATAAATTTTCTTTTGTACTAGGAATTTAACACAGGGACATTTAACCACTTCTCCACATCCTCACCCTTTTTATTTATTTATTTTTAAAATTTTGAGAGACAGTCTCTGGCTAAGTTGCTTAGGGCCTTGCTGAGTTAGTGAGTCTGCCTTCTAACTTGAGATCCTCTTGCCTTAGCCTCCTTAGTTGGTGGGATTACAGGCACGTGCCACCATACCTAGCATAAACCTCGTTTCTTTATAACTTATCCAGCCTGTGGTATTGTGTTATTAGCAACAGAAACTGGACTAAGACAAGCCTTTTCTAATGTTAATTTCTGCCTGGGCCTCAGATCATTTTTCTTCTTGAAGAATATCATTTGGTATTTTCCACTAATATAGATTTGATGGAGTTGAATCACTTCATTCTTTTGAAACAACATTTTAACTGAGTATAGGATTCTGGGAGTTGCTTATTTTCTTACAGAGCTTTGAAGATATTCTATCATCTCTGGCTTCTCTTTCCAATGAAAAATTACCTGGCAGTCTTATTGTTGTTCCATTCAAGCTAATCTGATTTTATTCTCTGATAATTTTAAGATTGCTTCCTTAGAATAAAAGACCTAGAATAGCCAAAGCAATTCTATGCCAAAAAGCCATGTGAAAGGCATCACAAAACCCAACTTCAAAGTATATGACAGAGCTATACTAATGAAAAGACTGCATGATACTGGCTTAAGAACAGACATGTAGACCAAGGAACAGAATAGAAGATACAGAGACAAAATATACAGATACAGTCATCTGATCCTTGATAAAGGTGCCAGAAAATACATCAGAGAAAAGACAATCTTTAAAAAAAAAAAAAATGATGCTGGGAAAACTAATTATCCATATGAGGAAGAATGAAACTAAATCCCTATCTCTCACTTTGCACAAAAATCAGCTGAAAGTGAATCAAAGACCTAGGAATTAGACCAGAAACTTCTTAACTCCTAAGAAAAAACCTGGGGTTAACACTGCAATATACAGGTGTCAGCAACGATTTCCTCGATAGGAATCCAATAGCTCAGGAAATAATATAAAGAATTGTTAAGTAGGGCTGGGGTTGTGGCTCAGTGGTAGAGTGTTTGCCTAGCATGCGTGAGGCACTTGGTTCAATCCCCAGCACCACATAAAAAAAAAAATAAAATAAAGGTGTCGTGTCCATCTACAACTAAAAATAAATATTAAAAAAAAGAATTGACAAGTAGGATGGAATCAAATTTAAAAAGCTGCACAATAAAGGAAATAAGAATATGAAAAAGGAACCCACAGAATGGGAGAAAACCTTTGCTAGTGACTCTTTGATAAAGGATTAATATCCAGAATATATAAAGAACTCAAAAAACTTTACACCAAAAAATTTAAAAAGCAAATAATTAATAAATGGGTAAATGAACTAAATATATTGACACTTGTCTCCTCTAAGATACATATGTGCTTTGGAAAACTGACCCCAATTCCAGCTGCAGAAGTGAGCCCTAATCAGATGACTTAGTATGTTGACAAAGAAAAAATACAGGGGCTGGAGTTGTGGGTCAGTGGTAGAGCACTTGCCTTGCAAGTGTGAGGCACTGGGTTCGATCCTAGCACCACATAAAAACAAAGGCATTGAGTGCATACCCAATTAAAATATATATATTTTAAAAAAATAAAGAGATACAAATGACCATCAAATACATGAAAAAAATATTCAACATTTTTAGCAATTAGGAAATGCAAGTCAAATTACACTGAGATTTTATCTCACACCAGTCAGAATGGCAGCCATCAAAAATACAAACAGTAATAAGTGCTGGGAGGATGTGGAGAAAAAGGAACACTTTTACATTGTTGGTGGGACTGTTAATTAGTACAGCCACTGTGGAAATCAGTATGAAGTTTCCTCAAAAGACTAGGCATGAAACCACTCTGTGACCCGGTTGTATCACTCCTTGGTATTTAGCCTAAAAAATTAAAGTCGTCATACTGTAGTGGTACATGAATACCCATGTGTATAGCAGTATAATTCACAATAGCCAAATTATGGAACCAGCCTAGGTGTCCATCAGCAGATAAATGGATAAAGCAAATGTATATATAACCATTGGAGTTATATTCAGCCATAAAAGAAGAATGAAATTAGGTCATCTACAGAAAATGGATGAAATTTGAAAGCATTATGTTAAATGAAATAAGCCAAATTCAGAATGTTAAGGGTCATATGTTTTCTCTCCTATGTAGATGCTAAAGAGGAAAAATAAAAAGAAAGGTGATGGTAGGGTAAATCTCACAAAAGTTGAAGGAAAACCAGTAGAGTTGAGGAAAGGGACCAGAGGGAGAAAGGAGGGGAAGGAAAGGGGAAATACTGGGGAAGGATATTGACCAAATTGTTATGTTGTGTGCATGTACGAATTTGTAACAATGAATTCCACTGTTATGTATTATTATAATACACTAATAAAAATATGAAAAAAGACTACTTTCTGGTCATTGTTTTTTACCAATTTACTATGCTTTTTCTAAATGTAATGTGTTCATTATGCTTGGAGTTCCCTGTGTGCTTTAAATCTGGGGCTTTATCCTTGGTGAATTTTGTAAATTTTTCTTACATTATCTCTTTAGATACTGCTTTTTCACATTTTCTCTCCTATCCTTCCAGCATTATACACACACACACACACACACACACACACACTATATATATATATATATATATATATATATATATATATATGGAATTAAATATATATATGGAGTCCTAGAAAGATTATATATATTATAGATATATAAATATATATTATAATATATATTATGTTTATTATATATATTGTTAGACCCTTAAACTGTTTCATGTATGTCTTTTATGTTCATTTCTGTGTTCAGTCCTTTTGTCTGTCCATGTATCTGTCTCTCCATGTATGTGGATATTTTCTTTTGACCTGTTTTCTAATTCATTTCAGCTGCCATAAACCCATTCATCAATTTCTTTCTACTGTATTTTCCAGAGGTATGTTAGAATTCAGGTTTGGTTTGGTCAGAGTCTGATTCTGTTTCTCTGAGATATCCTAGACTCTTTGCTCCTCTCTGCATGGGATTTATCCTCAGGTTGGTTTCATTCATGGTAACAAGATGGAAGTAGGGACTACTCGTTCCCTTGATCACATCAAGCAGGAGAAACAGTGTTTTTGCTCCAATAGTCCAAGCAAGGTTCCTCTTGATTCTTCTGGCTTTGTCAACATACTAATTCATCTGATTAGGGCTCACTTCTGCAGCTGGAATTGGGGTCAGTTTTCCAAAGCACATATGTATCTTAGAGGAGAAATGAATACCTGAATGAGATGAATAAATGAATCTCTGCACTGTTAGGAAGAGATAAGGAGTGATGTAGAGTTAGTTGCAAGGCAACCAGAAAAATGTCTACCACACCCTCCAGTGAGCACAATGAACTTAAAGCCCTAAGTACCCTGGAGCCCATACAGCACAGATACTGTCAAGGTTACTGATGACTTTTGTCATGGATTTGTTTGGTTGGTACTCGGCACTGGCTTTCAAGTCTTTCTCATATACCTTTCTGCACATCAGAGCTTGCAAAATTTGAAAAACAAAAACAGCTCTTCTAGGCTCCCTGGATTTGATTTACTTTCTGCCAGTGAAATTTCGCACGTGGGGCTGGGGTTGTGGCTCAGCAGTAGGGCCCTCAAACCTAGCATGTGCAAGGCACTGGGTTTGATCCTCAGCACCACATTAAAAAAATAAATAATATAAAGGTATTGTGTCCAACTACAATCAAAGAAAAATATTTAAAAAACATAAGCAAGTGAGATTTGAGAAGTGGGGGTGAGGCACAGGTTATTTTCCAACTGCTTTTGGCTTTGTTTATTTATAAGAAAAGTTAAGGAGATGAGTCTGTTAATAGGTGCTGAGAAGCAGCTGCTGTGAGGTCAACTTCCTTGTCTTCATACTGGTAGGGTTAAGTAATGTGTCCAAGGTTACATGGATAGCAAGTGTCTGGATTCACAGTGCTCAGTGACTTCTTGAGTTCTGACCCTTGGCTGCTTTCAGTGGCTTCCCTGGTGGGTACAGTTCTGGTATCTTCTGGGAATCCTTCCAGAAGGCCTAGCCTAGAGCTCATCCCTCTAGTTCTTCCACTCATTTTTCAAGCTGTTTTCTCTACTATATGCCTATCTGCTGAAAATATCTAGAGCCATTTTGGTTTCCTGCACTGAGATCTTCCCACTAGCATAATGAAGGAGATACCCTTCTGGGATCTGGATAGAGCTAGCTTATCTCCAAAACTTCTTGGTTTCCTAGCTATTATCATACCATGGGTATAAATTAATAACCCTTTTCTCTCAATAAACGGGGCAAGTGCCTATTCTTTGACACAGCCATAGAATAGCCTGAGTGGAGGAACATGGCCCAGGCTGGGCTTGGCTTCTATGGGTCCTGCCTCCACCAGTGGGTGGGAGACAGAAATTCCTTTTTAAAAAATTATTTATTTTTTAGTTGTATTAGACACAATATCTTTATTTTATTTTTATGTGGTGCTGAGGATTGAACCCAGGGTCTTGCACATGCTAGGCAAGCGCTCTACCACTGAGTCACAACCACAGCCCCAGAAATTCCTTTTGTTATGTGGCTATTCTGTGCCAAAGCCTGCACTCAGAGCTTCACAAATATCATCTCAGTCACAATGCACTGCCACCCTGCAAACCATATATGATCGTCCTCAATGTACATATGGGGAAACTAAGACTCAGAGAAGTTAAAATGATCTGCCCAATATCCCCCAATCTCACCCACGTCCCACCCTGGTTTCTCTGCCTGAAATGGGAGGTTGCAGAACAAAAGCTAAAAGGCAAAAAAAAAAAAAAAAAAAAAAAAAAAAAACACAGTACGTGGGAATTAATTTTGAAAAGTGGGGGCGAGTCAGCTCCTTGATCTTAGGGATCAGCTTCCACACTGGAAAAGAGGGGAAGCTGGAGCCCGCAGTTACTTTATTTATATGGGGGGAACATCAAAGGTTTTTGATGGAATGTTCTTTACCAAATAAGGTAGAGGGTAGGCTTTCCAGTTCCCAATGGGTTACACCCAACTCTGGAGCTGTCCCACTAGTAGGGGAGGGCAGAGATCTCATGCACTGGGCAGCTGGGATCTTCCCAAGGGGAGACCTAAGTCCCCCTGGCTCAGTACTGAGTAAAGACCCTTCAAGTAGCTTCACAGGAGGCTTCCCACACCCCAGATAGTAAATGACAGAATCATAGTTAACATCCAGGTCTGTCTGAATGTTCAGCCTAGGCTCGTTTACATTTTTAAAATCTCCTCTCCTTTCCCAATTGTAAAGTTAATGCCAATTCATTGTAGAGGTGTTGGCATCCCTCCTTTGGTGTCACATAGCAAAATGGAAGCAGAGGCAACTTTTTCTACAAATGTATTTACATGATTGTAAAGTCCCTTCTACTTCTATCACATGCATTGCCCAGTTTTTTATATAAGATATATGAATTCTCTTTTCTTTTTCCCTGTACACTGGTATGAACAGTATTTCAGGGAGAAATAACTGACAAAGTGGCATTCCATTGCTATATTAACAAATGAAAGGGCATTGCCAGTTACCAGCAATAACATTGCAAAATGGATCAACAGATAATTACAAAGAATCACTGGTTACATCTTAACTTGACATCTTATTAATGGGCTCTCTGTGCTAATTTTAAAGGATTATGTCATTTCTATTATCAGTTATCTTATATGATGATTTTTACCATATAATCACACTGACCTCTGTGTGTGTGTGTGTGTGTGTGTTTTAGTTGCCTATTATCTTCCCACAGGCTGCAGGCAGTAGCTACCAGTGTTGCCACAAGAATTTAAAAGGTGTTATCTCTTGCTTATTTAGCCTAATTTGGTCCAGGAGGATAATTCACCATGGTCATGTCACACTCTGTGGCTGAACATGAATCATGAACAAATTGCTCATCGAAAAATTCCATGTGAGGAATATTGTGATTCTGGGTTCAATCTACAGTACCAAAAAACATAAAAATAAAAACAAACAAAAAACCCACTAAAATATATATCACAGTAAAAAAAAATGGTTGGGATCTGAACTTTATTCAATTCTAAGTTACTTTCATGGTCATGACAATGAAAACTACCTCTACTCCAGTTTTCCTCCTCCTCCTTCTTTTATGACAATATAGTCACATCGTCAACAGCCAAAAAATTCCATAGAGAGGGCTGAGGTTGTGGCTCAATGGTAGAGTGCTCGTGTAGCATGCATGGGGCACTGGGTTCAATCCTCAGTACTACATAAAAATAAAATAAAGATATTGTGTCCACCTAAAACTGAAAATAAATATTAAAAAATCCATAGAGAGAACTGATGAGTCTCCCTGCTATTTACTTATTTATTTTTTTGATACTGGGGATTGAACTCAGGGGCACTCTACCACTGAGCCACATCCCCAGCCCTATTTTGTATTTTATTTAGGGTCTCACTAAATTGCTTAGTGCCTTGCCATTGCGAGGCTGGCTTTGAACTTGCAATCCTCCTGTTTCAGCCTCCTGAGCCAGTAGAATTACAGGCATGTGCCACCATGCCTGGCCCTCCTTGCTATTTTTGACCCTCACCTACCCAGTTCCCATCCCTGCCAGTGGTAACTGTTTTCTTCATTCCTTATATATCTTTCTCCAGATTCTTTATGTATATACAGGCAAATGCAAATATAGATTCTTTTTTTTTCCTTCTTTACACAAAAGGTAGCAAAACATAAATATTTTTCTGTATTCTTCCATTCAAAAGTATATCTTGGTAATCTTTCCATATTAGAATACAGAGCCTCTCCATTCATTTTTACAGCTGCATATAATGTCCCGTTTTATGAATGTCATTTAATTTATATTTCTAGTTTCCTATTGATGGCCATTTGAGTTGTTTGTAATCTTTTTCTACTACAAACAATGCTTGGATGAATAACTTAGTAAACATGTCATTTTGCATGTGAATTTATGTGTAGAATAAGCTGTCAAAGAGGAGTTGTTGATTTTGAATGTTCCCAATACAAAGAAATGATACATACTCAAGTTGGATTTGCCAGTTTCTCTGATCTGATCACTATATGTTGTATACATGTATTGAAATATCACACTGTACTCTCTATGTACAATTATTGTGTGTCATGTTTTAAAAAGTAGAATTGTTGGGTTAAAAAATATACATAAAACACTTTTTTTGTTTGATACTGGGGATTGGATCCTGGTGTGCTTTACCACTGAGTTGCATACCCTGTCCCTTTTATTTTTTATTTTGAGACAGGGTTTCTCCAAGTTGTCCAGCCTGGTCTTGAACTTGTGATCCTCCTGTCTCAGCCTGGGATTTCAGGTGTATGCCACTGTGCTCAGCTATGTATAAGAATTAAACTAGATATCTTAAGACTTCTCTTTGTAGAATTTATGTCAATATAGGATCTCACCACCATTATTCCAAATAAATGTTTTCTTAGACTTGCCACAAGAATGTGTTCTCAAAATTTGGATTTTATTTATGAATTAAGTGAACATTTCTATCTCAGTGTTTTATTTTGTACCATATTCATTCTAAATTAAGTTAATAATATTTGCATATTTTTAAGATTCAGTTATATTTCTTGTCTATTCATTTTCTTTGCATATTCCCTATTGGGAATATTTTCTTTATTTACTGACTTCTAGTGACTTTTTATATATGAGGGAGATTACTCTTCTGACTATGATCAGATATGAAGGCATTTTCCCTAGTTTATTATTTATTCTTTGACTTGCAGTTTTCTAAACATGTAGAATATTTTTTTTTAATTTTTGTATAGTTGAACTTACTGATCTTTAATGGCTTCTGAATTTGGGATGGTAGAAAGCTTTTCTTGCTACAATTTTTTTTTAGTATGTTTTAGCTTTTCTTTTAAAGTTAATTCTTTATCCATTTGAAGAACCTGATGAGGCATGAAGAATGCTCTCAGCTTTATTTTTGTCTTGGTGGTAATCTATTTGTCCTGATACCATTTATTTAGTGGCCCATATTTTCTCCAATGACTTAAGAATTTGGTCTTGTAGCCATGTATGATTTTTTTTAAAGAATTTTAATATTTATTTTTTAGTTATCGGCAGACACAACATCTTTGTTTGTATGTGGTGCTGAGGATCAAACCCGGGCCGCACGCATGCCAGGCGAGCGGGCTACCGCTTGAGCCACATCCCCAGCCCAGCCATGTATGATTTTGAGACTATTTCTGGTTATGATATTCTACTCCATTCGTCTGTTTGTCTATTTATATGCCTGTATTTGTTTTTATTACCATGGCTTCATAATATCTTTTAATACCTAGGAGTGTTGATCCCCCAATAATGCTCTTCTTTTTCACATTTTTATTGCAATCATTTGCTCTTTTCTTTTTCTATATGTACTTTAAAATAAGTTTTTCTAGTAAAAACCCTCATTTTTTAATTTAGTGGGTCAAATTAAGACTTAAATTATGGAGAATCAACATCTTTTTAAAAAAATTTAATTTGTTTTAATTAGTTATACATGACATAGAATGCGCTTTGTTACATTATGTATAATGGACTATAATTTCTCATTCTTCTGGTTGTAAATGATGTAGAATCACACCAGTCATATAGTTATATATGTACATAGGATAATAATGTCTGATTCATTCTACTATCCTTCCTACCCCATTCCTCCTCCCCTCCCTTCATTACCCTCTACCTAATCTAAATAACTCTATTCTTTCCTAGCCCCACCCTCTCCCCTCCCCTTGTGAATTAGCATCCATATATCAGAGAAAACATCCAGCTTTTGTTTTGGGGGGGTTGGCTTATTTCACTTAGCATGATACTCTCCAGCTCCATGCATTTACCAGCAAATGTCATAATTTCATTCTTTTTAAAGTAATATTCCATAATATATATAAAAATTATATATATATCATTTTTTTCCATTCAAATATTGAAGGACACCTAGGTTGGTTCTTAGTTTAGCTATTGTGAATTGAGCTGCTATAAACATTGATGCAGCTGCGTCACTGTAATGTGCTGATTTTAAGTCCTTTGGGTATAAACCAAGAATCAGCATAGCTGGGTCAAATGGTTGTTCCATTCCAAGGTTTCTGAGGCATCTCTATACCACTTTCCATAATGGTCGCACCAATTTTTATTCCCACCGGCAATGTATGAGTGTACCTTTTCCCCCATATCCTTGCCAACATTTATTGATGTTTATATTCTTGATAATTGCCATTCTAACTGGAATGAGATGAAATCATAGAATAGTTTTGATTTGCATTTCTCTAATTGCTAAAGATGTTGAACATTTTTTGATATATTTATTGATCAATTGTATTTCTCCTTCTGTGAAGTGTCTGTTCAGTTCCTTATCCCATTTTTAAATTGGATTATTAGTTAAAAATTTTTTTATTTTTAAGTTATAGATGGATACAGTATCTTTATTTTGTTTGTTTATTTTTATGTGGTGCTGAGTATCAAACCCAGTACCTCATATGTGCGAGGCAAGTGCTCTGCCACTGAGCCACAACCCCAGCCCCTGGGTTATTAGTTTTCTGAGTTCTTTATACATCCTGGAGATTAATGATCTATCTGAGATGCATGTGGTAAAGATTTTATCCTTTTCTGCAGGCTTTTTCTTCACATTATTGATTGTTTCCTTTGCTGAGAAGATTTCTAATTTGAATCCATCCCATTTATTGATTCTTGATTTTTGCTTCTGGCACTTTAGAAGTCTTGTTAAGGAAGTCAAATCCTAAGCTGACATTGTGAAGATCTGGGACTATGAATAGGAAAAAAGAACTCAAACTATCACTATTTGCCAATGACATGATTTTATATTTAGAAAAGTCAAAAAAATTCTACCAGAAAACTTCTAAAACTCACAAATGAATTTAGCTAGTAAAGTAGCAGGTTATAAAATCAACACCCATAAATCAAACATGTTCCTATACATCAGTGATGAATCTACTGAAAGAGAAATTAGGAAAATTACTCCATCACAATAGCCTCAAAAAAACCACAACAAAACCCACACACAAACAAAAAAACTTGGCAATCAGTCTCACAAACGAGGTGAAAGACCTCTACAGTGAAAACTACAGAACTTAAATAAAGAAATAAAAGAAGACCTTAGAAGATGGGAAGACCTCCCATGCTCCTGGATAGGCAGAATTAATATTGTAAAAATGGCCGTACTACCATTTTTATACAAATTTAAAAATTGTGTTATACAAATTTAATGCAATTCTATTTAAAATCCCAATGACATTCTTTATAGAACTAGGAAAAGCAATCATGAAATTCATTTGGAAAAATAAAAATCCCAGAATAGCAAAGCAATCTTTAGCAAGAAGAGTGAAGCAGGAGGCATCACAATACCAGAACTTAAACTATACTACAGAGCCATAGTAACAAAAACAGCATGGTATTGGCACCAAAACAGACACGTAGACCAATGGTACAAAATAGAAGACCCAGAGTCAAATCCACATAAACACAGTTATCTCACACTAGACAAAGTCACCAAAAATACTGAAGAAAAGATAGTCTATTCAACAAATGGTGCTGGGAAAACTGGAAATCCATATGTAACAAAATGAAATTAAACCCCTGTCTCTCACCTTGCATGAAACTCAACTCAAAGTGGATCAAAGACTTAAGCACTAGACCAGAGACCCTGCACCTAATAGAAGAGAACTGACCTCTTTACGGTGTTTGAGTATTTCTATTTAGACAAGAGACATTTCCACTTGTTAAAGTTTTCTTTTGGGGTTGTGTTTAACAGTGTTTTAGAAAAGTTTCTTCACATAAGCCTTTATTATTTTTGCTAAATTTACTGAGTAACATTTAACTTTTTTGTTGCTACTATAAATAGGGTCTTCCCTTTGAACACATTTATACTGAAAAATCTTGATTTTTTTTAAATACTAATTTTGCTCTCTACCATTTTATTGTATTTCCTTCTAGCTGATAGTAGTTTTTTAGTTGATTTTCTTGGATTTTCCAGATATGCAATTAGATCCTGTGCAATCTTTTCTCCAATTTTTATACCTCTAAATCTATTTATTTATTTATTTATTTACTTACTTACTTACTTAGTTTTGGGTATCAGGGATTGAACCCAGGGGTGCTCCATCACTGAGCTACATTCCTAGGCTATTTTATTTTTTATTTTGAGACAGGGTTTTGCTAAGTTGTTAAGCCTGTCCTTGAACTTGTGGTCTTCCTGCCTCAACCTCTCAGGTTTCTGGGATTATAAGCATGCGCCACCACACTACGCCCTCTAATTTATTTTTTTCTAATTGATTTGACTAATAATATATCCATTAAGGTGTTGAACACTGTTTAAGTGATAATCTTTGTTTTATTCAAAGGCTAATGCAAATGCTTCTAGTGTTTCCTCTTAAGTTTGATGTTGGCTTTGGGTGGATGGATTTTTTTTTTTTTTCATGTTTAGGAAGTATCTCTCCCTATCTTCCTGAATTTTTTTAAAAATCAATAATTGTTTATTTCAAATGCCCTTTAGTGTTTATAGATGACTGAGTGATTTCCCTCCTCAAATCTATTTATTATGATGTCTTATGTAAATCGACTTCATAATATCAAATCATCCTTGTACCCTGAAATATGTCCCAATTAAATGATGCTGAATTCTGATTGCTAGCTTTTATTTAAGGTTTTTAATTGATGGTCATAAATAATATCAATATAATTTGGTTTTGTTTGTGTACAGTTTTATCAAATTTTGGTATCAATGGTATACCTTCATAGGAAGAATTTGAAGCTTTTTTCCCCCTATGCTCTGGAACAACTTTAAAGACACTTAAATTATCTACTTGTTAAAAGCTTCAGCATCTTTCCTCTGGAACTCTCCCGGCTTTCTGTTTTCTCAGCAGGGCAGGTAGCTAGCTCTTTGACAACTCTCCCTATTTCTTCCATACGAAGTGGTTTCCATTGTTTTTCTCTTCTAACACCAGTTTTTTTGTGTATGGCTCTTCTGCTATTTAGAAATCTTGGATTTTTCTTCTTGTCATTGCCTTTATAATTATAACTTCATATTTCCTTCATTCTTATGCATTAGGCAGTATCTGTGACTTCCGTAGAAAGAAAATAATGAAACTAGCTCATATATTACTACTTCATTTTTTAAAAAATATTTGTTAGTTGTAGATGGACACAATACTTTTATTTTATTTATTTATTTTTTAAATGTTGGCTGAGGATTGAACCCAGTGCGTCACATGTGCTAGGCAAGTGCTCCACCACCCAGCTACAACCCCAGCTTACTACATCATTTTTGGGAACCTGTATTTACTGACTATCTGCTATGTTCCTGACACCTGAGCCTGGGGAGTGCAGGCTTGGAACCAACATCACCAGCCTATAGGGACCTCAAAGCCAAGGTGGGGAGGCAGATAACACTGTGTGGTGGATGTTATGGTTCGGATAAGGGTGGTAAGCTCTGGGGACACAGAGAGAAGAACTTAACTCAGCCTGTGAGGCAGTTTGTTAAGAAAGACCTGGGAAAAGGACACTGGAGCAGGCCGCAAAGGATAAACAGTACCAGGCAGAGCATTTGAAGTAAAGGGATTCAAGATGTGGTGCTTTCAGAGACTGTTATGGTTCAAGAGGGCTGGAAATGGGATGTACCCAAAAGGAGATGGTATCTCCTGAGGCAAAAATCAGACAATTGTCAAATTATAAAGGTTGACTGCCATACTCATGAGTATGGCTGGCTTTGAGGGTGTACAACCTGTGTAGTCAGATGGATAGGACCCCATTCTTAGAAGAGTCCCAGAGTTAGTGCTATGCCCTGCTGCTGCCATCCTGAAATTCCTATTCATTTAATAAACGTACTTGTGTTTTATAAATGAAGTTTGGTGGTATGATAGAGCAGGCAACTATGTAGTGGAGATACACTGGATGACCATGCAGTCACACATAGGCATGTGCATAGGCCTTGGATGAATCCCCAGCAGGCAGGGCCCCAAGGCAGCCGGGCTGGGCCCTGGGCCCATACTGTCAGCTGAGATAGTGGCAGCAGCAGCAGTGGCCACAGAAAAAAAGGGAGTCTCTCCATGGGGACAGTGTCAAGACCCTCAGTGGGAACCTGGCTCACCTGTCTATCACCAGGCCCTGCCACAGTCTAACTGGGCACAAAATCACGAGCCACTCACAGCCTTGTAGATTCAAACAGCAATTTGTTATTCCCAAACTCACACCGCCACTCTACAAGTACGTTCTGGGGAAAATCCACACTTCCACTGGGCTCTGCATCCCAAAATACTCTCTGAATCTCGCGAGAACTCAACGGAAACTCAAGGAGTGGGCGGGCGCCTGAGGCAGCAGGATATGCCCTATTCCCAGCAGGAATCACCTTAAACCCCCATCCGCCCTAAACCCTGATCCACCCTAAACCCGGATCCGCCCTGGTCCTTGAGCAAGGTCACCTTTCATGCAATGTCATTGCAAATGACCTGGGTCTAAGGCAAGCCCATTTCCACAATGGAGAGTCCTCCCTCTAAGCAACATGGGGTAGGCTGACAAGGAAATTGCCATGTGTCATTCTTACTTAGCTATGGCTCTCAGCATCTCCCCCCTTCTGATTAATTAAAAAACAAGCAATGTGGCTTAGGGACCGTGCCTGGTAGGTTGTCCAATTCAACATATGGTTCTTACCCGTCATGGGATGAACTTACCTCTAGGTGTCAGCCTCCTGTTTTAGGTTGATACCACTGCAATTGGATCATACCCATCACTGACTATCGGTCCAGCATACAGCCATACTTGTGGATAGGCCTATGCACCAGTGGGGGCGGTGAGGTTCTTTGCCGCACCTCTGTTGGCCCCCAAATTTGGCCTTGGTGCCAGTGGGGGGGGTGAGGTTCTTTGCCTCACCTCTGTTGGCCCCCAAATTTTAGACCATCACTAGCAGAAGGGAGGAGGATACAGAAATGCCATGACATCAAGCCAATTGATGGCTCCTTTGGAAAAATTGCATCACTGGTGACACCATCAGCAAAGATATGCCAGCACTACCACAATTCGCTGCACCAAATGATAGTTCACAATGTATACAAGTGATACATCGTCCAGGCAAGTTCTGCAAACAGTTCAAAGCGGAGGAGTCTATCAATATGTCCATTTCTTCCCAAAGTAAATCAACTCCTTGATTGAGCATTACTTGTTGATTTATATTCATTGATGCATCAGTTTATACAGTTTATTGTGATAGCTCTCATAGAAGCTGTAGTTTGGTTTTATCTTTGTCTTCACCGGCACTGGGATGAAGATAGGAATTCTGGCAATGATGCTAAAGAGACATTATCCTGAAAAGAATTATTAAGTATAATGAAAAGGAAAGGTGAAAGTAAACAAACAGATCTGTTAACCTCTTTTAAAAACAATCCTTAACAGCTGTTTACCTAATTTAAATTAAACCATTTAAATCACGTGAATAAAAAAAAATTCGAATCCATTTTTTCATGAGCACTCCTCATATATGAAATATGGACATATGCACATACAGACATACAACACAAAACAGAAGTGTGCACACATAACATACAACACATAAGACAATAGTAAAGGCCTTGTAGCTTTACCTAGGTGAAATCTCCATTGCAATGTTTAAAAACTCCACAGTCAAAAAATAAAACTGATCAGAAAAACATTAACCTAGGTTTGTATGAGCTCAAAAATAAATAGAACTTTATGATGTGGAAAAAGGCAATAATAAAATAGATATTGATAAAAGCATCCTGGTTAATCACTGTCGCAGATGTAAGAATAGCCAAGCTGGAGCTCTGGATATCAGCTGTTATGGATTTGAGTCAAATCATCTTCTTTTTGGTCTGTAGAAATTGCTTTGGTTAGTCTCTCTGGAATCCAAATCGGCTGCTGTTCTCCCTGTGGAAACACACAAACAGAACCCCGACTCCAGACAATCACTGGGTCAGGACCTTTCCATTGTCCTGTCAGAATATCTTTCCAAAGTACCTTAGGCTTATGTACATTTTTTTGGATACATATGCCTTTCCACAGCACTAAGTCCTGATGAATCCAAATTTAAAAAGTTTAGAAAGGGTTATTTTAAGTTTATCTTTGGGGGATATATACCCCTTACCAATTCCCTCTTTTTGCTTTAATAAGTACATTTTAATCTTTTATTTTATCCAATATTTGACTTTAAACTTCTCTCTTTTTTCTTTTTCTATCTTGAATGTCTGTATCTAATAGTTGTCTTAGCCTTTTGTATTTTTTTCTGAAATACCTTATTTTGACACTTTTATCCATTTTTTATCTTGTTTCTATCTTCTAAGGTTTGTATATTTATATTTGCTTTTTTTCCTCCTATTTTTTTCTTCCTATTTTGTGGGTTTAAAATTCTTGTCTTTCTACATCTTCTCTATCTTCCTACATCTTTTCTATCTTTTTTTCACCTTCCTGTACTTCTGTCTTCAAAGTTTTTCACTTCAAATTTCTAATATTCTTTCTCCAAATTGCTTTTATCCTATTATCTTCCCATTTTCATGTTTTTTTTTTTCAAGTAATGCTTTTAAGATTAACTAGGCTTCCAATGGTGCAATCTTTCCTCCGTCATGAAGGTATCTCGACCACCTTCAATTTAACCTTTTAAAGCCTTCCAATTATCATCTATACTGTACTTTTAAATGTACTTTTTCACCACCTACAGCTTCACTTCTTTTAAACGAGGCTTAGATTCTGTTTAAATCACTTAATGTTAGTTTACATGGCTGCCCTTCAACTAAAGGCTCTTTTTTACTCCATTAAGAAGCTTTGTCTCAATCTGCCATGTACAAATAACTTTTTCTTCTTTCTTCCTTTCTCAAGCTTTTAAAGTAAGTCTAGTTTCCTCAAAATCTTTTTAAATGGCATTTTACAACTTTCCTCCATCATGAAGGCATCTTAACCACCTTCAATTTAACCTTTTAACACCTTTTGCAACTTACTTAGACATTTTACAACTTTTTACTTTATCACACAAAGATTATCTCATCTAAAAACATTTCTTTTTCTTCAGCTTTCATATTAAAACATATTTCCACATCTTGAATCTTTTTATATCTCTTTTGTAGCCATTAACCCTTTTTAAAAAATTTACATTGTGAAACAACCCTTATAAAATTTCTGAATTTAGATAAATTACTCTAAATATTTTCATTGTTTTATGGTACTATAATACTATTTGAGACTATGTTCTTAAGGAATGCATTATTTTCATGTTAGCCTTTTTTTTTTTAAAGAGAGAGTGAGAGAGGAGAGAGAGAGAGAGAATTTTTTTTTTTAAATATTTATTTTTTAGTTATCGGCGGACACAACATCTTTGTTTGTATGTGGTGCTGAGGATCGAACTCGGGCCGCACGCATGGCAGGCGAGCGCGCTACTGCTTGAGCCACATCCCCAGCCCCATGTACTATAATACTATAATTGAAACCCAACTGAAATTTCTTATACTCTTTGTATATAAATTACACCTGATAGAATCTTAACTCTTAGTAACCTTGTTTCAGCAAAGACACAGACACAAAGCAATATTAAACTTTTTTTTTCATTTACCAATTTATGAAAACACACATAATGTTTAAATATATTACCTTATGTAACTTAATAAGTAAAGAGTACTTGATTTTATATTTAGTGGTTGATATTTTAACACTTTAGCTTTGTAAATTAATCAGATGTCTGTAAAAACCAAGATCTTAGACAAATGTAGTAAACAGAACTAGCCATCTCTTTCTTGTTGAAGAAAAATCCTTCTACAGGATACCATGATGGTCCCATTGATATACTTAATAACTCGTCTTTAAAAAGCCATGGCTACATTTTTGTATTGTATCAACATATGTCCTAACTGTTCTTGGTCTTACTGGGGTGCTTCCTTCCTCTAACAATTTCTCTTCCTCGGGGGCGAACAACTTCAAACCTTGAGTCAACCATTTTCCCCAGTTTGCCTGAGAAAGTTCTAGGAACAGGCAACTTGAAATAAAAACAAAATAAATCAAAACAAGAACACATTATTTTTTGAAATGGTCACCCATTCTTTCGCTCTTCCTCAGGGGTGAGCAATTTCACTTACCTTCTCTTCAGATGTTCCCTGTACAGGCCACCAATTGCCGCAGTCTAGCTGGGCACAAAATCACAAGCCACTCACAGCCTTGTAGATTCAAACAGCAATTCTTTATTCCCGAACTCACACCGCCACTCTACAAGCACGTTCTGGGGAAAATCCACACTTCCACTGGGCTCTGCATCTCAAAATACTCTCTGAATCCCGCGAGAACTCAACGGGAACTCAAGGAGCGGGCGGGCGCCTGAGGAAGCAGGATACGCCCTATTCCCAGCAGGAATCACCTTAAACCTGGAACCGCCCTCACCGCCCTAAACCCCCGATCTGCCCTAAACCCTGATCCACCCTAAACCCAGATCTGCCCTGGTTTTTGAGCAAGGTCACCTTTCATGCGATGTCACTGCAAATGACCTGGGTCCAAGGCTAACCCATTTCCACAGTGGAGAGTCCTCCCTCTAAGCAACATGGGGTAGGCTGACAAGGAAATTGCCATGCGTCATTCTTACTTAGCTATGGCTCTCAGAAAGGCCCTGTTCCTATGATGCCTGCACAAATATTAACCCTCTGGTCTGAGAACTGAGACAGGAATTGCTGGCACTCGAGCAGTAAACCCTGTCAGTAAATTATTACAAAATAAAGCAAACACATGGACATTGTGATAAAGCATAGAGTGAAGTATTAGAATTCCTTGAAGAGTTTAGAATCCCTGGTGTTTAAAACTGCTGTAACATTGCAAAGCAAATATCTGTAGACATAGAAATAGAGTCAAATATAAAAATTATTGCACTAGATGGAAAACGACTCTATTTTCATATGAAGCTTCAGATTAACCAAATATTAACAAGGAAGACAATTTTAAAATTAATTTTTCCTTGTAGTTGAAGTTACAGCAATAATACATGAACAGTCATTCTAAATTATAGAGAAATCATGAAGGTACGTTCAGTTTCTTATTTTTGACCTTCACAGATTATAGGAACTGTCAAACATTGAAGTGACATGTATAAGTTTAGATTAAAATTTAAATTCAGACTTACACTAACCTAATTTATTTGAAGAATTACATCTTTTTATCTTTTTTTTTTTTTTTTTTGGTACTGGGGATTGAACCCAGGGGTGCTTTTCCACTGAGCTACATGCTACATCCCTAGTCCTTTTTATGTTGTTTTTAAATTTTGAGACAGGGTCTCACTGAGTTTCTTAGGGCCTCCCTAAGTTGCTGAGGTTGGCCTTGAACTTGGAATCCTCCTATCTCAGCCTCCTGAGCTGCTGGGATTACAGAAGTGTGTAACCACACCCCTGGCTAAATCTTTTTAGATAAGTTGTTTTATAAGAATCACCTGTTCTACACGTACTAAAATCTATATTTCAAAATAAATTTTCAAAAAATTTTTTCATTGTGATGTCTATAAATACTTCTAACAGATACATTATCAGTTGGGGACAGTGTGAAAAATCCTTCTGAAAATTAAAAAATTATCAGCCAGGTGCAGTGACACATAATTATACCCGTGACTTGGGAGTACGAGGCAAGAAGACTGCGAGTTTAAGATCAGCTTGGGCAACCTTTTTTTTTTTTTTTTTTTTTAAGTATTTTTTGTTTGTTTGTTTTGTTTTTTAGTTGTAGTTGGACCAATACCCTTATTTTATTTATTTTTTATGTGGTGCTAAGGATCAAACCCTGTGCATGCTAGGTGAGTGCTCTACCTCTGAGCCCCAGCTCCAGCCCCAGCCCCAGCTTGGGCAACTTAATGAGACCCTCAGCAGTTTAGCAAAACCAGATCTCAAAATAAAATTAAAGAGGGCTGGCTGGGGATGTAGCTCAGTGGTAGAGCACATGCCTAGCATGTGTAAGGTCCTGAGTTTACCAATACACCAAAAAAGTACAACCCAATACCATCCACACAAAAAATTATTTGTGCTCTTTCATTGCCAAAAATGACTCATGTCCCTTTGGTTATGTTGACTGAAATTGAAAATCCTAAAAATATAAATTTTGATGACCTAAAAATAATTTTGCACAAAAATGATAAACATTATGATCCTTGAAGATATAATATTAATATTCTTAGTAATTTCTATTATATAAAATAATGACAAAATATTATATTTTTGCCATTTGAAAGTTTACATTTTTACTCATGTTTTCTTATTATGTTTTACAAATAATAAAAAATTTTAAAGGAAAAATCTAGTTTCATACCTTTAATAGCACCTTTTGCAAGGCACTGTAATCCATGCTTGTAATCCCAGTGACTCGAAAGGTTAAAGTTGTAGGATTGTAAGTTTAAGGCCTGTGTGAACAATTTAGTGAGCTGCTGAGCAATTTAGCAAGACCCTGTCTCAAAATAAAAAGTAAAAAGGGCAAGGAATCTAGCTGGGTGCCCTGGCACTTGCCTGTAATCTTGGCGGCTCAGGAGGCGAGACAGGAAGATCTTGAATTTAAAGCCAGCTTCAGCAATGGCAAGGCACTAAGCAACTCAGTGAGACCCTGTCTCTAAATAAAATAAAAAAATAGGGCTGGGGATGTGGTTCAGTGGTTGAGTGCCCCTGAGTTCAATCCCTAGTACCCTCCACAAAAAGTGGGAAATATAGCTGGATTCCATGCCCAGTATCAAATCAACTAACAAAACTCAGCACCTTTTTTTTTTTTTAAATGCTTTTTGGTTAAGAGGACTTGCATTTTAATTTTCTACGGAACCCTGTAAATTACATAACTGGTGTTGCCTGTGAGATATGGTACATGTAATGTAGGGGAAGGAGCCATACAGGGTTTTAAACAGGAATTATCATATTTGAAGAGGTGTTAAGAATAAGTACTGTTATGTCGCACCCATTCTGCTAGACTTTAAGCTCCTTGAGGGCAGGGTTTGCCTCTAATTCATCTTTGTGTCTCCCAGAGCGCCTTGCATGATGGCTGGCACACATATGAGCTCTATAGAGCAGTGGTTTAAAAGGGGATCTGAAGCCAGACTTCTGGCACTACCACCTACTGGCAAATTACCCCTCTTTACTTCAGTTTCCCTTTCTGTAAAATAGGCATTGACTTCACAGAGTTTTTATGAGGATTGCATATGAAGTGCTTAGAACAGTGTCTGACATTTATTATTCACTCAAAGTTAATTATTATCACTTAAAAATAAATATTTGCTGGAAGTTTCTTTTTTCTTTCTTTCTTTTCTTTTCTTTTTTTTTTTTTTCAGCTCTGGGGATCAATCCCAGGGCCACGCTCATGATAAACAAGTGGTCTGACAATGAGCTATACCACCAACCCTGGATAAACAAAAGAAAATGTTGGTGCAGTTTTAGAACTATTGAAGAAATAAATGGAGTCTTAACTGTATGTCAAGAGAGCACCAAATCTATGCATCAGATAATCATTTATTATTTCAGGTGCTGAAAGGATTGGACCTTCCCAATGATCTTCCACCTTACTCAGTGGGTCACCTGCTACTCAGCAAAGTAACCTAATGGAAGTTTATATGAAACTGAATAGGAATTTTTTTGGGGGGGCTGTAGATAACAGAAAACTCATTCAAAATCCACCATGACACTTCACATATACTAGGGTGGCTATTATTTAAAAAGGAATATAATATGAGTTGGTAAGGATGTAGAAGAATAGGAAATATTGCTGGTGGGACTGTGAAATGGAACAGTTGCTAAGGTAAATAGTATAGCAGTTTCTCAAAAAATTATAAATAGAATTGCCATATGATCCAGCAATTTCACTTCTGGGCATATACTAAATAATTGAAAGCAGGGACATGAATAGATAATTGTACATTTACAGTCATTGCAGACCAACAGTAGAAGCAATCCCAGTGTCCATTGACAGATGAATGTGTAAAAAAATGTGGTATTTTTATATACATACAATGGAATATTATTCAGCTTTAAAAAGGAAGGAAATTGTGATACATATTATGACATGGATGAACCCTGAGGACATTATGCTAAGTGAAATAAGCCAATCACAAATACTGTATGATTCCATTCAGATGAGATACTTAGTCAAATTCATAAAAACAGAAAGTAGAATGGTAGATTCCAAGATCTGAGATGGGTGGCAGAATAAGAAATTATTGTTTAGCTGGGCATGGTAGCACACAGCTTTAATCCCAATGAATTAGGAGGCTGAGGCAGGAGGATCACAGTTCAAAATGAGCCTCAGCAACTTAGCAAGGTCCTAAGCAACTTAGTGAGACCCTATCTCAAAATAAAACACATAAAAGGGTAGGGGATGTGGCTTAGTGGTTAAGTGCCCCTGCGTTCAATCCCCAGTACACAAACACACACACACACACAAAAAAAAAAAAAAAAAAAGGAAGAGATGTGTGAGGATAAAATGACAAGCCACTAGTACAAGGACACGGTTTTATGTCCCTGGAGCATAGTACAGGTGAGGGAGTGGTAGGAGAGAAGACTGGAAAAACAGAATGGAATCAAATCATCAAGGTCTTTGCCTAGGCTGTTCTTGTTTCAAGTTATTGAGGTTAAACATACATACAATAAAGTACATTAAACATAAGGCAACATTCCAACAAATTTTTCATATGTATAATCAACTCATATAATCATCATGGAGATCAAGATCTAGAACATTTCCAGCATTCCAGAAATTTCCTTCATGCTTTTACCCAGAATATCCATCCCCAGAGGGAACTACTGTTCTGGCCTCTATCAATATTAATTAATTCTGCTTGCTCTTAAACTTCATAGAAGTGGAATTATACAAATGTACCCTTTTATATTTAGCTTCTTTTACTCACGTAATGACTGTGACATGCCTCTGTGTTGTTGCATATATCAGAGTTTGTTCATTTTCTTTTTCTCAAGTATTCCATTGAATAAATATCTCACAATTTGTTCATTTTCTCGTTGATGTGCATCTGGGTCATTTACAGTTCTGTGATGATAAATACAGTTATTATAAACCTTCCTATGCCTGTCTTTTGGTGAATGGATGCACTCTTTTCTTTTGGGCATAGACCTAGAAGTGGGCAGGCACATTCTTCTCCATAGATACTGCCCAACACTCTCAAGTAGCTATACTAAGGGAGTTTTTACTTTGGCCTGAGGAAGTCAGGAAGTTATATGATGAAATTTACATCTGCCAGGCACAGTGGCACATGCCTATAATCCCAGTCACTCTGGAGGCTGAGGCAGAAGGATTTCAAGTTTAAAGCCAGCCTCAGCAACTTAGTGAGACCCTGTCTCTAAATAAAAAATAAAAATGGCTGGGGATGTGGCGCAGAGATTAAGCACCTCTGGGTTCAATCCCAAGTATTAAAAAAAAAAAAAGAAGAAGAAAAGAAAAATAAATTTACATCTTACTCTCTCAGTCCCTGAATTAGATGTACTGAAAAGAGATGAGATTCTAGGGAGGGACACCTGTAGGGAATCACAAAGGAGGAACAATAGACCAGGTGAGGGATGATGAGGCCGAGTTTGGGCAAAGGGCATGGAGGAAGAGGATGGTTTAGAGAGATGGTAAGAAGGTAGAAATTATGATTGGAAGTGTGGGAAGAGAAAGATTGAAGTCCAGGATGACTGCCAGGCCTCTGACTTGGTTGCAGCAGAATGTTGGCACTCTTCCCTGAAAGAGAGGGCACCAAGAAAGAACTGGATTGAGGAAGAAGATGAGCTCTGTTTGGAACATGATTAATCAGAGGGACCTATAGGAAATCAAGGTAGTATCCAGTAGGCAGTAGAGGACACCACAGACTGGTGATTTATATTACGGAATCAAGGGAATGACTGAATCATCTAGAGCTTTTGGAAAGAGGATCCCAAGGTGATGATGAAGGCATTTCCTGAGAGGTGGGAGGAAAACCAGGAGTTTTCCTGCTGCGATGAAAACCTGAAGAGGGAGTGTTTCCACAAGGAGGAAGTAGTCAACCTCTCAGAGGCTGCTCAAGATGTCAGGAAAGACAGGCATTGAAAGGTATCCAGTGATACTGGGCTGGCTAGGCCTCCTGCCCCTTCAGGCCTGGTTCATGGCCTCTCAGCCTGCTGCGAGGGGACAGAGAATCAGCCTCAGTCCAGGGAAAGTGTTGTGGCCTTCTGAGAAGTTTTGTGGGGACTTCAGCTGGACAATAGAGGGCAGACAGCAGCTACCACAGGGGCTAACCAAGTCCCTCCTGACATTGAAAGCAGTGACATTTCCCCTATGGAAATTCCCTGTTGTAAACCATATTGACTTTAATCTCAAGTGTCAGAAGGTTGCCCAGGAGTCTGAGAGCTAACCAACTGAAAGCACATTTGTATGGAAGTCAGGGTAAACAAAAATAGGGTTCAGAACATTTTTTGAGATTCACACCAATGCTGAACTTTTCCAGGAAATATGACAAAAACTTCCCTCTTAGGCAGAGAAGCACTGGGGTTTATCATTATTAATTTGTATTCCAACTGATACTTAAACTTGGGGAAACAGAGAGGGAAAGAATAGCACATGTCCTTTTTCTTTGCCAGGCCCAAGGGGATTGGAGGAGGCTCCCTAGAGTTTAATAGGTAGCTTTATGTATTTATATGCTTTGACTGGAGCTAAAGAGCTCTGTGTCACACAATGGGCAGTTTCTAGTTGGATTTTAAAAGAAATAACTTTGATCATTTCAAAAGCAATGAAGCCTGATGCAGTGGAGAGAAAAGAAGGCGGTAATTTATGGCTACCATTAAGAACACAAAGACAAAGGCGGAGAGAACGTTTCACTAAGTGAAGATTTACAAATGTGTAAAAACCATCCTATGACTAGAAATAGCTGAATGTCTCTCTCAGCACCAAACACAAAAGGGGAGGGAGGGAGGAGCAGAAGACAGAAAAAGGGATGCAACCTGTCTGCCTTTGCTGCGAATGAAAAGGTCAATCTGAAAACAACTACAGAAAACTTATTTTCTCAAATTCTCCATCAAGCAGCAGCACTAGTAACACCTGAGGCAGGCTCAGCAGGGGCCCTGGGCAGCAGATAGAGGTGCTGAGGGTGCAGAGGGTGGGAGTTCAGGGTAGCAGATGTGCCCCCTCCCCCCAAAAAAAATTTGTGTTTGTGTGCATGACCTAAGTGGGGTTTTCTGTGACATTTGTTTTCTGTTCACCAAAGGAATTAACATGTGTGTTTTCATAGGAGAGAGTAGAATAAATGCTGGGCAGAGAAACTCAATGGAGAACACTCATATACCTAAGTATGGCATTTCTTGCATCTAGGACTTGTTACTGCGTTTGTTCCTGAAGTGATGCTTAGTGTACAGCTCCAACCATCTCATCTGTGCCTAGGGTGATGTAGGAAGACTTGGTGCCTGTGTTCCCTTGTAAGGACTGTTAAGCTTGGAGAACCGAATGGCAGGCTGGCCAGACCTGATGTTTATGAGTTTAGATGGTCATCAATGCCACCTGCATTCCAGGAAAAGTTGGAGCCGTTTATTTTTGTTGCTGGCCCACTCTTGATCTCTAGACACGTTTCCCTTCAAGAAAATAACATTACCTGGTTTGCAGTGAAAGGAACATTTTTTTTTTTTTTTTTTGCAGTGATTCTAAGTCCAGAAGTGTGTTTCTTTCTGTGACATCCTGACCCACAGTGGGACAAGTGTGCCGGTGCCTTCAAAGGGTTGTGGGATGGGAAATCAGAGGGTGTGGGTTGAGCAGCATGGAGAACGTTGCGGGTATGTGCAGGTGTCAACAGAGACGCTGCCACTCTCTCCATTTGCATTGCTGTTTTCTTGAGTGCTACTCACAGGGTCAAGAGTATGTGTAGCCCCAAGACGGCTTTGGAGTTTGGGAACCATACTGGACACTTTCGGGGTGCCCTGTAACCGAACTTTTCAGGCTAGTAAGACTCTTCGTCCTCACAAGAGGTAGTGGGTCAAGTTGTAGGACACTGAGAACCGGGGGAGCACCGACAAGGTTCTTGGAGCCCTGGAGCCAAGCGGGTGCGGTAGCAGCGGTTGGTGCCGGGGGCTGCGCGGGACCCGGGCACCGCCAGGCCCGCCCCGGCAGGCTGACAGCCGCCCTCGGGCCACCGCGGCCGCGCCCCCTCCGCCCGGGGCCGGGGAGGGGCGAGGGCGGGCGGGGAGGCACTGCCCCCCGCGCCGCCCGCCCCGGCCTGGGGAGGACCATGTGAAAATGAGGCCGGGGCTCGGGGAGCGGGCGGGGCCCGGCCGCGGGTGTCTGAGCGCGGCGGGCAGGGCGCCCGCACACACCTCCCGGAGCTGCCGCCGCCGCGCTCGCCGCCTGCGTTGCGTCGCCTTTGCCCGCAGCCGCCGCGCCTTCCATGGGGGCCGCGAGCCGCGGCCGTCCCGGGGCGGCCCGGACGCTGCTGCTGCTGCTGCCGCCGCTGCTATTGACGGCGACGGTCCCGCCGAGCCGGGGCCGCTCCACCGGGCAGCCAGAAGGTGAGTGTCCGTCCGCTAGGGTGCACCTGGCACAGCGCGGCGGCTCAGACGAGCAGGCGGGCGGTGGGAAGAGTGTCCTGGGAGCCCTATGGGGTCCTTCGAGCTGGCAGCGCGGGACCAGGGGCTTGGCGGCTGGAGTTCGCGTGGCCCTTGCTCTCCTGGGGCCCTCACCCGCTGACCAGGCCAAGGCGCCACTATCGCTTGGACTAGAGGCCCAGGGCCTGATTTCCCTGACCCAGCCTCGGACCCTGGGTTATTGACAGTTTACATCCCATAACCCAGGGACTCCCCCAAAAGTGCCTGCTGGTCAGATTGTAGCAGTTGAGCAGGGAGGAGAGTATTGGGGCCTCCAGGCCAGGTCCCCATTGTGTAGATGGGGAAACTGAGGGCCAAGCCTGGGGTACATCCACCAGGCCAGAGCAGCCTTTCCCTGTCTTTTTCTTTTGTATGGGAAGTTCTCCTAGTGGTCCTAGGGGTCAACTTGTATCTGCGGAGTGATCGCGGTTTGAAAACTTGGAAATGTCTTTAAGCAGCAACCAGCCTAGATTTTGGGCAGCCAGCGGTAAGAACTCTGGAAATTCTGCACTAACTGGACTTGTAATACTTTCAAAACTCTCGTTTTACATTAACATCCTGGAGAGGGGTCAACCCAGGAAATACTTTTGCGAAGGCCAGTTCCCAGGTGAAGAGCATGGGCAGGGGTGCGGGTGGGGCAGTTGGGCACTATACTGGGTTTGCTCCATCTGAGAGCTCTGGATAGTTTTTGCTCAGAGCCCAGGGTAAACCTCTGGGTGACAGACAACTGCTCTCCTTTCAGAGCTGTTTTGCCAATTTGGTTCTTCCCTCCGAAGGCATTTTACTGTTGTTTCCTTATGTGCCAGGCACTGTGCTGGCTTGATATCAAGGCCATGACTCAGTCAGGACATTGTCTAGTGAAGATGCAGCCAGGAAATAATGACAACCCTACATGATATGTGCTGTGAAAGGAGAGCACAGGATAGCATATAACTCCCCTATGGTGAGAGTCATGGCAGGCTTCTAGAAGGAGGTGAATCTGAACCAAGTCTTGAAGGCCAGTTGGTGATGGTGGAGTAATTCCAATTAGAGGAAACCAGATGGACCTAGCAATAGGAACCTGGACATGGTATGGCTCATCCCAGGGCTCCCAAGCACTTTCGGTTTTGAGGAGTCAAGAGGGGTGGGCTGGTGGAAGGTGATGTTAAAGAGGGCCAAGCCAGATCACACATGGCTTGGACACCAAATCAGGTACTTGCTGTGCTCTTTTACAGATGTGGATGAGTGTGCCCAAGGGCTAGATGACTGCCATACAGATGCCCTGTGTCAGAACACACCCACCTCTTACAAGTGCTCCTGCAAACCTGGCTACCAAGGGCAGGGCAGGCAGTGTGAAGGTAAGTGACTTGGGGACCATTGTAGGTGGGCTAGCAGGGCAACTTCCACCTCCTTACCTCTCATAGTGGACACTCATGTTGGTAAAAGTGCTGCCTCCATCTTGAATCACACCACCTGCTGTCTGAAATGTATTGCAGATCCTTAAAGCTTTGACTGTAAACATCAGGTCTTTCCCAGAGCTGATCATAGTTTTAACTGGCTTTGAAATGTCCTTTTGTTGAGCTTGTAGAAATGATAAGAGGTGTTTTAGTATCTTTTGGTCCCACTCAGCTATGCTCATGGGAGAGCTGTGCCTGCCAGAGCAGGGCTGATCCTGTCTCCCTGGCACAATATGCACCCCCTTACTGGAGATCGAGTGCTGGAATCTTGCCCTCTCCTGCTGGCTCTGGAGGCTCCGTCCTGTCCATGGCTTTGAGCTGTTTGGCATTGGGACCTGCCAAACTTTAGAGCTACACCTCATCTGAGCTGAAATTTCACCCTTGAAAGATGTGTGTAAAGGAATATTTTAACCATTAGTGCTCCAGATCTGGGAATGCAAAGTCCGGACTCTGCCCACTGGGGATTAGTTCAGTGTCATGAACTTTAAAGTTCAGAATTCGATGGAGACTGGGCACTCACAGGAGAAGGCTGTTCTTAGGGATGGAAATCATCATATAGTGGAGCTGGCAGCCTCTTCATGGATCTCTGGTCCAATCTATCACTCAAATGGGGACATCGAGGCTCAGGGGACTTGTGGCAATGATCACACAAGTCTGCTGGTGAAAAAAGGTCATGTCTCTACCCCAGTTCTGTCCCAGCTCCACCTCTCTCATATATTCACTCAGCTTGTTTCTGTCCCCCTTTGGTTGGGTAAGAAATCATACTATTTATTTATTTAGCAGCACTGGAGTTGGAACTCAGGGTCTATCTACCATAGAGCAACATTCCTAGTCATTTTATTTTTTTTTAAATTTTGAAGCAGGGTTTCTAAATTGTCCAAGCTGGCCTTCAACTTGCGATCCTATAGCCTTAGCCTCCTGCCTTCACCTCCTGATTAGCTGGGATTTCAGGCTTGCACTACTGAACCTGGCCAGAAATCCTACTATTTATATTACTTATAGTCTTCCTATGCAGGAAGAAGTTTAAAATTGATGAGGTGCATTGAATTCATTCCTGCAACTCCCTCCTGCCTCTGGACCCAATCCCTTCAGTCTGAGAGGTTTTATACTCTTTACAACTTGGGCTTAACCCTGGCAGGAACTGACCTGAATACTTGCAGGATCTAAACCTGCATAGTGAGTAGTCAAAGTCTCTGCTAAGCACTTTGAAAAATACCTCATTAGACAGGAGGAAAACTTTTAATACATACCTATTCTAGTGCCTTTTAATGACCTCGTGTTCAAACCCTAATGTTTCAAACCAATCTGTTTCATCTTGTGGCCTCTGAGTAATGAAGGTTCTTGGTGTTGGAACAGTGTGTAATATCTAGTACTGCCTGGTATGTGGTAAACACTCGTTCTTGTTCTTTTTTTTTTTTTTTTTGGTACTGAATTGGAACCAGGGAGGCTCTACCACTGAGCTACATCCCTAGTTCTTTTTTTTTTTTTTTTTAATTTTGAGACAGAATCTCACAATAAGTTGCACAGGCTAGACTTGAACTTGCAATCCTCCTTCCTCAGCCTCCTAAATAGCTAGGATTACAGGCATGCACCATCGTGCCTGGCACTAGTTTTTAAATAACTGTGCAAGATGAGCTCAATCATTGACACCTTGACACAAAGTATTTTCCAAAAATACACACCTGTGAATGAAATATCTAGGTACAGAATATTTAGATGATTAAAGAGGTGACTGTCAAGTGCATTTGTAGTGTTGTAGCAATGACTTAATCTCTCCCAGCCCCCACTTCCTGGTTTTACCTGATATAATGGGAAAATTTGGGGTTTGTGGTAGGTAAAGACACTCCTTGGGAAATCATTTGGGAAACTCTCTTTTATGCCAGAGGAGCGCAGATCTGAGTCAGGTTCACAGTCAGGGGTGGGGTTGGTGGTCCCTCTTAAAACCCTTGTGTTTCTGAAGCCAAGTTTGTATTTTCCCAGAGGCAGGCAGCCACAGCCATCTCTGACAGCCATCTCTGTCTCTGTCTCTCTCTTGCTCTGCCCTGTGTCTTGGGAGGTCAAAAGACTTCCAGAAACAAACATCTCTATGCCATTTCCTCCATATCACACCCTCTCTGTATTAAATATTCTAATTGCAGTATCAGAATTCACATGTTGCTTCTCTGCTTGGGGGAAACAAATTCACATTTTTACCATATGTATATAACATATACTCTAGTCACTGTATATTCTCCAGGGGCACAAAACTGTGTCATTGGTTTCTTTTAGATAAAATATGTCTTTAGTAAATGATGTCTCAAGTGACACCTGGCAAGAGTTTCCTTACTCTGAGCTCTTGTTTGACATATTACAAGTGAAATTGAATTGCTAGCAGAGTACAATAGAAAAGGCTACTATTTAGTTTAAAATAACTAATAATTGGCATTGTTGCTTTTATATATTTCGATTTGCTTTAAAATAATCTATGATTATTGTTATAAAAAATCAAAATGCAAAAATGTTGGGAAAATTAAAGCACTTCTCATCCCTTTACCCACAAGTAATCACTGTTAACAACAAATACATATTCTTTGTACTATCATGTTAAACTAAAATCTGAGGGCTGGGGTTGTGGCTCAGTGGTAGAGCTCACTTCACATGTGCGAGGCTCTGGATCGCCTCAGCACCACATAAAAATAAATAAATAAAACAAAGATATTGTGTAGAACTAAAAAATAAAATATTTTTTAAAAAAACCTAAAACCTGAAATTATTTGGTCTTTTGAATACTTGTAGTATTAATGTTGTGAGTCAGAATACCCCTGTTTAGTTTGGATTTCTTGCTCCAAGAGTTCAGAAATGGAACTTTTCTTTTAAGAAAGAAAAGGAGAGAAATAAAGATTGTAAGGATTCAAAGATGTAGATATTCAAAGGTATAACTCCTTTATCTGTGTTGCTTTGTTTACTAATTTTTTAGTCTCTGGGGCCCAACCCAAGGTATCATTTGTGCTGTGATTCTCACCAGCCTCACTGCTCATATAATTACTCTCACGAATGGGAACTGGGTTTGCCTGGTGTGACTGGAATTATCTTCCATAAAGTTTCTTCTACAATATATTAGAGGAATGGAAGTATGGGCCTGAAATAAGTAGTTTTTTAAATAATGTGATTCAGAAGTGGCTTTAGATAAGTGATTGAGCCACTGAGCTACATCCCTGGCCCTTTATATTTTTTATTTCGAGTGCAGAACAGTAAAGAATTCATCTATGTCCTTTGCTCATCTTACTCTGATTTTACTAGCTTACAAAACCAGAAAATTAACACGGGCATAATGTTATTCACTAAATTGTAAATGTTATTCGGATTTCACCAATTTCTCCCTGATATTATTTTTTTTCTGTTCCAGAATTGAATTCAAGGTCCCATATTATATTTAGCCGGTGCTTCTCTTTTGCCTCACCCTATCTGTAACACTTCTTCAGTCTTTCCTGGTGTTTCATGACATTGACATTCTTTTTTTTTTTTTTTTTTTTTGATGAATACTGCTGCTGGCTTTGTTTGTCTTATGTTTTCTCAAGATAAGAATTGATATAAGGGGCTGGGGTTGTAGCTCAGTGGTAGGGAGCTTGCCTAGCACATGTGAGGCACTGAGTTAGATCCTCAGCCACCACATAAAAATAAATAAATAAAGTTATAAAGAAAAAAAGAATTGATATAAGAGAATGTCTTGTGATTTCCAATGGTAAGATTGAGATTATTTATTTTGGGCAGTTCCACCATGGAAATGCTGTGTATTCTTTTCAGTGGATCACATCAGGGAGACAGATGTCATCATATTCCATTTCTAGCTTTTTTTAACCTTGGTCACCTGGTTAAGACAGTGTCTGCTGGGTTTCTCCACTTCAAAGTTACTACTGATTTCCCTTTATAATAGAAACATATTTGGGGAAGATACTTTGAGCCCAGGGTCAATATTGTTTCTTCTTAAATGTTTATCTAAGGATGTTGGGATCCAACTCTGGATCTTCCCTGCAACAATTATTACTGTGATATGTGCCTACATTTTTTTTGTACTTTCCTCATTCCTTATACATCTATTAATTGAGATTCTTCTTAAGAAAAAACTGCTTTTTCTTTCCTATTTATTTATGCATTTATTTATGTATGTACTTATACAACACTGTGGACTTATGGGAGTTGATTTTATTATATGTATAATAATTTATTTTTGGCTCAAATCATTCCAGCTTCAGCCATTGGGAGTTCCTTCCCATTGTTTCCTGTGTCATTTTGACATCTGTTTTTTGAGAAATTCCTGATTTTCTGGTATTTTAAGATGCTTGGGTTAAATCTTATTTTTTCTTATCTTCAACTCTGGAATCATCCACTTCTCTAATACAATCTGACCCCTTTAATTGGAAAATGGTACACTGACACTTTGGATTCCATATCAATATCAAAAATTCATTATTCCTCTTTAGTTGTTGTTGTTGTTGTTGTTGTTATTATTATTATTATTATTATTATTATTATTATTTTGGTACCAGGGATTGAACTCAGGGGCACCTAACCACTGAGCTACATCCCCAGCCTATTTTGTATTTTATTTAGAGACAGCGCCTCACTGAGTTGCTTAGTGCCTCACTTTTGTTGAGGCTGGTTTTGAACTCCCGATCCTCGTGCCTCTGCCTCCTGAGCTGTGGGGATTACAGGCATGTGCCACTGCATCCAGCTGCTCTTTGTTTATTTATAACTTCTTTCTCCAACAGTGAGAAGTCTGGCTCTCATTATCTGCAATGTGTTTACCTCTTTGTTTAATCCTAATATAGACACAAAGTATTTATAGAGTTACTGAGCCATAACCCTGTGAGTAAACCAGATTTACTAACTAGAATGTAGCATACAACTATTTTTTAATTTTAGCTTTAAGACATCCAGTTAGACATCCATTTCTTTTCTATTCCCATTCCTTTCAGTGTGGTACTTTTCTTTCCTATTTCTTTCCCGTATGTTTATGTTATTAATTTATAATACATTAGGCTCATTTGTTCCTTTTTGTGTTTCGTTTTTATCACCCTACCTCTCACCCCATCTCCTGGTTGATTGTATATATGTGTGTATACATCTATGTATAAGAATCATCATTATGGGGCTGGGGATGTGGCTCAAGCGGTAGCACGCTCGCCTGGCATGCGTGCGGCCTGGGTCGATCCTCAGCACCACATACAAACAAAGATGTTGTGTCCACCGAAAACTAAAAAATAAATATTAAAAAAAATTCTCTCTCTCTCTCTCACTCTCTCTTTAAAAAAAAATCATCATTATGGTTCTAAGAATCAAAGCTATACAAAAATGTGCCTCAGAGAAGTGTGGCTCCCTCCTTATTTCTGTTACCCTGTTCCTCTCTCTCCATCTTTCCACTCCTTTCCTCATTCCTTGTAGGTCACCGGTCTCTGTAGTTTCTGGTTTATGCTTTCTTTATTTCTTTTGGAAAAGTAAACAGATAAATTCATGTTTGTTTTTTTTTTAGCAACTTTACTGATGTATAACTTACCAATCATAACATCATCATTTGCCTTTTTTTTTTTTTTTTGGTAGTACTGAAGATTGAACTCAGGGGTGCTCTATTTCTAAGTTATACCATCAGCTCTTTTCTTTTTGGGGGGTGGTACCAGGAGTTGAACTCAGGGATACTTGAGCACTGAACCACATCCCTAGCCCTATTTTGTATTTTATTTAGAGACAGGGTCTCACTGAGTTGCTTAGTGCCTTGCTTTTCCTGTAGCTGGCTTTGAACTGGTGATCCTCCTGCCTCAGCCTCCCTAGCCACTGGGATTACAGGCATGCACCACCGTGCCTGACACCATCAGCTCTTTTTATTTTATTTTTAATTTTTTGGTACTGGGGAATAACTCAGTGGCACTTTATCACTAAGCTACATTCCCAGATCTTTTTATTTTTAATTTTGAGACAGGGTCTTGCTAAGTTGGTTAGGGCCTTGCTAAGTCATTGAGGATGACCTTGAACTTGGGATCTTCCTGCTTCAACCTTCCAAGTTGCTGAGATCACTGGTATGTACCACCTATACCTGGCTTTTTAATTTTATTTATTTATTTATTCTTTTGGTACTGGGTATTGAACTCAGGGGCACTCAACCACTGAACCACATCCCCAGCACTGTTTTGTATTTTATTTAGAGACAGGGTCTCAATGAGTTGCTTAATGTCTCTCTTTTGCTGAAGCCTCAGCAAAAAAGGCTGACTTTGAACTCTTGATCCTCCTGCCTCAGCCTCCTGAGCTGCTGGGATTACAGGTGTGTGCTACCGCACTCAGCTTTTTATTTTGTTTTTGAGACAGGTTCTCCCTAAGTTGCTGAGACTGGCCTTAAACTTGCAATCCTCTTGCCTCACCCCTCCAAATTGCTGGGATTATAGGTTAGTGTTACCATGCTTAGCTGATAGGAGAATTTTGAAGAGATTTTTATACATCTATGTTCATAGCATCATTTACAATAGCCAAAAGGTATAAACAATCAAAATGTTCACTTGACATTGGATGAATGGATAAGCAAAATGTGTTACATACATACAATAGAACTATTGTTCATCCTTACAAAAGAAGGAAATATAAACTAGGCAAAGTGGTGCACGGCTGCAATCCCAGCAACCTCATAATGTCCCCGTAATCCCTTGTCCTTACAAGTTCAAGGCCAGCCTCACCAATTTAGTGAGCCTCTGAGCAATTTAGTGAGATTCTTTCTCAAAATAAAAAAACTGAGGATGCAGCCCTGTGGTAGAGCAGGCCCTAGGTTCAGTTATTGGTATCAAAAAAATAAAATCTTGTCACATACTTCATTGGGTTAAACTTTGAGAACATTATACTAACTGAAATAAGTCAGTTATCAAGAGACAAATAGTTTGAATCTATGTATCTGAGATACTTAGAATAGTCCAAATCAAAAAGATTGAAAGTAGATGGTGATTGCCAGAGGCTGGGGTGGAGATTAGGAGTTAATTGTTTAATGGGTAAAAAATTTTAATTTTACAGGATGAAAAGATGTAATGGAGATGAATGGAGGTGATGATTGCACAACATTATGAATGATTTAATAATACTGAACCATACACTTAAAAAAAGGAAAAGAAACTACTAAACTGTTTTCCAAAGTGCCATTTTATGTTTTTATCAGCAATGTATGGCAAAAGGATCCCCATTTTTCCACATCTTTGTCAACATTATTGTCTGTCATTGTTATTATTCAAGTGAGTGTGAAATGGTAGTCTTTTTTTTTTTTTAAAGAGAGAGAGAGAATTTTTTAATATTTATTTATTTTTTTAGTTTTCGGCAGACACATCTTTGGTTTTTTTTTGTATGTGGTGCTGAGGATCGAACCTGGGCCTCACGCATGCCAGGCGAGCGAGCTACCGCTTGAGCCACATCCCCAGCCCCGTGTATTTTCCATTATTCATCACCATTTAATGAAAAGACTACGATTTCTCCCAATGAATGCCTTAACACTTTTGTCTAAAATCAAGTGACCATAAATCAAAGGTTTATTTCTGAATTCTCAGTTCTGTTCCATTGATCCATATGTCTCTTTATGCCTATACACACTGTCTTGGTTAAGTATAGCTTTGTGGTAAGTTAAATTTCCCCAAATGTGTTCTCTTCTTTCAAAATTGTTTTGACTCTTCTGAAACTTTTGCATTTTCAAAAAAATTTTAGGACAAGCTTGTCAAGTTCTACAAAAGCGTGCTAGAATTGTGTGTGTATGTGTGTTTTTTTATTGTCTTATTTTTTATGTGAAAACATACTACATATACTTTTTTGCATTTTGATTTTTTTCCACTAAATAGTGTATTCTAAAAATTACTTCAAGTCAGTTCATAGAAAACATCTTTACTTTTTTATAGCTGTATAATACTACCATCAAGTAGATTTACCATATTCAATAAACCTGTCTCCTGTATATGGACTTTTAGGTTGTTTTCAGTATTTCATAATTTCAAACAATGCTTCCATGAATAATTTGGTGTATTTTTTATTTTTCTGCTGTTGGGTGAATTCTGAGATGTGGGATGGCTAGCTACAAGTCATAGGTCAAAGACATAGCACCTGTTTGATTTACTTCTGTTTTATTCCTTAGACATTGATGAATGTGAAGATGAACTCAATGGAGGCTGTGTCCATGACTGTTTGAATATTCCAGGCAATTATCGCTGCACTTGTTTTGATGGCTTCATGTTGGCTCATGATGGTCATAATTGTCTTGGTAAGGAGAAACTTTAGAAATGGCAGTTCTCATATCCCCACCCCTTTCTTTCCTTTGGTGAAAACCTAGTTATTAAGACAAAAATGGGATCAGAGACTTGTGTTTTCCTGTCCCATGGAAATAGACTCCCCGCCGGGCATTATGTGGAACACATAGCTAACTCCAGCTAGCTACTAAGGAGGCTGAGGCAGAAGGTCTGTGAGTTAGAGACAGCCTGAGCAATTTAGTGAGACCCTGTCTCAAAATAAAAAATAAAAAGGTCTGGGAATGGTGTTCAGTGGTACAGCTTCCCTGGGTTCAATCCCCAGTACTGTCCCCTGCACTCTGCCCCCACCAAAAAAAATTCAGACTCCCTAAGAGAAAATCAGGTACATGATTTATCTATAACATAGACCCACCAGTCCAAGGAGATGGGTAGACATTGTCATTATTATTTACTGATTATCTATCATTGATTTGTCACCTTTAAGATCTTTGATTTTGTGTTGAAAAGATCCTGACTTATAGCCATTTCTTTAATGTTTTAAGTGTCATTATTCTGAAATTAGCCCTGAAGACTTTAATGTTGGCTTGGGTCACAGCCAGATAGACCCCCTTCTTTTTTTTTTTTTGAAAGAGAAAGAAAAATCAAACAGAAACTTTCCAGGAACATCCTCTTAGTAGTCCACAAAACAGAAACATCTGTTGGAGTTTCAGTCCTTGAATTAGAGACTGCAGAGTGTTGTTTACATCAATTCCTTATACCAGAAATAAAATGGAACTTAGAAATAGTGAGCAGTTGGATGGGGCTAAGTGCTGGAAAGTCTTTGGGGACTCAGCACACCTGCCAGGTAGGTGTTTGTGCTTTGCTTTTTGCGGGGTGGGGGGTACCAGGGATTGACTCAGGGGCACTCGAACACTGAGTCACATCTCCAGCCCTATTTTGAATTTTATTTAGAGATAGGGTCTCCCTGAGTTGCTTAGTGTCTCACTTTTGCTGCTTTGAACTCGAGATACTCTTACCTCAGGCTCCAGAGCCTCTGGGATTACAGGCATGCACCACCACGCCCAGCTGTGGTTTGCTTTTTTCTTTAATTTATTTTTTTAGTTGTAGTTTGACACAATACCTTTATTTTATATATTTATTTATTTATTTTTATGTGGTGCTGAGGATCGAACCCAGGGTCTTGCACATTTGAGGCAAGTGCTCTATCACTGAGCCACAACCCAACTCTGTGGTTTGCTTTTTAAGGCTGGCATTGTACAGGAGGTCATTATGGGAGACAAATGTACAGGAGGTCATTATGGGAGACAAATGGCATCAGGGTCCTTTGACACTGATGACCCTTCATGTGTTTGACCTTCTTATTTCTATAAAGTCAACCAAGAAGTAACTTGAGCCAGGCTCTGACTCTGGGAACAGCTATTTAGATGTCCCTTAGTGGTTTTTAGGGAATGGTCACTTGATCAAATGCTTTGAGATCAGCATTAAAGGGCCTAGGAAAGCTGGGTGTAGTGGCCCATGCCTGTAATCCCAGCACCTTGGGAAGCTGAAGCGGGAGGATCATGAGTTCAAAGCCAGCCTCGGCAATATAGTGAGACCCTAAGCAACTCAGAGAGACCCTATCTCTAAATAAAATATAAAAAAGGGATGAGGATATAGCTCAGTGGTTAAGTGCCTCTGGTTCTTCTTCAGTATCAAAAAAAAAAAAAAAAAAAAGAAAGAAAGAAAGAAAGAGGAAAAAAAGGCCTTAGGCAGAAGTTGTGTTTTGAGTGGTGAAGTTCTGCAGTCGGGTGGAGAGTATTTCCATTTGGGATGCAACCCAGATGTGACCTTTATCCCATTTCAGTATCTTCTGTAGCTCCATTCTCACTTAGATTCTGTCCTTTGCTATCTGTGCCCTATGGGAGAGGCCAGGCTTTGGGTGCTCAGCCTTGCAAGCCTGAAGTGTCAGTAAGATTTGATTGAAGACCAGGGAAGCAACCACCTCTCTGCAAACTTTCTAGGCAGTCAGTGTCAAAAAAGACACATTAAAGAGACAGTCCTGAGACAGGAATGAATTGCAATGAATTAAAAACTCTGAAAAGGGAAGTTCTTTTTCTGTTGGGAGGCTTACAGTGTGGGTTTTTTGTTTGCTTTGTTTTCCATTTTCAGCGGGGAGATTTCCCTTTGATTTGCCAACAGTGGCATTCTGAGGATTCATATCTGATGGCAGACCCAGTCATTATGGTTATGCCTTCGGGAAAATGTGAGCTTCCTAAGAGCAAAAAGCTGACCCATCCAAGGCTTCAGGACCTGGGCCAGGGCAGGTGGGATGGTTCTAAGTATAGGCCTGCTCAGAAATCCTGAGGCCTGGATTCTTGCTTTGCCTTGGCCAGTAACATAGTAGGGTATTTCATCAGGGTATCTCCATTTCTCCTCCTCGGGTCTCTTTTGTGAACTTGGTGACAAACATCTGCTTACAGAGAGACCCTGAACATCCACTGAGCATGTCTGCAGGGGCTAACGATTCTTTAAAAGGAAGGCATGAGAAGATGAAGTCCATTTGGAAGAGTGGGACCAGTATACATAGTGACTGCCCTTTCAGACCAGAAAGGGTCAGTGCAGTTTGTGGCAGGAAAAGAAGGTCAGGACCCAAACTCTTCAGGAATGGCAGGTTCCTGTGATGACCCCTTCCTTCTCATCAGCCCCCTAGCCATACATTAGCCACAAATGTATTAGCCAGAGTATAGAGTACTGGCACCAAACCCAGGGTGCTCTGAGATCCTGAAAGCCCATAAGCCTGAGAAATGAATGCAGCCCACCCTGCCTGAGTTCTGAGTTGATAGAGCGTCTTGGGAGCTCATCGTAGCCGTTTGGCTTCATAGCAGCAGTTCTCAGTCCTCGCTTCACTTGAAAAATCACCTTTAACCATTGCTATTGCCTTGGCCTCACCCAAACCCAGTTCTATGTGTGTCTCTGGAGGAGGAGTACAGCAATCTGGGTGCTAACATGCGGGCAAGGCTTAGAACCCCTGTCCCATAGTCTGGAGAAGCTCACAGGCCTGATGATATTTATTTGTGCATGTGAAAACACATCGTTGTGTTTATCTAATCATGGTGTGACACTCAATGACACAGTTCTGATTGCTTTGGAGAAAAGACAGTGGGTTAAATGTGAGGTAGGCACATTTAATCTTGGATGTGGTGCTGAGGGAAACAGTTCTCCTGCTCACCTTGAGTCCTCCATGTGGAACACCAAGGCCAGGTGTGTCTCAGCTTGGCTCATCCTCTGGAATGTGCTTCCTTCACCCTTTGGCATAGACAAGGGTGAGTTTGTTAGGCTTTAGGGGATGGCTCAAGTCCCATCAGTTTAGTCAGGCATCCGCTTCGTAGTGTGGGAGGACAGATGCCTGTAAGATCTGAGGCTTGAAACCAGATAACAGACATTTAAATGTGAATTTTCTGGTTACAGATATGCCCAGGAGCTAGTGATAGGCATATGAGGAATTAGACTGAAGAAAATAAACTGTTTCCCCCCCCCCGCCCCCCCGTATTGGAGCTCTTTCTGCAGCTCTTTTCATTTTTATTTTGACACAGGATTCTGCCTCCCTAGTAGCTAGGATTAAATTGCTTTCTAATCAGCCTTCTCCTAGAGTCTTTGTGGCATCTGAGACTCTTCTTGAAGTTTTTTCTTCTTTGGTTCTGATGCTCCTGTTTTGGACAGTTAACTACTACCTGCTGTGTTCCAGAGCTGAGTTAATTAAAACAAAAATCTCGTCCTCAAGGAGTTTGCAGTCTAGTGGCGATGGATAGGTAAAAGGTCTTAAAGATGCACCTGGGTAAATGTTTCAGTGAGGGGTGCACAGGGTGCTGTGGCCACAGTGGGAAGAAAGGCCTCTAAGCCTACCCTGGGTATGAATACAGGAGCAGGTTGGGGAGGCCTCCTTTCTCCCTGCATTCCTGGCCTTTCCTCTGAAGCTACTTGTCCCTCCTCTTACCTGCTTCTTGCCCTTGATGCTGTCCAGAATTCGACTGCTGCTGTCTCCTTTTTGCCTGTTTCTCTGCTTTCATATTCCTGCCCTTGGCTTTCTTGTGTACAGCCACTACTTTGTCTGGCAACCTCAAGTAAGTGGTTTCCAAGGCTGTACGGCCCTGGATTCTCTTTCCATTTACCCTCCAGGTTTCCCCCATCTGCTGGATCTAGACCTGATGTCACATGTCAGGCACATCCTCTCCCTGTCTAGGGATGAAGGGGGCAACTATGTCACTATCCCCATTTCAGTCCCCAGCACTGGTCTTGCCTATGTTTGTGTTCTAGAAGGCCCCAGCATCAACTTCCCATCCTCTAACAATGCCCCACTCACAGCCTGCAAGTCTTCCAGCCCTGTGGGCACCTTATTCACCCACAATAATCTACACCTGCCTTGCTAGCAAACCAAGGTCAGGCCCAGTTTGCTGTCTGTCCCAATTAGGACAGTACTGGCCATGGCTGCCCGGTGTGTGTGTGCAGGTGGATTCCCAGCTATCAGTTCTTTCCCTTCTCTGCATCTGACCCTCAATTGCTGCCTTATTTTTCCCAAAGTGCCCATCCCCGCCAGTGGTTCCCAACTGCCTTCCTTTGCCTGGTATTCAAAATCCTGCAGTGTGACCTCAATCTATCTTCCCAGCTGTATCTCCTGTGACTTCCTCCACATTCCCTGTGCTCCAGCCAAATCAAATGACTCACTGTATCTGAGTTATTCCATGCTTCCCAGCCTCTGGGCCAGGACTTACATTCGTTCTTCTGCCTGCAGTCTCTTTTCCTCCTAATTTATAATGCAAGGAATTCTAAGGCCCTCTTTTTATCAGTTTCTCCTTAAAAACTATGCTGATCCCACACGATCAGATGTGACCTGTCTTTCCTCTGTACCACCTTTTGCCTTATCTCAGATGTCTATTTGTCTTTCTTCCTCTCCTGAAGGACATGCTCCTAGAGGAAGAAATTTTATCTTACTCATCTAGCACCATGCTTTGGAAAGTGAAGGTGTTCAGTAAATGAACTGATTATCTAAGCAGAGATGAATAAATGAACTGATTTATTCATCAGCCAGGGTCCTGGCTAAGTGAGTCCCAGACACATGAGGCTGGGTAATCATCTGCAGTCCTGTTGTTTTGATTCTGAGAGCTTCTGTGATGCAGGGACAAGGAAAAAAGCCCTCATCTCTGCTTAGCAGGAGTCCTTGAGCTGCTGGGCTGGGTTGGGTATTTGAAACAGCCATAAAAGCAAAGGCAAATCCCTCCCTCCCTCCAGATGTGGATGAGTGCCTGGAGAACAATGGTGGCTGCCAGCACACCTGTGTCAACGTCATGGGGAGCTACGAGTGCCGCTGCAAGGAGGGCTTTTTCCTGAGTGACAATCAGCACACGTGCATTCACCGTTTAGAAGGTACCGCTGCCCTGTTGGGGTTGGGGAATGGTCACAGGGGAGGGTCCTCGCCCCCATGCGCACACAGTACTTCTGAGGGTAAGTGCAGCATATTGAAAGTCTGGATGCCTGGGATCAAGTCCAGACTGCAGCTGGGAAGCCATGGATAGTTATTTCCCCTTCGCTTTCCTTACCCAGAAAACTCAGTACAGACACTGGGGAAGCTCCAAGGTCTTCACAAACCCTCATCTCCTCTACTTCTAATCTTTAAATAGAGTGTATTTCAAACAAAACTAGATATCTCTGGAGAAATAAGATGGATGATCTACCAAGTTTTTCACAAGTGTGCTGAAAACCACAATACCAGTGCCAGCCTGCCCCTTGTTCTGGGTGGATTCAGAGGGGACTGTACCTTTCTATGCAGACTGGCCATGAATTGCCCTGCTTCAGCCCTAAACTAGTTTAGGTCATTCCCTGTCTTTTGCTTTTTTTTTTTTTTTTCCCTTTGACTGGGATCAAACCCAGGGCCTCATATATGCTTGGCAAGCACACTGCCACTGAGCTATATTTCCAGTTTTTTTTTAAATTTTACTTCACTAAGTTGTCCAAGCTGGCCTTGATCTTGAATCTTCCTTCCTCAGCCTCCCCAGTAGCTGGGATTATAGGCATGGGACATGCCCAGCATGTTTTGCATTTCTTTCTTTCTTTGTTTTTTGTTTTAATGGTTTGCATTTCTAACTCCAAGCCTCTAGGATTTTGAGAGGCAGGAGGATCCCTTTCTACATTGGGGCTTTATATGCTGCAGTTTCTTTATCCGGGGTCTCTATTATTCTTCCATAAATGTACAGGAAACCCATCTCTTCTGATGGCCTCACTTTCATTCATTCTCTTTGATTTGAATTTATACCTTTTTAAAAAAATTATTTATTTATTTATTTATTTATTTATTTATTTATTTATTTATTTATATTCCTGGTGGTGGAGTGTTGGGAGAGAGAAGCATTAAGGACATGTAGCCAATCAGTTATTTTTAACTAACTGTCGTCCTTTTAATTCTTCACTGCTCTTTTAAAAGAGCAACATTGTGGTGGCTGTATTTCTCTTGCAGTTACATCTGCCTGTTTTTTAAGGGAAGTGCCCTAAATATTAAACTATTAATTTCTTTTGGCATATTCTGCAAATTCACTCTCATAACTTAAGAGTGAGGTCATTTTAAGTTCTGTTTAATCACACATTTGAAGATTTATTGTTTATCATATTTTTGTTGACTTTTCAAGGGTTTCTTTGTGAAAGATGATTTTGACTCATTTTTCAAAGATGTAAACTCATACTTTATGCCTAATGAGAATACTAAGAAGAGTCCTCAGAGAAATCACCAGGGGCCAGTGACTTTGGTGATTGTGATCACTCCAATCTGCCTATTCTAGTGTTTGTGGTGGGGGAGTCACACTTGCTGACTCTAATTGTTTTTTTTTTTTTTTTAATGAAGTTTTATTTTTTTTAAAGAGAGAGTGAGAGAGGGAGGGAGAGAGAGAATTTTTTAATATTTATTTTTTAGTTATCGGCGGACACAACATCTTTGTTTGTATGTGGTGCTGAGGATCAAACCCGGGCCGCACGCATGCCAGGCGAGCGCGCTACCGCTTGAGCCACATCCCCAGCCCCGCTGACTCTAATTGTAACACAGAGTGTGGCTGTCAAGTGGGTTCTTGGTCTCATGAATTTGAAGAATGAAATCCACGGACACAAAGATGAGAGATAGGTGACAGGATTTATTACAGTAACAGAAAGAAATCAGAGCTTCCAAGGAGGGAGGGATCCCAAGAGAGGGATGCCAGTTGTCCAGGGGTTTGTATGGATCTATAGGTTTAAGGAAGTCAGCCTCCTGCCCAATCCTGGGTAAGGCTGTTTATGAGGCATTCATGAAGCTTTTAGTCCAATCAAAATATTGATCAGGCATTTTTCCTTCTTTGGAGAGTTTACGAACTCCAAGTCACATGACTTATTTAAAAATAACCTTTTTGCAAGTTTCTCAGCAAAAACCTGCAGCTGCTATTTGTACTTTGCTATCCGGGAAGTCACCCAGGGGCCCATTTCCCTAGCTAGACTTTTCTCTTCCTCCTGACTTTATAACCATGCAAATTACTTATCCTATGGTAGGTGTGGCCCTTGATAGAGTAGTAGTTGGGTTTTATTTTCCTGCCAGGTTCTCTGGTGTGCACTGAAGTCTTGTCCAAAGTAGGTAGAACTGGAGGTGGGGGTGAATTAAGTTGCCAGGGACAGAGAGTGATCCGAACCTCAGAGCAGCACCCTCATTGGTAGTTCAAAGCTGTTTCATGAAGTCATGCTGGCTCTTCTTCTGGTGGTTGGGACAGGAGGAAGGGACCTGTGGTGAAGCCATTCCTGGAAACCCTGCTATAAGTCCCACCACTCAGGGCAGCTTGTAGGGATTCAGATGGTCTCTCTCTCTCTCTTTTTTTTTTTTTTTTTTTAAGAGAGAGAATTTTTTAATATTTATTTATTTATTTTAGTTTTTTTCAGCGGACACAACATCTTTGTTTGTATGTGGTGCTGAGGATCGAACCCGGGCTGCACGCATGCCAGGCGTGCGCTACCGCTTGAGCCACATCCGCAGCCCTCAGATGGTCTCTTAACTTGTACTTCCTGGGCCCTGGCTCAACCTTTCTCTCCTTGCAAGCCCCTAGATTGAGTAGAGACAGAGGATCCTCATAACAGAAGTAAATACAAATGCAGTTCCTTCCTGCAAGCTGTTTTCTAAATTTCCTCCAATTCAGACATTCTTAGATCCCCCGAAGAGTATTTAAAATGAACATATTTGTCTGGAACTAAAACCAAAATCCAAGAATTTGGGTTGTGGTCTGGAAGTGCTCTCTGTGATTTTCTGTTGCGTTTCAACCTGATAACTTGGTAAATACACACCAGTGGGAGCCAGCTGATCACAGCAATTTGTGACCCCATCCAGCCTAGGGTCTTAGTTCTTTAAACTGAATAACCTCTGAACAATATTCCTGTAGGACCTCCTCCCTGGGCTCTTAGAAATTGTATTAAAACAGACTTAAAAACCCACAGTTGGTATTTTAAAGGCTGTCAAAGGAGGTAACACCAGCAGGTTAGTATTTTCCAGTGCTACTATTGTTTTTAATAATTGTTTACTAAGTACTCTTCAGTATAGGGGATCAAAACAGCTGATTCTGAGGGAAAGCTCAAGCTATTTATCTTTTTTTTTTTTTTTTTAATCCTTAGAGACCCTAAGCTCTGATAAAGAGACTGTGTGTTTTCACCCATGTAATGGGGGTAGGCTGGAGAGACACACATCACCCCTGCCTGCCATTGTTCCCATTCATGGGCGCTCAGGCTCTTAAAATGAGCATTCCTCTTTGGTTTTGTCTGCTCTGAGAACATTTAGATGGTGCAGGTAATGGGGAGCATTGGGGTGAGGAAGGCGCTGCTTTCTCAGTCCTGTATTATGTGATTTTTTTCGCCTCATTCTCAAGACGTGCTCTTATTTTATTATCTGTTCCTAGAAATATCCTTCATTGCCTGGGGAGCATCAAAACAGGGAATTTCTGGTGTTTCTTAACTGTCTCCCTTCTGGTGAATGAAGGGTCTCAGATATTCCTGAAGAGCTGGGACCCTCTTTGGGCCTCCTGATTTGTACCAGATCCATCTGCCTCCCCCAGCAGTGATTTTGTTTTGAGTCAGGGTACTATGAAAGGCTTGGGGGGTTGCCTCTTGAAAAATGGTCTAAGCCTCCATTACTTCTTGGTAACTGCCAATCTAGCTTGATATGATAGAATATCAGGGGGCAGCTTCTCTATGTACTGGATAGTGTCTGGCACCTAATCATTCTTATGAAATATTTTTTCTAAATGAACTGCTCAAAGACAGTAAAGATCACTTTGCAAACATCTTGACAGACCTGTAAATAAAGTGAAAAAGGCAAAAAAAAAAAAAAAAAAAAGCGAAGATGAAGGAAATATTCTCTTCAAGTGTTCTGCCACCTTTTCTTGGGCACTGTTACATTTACCCTCCAGTGTTCCTGGTGTGGTTATTTCAAGTGCTTCACTGACCCAAATACAAACTGCTTACTGGTCCTTCTCAGGAGGACAGGACACTGCTTCTTTTGGGAGACAGCTTTCACCTCCAGTACCATCTTGATACTGAGGAATGAATGACATCTTCAGAAATTACCAGCCAGAGCAGAGAGAACTATGCACCCATCCAGAAAATCTCTGTGTTACTTGACAGCAGTCCTTGCTTGGCAGGGGCAAATGAACCCCAGCAACATGCACAGATTGGGCACCAGGGTGCAGACCATTCAGAAATGTCAGATAAAAAGCAAGGTTGTTCTAGGAGAGACACAAGAGAGTAGAGGATGTCTTAAAGCTGTGCTGTCTTTTGGAATAGGAATGGTACCTGTTTATGTTGAAAAAGCTATTCTTATGACACATTGGTGGATGGAGGAGACTTGTGATTTCATTAGAGCCTATTGGCTAAGGTTTTAGAGACACAATAAGAAACAGTGTTAGATCCTAGAGATGTTGAATGAAACCTGTTGTACTTGTGTTTAAACAGTGCTACTTCTAATATTAGGAAGTGTCTTGTTAATAGAGAGCCAATGAGAACCAAGTCCCTACTTAGAGATATTTTAGAGTTGTATTGCATAGAGGCCAAGAAACAGCATATGAACAGGTCTTTAGTGCAGTACTCAAAGTTCCTTCAAAGTGATGGCAAATAGCAAGATCTCAATAAATTGGTTTCAAGATGAGGCAGGATCTGGTAACCCACACAGGTGTTTACTGTACTGTTTCTATGCTATCTAAATGATGCACAATAAGCCATCCAGGAACATAGCCACCTGTCCCCATTCCTACCATAATTAGTACAAGATTGGCTCTAATAGAAATTTGTAGTATACCTAAAAAATTGTACAGTAGCTAAAGGAAACCACATGTATGAGACTCTCTCTCTCTCTCTCTCCTTCTGTGTTCTCTTGTCATAGTGCCATTGTATGATGCTGTCTGTCAGAGGCTTATGATATGAAGTTGCAGAGGGCAGGGCCTAGGAACCAGCATAAAAGAGGTCCCTGGCAGGTGTCCATGTGATGATGCCAAAACGTAGTTGTCACCCTCACCTCCACACCTGTGGATGTGGTAGACGTGGAGAGGAGGGTTGACATTTTTTGAAAAAGATCTTCAAGAATATGTGAAAAAGTTGAGACTTTTACCATCTCACCACCCCATCTGCAAATTTGCTTAGAGAGATTCTCCTTTTCTCTTTCTGTTCTTGACCAATGAATGAATAAAGTTATGGCAGAGATAAAAGTTTGGGTCCTAGTTCCTGGGGTAAGCAGGCTCAGATACCACACCCAGAAGAGTATTCCAGGTTATTGAGGAGGGCTCCCACCTCTAAGAGAGTTGAGACATCATGTCTCTTGGGTGATTAAAAAAAATTGTGTTTCTGTTAATTTACCTAGCTTATTTTGAAATATTCTTTTAAAATGTGGAGCAGATAGAGACCCAGGAGGGCAGGTTTATGGCCTAGTTTCCTACCTCCCATTCCATCAGTCTCTTGGAGCTCCTCTGCAGAATCCTCAGGATCCTGACTACTACTGGATCACCTGCTGCATGCTGCTGTTTTGCAGAGGGCCTGAGCTGCATGAATAAGGATCATGGCTGTAGTCACATCTGCAAGGAGGCACCGAAGGGCAGTGTTGCCTGCGAGTGTAGGCCTGGTTTTGAGCTGGCCAAGAACCAGAGAGACTGCATTTGTAAGTATGGTCTGGAACTCAGCTGTATGAGGGACATCACACCCCAGAGGCTGCCTTCCATAGCTCAGCATGAATATCTCCTGGCACTGGGAAGGCAGTTGGCACAAGTGCTGTCCTCTATCCAGTGCTTGGTTCACTGCATGAGGGTAGTCTCTGTAGGAAAGGGGAATGCTATTTAATTAATTAACTAACTAACTAATTAATTAGTACTGGGGATTTAATCTAGGAGCACTTAATACTGAGCTACATCCCCAGCCCTTTTTATTTTTTTATTTTGAGACAGGTCTTGCTAAGTGACTCTGGGCCTTGTTAAGTTGCTGAGGCTTGCCTTGAACTTGCAGTCCTCCTGCTTCAGCATCCCAGGTCACTGGGGAATGCTATTTTAAAAAGAACTACTCAGAAGGAAATGAAATTGGGGAGTAAAGAGTGTGAATGTTGGGCTGGGGTTATAGCTCAGTGGTAGAGCGCTTACCTAGCACATGTTAGGTACTGAGTTCAATCCTCAGCACCATATAAAAATAAATAAATAAAATAAAGATATTGTGTCCATCTGCAACTGAAAAAAAAAAGAAAAGAAAGAAAGAGTGTGAATTCGGGGGGTCAGCTCTTCTTCTTCCCACAGTATAAAATAAAATTTTCTTATCTGGCAGTTACAGCTCCTGGCTACCTCATCCCTGCTTTCTTTATAAGTCTCATCTGCCTCTTTTTCCCAAACTCTAAACTCATTGCCTTTTGGGGGGGTGCCTCATCTTCTTTGATGCCTGTCAACCTTTTCAAGCCCTCCTCCAGTCCTAGTGTGGTGAACTTTGGTTCAATCTTCAACATCCCACCTAATTTCTAATAATGACAAAGAACACACCTACAGTTTTTGGAGCATTTATTATGTGTAAAGTCTTTTCTCAAGGTATTCCACATCAACAACAACAACAACAACAACAATTATTATTATTATTATTTTGGCAGTATTGGGGATATAACCTGGCTTGCTCTATCATTGAACTGTATCCCCAGCCCTTTTTATTTTTTATTTTGAGACAGGATCTTGCTAGGTTACCAGGCTGCCCTCAAACTTGTAATTCTCCTGCCTCAGTCTCCTGGGAGCTGGGATTGCGGATGTGTGCCTCCCCATTAATTTTTATAAGCATCACTCTATGACCTAAGTATTATTACTCCCAATTTTAGTTGAGAAAACTGTAGCGGAGATAAAGCAACAAGATCCCCTTGTGAGTAAGTGGGAAATTAGTTTCAAACTTAGGTCCTCCTGACTCTAAGGCTGTGCTCTTAACCTCCATACTTCAGTGCCTCAGAGAAGCCTTCCTAGTGGCAGCTGTTTTGTATTTTGGTTCCCATAGCACTTTGTTTCTTTCTCATAGTGTGTGACATTTTGGTTTGAATTGTGTTTTCAAATATCTGTCTCCCCAGTTATAAGCCATTCCAATCCAGGACTTTATCTCCCTTTTTGCTTTTCAGTCTTCTCTGGTGTCTACTGCAGGATGTATTAAATATGCACTGGTTTAACGAATAAGTGAATGGTGGTTGTACAAATGCAGACACAGCTGCTGCACAATGGTTGTGGTAGCAAAACCCCAATGGGTAACAGGAAACGAATGGCAATTAATGGTGTTCCTAACTACTGTTTATGCAGAGAGAATACTGCTACGGATAGTCATTTGCAGTGAGAAGACCTTAGTGGTTAAGAAATGAGGAGATGGGTTTACCTCAAAGCTTGCCAAACCATGGCTGGTGCCACCATCACCCTCAAATAACAGGCTTTGACAGACTCTTACAGCCTCCTAAAGTGAGGCTGTCTTTGAGGGCTTTCAGGGGCAGAGCAGAGACCACTTCTCCCTCCAAAGCTTCAAAGGAGGGCCCAGACCCCCCAAGACGCACCCATGGAATGAGACTCTCAGCATTTCAGTTTTCCAGGGGCCAATTGCTAGAGGTAGAGTACCTATTAACTTGTTTTTAAAATTTTTAAATGCTTTTAAGTTGTCACTGTTTAAAGATTCAATATTCTTTAACATTCAAATAATCAAACAAAAACATTTGGAGAATTAAAAAAAAAAAAAAAAGCAAGGTCCAGAATCCTACTATATAACTAGTTATTTTGATTTTTTCATATTCCTGTTTTGTTGTCATTCATATGCATAAACAATTTTCACATAGCTATAATCACAGAACAGCTGCTTTCTCACATCTCAAATATGTAATTAGTTCTTTTAAATTAGAAAAATTGCAAAGGCTGATGTAAAAATTCAAACACTCTAAAGTAATCTCCCTTTCCCATTTCCTTTGCCAGAGGTGACTCTGTTAATAGTTTGATGAGCAGATAGCCTGGTAGTTGACATTTTTAAATTATTTTTTGTCCTGTCATCAATGCGTTCATACACAGTCTTCATAATTATTGGTTAATGCTGCATTAACTATGTGCAAAGAGTCATCATCTCCTCTGATTATCTTCCATTTTAACAAATCCAGATGGAGTCTGAGAGTAATCCTAACATATATGTACAAATTAAATATTGTCAGTTTACTCCAGATATGAAGTGCTATGGCATTTCGCAAAGCCTCATACAGGCAAATTTCATTAGTTAGAGCAGAGCAATAGCCTAGAATCTCTTAGTATAATTCCTCCTAACTCTGCCATCTTCATCCTCCCATATGACTTTGTTCAAACTTATGTTTCAGCATTTATTTCTATGATTTGTTCTATGACTATCTGCTTAGGCAGCCATGGACAAGGCCTGAATGGGAATTCTCTCTTTTATGCACAGAGCCTGGCATGCACTAGGCCCTCAAATACTTGCAGAGTAAAAATCAGAGTTCCTCCAAAGCAAACAACCCTGGTTGTGGAAACCTCAGTGCTTTATGTATTGATGCATTTTGCTCTCAGTGACCTGTAACCATGGAAATGGTGGGTGTCAGCACTCCTGCGAAGACACGGCTGAAGGGCCCGAGTGTAGCTGCCATCCACAGTACAAGTTGCACACAGATGGGAGGAGCTGCCTTGGTGAGTGGTAGTCCCCACACTGGGTGAGAGTCTGCCCCAGCCTACCCACCGCTAACCTTCACCTTACCTTCATTGGAGTTTAGTGCTAGATGCAGGGTATTTCTGGTGCATCTGGCCCCAAACAGGCACTGCTGCTTCAATGGTGCAGTGGGAATGGTCTAGTTCTGGGCTGGAGGTCCCCCTCTCTCCCTGTGAGACATTGGAAAGCCCTTCCTCCTTCACCTGGAAAACACATCCCAAAGGGCCAGGACAACACAAAGTTACAGCTAGCTGTTTGTGATAATGCAGCAAGCTTTACAGTCAGCAGGAGCCAGGGATGCATATTTCTGGTGGGTTGTCTGTCCTTTGCTAGTTCTATTTTAGAGGTTTCCAGGATCAAGTTCTTTTTTGTTCTGAACTAAGGTTACTGGAGTGAGCTGAAGCTTGCATTCCCTAGTGTCTCTTTGGTCAGTGCAATATACTTCCAAAACCTTTTCTACATTTAACATTTATAAGGATCTGCGGCCATTTAACACACAGTGTTTCTCTCAGAGCCTCATTATAGCACATTTTTATTGAGTGAACAGAGTCACACATTTTACATTGTTCTTGTGTCTGGGATTTCAGCAGAAATAGTTGTTGAAGGAATGAATAATGTGACTCATTCAGCCTAAGAACTGTGGTCTTTTGCTTCTCTTGTAGAGCGAGAGGACACTGCCCTGGAGGTGACAGAGAACAATGCCACATCAGTGGCAGATGGGGATAAGCGTGTGAAACGGAGGCTGCTCATGGGTAGGCACCTTCTCTCCCCTCCCCTGGCCACTGCCATTGTCCCTTTTCCTCCCCAGCTCACTGCATCAGGCCTGAGGTTGGGGGCCACGTGCCCTCAACCAGCTGGACTAGGGTGAGCTGCAAAGCCGGGTGTGTCTGTTCTTCTCCCACTGCTGTTGCTTAGTCACCATCCAAGGTCAGGGGACTGTGGGAAGAGTGCTGGCCAATCCTTCAGAATAATCAAGTCAATGTCCTAGCATTGCCCCAACTAGCTGTGACACTTGGCAAACTGCCCTGAGACTCTGACTCTAGGTCTTTCTTTAAAATGGATGTAATAGAATCTACCTCTTAGGCTTATCAGGAAGCTCAGTTAAGATAATAATATGCAAAGGGGCCCAGAGTCCAGGGCCTGGGACTTAGTGGGTGGCCAGGGGATGCCAGTTCCCTGCCTTCTGAGTTGCTATAATGAGAGAGGCGCTTTGGACAGCCTCCAGCTTAGCATGGTTATTTGTCAGTTTTTGTGTCCACTGAGTCTTCCATTTCTGACTCAGCCAGTGTTAGTGGTAGGGGAGATGAATGGAGAAGAGTGGCACTTGGCTGTGGGATGTGGGATGGTTTGCCAGTAGGCCTGACAGTCGAGCTGGAGATGAAAGAGAAGTCGAGGCAGTGACTGTAGGGATGGGGACCAGACAGTTCCTTTGACATTATTCTGGGGAGTTTGGCTCTGTCTAAGCAAAACTGATCTTTTGACAGCTTCTGGATTATAATAGGTATGACAATGAACAGTCATCGGTTACCAAGCAGGTAACTTTTCTGCTCTTTAAAATTAATTTAAATTTGTCTTAAAATTAAAATAGTATACATTAATACTATAAAACCTTAATTATCACTTAGCTTATAATGAACTATATAATTTCCTTATCTCAGACCTTCTCATTTCCTCAGCCCTTTTTCCAGAGACCATAATTCTCAATTCTCTTAGTGTTTTCTTTTTGCTCATCCTTACCCAAGGTCTGAAAAAATGAAGTGTGCACTTTTTGCTATTTTTTTCTTTCTTTTCTTTTTCTTCTTCTTTTTTTTTTTTTTGTTGTAGTTGGATACAATACCTTTATTTTATTTATTTTTATGTGGTGCTGAGGAGCAAACCCAGGGCCTCACACTTGCTAGGCCAGTGCTCTCCCGCTGAGCCACAGCCCCAGCCCACTTTTTGCTATTTCTTGATGTGTCAGTTTCAGGTGTAGCTTTTGACTTCCTATTGTGGAAGATTAGGTTTTAGCCTTCTCTGCTTCCCCTCCTCCAGCACACTTGCACATCTATCCTCTCACCCATGCCCTTAATAGTGTTCTATCACAATTTAAGTCAATATTACGTGTTTATGTTATTGTGATGACCCATAGCTACATAGGATTTACCCTGAGTCACACAATGAGATATGGTTATATTTTCTTTGGTTAATTTTCTAAATACCTCCTTCCAATTCTTTGGCAAATCTCTTGCACAGCTTTCTAAAACCCTTTGCAGTGTGTTCACATACAGCAGGATGCTTCCCAACTGGGTTCCCTTCTCTGGCCAGCCTAGCCTGAGGCTTCCTTGCTCTAGGAGGCCCAGCTCCTGCCCACAGCTCCTCTCTCAGCAAGTCCTTTCCCAGCAGCCTAGGAATTCCCTCTGCTGCTCTGTTTTAGAGGATCCCAAGTCTTGTCCTTGTCAGTACAACAAATGAAATTTCACAGTATATCCCTCAACTGTGAATTTTCCCACATGCTGAGTACTTAGTAGGCCTCTTCAAGATGGGCATTCAGGTTCCTTGGTTCTGAGAAATTTTCTTCCATATTTTCTTTACTCTATTTTCTCTGTTCTTTGTCTCTGGAACTCCTACTGGTTGACTGCTTTAACTCCCAAATTGATCATTTACTTTTCTTCTCTTTTTCCTTCTTTGTATTTTTTTTCTACTTTCTAGAAATGTTTTTCACTTTTTTCTTTTAATCTTTCTACAGGATATATATATATTTTAAACTTCTGATTTCATATTTTAATTTTTCAGGAATTTTATTTGGTCTTTTGTTGTAGAAACTTATTTTCACTTCATGAATGCTTCTCTTATCTCTCTGAGGAAATGAGAAGATTTTAACTTCTCTTTTTCCTCCAAATTTCTTTTTCCCTGTTTGACTTGGTATATGTATTTCACATGTAGAGGCTTTCCTAAAATATGGGGTGTTTTTTGTTTGTTTGTTTGTTTTTGTTTTTTAACCTAGGGGGTTGAACCCAGAGGTACTTTACCACTGAGCTATATCCCCAGACCATTTTTAAAATTTTTTTAAAAATTTGAAACAGAGTGTGGCTTAGTTGCCCAGGCTAGTCTAGAAGTTGAGATTCTCCTGCCTCAACTTTCCAAGTCACTGGGATTACAGGTATATGACATTATGCCCAGCAGTCTAGTGATTCTTGACTGATTTTTTCACATTTAATTGTGAATCTAAAAAGCCAGTTGGAGGGGCTGGGGTTGTGGCTCATGGTGGAGTGCTTGCCTAGCACATGTGAGCTGCTGGGTTCGATCCTCAGCACCACATAAAAAATAAATGAATAAATAAAATAAAGGTATTGTGTCCAGCTACAACTAAAAAAATATTTATTTATTTATTTTATTTTTTAAAATATTTTTTTAAGAGAGAGAGAGAGAGAATTTTAATATTTCTTTTTTTTTAGTTTTTCGGCGGATACAACATCTTTATTTGTATGTGGTGCTGAGGATCGAACCCAGGCCGCACGCATGCCAGGCGAGCACGTACTGCTTGAGCCACATACCCAGCCCTAAAAAAATATTTTTAAAAAAGCCAATTGAATATTCTGTTGGCCAGTGGAATTCATGTTTAGGTGATTAGAAGTGACTTCACTGTTTCATTTAAAGATCCTCGAATACCAGTACTTATAAATCTTTTTACTTAGGCAGGTCAATTTAGCTAGACAGGATTCCTTCCATCTCCTGCCTAGAGAATATAAACTTAGCTGCCAGCCTTCTAGGAGCTGGTATGGGAGGCTGTGGGCTAAAGATCTCTCTTCTCAGGGAATAGACTTTTACCCGAGCCTTCCTCCCTTTCCTCCTCTGCTATTCCTGGCACTTCTCTGGTCCAGCTTCTCCAAAGCATAAACTCCTCTTGCTGTAGCCAGATTAGGAAAGAGGTAGTCACATGACTGTTCAGAATTAAGAAGGAGCTCTGGGGGTTTGTCTGCCTCTTATACAGACTCTCAATTATCCTTCTATTTTAACTCCATCTTCACCTCTGCTTCTAGAGTAACTTGACACCTCCAATTCCTCCAATTTGGACCATTCTTTGATTCTGTTATTCAAGTGAGCTTTGCTACTTATAGGTAGCCCTTCTGCAGATTCCTAGAATTTAGTTTTCTGTTGTGCCAGTTACTGTTGCTCCATTGACATGCCACTTCCAAATATTTGATATCTTTCATCTGTTGTCTCTTCTTCCTTTCTTGTCCTTAAGGATTTATACTATAAAAAATTGATTTACTCCCATTTTAGTGAGGTTTTTGAGAGGAAACAGAGAAAAATATATATGTTACAGATGTCATTTTAATTAGAACTCAGCTTGTTTCCCCAGGGTTTCAAATTCTGTAGTCATGGAATAAAATGATGTTCTCTGTGATTAGATGCCAACAATGGAATGAATGTCGAGTCTCACTTTCCTGTTACTTGGAATAACTGTTGTGAAATGCAGAACTAGCAGGCCCTTTGCTTATTGTTCCTCCTCTACATAGTTGCAATATAACTAATATGGCTTATTTTTCATTTACTTGACAATTTAAGTCATTAGTTTTAAAAATGGGATGGCTGGGGTAGGCAGTGCTTATTTACCCTCTCTTGCTGTGTCCATTACTAAGACTGAAAAAAGATTTGGGATTCAGAAAAGAACATTCCCCTTTGCACTGCACTCTTATCTCGCCTGCCAGAGGTGATCATTCTTAGCAGTTTGCTGGTTGTGGATCATCAGGAACTTTTTTTTTTTTTTTTTGTATTGGGTATTGAACTCAGGGACGTTTTTTACCAGTGAGTTAAATCCCCAGTTCCCTTTATTTTTTTTTAAATTTTTTTCTTGCCAAGTGTCTCCAGCTGGCCTTGAACTTGCAATCCTACCTCAGCCTCCTAGTTGCTGGGATTACAGGCACGTGCCACCGTACCCAGACATCAGGAATTGTTAATGACTTTAAGTCTACCTGGAGTGGGGAATGGTTCTGTAGGTTAGGAGACATCTTTACCCCTCTGGTCATCCTGACACTCTTCCTTCAGAAATATACCCCATTTAGATGGGTGGAAGCTGCACCTGCTTTCCCTCTATCTTAACTGCGGAGACTTAAGGTGTGACTAACCATTCCACCATGCTTTCTGGCTTTCACAAGCTTTGTCAAATATTAACAACCATATCAGCACTTCTTTGGGAAGCTAACTGCCTTTTCTACGTCCTTGTCAGAAACATGTGCTGTCAACAATGGAGGCTGTGATCGAACCTGCAAGGATACTTCAACAGGTGTTCACTGCAGTTGTCCAGTGGGATTCACTCTCCAGTTGGATGGGAAGACATGTAAAGGTAGTCCTTCACCTATGGGGGTGGAGGGTCTGGACACCCTCTTCTGGAGAGGGTCCCATACTGCTGATGTGTGCAATGGAACCAGTGCTTTCCCTCCATGACCTTCGAATGACTCCAGATTTGCTTATGATTCATATTGATGTAAGCTTTTCTTCTCTGGGCTAGTGGACGGTTATAATTGAGTAAGCTTAATTAAAATCAACTTAATTATACTAACTGTTGAGAAGGTCAGCCTCTGCAAGGATCAAATAATCCATTGCAGGCATGGCCTTAATAGAAAAAGTCAGTTCAAGGAAACATTCATTGGCAGGAGATAATATCAACCTATCATAAATAATAGCCTCAAGATTATTATGTAAATAACAGTCAAGATTATTATCCAGAGAACTTAATGAATAACTGTACCATTAACTTATACTGATGAAGACAGATTCCATTAACTTGCTAGTATTTCACAGACAAGAGTACAAAGGATTAGTTCTTTAGCATGATAAAAAATAGATATGAGATGAAACTGAGAACAGATAAGATTGAGTATCAGGAATCATTTAAAAACGTTGGGGCCATTTGATCATTGTGTAATTTGCCAAAACAAATGCTCTAGTCCCTTATAACTTTAATCATTAATCTAGAATAGAATGTTTACTAACGGGAGCTATATCTTATCTTGAGAGAGTACTACAAGCATGGAAATAGAATGGGGCATCACTACTCGTTCCCACTGTTTGTTTCCTTAATACTTGTTAAGGGCATCAGAAGTCAGTTTGAAAGACCCTGTCTTTCAAAACTGATTCAGCCAGACAAGAAAACATATAAGATTAAAAACATTAGCAAACATTTTTAAATGCTTTTCAGGGTCTATTTTTATTTCATAGAATAATGAGCACACACAATAGCACTTGGGGGATTTGTGGGAAGCAAGGCAATTTTGCTCTCTGATTTGCTGTTGCTTGTCTGTTACAGATATTGATGAGTGCCAGATCCGAAATGGAGGTTGTGATCACTTCTGCAAAAATACTGTGGGCAGTTTTGATTGTAGCTGCACAAAAGGATTTAAATTATTAACAGATGAGAAGTCTTGCCAAGGTATGTGCTGAAAATGTAGCGGTGCTTTGCAATGGTCCTCTGGTTGGAACAGAGAAGATGTTGCCCACCCCTCCGTCCCCCACCCCACATTTCCCAGTAGACACTGGCTCAACTGGTTTCCTGACAAGAGTCACTAATCCAACTTCTAACTTGGGCTTCACTTATATTTCATCTGTTAGGTAGAATAAAAGCAGGAATGTAGCTCACAGGTATATTTTGGAAATTAAGTTATTAATTATTAGAACATCTCAGCTGGGCATGGTGGCACACGCCTGTAATCCCAGCAGCTCTGGAGGCTGAGGCAGGAGAATCTCAGGTTCAAAGTCAGCCTCAGCAACTTGGCAAGGCTGTAAGCAACCTAGTGAGACCCTGTCTCAAAATAAAAAGTAAAAAGGACTGGGGATGTGGCTAAGTGGTTAAGCACCCTTGGATTCAATCCCTGGTATGAATAAAAATCAAAGAATCCACCTGATGTGACTACAGCAGTACTCACTGCTTGAAATGGAATGAAATGCAATGCAGACAGGGTTGCATCAGGGTGTTGAGATATGGATAATTTTTTTTTTAAGAATTATTTTCATGTTATTGACCTGATGACAAAAAAGGTTTTTAGCAAAAATCTGTAGAATTAGAGAACACACCTTCCTAGCCAAAAGATGGGTTTATAACCAAGACCATGAACCGGCTGGTCTCTTCCTATAGTTCTTGTTTGAATAACCAGCCTTTGATGCTTAGAAGAAGGTTAGAAATGGAGGGAGGGGGTTGTGTGGTAGAGACACTTGTTGGTTCTTAAGCAGTATTACAGACCCCTTTTCAAATACATCCTTCCCACATAAGGTGGACAGCAAGGAAACTTCCTTTGGCAGCAGTCATTGGTATTAATAATTGTTTTGGGTGGTGGGAAGCTGTCTTGGGGCATGTTATCATGAACAGTTTCAGATAAACAGGGCTGGGGATGTGGCTCAAGCGGTAGCACGCTCACCTGGTATGCGTACGGCCCGGGTTCGATCCTCAGCACCTCATACAAAGATGTTGTGTCCGCCGAAAACTAAAAAAAAATAATAAATATTAAAAAAAATTCCCTCACTCTCTCTCTCAAAAAAAATAGTTTCAGATAAGCACTTTTATGTCCTATTAATATACAGGAAAACTCTCAGAAAAGATCTGCTGTCATTTGTTCTTGCTGTGTTTCTGGGAATAAAGACTGCCTTATTTGGCTTGTTAGAAATCTCAGCATTAAATCAGAGTCAGGCCAGGTGTGGTGGCGCAGGTTTGTAATCCCAGCTTCTCAAGAGCCTGAGGCAAGAGGATTGCCAGGTTCAAGGACAGCCTCAATAATGTAGCAAGCCCATCTCAAAACAAAAAATAGAAAAGACTAGGACTGTAGCTCAGTGGTAAAGATCTGATTTCACTTTGTATAACAAAGTTGTAACATTATCTTTTTAAAAAACTGTATGGTGTGAATTAGGTTTTATTAATACATAATTTGCCGGGCAGTTCAAATATATTCTCCTTTAAATTCAGTGAGTTAGTGCTAGATGATCATTGTGTGATTTGACTTGGAAAGCAAATTTGCTGTTCCACATAATGTTTTATAATGTATAGACCAAGCAATACTGTTTAAGCTGTGTAAACACATTAAAAAGGAATTAGGAAAGTGATCTCATTATTTTTGGCAAAGAGAAAGCCTAGAGTGAGCTGCCAAAGTCAGCTACTGAACAAGTCCACTTTCTCAGTAACTGGCTGATATTAATAACAGATTTCATAGAATGGCATCAATTACTAGGGAAGAAACTGACTTTTTCTCATTTTTCACTGATCAATCTTACTAGAATAAATATTTGCACAGAACAAATTTGCTGGAGAAATTGCCAGGATTTCTGGGAAAAGCTAGGAATGAAGATATTTTGCAAGAATTTGCCCTTTTTTATTTCACTTTTTCATTCCTCCTGATCCATCCAAATGTTTGTTTTTTATTAATGTAGTTTCTTATGGCACATTCAGTGTTGAAAAAGTGGTGTAGCAATGGTCTAGTTAGCTTCCACCAAGTGCTGCACTCATCCTGGTTTATCCATTTGGAGACATAAGTTGTAACTTTAAAACCCTCTAAAGATTTGAGGGAGTGAAGCACTGAAATTCTAGTCTACAGGAAAGACGTGGGGGCCAGACCATGCAAGAAGAGATGATTAGAGAGACACATGCAGTTTCCTGAGGCTAGTGTGCATGACCCCATCCGTAGCCAAGGATGCATTCACACTGAACCAGGAAGATAGGGGACACATGGTGCTGGACTATGGGGGAGGAACAAAACCAAGGGACTGGTCAAGCAGATCCAGTTTAGAGTTTAACCACCTAATTTCCATGTCTGCCATAGAAAACTATTGAGGTTATTAATGTTGATACATTCTTTTAGTGCAGAGGGCTTTAAAACCCAGGATTAACTGGCTTTTTGGTTAATCTGAAGACTAATTCTGGGTAGATCAGAAAGAGAAGAGAACCAGATTTACTTCCAACACAAGGGTTTCCTTTGTTTATTTCACCATAGCTTATAAAGTTACTGGTGCTATTTTACCAATAGTAATATAACAATAATAATGTACAGCTAGTATCATTGTTTATAATATAGTTTACAAAAATCTTTTTTAGGTATGTTATTTCATGTGACTTCATTTACATAATTTTAATTACTTATCCCTGCAAATAAGTATAGGTGAAAGAGACAAATTAAACTTAAAAGGTATGTGCAGTTTGCAACAGAATTTGGAAATAAGGATCCTGGCAGTGAGCAGACCTATGGTGGGCTGCTCAATTCTTTCTTTGACACAAATGAGAGAGGAGGATGAATAGGAAATCTCCCCCACTGCCATGTGTTGTTTGGGTTCTTGCTCAGCAACTGGTGTTTATTATAAACCTCTCCCCTCATTTGTCAGAGCTGGTTTCATCAACCCTCTCCCTTTGGCAATTACAGATGTGGATGAGTGCTCTTTGGATAGGACCTGTGACCACAGCTGTATCAACCACCCTGGCACATTTGCTTGTGCTTGCAACAAAGGGTACACTCTCTATGGCTTCACCCACTGTGGAGGTGAGTGGACTGGTCCTCTAGGCTTGGGAGATGGGGTGAGGTTGGGCCTGAGGGTGGGGAGCAGGGTTCATTTCCAAGATTTATTTTCCTACAGTAGGGGTAAAAGGTACATCACAGTCCCTGCACAATTGCAACAGGTCCATCATCTTAAGGGAAGCATTTGCTGAAAGAGAACCTGTCCACATTTATCCTTTTAACATGTCTGATGTGAAGTGAGGCAGAGAGAGAAACTGAGCTCTTTCAGCCGTGGATTGATTCTTCCTTGACTTTATTGACTTGTGGTTGTATTCAGAGAATAGGAGGGTCTCTCAGGCGCTGAGACCCTGTCCACTGGAACTTCACATCAGACAGTAAAGTTGCAGTCCTCAGAGAGGCTTGGCAGGGCACCAACCAATTCCTGCTGTGCAAAGCACTGGCTGCAAAACCTTAGTCTGAGCCCCATAGTTAGATCTTTGAACTGCAAGTGGAATCATTGTATTTCTTTCTCCATTCTGTTCACATTTAGCAATGTAGTCTCATAACTTTGAAGTCAAGCAGGTTATAGTCTAAATCAGATTCAGCACCAACTGACTCCCATTCCATTCTCCTGGCCATCAGATTCACCTAGCAATCTTTGAGAACACAGATTCAGATTTCAAGGTGATTCTGAGAATCTGCAGGACTTGGGAACCACTGCCCTGAATACTTGCTGCCTAGTCTTTCTTTCCTGTGCTTAAGAAGAATGGATCATGTTGTGTCCTTTCTCCTCAACACATCCTTAACTTGCCTAACTGTATAGCTACTGAGTTTGCCAAGAAACACTAACAAAATGTACCCTAAATATGGAAGTGAATCTGGGGCCTCCTTCTGATGGGACTTAGTCTCGTGTTGACACGAGTCAGTGTATGCCACTTCTGTTTTCTGTACCTCAACTGAGGCAACAGTCAAATAGGAGTCTGAATTCTGACTCCCTTGATGTTCAACACAGAATATGATGGAGTTTTAAATTAGAAGCCTGTGGGGTGTCCAAGTTTGAACATCTGAAAGCAGAGTGTGGTCCCTTCTGAGGTTTCCTAACTGGGCAATGTTCAGTGAACAGAGGGACTTGAGACCTCCCCTAGTGAGGCCATGCCAAGGGGAAATTTGGGGCATGTGGTCAGTGGGTGCCAAGCTTGAAGGCAGTCAGCATCTTTCCTTTGTTTGGTGACTTTCAACCATGTGACATTGCTGCTGCTCCTTCCTCAAGGGAAGGATAGTGTCAGCCCATTCAGTGACATGCTACTGTGACAGGGGAGCATCTTGTTCCACAGACACCAACGAGTGCAGCATCAACAACGGAGGCTGTCAGCAGGTCTGTGCAAATACAGTGGGCAGCTATGAATGCCAGTGCCATCCCGGGTACAAGCTCCACTGGAATAAAAAGGACTGTGTGGGTAAGGGGCACCGGCCACAGAGCAGACATAGCCAGTGGGGCTCACTGCTGGCCCAGAGGTGGGAGGCTCTGCGTGCTCCATGTCCTCTGGACCCAGAGCACCCTGACCTTCTCCATAAGATTTTCTCCCCTTTGCAGCAGCAGCCAGTCTTTAAATAGTCCAAAAACAGGAGATACTTTTCAGGCTCTTTGGTGTTTCCTTCTGTGCTTCTGCGTAGGTTGGAACTTACTTCTGTTTCCTTGGTTGCTCTTCTGCATGAAAAAAATTGCACACCAGGGAAGGACTCCTTGACCTTGGTGGGAAGTGGGGCCTGTGTCTGTGTTCTGTGTGGGCATCAGCTTGACTTTCTTTACTTGGGGCCTTTGGTGCATGGGATTCAGCTATCCTTGTCACACTTAGAAATGTCCTTCTCTTCCTGTAAGTGTCTGTGTTTTGTCCTGTTTAGAAGTGAAGGGGTTCCTGTCCACTAGTGTGTCACCCCATGTGTCCCTGCATTGTGGGAAGAGTGGTGGAGGAGACAGGTGCTTCCTAAGATGTCACTCTGGCATTCACCTCTCTTCAGGTGAGTGGGTTTGGTCTCCAGGGGCAGATCCTTATACCAGGGCCAGGTCTTCCTGGCCTGTAGGTGCTGGAAGCCCTCAAAGGCCTTTCAGGTCCTTGACTATATACTTTTGACCACCAGAGGCCCATGCTTTCAGGCCCCATAGGCTGGGTGTTTTTCTAGTGATACAAATAAGAGTGGGGTGGGGGTGATTTTAGCTGCCATCAGGATAGCCCATAGTAACCTTGCTTATGCATTTGACAATTCACATTCTGTCTGTCAGGACTACAAGAGGCCTATTCTGTCACCTGCGGCTCTTCTTCTCTTCTCAGGAGCAAACAGCAAAAATCAAATGACTCTGCTTTTGGGGGTAATTACCAAATCTACGTATTTTCTTGGGGCTTGTGTTCAGTGGCCTTTATGCAAGGGTGCTGTTCGTGGGCATTGGATTTGTTTTTTTCTTTCTTAATCTGGAGGCTTGAGCATTTGTAGGATGTTCTTGTCTGCAGCCTTAGTGCCTCGAATCTGACTCACCCATGTACCAGATACTTATTGAACATTCACCGTGTACTCAGCGGCACTGTGTTCAACCATGGTGGGTCAACATATTGGACAGAGACCCACAGAGCTCTGGAACTAGGAAACTGAGGTCTCCCAAATTCCCTCTGTGTCTCAGAGGGCCTGCAAGAAATGTGCCTGGATACCTGGCATTAATGGAGATAGTCCTGGGCAGAACAGATGGAGCAAGGATTCTGTCCCCAAAAGGGCAAATCCTTTCCAGTTTGTCAAATGACTAAGAATGAGATCCAGAGTTTTCATTAGGCCTCATCTGCTCAGATGTATGCACATTTGTCACTCTGTCACAAGAACATCTGAATGAGGCCCATATGACATCTTGATGTCCATATTACCTTTATGGGTAAAGATAGATACCCAAACTGTGCAGTAATCAAATAGTTAAAATGTGCTGCCCACTAAATTATATGTATTAACTGATTTAATCTATATCACAATCCTCTGAGTCAATTTTATTAGTATCCTCATTAACCAGACAAGGCACTGAAGCTCAGATAGATAAAATTCCAGTAAGAAATAGAAGAACCAGGATTTGAACCTAGGCAATCTGAGTTCAGAATCTTAAGCACTACCATTCACTGCCATCCATCCATATATATATATATATATATATATATATATATATATATATATATATATAAAGTTGTCAATGGGCCTTTCTTTATTTATTTATACATGGTGCTGAGAATCAAAACCTTTTGGGGGTTGTACTTCTGAGCTTCTTCCATAAAGTAGTTGATGAAGCTCAGGAAAAACCTGTGAGTTTTTGCCTCACGCATGCTAGGCAAGCCCTCTACCACTGAGCCATTACTCCAGCCCCATTCACTGCCCTTTTTGTTGGATGTTTGGGACCCAGTCAGAGTGGACATCATGGTATGTTTCATCAAATTCCTCAGTGATGATTCCTTGGTGATTTACGCTACCCAAGGGTGGGAAAGCAAATAGCCAACAGCTACTCAGTTTTTACTGTGTAGCAGTCAGCCAGCTAAACAACTTCTTCTTTTTTTTCTTTTTTTTTTTGGCATTATTACACTTAATCCTTACAACAGCCCCGTAACGTAGGTACTTAAATGTGTCTATTTTACAGACGAAGAAACTGAGGCTTAGGGAGATTAAAAACATGCTCAATGTGTAATAGAATTGTGATACATTCTGCTGTCATGTATTTAAAAAATAAAAGCAATTAAAAAATAAATAAAAAACTTGCTCAAGTTCTTATCACAAGTCAAGGATTTAGAATCCGAATGTAGGTCGTGGATTCCAGAGCCTAATGTGTGGTGAAGACTGATTCTGGGACTGCCCCCAGAATTCTGCACAAAGCCCCTTATAGTGGGACCTGTGTTCCCTGCCAGGCTCTGGAAATCTAATAATGTCTGGTTTGGCAGCTGCCTCAGCCCTATCCTCTCAGGGCAGGCATACATGGGAGAGTCTTCCCTTCACTCTCTCCTTAGATGGTCTTATCCAGATTTGAGCCTGAGAAATTGAACTTCATTATCAGCAGGAACAAAATTGGCCTCATCTTTTTTTAAAAAAATTTTTCTATAGTTGTAGATGGACATCATGCCTTTATTTTATTTGTTTATTTTTTTATGCAGTGCTAAGGATCAAATCCTGTGCCTCACATGTGCTAGGCAAGCGCTCTGCCACTGAGCTACAGCCCCCACCCTGGCCTCATCTTTTATCTCACCGTGGAGGCTGATTTTGGCTCGCTCTTTGTTATATTTGAACATTGGATTCATTCATCTCTCCCCTGAGGGGATTAGTGTAACACCAAGGAAGCTCCAGGTGTCCCCAGTCCAGGGTAATGAGCATTCCATGATCCAAACCTTTCTTGGTCTCAGGTGAGAGAGGGGGCTCAGGGTGTGCCATGCAGTGGGACCCAGCCAATGGATAGCTCGCCAACATCCACCTGGTGTTTCCGTTCCTTTGCCTTTGAAGGTAACTTCTCTCACTTGTTTCTTTCTGAAGATGTCACCACCATCAGGACAAGTGTAACCTTTAAGTTAAATGAAGGCAAGTGTAGTTTGAAAAAGGCTGAGCTGTTTCCCGAGGGTCTGCGACCAGCACTACCAGGTATGGAACCAGATGGCTGGTGTGTTGGGAAAGGGGCCTGTGATGCCTGAGCCGGAGGTCTGAGGGGCAGACAGCTGCCCAGCTGACTCAAGCGCACTTCAGATGGGATTGAACTTCAGCATCTCCAGGGACTTTTGTCACCAGAGGGAGCAGAGCCTAGTTTAGCACCCCTATTCCCTTTTGGGATTGTACTTCTGAGCTTCCTCCATAGAGTAGTTGATGAAGCTCAGGAAAAACCTGTGAGTTCAAAGGAGTCAATAAGGGCTTAAGATGAATTAGCAATGTGTGTTTGCATTGGGTTAAATTTTCTGGATCTTAGAGTTTGCTTGAAGACCAAGCCAAAGAAATTTGAAAAAAAAAAAGGGTTGGCTTAGAAATGATAGCTTTGATGAACAAAGATGTAATATCCAGCATTCCTGCTGCTTTGTTTTTTGGAAACTGTGACTCCATTGGCTTCAACAGAACAAATACCATCTAAGTATAATTGGCCTTACTGAAACAAGCAACATCTCTCTCTTCTTTCTTCCTCAGCTCACATTTTCTGTATTATTTCAGAGAATACTTTTGGAGATAAAAAAAAATCAGGATTTATGTATTAAGAGGTTTCTTTCCCCAGTCTACCCTCAAAAAAAAAAAAATCACAAACATAAAGCTTACTCTAGTTACTTTGACTACCTGCTGGTAACTAACCAACATCAATTTTGGTACCTCTATTTTATGGGATATTAGGCAGCTGTTAACTATATGTATTAAAAGAATGTTTAATGGCAGGAAAATGTCCTTGTTATAATGCTAAGATGGAAAAGGGGACAGAAACATCTATATATCTAATACAATCTAAATTGTATGAAAAAGTGAAGTGGAAGGAAAACAGAAAGATCACTGTGTGAGTAATGGTTATATCTGGGTAGAGGATGACAAGTGATTTTAATTTTTTCTACATTTTTTATATGCTCCTTAGTGAGCATTCACACTTTTAACCAGAAGGAAGCATTATTGAAAAAATACTTATTTGGTCTGGAGTCTACTTAATGGATTATACCAATATGCTAATTTCTTAGTTTTGATAAATATGATGTTAGGGTAAGTAAGATGTTAGCAGGGTAAACTGAGTAGAGGTTATGTGGGAACTCTCAATACTATCTTAGCACTTTTCTAGGAATCTGAACTTCAAAATAAAAAGCTTTTAAAAAGTAGATATTCGAAAATTGAAAGGAAAAAGTTTCAAGATGAATATCTTTTTAGTTTACAATTTTAAGTTAACTTTATGAAAAGGTAAAACATCTTTTAGGGGAAAATATAGAGAAGAAATAAATTTATCTCTTTCTTTTGGCTCTCGATGAGCTGTTGTTTTGAATATACTTGTAATGTTAAAGAAGAATACAAAGATAATTCTTCAGTTCAATAAAATAACATTTTAAAATAGAGCCAAATTAATCATGTGGATATGTGGACCTGCTTGCTCTTTGATTCCGGTTAGCAATCATTAATCACCAGATTCACTGGAAGTCGCTGGGATGGGAGACTGCCAAAGTCAGGAACAGAGATATGCAAATCCTGGTGACATACAAAAATTCCACTGTCATCCTAGATGCCTTCATGATATTGTTTGGTTCTGTTGATTCTCTGTGCCATTTATTTTCCCTGGTTATTTAAACATGAGACATCAAGCTGGGTGTGGTGGCATATACCTGTGAACTCAGCAACTCAGGAGGCTGGGGCAGGGAGGATGGCAAGTTCCAGGCCAGCCAAAGCAGCAATAAGAAACAAAAAGGGCTGGGATGCAGCTCAATAGTAGAGCACCCCTCCTCCCCTGCCCTGGGGTTCAATCCCCAGTACCACAAAAAGAAAAAGAAAACAGAAAAAAAAAAAATGAGACATCACTGTTGATGTGCTTTCCAGCTCTCTCTTCTGGTTGGAATTATGTCAGGGTCAGTTTGCCTGAAAGCAGAAGTTGGTTTCTCTTCTGCTTCTGCACTCATTCCCTCTGCTGGGGCCTTCACAGTCCAGTTTTAAGAAAACCAACTGTAAAGCCAGGCATGGTGGCACCTACCTGTAATCCCAGGAATTCAGAAGATTGAGGCAGGAGGCTCACCAAGTTCGAAGCCAGCCTGGGCAATTTAGCAAGGCCCTAAGCAATTTAGCAAGACCCTGTGTCAAAAAGTAAAATGGACTGGGGATGTGGCTCAGTGGTTAAGCATCTCTGGTTCCATCCCCAGTACCAAAAAACAAAAACAACAACCACAAAAAACAACTATGAGAATGTGGGCACATCTCAGCAAACTATCAGCAGGGTTTTGATATGAAACGACCCCTGGTTCTCTTCCACTCATATGGCTGGCTAGTTGGACACACCCAGCATTTGTCCATGAAAAGAATTTTCAAGAGCTAGATTGTAAAGTTATATAGGAGGCGATACTGGCTCTTCAAGATGAAAATGTCATCATGCTCCAAGCTGGGGACTTTCAGCGACTCGCCATGTGGAGTTAATCACGTAGTCCCTGGAGAGTTGTTTTAATGAAATGTTTACTGAGCTTTAGCGAATGTTCAACTGAGTGCTTTGCCAGGATTTGGCTCCCGATAATTTTGTTTCTTCATACAGAGAAGCACAGCTCAGTAAAAGAGAGCTTTCGCTACGCAAACCTTACATGCAGCCCTGGCAAGCAAGTCCCAGGACCCCCTGGCCGATCAAGCACCCCTAAGGAAATGTTTATCACTGTTGAGTTTGAGCGTGAAACTTACCAAAAGGAGGTGACAGGTTGGTCTGAAAGCCGTCTGTGGTGCCAGGCTTCTCACAGCTTGCTCCTTCTTTCTTTACCTTTTACCTTTCATCATTCCTGGGGGGGAAAATAGTGCAAACACTGAAGTATCTCCTGTTTTATTTTCACCTCCAAACTACACAAATTGGTTTAGAACCTGATGATTTTCTCTGCTTCAAAAGACCCAAAGCTATTGTTTTGGTTAATAAATTTCTGTTTGAATTGAATGCTGCCCAGCCTGCTAGGTGCCTACCTCCAGGTCTCGCCCTTTCTGGTCCACAGGGAACTCAGGGTGTTGGTGGGCCCTGCAGTTGGTCTGGACATCCTCACACACTGCAGCCTGACTTCCCCCCATGTTGCTGTCCTTGTTTCTGCAGCTTCTTGTGATCTGAACTGTATTGTGAAGCGAACAGAGAAGCGGCTGCGGAAGGCCATCCGCACGCTCAGGAAGGCTGCCCACAGGGAGCAGTTTCACCTTCAGCTCTCAGGCATGGACCTTGATGTGACTAAAAAGTCTCCCAGAACATCCGAACAGCAGGCAGAGTCCTGTGGAGCGGGTCAGGGCCATGTAGAAAACCAATGCGGTGAGTAGCCCAGGACATGCTTGCCTACAGAACTGCATTGAGCTCTGTGAACACTAAAGATAACCAGTGGGGAGTCTGGGCCATCCTTCCTTCTCTGGGCTCATAGAACGTTCTGGAAGCCCTTTCTCATCTGGTACCTGTCATGCTGGTGCTGTCATGCCTAGGAGACCTGGGGCTCCCTGGGGGCTGAGTGTTGCTCACCTCTTTCCCTGGCACCATGTCTGGCTTGTGGTGGGGACTGAAGTCACTGTTGAACTGAGGGACAAAAAGAAAGAATCAGGATTTATAGGAAGGATTCTGCCCTTTAAATCCCCAAGGGATCTTCTTTGTGCTTTTTATTTTTATTTTTTAGAGCCCTGTTCCCTGGCTGGGGCAGGACTGGGGTGTGAGGCACCCCAGATCCTTTTTCATACTCCATTCTGTCATCACTTCCTGAAGGCACTTCTCTCTGGTTTGATTGCTCATAGAAGGGATCAAACTCCTGTCCATAGTCTTGTGCAGAGGCAAAGCTAGGGCCACCCTGCTGCCTTGTGAGAGTCCTGAGCTTCTGCACAAGGCTCCTAGGAGTGTCAGTTCTGTGGTATGTTGTTGTTCTGTTTATATGTTTGAGGATTAACTTTGACAAACTTTCAGTTCTTCTGATAAATCTAGCAAAAGGTTCCAGGGTGATCAGTTTTAAAATGTTTTTGTTGTCAGAGACTGTTCCAGCCAGTCTCCAGGGGAGACTACTTGAAAAGTCTTAAATAGGGAAAAATGGAGTCTCACTTTATTACGGCAATTTATTGAGTTCTATTAGCAAGCACAACACTGAGCCCTGTGTCTGCATCATCTCATTTAATCCTCATAGTAACCCTGCCAGGTTTAATAGGTGAACAGCCTAAAGCTCTTCTCTTGCTGAAGATCTCATTGATGGTCTAATTCTAAAGTCTGTGCTCTGGTTCTAAATAAGGTGGAGTTCAATAGCCAGCCCCCTCAAAGTAAATAGATATTTTTTCTGAAATTGTCAATAGGGGCTGGGGTTGTGGCTCAGCAGTAGAACACTTGCTTTGCACAGGCAAGGCCCTGGGTTCGATCCTCAGCACCACATAAAAATAAATATAAAAGGTATTGTGCCCAACTACAACTAAATATTTATTTATTTTAAAAAGTGTCAGTAGAATCATGAGGCCTGAGAACTGCAGCTTAGGTAAGATGTAATAAGTTAGGGTTTGTGAATAAGCAAAGCTGAGCCCAGCCAAGCTGTCAGCAACAGCACCACAGCTCCAATCTGTTCCTTTGCCAAAACTTGGTGAAAATCAAGTGTAACTGTCCACAAGGGGCTGGTTCCCAGAGACCCTCTGACTTTTACTCCAGCTGATTCTTTTAAGAAGAAAGCAGAAAAAGAAAGTAAATATAACCCATCTGGTTGATTTATTCTAATTTTAAATCCCAAGAGCTCCAGTTTCCATGCCAAAATAGTGGTGAAGGTTGGCTTTGCCACCCTACTTTTTAGGGTGAGTGAAGAAACTTGGGGTGGGCAAGCTGGGCCTCTTCTTGACCTCTCAGAACTAAACTGCACCCCTCTCCCCACTAACTCTCCTGTTGGGGTAAGCCTGTGGGCTCACCAGGGAGCCTTCATGGTCTGTTAAGAATGTAGGAAAACTATTATAAAGGGCAGGTGGACCAACTCTCCAGGGAGACCATTACTAATACTATCATGGGTATGGTATGCTTCTGGGAACTAAACCAAGGATAGGGGCAGGAGTTAACAGAGGCCTCATGATCATGGCAACCTGTAAAGGATGCTGTAGAGGGTTTTGTCTCTCTTGTGGTGTGTGAAGGTGCCCCTGAGATGCCACGCTAAATTTGGTGGTCATGCTAAATTTGGTTGTCACACTAAATTTGGTTGGATTTGTTCCTAAGAGAGACAGTGTGGCTTATCTCAAGCTCCCTCTAAAATTGGATGAATTTTGTAGCCTACATGAGATCATATCTTTGCCACCTTGTCAGAAAGCAACGTTGAAGATTCCATCGGCCCTACTTTCCCCCTCTTGCATAAGGAATTACTGACATTCCTTCTTTTCTTCTGTCTGCTAGAGGAAGGAATAGATACAAAGAAAGGTTGAATGTGTTAATTAGAAAAGATTTTTACCCAGCAGGTACATGGCTTTGTGTGTGTGTGTGTGTGTGTGTGTGTGTGTGTGTGTGTGTTCTGATCTCTCTCCTGAGGCTTGGCCTTCTGTGTAGCTGGCACTACTCCTTCTCTCTTATAAATCCACCAGTTCCATCAGAAGGCTTCAACTTATCTAACCCTGGTCACTTCCCAAAGACCTCACCTTTAAATGTCTCAGTTGGTTTAACTTTGCACTCTCTTAGTATGTCACAATGGAGATTAAATGTCAACATATGAACCCTTGGACAACATGTTCAAATGATGTTAAAGCCTCCCCAAAAGTGTTTTGAATGACCTGGGAGGAGAAATGGAATTATTGTTTATCTGTTAAGATATTTCAATTTAGTTTATTTATTTATTTTTATTTTATTTTAGTTTTTGATGGACCTTTATTTTTTATTTATTTATATGTGATGCTGAGAATCAAACCTGGTGCCTCACACATGCTAAGAAAACGCTCTACCACTGAGCCACACCCCAAGTCCCTTAATTTAGTTTGAATTTTAAAAGTGCTACATGTTCCAAGTGGTACAGAAATACATATAGTAAAGATGAAAGTTTTTCCCACAGCTGCCCATTCCCACTTCCCAGCATTGATCAGTGTTATAATTTGCTGTGTGTTTTTTCTCACTTGTTTTTATGTACATATGAAAATGAAATTTTATGCAGTCCTTCAATAAATATTTACTAAGCTCTTCCTGTGTGTCAGGTACCACTTTAGGTGCCAGAATCCAGCAATGAAAACTATAAGTAAAAATCTCAGCCCTCATGAAGTTTACAGTTCTGGAGGGGGAGACAGGCAGCCAACCCATGAACGAAGACATACAGCATGCAGCAGATGGTGACAAGGGTGCAGAGAGCAGGCTGGCTGGGGAGTGCAATAGAAGATACTCAGGCAAAGTGACGGGGTGAAAAGGAACACATTTTCCCCAAATGCTGATTGTGGTCAGTGAAGGCCTCATTGCAAAGTGTCGTTTGAGCAGAAATGCAAAGGATAGGATGAAGCAAGCTATGGGGACATGGAGAAGAGCAGAGTTCTGGGCAAAGAGAACAGCGAGTGAAGCACTCAGAGGAACTGGAGGGAAGCCCGGGGAGACGAGAGCAGAGGGAGGGAGGCAGAGCAATGATGTCAGAGCAGGAGCAGAGGCCTGGAGCTTGGCAGGGGCGGGGGGGGGGGGGGGGGGGGGACCAGAAATGAGTGAGGACTCCAACTCTGAATCTGAGGGAGGAAGGAAGCCAGTCAGAGGCTTTGTGTAGAGCAGTAACAGCGTTTTGACTGACATTTGGAAATAATAACTTTGGCTGCTGTGTAGAAAATGGGTTTATGTGTGAATAAACATATTTTAAAATATACCAATACAATTTGAATACTGCTACATGTTGTTTTTAACTATAGAATACATCACAGGCATCCTTCTGTGCCAGCGTGGAAGCTACATCATTTATTTTAATGGTTCCTAGTTTATATCTGTCTTAAGACAGCAGCATTTGTTAGCTCTGCTCCTATTGGTGGACACTAAACTTATTCTTTTTTTTTTACACAAACAGTGCTTCTGTGAATACCCTTTTTTGTACACATGTTGACATCCCTGAAGGACAGACTTGCAGAAGTACAATTGCCAGGTCAAAGAACATGCATATTTGGGGCTGAGGTTGTAGCTCAGTAGTAGAGCACTTGCCTATCTTGTGTGAGGCACTGGGTTTGATATGCAGCACCACATGAAAATAGATAAATAAAATAAAGGTATAAAAATTCCCCTATTAAAAAAATAATATGCATATTTAAAATAATAATAGATAATAACAATTATCTATTAATAATAATAGATAACTGCCAAGTTACCCTCCAAAAAAATACCAATGTGCTGTTCCCTCCAGTATTGTGTCTGAATGTGTATAAAAATAATAAAGTCATTTAAATTTGTTTTTCTTTGATTATTAGTAAGACTGAGCCTGCTGTCTTAGGTCTAGTCATTTGTATTTCTTTTTCTCAGAACATCCATAGTCTTTGTTTATTTTTTCCATTGACTTGTTTGTCTTTCCAATATCCTTTTAAAAAATAAAATTTTAAAGTCCCAAGTTTCATCAAAGGAAATAGCTTCTGACAAATTTGAAGACTTTCTTATTGTCATTTGAACATAGTAAAGTCTTTTATTAATTTGGTATTTGGGGACTTTGGAAGCAGCCCACTCTGCAAGTGACTTTTGTACCATCTGTGATCCATTTTAGTAAGATGGTGAAAAAGAAAAGAAAAGCAATTATATTCTACAAGGAACAAATTTCTTAAGCTCCATACAGGACTATATGAAGTCCTTCATGCCTAAAGAAAAATTAACAGTGATTTCGAGCATTACATCTCATGACATCAGCTAAAGGAAAAACTTTTTAAGAAATAGACTTGATAATAGGCCTATTTTTGTATTTGACTTCTTAAAACTTGCTGAGATTTTTAAGAGTATACAGGCAACTGGTAAACTGGGAAGTATTTTAGTGCCTGGGTTCTTGAGAGAATAGGAAAGTTCAATTCAGTTTTTATTAGCAGTAGCTTTCCTCTGCAGCAATTGAGAAAAGTTAATTCAGCTAGGACTTATTGAGGCTCTACTCCATTTGCTCAATGTGCTTGAGATGAAGCTGTGAGAACGTAACGAGCAAGAGGCCAGTTTGTATGAAGTTCACATGCCAACAGAGGAAGATGGAAATTATCTGGAGATAATTCCAGAAGTTTATGTGCTGTGAAGATAATAAAACTGAGAGGTTTGGAGGGATGGAAGGGATGCTGTCCATGGGGATGTGTGAGGAGATGGCATGCAAAGCTCTGAAAGGGATGGGGAGCTCCTTAGGTTAGGGAAGGACTAGTAGATGCAAAGGGCCTGAGGCAGGAATGAGCTGGGAATTTTATTCTTAGATTTTTCAAAATTGAGAAATCATTTGGAATCACACAGATAGAATTTTTTTTGTTTAAATTAAGGAAAAGAAAATCTATATTAGCAATATAGACCAATAATAGACCATAAATATTTAATAATATTTATCACAGACTTAGTAGGAATTTTTTAATTAGAAATATTTTAAAAACATAATTTAGTAAAATGTTGAGCACTTATAATGTGCTCAGTACTGTGCTAAGTACTTTACATATATTACCTCATGAAGGTTAGCATTTTACCCAACATCACCCAGCAATTAAGTGATAAAGGTAGGATTCTAACTCAGATCTGGCTCAAGAGCCTATATTCCTAACTCTGTCAAATTGAATACTCACCTCTCCTGAGTATACCCTATGCCCTAAGATTATCCCTCATACAATATGTTCAGATGAAACCCTCCATGGGCCAGCTCTGTGGTGGGAGCTAAGGAGACCTGGATAAATATGACACCATCCCTCAAGTTTCACTTAGCACCCGCAGCTAAGGATTAAAGAGACCTTCCCCCAAAAGAGAGAGCCTGAGTTCAGTTTTGAAGGATGCACTGGTTATATATAAATAGGGAGGCATTTTCAGGCAAAGGCACAGCCTTAGGAAATGAGGGAGAGTAAGCTGTGGGCACAAAGAAGAATAGACACATTGATGTTACTACCCGCAAGTGCCAGGTAGGATGTGGTGGGCAACTAGGCCAGGCGGAAGTCATGGGAGACCTTGGATGTGTTGGTAAGGAGACTCTGCTTTGTTTAGGTGATGTGATGCCCTTGGAGGATTTATTTAATCAGGAAATGTCCAGGTCACTTGTGTATTCCTGGAAGATCTTCTTGCTATATTGTAGGGAACAAGACTTACAGGCTTAAAGACTTTGGAAGGCACCACATTAAAGATATTGAGATCAAGAAGGTATAGAGAAAAGGCAGTGAGATAAAGGAACATTCAGGAGGAAAGCTGCCTTTGGTGATCACATGGATCAGGGGCAGCAGAGAGGAGAGTGTGGCTGAGTTCAGAGGTTTCTGACTTGGCCTCTGATCCTGCCACTCGCATCCCATATGTCTCTCATCCCACCCAGCCCTGTTTCATATGCAGGAGGCCTGGTTGGTTGAATGGTCAGATGAATGAGATCACTGGGGAAGAAATAATCAGAAGAGATTTATGGGAGAAGCAGAGAAAAACAGCCTCTTGAGAGAGCATAAGAAAGGATGAAAGCTCAGACACAGAAAAGGAAGCTAAAGACTGAACATGAGTCAAAGAAACTGAGAAATGCAGGGAGTCAAGACTGGGAGGTTTTGAGCCAGGGAGTAAAGCCATCAGGGAAACATCTTGGGAAGAGAATCTAATGGCGGGTGTAAAGGGCGGAGGCAGGAGGAACAGAAAGCAAGGAACTAGGTGGAAGGTCAGTGAGAGATGGGGAGGAGCTAGCCATGAGTGCCTGGGAATGGGGCGCGGGGGACTGGTTGGGGGCCACAAATGCAGGATGCTCCAGCTCAGTGATGGAGCAGTGAGGAGAGAAGGCAGGACTAGGTGTGGGTCTGAGCCTTGGTGACACGTAGAGGAGAGATGCCATTGATAAAAAGAGAAAACCCGGCAGGGCTCAGTGGCAGACACCTGTAACCCCAGCAGCTCGGGAGGCTGAGGCAGGAGGATCAGAAGTTCAAAGTCAGCCTCAGCAACTTAGCAAGACTCTGTCTCAAAATAAAAAAATAAAAGGGACTGGGAATGTTACTCAGTGGTCAATCACTGGTACCAAAGAGAGGGGTGGGGAGGGAAGTGGGGGAGGCAGAGAGGACAAACCCAGAGGCAGGGAAGAGTAGAGATGCTTTGTCCCTGGGAAAATAACTTCATCGCTTCATGTCCAGATCAGCCCTCCATCCTGCATCTGTGCACAAGCGCTCCAGTGTCCCTCCTGTTAAAGTGAGTGGTTGGCCCATGCTACCATATAAGGCCATCTCTTCCACTTGGGTACTGGAGCCCAATCCCTCTCAACTTCAGAAGCATGTTGCTGCCTTGTCCCCACTGCCCAGTCTCAGAGTTCTCCTTTTCTACTAGGTCATTTCCAATAGCACATAGACTGAAATCCTATCCCCAAATCAAACTGTCTGTTGACAGTATGCTTATCACCAGACCCAACCTCATTTCTTTGTCTTCCTATAGAACAATTTTTTTTTTTTTTGAGTAACAGGAACTGAACCCAGGGGCACTCAACCACTGAGCCACATCTCCAGCCCTATTTTTTAATTTTTATATTTTATTTAGAGACAGGGTCTCCCTGAGTTGCTTAGGGTCTTGCTAAAATTTCCGAGGCTGACTTTGATCAGCCTGGAGATCCTCCTGCCCCAGCTTCCTGAGCCATTGGGATTACAGGTGTGCGCCACCATGACCAGCCAGAACAAAACTCTTTGAAAAGAGTTGTACTACACTCCTTTACCTCCCACTTTTTCCTCAGTCTTGTTTTCATCGCAACCTTTACACTGAAACTACTTTTTCTAAGATTTCTAATGACCACCATGTTGCTAAATCTGCTTGCTAATTCCCTGCCCTCATTGCAGACAGGCTGTCTGACCCTCTTGATTCCTCCCTTTGCCTGGAATCTCTTTTCTGTGTGGACACCACATACTTCTGGCTCTCCTTACCTTACTGGCTGCTTCCTTTCCATGTTGGATGCTGGTTCCTCTCCTATTTCTGTTCTCTAAGCACCAGGTGTCCCAGGGCTCAGCGCCTGTTTCCTTCCTCTAGCTTCATGTTCTCCTAGCTGACCTCATCCAGTGCTGCAGCTTTAAATATCACCAAATGCTGGTGACTCCCAAAGTGCCCTCACCAGGCTTATTTCTATTTTTAATTATAGACTTCTCTATCCCAGAAGGATTGAACATTTTAGAACACACACTCTTAAATGAACTTTTACTTATTTATAAATTATACTTGCACTATTGGCTAATATATTTACTTACAATAAAATATAGAACAAGACGAAGATTAGACACAATTGAAAAATAACTGGCTAGTTTTTTAAGGTACACTCTATGATTTGGCAAGATTTGTTGCTGATAGTAGTATTCCTAAATCTATTTTTTTGTTCATTGCTAGTGCTTTGGGTGAACTCTTTTTTTAAAAAAATATTTTTTAATTTTTTAGTTGTAGTTGGGCGCAATACATTTATTTGTTTATTTATTTATTTATCTATCTATCTATTTATTTATTTAATGTGGTGCTGAGGATCGAACCCAGGGCCTTGCATGTTCTAGGTGAGTGCTGTACCACTGAGCCACAATCCAAGCCCTGAGGTGAACTCTTGTTTTATCTACTGAATTGTTACTGTCTGTATCTCATGATATGGTATGAGCAGGTGCTGAGGGTATAAGTGTCACCCCAGCACTTTCCTGTTGCCATGCATGCTTGCACAGTGGATATACCTTTGGTGCAGGTGATCCTTACAGAAATCTCTGGAGCTGCTTTTTATTATTTTGTGATGTTTACTTTAGTTGAAACTAGATAATGTAATCAATAAATCCAACCAGGCACAGTTACATTGTAATTCTTCTCAGTATATAGAAAGAAGTGAATCCATCAGTATCTTTGCCCCCTGCTCATCTCTCTTGGAGACTTTTCATCTTAACATGTGTCCTGTCCCAGGGAGACACCAGCTGAGCGAGGGGTCAGTCTCATACCACATACTTATCCAGTATGTGGAGTGCTTCTTATCTATTAAGTAAAAATTAACATGATTTGCTCTGAGGCCATTTTTCCCATTCTAGTGGATCATCTTGTAAAGCCCTGGGTGTAGTGTCCACCTCAGAGACGACCAGCTGGCCAGTGCCTTCTCAGTCTTAACACTCGGATGGCCAACAGGCATCTCTATCTCAATGTTTCCTCTTTCCTCCTTCCCAAATCAAACCTGTCTCTTTCTCCCCTCAGTAAATGACACCTCTGTTTATCCAGTTCTGAAACCAAAAACCTCAACATCTTTCTGACCTCTCTCCTCACCCAGTCCACTGGAACTTCTGTCAGCTTCAGATGCTATCCTGAATCTAGCTGTTTTATCCTTTTTTTTTTTTTTTTTAATTACTCTGTGGCAAATCACCTTCTTTCTTCCAGTCTGTCATCATAGTCTCTGAATATTCTTCCCTTTGTTTTCCCTCAGACTTTTCTATATGCAGCAGTCATAAGATGACTGAAAAACATAAATCAAGCTGGGTATGATGGTGCACATCTGGAATCCCAGTGACTTAGGAGGCTGAGGCAGGAGGATCTCAAGTTCAAGACCAGTCTCAGCAACTTAGTGAGACACTGACTCAAAATAAAAAATGAAAAGTGCTGGGAATGTAGATTAGTGGTAATGTGCCCCTGCATTCGATGGAAGGAGAAGGAGAAGGAGGAGAAGAAGGAGAAGAAGAAGAAGGAGAAGAGGAAGAGGAGGAGGAAGAGGAGGAGGAGGAGGAGGAAGAAGAAAAGGAAGAAGAAGAAGACATAAATTACATTGCACCGCATGGCTTCCCCATTCAGAACCTCCAGCACACATTGAGTAAGGCCTTATTGCCTTATTGTGGCCTTCAAGAACTTCAAGGGAATGATCTGGCCCTTGCTTGCTTTTTAAGACCTATCTATCTCCCATTACCTTGCTGCTTTCATGGTGTTCCTATGCCACAGGCCTCCACTCTTGGGTTATCCCACTGCAAGGCTGTTTCCCTCATTCCATTTTGGTCTCTGCCCAGAAAGGCCCGTCGTGGCCACTCTTCTGAATGATGCACATGGAAACTCCCTTCCCATCACTCTCTCTACCCTTTTTGCTTTCACTGCTTGGCATTCTACTGTATGTTCATTTAATTGCCTCTTTATTGTCTATTTTCTTCACAAGAATGAGGTCCCCGTTAAGGCAGGGTCTGTCATCTTCTCTGCTATATCTCCAGCTCCTGGAGTGGTACTCAGCACATTGAGTATTTATTAAATGAATGCGTGAATGAAAATTTATAGGAACAACAGATGAAATCCCAAGGAGACTTAACCACATGAAAAGAGAGAAAAGTGTAAATATTTGGATAAATATTTAAATCAAGGACACTCTAAAGGAAGTGAAATTTCAGGTCCAGTTAACTAGGCCTGAAGAGAGCCTGGTGTATACTTGGGAACCCAGCAAGGAAGGCATCAAGCTGGGCTCGTTTCTCTGCCCCATCTGTAAGAAGATTTTCAGATAGCAAACTTGAGTACATGCCAAGACTCTGAATAATGAGAAATCAGTCCCTCAGCCCAAGGAGTTGCTGTCCCCGTTATCCCAGGGCACTCATTTAAAGGGGGCTCAAGCCAGGATCCTGAGGCCACAGGACTCAGGATGGGGCACCATCACCTCTGAGCTGGGACAAAGCAGCAGCCCCAGGACACCCTGGGAATCCGTGTGGGCTGCTTGTGGCTCTCCTTCAGAAGTCAAAGCGTGATTTTTAAGAAAACAGTGAAATGCTGGAGAATGACCTCTTTTATTAGGTTCACCATCTTAGCCACAGAGAGACCATAGTGTTTGTCCATAGCCTGAAATACTCAAAGGCCACAGTACTGAAAAGAGGGCAGGCCTTTAGGTCTCTTTGTCGCCATTAATCCTCATCCCGCTGGTCTCTGCCTTTTGCATCAGAAAAGCTTTCTCGTATTCTTTTTTTTTTTTTTTTTAAGAGGGGGAAAAAACAGCTGTGTAGGATTTGAGAATGGGATTTTAATGGTCACTGAAGATCCACAAAAGCTCTGCTGTGATAGTGAAGTATTCTGGAGGCCATTGACGCCTTTGTCTGGGGCAGCAACACAAGCTGGCTGCTGAGGACAAGGAAGAAGCAACTGGGTGGTGTGATTAAGGCCAGATCTCCAGCACATTTGCAAAGAACTGTTTCCAGGCATCCCTTCCCAACATTCAGAGTCGATTTTTACTGTTTAACCATTTTTACCTTGTGAAAGAAACAAATCTATCTGGAAGCACTTGGCTTGAATTATTTCCGTGGATCTTTGTCTCTGGAAGGAAAATGGAAATTGTGTCTGACAACAGGAGGTTGTTCACGTGAAGCAGGCCTTTCACTGTAAGGAAAAGGAAGGTGCTCTCTTTTCCATAGGGTACCCCAGAGGGCATTTCTCTGCCCTTTGATCAGTTAAGAAATCACAACAGATGTGGAATATTGTGAGACCTCTCAAAATAAAGCCTTGAAAAGTCTTTGGGGAGGGGGCTACCAAGTCCCAAGGAGGTAGACACCTAGACCAGCAGGAGCCCATCCAGTGACTCAGTCAGTGAGAACCATGTCCCGGTTTAACCACAGGTGAAAGGGATCTGTTTTCTGCCACAGGAATCATGATGGAGCAGACTGCTGCTGGGGTTGTGGTCACCACGGGGGTCCATATGGGCTTCTCTAAATGAATGTGGCTAGGTTAGAGGGGTTCTGGAAAGCCTGTTTTATTTATTTTCTGCCAGTCTTTGTGACACTTTGGCTCATGAGAGCTGTGAAGAAGTTATTCTCTCCTTTACTGGCCCACTATAGACGCTAGGATAGTCCGGTGGGACACAGTATGGCATGCTGTGAATTCCTAGTACATAATTCAGCCTGACTTTTCATGGGACTTGGCTGAAAGCATTATCCAGTAGAGCATTTAGAAAATAACTCAGGAATTATAGACATGGATATGGCTCTGCTTTTGCCTTTTTTTTTTTTTTTTTTTTTTTTTTGCCAAAAAAGAGATAGATTCGTTGTTATTTTTTTAATTAAAAAAAAAAAAAAAGTGGTGTGCATGGTGGTGCATGCTTGTAATCCTAGCTGCTCAGGAAGCTGGAGCAGGAGGATTGCAAGTGTGAGACTAGCATCAGCAACTTGGTGAAATCCTGTCTCAACATAAAAAATAAAAAGGATTGGGGAGGTACTCAGTGGTTAGAGTACTTGCCCTGCAAGTACAAGGTCCTGGCTTCAATCCACAGTACTGAAAAAAATCATAAAATCATATAAAAATGATATATAAATATTATAAAAGAAAATCTACGCAATACAAAAAGCATTGAAATTTAATAGTAGGTGGACTTTGTTGATGGATTGCATTTAATTGTAGAAAAATTATTTAAAATATGGTATATTTTTGCTAACTGAGATCCAAAGCCTTTTTTTTTAAGATTATGGAATAAGTAATGAAAACATTTTTATGACTGATTATAGACAACTTTGCCAAGTTTAACCCTAACATGGCATGTGCAAATCGCTTTTGTAGGTTAGGATGAAAAGAGATTTTCCTTCTTATAGACATATAAGAGATATAATAACTAACTTTATTATGTGATTCCCCCCATTGCCACCATTTCTTGGCAGCTTGTTGAAAAGAGAGTGTGTTGTTCCAAACTCCAAATTCTCCTAAACCTTAGAGGATTTTTGACAAAGTTTTGAATTGTGTTTTAGTCTGCACTTTGGTTAAATAACCTTTTTCTCCCTTAAACTTGAAGCTCTTGATCTTCACAAATTAGGAGTGGGACCTTGACCAAATTATTTAACCTCCCTAAGTCTGTGTTTCTGTAAAATGGAGCTAATTATAACACTTTTAGGTTGTGTTGAGGGATAAATGAGATAATGTGTATAAAACTTTTGGTATGGTGTCAGATATATTCCAAGTACTAACAAGTATTAACTATTAGGCCACGTGTGGGGCTGGGGATGTGGCTCAAGCGGTAGCGCGCTCGCCTGGTATGCGTGCGGCCCGGTTCGATCCTCAGCACCACATGCAAAACAAAGATGTTGTGTCCGCCGATAACTAAAAAATGAATATTAAAATTCTCTCTCTCTCTCTCCCTCTCTCACTCTCTCTTAAAAAAAAAAAAAAAGAAAAGAAAAGAAAGGCCACGTGTGTGTGTGTGTGTGTATGTGTCTCACTAAGTTGCCCAGGTTGGCCTCAAACTTGTAATTCTCCTGCTTCAGACTTCTAAGGAGCTGGGATTACAGGCTCATGCAAACACACCCAGCTAGAAAGGCTTTTTTGATGGGTACAAGGATGATGTTTGACTAATATGTTAGGGAGCCAGATTTGGTACATTTCTTAACATCCATGCACTACAATAAGCTATAAAGCCTTAACTAAAAACATGAGAAATACAATCAGCAGCATAGGTTTTTTTTTTTTAAATTTCCATTTTCTTTCACAGATTTTATTTATTATTATTATTTATTTACCTAATTTGTTATACATGATGGCAGAATGCAATTCATTTCATATTACATATAGAGTACAATTTTTCAAGTCACTGATTGTGCACAAAGTATTTTCACACCATTTTGTCTTCATACATGTACTTAGGGTAATCTATGTAATTCCTACCCCCTTTCACCATTTTTTCCCCTCCCTCCCCTTTGCGCTATCTAAAGTTCTCCATTCCTACCATGCTTCCCTCCCATCGCCATTATGAGTCATCATCCTCATATCAAAGAAAACATTCAGCCTTTGGTTTTTTGGGATTGGCTTGCTTCACTTAGCATTATATTCTCCAACTTCATCCATTTACCTACAAATGCCATGATTTTATTCTCTTTCAATGCTGAGTAATGGATGGGCATCTAAGTTGGTTCCAAAATTTAGCTTTTGTGAATTGTACTTCTGTAATCATTGATATGGCTGTAGTATGCTATTTTTAAGTCCTTTGGGTATAAACTGATGAGTGGGATAGCTGGATCAAATAGTGGTTCCATTCCAAGTTTTCCAAGGAATCTCCATACTGCTTTCCAGATTGGCTGCACCAATTTGCAGCCCACCAGCAATATATGAGTGTGGTCTTTTCCCCCACATCCTCGCCAACACTTATTGTTGTTTGTATTCTTGATAGCTACCATTATGACTGGAGTGAGATTAAATCTTAGAGTAGTTTTGATTTGCATTTCTCTAATTGCTAGAGATGTTGAACATTTTTTCATATGTTTGTTGATTGATTGTATATCCTCTTCCAAGATGTGTCTGTTTAGTTCCCTGGACCATTTATTGATTGGGTTATTTGTTTTTTCTTTGGGGTATTAAAGTTTTTGAGTGCTTTATATATCCTAGAGATTAGTGCTCTATCTGATGTGCTTGTGGTAAAGATTTGCTCCCATTCTGTAGGCTCTCTATTCACCTCAATGATTGTTTCTTTTTCTGAGAAGAAGCTTTTGAGTTTGAATTCATATCATTTATGGTTTCATAAATGATATGGATTCTTGGTTTTAATTCTTGTGCTATAGGAGTCTTATTAAGAAAGTTGGGGCCTAATCTGACATGATAGAGACTTGGGCCTACCTTTTTTTCTATAGGCACAAGGTCTCTGGTTTAATTCCTAGGTCCTTGATCCACTTTGAGTTGAGGTTTGTGCATGGTGAGAGATAGAGGTTTAATTTCATTTTGTTACATATGGATTTCCAATTTTCCCAGTACCATTTGTTGAAGAGTCTATCTTTTTTCCAATGTAGATTTTTGGTGCCTTTGTCAAATATAAGATAACTATAGTTATATGGGTTAGACTCTGTGTCCTCTATTCTCTACCATTGGTCTACAGGTCTGTTTTGAAACCAATACCATGCTGTTTAGTTACTATTGCTCTGTAGTATAGTTTAAGGTCTAGAATAGTAATGCCACCAGCTTCACTCTTTTTACTAAGGATTGCTTTGACTATTCTGGGTCTCTTATTTTTCCAGATGAATTTCATGATTGCTTTTTCTATTTCTATAAGGAATGCCTTTGGGATTTTGATTGGGATTGCATTGAATCTATATAGTGCTTTTAGTAGTATGGTCATTTTGACAATATTAATTCTTCCTATCCAAGAACAAGGTAGATCTTTCCATCTTCTAAGGTCTTCCTTAATTTCTTTCTTTAGCGTGTTGTAGTTTTCATTGTAGAGGTCTTTCACCTATTTTGTTAAGTTTATTCCTAAGTATTTTAGTTTTTTTTTCTTTTTGAGGCTATTGTAAATGGGGTGGTTTTCCTAGTTTCCTTTTCAGCAGATTTGTCACTGATGTACAGAAATGCCTTTGATTTATGGGTGTTGATTTTATATCAAGCTACTTTGCTGAATTCATTTATTAGTTCTAGGAGATTTCTGATGGAATGTTTTGGGTCTTCTAGGTATAGAATCATATCGTCTGCAAATAGTGATAATTTGAGTTCTTCTTTTCCTATCTGTATCCCTTTAATTTCTTTAGTCTGTCTGATTACTCTGACTAGAGGCTCAAGAACTATGTTAAATAGAAGTGGTGGCAGAGGGCATCTCTGTCTTGTTCCAGTTTTTAGAGGGAATGCTTTTAATTTTTCTCCATTTAGAATGATTTTGGCCTGGGGCTTGGCATAGATAGCCTTTACAATGTTGAAGTATGTTTTTGTTATCCAAAGTTTTTCTAGCATTTTGTACATGAAGGGATGCTGTATTTTATTAAATGCTTTCTCAGTATCTATTGAGATGATCATATGATTTTTATATGTTATATTGGTGTACTCATTTACCTCTAAGAATTTTTTAATCTTCCTTGATGTCTTTTGCAACCCATTGTTCATTCAGTAGTATATTATTTAATCTCCAGGTGTTGGAGTAGCTTTTATTTTTTTATTTTATCATTGATTTCTAATGTAATTCCATTGTGGTCTAATAGAATGCAGGGTAGTATCTCTACTTTTTGTATTTACTAAGATTTGTTTTGTGGCATAACATATGATTTGTTTTAGAGAAGGATGCATGTGCTGCTGAGAAGAAAGTGTATTCACTCCTTGATGGATAATATACTGTATATATGTCAATTAAGTCTAAGTTATTGATTGTATTATTGAGTTCTGTAGTTTCTTTGTTTAGCTTTTGTTGAGAAGATCTATTTAGTGGTGAGGAGGTGTGTTAAGTCACCCAGAATTATTGTGTTGTGATCTATTTGACTCATAAACTTGACAAGAGTTTGATGAACGTAGGTGCTCCATTGTTTGGGCATAAATGTTTGTAACTGTTATGTCTTGTTGATGTTGTTCCCTTAAGCAGTATGAAGTGTCCATCTTTATCCCTATTCATTAACTTTGGCTTGAAGTCTACTTTATTTGATATGAGGATGGAAACCTCTGCTTACTTATTAGACCATGTGAATTATATATTTTATCCCAACCTTTCACCTTCAGTCTGTGGGTGTCCTTTCCTATGAGATGAGTCTCTTGAAGGCAGCATATTGTTGGGTCTTTTTTAAAAAAAAAATCCAATCTATCAGCCTATGTCTTTTGATTGGTGAGTTTAAGCCATTAACATTTAGGGTTATTATTGAGATATGATTTGTATTACTGGTCATTTTTGTTTATTTTTTGTATTTAGCTTGACTTGGTTTCTCTTTTGGTTGGCTTTTCTTTTATTGTAGTTCTTCCCTTTGCAGATTTTTATTGTTGTTTTTCATTTCCTCCTCATGGAATATTATGCCACGAATGTTCTGTAGTGCAGGTTTTCTTGCTGTAAATTCTTTTATCTTTTGTTTATCATGAAAGGTTTTTATTTCATCATCTAATTTGAAGCTTAATTTTGTTGGATATGATTCTCGGTTGGCATACATTATCTTTTAGAGCTTGGTATATGTTGTTCCAGGATCTCCTACCTTTGAGAGTCTGGGTTGCAAAATCTGCTGAGATCTGAATTGGTCTTCCCTTATAGGTAATCTGATTTTTCTCTCTTTCGGCCTTTAAAATTTATCCTTATTCTGTATGCTAGGCATTTTTATTATAATGTGTCTTGGTATAGATCTGTTGTAATTTTGTACATTTGGTATCCCATAGGCCTCTTATATTTGATTTTCCAATTCATTTTTTATGCTTGGGAAATTTTCAGATATTGTTTCATTGAAGAAATTGTACATTCCTTTGGTTTGAATCTCTGAACATTCCTCTATCCCAATAAATCTTTTGATGGGGTTGCCTACCTATCCCATAATTCTTGGATAATCTGTTCATGGTTTCTTACCATCTTCACTGTGAGGTCAACTTTATTTTCAAGATTGTATATTTTGTCTTCGTTGTCTGAGGTTCTGTTTTCCAAGTGGTCTAGTCTGTTGGTGATGCTATCTATTGAGTTTTTTAATTGGCTTATTGTTTCTTTCATCTCAAGGATTTCTGTTTAGTTGTTTTTTTTTTTTTTCAGTATGTCTGTCTCTTTCTTGAAGTAATCTCTTGCAACCTGTATTTGGTCTCTTATCTCTTTGTTGGTTTGATCCATGGTTGCCTGAATTTGTTCTCTTATCTCTTTGTTGGAGTGATTGATTTTTGCCTACATTTGGTCACTTGGGTTATTCTTTAATACCCAAATCATTTTAGTTATGTATATTCTGAACTCCTCCTCTGACATTTCACTTACTGCACTCACTACCTGTGGATTCTCTTGTTGTAGTGTCTTGGTTTGGGGCACTTTCCTCCCTTGTTTTTTCATGGTGTCTGTGTGACTTCCTCTCTTGCAGTGTAGATATGAAGTATTACAGCTTCTGCCCTATTGTCTTATAGTGTCCCTATAGGTTACCAATACCTCACTTTTAAGGAAGAGATCAATATTACAGCACTCAATGTACCCAACATATAGCTATATATCAGTTAGCTTCTATTTTTACATTTACAGTTTTGTCACTATAATTGGAAATGATGAGTTCAGTTATCTTCAACCATATAGTCAATAGATTTGCGTAATGGTTTACAGTTTCTGATGGTGGAAGTGGGGACTGGAGGGTTGGCTGAAGTGTTTATGAGGTAGGATGTGAGAATACAGAGATATGAGATTATATGACTAGTGAGAGGAAATCATAGGAAGTTGGCTGTTAGTAGGAGAAACAAAAGGTAGGCAACCCCATGCAAGACTCCCTGTTACCTCAGCAACAGGACAACTGTTAGCACCCCTAGTAGAGAAACCTCTGGTGCAGCCAGGCCACAGGGACCTTGGTGACATCTTACCAGGTCCTTATTTTTGTCCCTTGATAGAAGAGGTGATATCTCAGTTTCATGGTGGTGGCAGCCTCAGGCCTATGTGTATCCTGATGTTGTGTTGTGGAGACATGCTTTGGTCAATAAGGAACCCCAGCATGGGTTAGCTCTGCCTCTAGAACTCTGGGCCGCGGTGGTGTGAGGTAAGCATGCTCTACCTCCCCAGCAGCATAGTTTATGAGTTTCCTTGTTGGTTATTCTTCTAGGAAGGATTTACAAGAGTTTACTCTTTGGAATGAATTCATTTTAGTACAAATATGAAGTAGGCTATAAGACTCTAGGAATTACTGTCCACCCACCCAACCAAGGGAGAGCTTTTCAGAGCACAGCTTCTGATTATATTTCTCTTTTTTCAGTGGCTCCTTTTCCTGCAGAATAAAATCTAAATGCCTAGCATTTAGTAATGTTTGCAATCTACCTTTAATCTTCCTTTCTTCCTCTGCTCCCCCAATTAAAAAAAAAGGTTTTTTTGTGTGTGATACTAAATATTAAATCTAGGGATACTCTACCACTAAGCTACATCCCCAATCTTTTATATTTTTTATTTTGCAACAGGGTCCCACTAAGTTGCCCAGGCTGAACTTGAACTTGTAACCTTCCTGCCTCAGCCCCTGGAGTCAATGGGATTACAGGTCCTAGTGTGTACTACCATGCCTGGCTGATGCATGAATCTTTATGACTTGCTCACCTTTCTACCTGAGGAGATTCTATCTATCCTTCAAGACCCAACATAAATGAAATATCCTCTAGGAAGGCTTCCCAGATACCACCAGTCAGTATTAGTAATTCTCACCTCTGTTTTTTCTAGACCTAAGTTCAATGAGTGATTTTTGCCTTTATACTCTTCTGATAGCCCTGTGAAATAAGGAGATCCAAAATTTTTTTTATATCACTTCAACAACATCAACTGTCTCTGCTACAAAAATAATTAGGACCCTTGTTATTCCTGCCCCAAGGAGCTCATGGCCTTGTAAATGCCCCCAATGGGTGGTAGGGACCATGGTAGAGAGGCATGCATGGGAACCAGAGGCAGGGCCCACTGTGTTTGGGGGAATGTGTGGTCAACACCGTTTATTTACCTTCATCTCTAACACTCACGTTATCCTTCCTCAGCCTCTGTCCCTCACTGACCAGATTGTTTCCCCCTTTGGCTAGTCAGTTGCAGGGCTGGGACATATTATGATGGAGCACAAGAACGCTGCATTTTATGTCCAAATGGAACCTTCCAAAATGAGGAAGGACAGATCACTTGTCAACCATGCCCAAGACCAGAAAATCTTGGGTCCTTAAAGACCCCAGAAGCTTGGAATGTGTCTGAATGTGGAGGTAAGGATGCTGTCTGTCTCTTCTTACCCCTCCAGTCTCCAATGTCATTATCTAGACTAAGGCACAGTGGCATCTCAAGGATTTTGGATGACGAACACTGGACCTTAGGCTTCCTATGAGTAAGGACTATGTTGGGTTGGTTTGGTTCTCCAGTGCTTGGGTCAGAACCTGATGCTGTGCCAATGCTCACATGAGCAAGTGAATGAAGATGGCATAGAATACGCTGGTAGAAAAGTATCAATGTTGCAATTGTTTTCTTTATTAACCATAAATACATGTACCTGAGATCCAAGTAGTTCCAGTTCATAAGGAATGTTTGAAAGTGTTCAAGTGGAGAAGACTTTTTTTCCAACTTTGATCTCAAATTCAGAGATTTTTAAAAAAATGTTGTTGTTGTTGTTGTTGATGTACTTTTATTTTATTTGTGTATTTATATGCTGTGCTGTGAGTCTAACCCATTGCCTCACACATGCTAGGCAAGGGCTAAGCTATGACCCCAACCCTTAGGGTTTTTTGATTTAAAACAAATATATCCTTCTGGTTGTTTTGCTAAAACTGGAAGCTCCTTTCTGAAAAGTTTTAAATCATCTCTTACAAAATGTTAACGTTGAAGCCAAGCTTGGTTAGTTTCTGTGATCTACTCTCCCATTTATTTTATAATTAAACATCTTCCTTTTGTTAAATGGGAGGAGGGCTGGCTATATGGACCTGTGCAGGCTCCAGTGGAAGATGTGATCTGGATGGTGGTTTCTAACTGATAGACCCAGCAGAGTGCAGGGGCCCCTGTAATGCCTTGTGGTTCTCCATCCAGGACTCCCAGATACAGCATTAGTTCCCATCCAAATGACTCCAAACTCAACTATAGGGATGTTTCTTTTCTTTTCTTTCTTTTTTTCCTTCTTTTGGTACTAGGGTTTGAATTCAGGGGCACTCAGCCACTGAGCCACATCCCCAACCCTAGTTTGTATTTTATTTGAGATAGGGTCTCACAGAGTTGCTTAGTGCCTCATTGTTGCAGAGGCTGGATTTGACTCATGATCCTCCTATCTCAGCTTCCTGAAGTGCTGGGATTTTAGACGTGTGCCACCACTCCTCGCTACAGGGATGTTTCTGAGTTAAACATCAGATCCTTTAATTGAGTGTATGATCCCTCCCATATCTTTGATTTGTTGTGAAACTTCAGAACTAATTGCAAGGGTGATAAGAGGCAGCTTCTGGGCATCAGGTCATCCTTATATGTGACCTTATTAAGATATGGAGGGCTCCCCACCAAGCTAGGTATGGTGGTGCATGTCTGTAATCCCAGAAGCTCAGGAGGCTGAGGCAGGAGGATCACAAATTCAAAGCCAGCCTCAGCAACTTAGTGAGGCCCTAAGCAACTTAGCAAGACCTTATCTCAAAATTAAATATAGAAAGGCTGGGGATTGGGGCTGGGGATGTGGCTCAAGCGGTAGCGCGCTTGCCTGGCATGCGTGCAGCCCGGGTTCGATCCTCAGCACCACATACAAAAAAAACAAAGATGTTGTATCCGCCGATAACTAAAATAAAATAAATATTAAAAAAATTCTTTAAAAAAAAAAAAAGAAAGGCTGAGGATGAGGCTCAGTGGTTAAGCACTGACTTCCATCCCTGGTTCCAAAAGAAAAAAGATACATTTATAGCAATAAGAAAAGTATTATTAATAAAAATAGCTAACATTTATTGAATGCTTACCATTGCTAAGCATTATGCTAAATATATGATATGAATTATTCATGAGATGGTCCTATCACAGTGATTCTTCAAGTCACTGTGTCACTTCACACAGCCAAGAAGTGGAGGATTTGGAGTCAGGATCCAGGTCTGACAGCATCCAGACTCTTCCCTTGGTTGTGCATTTATTTATTTATTTATTTATTTACTTACTTACTTACTTTTTGGTGCTGAAGATTGAACCCAGGGCCTTGTGCATGCAAGGCAAGCACTCTACCAACTGAGTTATATCCCAAGCCCTTGCTGTACATTTTTAAAATGCTATTATATCTACAATTTATGGTTAAAAACAAAACCATTAAAATTAACAGAGGAGAAGTGATTAAGAATACAAGAGACAACAGATTTTTATAGCATCTTGCCAATGACAAACTTATTCCTGAGAAACATGTTCTTTAGGATTTTTTTTTTTTTTTGTGTGTGTGTGTGTGTGTGTGTGTGTGTGTTAATGACTGTGTTTCTTGTCTAACCTTGGGGAAAAAAAGAGAAATCATTGCTTAAAGTAAATGCCCTTGGGTCCCTCTGTCCATGTGGACTGGATAGTTTGGATTTAGTTGACTCATTGAGGTAGGAAAGGACACACCTCAATGCAAGGAGATTCTTCGAGTCACTGTGTCACTAAGATGTGATCCACTGGATGAGGGTGTAGTATTTCTGGGTCCAATTGCCATATTGATTCCAGAGTAAAGATATCTCCCTCTCTTTCCCTCTTTCTCTGGTGACTCCTGCTTGGGGTCCCTGGGCAGTGTGTAGGCCTAAGTCTGAGACATGCTCAGTCCTTTCCTATATTTTAAAAGCAGCTGCTGTTTGACTCTTGGTTCTCATCTTGTTGTGCAGCCCTGTGCGTAAACACCAGGCACTCACCAGTCACCTCCTTGGGGTGGCAGGGCAGGGCTGACTCTGCTTCTCTCACTCAGGTAGGCGCTGAGGTCAGCACAGGGTAACAGGCCTGACCAGAGTCAGATCTTATAGAAGAGAGGTGGGAATGGCCTGCCTAGGAACCTTCCTTATCTAGGGCTATTGATCCCCCCAGGTCTGTGCCAACCTGGAGAATATTCTGTGGATGGCTTTAAACCTTGCCAGCTCTGTGCCCTGGGCACATTCCAGCCTGAAGCTGGCCGAACTTCTTGCTTCCCCTGTGGAGGAGGGCTCCCCACCAAACATCTGGGAGCAACTTCCTTCCAGGACTGTGAAACCAGAGGTGAGTACTTGCTTTCCCCTAGAATTGAATTTCCTTTTTGAGTACCCTGGGAGTCTGGTGAAGGTTCCATTGAACCCAGCCCAGAGGTTCCCCGTGTGGTGCTAAGTAACCAAGGGTTCAGTCCCTGTGCAGGAAGTGCCAGAACTCCCTGGATGGGATCTCTCCACAGCCATCTTGGCTTCTTGGGACAGGGCTGACCAGGGATGGATCAGAGAGACATGAGTAGGTTTTGAACACGGGCTCCCTTGGTTCCATCCTCCAGCCCTCTTCCACCTCAGTGCCCTGGCCTAGAGCTCCCCTACCCCAGTACAAGTCCTATCCCTTCTCCAGAACCCCACTTCCACTGTCTCTTCCCAGTGGACCAAGCCTCAGTCCAGCCTCAGTCTATATCCTTGATACCCACAACCATTGTGCCTGAAGATGTCAGCTGCCACTGACTGCAAGAGCCACACACTCTCTGAAGACATGCACAGCTTGCTCCTTCATGTTTTCTCAGTGTCACGAGTCCTACCCAAACCCACTGTTTGAGTGTTCATTAGCCCCAGATTGATAGGAAAGCACTTCTTCATTTGGGCATAAAAACTTATTTCACAAACTTTGAAACCTTTCATGCAGCATTAATAAAAATACAGTCTTCTTGTTTTCATTTTCTTCACCCTTTCCTCATAGTTCAATGTTCACCTGGACATTTCTACAACACCACCACTCACCGATGTATTCGCTGCCCAGCGGGGACATACCAGCCCGAATTCGGAAAAAATAACTGTATTTCTTGTCCAGGAAACACTACAACGGACTTTGATGGCTCCACAAACATTACCCAGTGTAAAAGTAGGTCTCTCTCTAAGGCTTCTGTGGTCCTGATCAAGAGGGAAAGTGTCTGGGTCCAGCCTTGGAGAAGGATGGGGTAAAGTGGCCAGGGTTCCCAGGTTCATTCAGAACCTTGTCTGTTTTTAGCCCAGCTCACAGCTATGCAGATAAGTGCTGAGGGAAGGCAGGACTACAGTCTCCTCAGCTATTAAAATGGAGATAATAGCTTTGACCTGGAGGTACTCTCCTTGTTTTTGTATGTGAGGTGCTGGAGATTGAACCCTGACCCTTGTGCATGCTAAGCACACACTCTGCCACTAAGCTCCACCACAGCCCCTACTTACCTCTGCTGACCCTGGATGCTTCCCCAGGCACACTCACAGCTGGATTTGCCCTGATTCCCCCCAACCCAGGGCATAGTTTCAGTGGCCCAGCATGCACTGTTCAAGAGTGTGTTATGTGCCAGGCATCCTGCTGAATAAATCAGCTGGGCCAGCGCTGCTGGGAGCCAGGCTGTGTGTCTGCCGAGGAAGGAGCGACCCACTAGTCTGGAGAGATGAGGCAAGGTCTCTGGAGGGTATGGAAGGTTTTGATGGAGATAGTGGACAGAGCAGGAAAGAGCATCTTACTGAAGAGCCGCTGAAGAGAAGCACAGACCCAGGAAAGTGAAAGGCCTTTGGAAAGAGACCCCTGGGCCTGAGCACAGAAGAGTTGGCACACCAAGTGTGCCTAGCTAAGGAGCTTAACTTGTATTTTACAGCAATGAGGGGGCAAACATTTAAGGACTTGCTGCGTCAGGTTTTCCTCCTCCCCACCTCAATCATTACATAAAATTCTCTAGTAAAGGCCAAAAGTTAAGCTCAACTAATGTTGTATCTTTTTTAAATATATTTTTTTAGTTGTAGGTGGACACATACCTTTGTTTTATTTTTATGTGATGCTGAGGATTAAATCCAGTGCCTCACATGTGCCAGGAGAGCGTTCTACCACTGAGCTACAGCCCCAGCCCCTTAGTATTGTATCTTTAAGATAGCAATTGAGGGGAGCAAGGAGGACTCCCCAAAATAGAGTAATTTGGGATGGAGAAGGGCAGTGAAACATTTGAATTTTTGGGGTACCGAGGATTGAACTCAGGGGCACTCAGCCACCAGAGCCACATCCCCAGCCCTATTTTGTATTTTATTTAGAGACAGGGTCTCACTGAGTTGTTTAGCTCCTCACTTTTGCTGAGATTGGCTTTGAACTCACTATCCTCCCATCTCAGCCTCCCAAATCACTGGGATTACAAGTGTACACCACCCCACCCAGCTGAAGTTCTTTTAACATCGTTTATAAGCAGCCATCAAAGTTCCTCTTAAATACCTGCTGCCACAGGAAGCTCACTCTCTTTCATGATCTTCTAGCCTATTGGTAAATGAGACTTTGGCAAAGTTCACAGAGTTAGGAAATTCCTCCTTAAACCAACATAACTTTTTCCTTATCTTCCCACTCCCCGGCCTTTGTTGGCCCTTAGGACCATGTGACACAGTTCCTCAGGTAGCCCTTCAAGCCTGAAGGCTGTGTTTTTCCTAATAATGACAACTCTCTTTTATAATTAGAGAAGAAGAAAGTAATCAATCTCTCTCTCTCTCTCTCTCTCTCTCCCCCTCCCTCCCTCCCTCCCCTCCCCCCTTAGTACTGGAGATTGAACTACTGAGCTATATCCATAGCCCTTTTTATTTTTATTTTGACTCAGGGTTTTGCTACGTTACTGAGAACCTTACTAAGTGGCTGAGTCGGGCTTTGAACTTGTGATCCTCCTGCCTAATCCTCCCAAGTCATTGGAATTACAGATGTGTGCCACTGTGCTCAGCTCCCTTCAATATTGCTCAGATTTATCTGGCAATAGTAAACACTAACCTCTTTGAGGGCAAAGACTAGATTCCCTCTCAGTCCTGAACTCCCAGAGCTTTGGGTGACATGTGTTGGACTGTGGGGATTTGGTGAATAAAGACAGGGTAGGGGAGGGTGTACCTGTGCACATTAGTTAGCTCTTTGTCTTCCCTACTTAGAAATAAAATGTGGTTGTAACCAGAAAGAAAAGTGAAGAAATCTGTTTTATCTTCATCAATGGCCTCAGTCAAATGTTCTTTATTGAGCAATGAGCTCTGTTCTCCCTACTTGGACAGACGTAGAAGTTCTATTCCATGGGTTCTCCCTATACTTGGAGTTCTAAGCAAATATTTAAAGCTAAATTTGTTCTTTTGTTCATTAACAGCTGACCTTAGTATCTTTAGGCTAATGGGAAAATGGCACCACTCCGAGGGGTGGCCCCTTTGTGAGAGTTCACAATGACTCCCAAAGGGGGCCCTAAGTCTTATTCCCAAGATGACGCCATCTCTGTGCCCCTTCCTCCATATGGTAGGGATGTGGCAGTTCTCAAGCCAGGCTAGCAGGGGCCATGGGAGATGACTGTGTCGAACCCTTATAACTCATGGCATTTCCTTTTCCAGACAGAAGATGTGGCGGGGAGCTGGGAGATTTCACAGGATACATTGAATCCCCAAACTATCCAGGCAATTACCCAGCCAACACCGAGTGTACCTGGACCATCAACCCACCTCCCAAGCGCCGCATCTTAATTGTGGTCCCTGAGATCTTCCTACCCATAGAGGATGACTGTGGAGACTACCTGGTGATGCGGAAAACCTGTGCGTCTCACCCTCTGCTTCCCTCCCTTCCTAAGGCCAGCTGGGAAGCCTGAGGACCTGCTCCCCGGGCTTTAAATGTGAGGAGAAGGCTAGACTGTCACCCCCGTATTAGAACAGAGATGGAAGTTTATAGAGTTGCCAAGGAATGACACATAGACTAAGGGCTAGAGATGTAGCTCATTCATAGGGCATTTACCTAGCATGTGCTAGGCCCTGGGTTTAATCCCCAGTGCCAAATTAATAATATTAATAATAAATTTGACTAAAATACATACATCAAGGCCTTTTACTGAACCCCAGAGGCAGGGACCTTGCAGGTCATTCTTCCCCTCTGTACTCACTGGGATTTTTGGACCCTCTCCACTGGGACATGGAGAGGAAATGAGGCATGTGCAGTGCTGGCTCCAGACACTGCCTCACGCTGGAGAGCAACTCCTGACTTGGGGAGGGACCAAGGCATGATGCCAGAAGGGGCCCCTCCCTCTATCCTGACTCATGATCCAAGGTCCATAAGGGATGCCACCATCAACACAGCTTAGCAGCAGTTCTCTGAGTGGGCTTAATTCCAAATCCACCTCTTATTGGTACTATGATCTGGGCACTGCCATCTCCGTAATGATTAAAGCGGAGAAATAATAATAATAATAAAAATAAAATAATAATAATAAAATAATAACCCTGCTGTCTCACAGGGTTATTAGATGAACTAAATCTGTTAAGCACTTAGAAAAATAATGGCAAGCCAGGCACAGTACCACACACCAGTATTCCCTTCTACTCAGGAGGCTCATGTGGGGGGATTGCTTGAGCCCAGGAGTTCAAGACCAGCCTTGGCAACATAGTGAGACCTCATCTCAAAAAAATAAAACCCAAAACAAAAACAAAAAAAATCAGTAGAATAATAATAGCACATTGAGATACTATATAAATATTTCCTATCCTTATTAATGGTTACAATGTCTGATGTCAGGTGAAGATTTGAATCCCAACCTTATCACAGATGGGCTCTGTGGCTCTAGGTGCGTACTTACCTCTCTGTAAAAGAGTCAACAATTGTACCCACTTTTTGTGGTTTGCAGAGGATTAAATGAGAGAAAGTCCCTAAAATGGGTATTAGCACACTTCTGGGTCTTGAGAAGCATGCATCAAATGGGGGTGAGTGTTAGTAGATAATGGTAGCTGGGCTCTGAAATTCAAGGGCCCTCTCCCCACCTCTGCAGTGTGCCCAGCCACAGGCAGCTCAAGCCTAGCCTTCCCTGGAGGCTATTCTATTCCCAGTGCTTTACTGTTAGGATGAGTCAGCTAGACCTAAAGGGCTCTTCAACGTACCTTGTTTTATGGTTTGAGTGTTTGAAAAGATGAGGATTCTTTGTCTGCCCACTCAGTGACGTCTTAAATGACACCCTCTCCAATTTCACTCTGCAGCATCGTCCAATTCAGTGACAACCTATGAAACCTGCCAGACCTACGAACGCCCCATCGCCTTCACCTCCAGGTCAAAGAAGCTGTGGATTCAGTTTAAGTCCAATGAAGGGAACAGTGCCAGAGGGTTTCAGGTCCCATATGTGACGTATGACGGTAAGCACCGTGAAGCTCGGACAGTAGCACATGGCAGAGGCGTCTCTAGTTTGAACAGAATCAATTTCTGAGCCAGCTGGTGGATTGCTGACAAGCACACATGCTCCGAAAGGCAGCCATGGTGAGGGGAAAGAACATCGCTGACTCACAAGTGCCACATTTTAAGCGGGCATTTGGGGACACTGACTACAGGGATGAAAAGATGGTTTAGAAGATCAGCTTAGTGGATCATGGGCATTGAAGTCAGACAGCCCCGCTATTATCTCATCTGTGATTTTGTGTAACATCTCCAAGCCTTCCTTCCTTCCTTCTTTCCTCCTCCTCATCCTCTTCCTCCTCCTCCTCCTCCTTTTTTTGTTGCTAGGCATTGAATTGAATTCAAATGCATGTTAAACCCACACTGAACCACTGACCTACACTCCTAGTCAAGTCTCATTTTCTTAATGTTTGATGAGGATAATCATTAGATTTAATGTGAGAGTTCCTAAAGGACTTGGTGCAGTACCTGGCACACGTAATTGCTCAATAAATACTTCTTATGATTATGGCTTTTATTGTACAGAATTCTGAAGGAGGAAAAAAGGCCTGAGTTCTGGTTCTGGCTCTGCCACTGACTTTCTTTGTGACTATGCAAGTCAGATGATGCCTCTAGTTTCATTTTCTTCATTTTCAATGAAGGAGTGGTCCTCCTGAGCCCTGGGGCCCAACTCTCTGAGTAGGTTGATGAACATTTATGGAGCATAAAATGAATTATAACTTGTCCTAGAGGGCTTCATAGTCTAGAAGGGAAGAGTCATCTGTCCATTCATGAACATATTCATGCATCTACCCAACAGATATTTAATGAGCCTCTGCTAGGCTAGGAATTGGGCCAAGTACTGAAGACAATCTGGTTAGTGATATGAACACAAAACTGTATATATTGTCATAGATGCTTTAACAGGGCATATACACAGTACTGTGAGCACAGAAGGGGCAGCAGTTATTTTGCATGGATTTTTGGAAGGAACAGAATACAGTCTGAACAGATTTGGGTCATAATAAAATATAGGGGGCATAAATGGGGAGGAAGAATATTCAGGAAGAAGGAAAGGCCAGAGGATGGCACGTGTGGGGTCTGATTGGACCAGTGAGTGGGGAGCATGGAGCTTAACAGTGAAAGGAGATGAGGTGGGAAGGGCCTTGAAGGCCAAGTTTAGGAGAGTAGACTTAATCTTATAGGGAGCCATTGGAAGTTTTTAGGCAAAATGCAAAAACTAGATGTTTAGAAAAAATAGCATTCTCTGTCTCTCTTAAAAACACTTCACATAATTTATTTCCAACATATGACAACAGCTAGGATCATTATTTCTGTCCTGCAGTTGCCTAAAATAATGTCAAACACCCAAGACAAGGGCTTTTAGTATCTGACTCCTGGGGCAGACACAAATGCCTCCCATATGCCTCTGCTGAATGAGACAGAGAGCCTAGTCATCCACCTGGAAGCAGCTAATGGGCAACATGTCCTGTGGGAATTAGGAAGGAAGCAGAGCAGACGCAGGGGCTCCAGAATACATGTCGCCAAGGCTCACCCAGTTTAGTGTAGCTGTTCTCATCTCTGCCTTTGTTGACACAGAAAATATCTTGATTTTTTTTTATTAAGAAAAAGAGATGTAGCTTGAGCCAGGGCAAGTTATACATAGTCCTGGATAGGCCCATGAGAGTGTACCAGGCATGTGTCATAGCAGTAAAAGTGCCACTTTGTCCCTCCAGAAGCCCCTCAGGTCCTTATTCAGGTTTATATTTTAAAACTTGTATTTTTGTATCTGATTTCAAAGCCCAAAAGACTAGAAATCACAGTCAGAAGGTGTGGTTGGGGCTCCTGACTGCCACAGAAGGGAGAGGATTGCAGTCCTGGCAAACAGGTACTGAGCATTCCTGAGCACTAGATATGTCCTGAGGCACCTTTTAATGGTACAGTCCTCATAGTCACTCCATACGTGACACATTTGTTTCCTGGTTTTACAGATGAGGCCATTCAGGCTTAGAGATTTAAGTAACTGGCTTAAGGTCACAGTATGACAAAGACACAGAGCTGGGATTTACCTTTGTCTTTGGGACTCCAGAGCCTGGGTTCCCACTTGCAATGCTTCTCTGCTTTTCCTAAGGCCTGGAGTAAGGAAGGAGACACACTAGCTCTTAGAAGCAGAGGACATTTTTTTTTTTTTTTTAAAAACCAGCAGTTTAGAAGCATTTGGTGCAGTGGCAAACTGCTGTCTAGAATATTACAACCATTTACATTCCTAGGGGTCAACTCCCATCAAGGACAGGAGCCACTCCTCTGAGGTAGAGACATTGCAGCAAGGGGATTCAAGATTTAAAATTTAAAAAATAATAATAAAATAAAACTTGTACACTTGCTCATATTCAATATTCACTAACATAAAAGGAGAATGATACCACATTAGTAGAGTAGCAATGACGTTGTACATGTACCAAACTAGTAATTACATATAATATAGTGTTAATTTCCACTCACCATCTCTTGACTGAAAGGAACTTTTCAAGAGCTCCTCCCGAACAATTTCAATGATGTTCTCATAATTCGTGTGGCTTTGTAGCACATGATATGCATACAAAGAGGCATTTTTAATGTCTGGGATTTGAAAAAGATTGTGCTTTGCATATGCTTGATTTGAATTATGACTGTGGGAAAGAGACTAGACTGTAAAGGGGGAGAGCTTCATTTAGAGAAGGATTATCATGTGCACTGCATTTAATGTATGTCAGGACAAAAAATTATTAGTGGAAAAATGAACAGTGCTTTCTTTCTCTCTGGCCAGCCGAATTCTTTACCCTCAGCCCCAGTCAAATAAAGGAAAGATGAGTTTTGCTTATTTGATAAGAAGCTTGATTGTTTAATGCTAAACAAGGACAGAGGGAAAGGAGGTAGAGAGGGAAAGAAAAGCCTGGATGAGCTCCCCATGGAGTGCACACAGACAGAGAAGAGCAGAGCACCAAAGACTGAGCCCTGGAACCCTCCTGCAATAAAAGGCCAAGGAAAGGAGTGAGCAGCCAGTGAGGTAGGAGGAAAACCAAACAGCAAAGTATTCTGGAAGCCAAGAGAAGAATTTGATCAAGGTGGAGGTGTGACCAGCAAGTCACATGCTACTGATATGTCAAAGGTTGAAAGTTATTGCTGATCTCAACCAGCAGTTTTGGAGGAGTGATGGGGGACCAAAGATGATTGGACTGGGTTTAGGAGAAGAAGAAGAGAATTGGGTACTGTGAGTATTGACCATTCTTTTGAGGAGTTTTTCAGCAAAAAGAAGCAGAGAAGTGGGGTGGAAGCTGGAGGGAGAAATGAAGTCGAGGGAGGGATTTTTTTAAAGATCTGAGACGTAACTTCCTGTTTGTATGCTGATAAGAAAGATCAATAGAGGATTTTTATCATGTAGGAAAGAAGTCAGAGAATTACTGGCACAGATGCTCTTGATTTAGTGAGGGAAGATGGCACTGGAGTGCCAAGTGGAGGGATGGGCCTCAAGTGGACACAAAGAGGGCTCATCTGAGGGAAGGGAGGACAGGGAGACAGGGGCAGAGGTCTGTGGCCAGTGGAAGTGATGGAAATCTGTGCATGGGTGTTCTCTGATGATTGTCTTTTCAAGGTCAGTGTGGAAAGTGTTCTGAGATAGCCACAGAAGGGACGCTTCTCAGAACCTTATCAAAAATGAAAGAGCACATTTGGAGATAACTAAACCATAAGAATACAAAACATGTCCTTTATTCCAACAGAAGACTACCAAGAACTCATTGAAGATATTGTTCGAGATGGCAGGCTCTACGCATCTGAGAACCACCAGGAAATACTTAAGGTGAGTACTTGTCTCTAGTGGACGTGGTGTTTTTCACAGAAATCCCAAGTACAGTCTTGAAGTCTTTCCTGCTCCACCCTGCCACCTCTCAGACTCAGAGACTGCCCTTGACCAATGCTCAGTTTTATAACTTCCCCAGACATGATTTTTTTTAATTTATTTTTTTGGTGTAGATGGACACAACACAATGCCTTTATTTTATGTAGTTCTGAGGATCGAACCCAGGTCCCTCCCGTGCTAGACGAGCACTCTACCGCTGAGCCACAATCCCAGCCCCAAGACAGACATGATTTTTTTTTTAAAGAACAGGCTTCTATTTTCAGTGTTGTCAAGTGAAGTTGTATTTTTTAATTTGGAAATTTGTGAAGGGGCAGTTTTGAAGAAGACTTGCTTATAAATCCAAGATAGTGGTATATAGTATTTTCATATTAATTCCAAATAGTGGGGAACCTTTTTCTCCATATTTGTCCTTCATAAAGTCTACCAAATTTTGTATACTTATAAATAATTAGCAACAAACACTTGCTGTATCACCAACTGTGTAAGTATCCCCCAGCTCCCTATTTTATATTTCATCTAGTTGAGAAAAAAATCAGGGGTTTTTGTATATTAAATGTTCTTTATAAAATAATCCATATTTATTAGAGATAATTATAAAAAATGAAAACTGGAAAGATAAAAATCGGAAGAAACAATTTTCACAAAGTGTTTTTTAGTTAATCAAGCTACTGCTTAATACTGGGTCATTATAGTTTTGTTGGCAAAATGTCAGGATGTTTGAACAATTTGGCCCAGTAACAAAAATTCTGTTCTCTTTAGGATAAGAAACTGATCAAGGCTCTGTTTGATGTCCTGGCCCACCCCCAGAACTACTTCAAGTATACAGCCCAGGAGTCCAGAGAGATGTTTCCAAGATCTTTCATCCGATTGCTACGTTCCAAAGTTTCCAGGTTTTTGAGGCCTTACAAATGACTGCCCACATGCCACAAATGTTCGGCTGTGGGCTTGGTGGAGTGGAGCCGTCTGTCTGCCTTCCACATAGTCGGATATTGTCTTCAGTATCAGTGACTCATTAGAGTTAAATTTTTATAGATAATACAGATATTTTGGTAAACTGAACTTGAATTTTCTTTCCCAACATTGTGGAATGGCTTTGAGTAGCACTGACTTCTCACTGCTATGGGAAGTATGACCAGATGTCTCAGGTCCTGCAAGGGCTGGCTGAGCTAGACTTCAGTCAGTGCAGGTGAGACTCACCCTCCTTGGATCTCTCTCCTCCTCTGGAGTCTGTAGTAGTGAAAGGACACCACAGAAGGGCTTCTCTGTCTGAAACATCAGCTTTCTCCAGCCTGGGGCTCCCTAAGGCAGCCCTCCAAGCCCCTGTGCAGGCTCTGAGCAGGCAAAACAGGCAAGGAGGGAGGGAGGGCGCCATCCATCCACCCTGAGACCTGAAAGGACTCTGTTTTCCACAGCCTTCTCCAGCCTGTGTGAGATAAGTTTAATCTCAGGAGCTTGAGTTCTAAGCTGTGATCATTTTTAAAAAAAATACTGAAAGCCAAAAGAATTAGAAATAAACTAAAGCCCTTCTGGAGACTTAGTAGTGTATACATGTTGCCAGCTCCCCTCTCCTACCCTGCAGCAAATGCACACAGCTGGTTTTAGCACCTTTCCTTGTGCCCTCAGATATGGCTGAGCCCCGAATTAGGGCTTAGAGAGTTTGGGTGGATGCAGTCTCCTTGGTGGATGAGAATTCACTATCATCAAAAGGAGATTTCACCAACCCTGGTCAGTATAGCCGAGGGTCTTCTTTCCACCATGAGGCTTCCTCCCAGCAGGCACCTGAGGACCACGTGGGATATGGGGCCCAGCCTGTCATTTGTGCCTTCTGTCCTCACTCTCCAAGGGCAGAGTGGATTCTGCTCTGGGCAGTACTGTTCAGGATGCGCTCATTCTCTGATGGTAGCAGCACTTCTGGGAGCAGCTACACATTGGCCTCTGCATTTTTAATAGTATCACATTTTTAAACATTTAAATCCCAAGCCAGAGTCTCATTACAGTGGGTGAAAAAGAATCTTGTCAGATAAGCTGCCATTTCCTAACCGAAGAACTGAGTATACAGAGCCATAGTGTTTTGTTATTTCAGTGACAACTCTACACACAATTTTCTACACCAAAGTTCTAAAAACTGTGTAACAAGTTTTTCTTGAAGAAAACAAAGATGATTTCATTATTATTGAACATATTTTTTACCCCCATGTTGTTTTTTAAAAACCATTATAACATTGTTTTCTTTAGCCCTAATGAAGCTTCTTTATTTGGATGGGTCCTAAATCCCCACTCTCAGATTTCTCTTTAAAAATTTGAACATCTTCATTAAAAAAAATTATTAAAACAAGCACTTGCAATTTGTTTAACTGGAGCTTGGCCTATATTTCTGAGTCTAACTATAAGATGAGAAGTTAATGTAAATAACCTGAGTTGTGATGAGACCGGTGAGGAGACAAGATGGGCTGAGCTGTGCCATCCTGTCCAAGCATGTTAGTAACTTTGTGCTCATGCAAGTGTGATTCTCTGTTGTCAATTCCACAAGAAATCTGGGGGTGGGTATGCTCTAGGGGTTGGAAGGAGAATGCATAAACCTGGTTGCTGTGAAACATCCTCCAGGAACAGCCTCATGCACCAGAGCTGTGCTCCTGGGACAAGCATGAGCCCCTGGGCCCTCCTGAAGCTTTCTCTCTAGAACTATCAATCATCCTAAGAGACACTCCCTGTTGGAAGGCTGGCTGACTGTGGCTGCTGTTGCTCTCTACTAACTGAAGAAATATTTATCAAACATCCCCTCTGTGTCAGGTACTGTTCTAGGCCCTAGGGAAGCACTGTGATAAGAACTAGAGTCCCTGCACTTGTGGAGCTTACATTTTAGAGGGAAGAGACAGACAACAAACAACACAAAAACAATCTGCTGAGTGGTTAATGCAATGTTGAAAATTGAAGCAGGTTAATGTAACAGATGGGGTCTGAAAATGGCTTCTATGGGGAAATGGCACTTCAACTGAACGCTTTGGCAGGGAGGAATGAGCCTTGGGAAAATAGGGGAAGAGCATGCCTGATAGAGGGGCACCAAGTGCAGAGGCTGTGCAAAGATGAGGCTGTGTGTCTATCACAGTCTGGTGAGAAAGCCAAGATGAGGCTCAAGAACTGCACAGGGTCCAGATCACACTGGGCTGTGGCATCTTGAAGGAGAGATTTGGGTGTAATTCTAAATAGATTGTGAAGTTTCAAAGAGGATTAAGCAAAGGAGTGAGTTAATCTGTATGCTTTTAAAGGTAGTAGCACTAACTCCTGTATGGATGGATTTTAGGAAGCAAGTATAGAGGCAGAGAATAGATAAGAAGCTATCTCCAGAGACTCACCCCAGCAAAAGGTGAGGGTCTGATTTAGACTGATGGTAGTGGAAATAAAAAAGTAGAATTCTGGGCTCTATGACTGTTTTGCTGATAGAATATGGCAGAAGCAGCACTTGCAGTTTCCAGGCCTAGGACTTAAGACATTAGCAGTTTCTACTTCAATCCCTTGGGACATTTACATTTGGAACTCAGTCACTATGCTTCAAGGAAGCCTTAGCAGCCTGTGGAGAGAAACTTTGTCCCCATCCCTGCAGGCCAGGCAACAGCCAGCTAAGCTTGCCAGCAGCTTGAATGAGTCATCTTGGAAATGGACTCAGCCCCCAAGCGGAGCTGCCCCAGCTGATGCTTCTTGAGCAGTCTTTGTGGAACCACACACAGAAATTACAGATTAGTGAACAAAACTAATGACTATCATTGCTTTAAGTTACTAGGTCGGGGGTGATTTCTTATGCAGTAATAGGACATTTAGGAAATGGGAAGAGATTGAGAGTTCTGTTTTGACCATTCTAAGTTCAAGGTACCTATTAACTGTCCAAGTGGAGAGTTCAAATAGGCAAGAGGTTATAAGAGACCCCAGGAGAGCTCAGGTCTGGAATACAAAATTTAATGTCATAGAATAAAGGAAACATATGAGATTTTCCCTAAATTAAGATTAAAAATACAGTTGTGTTTCCCCCTAATCCCTTTCACTAGTCAACTACAATCCTGAAATATTAAATAGAGAATTCCAGAAGTAATTCATAAGTTTGGAATCAATTTTATTACAATATATTGTTATAGTTGCTCTACTTTATTATTAGGTATTATTGTTACTATGCTTAATTTACAAAGTATACTTTATCATAAGTATGCATGTATAGGAATGAACAGAGCATATATAGGGTTAGGTAATATCCACAGTCTCAGGCATCTGTGGAACATCTTGAAACATGTCACCCAAGGATAAGTGGGGATTACTGTATGTAGATGAAAAAGTCAGAGGAGCTCTGAATTCTGGGAGTACTCCCCCAGGTGGTCACAGGGACCAGAACTTTGAGGAGCTGCTTATCAAGTAAACAGAAAGAAGCCAAAGCTGAGCTTCCACCTTCCCTCCAAGTCGGCAAGTTTTGTGGGTATACTCCAAGTGGGGGCAGAATCTATACAAGTCCTTCCTTCCAGCTGTGGATACTATTCTTTAGCCATTTACTGAAGTGCTGCATCTATGGATTTGGCAACATTTCCCTTGAGTTTCCAATGCTAATGAAAGTGTGTTTGCCTTTTCACACTAACGGATGATTATCTTCACTTTGGAAAATTGCTTCCTCTGAATCATCCTCTGGGTTGTTAAGTGCGTCTGTAGGCACTCACTGGATTTAGGTTTGCAGGTGATTTAAAAATGTCATGTGGTAACTTGGGAAAGTTGGTGGCTGCACAGCACAAAGCAAAGACTCCCTTGCCCTCAGCAGACCCTTGCAGGAAGATGTATCAAGGCTGTTGCCTGCTGCTGAATGCAGCTGCTGGTGGACCTGTACACTGGGAAACCCAGGGATCCCATGCTAGACCCAGCTGCAATCTTCTTAACCCACAGGGAATGCCTTTTACTAAGGCTGTCTGCATCTCTTCTTCCTTCTTCACAGCAGAATGGGTTCTGAGAGCATTACCCAAGTCTACACATTTTTATCAGCATTCGAGAGGCAAATGGTTCAGCTGAGGCCTGAGAAAAGTGGTTCCTTATTAAGTGGAGGGAGCAGCCTGATCTACCAGCGGGGCAGGTCATCAGCAGTCTTAAAGCCAGACCCTGGGAGAAGGCGGGAGGGGGCCCATCCACAGGAAATTAGAGGCCTTGATGGGACTTTCTCTCTGTGACCACCTCCCACTCAGAAGCTCATGAGTCCAGCAGAGGGGTGACCTAATAGTGGTACACTGCCTCCTTCTTCTCAGGGCAGTCTTTATCAGCCTGCAAGAGACCATCCTCAGGGGACTCTTGGCCCTGCAAGGCTTCTCCTATGCTCTTAGACAGTGATTCAGCCATAAAGACATGCCTACATGACAGGGCTCTCTTTCCAGAGAAGACAGTAAGATCAAAATAGATTTAGAATATGAAACCACTCTAATAGGCAGGTTGCTCTCATTGAATAAAAGGGTTATGCAGTAACCTTTTTGCTTCACTCCAAATGATGACATTAACTCAAAATTGCTGGTTTTCAGATTATCTCATAAGGGTAATGCAACTATTGTCCTTTGTTACTAATCATTGTTATATGTTTGCTCATTTATTCATTTATATAACATATCTATTGAGGGCCTACTAAGTGCTAGGCATTGTAGGAGCTAGGGATATAGCAGCGAGCAAAATAAAGTCCCTGCCCCTGGGGAATTTAGATTCCAGCATGGGTCAAGGGGACGGACAATAAACAAGTGAACATATAAATGTTCATGTACTCATTCAAGTCAAATAGTGACAGTGCTATAAAGGAAGTAGGATTAAAGGATACACAGTGAGGAGAAGGGGGAGTGACTGTTTTAGGTAGGATGAGCTTATCACTGGTGTCACAAATCTAAGCCCTTTCCAGGACATCAGCTCCTCAACCTAAGCCTAGCAGCACAGACCCTGGCAATCTCCTTTACTCACCCAGCAAGAACTTGGCATTTCATGTCTCACCAGGCCCAACAAAGTGCCAAAGGGTGAACAAAAAAATTCCTAGAAAAGGCACCATCTAGTGGTTGTAAGATGGAGTTGACCTGTATTTCAGTTGCTCATCCCTTTGCCTGGGAGCTCAAATGTCCACATTTCAAGACAAAATGTTACCCAGCAGGGCCTTGAGGACCAGGGCTATCTTTCTGAGTGGTTACATATAGTTTGACACAGATTCTGGGGTGTATCTGTTTAGATCTTTCTGTTTCCTCTGCCTGGTTTAAAAACTAATGACCAAGAGGGAATTCATTGGTTTACATCATTTCAATTATACACACACACACACACACACACACACACACACACACACACACACCATGTTCATTCACTCGTTTTTATGGCCTAGGCACTAGAATGTGTGTGTGTGTGTGTGTGTGTGTGTGTGTGTGTACATATATAGCCAAGATGGGTGGGGGGAGAAGTTGAAAGAATGATGGAAAAAATTACCCCTAAATTGTAATCATATATAATGTTTGAGCATGTGTAGCTCCAGGAGCTACTACTATACCCCTCTGACCTGGATTGTTCTCTGCTTCTACATTCTTTCCTAGGACAGAAGGATAATTCTGAGGCATAGTTTGAAGTTTTCAGTCTTTTCCTATAAAGTGCAGGAGATACACAAGCCTACCTCAAACCTGACTTTTGATGCTGGCTTTGCTTCATTACATTAGTTTTGAGTTTGAAAAACATTAATAGTTGCTGGGAAGGAACTGGAACTGATGCCACGGGGTAGGACAGAGCCCAGTGGTGTATGACACAACCATGCACTGCAGAAGAGCACGGCCGCAAAGAGAAAAGCTTGTGGTGACCCTGGCCAGGACTGCTGTGCTGTGCTCACTGTCCACGGCCTTGTAGTGACCACAAATTCATAATCATCACAGGTGCCAGTGCAGCTGCATGTATGTTCACCTGGTCATGATATAAAACTGTGGACAAGGAGGCAAGATGGTGTGATGGTAGCCAAGCAAGAACATGTGCCCAGGACCCTGATATTAGTTCCAGGTGACTTGGCTGGAGCTGCTTTTAGCAGCTGCCTCAGGTAATTCAACTGAAGTGTTGAGCAATGTGGGTATAATTGTAAGAGGCTGGGTAAACCTTCACTCAGGGCTCCCTAAAAGGAACTGGGGTGACTTGATAGTTCACTCACCCAATATCACCCCTCCCGGGATTCTTAGTGTGCTTTTCTGAGAGTGCATTCTGCTCATCACAATGGAATGTTCCTTCTCTAAGATTTAGGTTCTATCATGCTCATTCTTTCCAAGACTCCCATTATCTCCTCTGCAATACCTGGATTCATATCCTAGTTCTGCCGCTTATTAGTTATATGACCCTGTACAAGTTACTTAACATCTCTGTGCCTCAGCTTCATCATATGGTAAATAAAGACATTGAACACTTACCAGCTATGGATATTGTGAGAATTAAATAAATTGATAAATGAAAAGCTCTTGAAACAATGTCTGGCATGTAGTAAGGGCTGAATAAATGTTAACTGTTATCATTATCATCACTAACTTCCGCTTCTTGACACTGGAGAAGTTCAACCCATGTACATTCCTTAAAGAGATCCATATTCTGTTGGTTTTTCCCATTCCACCAAAATAGCATGTCCTTTAGTTATAGGTTTTCTAGTTGTGCAACCCAGGGACAGAAGAGTGAGATCTGCAGCAGGAATGAAAGGCCACATGCCTGACTTGGGATCTTACACGAGACTTTCTGAAAACCTCCTGAACTGTAATGTGAAATGAACTCTTCTGGTCTCCTAAGACAGCTTCTGTAAGGACAGAATTCGCATTCTTTCTCTCTCTCTCTCTCTCTCTCTCTCTCTCTCTCTCTCTCTCTCACACACACACACACACACACACACACACTGTTCCATGTCCAACCCTCGCCTCATGTGCCTTCAGATACTATGTCGTGAGAAGAGCAAGACATCACCTGTGCCATACTCATGCAGAGGATGGTGATCCATCTCCTTGTAGAGTCCAAAGCTACACATTTGCTAGTGCTGCCTCTTCCAAAGTTGATGTTTCTGGCATGGCCAAGTCCAACTTCTCACTACAGGAAGGCCATTGCCTAGGGCTATAATGAAGACATTCACTTTAGCGGGATGCAAGTAATTTGCATGACCCACCATGGTCAGTGGGACAAAGCCTTTTTCTGAGACATGAAGACACAGGCCTGGCCAAGGTAGGTCTGACCACTGTGCAGCATGTGCTTGGGAGAGCACAGAACTCCAAGTGCAATATGTGATGTGAATTGCATCTTTATAAAATTCATGAATTGAAGGGGAGAAAAGCCAATAATCACACATTAGCAAGTTCAAGCAATACACTGATCTCATGATCAAGATTAGCATCTCTAATAAGGGACAGATGGATATCATGTGCCTCCAGATATGATATCTCTGAGAAGAATAAAATATTACCTATATCCTCTGAGAAGAATAAAATATTACCTATACCATACTCATGCTAAGGATGTACAACCTCAATCTAAATAAAAGAAAATATCAATAAACATAAAACAAGGAATGTTCTGTTTAAAAAAGAGGAGGATTTTTGTTTAAAAAACAAAAAAGGGGAGAGGAGTTAAAAACAAATAACTTATATATCAATGATTACACACATTTGTGCTTCACAAGACACCATTAATAAAAGAAAAAGGCAACCTACAATGTGGGGAGAAACTGCAAATAATTTCTCTCTCAAGGGACTCATTTCTAGAATATATAAAGAACCAATACAAATCAATAATAAAAAAGATAATCCAATTTAAAAATGAGCAAAGGATCTGAATAGATACTTCTCCAAAGAAGATAAACAAATGGCCAATAAAACCCTGAAAGATGCTCAGCAACATTAGCCATTAGGAAAAAATGCAAATCACAATGAGATGCCACCTCACTGCACTGGGAGGGCTGTCATCAAAATGATCAACAATAATAGCTGTCAGCTAGAATGTGGAGAATGTGAAGAGACCTTCATACTCTGCTACTGGAGAGGTAGGATGGTGCAATCACTTTGGAGAGCAGCCTGTTAGTTCCTCAAAGGGTTAAATATAGCGCTACCATATGGCCCAGCAATTCTATTCTAAGAGAAATAAAAATGTATGTGTACACTAGTATGGCAATATGTAAATCAATGGATGTGCAACTGATGTGATTCTGCAATCTGTATATGGGGTAAAAATGGGAGTTCATATCCCACTTGAATCAAAGTGTGAAATATGATATATCAAGAACTATGTAATGTTTTGAATAACCAACAATAAAAATTAATAAAAAAAATGTATGTGTACAAAAAGGCTTATACATGAAAATTGATAGCAGCATTAGTCAGAATGGCTAATAAGTAGAAATGGCTCAGATATCCAACAACTGATAAATGGCTAATAAAAATATGATATATCCATACAATGGAATATTATTTGGCCATAATGAAGTACAGATACATGCTAAAATATGAAATAACTTTGAAAATGTTATTCTAAGTAAAAGAAGCTGGTCACAAAAGGCCATACTTCTTTAAAGTTTTTATTGATGGGCTGGGGATGTGGCTCAAGTGGTAGCGCGCTCGCCTGGCATGCGTGTGGCCCGGGTTCGATCCTCAGTACCACATACAAACAAAGATGTTGTGTCCGCCGAAAACTAAGAAATAAATATTAAAAAAAAAGTTTTTATTGATGCATTATAATTACACATAATAGTGGGATTTGTTGTTACATATTTATACACACACAATAGAACAATATAATTTGGTCAATTTTATTCCCTAGTACCTCTACTAACTCTCCTTTCCTGCTCCCCACCCCTTTCCCTTCCTCTATTGTACTTGTTTTTTTCCCCACACTTTTTATTGGTGCATTATAGTTGTACATAATGCTGGGATTTATTGTTCACATGCACACAATATGATATAATTTGGTCAATATAATTCCCCAATATTTCCCCCTCTCTCTTCTCCTCCCACTTGCTGTTCCCTGTTTTCCATCTGTCTCTATTTCCTCTATGTATCTACTTTCAATTTTCCTGAGATACCTTACCTTTCTTTTCCTTTGTCTTCTCTATCTTCCATATGTGAGAGAAAACATACAACACTTGACCTTCTAAGTCTGGCTTATTCCACTTAACATAATGATATCAACTTCCATTATTTTCTTAAAAATGACATAATTTCATTCTTCGTTGTGGCTGAATAAAACTCTACTATGTATATATACCACATTTTCTTTATCCATTCATCTGTTGATGGAAACCTAGGCTGGTCCATAGTTTGGCTATTGTGAATTATACTGCTATAAACATGGGCATGCAAGTATCACTATAGTATGGTGACTTCAATTCTTTAGGATAAAGAATACTGAGAATTGGTATAGCTGGGTCATATGGTGGCTCCATGCCTAGTCAAAAAGACCATACATTGTATGATTTTGATTAAGTAAAATGTCCAGAATATGCAAATCCACAGTGACAGAAAATAGATTATAGATTATCTAGGGCTGGAGAACTTGGGAAAAAAATGAGAAGCGCCTGATAATGGGTTTGGAATTTCCTTTGGGGTGGTAAATGTTTTTAAAATTTGATTGTGGTGATGGTTGTGCGGATCTGTGAATATATTAAAAAACTATTGAGGGGCTGGAGTTGTAGCTCAGAGATAGAGTGGTTGCCTAGCATGTGTGAGGCACTGGGTTTGAACCTCAGCGCCACATAAAAATAAACAAATATAATAAAGGTATTGTGTCCATCTATAAAAAAAAATTGAGCTGTACACTTCAAGTGAATTATATAGTATGTGTGTTATATTACAAAAACCAGTCACTAAAAGGAGGGGATCATATTCTTCAAAATTGTCAGTGTCAAAAAGGACAAAATTTTGGAAATGTTCCAGATTAAGGAGGCTAAAAAGACATAATAGCCAAAACCTGACCCTAACCTGAATCCTGTTCTGGAGGAGTACATTATATATAACTTTATAATGGTCAACTGACAAAACCAGAACATAAATAGTAATTTAGATAAAAGTACTATATCAATGTACATACATGAAGCATATGTCTGTACTATGGTTATAGAAGAGAAAAATTCTTGATCTTAGGAAATACACAATGAAGTATTAGAGGGCAGGGATCACATTTTATCTTCGAATAGGTCAGAAAAAAACTGTGTGTGTGTGTGTGTGTGTGTGTGTATGGGGAAACAAATGATAAAGCAATGGAGTAAAATGTTAGTAACAGGTAATTTCGGTAAAAAAAATATAGGAATTCTTTGATCATGTTCGTGTTTGCAAATTGAAAGTTTGAAATTGTCTCCAAATAAAAGTTTTAAAATAGCCAGGAATATCTTTCCTATCTGGGCAGTGTAGAGATGTGTGAAAATAGGTCAGAGAGAATGGTATGTGTGTGTGTGTGTGTGTGTGTGTGTGTATGTGTGTGTGTGTGTGTGTGAGTGAGTGAATGTGTCTACATGCTTGGGAGTCCACGTATGTTCCACAGAGTGTGTCACCTCTCTACTGCATTTGCCCAGGCCCTGTGGCCTGCCCTGCAAGGGCCACTGACTATCACTGTCATACCCAAGCAGCATATTTAATCAGGAGAAGAAGGTGGAGTCCTCGGTGCTCCCAAGGTAGACAGTAGTTGTAGTGTAAGCTGCCCGGCTGGCTGTCCCACTCTGGTTGGTGCTGATTAGAGATGTGGAATGGAAGGTCAGGCCTAGGTTTTGTTGGATTCTCACAGGATTGCTGTCCTTACAGATCTCTTTTCTCCACCACCTCAGGAGGGCCCTATTTGTTTCCGGGTTCCCTATTTGTGTTGGGGAGGGGAAGAAAATAGGAACAGGACTTGGGTTAATGAGGACTCACTTTATTCTAGGCCCTTTATGGTTTACATAATATCTTTTTAAACTACACAGAGCCTTCAAGAACTGAGGCTGAGAGCTTTAGTTACTTAGCCAAGGTCCCACAGCAAGCAAGGGGCACAGCCAGACTCAAAGACAAGCCTAGAGTTCCCTTCCATACTTCTACCAGACACTCCTGCTCCAAATACTGAGCTTTTCCCTGCCTTTCTCTCCTCTTTGGCTATCCAATTTGAGGTCAAAATCCGTCCTCATCCCAGGAAATGAAACCAAATCAATGCTGACAGGAATGGATTCAAAAGAGTCCGCCAACTTTGGAAAACACCAGCAGGGCTGCCATCAGCCCTAGTTTTTGAGGCCACAGTGTTGCTTGGAACTCCTCTGAAGAAAGAAGACAAAAAAAATCTCTTATCTTTGCTTTAACCTGCCAAAGTAGACACAGTCTTCAGGGTTAGGTGCCAAGTCGTGGGCACCATACAGTCAGAGATCCTGGCACACATCTGGTACCTGCAGCAGACAACTGTGTGAAGAATCTTCCTTCCAAAGGAAATTATGAGGGTGGTGAGGACACCAGAGTGGGAATAGAGCTCTGTTCCTAGCAAGAAGGATGGGGGTGGTGAGAGAAGATGGCTCTGGGGAGCAGACATTCTAACTTTGAAGGTATGACAGGGGGTAACATGCATGGGTGGGCAGACAAAGAGGATGGTAAGGGGAGGACAGCCTCCCTTTTACCCTTTGCTCTTCTCCTCTATGTTTCTAGCCTCTCAGCCTCAGAACTCATTCTATGTCCCATTCTCAAAGGCCTGAAACCCTGTTAGTTGAAGACCTGATCCAAAAGAAGGGTGCTAGGGGAAGAGGTTGGAAACCTGAAGCTGTTGACAGCTGTTAGACAAGAAGAGCCTGCCTACTGGGACATCAATTCAGAAGAACAAAGAGCTAAAATGCAGTAAAAATGTCATTTGGGTCCTTAGATCCAGTCATGCCTGAAGCCCCTGCATTTTTTAATGAAGGGAACCAGAAATTTTGTATTTTTGCTTAAATTTCCAATTGGTTTACTATCACTTATAAGAATAACACGAAAAAGTCCTAACTGAAATAGCATTGGCTTTTCCAGTATGATTTTCAAGTACAGATTCTCTACAAGAGCCAAGGTAAGATGCAGAGAACTTTAGGATGGAGCTACCTGAAATGATAAGTCCAGAACCTAGAAACACTAGAGAAAGAAAGAGCTGGCCAGCCCCCCTCTCTTAGCCCCAGGGAGGCGAAAGACATTCAGGTTTGACTTGTGTGCCTAGAGCTCTACAGGGAGCCTCCAGGGGAGCATAGGCCAGACCCACCTCTGAGAGCATAGCAACCCACAAATTCTCCTGAGGTTGTCCCAAGCAATGATGGTAGCTACCTCCTGCCAAGCCTGTGCTATGTGCCTGATGGTGATATATATATATATATATATATATATATATATATATATATATATATATAGAGAGAGAGAGAGAGAGAGAGAGAGAGAGTATTTAATTTAATCCTCACAGCAATCTTGAGAGGTAGAGATGTTACTGGCATCATTTTATAGATGAGGAAGTAAATGCTCACAGTGGTGAAGTCACATAGCTAATAAGTGGCAGAGCAGGAATTAATATCTAACATACTGACTCCAAAACCTGTGCTTTTAACAAGTATATTACAGTCTTCCCAAGATGGGTTAATGCTGCAGGGGAATTTGGCTACATGGAGAATTAATAATAATCTTTTCTGTTGATGCATCTTTGGAGAGTTTACAAAGCACAACTGTATATGCAATCTCATTGCATCTTTTTTCCAGATATGGAAACTGAGGCCCAAGAGTAGGGAATGACTTGCTCAGTCATTTGGAGAAACCATTCAGAGGCAATCCTCCTCAAACTGAGCAGCCAGTTTGTATTTTGCAGAAACTCACAATGTGAGTGCAATGGGGTGCTGGCCTCACCACATCAACTCAGGCTTAAAGGCAGTGATGGTATCAATCTGGCCAATGAAAGTCTCTGAAAGGGAGGTGGGAGACCAACTCTTATTGTGGCCACATATCCAATTGCAGATCACAAATCCCACTACAGCAAAGAGCTCTGAATTCACAAAAAGATTCCCAGTCCCAGCAAGTCCCCATTTATTTTTCAGCAACACTTGATATGGCCAAATTCCAGTTCAACAAGAAAGATTCAGCTTCCTGGCATTCCCAGGGGGATCCAGCTATGAAAGGAGCCCCTTTCTTCTGCAGGGACATCCTCAGGAAAAAAAAATAGATTTCAGGACTGAGCTGAGCTGCCTCAGGGATTCCATCTCCTCCCCCAGAGCTTCTACCAGGTAGTTGTCTGGGCCCAAACCACAGAGGCCCTCACTATTGGTCCTGTCCTGAAGCTTTGCCAAGCCCAGAGGCACCTGTTCTAAATAGACAGGGCAAGGCCGTCTCGCCATTCCCTGGGCATCCTGTGCCTAGAGAAACGACCAGGTAGGGATCAGGCAATGGAACAGAAGAAGCCAGGGCAGCCACTGTTGTTCATCATTGGATGTGTACCAGGGGACTGGAAGGTGAGCAGGAATCCCACCCAGCTTCTCAAGATCCTGCCCTTTGCTTGTGGGGAAGAATAGAGGAGGAATCTACCTCTGGGGCTTCTCTGAAGGCAGGTGAGTGGCCTTCTGGATTTGTTTCCCCACAAGCAATTTGTGTTTTCAGAAACTAAGGCAAGTGTTGAAGGTAGATCAGAAGGAAAGAAGAAGTTCATTATGTCAAACCCAGCCCTTCCAGGTCTGGGAAGCCTGGCACATGTTCTAAGGGCAGTTCTAAGGGCAGCTCTGACATTTGCTTTCCTTGGGCACAACCTTAACTTTTTGCCATACTTATTCTAATATTTATTGAGAGGCTTTTATGAATTAGGGATTCAATGTTAAGCAAAATACAGACTCAGCCACCTTCTTGAGGTTTCTAATTAATGGAGGAGACAAATATTAATTAAAAATGAGTTCTCCTATACACACAGAATGAAATATCCAGTAGAAATACATACCTCATAATAAGGAGAATTTACCCTCTTGAAGGTCAGAGTCAGCTCTCTTAAAGAAATGATAAAAAAGCTGAAGTCTGGAAGTACAGACATTTATTTACTTTAGTAAATAAATAAATGGAGGTAGGAAGGGGTATTCCAAGCAGAGGGAAATTCAAAGGCAGGCAGTTTGGCAAGAGGGAAAATGACTCCTCTAAGAATTGGAATAAGTTCATCAATTAAAAGTGAAGAGTCCAAGGACAAGTGGGCAGACCACACAAGAATATGGGTCTTTATCTCCTGAGCAGTAGAATGTATTTTGAGGTGCTTTTCGCAGGGAGGTGAAATGATGGCACCTAAAATTTGAGACGATCACTCTGGGAGCACAGTGAACAATTTTTAAGAAAGGAACTAGGAAATATTCACAGGCCAGTTAGGTGGTCTCAGATGTTTCTCCATAAAGGGAAATACTATATTATTTTATAAGATGTTACCAGGATTCAATGAAATGCTGCATTTTGCTTATTTGTGTACCTGGCTCATGGTAAAGGTTCAATAAGTGTCGTTATTGTTACTTGAATTGTTGGTTCTCTTTAAAGTGCAGATCTTTCTGATTCAGCCTGTTCTTGTGAGATGGGGTGGAGAGAGTAGTTGTGTCGTGCAGGATGGTTTGTACCAAGTTACAACATCAAGTCCAGAACCCTGAATGCCTGAAGGTCCCCACAGAATACCTTGAAAGTATGAATGATTCAGAAGAAAAAGGGGTTTGTACAACCCATTTCCACAACGATGCAGGAGAGATGGGTGAAAGACATCGCAGCCTCGACCGTAAGCCCTAGAGTTTGCTGAGAAAAACAGGTGCTTTCTGTCGTGTCAAGAGCAGGTGTGGCGTTCCAATACATAATGCCCGGAGGCGGGACCTGGTCCACTTCCCAAACCTCAGCAAATCTTAAGGTTTGCAACAGGACCAGCTTCCCTGACTCGCGCTCTTGGATGCCTGGATCCAGGTAGAAGGTGCCAGGAGGAGGAGGGTCCTGGAAAGACCGATTCCAGCCCTCCCGCCCAGGCTGCCCCTTTTCTAGTCACGTGTCCCTGGAGGTGGAGATCGACTAGTAGTTAGAAAAATTCTGAGCTCTCTCAACTTCAGAGTGAGCCACCCTTCTTCCGTGCAGTGGGTGCGGGCTCAGGGCAAGGCACAGAGGTGCGAATCTGAGAAGCCGAGCTGCGGCGCGGGCGCCAGGACCTGGGACATGGCCCAACTGTCGGTGATCCCCGGGACGGCCACAGCGTGGACAGGTGAGCTGGCACCAGGGCGGCGGCTGGGTGAAAGAGGCTGCTGGAGCATTGGGCCCCACAGCCCATGACACTCCAGGGGATGCGAGGCACCCACACGGGAAGGGGGGCGGTCGGGGGAAGCGGCTGCAGTGGATCCTTGGCCAGCCCGCCGGTTCGCTCCTTGCTTAGTATTCCCGGTGGCTGGTAGAACCGAGGTGGGCGGAGAACCCAGGACCTCAAGGAGCCGAGCTCCGGGCGGGGTGACGTGCCAGCCCCGCCCGCCCCCCGCGCATTGGCTGCTTCCCATGACGTCATGCTCGGCTATAAAAGGCGGCGCGCTGTGCTTGCAGTGCTGGAGCAGCTCGAGGCTGAGGGCGCTGGGTGCCGGGAGCCGCGAGCCGCGGGGCCCCACGGCCGCGGGCGCCTCAGCAATGTTTTACTCAGGGCTCCTCACAGAGGGCGGCCGCAAGGAGACCGAAATGCGGGAGGCGGCGTCGCTTCGGCAGCAGCGCCGGATGAAACAGGCCGTGCAATTCATCCACAAGGACTCCGCTGACCTACTGCCCCTGGATGGCCTCAAGAAGCTGGGCTCGTCCAAGGACACCGTGAGTCCCCACTGCCGCGCCCGCCTTGGGATCCCCGCCGCCGCTCACGCCCCCGCCCTTGCAGCCAGGTCACCTCCGCGCGGCTGGGGGCATGACCGCTGCTGCTTTCACTGAGTCACCCGCAGGGCCCGCAGCTGTCAGCTGCTGGGCCGATGCTCGGTCAGGGGGATTCCAGCATTCCCTTGTGGACTCGGGTTTCTCTCAGGATTCCGTAGTACCTTTCCTAACCTGCGCTCGCTCTGGGGTTGCCACCTCTCTCTCTCGGCGCTCTCCTTTCGGTTAGAAGGAAGAGACCCTGCCGACCTACCCTTTTGCCTTCAGGTCTCCTCTCCCCTCGCATATTTAATACTGAATTTGGTCTTAGGATTCCAGCCTCTCGCAGCGTGGGCTTGCGCTGCCTCAGAGGCTGCGTGTCAGGTCCTATGACCCAGACAGAGTGACTCCTAATGGATGAGTGAAGGAAGAGTGGAAAGAGAGGTTTCTTGACAGTCACCATATCCAGATGACTTTTGGTTCACTCCATGCGTCCCTATGCAGAATCCACTTCTTCGTTTGGTTTTGGTCTTATCTACCTCTGACTTTCCATCCTGACTGGGGAGAAAGAAAAGGGGAAGGTTCCCTGAACCCCAGACATCTCTTGATCATTCGCACCTCTCCTCCACCCCACCCCCTCAAGGTGTAGGTGGAAGGAGGAAGCCAGGATGCTCCAACTCACTGTCCAGCTATTGTGTGTAATAGCTGGAGCTGGGGCTGGTGCAGTCGTTCGTTTCTGGAAGACTTGACATTAAGTAAAAGTGAGTGCAGGCCTGGAACCTGGGTTAAAAACCATGCTGTCCTTTATCTATAGAATGGGGATGGACGACTAAAGGTTACCAAAGGACTGTATCTGATTCTCATCCCTCAGTCACTGTAGTAATGAGGGGCCAAATTTATGTTTAACTTTGTAGTTTTATCTGGACTTGTACTAAATTCACAATAACTTTATTAATCTGGGAGTAATTTATAAAATATTAATTATGTCACTTTTATAACTGAAATAAGTGTTCTACATAATCTTTCTAGTATTTTTATATTTTGAATTTTTGAACTATTTAATTTTGATGTGGTTGTTGGCTACATGGTTCACTGAAATTGCCATTTCTGGCTCCATGATGGTAACAGAAGGCAGAGATTCTGCATCTACATTTTCTTTTTAAACAGTTCCAATGACACACCCATGCCAACCAATTTTCCCTCCCTGCCATTAGTGACTTATGTGCTGAGGGTACCTACTCCAGTCATCTGTTTTTAAAACATTTTTTTTTCTGCCTAAGCCACAAAATAGTTGATCTGATCATGCTAATGCAGAGTGAAGAGTGACATGTATTCCTGCAAAAGACATGACTCCCTTTTCCCTTCTCTCTCTTTAAAGCAGTCTAGATTCATTTAGCAGCCCATACTCAAGTCTTCACTTCTTCAGACCAAAACAGTCCTAGGTCCTGGAAGCTTCAGAAATCAGTAAAGAGGGAAATATTAGGAGGGGAATTAAAATGTGGACTTTTTCATATTGGATTTTAGATTTTGACATTTGATTGTCTTGGATTGTCAAGGACTCCCCACTCCCCAAGAACTACCACAGTCTCCTTCTTCCTAAGATTTGTTATACTACTTCATGCTATGTTAGAAGAATTCCATCTGCTTTTCTGACTCCAATCTGTCACATCGAGCCACCAGGAGCTGATGGCATAGAACATTGCAGTAGATGCAAGAGGAAGCATCCTCAAGAAGCAGGATGCTTGCCAAAGGTGTGACACACAGCAGTTGACTGTGAAGCTTTGAGCCATGGTTCACACTTTATGTACCCATTATCATGGAGTTAATTTCCTTCTCTCACTGTTCTCTCACCTTTAATGTGCAAGTTATTGCACAGAAGAGTGAGAACAGGTCATAGAAACCAAAGCAAACTGAGGTAAGATTTAGACAGCTATAAGACAGGGTGAGACAGCATGTTTTAACCTCTTTTGGGACTGATGTTGCAGTCTCAGTACAATCTTAGAAATATGTCTTATCATTTCACTTTATAAATAAATATGGCAGAACAGACCAGTGCAGACTCCATGTTCTCTTAGTAGAAGTAAAATTTGGAAAGTGTTAAAATTAGTTGATAATTCTTAAAAAAATCTCAATAAAAAGGGGATAAAAAGGGAGGGTGAAGGGGAAGAAGAAAAATTAGCTTTCACCAACTTGGGGTTTATGCAACGTGAAGATTGTGGTTTTTGTTTTTCCCCATATTAGTAACCTGTCTTTGAATTATGCTGTTGACTTTTTTGAATTATCTACCTCATACCATGTAATTTCTACAATATTCAGTGATACGTCAGCCCTCTTTGGCAGAAATGACCTATAGGCAAACAAAGTGGTCATGTTCTTTTAGGCCCAGGAAAGTGCCTTTGTCTGATTATTTTGTGTTTGGAAATGACTCCTACAAATTCTGCTATGGAAATTAATTTTATTTCATATGTCTGGCTCTCTTGTTTTGTTTATCCTTTCATTCTGTTGTTTATTTTGTATTAGATTAAGAACTAAAACCAAATATATAATATTATATTTGATTTTTTTTAACCTTGATGAAGCTGGAAAAAAGAATGTTTCCAGTCTTGGAGTCTTGCCTATTGTAATTTCTCTTGTTTTAGGTACCAGGTTCATAAAAGTTCTTCTCATTGTGCCAAAGGCTTTTTAGTTTTTAAAAAATGTCACTTATTGGGGGCTGGGGCTGCAACCCAGTGGTAGAGTGCTTGCCTTGCACATGTGAGGTACTGGGTTCGATCCTCAGCACCATGTAAAAATAAATAAATAAAGATATTATGTTCATCTACAACTAAAAAATATTTTTTAAAAAAAGTATGTCATGGATAATATGCTCCTTTTCCAATATATTATTATTGATCTATATGCTTTAAGCCACATCCTTGTCTGGTAGTAGAGAGTTTTTCTTTCCTACCTATTATTTCCTACCTATTCTGAAAATAGCCAAATGTTATAGTTATATTCATTACAGTTAGGAATGAAGGCCAGGGCAAAGATGAATGAAGGCCAGGGCAAACATTGAGACAAAGTAACCATGAAATACCTGATTAGAATCTCTCAATCAGAGTAGACTAGGGTAATGCCCTATAGTTTAGCCATCCATAATGCCACAAGTCTAGACTAGAGAACTTTGGAACCTTAGGAGAGAAGCATGAAATACCAGTACAACACCAGGATGCTTCAAACTGATGATTTCTAGAACTGTCATCAAATCCTGGTTATAACAAAAATTTGGACTGTGTTCAGCACAGTCTAGGTGATAGGACCACAAAGATGAAAATAGAAAGGTTTCTATCTATAAGAAGTTTGTAAGTTAGGATATGACACATTGGTTCATTTATCACAAAGATATTTATTGAGTACCTACTGCACATTAGGTGGTAATCTAGGCATTGGAGATATGATGGTAAACCAAAACAGAATTCCTGAAATTATGGAACTTATATTTTTCTGGGGAGAAGAGATGGAAAATAAAACCAAGTAAATATTTAACATATCAGGTAATAATCAGTATTGTGGAGAAAATAAATCTAGATTAGGGGAATAGAGAAGGTAATGGCCAGCGTGGATTTAAAACCTTTCTATTTCTTACAGGACAGTCTGGAAAGGCCTCTCTGATAAGATTACATTTGAAGATATGCAGAAAGAAATGAAAGATCAAAGTATCTTTGGAAAGAGTGATATAGGGAGAAGGAATAGCAAGTGCAAAGGCCTGGGCACCAGGGTACTTGATATGACTGAAGAATTGTAAGATGGCCAGTATGGCTAGAACAAAATGAGCAAAGGGGAGGGCTATAGGAGATAAAATCAGACATGCTGTGGGAGGCGAGATTACCAATGACCTTGTCAGCTAGTATGGAGGCTTTGGGGGCTTTTATCTGAGATGGGAGACCAGTGGAAGATTTTGAGCAGAGGGCTGACATGATATGATTTATTTTATAAAAAGATTACTCAAGCTATATGTGGATTAGACTATAGAAGGTATAGAAGCAGGGTGAATGATCAGGAGGCTATTATATAGTAATTCAGGTGAGAGATGGTGGTGCCTCAGAACATGTGGTAGCTGTGAAGGGGACAAAGTCATATTCTGGATATATTTTGAAGGCAGATTAATGGATTGAATGAAAAGTCTGAAAGAAAGAGTAGTCAAGGATGAACTCAAAGTTTTTGACTTAACATTTGGAATAACAGAGTTGTCATTTACTGAAACGGGTATGAAATCAGTGGGAGCAGGTGTGAGATAATGAATAAAAACCAGGATTTTGATTTTTGAATAAGTTTGGGCTCTTTAATAGTTATTCAAACATAGATTTTGAATAGACATCATGCAAAAAGGTAAATAGCACAACCAGGCAGACTTTGCTAATTGTCATGATGTTACAATAAATGCAAGAGAAGTAGGGGAAAAAGTCATCACTCTGGCCTGTGTGAGGACAGGAACAGAGACCAACATCTAATTACAGCTTCACCATTCCCTCTGAACAGCTGTCTGTGAGAGAAGGCTGCCTCCAGAGCATGCTCTGTAGAACCTCAGAATAAGAGGAATTTTATAGGTTATCTGCTTCAGTTTCTCACCCATTTGTGAATCCTTTCTGGAAAAATATAGTCTGATGTATAGCTGGGAAACCTCCATCTCAGACCAGTCCACAAGCAGATAAAAATCTGGAAAATGCTGTTTTCTTTGAAATAACATGTCTGCAGCCACATCAATGTTTATAGCAGCACAATTCACAATAACTAAACTGTGGAGCCAACATAGATGTCCTCCAGTAGATGAATGGATAAAATAAATGTGGCATATATACACAATGGAATTTTACTCAGCAATAAAAGAGAATAAAATCATGGTATTTGCAGGTAACTAGGTGGCGTTGGAGAAGATAATGCTAAGTGAAGTTAGCCAATCCCCAAAAACCAAATGCCGAATGTTTTCTCTGCTATAAGGAGGCTGACTCATAGTGGGGTAGGGAGGGGAAGCATGGGAGGAATAGATGAATTCTAGATGGGGCGGAGGGGTGGGAGGGAAAGGGAGGGGGCAAGGGATTAGCAAGGATGGTAGAATGTAATGGACATCATTATCCAAAGTACATGTATGAAGACACGAATTGGTGTCAACATACTTTTTATATGACCAGAGATATGAAAAGTTGTGCTGTATATGTGTAATAAGAATTGTAATGCAAAAAAAAAAAAAAAAGAAAAGAAAAGAAAAGAAATAACGTTTCTGTTGGGTCATGAGGCAGTGGCAGAGAAAACAGAACACAGAAGGCCCCAGGGCAATGTGACAACCTGCATTAGGCAGATTCATATTTATATCTACACACACGCGCACACACTCACACACACATTTATTTATTTATTTATTTTTAAGGATTTTTTTGTTTTGTTTTGTTTTTGTTTTTGTTTTTTGTGTATGTGTGTGATGCTGGGAATCAATCCCAAGGCCTTGTGCATACCAGGCAGACATTCTACTACTGAGCCACATCCCCAGCCCAAGGATTCTTTAAAGAAATTTTTTAGTTGTACTTGAACACAATACTTTTATTTTATTTGTTTTTATGTGATGCTGAGGATCAAACCCAGTGCCTCACATGTACAAGGCAAGTGCTCTACTACTGGGCTCTAGCCCCTCCCATGTGTCTTTAGGAACTGTAAATACAAGAATAATCTGTCTGTGTTTACATGGGACAGGATGGATTACGTATTATATATTCAGCTAGTAAGCAAAGAAAAGAAGGCAGAGATATTAGTGCCCTTTTCAATTTTTAAGGTTAGAGATAGATATATGTGTATTGGGTTTGAATCAGAGTCTATGTTGTCTATAGAATATGTATGAGGACTAAAATAGCATAGGATTTTCAGGCCCTTTTAGGGTAGAAAAAGTGAATGATATCCAGCTTCAACTTTAGGCTATGCATGAGAATTTAAAATACACATATATGCACACAAGTAACATTTGAATGTTTATATCTGACATGGTATTAAATGCTTTATATGGATAATTTCTCTTAATCCTCACAAGATTACTATGAGGTACTTAGTAACTTGAACTTTAAATCATATACTTTTAGACACTACTCAAAATCAGAGGTTGGAAAAATTTTTCTGTTAAGGACCAAATAACAGACATTCTCAACTATACAGGCCAAACTCTGTCTCAACTGTTTAACTCTGTTCTTGTTTGCAAAAGGAGACATGGACAGTAAATGAGTATTCCAATAAAACTTTATTTATAAAAACAGGCAGCAGGGGACATATTTGCTGACTCTAGTTGTAGGATTTGTTTTTTGTTTCTGTGGTACTTGGGATTGAACCCAAGGACACTCTACCTCTGAGCTACATCTCCAGCCCTTTTGGTTTTTTATTTTGAGACAGGGTCTCACTAAATTGCCAAGGCTGGCCTAGAACTTGCAATCCTCTAGCCTCAGTGTCCTGAGAAGCTGGAATTACAGGCATGCACGACCACACCTGGCTCTAGTTGTGGTTTTAATGCTATCTACAGACCTTGGATTTCTCCTCTGGGAATAAATGCTACAAAGAAAGTAGACTTCTATCATTTATTCTATTTTCCAGTCTGTTCTGTTCTGAGCACTACAGAAATGCATTAATTTCCCAGTCTTGAGGATGTACATGATATTGCTATTCACTATGGTGTATTCATATATGTACATGGGAAAGTTATATCAGATTCATTCCACTGTCTTTCCTATTCCTATCCCTCCATCCCTTCCCTTCATTCCCATTTGTTAATCCACTGAACTTCTATTCTTCCCATCCTCAAGACTGGGATCTTAATTAGAATAAAATGTACTCCATGTTTGAATAAATAGGTCAAAATAGACTCTACTATCATGCATAACTAAAAAGAACAACAACAACAACAACAACAAAGGATGAGTGATCTGGGACCAGTAATCAATACCTGTAGTCCCATCTACTTGTGAGGCCACTAAGGTGGGAGGATCACTTGAGTACATAAGTTCATGACCAGCCTGGGCAATACAGTGAGGCCTAAGCAACTCAGTGAGACCCTGTCTCTAAATAAAATATAAAATAGGGCTGGGGATGTGACTCAGTTGTTGAGTGCTCCTGAGTTCAATCCCTGGTACAAAGCCCCTCCCCGCACCTAAATACAGTGAGAATCCTAGTTCAAAAATAAAATCAATGGACATTGATGCCATTTACTAAAGTTGGCAGAAAGGAAGTAATCCAGAGTTTTGAAACTGATCAAGATTTGAATTTCAAACCTCTTTTATTACTGCTGAAGAAAGCAAGGCATAGAAAAAAGTAATGCTCAAGTAGCTTAGTTATTTACTTAAGGTAATATGGGATAAGTGGTAATTTGCTAAAAGTAGAAAGTCTTTGTGGAGGAATAATTTAGCAAATGAGACTGGGAAGGAGGATGAATGGTAGTTAGTAAAAGATTTTGAATGCTAAGTTGAAGATTTTTGTTCACTACAACTGGCAAGAGAACCACTGTGGAAGAGAGGGATCAGGAAAGTAATGTTTTAGGATTATAGATACTTAGATTTTGCAATAACCGTGGAAATGAAGAAGAATATGTGAGATGTTAAGGAGGCAGAATTTCACTCTCTGAGGTAGGGGATAATACAGGAAGTGCAAGTATTATGGGAAAGATCTGTGAGAAAAGTTAAGTTTGAAGTGCCTATGGAGTGTATATAGTAAAGGAGTTTTAAAAAGACATTTGGATCTATGGGTCTAAACTCAGAAAGGAAAGCTGGATTTGAATTAGAGTCATCATTTTAAAGCCAGTAATTTATGCAATGAAAGCAGATAAAATTGCCCTGAGAGGATATACAGACTGAGAGAGAAAAGGACCAAAGGGCAATGTGGAACACTGACATTTTAAAAATGAGCAGAGCTGGGCACAGTGGCACAGGCCTGTAATCCCAGTGGCTCAGGAGGCCAAAGCAGGACGATTGCAAGTTCAAAGCCAGCCTCAACAAAAAATGAGGTGCTGAGCAACTCAGTGAGACCCTGTCTCTGAACAAAATAGGGCTGGGGATGTGGCTCGTGGCCAAGTGCCCCTGAGTTCAATCCCTGGTCCTACCACCACCTTGCTGCTAAAATAAATAAATAAATAATGAGCAGAAGTGAAGGAATCAGTGAAAAAGACAGATACAGAATAAACAGACATTTGGTTTTAGAAGCCAGTGGAAGAGAGTTTCAAGAAAAATGGCATGTTGAGTTTATTACAGCATTTACCTGATGACAGAATGTGAAAGAAAGCTTAAGGTTCATAGTAGTTAAATAGTTAACTCAAGATTTGTTTATATAGTAAACCCAAATATCTATAGGGGGTGTGTTTTAGAATGAGAAAGTAGGACAGATGTGGAAATAGTTGCTAAGCTGATTATAGGATAATTTGGTATTTTACCTGTCTAAATTACAGTAGTGGGTGGGGGGAGCACATGCATGCACACACACCTCAGTTTTTTCATGACTGTCAGACACTGTTACTTATCTAGATTATTACCAATTTTTGGCCTACATGCTAAGTGAAATTAGCCAATCCTAAAAAACCAAAGGTCAAATGTTCTCTCTGGTATGTGGATGCTAACCCCAGGTCTGTTTCTATCTGCCTGACTCCTTTATAGAGAATAGAAAAACTAAATTCTCTCCCAAGGTCTCTTGCAGCTAGGAGTGGCCATGTGAGTTCTGACCAAGAAGATATAGGCAAAGAACTACTGAGGGAACTTCTGGGAGAGCTTTTATTCTGGTAAAAGGAATGGATGGCATTAGCATGGTCCCTTTCTCCTTCCTCATTTCTTAAATATGGATATAAACCTGAAGTCCCTATATCATAACCATGGGGAATGTTCAAGAGAATTACAAAGATGGTAAAACATCTGGTTAACAGCTCAAAAGCTGTTAATCTGATGAGTTAATGTCAATACCTTCAAATTTCTTGTTTTGTGAGAAAAATAGACCTGTATTTAAGCCACTGTAAACTGGCTTTTCTTGTGACTGAATTATTTCCTATTGTATGAGATATTTTTGTATTTTATTATTTATAAAATATGTGTATGCAAATTAAATTAAACTGCTGCTTGTGTTAAGGATCACCATATTTCTAAATGGTGATACTGTTACTTTTGATTTATTGCTTTTACTGTTATCTACTAATTTCATTAAAATGGATAAAGATTTTATTTTCTTATATTTTCCCATCATATCCTCTCTCTCCTATTATACTAATCTTCTGATAAAAAATTATTTTGGATCAAATCAGCATTTACTGCTTACATTATTATAACTATATTCACATTCACAGCTGAGTCAAATATACCATGATTTTTTATTACATAAAAATTTGTTTTTCTCAAAATTACTTTCTTTGTGTTTTTCTTTATTTAATTTTCAAAGTAAATTAAAATCTCTCCAAAAACCTTAAAACTATAGATGATCTAGCAAGTCCAATTTTTTTTTCTTGGAGACATCCTTCCTGAAGCTGCAATTTTCCCATTTCATTTTGGGCTAGTTGTTCTTTTTTTTCCCCCTATTTTTAAATTTTTTTAAATTTGTTGTAATTAGTTACACATGACAGTAGAATGCATTTTGACACATTGTATACAAATGGAGCACAACTTCTCATTCCTCTGGCTGTACATAGTGCTGAGTCACACCAGTAATCATACATGTATATAGGGTGATGTCTGTCTCATTCTGCCCTCCTTCCCATCTCCACAGCCCTACCCCTCCCCTTACTCCCCTCTGCACAATGCAAAGTTCCTTCATTCTTCCCGACATGCTCCCCCACTATGGATCAGCATTTGCTTATCAGAGAAAACATTCAACCTTTGGTTTTTTGGGATTGGCTTATTTCATTTAGCATGATATTCTCTAGTTCCATCCATTTACCTGCAAATGCCTTTATTTCATTCTTCTTTAAGACTGAATAATATGCTATTGTGTATATGTACCACATTTTCTTTATCCATTCATCTGTTGAAGGGCATATAGGTTGGTTCCATAGCTTAGCTATTGTGAATTGAGCTGCTATAAACATTGATGTGGCTGTGTCACTGTAGTATACTGATTTTAAGTCCTTTGGGTATAAACTGAGAAGTGGGATAATTGGGTCAAATGGTGGTTCCATTCCAAGTTTTCTGAGGAATCTCCATACTGCTTTCCACAATGGTTGGAAACCCACTAGCAATGTATGAGTGTACCTTTTCCCCCACATTCTTGCCAAGACTTATTGCTTATATTCTTGATAAATGCCACTCTGACTGGAGTAAAATGAAATCTTAGTTTTGATTTGCATTTCTCTAATTGCTAGAGATGATGAAGTGTCTGTTCATTTCCTTAGCCCATTTATTGATTGGGTTGTTTTTTTTTAATGGTAGGTTTTTTTGAGTTCTTTATGTATCCTGGAGATTAGTGCTGTATTTGAGGTGCGGGTGGTAAAGATTTTTCCCATTCTGTAGGCTTTCTCTTTGTGTTATTGTTTCCTTTGCTGAGAAGAAGCTTTTTAGTTTGAATCCATTCCATTTATTGATTCTTAATTTTACTTCTTGTGCTTTAGGAGTCTTATTTAGAAAGTCAGGACCTAAGCTGACATGATGAAGATTTGGGCCTACTTTTTCCAGACTCGCTGTTCTTAAAGCCTGATAGAAAACCTATTCCTTAGACTTTTCCTTCAATATAATTCTCAGATTTTCCTTTGTCATTTTTTTCTCTATTGGATTCTTTTTTTTGGGGGGGGGGTATGTTCCATTTGTTTCTCTTTGTTTCCCTCACTTTGGTGGAAGATATCTTTCAGTAGCTTCTTTAGGATGTAGGGGAAATAGTTCTCTAAGTCTTGATTGTTTGGCTAGTTGTAGAAATTATGTACTCTCAGATTCTTGAAGGCATTATTCCATTGTCCTTTAGCATCCATTGTTACTGCTCAGTAGTCCTGTACCATTCTGGTTCCTAAACCTTTGGATGTGGCTCATCTTTTTCTCTTTGGAAACTTTTGGAATCTTTGTCACCTATGATGTTCCATAGTGATGTGAAATCTTGATGTAGATCTTTTTTCTTTATTATGCTAGACTCCACATGAGCCCTTTCAATCTTTTTTTAATACTTTTTAGTTTTTGATGGACCTTTATTTTATTTATTTATATATTGTGCTGAGAATCGAACCCAGTGTGTCACACATGCTAGGCAAGCGCACTACCACTGAGCCACAATCTCAGCTCCCCCTTTCAATCTTTAAACTTATGTTCTTCAGTTCTGGCTTAGAACCTACACTAACTTTCAGCTGTTCTAGAAATCTGAAAACCTGTCCAAACAAACAATTAGGCTCAGTCTTTTGATTTACAGAAGAGTACACTTTTGGCATTATTCCCAGCTGTCTGAGTCAAATAGGAGTATTACATAGGCTTTAAACTAACCTATTTCCAATCCTAATCATACCCTATGACTATAGAAGTTCCAACTCCTCTAACTCCTAAACTTTTGCAGGGTTTTAGTTTGAGTGAGAAAACCATTTTCACAACTGGATACCAATAAATATAATAGCTCAAACATAATAGTTTATTTTTTCTTAAGTAACAGTGCAGTCAGTCATTGGCATCTATGTTATAGTATGATCCTATTTTATGCATGTTTGTATTTTTTAGAAGTATATACTTCTATATGTAATGATCATTATTTGTAGGAAGTGGAACTATGAAGGGGCTGAGAAGTTAAAGAGGCTTTCACCTTTAATCTTTTTTTTTTTTTTTTGTCTGTTTGTTTTGGTACTAAGGATTGAACCCAGGGGCATACTGCCACTGAGCTACATCCCCAAATCTTATATTTATTTATGTATTTATCTTTGAAACAGGGTCTTGCTAAGTTGCCTAGTGTCTCCCGAGTCACTGGGATTACAGGCAGGTTTCGCCATACCTGCCTTGCCTTTATTCTTATATTTTAATACTTTATTATTATTTAATATTTTATCATTATTATTATTATTAGGTACTGGGGATTGAACTCAAGGGTGCTCTGCCACTGAACTATATCCCCAGTCCTTTCTATTCTTTGAGACAGGTTCTCACCAAGTTTCTGAGGATCTTACTAAGTTGCCAAGGCTACCCTTGAACTTGCAGTTCTCCTGCCTCAGCCTCCTGAGTCTCTGGGATTACAGGCATGTGCCACTGCAGCCAACAGATGTATGAATATATTACACTGAGTAGGAGTTTGAACTTTTTTGGTAACTAACTAAAAAAGGAAAAGATAGAGGGGCAAAATGCACTGGAGAAGTAAAGTAAAATTAAGGCTGAAAATTGTCTACTGGATTCTAGATCATTACTGATATTGTGAGATCAGAAGTAATCTCAGTGAAGAAAATATAGTATATCACGAAATAGACTTAATGGTTTTGGCTTAAAAAATTATAGACAAGAGTGTGATTACAGATGAGGATGAGTTCAAGAGGCAGTATCTGGGGTTTTGGGTGAGTTTTTTCCTTAGTGTCTAGAAAATTTGAGATGTTCTTTAGCCTATGGAGGAAAGATCTAGGAGAAAGAAAGGAAAATACAGAAGATAATACAGAAGAGAATGACTTCAAGGAGGATAATTTCAGAACTTGCCTTACTTGCCTCATCTGTCCTTAGATTAGGTCCCACTGCAAGATTAAGAGTAAGGAAGTGAAGTATTCAGCAAGACCAGTGTAAGATTGACTGGGGTCGTAGTTTGGTGGTAGAGTGCTTGCCTAGCACATGTGAGGCACTGGGTTTGATCCTCAGCACTAAATAATAATAAAAATGAGCTCAATTCACAGTAGCTAAACTATGGAACCAATCTAGGTGTCCTTCAATAGATGAATGGATAAAGAAAATGTAGTATATATACTCAACGGAATATTACTCAGCTTTAAAGAAGAGTGAAATTATGGCATTTACCAGTAAATGGATGGAGTTGGAGAATATCATGCTAAGTGAAATCAGCCAATCCCAAAAAACTAAATGCCCAATATTTTCTCTAATATGAGGATGCTAACTCACAATAAGGCTGGGGGCTGGGCACTAAAGAAGAATAGTGTTCCCTTAGATTAGGTAGAGGGAAGTGAAGGGAGGGCAGGGAAGGGGATGTGGGGATAGGAAAGATAGTAGAATGAAACAGACATTATTACTTTATGTATATATGTGACTGCACGACCAATATGATTCCACAACATGTACACTCAGAAAAATGAGAAATTATATCCCATCTATGTATAATATAGCAAAGTACACAAATGCATTCTACTGTCATGTATAATTAATTAAAACAAATAAAAAATAATTTTAAAAAAAGTGGGACAGTCCCAAGCTTTAGGTAAAAGGTATTTGATTAGATGGCTTGTGAAACCCCTTCTAATCTTCAATTCTACAAATTCATTTTATCAAAGTTGGTCCTCCTAGGCATGAACTTGAAAGAAACAAACACCCTGCTTTAGAAGGCTTGAGCAGGGAATGCAGGCTATTAGTGAGAGAGAATAGAATGAAGAATTTACTTTTTTTTTTTTTTTGAGGAGCAAAGCATATTGCATCACAAAATTGGACAGAGTTAGCACTTCCTCTAGCCCCTTATGAAGCTAGGAAGCTCTCATTTTCTTTATAAGTGCTTTTCCCGCCTCTTTTCCCGGGGACACTAATTTAGAATCTGCTTTGCCAAGAACCAGTATATTTTAGGAATTCATTTCTTCACCTCACCAGGGTTATAGTGAGTCATGGATCTGACTCCATTCTTCCTTAGAAATCTGTAAGGTGGAAGATAATGAAGACCTCCAGTGCTACACCTGCCCTAGGAATATTTTAGGCTCTGGGCTTCTAAGGGTGGTTTATTCCCTTCCCCCCGGAATTGAAGAAGGAATGTGTTATATGTTAGATATCCCTTGAGGGATTTTTAAAATTTTTTTAGTTGTGGTTGGACATAATACCTTTATTTTATTTATTTATTTTTATGTGGTGCTGAGGGTCGAACCTAGCACCTTGAATATGCCAGGGCAACACTCCACCGCTGAGCCCCAGCCCCAGCCCCCCTTTAAGGGATTTTTAAGTGTATTATAAACTGAGCATAAGATGCCTGTGTATAGAAATTTCTCAGGTCAAGCGACTTCAAAAGATGTTCTTAGGGGGCCACTTGGAGTAGGAACAAAAGGGCCTGAATACATCTTCTGGAAAAACTCTCCCAAGCTCTATCAAAGATCAGACTTAAACATTCCTCATTCTGCTTTCTAATATTGGGTATCCTGGCACACACATAAGATCTAAATAAATTCCTGCTTCTTGGTTAGTGTCTGCCCCTCTTATGCCCCAACTTTTTGACCCATTGAAGAAAGGGGTTGGATAACAAAATGAGGCAAGAAAAGCCAGTGATTTGAGGTTATCAGTGAGGATGATTCTTATGGGTTCTGTGAGATTCCAACGTATGTCTGTTGAAAAGCTTGCTTAGCAAATGTGAATCCCTTTTCCACCCCATCCATCCCATGGAATCACACAAGAGCCATGTCACTAAAGCATTTGCAGACTAGGTGTATATAATAATACTAAAGGAGTAAAACGTAACATAAAAGTAAATAGCAAGGTACATTTCTTCAGCCTGTGGGAGTGAGCTCCCCTTTCTGTAAGGCACTGATTTACAGATTACTTATTCCAGAATAAGGTCACTTTCCCCTTAAAATGCCCTTACAAGGGAAAAAAAGGCAGGAGTCCACATCACCAGGGTTTTTCAACTCTGTTGAGCCATAGAGTAGTCATTGGCTTTATCCATATTTTCCAGTGTCCTACTTTACCTTTTCATTTATTCAGGGTAACCTGTTGAAAATTGGCTTATAGCACTTGCTGACAATGAGAAATCCCCACTTGAAGGAAGAATAAGGTTGCAAGGGTAGAGTTCAATCATGTGAGGTTCCTTCATTATTTTTGTGGTACTTTGGGAGTAGAAGGAGAAGGGGGAAGTGACCTGTCTCTAAGAAGTCTCTGTTTTCTATCCCTCAAGCAACCTCATAACATTCTGCAGAGGCGACTCATGGAAACCAACCTATCCAAGTTCCGAAGCAGTCGTGTACCTTGGGCCTCCAAGACCAACAAATTCAATCAAGCTAAGTCTGAGGGCCTAAAGAAGTCTGAGGATGATGATATGATTTTGGTTTCTTGTCAGGTAATGTTCAGAGAATAGCTTTTCTGGGCTCGAGGGCAGGATTTGGGGCCCTTTATGATCCCAATAAAATGTGCTTTCCTCCAAACCTTCTAGACTGTGGGTCTCATCGTGGAATTCATAAATGACTTTTAAAGGGGGCATTCTGGGAAACACTGGAAGTATATGCAATATTTTGTTTGCATGTTCATCTTTATGGGAAGTACCAAAACTTTCATCAGATTTATAAAGGGGTATGTGATTTTTAAAAAATACATATTTGGTATATAGAATTAAATATCCAAAGTCCTTTGAGATGTTTTGTCACCCTTGGATTCAGCAGGAAAAAGAGCCAATCAGAGCCAAATTTAACAGTGGGTAAAGATGGGATCCTACCAACCCATAATTGGGAGGATGCTATCCAACCCTGCCTCTCATTTGACATCTGCTGCTTCTCTACCTCTCCTTTTCTTATTGCTTCTCTGGCTTTTATTGAACAATATGTTTCCTTCCCACAGTGTGCTGGAAAGGATGTGAAAGCCTTGGTTGACACAGGCTGTCAATACAATATCATCTCCTCAGCCTGTGTAGACAGATTGGGGTAAGTAGCCACTTGTTCTGGGTGGAAATCAGTTGTGAATGCACTTTTTGCTTGAATCTATTTTGAGGTTAGACATCCACAGAAGTACAAAAAGAAATATACAAAAGTCAGATCTCAGCTGGAACCAGAGTTCTTATAGAGGAAACAAGGGGTACATTCTCAGGCATTTGGGAGAAGTCAGTGAGCCAGGAAGTCTTAGGCTTTCTGTTAGCTCCCACCTATTAAGTTCTGAGCAAAGACCTATAGACTCTGGAATGAGAACATGAGACTTCTGATTTACCATATCCCCTGCTCTGGTCCACCAGACAGTAAGTCAGAAGTAACTGTCCTATTGTTACTCCTGGTGAGTAAAAGCAGGGATATTGTTGGTCTTAACTTACTCAGGACCTGGAGAACACACTGCCTGAAGAAGCATTAGTTGGAACTAAGAATAGGCTGCTGTTGCTGCTGGGTCATGGCTGTCATAGGAGTGATTTCTTTTTCTTTTTTAAAGAGAGAGAGAATTTTAATATTTATTTTTTAATTTTCGGCAGACACAACATCTTTGTTTGTACATGGTGCTGAGGATCGAACCCAGGCCACAAGCATGCCAGGCGAGCACGCTACCGCTTGAGCCACATCCCCAGCCCCCCATAGGAGTGATTTCACTGGGAGTTTCTTAGTGCCTCTCCTCCCCATGAAGAACATGTAAAATCAGGTCCTACTGTTTCCCCTGCTGGGGAATGAGTGGGAGGAGGACACCTAGTATATCGAATGTCTTCAGTTCTCTTAACAGATAGAACTGGGCTCTCCCTCTTTTAGCCAGAGAAAACCATTCTGTATCTTGCCTACTTTTTACGCAAGCTCTACTTTTCTTTTCTTCTTTCTACTCTTTCCTTCAAAGTACCAGATGGGCCTTGAAGTCTAGCCCAGAATCAGTAAGATCAACCCAATAATCACTTTCCATATCTCTAGCCCTAAGTACAATAAATTATTCCCTAGCCCAAATCTCTGCAATGATACAATCATTGATATAGACATCGTGGTCCAGTTTGAGTTACATTCAAGACATCCATATTCTTAAGTAGGCTTTATATAGGGCTTCATTCTGTGTCTACTCTGTCTTTTATCCCTTGCAACCACTATGACGCTTTGAAGTTGACTATGTATTTTGTATATTGCTATGTAGTGTTGGTGATGGAGGAGTCTGGGACTCAAGTGCTCTTGTGGGATGAATCCTGAGGTCTTATGTGGTAAAGAGATATGGTGCAACATGATGGTTCCAGAACAACTAATAATGTTCTGTGTATAATTAGGCAGCAGACTGCTAAGATTCTCGAGAAATTAATAACCATCTGTAAAACTGCAGTTATTTTTCTTTTGGATAGGCTGTAACACCAAAAGACAGGATGTGGAGGAAAGCAGAAGTATTGGCACAGAAAGTCCATAATTAAGTATTTATCTACCAACCCATAATAGCTCGGGTGCTAGCTATTCCAATAGGCTTATATAACTATGTGAAACATTGGTGCTATTCTTTTCCTTCTTCTTGCCAGGTAATATTCAGAGAATAGCTTTTTTTTTTTTTAATAGAAAAGTCAAATTAATGAGAATTTTCTCTATAATATTCCTTGCTGATACCATTATTCAATGCATTTACTAAATACACACTTGCCCCCACTAACCTTATAGCCTGAGACAAACCTTCTAAAATTAGGATTAACCCACCTTCTTTGATATTTGTTACCCACAGACGAGTAAAAGGACATATTAACTAAACTGCTCACACATAGGTGGGGAAGTTAGGATGCAGAATAGGATACTCTTTGAATATGTCAACTTTCCTATTTCACCAATGCAGATAGTGACATAAATTTTTTGAAAATAGTAAACGAAATTTAGGGTTTTTTTATATTCCCATGGCATGTTTAGGACAAAATGCTGAAACACATGTAGGCTGGATAGTTCTTATTTTAGTAAATTAACTCCAGAAATCCCTAGAGAATTCCAATTGTGGATCAGAAGGTAGGCATTGCTGGATTCTATCAGTAACCTCTGCCAAGAGGATTCTGGTATCTTTCTTTCTGGTGCAGACTCAAAGAGCATGTCAGATCTCACAAGCATGAAGGAGAAAAGTTTTCTCTACCCCGACATCTCAAAGTGGTGGGCCAGATAGAGCACCTAGTGATCACAATGGGCTCCCTCTGCCTGGACTGCCCAGCAGCTGTGGTTGGTGAGTAAAATGGGGAACTGAACCTATGGGCCCTAATGTAAACCCTCATGAGAGCTTATGCCTGTAAATACTGACTTTCTCAAAATCCCAGTTTCTCATTTTTGTATGCTATAGACTTTGTTCCAGTTTTGTCCTCTAAAGTATTAGATGGACCCAAGCTAATTTAAGACATGCTAAAAATCAATCAGAAAAACAATTGTGGAACTCAGACTTAAAAATCATGGAGCAAGGAAACAAACATTTTTGTGTGCAGGTGAAACTATCCCAGGAGCTTTCCATTAATTAGTTAGTGGCACAAAACAAAATCCTCTCACTCCTTTTCCATAAATCCCTTAATAATTTCCCATCTACCTCCTACAATATTCCTCTCATGAATTCTCTACTAAATTATTCTTGTTTTTGACTACAGGTCTCTGTCTTTTAGAGTGAAAAAGACTTGCATTTGAATCTTGACTGCATCCTTTTTTTAATGAAAAACATAATCCAATTAATAACAGAAAAATACAAATTATCTTTGGGGAATATACCTTGCTCACAGACAACCATGTGCATAAGACACACATATATACAGCTCCTGAAATCCCTTGCTTTTTAACTATAGTGATCTGAGAAAATTACTTAATAATAGATGCTTAACAGATGTTCATTAGCTGGCTGGCCAGAAGGAATGAAGGATGAAATGAACCTAATGATGATCAAACTGTCTTCTAAGCCATCAAGGAAATGGCTGAATCTTATTATTTTTTGTTTCTTTTCTTTTCATTAGAGGACAATGAGAAAAACTTGTCTCTTGGTCTCCAAACTCTCCGATCCCTGAAGGTAGGATTGACTTCACTTTTCCTCTGATGTTTCCTCTTTGAGGCAGGGATCCTTTTGTATGGGGACCCTATTGTGGAGTTATTGAAAAGGGCTGGGGATGTAGCTTAGTGGTAAAGCAACCCTGGGTTCAATCCCCAATATCAAAACAATAAAGTGACCAGTGATTCTCCTTTGTTTTCAGTGTATCATAAATTTGGATAAGCACCGGCTGATCATGGGGAAGACAGACAGGGAAGAAATCCCTTTTGTGGAGACAGTTTCCTTGAATGAAGACAAGTAAGTGTTCAGATTGGCCAGGAAAAGTCAAACCCATTTGTCATGAGATGAGGGGATTCTCAGAGAGTATGTGGTTACATCCTGCCTTTAGCTTTCAATCATACCCCAAGCCCACCCCTTCCCACCCCCATAGTTCACCATCCCACAAAACTCTGTAGCCCATACTTCAGAATGAGCAGTGATAAAACCATACAAAGTGGGGGAAATGGGGAACTTTTAAACCAAAGTTTGATTTGCCTTCAGTCTTTTTTTAATTTGGTATCATTTTTCTGATGTTTCTTTCTCATTTCAGCACTTCAGAAGCATAACTACAGACTATAGCATATCTGCACGTGTGCACACACACCAGGTTGACAGATTGAGAAAACTGGGTTTGAACCAAATGCTGTAGCAACTTGCTGTGGACCAAGTCCTTCCCTCCAATAGATGCTCCAGGGACTCCTTCCCACTCACACCTTTATAGACTACTGTCTGTGCTTAGAGATCTTGTCTGGTTACAGCCATTGTTTTCTACTTCTTTGATCACTTAATTTATAGACTCTTTTTGACACTGCCAGGTTTCCCTTGTGGCCTATTTCTCTGCTTCTTCCAAGAAATTAATTAGTTAAGTGTAGGGCTGCCAGGTTGTATTTCTTCATAGATACACTTGCTTTTCCTATAGCTAAATGTGTAACAAACAGGAACCAGACTCTTATCTCCTTTCAGAGATATAGGAAACCTATGTATTGGAATTAGAATCCCTTCTAATTAATTGATTTATCAAGTATGAATTGATCATAAAGAGCCCAGATAAGTAATCTAGTCCAAACCTTTATTTAAAGGTCCAGAGAGGCCAGTGAATTATCTAAACTTATATTTAAAGTCAGTGACAGAAGGGATCTAAAATTCAAACCTGATTTCTAAGCTAAAGCTCCTGTGCTGACTCATTTGTTTTCAAGCCTTAACGGAAAGCAAGGAGGTATGTGTAAAAAACCAAAAAGGCAGGGTAGGGAGATTTGTGCTTGGAGATGTATAACCCAGGAGGAACTGGGTCTCCTTCTTTGCTAGGTGCCAAGCCCACTAATAGTTCCCTCCCCTAAACTGTTACATGTAGGCCCTTATCTCAGTGCCTGAAGACTGAAGGTACAAAATGAAATAGTCTTTCACTGAAAACTTCTTGAACAGGAGGAAGGGGAAGAAACCACAGATGGAGGAATATTAATCCCTCTCTTAAGATATAATTGAAGGCTTCAGTGAATAATAGGGGCATCACTGAGACATTGAGTGTCCCCAAGATCCAGTCAATATTTTTGCCTGCTTGACAAAGTAGTTGGAAATTGGGGTAAGGAAAGGAAATTAAAAAAAATTCTGAGCAGGGCCAGAATAGAAGGGAGCAGACTAAGTAGAATCAATTGGTAGGGAGGACTACTGGGGGAAACCTTTCTAGGATGGTGGTAAGGAGTAAAACTGACAGGCAGGGAATTGAAATTTGGGGAAGTCCCAGCTCTGTCTTCTTACAAACAAAGAAGTAGAGCACTGGGTGGTGTTAAGAACAACCCTTTTATAACTGCTCAGTATTCCCTGACCCCTATCAAAGAGTTGGGGATATCATGAGGGTAGGGGTTGGAACTTTTTTGTTAGGGTGTCAGCTTAGGCATAAACATACCTACAATGGAATCCCCCCTTCAGTTTAGTCATATAAGTGGTGTTTGGACAAGCAGGAAAAATAGCCAGCTGTAAGTATCACTTTAAGATATTCCCAAGTCCACCCTTGGTTCACAGCAGTAGTTCACGTGGTGTTTAATGGATCCCACTTTGAACCTTGCCAACTACCACCAACTATTTTGTCTAGTGTTTAGTTCCTGCCACTATCAAACATTTTTTTGGAACCTGAATATTTTTGCCCTCACAGAAGCTCCCTAAAGATTAAGAACTTGGTGACCCCCATTTGAATAATTAGGCAATCATTGGTCATTGTCACTGGGTCATTCCCTAGGCCTCTTTCCTATCAGCCTCTACAAAGGAAGCTGGATAGACATCTCTGCATAGCCATAGTGGAGCAGACTAGGCTACATCTGAAGCTCAGTATGTGAACCAAGGATTGCCAACTTCAGTCTGTCCTTCAGCTACACCCATTCCCTTACCTAGGAGATATTTGCTCCTTCCCACACTCCTCTCCTACCTATCATGTGATGCTTTGTCCTGTGTCTTATCCTAGGATAGAGCTGAAATATTTAACTCCTTGTTTTCCTATATTAAAGTTTAACTCCAAGCCTTGAGGCATATTTCAGGCTCTTTCTGGTTTATCCTTATTGAATTCCCTTTAGACCAAGTAAGCCAGGAATTCTCAGATTCTGCAAAGATGCAAGTGATTCTGGTTCTTAGTTTAGGACCACATAGCATTAGGGGGATGATTACATGGCGTTTAATGATCCTCTGGTCTCTGAAAATCAGGAAGCAATTTTCTTGATGGAGACACCTAAAAATGCCTAAAGGCAATTAGGGTAAGTCTTAAAATTCATTAATTTTCTTTAAATGCTCCAAGTGGATTACTCTGATAGCTTTTATCTCTCTGTGGTTCATAAGGGAGCACTGTCTACATTGGAGGGGGCTATCAAGATAAGGTGAGGTCAGTTCTTCCCAGAGTCTTAGAAAATTCAGATGTCTCTGAGGGAGTGGGAGAGGAATGGCTACCTACATCATAGTTCTGAGGATAGGCAGGAGCAAGAAGTACCAGAATTATCTCATTCCTTATTAGATGACCACCACAAATATAGGATGTTTAAGAATATTTTTGTCATTTGATATTTCTATGCCTGACTCTTTTGAGGAATGAATATTTTCTGACTTTTCTATTGCTTTGTCCTGCACAGACCCCACCTGGTATGATTTTTTATTCCTTAGCTCAGAGTGGATTACCTGGTATGTTAGCTGCCCTCACTCTCATATAATAGAAATCTTTCTAGGCTGGGCACATGGAGATGAACTGGATTCCTCCCTCCTGATGCCAGGCCTCTCTGCATTGGCACTTTATCTGCTCAGTGTTTCTGGCTGTGTTGAGTTTATTTGTGAGACTGTTGAAACAATAAAGTGAAATCTTCCCTCTTTGTGCTTGTCTCACAGTCTCTGTGTTAGAGCCCTAACCAGTAAGGTGAGGGAGCCCAGGCACAGCCTGATTACATCAGTGTTTCTCTCTTAGGGCCTTCTGAACACAAGTCTTTGTGGGTTTTGGTTCCTCCATTGCTACTAGTCCTTCAGCTCCCTCTTACTGGCTATATGTCTTTAGGCAAATTGGAGAGTCTCACTGAGCTTGGTTTTGTAGTCCATAAAATATACATAATAATAGTACTTACTCATAGCGTTATATGAAATAATCCATGTAAAGTGGTCATGCAAAAATTTATAAAGAGTAATCTTTTATGGTGGACCAATCAGCAGTGAAGGAGAGACTACTTCTAGAAAAAAATATTAATCCAAACAGGAGAGGTTAGGGAAGGAAAATGACTGAATGAATCTTAATATATTATCAAAGTCAATGTCAAATGGCATTCCAAATAAATGCATTTTATATATTATGGAAACTTAACTCTTAAGTGTTAATATCTTTAATCTTTATAAATAGAGTGGTTAAATAGTCAACTAGTAACATGATTTAACTATGAAACCAGATGCTCCAGTGTTGACATACTCAAAACCTGCCAGTTGCCTTGAATAAGAAGTTTGATTTAGTAGAGATACTTGTATTTGATAGGGGAGAGACTTGGAGGGTAGAGGGAGTGGGTACATATAACCTTCTGTACTATAAGCATAAATAATAGGAATCTAACTCTACTTTGATCTGATCTGGGGATTCTGTTATGAAATGCTGGACTCCTTGTTACCCTGGATGATCTTTACCTGGGGCTGTGGATTTTATACTGAGAGTTGCTATACTGATTCTTATCTTACTTATTCTGGAGATAGATAAAGGTATGAGAACTGATTGATGCTAGGGTTGACCTTGTGAGGAACCAATTACCATATTAAAGTCCTACAGAAACGGTCCCCCATATCTAAGCTCATACTAATTTCTCTGTTGTATAAGGAATAACTGGGGAATAGAAAATATACTATAATAAAGAGGTTTCATTATGGCAAATTTGAGCACAAGGTCTATGAAAGGGACCTATTCTAAGGCCTGACCAAATGGAGGATCCAGCTGTGAATGACCCATAAGGAATAGTTCAATATCAGCAGGTAAGTCATGAGGTGAAGAGTAGACAATCATATTTCCTTAGTCCATTCTCCTAAATCAGGAGCTAGCCAACTTTTTCTGTAAAAGTACAGATAAATATATTTGGCTCTTTGGGTCAGTCCTTTGCAACTACTCAGTGCTATCACTATGACATGAAAACAACCATAGGCATATTCAAATGAATAAAATTTGAATTTTATACAATTGTTACATATTACAGTATAATGTCATCTTTAGATTTTTCTTAGCCACTTCAAAGTATAAAAATTATCCTTAGTTTGCAAACTGTATGAAAACCAAATTTGGCTATAGGTTATGATTTGCTGTGCTATGTCCTAAATTATTTCATATCTTCTTTTCCTTCTCAAATTCCAATACCTTCTTCCCCATTCTATTTCACTCATGAAGTAATCAGAACACTCACCACTTCACCACATCTATTCTCTTCCCAGCATCTGTATGCATATATTAGCTTTTACTTCTGTTACTGTAACCATAGAATAATACTAGATCTGTATAACTTATTGTCTGCTCCCACACAGAGAGCCTTTGTCTGTTTTGTTCACTCATGTTCACCCAGTATCCAAAATAGTGTTTAGCACAAAATTGCTTATCAAATATTTGAGTTAACACTGGCTACCAGACCAAGTCAGAGGTTTAAGTAGTTTTTCTCCAGTTACTTACCTCCCTTTCCAAGAGTAAGTTGGAGATCTCTTGATCACCCTAAGTGGAACTTTTCAAATTTCTATTCTATTCTGTCATTTGGTTGTAACTGATTAGATTGATTTAAAAAACTACCAATGTGTTTTTGAAAAATACTGCCATGTCTTATGCAGGAGGCTGAGGCAAGAGGATGGCAAGTTTAAGGCCAACCTGGGCAATTTAGTGAGACTCTCTCAAAAAATGAAAAGGACTGGGGATGTAGCTCAGTGGTAGAACACCCCTGATTCAATCCCCGATACAGGGAGGAAAATGAAAAATACTGCAGTACCTCCTTCTAATTGCAAGCCCTTATTGTGTACACAGAGCTTTGCATCAGCTTTCTAATGCCTTATTCTTATATAAGAATAGACAGCCAGTGATCTCGACATTTAAGAAAAGCTCTCAACTCAAAAGACAGAAACAAAGACTGAAAAACTCACATAGACAATTAAAGAAGCAAAAGAAAATATTAAAAATATTCTCAGAGAAATAAGATATTACATCCCCAAGTAGAACAGAATGCTATTTAAAGTCACAGGGAAAGATAGGCATGGTACAGAATGCCTGTAATCCTAGTATCTTCAAAGGGTGAGTCAGGAGGATCATGAGTTCAAAGCCAGCCTCAGCAATGTCGAGGCACTAAGCAACTCAGTGAGATCCTGCCTCTAAATAAAATACAAAATAAGGCTGGGGATGTGGCTCAGTGGCCAAATGCCCCTGAGTTCAATCCCTGCTAAACACCCCCCACCCAGCCCAAAAGTTGCAGAGAAGTGGACAAGAAAGTGCTGCCCTGGAAGATATTATGCTAAGTGAAATAAGCCAGGCACAGAAAGACAAATACTATATGACCCACTTACGTATAGAATATAAAACAATCAAATTCATAGAATGAGAATAGAAAGGTGGCTACCAGAGGCTGGGGGTTAAAGGAAATAGGGAGATGTTGGTCAAGGGTACAGTAAACAGAAGGAATAAGTTTTTTGAGATATGGCAACTATAGCTAATAATATTGTATTCTGAAACTGCCAAGTAAATTTCAAATTTTCTCACCACACACAAAAAAACCTATTTTTTGTGCATTTGAGATGTTGGATATGGTAATCTTGGTAAATAATTCCACATTGTATACACAGATTGTGACATCATTTTGTACCCCATAAATACGTAAAATCTGTTGATTTGTAAGAAAATGTTTAAAAATTAAAAGGAAATTAGACAAAGTACTTTAGTATATTTAAAATATGATAATAGAAATTTAAAAATTAGGGGCTGGGGATGTGCTCAAGTGGTAGCGCGCTTGCCTGGCATGCGTGCGGCCCGGGTTCAATCCTCAGCACCACATACAAACAAAGATGTTGTGTCCGCCGAAAAATGAAAAAAAAAATATAAATATTAAAAAAAATTCTCTCTCTCTCTCTTTAAAAAAAAAAAAAAAGAAAGAAATTTAAAAATTAGGGCTGGGGATGTGGCTCAAGCGGTAGCGCGCTTCGCCTGGCATGCATGCAGCCCAGGTTCAATCCTCAGCACCACATACAAAGATGTTGTGTCCACTGAAAACTAAAAAAAATATTAAAATTCAAAAAAAATTAAAAATTAAAAAGAAGAGTTGGAAGGTAAAAAAATGGGGAAGACAGAGTAAAAGTTTCCTAGAACAAAAGCTGTGCAGTAGGTGTAGAGAATAACCAGTCTGGAATGGAGGATTACAGACTCCAGGAAGGTTGACTCCAATTTAAGAAATGAATGGATAAAGGTTGAATGTGTAGTTCAAAAGTTGAGCGCTTTTGGGCTGGGGATGCGGCTCAAGCGGTAGCGCGCTCGCCTGGCATGCATGCAGCCCGGGTTCGATCCTCAGCACCACATACAAACAAAGATGTTGTGTCCGCCAAATACTAAAAAATAAATATTAAAAAAAAAAAGCACCAAAAAAAAAAAGTTGAGCATTTGCCTAGCATGCTCAAGGCCTTGAGTTCAATGTCCAGCACCTCAAAATAAATAAATGAACAGACTATTTGATTTGTTTGAATGTTTTCAGAGACTTTGGGATAGATTAATTATAGATACTTGAATGTCAGGTACCTAAGAAAGTTTGAATGGAGTAGTAGGCAATGGCTAACGTCAAAGAAAGGAAATATAATCATATACCTTTGCTGATAAGATTAATTATAAATAATGTGTACATTTTTGTAATAAAATAATGGTTATTTGCCTAAATAGGGTAATATAGATACATTGAGGGGTAGAGGATGCAGAAACAATATGTATTTATAAGAAGGTTATAGAGGGGGCTGGGGTTATGGCTCAGCAACAGAGCACTCGCCTAGTGCTCTACTGTGAAGAGAGTGAAGCCCTGGGTTCAATATGAAGCCTTGAATGTGAAGGCCTGGCTTCAATCCTCAGCACCACATAAAAATAAATAAATAAAGGTATTGTGTCCAACTACAACTAAAAAGTAAATATTTTAAAAAGAGAAAAAAGAAGAAGGTTATAGAGGGGCTGGGGCTGTAGCTCAGTGGTAGAGCACTTTCCTAGCATATATGAGGTACTGGGTTCGATTCTCAGCACCACATAAAAATAAACAAATAAAATAAGGCATTCTATCTATCTACAACTACAAAAAAATTTTTTTTTAAAGGTTAGAGTATAAACTCATTGCCTATAGCAAGAAATAAAATGATGGCCCAAATTGAAAAATTAATAACTAGTGGGCTGGGGATATGGCTCAAGCAGTAGCGTGCTCGCCTGGCATGCGCGGGGTGCTAGGTTCGATCCTCAGCACCACATAAAAAAAATAAAGATGTTGTATCCTCCGAAAACTAAAAAATATTAAAAAATTCTCTCTTTAAAAAAAGAAAAAAAGAAATAGTTATATAAAAATAACCAGTATAAGCATGCTATTTAGAAATATGAAAATAAATCCGACAGATGACCAAAAGATTAAAAATATATTATCTCTAGGGTGTAGAAATTAAGAGTGTAGAAGGCTGACAGGACTTGGTGTTTTTCCTTGTAAGACCAGTGATCCTATTTGATTTTTTTAAATGTAATATGTTGATAAAAATGAATATGATTAATGTAGTATTTATTTGAAAATATTAGTAGTAAAGAATGAGGGACAGTTCTCATAAGTATTGTAAGACACTGGAAAACCAAAATTGATTTAGTTCCCCTCTTAAACTACAAAATATCTTGTGGCCTGAGTGCCTGCCTAGCATGTGTGAGGCATTGAGTTTGATTCTCAGCACTACATGAAAATAAATATTAATATGGTGATTACGTGAATTAAAAAAAAAATATCTTGCTACTCTGGTACCGACCATATAAACTGTGTTGCTTTGTTATTTCAAGGGCCCAACTAACTTGTTGGCAGTGGTAGCACCAAGACTTCTAGAACCAGAGATAATATTATGGTCCCATTCATTGTTATTATAGTAGGCATGAGCAAGTGATCACATAGTGTTGCATACTAAAATGGCTGTACAGACAACCAAGGGCAGAAAACCTCAGTAAAGGGGGCTGAGAAGGAGAAAATATCCTGACATAAGAAGGCTCATCTAGGACATTCCCAGGGTATGCTAAGAAATAGCTGGAAGGACTTTTGTGTGTGTGTGTGCACAACCTTCTGTATCTACTGGAAGCACAAAGGAAATCATCATCATTGATGCTGTGTAAGATTCTATTTGTTCTCCTGGACTGCTGTAGCTTGGTCAAGTGCTGAATAAATCAGAGACGATGGGGTGGAGGAATAAGAAAGAAGGGGTCATGCAGAGAGTTCCAATTAATCACTGAAGGGGAATAGATAGGGAGCTACAGATAACTGGCATAGTCTTGGTCCCAGATACATTTGTCCCAGATACATATACTGTCACTTCTTCCTAATCTTCTGACTCCCTCACTTAAATTCAGAAAAGGTTCCTCTTCTGTATCTAACCATCCCCCACCAGGGGATTTTTCAGGCCTCATGGAGAAGAGGACCCAGACTAGGTGGAAGGGTACACCTGAATTGCATCACTCAAGAGGAATAGAGTAGGAAATCTAGTTACAAGAAAGCAAAGAAAAGAGCAGGGAGAAGAGTGGTTAGTCCAGCCTCACTTTTAGAAAGAACAACTCCAAAGTGATTCAGGTTCTAGGAAGACCATAGGTCAGAAATCTTTCTTCTCCACTGCCTACTATGGTGCCCACGATCCAGATGCCACACCTCAGTCTCTTACAGTCAGAAACAAATCAAGCAAGGATTCAAGTAGGTGCCTGGTATTTTTCTTTGAAGCCAATTAGAAGAGCTTATTTCATTCCCTTTTCTCCTTTACCTGGTTCACACATTTATTGCTGTTTGCTCCAAGAGTTCACAATATTTTGGACAAGGTGAGGGTTATAAGGGGAGATAGGAAAGCATAATTTTATCATAATGGGGTAAATCAGGAAAGATATTTATATCAACACAGAAGAGAATACATTTGTCAAGGAAAGCTTTCTGCCCTAGAAGACCCCTGACCTAAAGGAAAGTTACTGAATTATAAGCAGGGCAGAAAGAGGAACCAACCCTTCCACTTCTGATGAGTCACTTGAAATTACATTCATTTTTTGCCAAACATGTACTTCTCTCAAACCCTCAGCTCTACCTTTCCCTCCCTGATACTCTTCTACTTACATCAGCCTGAATCTTCAGTCAGCCTGTAATCAGGCAGCAATCTTATAGTCATACTCCACTAATGGCAGCCACATTGTATATTCTAGAACAGGGCTGCCTAAAAAAATATAAAAATTTTAGTAGCCACATTTAAGAAGTAAAAAAGTGAAATTAATAGTATATTTTATTTAATCCACTATATCCAAAACATTTAAATTTTACTTTTTTTTCCTTTGGTACTGGAGATTGAACTCGGGGGCACTCAACCATTGAGCCACATCCCCAGCCCTATTTTGTATTTTATTTAGAGACAGGGTCTGAGTTGCTTAGTGCTTCACCATTGCTGAAGCTGGCTTTGAACTTGCAATCCTTCTGCCTCAGCCTCCAGAGCCACTGGGATTACAGCTGTGCCTAGCAAATTTAGTCAATATTTTAAAATTAGATATTTTACATTTTTTGTATGCTATATCTTTGAAACCAGTGTATGTTTGACATTTTTAGTATAGCTCAATTCAGACTTGCCACATTTCAAATGCTCAGTGCAACTCTAAATGCTGTCTTGGACAGGGCAGCTGTCCAGATTGAGAGTATTTGATGTTTCTCCACTAAAAAGATGGAAGCCAGATGGGCATGGTGGAGAGAAGCCTGGGCAACATAAGAAACCCCCATCTCAAACACACACACACACAACAGATGAAGCCCCTCAGATGCAGGCAGTAAGGTATATTTCCTGTAAACCTCTGTACCCCTATCAAGGCCTTGAAAACAATTTTTAAGGAAGAAGTCTTATGAAGTTTCAGCAAAGAGTGAGCACTCCATTTTTTAGATACCAGTCCTAGACAACCCTAAACTGATGCCAAATTTGCAGCTAAATCAGCTTTTAGCAATCAGATCCACAGTGCCTCACCATTACATCTAACCCAGACTGTCTCCAGGTTTTCTCTGGCCAGCAAAACACCCACTGCAAAGACTTGAGAGTTCACCAGTGTGACAGTATCTTCACAGGAAATTGGTAAGAAAGCAACTAGCCCAGCTGATCTGGCTCTGATTGGGGTTTGGTGTCTTTTGCCATTTGGGACCCAAAATGGCTAAATACATGTGGTGCAGTAACTGAAAGCTTGTGTTGGAGTCTGGCCTAGAAGCAACAAGAATCACATGGGAGGAAAATATTCAGAAAATTTTACCTGTTGAAACATTTTCACAAACTAGAAAGGACCACTTTTTTAAAAATTTGTTCTAATTAGTTATACATGACAATAGAATGTATTTTAACACATTGTACACAAATGGAGCACAACTTCTCACTCCTCTGGCTATACATGGTGCAGAGTCACACCAGTAGTGTAATCATATGTATATATAGGGTAATAATGTCTGTCTCTTTCTACCGTCCTTCCCATCCCCACAGCCCCAACCCTCCTCTCACTCCCCTCTGCACAATCCAAAGTTGCTTCATTCTTCCCTACCCATCCCATGGATCATCATCCACTTACCAGAGAAAACATTCAGCCTTTGTTTTGGGGGGGGATTGGCTTATTTCACTTAGCATGATATTCTCTAATGAAAGGACCACTTTTAAAATCTATTTAGAGAAAAAAAAAGGGGGGGGGTATCACGGGAGTAGATTTTGAAATTCATAGTTCAATTTCCTTAGGATGAACAAATAAACAAAGACCCAGAAAAGGGAAGTGATTTGCCCAATGTCATTCAGCAAATCCTTCATTCCTTCCACTACCTCCTCAGTCTCCATTAACTGAAAAATATTTTTAAATATTTATTTTTTAGAAGTAGTTGGACACAATACCTTTGTTTTATTTTTATGTGGTTCTAAGGATTGAATCCAGGGCCTCTCGCACGTGCTAAACGATCGCTCTACCGATGAGCCACAATTCCAGCCCCCTGAAAAATATTTTAATGGGAGACACTGTGCCACCTCTAGGGTGCTTCTAAAATATCTGCTGAGGATGATGTGCCCTGAGGAACTGGGTCAGCACTATCCCATCTCGGACTTAGCGGTCAGATGCCTAGGATAGGCAAGTTCTCACCGGTGCGCAGCGCCCGGATTCCCCACCTCCTTGGAATCCTGGGCGGAGGATGCTGCTGCCCAGCCCAGCCCTGCCGCTGTGACCCACTTCCTAAATGCAGGCTGGAACAAGGCGGTCAGCCAGAAGCGAGGCCACACCCACTAGAGCAGCTAACAAAGGCTGTTAGAAATCTGGCAGGCAGTGGTGTCCCGGAGGCTCCCGGGAGGCAGGTTAGTACCCGAAGTGCAGGAGACGACTCCTTAACATTCCGACTGGGGTGGGCTTCCGGAAAAAGAATGCTCGGCCCAGACCCAGCCTGGTTTCCGCGCTTGGCACCCGGCAGGCCGCGCCAGCCAGAATGAGCCTCTGCCCCAGCAATTCCTGGAGCTTCGGCTCACCCCGGCCTCCCCTGGATGGCAACGAAGGCTCCGACCCCGCACCCCCTCAGACACTGGAGCTTAATGGGGTCTCCCTGAGTAAAAGAACTTTCCAGCGCACCGGCAGCTCGACCAGCCCCCGCTGCTTCTGCTCCCAGGAAGATGTCCGAGCGCCCAGACTGCAACCCCAGCGCGAACCCTTTCCGTCCGGGGACAGAGCGTTGGCCCACCCCGCGTAGAGTTCGTACAGCCTCCGGGCCTTTCCGCACAGGGAACAGTTTCCGGGGCGGATGCATTTTACAGCTGACCCGGCGCGGCTGATGACGTGAAGTCCCAGACGGAAGTGCGGGCGGAGGATCCCGAGCCGGATTCCGTGCCGGATTCCCAGCCGGGAGTAGGTCTCCGGCCTCCGGGCTGCCGGCTGGCTGGGCGGCGGTGATGGCGACTCTATGGGGAGGTCTCCTTCGACTTGGTTCCATGCTCAGTCTGTCCTGCCTGGCGCTCTCAGTACTGCTGCTGGTACAGCTGACAGACGCCGCCAAGGTGAGTCCCGCCCAGCCTTTGCTCCTGACAGGAGCTCCTCCCCTACTTCTGGCCTTGCGGAAACTGGGTCTGCCTACCTGCTCTCTACCCGAGCCCTCTCCCAGCGCTGACAGCCATGCTCCTAGCTTCACAGCCCTGGCAGCACTCAACCCCACTCTTTACTGCCCGGTAGCACTCCTGCCCTCAGTCCTGACAGCCTGGCAATCGCCGCCCCCACACCCAGTCCTGACAGCTACTCTTCCACGTTTTGACATTTCCCTCCCCCGCTCAGACAGCGTCCATCTCAAACTTTACAACCTTTCCAAGAATCTTTAACTCTCCACTGCTCTGATACCTTACCCCCTACCCTCCACCAGCCTCAGCCCCCGTGTTCTCCAAACCAAATGATAGGAAGCTCCTCCCTTACAGAAGTTTTTCCTATTAGGAACTAACTCCCCTGAACTCATTCCTAAACAGATTCCCTTCCTATCATGGAAACTAATCTTTCCTGGTAGCCTCCCTTAGTAGCAGGACCTACAGAGTATCTCTCACCAGCTTAATAGTCTCATTTCTCCCTCTCAAGGACCTCTTAGCTTCTTTCTTGCCTTCTCTCTTTCTTATAATTTAGTGGAAAAGGAATGAGACAAACCACAGGAAAGGTGAGATTATGGCCTTTCCCCAAGTTTTTTTTCCTTCTTTCTTTCTTTTTACTTTTCTTTTTCTTTTTCTCTTTCTTTTCTTTTCGGTTTTTTTTTTTTTTTTTTTTTGGAGGGGGTACCAGAGATTGAACTCAGGGGCACTCAACTACTAAACCACATCCCCAGCCCAGTTTCATGTTTTATTAGAGACAGGGTCTCACTGAGTTGCTTAGTGCCTTGCCGTTACTGAGGCTGGCTTTGAACTGGGGATCCACCTGTCTCAGCCTGTCCTGGTCTCATACATACTTGTTTTTCTTCTTTGATGAGCTAAATCATTTGGGGGCAAAAATAAAGACTTCACATTAGTGTGATGGGAAAACAGAAAGCCATTGCATTTTTAAATAGGAGCTTAAATCTATAATATCCTTTTTATTCTTTTTAGTTATACACAACAGTAGAGAGATCTATAATATCTTTAAACACAGGGATTAAGATAGATTACAGGCAGGTAGATGTTTTTGAAAAGGAGTTCTTTTTGAAATTCTTTCTGACCTCCCACCAGAAACAGAGACAGCAGCAAGTCTCTTGACTTTTAAAACTGCATATTGTTCATTATCACTTTATGTAGTATATTGTGGTCATGTATGTGTTAATCTATTCTTAGGGTGTGTCCTAGGGCAGGAACCATGTCTAATGCTTATCTGAATCTACTCATTGAGCCACAAGGTCTGGCACAGAGTAAACACTGAATGGTTGCTGAGTAAGTTTATGAACAGTGAACAGCTCTGCCAGACATAGGGCTGTATGTGGGAGCAATGGGCATGGTCTTCTGGGGACAAATGAGTAATTGTTTTCTCAAATTCCCCTTTACACTTTCTGTCTGTATATGCCTCTTGATTTTTTTTTTTCTTTTTTAATGCTGAGGATTGAACCCAGGGCCTTGTGCATGCAAGGCAAGCACTCTACCAACCGAGCTATATCCTCAGCCCCTGCCTCTTGAATTTTTATTGTTGTTGTTAGAAGTTGTCCTCACTGTCAACCAGAGATTAGTAGCAAAGTTTCCTGGGAAGAGTAGAATAAGCTGATCTCAACTAGAATCAAGCTACTTCCCCTATGTACTTCCTTCTTAGTTATAGCTAAGTGCCTCTAAAAATTCTCTCCTTATAGGATTCAAGCCCAGTCAGTCCATTATATCCATGTCAGTGCCTTTCTACCAAAGGGTGAAAGATGGTAGGCAAAAGAATTGCAACTTTGTTTTTTTGTGATGCTAGGGATCAAATTCAGGAGCTCACTATACTAAACACTTGTTCTACCACTGAGCTAAATTCCCAGCCCTTTTTAAAATTTTTATTTTGAGATAGGATCTTGATGAATTACCCAGGCTATCCTTGAATTTGTAATCCTTCTGCCTCAGCCTCCTGAGATTACAAGCATATAGCTCCCCCATCCTTTTGTAATTAGCATTCTTATTTATAGGCACAACTATTTGTCAACTATATATTTTTCTACTGGCAGGTAGGCAGTGATAACATTAACACAATTTGATTGTTATGTGATTAATAAGTAACAGATCATGTATTACATATTATTTCAAAATAATTTAATGTAATATATAATGATTCATTAGCTTAGCATAAAAGACTTATGGTTTTAAAACTTACATCACTCAAAATTAAAATTTTAAATGAATGGTTTAATAAAATTTGACAGGATGTTTAGCAAAGTGAATATTTGCAGTTTTTAAAATATATGAATGATAAATCATAAATTATACTAGGTTTTCATTTTGGTTACAGAATTTCGAGGATGTTCGATGTAAATGTATCTGTCCTCCCTATAAAGAGAATTCTGGACATATTTATAATAAGAACATATCCCAGAAAGATTGGTAAGTATTCTGGATCACTGAATTACCTGCCACATTTCTTTCTATGGTTGTTACTGTTGGCTCAGAATGTATTTCCAATGTGTCATTTTTCTTTTTAAGTATATCTTTTTTTAAGCAAAGATGTTACATTCTTCTTTATTTGAAAAAGAGTAAGGCTAAGGGGATGATATAAAGCTAAAAGAACACTATAGCCCAAACACCAAACCCTCCACAGGGAAAGTTTTATATGCAGATGGCACTGAGTAGTTTTTTTTTTTTCTTTATTTTTTTCTTTTTAATTGTTGATGGACCTTTATCTTATTTATTTATTTATGTGTGGTGCTGAGAATCGAACCCAGTACTCCTACATGCTAGGCAAGTGCTCTACCACTGAGCCACAATCCAAGCACTGAGTTTTTGGCACCTAAACTACCCATTGTAACCTGCCTATGCGGCACCATTTGGTGAGGGGCCTTTTTCTATCTCACTTTTCAGTGAAAGGTAAGCAAACCTTCATCTGAATTATAATTTGTACAACATCAGTTTTGATAATATTTGGTATTGCCACATAGAAGAGTCTATGTTTAAAAGTGTCAGAGCTCTCAGGAATGATGATGAATGAACTATATATATTAGTTTCCCATTTGGTGTGAGTAATTAGTTTGTATTTTCAGGCAATCAGGCAGACCTATAGTGATTGGAATCCTGACTAGCCAGCCACCAGTAGCCTTTGTTTATCACAGTAAACCTTATAAATGATAGCTTTGTACACACACACACATTTTAGTTGTTTAGTATTTTAGTTGTTGATATATTTTATTTATTTATTTATTTGTGGTGCTGAGAATCAAATCTAGTGTCTCATGCATGCAAGGCAAGCACTCTACCATCCAACCCCAGCCCCAGCCCCAGTGATAACTTTTTCTATATGCTCCATGAAAAAGTTGGGAAACAGATGTGTTATAGTAGGATGGGTGTATGCCTTCCCATAGAATTGTGATGTTCATAGTTTATTGATGTTCATAGGGGTTAGGTATCCAAGGAAAATAGCTCTAAATGCTAGCTATTTTCACAAGAATCTGATTTTATAGCTCAATAATCAGCAAAGGGTCTGAAAGCAAGATTAAATTCTTTCTGTCACAATATTTCAAACTGACTTTGAAAAAGAAAAGCCTGCCTTTGAACATGGTTAGCTTCTCTGATGTCATTGTTTATTCTTCTCATGATGAATGCTTTTAGGTTTAGTCTGTTTGATGTGTTCCTGAGAACTTTTTGTGTTCCACTTTAAAAGGTTTCATATTACAAAGTGATTTGACAATATTATTACAGATTTTGTATCAGCAAGTTACTTTATATAATGCAAAAAAAAACACAACACCCTCAAATAATCATTAAGTTACTTCTATAAATTTTCCAAAGATTCTGAAAATTAACAAGATCAGTTTTGTTATCAGTAAAAGAATATGAATTCGGGTTGCAAATAAACTCACTGTTCAGTGATTTATACCAATCTCTTCACTAACTTTTTGTTATTCCAGGTTCAGATAAAGCCATACGTTGTTCATTCCTGGTTATTAGTCAAAATAGAGCTTTGAAAATAAGCCTTGTTTGAGATTTTTTTTCCTTCCCTTATCCCAATTTCCCTTGCTTCTTTCTTATAGCTTAACCTTTTACTGGAATAGTTTCCCAATTGGCACTGAAATTTTTAACTTGCTTTAGAAAGTAAAACAGGTTGTCATCAATCAGGATGTTGTTGCTTCCTGAGGCCTCCAATATCAATATATCCAGAACATAAAAGAGATGGATGCACAAAGGTACAGATGAAACATGTAGGTCAGGCATTAGATTGATGGGGTCATATGCTAAGTACCCGTTGCCTATTTCTGAAATCAGGAATAGATATTTCATTCTGTGAAGGGTATAGATGAAGTCAGGCTTCCAACCTTTATTCTGGTTTGTGTTTGGGGTGTGGTTCAAAGCTATAATATCTTCCTTTGACACTAGGGGGAACCGTTGCCTAGTTCCCCAAAATAGCTGAACTGCCTCTAGGTTTAACTCTGCTCCTGACTGGTTGGTTTGAATGAACCTCCCTGCTTCTTCAGTCTTGCACAACTGTTGCACAATATCCAACACCTGTTGTTACTATAAAGTATTTGTCCTTCAAAAGAAATACTCAATATTTACTCGGCACTTAGATTCTCAAGTAATTATTAGGTATTGCTGAGGTTTATGAACCTGAAATAGGAAACTTTTATGGTATTACTTATGGAATAGCTTACTCTTATTTGAAATTCTACTAGTGAATATTTAATTTTTTATTACTGTTTGTTAAAATTAATTACTTGTTATGATAACAGCTTTTATCATTTATATCATTTTGTGTTTTCTTTCGAATGCCACATTTCATAGGTAACAGAACACAAAAATGTGCATTTTGATAGGACAAAGAAAAGGAATCAGCTAGAGCATTGAGTGTCCCCAAGAAGAATGGGTGGGGTAGGATAGGTTGCTGTAGTTGAGTTATTGAATAGTTTAAGCCAGAAATGTCTAAGGAAGAGTACCAAAAGGAAAAAAAAAATTGCTCTGTAGCCAGCAGGACAGAAAAACTTTGCCTCCTTTTGATGAAGGTAATCAGAGTGGTAAACTCTTAATAGCTGAGAAAAGTAATAAAAATGTGTGATACCTGCCCTGGACATATAGAACAGACATATATCCCACTAACACAGGCATTTGTAACTGTTAACAATAGCAACTGAAAATAAACCACTACTATGTATGTGTCTTTATTACTTCTTAGACTATAAAATCTTACCAAAATGCTAATATTGAGAGAGGAAATGTTTTCACTTTGCTTTATTTGTTTCTTATGTTCTTTCACTGAGGTAAGTTCAATGATATTTCTGGATTTCAGGAAGTTTTGATCAGTACAAGTACAAAATCAAGCCAGGCTTTAGCAATATTTTATTTGTGTTTTCAGTGATTGCCTTCATGTTGTAGAGCCCATGCCTGTGCGGGGGCCTGATGTAGAAGCATACTGTCTACGCTGTGAATGCAAATATGAGGAAAGAAGCTCTGTTACGATCAAGGTGAAATATACGTGGTCTCTAGACAAGACAGAAAATTTGAACCCCCTTTCCAAAAGGGATAATGGGCCTGCTGTCTGCCTAATTGAGTTGCTTTGTGGTTATCGATATGTTAGATAGATATGTAAAATGGATAGATATATTAAAATATGCTATGTTTAATCATCATATTCCAGAAAGATATCCTAGTTTCTCTGTTGGCCATGTACACCAAAGGCTAGTGGGACAGTAGCATGATTAAGCCCTCCATTCACTAATCTCCCAACCCTTTGAATAAGTTTATACACACACACACACACACACACACACACACACACACATATATAACTCTTTCAGAAATATTAGTTCTAAATTTTAAGATTTCCCTTCTTCAATTCTTATAGGAAATGGAATATACATAACTCTCATCGCTATTTGGATTTCTGATGGGCTCAATTTCTTTATTATAGTTAGGACTAATGGTTGTTTTCTCAAGTTTTTTTTTAATATGGTGCTTACCATTCCTTTCCTCAAAAAAAAAAAAAAAAAAAAGCTTTGATGTAATGGTCAGTCATAATAAGATTTCTGCTATGATAGACCCCACAGGAGAGCTCCTGCTCCAGCAGGGTTTAGTACTACAGAGAAATCCTCACTGTACTTTGTCTTTTTACATAATTTTTGGGCACATATAATTTATGTGCTCAAATTTAAAATTTACTCATCATAAGTGTCAATTATATAAATTTTAATAAACTTAAAACAACTTTTTAAAATATAATTTTAAATCATTCCCATTACCCTAAAGATATCCCTTTTTGCTCATTTATAGTTAATCTTCATTGCTGTCCCCAGTCCCAAACAATCACTTGATCACTATTCTACTTTCTATCAGGATATATCTGAACATGTCATATAAATGGAATTATGTAGTTTATAGTCTTCTGTGACTGCCTTTTTTCATTTAGCATAATGGTTTTTATTTATTCTTATTTTTTAAAATATTTTTATTAGTTTGATGGACTTTTGTTTATTTATTTGCTTATGTGTGGTGCTGAGAATCAAACTCAGTGCCTCACACATGCTAGGCAAGCGCTCTACCACTGAGCCACAACCCCAGCCCATGGTTTTTTTATAAGTTATAGCAAGTATCAGTACTTTATTCTATTTTATTGTTGAAGAGTGTTCCATTTTATTTTAAAAATATATTTTATTTTGATACAGGGTGGGCCTTGCTTAGGGGCTTGCTAAGTTGCACAGGCTGGCTTCGAACTTGGGATCCTCCTGCTTCAGCCTTCCAAGCCACTGGGATTATAGGAGGATGCCACTGCACCTGCCATAGTGTTCCATTTTATGAATATTCATTCCTCAATTGATGGACATTTGGGTTATTTCCAGATTTATACTGTTAGGACTATCTGTGTACATGTCTTTATGTGGATATATGTTTCCCTTTCTCTTGGGTAAATTCCATAAAGTAGTAAGCTTATGTGTAGTTTAACAGTCAACCAGATTGTTTTCCAAAGTGGTTGCACCATTTTACCAGCAGTGTATGATGTTTCTGTTTCTCCACATCCTTGTCAACAATTGCTATTGTCTATTCTATTTTATTATAGCCTTCCTTGTGTGTGTCTCATTTGTGTGGTCAGCACACAAATTAATATCCCAAGAAAATCAGTGGCCTAAAAAGTGTTTCTGTAGACTTAAATTGATCTAAAAGAGTATCTTGTTGAAATTTATCTGAACTACATTTTCTGTTACGATTCCTTTAAATTGTTTTAGCAAGAGTTCTTCTAGGAGACTATGTTCAGGTTAAAAACAACAACAACAACAACAAAAACTGCTATGTTAGCAGTGGTGACAAAGGATTAGTATTAAGTGAAGATGAAGTTTTTGAAGATTCATAAAAAGATCCCAAAGACAAAATGCTTTTTCTCCTTTATCTTAAATAGTACTTTGGTAAAGATTTGAGTTTGTGTCTTATTGGAATCTGGTTGGTATAGAAATCCTATATGCTTGGCAGATAAATCAGTCTTCGCTATGGCTTTACAATTATCATGACAAAATTATGATTTCTTGGCTTGATTAGCAATGTAACTTATTTTCAATTTCGTTTAGGTTACCATTATAATTTATCTCTCTATTTTGGGGCTTCTACTTCTATACATGGTGTATCTTACCCTGATTGAGCCTATACTGAAGAGACGCCTCTTTGGACACTCACAGTTGATACAAAGCGATGATGATGTTGGGGTAAGTTTCTAGCCTGCCTTAGCTGCTCATAGCCAGTGTCTGTCATCATCTGATGTAAAGTGAAATTAAGCAAATGAATAGGCCAGGTGCAGTTGTACACTCCTGTAATCCCAGCAGCTTGGGGCTAAGACAGTAGGATCACAGGTTTGAGGCCAGCCTCACAACTTAGCAAGACCCTAAGCAATTTAGGGAGATCCTGTCTCAAAATGAAAAAAATTAAAAGGGCTGGGGATGTAGCTCGGTGGTAAAGTGCCCCAGGGTTAAACCCCCAGTAGCAAAAAAAAAAAAAGCATTGCACATGGAAAACATCCTCAATCTGAGACACTAAAGAGAGTTCTAATTTTAGTGTCTATCTCTTTATGAGGAAATCGTTCCGTAAAGCCATAATGTGTTACTTTAAAATGATGACCCATATTCTGTTTGCCTTGAGAAAAGCATCTGATACAGTTTTCTTCCCAAGTTCCTGCCTGAAACACTTTTCCTATTAGTATCACCAAATATTTTAGAAGGCAAAGAAAATTTGCTAATGGAAGCCATGAAGACACAGCATTCTTTTCTTATTGAAATATAAGTTGATGACTTTCTGAGGTTTTATGTTTTCCTCTTGTTTTTTTTTTTCAATATTTGTTTTTTAGTTTTAGTTGGACACAATATCTTTATTTTATATTTATGTGGTGCTGAGATCGAACTCAGTGCCTCAAACATGCACTATACCACTGAACCACAACCCCATCCCTCCTCCTGCTTTTTAAAAAAAAATTCAGATCCTCCTTCAGTCTTTTTTTTTTAATTGTAGTTGAACACAATACCTTTATATTTTTTTGTTTTTATGTGGTGCTTAGGATCAAACTCAGGGCCTTGCATGTGCTAGGCAAGCACTGTACCACTGAGCCACAACCCCAGCCCTCCTCCTTCTGTCTCTAAAACACATTTATATTTGTACGAATAGTTGGCATAATCAGTATATAAATTGATGAATTGTTTCCTTTTCATTTTAACATTACTTAATTTAAAAGTATCTAGATATTGATTTTGTCCATAGCTTGATATTCAGTATAGTTTAGAGAATTGTATTGTTTGATTTATCATTATCCTGTTTGGGATTATTCTTTAATTTTCCACTATTTTATTATTATATATAATTAGAAATTACTTTTTTGGGCTGGGATTGTGTCTCAATGGTGTGTCTCAAATATATGGGGCACTGGGTTCGATCCTCAGCACCACACAAATAAATAAAATAGAAATAGTGTCCCTCTATGACTAAAAATTTTAAATGTTTTAAAAAAGAAATAGGAATGGTGGCAGTGTAATCCCAGCTTCTCTGGAAGCTGAAGCAGGAGGATTACAAGTTTGAGGCCAGCCTCAACAATGGTCTTAAAAATTAATTAATTAATTAATTAATTATACAAACAAATGGGCTGGGAATGTAGCTCAGTGGTCGAGTGCCTTGGATTCAATCTCCAGTACTATAAAACAAACAAACAAACAAAGCAAGAACAACAACAAAAGAAATTATGGACTGGGGTTGTAGCTCAGCAGTAGTGCACTCGCCTAGCACATACAAGGCCCTGGGTTCGATCCTCAGCACCACATAAAAACAAATAAAGGTATTGTGTCTAACTACAACTAAAAAATAAATATTAAAAAAATAATAAAAGAAATTACTTTTTCAATTGAAATATTTTATTGGACTATGTTCCTGAAAGAGATAAAATTCTTTATAGTTTTAACAATCAATTCTAAAAGCCAAGCCTGAGTGAGCTTGCCAACCAGTCAAGAGTTCTTTTACTCTGGAATGCCTTTGTGGACCTGTTGGTAAAAGCTAGGAAAGGAGACCCTGGCTAGATTATTTGAGTTGTAACTATAAACAGAGCCTGCTTTTTTTTTTTTTTTTAGAGAGAGAGAGAGAGAATTTTTTAATATTTATTTTTAATTTTTGGTGGACACAACATCTTTATTTTATTTTTATGTGGTGCTGAGGATCGAACCCAGCGTCCCGTGCATGCCAGGCAAGCGTGCTACCACTTGAGCCACATCCCCAGCCCCCAGAGCCTGCGTTTTGAACAATAAACTATTGTCTCATGAGTATCAATTATAAATACTTAGCTTATTTGGGCAAGATTTATTTATTTATTTATTTTTGGCAAGAATTTTCATAAAAGCACTTCTCTTTACCTCTTTTTCCCTTGCTGTTTTTATTCGACCAACATATAATGAAATAATGAGTTAAATATTCTGTTCTTCTTACTAGGGATAAAGAGATGAATAAAATAAAAAGATGTAAATGAAATGACTATAGTGGTTTCTCCATTTTATTTTTTATTTTTTTATTTTTTTTGAGAGAGAATTTTTTTAATATTTACTTTTGAGTTTTCAGTGGACACAACATCTTTATTTAATTTTTATGTGGTGCTGAGGATCGAACCCAGTGCCCCGCGCATGCCAGGCAAGCGCATTACCACTTGAGCCACATCCCCAGCCCTCCATTTTATTTTTAATATAAGAAACACATATTTACTGTAAAAGAATTCCAGGAAGAGATTGACAGGCTGGGATAAAAGACTAGAGATCTGATGTGGTCAAAACCTAGGCATAGTGATGGAACTAATACAGGGAAAGCTGGAAAAACAGATGTTGTATGTTAGAAACTAATATTAGAGCCTCTTATACTATTTCCATGTTTAGGGTTTCTCAATACTGGCTAGCTATCTAGGGTCGAACAATTCTTTGTTGTGAAAGGATATCCTGTTTATTGTGAGATGTTCAGCAGCATCCCTAACTTCTATCTACTAAATGCTAGAAGATTAATGCTGCATGATTGCTATTCCAGTCACGGCAATCAAAAATGTTCACAGGCATTGCTAAATGTCCCTGGGTAAGGAGCAAAATCACACCCAATTAATTGGAGAATATTGTCACTGAGAGGCCTGGCTGACCCTTGGATACCTGTTAAACTAATTCTCGAAAGGGAGAGGTTTTCTGACCAGAGCTATGAATTTATGGCAACTCCACACACAAAAAAGTTAAATTCCTATAATTGTTAGACTCAAGATATAAGTTTTTCCTTATTTATATACTTTTAAGAATGCTTTTTAAAAATTCTTAGTTTTCATTTTTGTTCAGTGTAAAACATTTTAAAGCAAATAAAAGTACAAATAGTTAAGAAGCTCATTGCAAGTAGTCATAATATTTACTGTATCATATATCCATGACACATCATCACTATTATCAAAGCATTACATTAAAACATGTTTTGTATTTATTGTAATTTTATCAGGTGTAAAAAGAACAAACATAGGAAAAAGATAAATCTCCTGTATTTGCATTCTCTCAGCATCTATGACCACGAGCAGCTAGTTCAATCTTGTTCTGATAGGTGGAGAGCAGAACAAAAGGATTAACTAGTTTGTTTAGTCTTTTGAATATGTTCCTTAAGAAGATTTTTCTCCCCTTACCATGAAGAGTAGAAAACATGAATGTGAAACTGCAGGGTGCTCTTCTGATAAAGTACATCCTTCTTCCCAGCCTTGTTTGTGTTAAAACAAGCCAATGGTAATAATATTTGATATACAAGTTCATTGAAACACCATATTCCTATAGTGTCATTTTAATCTACCTGAATAAAATATATGTATTGAGAAGATCTAACATCAAATCAAGTTAATTAGGCAAGCTAAATTTTAGTGTTTATGCTAATTTGTTAAATGACCTTGGATGAGTTTATTTCCAAATGGGGAATCAAGTAAACCTATAAGTTTAGCCTTCCTCTGTGTTTACCTTCTTTTTTTAAACTGAAAAAATTTGGACGTTATAGGATTGTCTTTATTATTTTCATTTGTAAGATTAAAAATAAAAAATAAATGGGATTTGCACAAGCCATTACCTTTAAGTGAAAAGTAAATGATATTTGGATAAAGAGGCAAGGAAAGCCAGGTTCGGTGGCCCACACCTGTAATCCCAGTGGCTTGGGAGGCTGAGACCAGAAGATCACAGGTTCAAAGCCAGCCTCAAACTATGAGGCACTAAGCAACTCAGTGAGACTAACTCTAAATAAAATACAAAATAGGGTTGTAGATGTGGCTCAGTGGTTGAGTTTCCTTGAGTTCAATCCCCAGTACCAAAAAAAAAAAAAAAAAAAAAAAAAGGCAAGGAAAGATTCTTTTTATAGAAAACTCTTTGAGCATGTAGACATGGTTTAAATGTTGTGCTATGAAAACAAGACCAGGTATCATAACACCATATGTGGTTATTCATAGCTTTTCAAATACTTGCTGACTTCTGCCCTAGATATATAATATAGCTTTTTAGACATGCATAGCAGAACAATGTTGTTTCTTTCCTTGAGGCAAAACTTAGTTTTAAGAGGTCTGAATTGTGACTTGCTTGCATCTTGTGTTGGAATATTTAGAAACTTTGCTAATAGGAGTTTCAGGAAAAAGAGATCAAGGAAAAGGCAAAACAAAAACAATAAATTACTATTGAATGCTTTTTGTCATTTAGGCAGCTGTGTTTATATCTCATTCATAGGTAGATTAACATGGTGGTTTCCTGTGTAATGACTACAAACATTCAGTTGCATTAGTTTACTTTGGCTAGGAAAGGTTGGTTTTCTACAGATATCAGGGTAACCCTTTAATATCTCTTTCGTAAGACAGTAACTAACATGGAAGCCATTGGGTGCTCAGCAATGAAAAATTCAAGTCTTTGTAGAATAGAGATGCTGAAGTAAATCAATCCTCATATTCCTTGGAAATAGAAAGAAATCATAGCACTTGATTTCTTTTCATTACAGGGTAGAGAAGGGGGAAATGAGAAAACTTTTGAAAACTACCCATTTAGTTTGTATTAAGAGTATAAGGAGAGCTGGGGATGTGGCTCAAGCGGTAGTGCGCTCTCCTGGCATGCGCGGGGCGCTGGGTTCGATCCTCAGCACCACATAAAAATTAAATAAAGATGTTGTGTCCACTGAAAACTAAAAAATAAATATTTAAAAAAAAGAGTATAAGGAGAGATTAAAACCAATCAAGATAAGATCCTGTCAACTTATCTGCCATGGCAAATGCAGCCCCAAGCAGGCAAATAAATAATTTTAATATAATGGGAGTCAGGAAATTTAAAGATATATTTCCTCTGTCACAGATATTTTTATAGTATTAATTAAAGCAAGGAAAGCCCTTCATTCTATGTAACAGAGATATGGATATGAAAATAGACTTCCTTTGCCCTACTAATCAAGGAAGACTTCTCTTTAACAAGAATGACCATTGTGGGCTTGGGTTGTGGCTCAATGGTAGAGCACTCTCCTAGCATGGGAGAGGCACTGAGTTTGATTCTCAGCACCACATAAAAAGATAAATAAATAAAGGTATTATGCCCATCTACAACTGAAAAATACTAAAAAAAAAAAAAAAAAAAAAAAGACCATTGTATTTGCCTTGGTCTCTGCTTCTTAAGGGAAATGTCTTTGGAAAATGTGACCCATGGAAATGTTTCACAAATATCCTTCTCACTTATATCTCCTAAACCACCTATTTCCATAGATTTCATCCTTCTTCTGCATAGAAGTGTATAGTCACACAGCTCTAATGTGTGCAGCTTTGAACTAGGACTGGTATTCTATTGAAAAATTTACCTGTTCCCATCTCTGTGGCTAGCTAACTGCTGTTTTGTGTATATTTTACACTGGTCTTGTCATCTCTGATGTTCTCTGTCTGGACTTGCAGGATCACCAGCCTTTTGCAAATGCCCATGATGTGCTGGCCCGCTCCCGCAGTCGAGCCAATGTTCTAAACAAGGTGGAATATGCCCAGCAGCGTTGGAAGCTTCAAGTACAAGAGCAGCGAAAATCTGTCTTTGACCGACATGTTGTCCTCAGCTAATTGGAAATTGAATGCAAGGTAACTAGAAAGACACAAGGCAGACAACTGAAAAGAATTGACTGAGGTTTCCTGGGTTTTGTTTTAATACCCTGTTGTTTTCACCGATTCTTGCTGGAAGACTCAAAATTGGAAGCAAAAACATGCTTAGTATTTTTTTCTGGTTAACATATTAATGGAGACATTTTTAAAAGCACACAGTTTGGAGTCAGTCAATAAGCCTTTTCCTACTTTGACTTTTACTAATAAAATTATATCTGCCTATAAATTATCTTGAAGTCCTTTACCTAAAATAAGCACTCTCTTTTTCACCATATAGTTTTAACTTGATTTTCAAGATAATTTTTTGGTGTTCTTTGTTTTTATTATTGTTTTTGTTTTTTTGGCGGGAGAGGGGAGGGATACGTGGGAAGTGCTTGACCCAACTTTTCTCAAGTTACTTTACAAATAAACTTTTGTAAATAGACCTTACCTTCTATTTTCAAATTTCATGAATATTTTCCAGTGTAGTTGGCCTCATCAAAGTGCTGACTTACCCGTTTGACTTTTGCACTGACTGTATTAATCTTGGTCTTTGGTTGGCCTGTGGCTTCATTTTATGGTAAATTGGATCTGAAATGCCTGGCAGCTCTTCACAAAAATGCAGATTTTCTTCCTGTACTGTGATGTCTGATGCAATGCATCCTAGAACAAACTGGCCATTTGCTAGTTTATTCTAATGACTAAACATAGTCTTGGTGTGTGTGGTCTTCCTCATATTCTCCTAGTATTTTTAAGGACAAATCCTAAGGACTTGGACACTTGCAATAAAGAAATTATCTTTTAAACCCAAGCTTCCCTGGAGTGATGACATACTGGTCAGTATTTCTGGTCAGTTGAGAGGCAATGGTTTAAGCTCTAATGTGTGCAGCTTTGAACTAGGACTGGAATTCTGGTTGCCTCTCTGAAAAGTATAACAGTTATTGGATAACTGGTTTTTTTCTTCCCATGTCCTCTTTGGAATGTAACAATAAAAATAATTTTTGAAACACCTATCAGTGTGTCTATGTTCTCTAAGTTTCTTCTCCCTCTTTGCTGTATGATTAGCTTGAAGATACAAGGACATTTTGTAACCTGTTGTAAGACAGTTTTATACCAATCTAATCATAAAACACTGGCACTAAATTAGCTGTGTGTGCTAATGTATGGATTCTTAGGTGAGTCTCTGAAAAGTATACAAATATTCTGATAATTTGAGACATGTAAAAATTCCCCAAGGATTGCTTGTTCTAAGAAGTTCTTAAGTTCTTAGGAGCTATTGATTTTGTTGTTGTTTAGGGTTTTTAAAAAATTTTTAGCACCCAAAAATCTAACCTAAAATTAATTTTATTGTTAGTATTAAAAAATAATAGGTTCAATCATGACTGAGTGAGATTTATCCCACAGCATACAAGACTAGTTCAACATTTTAAAATAATATAATCTATCACTTTTAGAGAAGAAAACCAGATGATCCTATCAGTGGACACCAAAAAAGAACTGAATAAAATCCAACACCCATTCATAATAAAAACTCTCTCCAGGCATGGTGGCACATGTCTGTAACCCAGCAACTTGGGAGATTGAAACAGGAGGGTCAGAAGTTTGAGGCCAGTCTGGGCACTTTAGTGAGACCCTGTCTCAAAATAAAAAGGAAAGGGGGCACGAGGGCAGAAAAGATGGTGGAATGAGATGGATATCATTACCCTAGGTACATGTATGACTGCACATATGGCGCAACACTGCATTGTGTACAACCAGAGAAATGAAAATTTGTGCTGCAGTTGTGTACAATGAATCAAAACGCATTCTTCTGTTATATATACCTAATTAAAATAAGTTAATTAATTTTTTTAAATTAAAAAATAAAAAGGGATAGGGATGTGGCTCAGCACACCCTGGGTTTAATCTCCAGTACCACAATCAATCAAACTAGGAAGAGAGGGGAACTTCCTAAACCAGATAGAGAATGTATACAAAGAGAAAAAATGTACAAACATTGTATTTAATAATGAGAAACTAGAAGTTTTCCCACTAAGAACAGGAACAAGGCAAGGATATCATTTCTCACCATTTCTTTTTAACATTATACTGGAGTCCTAGCTAATGCATGAAGACATGAAAAAGAAATAAAAGTTATACAGATTGAAAAGGAAGAAATAAAATCATCTTTGTTTATAGATGACATACATGATTGTCTGTTGAAACCCCAAAAGAACCAACAATAACAAAAAATCCTGGAACTAATAAATGATTATAGTAAGGTTGCAGGATACAAGGCTAATATGCAAAAGTCAATTGCTTTTCTTATGCAAATAATGAACAAGACGAATTTGAAATTAAAAACACAAGAAAATTTACATTAGCAACCCTAAAAAATGGCATTTTAAGCATAACTCCAAAAAAATATGCATAAGATTTAGGAGAAAAATTACAAAACCCTGATAAAGAAGTCAAAGAATTGAATCAGTGAGGGATAGTCCATACTAACTGATAGTAAGGCTTGGTATTGTCAAAGTGTCTGTTCTTGCCACCTTGACCTGTAGATTCAATGCAATCCCAATCAAGATCCCAGAAAGTTACTTTGTAGATATGGACAAACTGATTTTAACATTTATTTAGAAAGATGACCAGAAGAGCCACAAAATATTAAAGGAGAGGGCTGGGGTTGTGACTCAGAAGTAGAGTACTGCCTAGCATGCATGAGTCACTGGGTTTGATCCTCAGGACCACAGGAAAATAAAGATATTGTGTCCACCTATAACTAAAAAATGAATATTTTTTAAAATATTAAAGGACACTACAAAGTCTGAAGACTGACACTACCCAACTTCAAGTCTTAACTATAAAGCTACAGTAATCAAGACTGTATGGTATTGACATAAAGTAGATTAATAGATCTTTCACAAAAAAGCAAAATGGAGAAAAAGATAATCTTTTCAACAAATGATGCCAGAACAAACAACATCTATACACAAAAAGATAAATAATAATCTAGACACAGACTTTATAATCTTCCTAAAAATTAACTCAAAATGCACCATAGGCCTACAAATAAAATGCAAAAATATAAAATTTCTAGAAATAACCTAGGAGAAAATCTAGATGGTGATGCCTTCTTAGATAAAACTCTAATGGCATGATCCTTGAAAGAAATAATTGTGCAGCTGAACTTCATTAAAATGTAAAACTTCTACAAAAGATATTGTCAAGAGAATAAGAAGGTAGGCCACAGACCAGGGGAAAATATTTGCAAAAAGCATATTTTTGATTATTCAAAATATACAAAAACACTTAAAAACTCAACAAAAAAGGAAAAATCTAATTTGGCAAAAATTCTAAACAGGCATCTCACCAGAAAAGAAATACAGATGGCAAATATTTCTAAAAGATGCTCTACATCATATGTCATTGAGGAAATATGAATTAAAACAACAATGAATCCAGACGTGGCACATCCTGTAATCTTAGCTACTCAGGAGGCTGAGGCAGAAGGATCACAAGTTCAAAGCTAGCCTCAGCAACTAAGTGAGGCACTAAGCAACTCAGTGAGACCCTGTCTCTAAATAAAATGCAAAATAGGGCTGGGGATGTGGCTCAGTGGCTGATTTCTCCTGAGTTCAATACCTAGTACTCCCCTCCCCTGAAAAAAAAAAAAAAAGAAAAGGGCTGGAATGTAGCTTAGTAGTAGAGCCCCTGTGAGTTCAGTCCCCTTTACTACCACTATACATCTATTAAAATGGCCAAAATCCAGAACACTAATTCCAAATACAGAATGTAGAACAACAAGAACTCTTATTTATTGCTGGTGGTAATGCAAAATGATACAGCAATTTTGGAGAGTTTGGTGGTTTACAAAACTATATGATCTAGCAATTGTGATCTTTGGTAATTAGCCAAATGAATTGAAATCTTATGTCCACTTGAAAACCTGCACATGAATGTTTATAGCAGCTTTTGAGCTTTCCAGCTATGAAAGGACGTGGAAGAACCTTAAATTCTATCACTAAGTGAAAGAAGCCAATCTGAAAAGCCTATCTATATACGGAATGATTCCAATTATATGACATTCTGGAAAAGACAAAACCATAGAAACAGTAAGAAGATCAGTGGTTGTAGGGGTTAAAGAGAATGGAAAGATAAATAGACAGAACATAAAGGATATTTAAGGCAGTGAAACTATTGTGTATGATATTGTATTGATAGATATACACCAGTACACATTTGTCAAACCCATAGAATATAAATATAAAATATAGACTTTGGGTGATAATGGTGTATAGGGTCATCAGTTGTAAGAAGGGTACCACTAGGGTGCAGGATATTGATAGTAAAGAAGACAGTACGTGTGTGGGGGCAGGGAGTATATGGGAACTATGTGCTTTCTGCCCAGTTTTACTGTGAACCTAAAACTGCTCTAAAAATAAGAAAAAATTAGTATTTTTAAAAAGATGTAATGCTGAGCATGGTGGTGCATGCTTGTAATCCCAGTAATTCAGAAGGCTGAGGCAGGAGGATCCCAAGTTTTAATCCAAGACAACTTACCAAGACCCTACCTTAAAATAAAAAGTTAAAAAAAAAAGAACTGAAGATGGCAGTAAGACTCTGTGGTGCATGCCTGTAATCCCAGTATCTTGGGAGGCTGATGCAGGAGGATTGAAAGTTCAAGGCCAGCCTCAGCAACTTAGTGAGGCCCTTAGCAACTCAGTGAGACATTGAGACTCTGTACATGCTAGGGTTGTGGCTAAGTGGTAGAAAGCTCACCTAGCACATGCAAGGCCCTGGGGATGGATCCTTAGCAACACATAAAAACAAATAAATAAAGGTATTGTATCCAACTACAGCTAAAAAATAAATATTAAAAAAAAAATACACACACACACACACAAAAAAAAAAAAAAAAAATGCTGGGGATGTGGCTAAGCACCCCTGGAGTCAATCCCCGGTATCAAAAAAAAAAAAAAAAAGGAGAGAGAACTGGAAATGTATCTCAATGGTAGAGCGTCCCATGTTCAATCTCCAACATAACACATACACCCACCACACACACACACAAAAGATATAAGTTCTTATTGACCCTCCTAGTTCTGGCATAAATCTCTAAAAGAATATTGACCAATATTTGCACATTATGAGACTAAAGATCTTTTCCATAAATAATTTTGATATAAAATCATATATCCCAGATGAATGCAGGGGCATTCTTTAAACAAAAGAATTTGTTACAAGTGTCCAGTTTTGAAAGCAAACCTTTCTTTTTAGTATTGTCAGGTGTTGTCATGCCTACATATTAGGTAGAAAAACAGCTAAACCAGAACCAAGCAGTTCTGTTTAACTGTAAACTACTTTGCATATTGTTACTAAATGACCACCTATAAATCAGGTTAAATCTGACTCAGCCCGAAATACAACATCTTGAGCGACAAAACTCAGGTAAGAGACACTTCTCCAGAGTGACCCATAGGAGAAAATAAGAACCTGATTTTTAAGAAAGTCCCTAGATACTATTTTTAAATTATACATTTTGTCAATCTTATTATTCCATTATCTTAAAATACAAATTATTGTCCATGTTACAAAAGATCTAGATTTTACTGGTGTTTAAATAACGTGGAGGAGTGGGAAGTATTTTGTGCTAGTACCTTTGCAAGCTTAGCAACTTTTACAACCTCTGAGGGATGGGAAAAGAGGGTTTCTAAGCTTCCTCCAAGCTCTGATATTCTATAATTCAATTGTATGTGGTTTTTACCTGCCAATTTTTTTTTAATCTATGAAAACAGAAGCTTTTATAAAGTTCAGCAGAGCATCTGGAATCTCTTAGGATTTTATTATTAAGAGCTCATCATTTATTTTCCAGAAGGGCTCTAAGATAGAAACCCAAGATTTTCCCAAGATAGGTGTATTTGTTAGTTGGTCATGTGTTTGTAATCATGGAGCCCTAGCACTAACAATCCATGCTGCCTTCCTTTAAGATAAACTTGCACTTGATTCCTACAAACACATCTAGCCTAGTGGAGTCTCTACTAGGCTTCCTATCTTAATTCTCTTCACTGCTGCATTTTTTTCACACTCTTACTCTGTTGTTTATGGCTAAAATGTCCTCTTTGAACGGAAGCTGATCATATTTAGATGGTACTACCTTGATTGGTGGACTTATTAGAAATGCTCAATTAAAAAAGAAAAGCTTCTTTATCAATATGTCCCCAGATACTTTTTTTCTAAGAATTACACAACAACCTAGAAACTTTTTTTTAAAAGAGAGAGAATTTTTTAATATTTATTTTTTAGTTTTGGTGGACACAACATCTTTGTTTGTATGTGGTGCTGAGGATCAAACCCGGGCCACATGCATGCCAGGCGAGCGCACTACCACTTGAGCCACATCCCCAGCCCTAGAAACTTTTTTTTTTTTTTTTTTATTGGTTATTCAAAACCCTAGAAACTTTTAATTACCTGTAGTATATATCAATTACTCAGATTTCATCTGAATCAAGATTTAATATGTTATTTCAGTTATGCTTCAGAGTAAAATCATATCCAAAAATGTAATTTTGCATAATTAACTTTGATATCTGCTTTACTTTTGGGGGGAACCTGTTGTAGTTAATAAATTCTGGTTGGTTAGATGTACACAAAAATAAGAATGTTAGGGCTAGGATTATAGCTCAGTGGTGTGAGGCACTGGGTTCAGTCCTCAGCACCACATAAAAATAAATAAATAAAGATATTGTGTCCACATTAAAAAAAATCTTTAAAAAAGTAATAAAAGAGTGTTGTCAGAACTATAGTTGTGCAGTCTCCACATCCATTTGCCATCATTTTGTAGCTTCTGCCATACATGTTCATCTTGCCCTCTAGATTCCTAACTTAGGAATTTCCCAACTAGTTTCTCTCAGCAACTTTTTCTATTTGACAGAATCTTGGCTAATTGTTAATATTCCAGAGATTTTTGTTTTATGTTAGTTATTTGAGGTCATTTGGTCAGTAATTTGGACTCTTTCATTTCCTGTTCCTCTGTTTCAATTTTTAATTGAATATATCTCACTTATCTCATCCTCCCTCACTCCCTTTTGTAGAAAGAGTGTTTCCTGGCATTGACTCCTTTTCCAGCCTTTTTCACCATGACTTATAACCCTTCTCACTCATCCTTCTCCCCCATCCAGAACCTTGCATATCCTAGACAAGTGCTCTCCTCTGAGCTACATTCCCAGCGCCGCCTTTAAAAAAACAAAAAAGGGCTGGAGTTGTGGCTCAGTGGTAGAGCATTTGCCTGGCATGTGTAAGACCCTGGGTTAGATCCTCAGCACCACATATAAATAAATAAAATAAAAGATCCATTTACAACTAAAAAGTATTTAAAAAAAATTTTTTTTGAGACAGCATCTGCCTGCCTCCTAGTTAACTAGTCAAACTACAATGCCCCTTAAAAACCTCTTGTGGCTACCATATTATAGTTAAATGCAAAAAATCAATAGATGTTGTAAAATGAGTTAGGGATTTGGGGTATAGCTTAATGGTAGAGAGCTTGCCTCCTCAGCACAAAGCCCCGAGTTTAATTCCCCAGCATTGAGGAGAAAGTAGATGGGATTATAAGTGAGGATTAGTAAGTGAGGATTTTTGATGCTACAAAAAAAAAAAAAAAAAAAAAACACTAAATAATATTGACTCACTGGTGAGAAAGTTGTTCCCATTCCAATTCTCTTTCAATCCTTGTGACCTCAAGTTATAGTCTTAGACTGGTGCAAACATGTCTTCCACATCACTAGAATGCCTTCTAATCTCCCTCATACAACAAGAATAATATCTAGCCTGAATTTAATATTTGTACTGTTAAATGCTATTTATTGTGAATTATACTGATTTCACATTTACAGTAGGGTTATAAAGTTTCTTTTAAAAATAAATCCTTGGGCTGGGGATGTGGCTCAAGCGGTAGCGCGCTTGCCTGGCATGCATGCAGCCAGGGTTTGATCCTCAGCACCACATACAAACAAAAATGTTGTGTCCACTGAAAACTAAAAATAAATATTAAAATTCTCCAAAAAAAAGTAAAAATAAATCCTTTTGAGGGGCTGAAGATTTAGCTTAGTGGTAGAGTACTTGCCTTGCATGTGGGAGGCCCTGGATTCAATCCTCCAGTACTGCAATAAATAAATAAATCTGATTGAGTAAAAAAATGTTAAGTGTTTTTTAAAAAAATAAGTAATAGTACAAGTGAAACACAGATGTACTTTTTATCACTATGGTATATGCAAATAACTGAAGTTTAGGAAACACTGAAACCACAATATTCAAATACATGTTGGGAAAAATTACAAACTAGTTAATGATCATGCATCCTCACAGGCATAGGCTTCTTAAGTAATACCTGATATACCAGGGGCAAAACAAAATAAAAATAAGAAAGGAATCATTTGTTCTTAAATATTTACTATAAAATTTTTTAAAGAAACTCCCTCACACATTTAAAACACAGAACTTAATTGAGTAAAGTGCAGCTATATTCAGATTTTGTGTCCCCTCCCACTGCATCCCATGGAGCACAAGGATAAAGTATTATACTCCAAGAGGTCCCACACCAGCACATTCCCTCTTCCTGAATAGGTCTACATCTATCTCATTTTTAATTTTTCTTCCTTCCTTTTTTTTTTTTTAATGCTTTCCCAAATGAGCTTAGAAACTAGTAATCTAAATAGAAGACTTCAAAACACTGATCTCTAAGAATACAAACCTTGCTCTGTTTTTAATCTGGCCAAATTAATAAACATGGTTATATTTCTAGGTTAAAGACAAAATGACGGACAATAGAAGCTACTCTAATTCACCAGACAAATTTCCTGTCTTCTCTGATTCTGCCCACTTGCCGCTGCCCAGGTCCTTCTATCTGGACCCCATGGTCACTTTCCACCTGTGTCCTGAGACCCCAGTGCCATCTCCTTACTCTGAAGAGCTGCCATTGCTGCCATTTTCCAGTGACTCCCTGATCATGGAAAATTATGGTGAACCCTGCTCCTTCACATTTCCAATGCCTTATCCAAATTACAGAAGGTGTGAATACTCTTATGGGCCAGCCTTTATCCGGAAACGGAATGAGCGGGAAAGGCAACGAGTGAAGTGTGTCAATGAAGGCTATGCCCAACTGCGACATCATCTGCCAGAGGAGTATCTGGAGAAACGACTCAGCAAAGTGGAAACCCTTAGAGCCGCAATCAAGTACATTAACTACCTGCAGTCACTTTTGTGCCCTGATAAACCCGAGACCAAGAATAATGCCAGGAAAGGCTCCTCCCTAATAGCAACCACCAGTCACCATGCTGACCCTATTTTTAGAATTGTTTGAATCAGCATTTCAAAATAGAGACAGATAATTTCACAAAATAAGATCTCTGACAGCATCCTTCAATAGTTTTTTCTGTATGTAATTTCTGTGTGGGCAGATACAGTTCCCATGCTAACCTATGCTGGGTATTAATAATACATTATCTTATGTAGACTGATAAAATGCTTTGCTCATTTCTTTCAAGAGCTCTAGTAGAGCAGAATGGATTCCCCAGGAACCTCTGTACTTTTCACCCTGCCCTTCTCACACACTTGGCCCACTTCTCAGGTGTCAGAAGCTCTCACAAAAGCATGAAAAGTGACGAGTGACTACTTAGTGTTAGAGGTATATTTTGCAGCTACTTTGTGCTAAGCTGTCAAAATGAATCTGCCTTGATTTGTCAGATGTTTGGTGGTTCTTATTTATTTGGTGTTGACAAAAGTAGTCTATAAAACTTTTTGTCCTTTGAAAAGATTTCAGGGTAAAAACAAAAGTAGTCTATAAAACTTTTTGTCCTTTGAAAAGATTTCAGATTTATCTTTTTCCTGCACTTAGACTTCCTTAGGCAGCTTAGTACAGAGCTTCAGAAGGTAGTCTCTGGACACTAACTGCCTCAGTTTCAAATTTCACTCCTGCTTTCATTCTAGATCTTGGTTCTTCATCTGCAGTGTGTGAATAATAACAGCAACATCCCTGTGTTTATTATGAGGATTAACTGTGCCTAACACTGAGTACATATTCATAACCATTGTTTTCTATCATCATTATTTTTATCTTGTTTTGTCCATAGTATTACCATCCTCCAGCCCAGAAAACTTTCAGCTTCCAGGCCTTTCCTTCACCCTTGGGAAGGAGAGTCCCTGGCCTGTATCTTAGAGATTGCCTTCAAAATGTCTCCATTTCTACTCAAGGCTAGCTTCAGTGCTTCCTTCCCTCGTTTTTGTTTTTTTTTTTTTTTTTAATTATTATTTTTTAGTTGTAAATAGACACAATACCTTTATTTCTTTTTATGTGGTACTAAGGATCAAACCCAGTACCTCACATATGCTAGGCAAGCTAGCGCTCTACTACTGAGCCACAACCCCAACCCAGCTTCTTTCCCTCTTAACTCCCAGGTCCCATCTGTCACCAAGCACAGTCAAGACTTCCCTCACACTGTCACACTCATCTTCACTGTCATGTCTGAATTATTTCCCAACTTCCATTCCCTGCCATTAGTTGCACCTTCATTTTGTATACAAACTTCTCTTGTAGTTCCTGTCCTTTTATCATTATGCACTTATCTCTGTATTTTCAGTAGACAGATAACAATCATATTCATTGTATTTTCCTTTTAAAGAGCCTCAACTCAGGTAGGTATCAATAAATATATGGTGTTACTATTTTCCTATTCCAATCCTGTCATCTTGCATCTGAATCTTTGTTAACTATGGCTTCTCTGGCCTCCTAGGCTTGTGTTTCCAACTGATTCTACCCTCACTCTGATGTCTTACAGAGTTTCAGGTTACTTTGTTGCTCCAACTGTTTGATGGCTTCTTTTTAAATTCTTGTTTAAATGTATCCATTTGCTTTTCAAAGCTCACTACAGTCTATTCCCATCCCAAATGGGATAGGACACATACCCTGTCAGAAGCAAACCACAGGGCTGGGGTTGTAGCACAGTGGTAGAGCACTTGCCTAGCAGATGTGAGGCACTGGGTTCAATTCTCAGCACCACATATAAATAAGTAAAGGTCTATTGACAACTTTAAAAAATTTTAAAGATTTCTTGAAAGTTAAAGCAAACCACAGTCTTTCAAGTGTATTCTTTGCTTTGTTCTTGCCTCCTACCTAATCTAGATTATTCTCCTTTCCCCCTCCACCATTGAAATTCTATTGTCTTATTCAGGACTCCCCTCAATGGCAGCCTTCATCAGTCTTTTTTAGACTCTATGTGCCAAGTAATTCCGCCTTTAAAGTATATGGGCCTGGGCTACAGTTATTCTTGTAACTACAAAATTATGTGTTGTGTGCAATCGTCGCTTAAGATAATTTGGGTTGCAAGCAAGAAAAAACCCAGTCTAGATTGGCATAACCAAGAAAGGGACTTTATAGGCTCATATAACTGAAGGACTCAACATTGCCAACAAGGACCTATTTTTTATAGGTCTATTCTGACTTTTCCTGGAAATAGCTTTGGTGTCCCCAAAAGGCTATCATATGCCTTCTTATTTGTACACAGGAAGAAAGAAAAAGTCTATAACCCAGGATTCCCAGAAAAAAGTCTTGAGATCCCTTCTGATTGGAGAGGAACATACCATGCCTAATGAACCCCTGTGACCAGGAACATGAATGTGCTGACACACCTGGAGCTGGGAGTACAGTCTACTTCTCTGTGTATAGGGATCTGCAGACAGAAACAAGAACCCATGGAAGGAGGGAATGGATGTAGGGGAGATATCCACAAATTCCCTACATATTTTTTAGCTATTCAACACAGGGCCAGACACCATCAGTGCACAGTAACTGTGAGATTCCTCAAAATACCAGCCTCTTCCTATGGATATTCAAACAAGAGCAGAATCTAGACTTCTGTTCCTTTGGTCACCAGTGTCCACTCCCTATATTCCTAATGGTTACCACACCTCTGCTCTTCAGTAAAGTCCTGTCTGTTTCAAGCATAACCACACCTTTGGTTATTTTGTTTTAAACCTTGAAAAATTCTTGGAGTCCTTAGGCCAGCCAGTGGCTTCCCCCACCCCAGCCTCCTTTCAGTTTAGGGTAGAGTTAGATCAAAAGCACTGAGTCTCTTTAGAGGTCAGCTCCCTCCTCACATGACTCCCCTGGATCCGTGGGGGCTTCCCACTGTGAGTGACTGACTTTTCTGGCAGTAGTGAAGCCCGAGCTTTTGGAAATTGGGGTCACAATGTCTTTCACTCCTCCTCTCTTTTCCCTATCCTCAAAGACAAAGATTGAGAATAGGCCTTCTTTCCTCTTCCCTGTCTCCCATGGCCTTTCTTCATCCCTCTGCACATGCTCAGTGCTCTCACTGGCCTACAGCATTCCTTGTAGATGCATCCATGGCAACCTGCTGGGCAACCAAGAGTCAGTTGGGCTAAAGCACTGGGCCCCAACTGTCAGAAGGTATCTGAGACTGAGGCAGAGGCTGGGTTTCAAGCTGTGAGTAAGTCCCTTTGGAGTTAAAACTATAATGGGCAGGACCGATTCTAACAGGGCTCTGGTGGGCTGAAGCAGCTAAGTTTGATCTTGAGTCCTGAGTGGCAACTGTGGCTCTGACCCTGAGAACTCAGCTCCAACAGGTAGCCAGGTTAGGAGGGGAGTTTTTGGCTAGGGTTGGGGTAGTTTGTCATCAGGGTTAGAGTTTGTGAAGAGAAGAGTGGGCTTATCCCTGCCACTGGGAAAAAAAAAAGAAAGAAAAAACATACTGAGCTTATAGTCAGCTGCTTTCCGTGTCTGCCGAGGTTAAGTGAGCACCCAGCCTAAGGATTTAAAGCTGGTTTCTCTAAAACCACAATTCCTGCTCTTACAACCCCTCCTGTCTCCTGAGCTGAGGTTTCTGAGACAGATGATCCAAAGAAGAACTGGGTGTCTTGTGGGTGAGGGAGGGACAAGGATGCAGCTGTCCCTGAGACAGCTAATCTGGAGGTGAGTCCCCCCCACCCCCCGCAGGTGCCCTTTGCTGGGCTGAGGGCTGTAGCTCTAGTAACGCTGGTGCTTATTGCAGGTGGTCTCTCGGAAGGCCATGCAATCCTCCACCCAGCTCGGAATGCCTTTGCCCAAATTCTGCAGTGTGGCCACAACACTGAAGACCCCTGGCTGGAACTGTGCTGCTCCATTCTGGGATCTCTCCTTCACCTGCCCCTTTGCCCTCCAAGAACCCTACATCCCCAGGCACCATGCTCTCACAAGGTACCAGCATCAGCAACTCTGGAGGGAGTGGTGGTTGTTTTCTTTTCCCTTTGTTCTTAGTTCTAGATGGAGTCTCATGAGGAGAGAACTTTCTTTCTGTGTAGGCTGACAGGGCTCTTTACTGTTTGGCCTGTTGTGTGGGGTATAAGTCTATATTACCCTGGCCTAAGTGGTACTACCAGTGACCCAGGTTGCCTGGCTTTTGTCCTTCCCTGGGCTTTTACCTTAGTGGCTTCTTACTCTAATTGTGGCTTTCAAAATTGGCATCTGTGAGAGAAGGCTTTCAGCGATGACCAGTTTCAAAGTTTCTAACTCATTTTGCCATCAACTATAAGACTTGCTGTGGCAATGAGACTTAGAATTTCTAAAACCAACATCTAAGGTGGTATATCTAGGTTCTCCCCAGATCCCCTCAGTATTCATCCTATATGAATTTCAATTGTCATCAGGGTTAGGTTTTGTGAAGGAAAAAACAGGTTTACTCCCAGAAGTCCCACCTCTGGGTTGGAGGAAGGAGGAAAACACTAACATACATTGAGCTACTTATATGCAAGGCAATTTCCGTGTGTATCTGCTGAGCAGTAACTGAAGTGCAGAGATTAACTGAGCACACAGCTAAGGGGCTTATAAGACAATTGAAAATCCTCAACTGTTCAGGATTTTTGTGAATAATATCCTCAGTCATTTGTTTTAAAGTGTGACTACAAAGGGGCCAAGCAACCTCAGCCTATAGCAGTTACAAGTTGTGTAAATTCCAGGGATCAGCCCATGCTACTGAACATTATTAGTCAGCCTGGGTTAGAAACAGACTTTTAGTGCTCCTTTTTTTGATTCACCTATTTCTACCATCCTGTTTAAGTCCTAATTAAGCATCTTTGTGTTCAATGTTGTCTACAAAACAGTTTCTTTAAAAACCTTAACCCTCAGGCAACAGCTCCCCCATACCAGCTGGCCCTGCCCACCCAATTCCCCAAACTGGCCTCTCCTTTTCTGCACCACAGCACCTTAGGCAGCTCCTCTGTGCTGCCTCTGCTCCTGCACTAATTCATCCTTCTGAGCCCCTAATGCCAAGTGCTTTACAACTTTGCTCCTTTGGCATTGCAGTCTACACTTCCTTTCCTCATTCTGAAATCTCATATATAGCTTTAGGGTTTACCTCATGGTACCCTTTTCTGGTCTGTTTTTTTTTAGTTTCAGAGCAAACATTAATTAATTTGAATATATCAAGGATAATTATGTTTTGGTTATCTTGTAACTATTTCCAATTTAAAAATTATGGTTCCCTTCACAAAAAGCTTACCTTATCTTACTAGAAGTCATAGATAGCCACATTCCACATTCCATCACATACGCTAATGTGAATTCACATGCCTTGGCATTCCTCAGATCTGTGAAAAGTGGTCCTTAATGTTTTGGAGGTTGTTGTTCACCCCCCTAAATTTGCTTTTTTCCAGGTATTCTTCTTATCACCAGTATCTCCACATTGCTGACCCAGCATGGCAGGGGCCTGGCTGGCTGGGAAGAGTTGGAGGTGCCACTGACACTTGGGTCCTGGCTAGAAGGGAACCAGATGGCTTTTATTACCTGGCTCAAATAAAGGCAGCTCCAGAGGCAAGTCCCTGACTCCCAGCATCCCCCTAGTACACTCCTCTAGGTGATCCTATTCTATCTGATTAGTCTTAGCTACTAAGTGTGTCCAGCAGTTCAGTTTCTTAGATCTCCCATAGCCAGACTGTAGAAGTGAACATAGAGTATCAGTGAGCATATTAGTTTGCTAGAGCTGTGTGCACACAAACTGAGCAGCTTAAATAATAGAAGTCAGTTGTCTCACATTTCTTGAAGTCCAGGTATTGGCAGCATTTGGTTCTTTCTAAGGGCTTTAAGGAATAATCTGTTCCCTGTCCCTCTCCTAGCTTCAGTGTTTGCTAGTAGTCTTTGGTATTCCTTGGCTTGCATCACACTGATCTCAGCCTTCAACTTCATATGGCGCTTTCCCTGAGCATGTTTCTATCCAAATTTCCCTCTTTTATAAGAACATCAGTCACATTGGTTGGGGACCTTCCAAGATCATTATGACCTCATCTTAACTAATTTTAACCTGCAATAATCATATCCCTTCCCCAAAAAAGTCATATTATGTGATGGGTAGGGGCTTGGACTTAAATATATGAATTTTGGAGAAAGGGAAACATAATTCAACACATAACAGTAAAGAAAATGTACATTTAAAGTATTTTGCTCAGGAAAATCAGTGTATTGAATTGTTGGCACTTGCCTAGAGAAAAAGAGAAAAACATGCCTTTAGGCACACGTGGGTTTCTGTTCCTGCACACAGAGGCTCATTCCTGGCACACTAGGAACCTGATCTGGACTTTACTTCAGGGGCTTCTTACCGCTTTGGGACTTTTCAAAGTCATGTAAATTGATGAAAGGAGGATAATGTGAATTCTCAAAAAATATGAATTATAGGATTTCCAATCAGAAGTCATTTTACTATTTTCAAGCAACTAGTAGATCAATTCAAATAAATGTTAGCAGAATTTTGCTACTATACAGGTCCTGTTTTGTGATTGGTTTAAAATTATTTATAACTTGATTTTTTCTTCAAAATCATATTGAGTATTCAAACCAACTTCTATTTTGAATTAGCTGAAGTACTTTTTCTGTTGTATACTATTTATTTACTTAAACCTTCCCTCTTGCTGCTGGCAGGTTGGGGACTGCCCTCTGGCCACAATCACACCTGGCCCAGGTGGGCCTCATAAATCAATGATGAACTATCTCCAGTTGGTTTTAGACTCTGGAACACATTTGGCAGTATTGGAAGGAGAGAAGAGTCCAGAGAACCCAGGTTACTCCTGGGAATTGTAGACCAAATATTTGGTTGGAGGAAAGAAAAAATAAGAGAACAGAAAGAGAAAGACAGAATGTGGTAATAAATAAGGGTTGCCCATTGCAGGAAGTAGAGAGAACAATAGTCCCATTACCCTCCCTGTTTCCACTTCTTTCATCTCTAAGCAGCACTGCCCCAGTCCTGACCTTTATTTGAAGGGTCCTTACTCTTGGTAAGGAAGAACCTTGGCCTGGTTCTGGGTCATTGTAGGGAATCTGGGTGCTCCCTATTGCACTTTCTAATGCCAAATCTTACTCTGTTGTCTTTCCCATAGCTAGAAAAGCAGGGGATCCTGCTTGTGGAATATGAAGTTCCCCTTGTAATGTGCCCAAACCTGCCACCCCAGAAGCAGAGTGTGGTCTTAGAAGAAGATGTCATTCAACTCTCACCATCCAGAGACTATTCACTGCAACCTGGGGACAAGGTGCTGGCACCCTGGGAGGCAGACCGACAGCGGTATGGTCCTGGCACTGTTCTCTTAGGCTTGGAGACAAAAGATCCTCAGAGAGGTAAGGGAAGCTTCTCTGACCCATCAGTCCCCAGAAGGAGCCAGGCTGTGGATAAAGCCAGAGCATATAGACTGAAAGCCATTAAAGAAAGAATCTTGGGGCTGGGGCTGGGGCTCAGCAGTAGAGTACTTGCCTAGCATGTGTGAGGCACTGGGTTCGATTCTCAGCACCACATAAAAATAAATAAAATAAAGGTATGGTATCCAACTACAACTAAAATATTTTTTAAAAAAGAATCTTTATGCCATCACTTGCTGCTTAACTTGGGGGTAGCAACAGATGCATGTTCATAACTTTCATATTTTAGGGAAAATAACTCCCAACTACCATTAGCTGAATCATAGTGTGGTGGGATTATCCTGGATTCACACCAGGAGTCACCATTCATCCCTAACCAAGTCCTCTAGGGTCTAGGACTGAAGCCCACAAGTCTATAAGGAAGTGGTGATCAGTGGCCCATGAGGATATCACTCTTGCCTCAGGGGTAAGGGCTTTGTAAGTTTTTACCCCCAGAAAGTTGAGAAATTATTTTTTCAAAGAGAAACTTTCTTGGGTGACTCCTTTGAACCCTGGTTTTTGGCATGGGTGGGAGTGTATATCAGTCAGCTTAGGTTGTATTTTATGAGGGCTGCAGCTTTCTCAGGCGCCAACACTTGTACAGGATCTCAGAGAAGGGTGTGTGAGGATCCAGGCAACAGAGCAGAGAATTCAGCTGAGGCTTTGCCTTTGTGGATGGGAGAACTCTTATTATTCTAACCCAAAGAAGAGGTAATTGTAACAAAATGTTGCTTTTTTGCTGTTATTTAGCATCAAAGGAAGAAATCACTGTTCACTTCTGGAATGGCAAGACAGCTAAAGTGCCTCAAGGTGGGGTCAGGTGGGTGCCCCCTGCTGCCTGGAAGAAGGCTGTGGAGAGGCTGCACTGGCCTTGCACCAGGGAGGACCTCAGTCCCCTCCTCTGGGCCCCTTGCTGCTCTCTGTTGGGGCCAGTCACTGGATGCACCACCAACCTGCCTCCTCTGGATGCTCCTTTCCTGTGCCCTCCCTGCCAACCCCATGCCTGCTGCCGGCTGCTGTGCCAGGGCTGCTTCTGCTGCTGTTCCTTGATGGGCCCCACCTGGTGGCCTCTAACTAGGACTTCAGAGATCACAGCTAGGGAATTCCTGGAGTCAGGACTGAAGCCCACAGCACAACTTTTGCCTCTGGAGGGTTCTAAAGAGGAGGCAGTAGCAGTGCATGCTCCCATGGCTGTTTCTTCCTCCTCCTCTTCTTCTTGTGAAGAGTCAGAGAATGAGCTGGAGATGGGCCTTCCCCAGAGACTGATGGTGAACAGCGCAGTCAACACTGACCCCATCCTTCCTGAGAAGTGTTGGAGGCAGAGTGGCCCCTGCCAGCCTGAGTGGAGGTATTGGAGGAGGAATGGATCTGAACCACGTCCTGGGAAACCAGGTAAACCAAAGGCACTGCGTTGTCTTCCAAGATAGGTCTGAGGCTCCCCATCCATGTGTGTCTTAGCAATTGGATGCACCTGTCCACTCTGTTGGGCTTGGGAGTAATACTTTGGACACCAGCCAAGTGGAAGGGGAGACTATGAGAAGAGAGAAGTTATAGGGTTCCATTTAAACTGAGAGAGGAAGGATGGGCTATCCTTTGTGCTAAGGTTTGATATTTTTTTCTTTCTTTACCAATCTCTTTTGAGAGGAAACTGCCATTGTCCATGTTTTCTCCCTCCTTTTTTTCCCCTGGAGGCCTTGATTTTTCTCTAGTTGAACAGTTAAAAATGTCTGCAGGTGTTGAGATTTGAGTTGAAGCCATGAGAAGCATAAAAATAGGTCCTTAAAAACATTGGTCATCAGGCCACATAAGCCCCATAGTAAGTCAAAATGGGAAGGACAAAGCACTACCTCATGCAATTCTTTACAACTAATAGAGGAAACCATGCTAAATTGTCATGCCGCCATTCCCAAGCTTCTTTACTTCGAACTGAGGACTATGACATGGCTTGATGGATTTGAGAAGCAGCATATTATTAATCTGCTCCAGACCCATTCTATCTAAATTCCTAATAGGGCCTAGAAAGAACAGAAGCCTAGGTCAATTGGCAGAGCTGTGTGAAGAAGGGGGCCTGGATAAGCCCAGCCTTAGGAAAGATTCTTGGAGCCCTGGAGACACTGATTTAATGTTCATTGCAGAGGCATCTGGGGCAGGCATACTGTGAGCACTAAAGAACATCACTGCTAAGGGCTTAGGGGTCTCTAGCCACTGCCCACAATGGGACCCACAGGGAGTCCTTATTTGGAGCCATTGCCTTATTTCTAGGATAGCTCAGCTAGAAGGACTGCTCAGCCCATGAGGATGTCACTCTTGCCCCAGGGGTAAGGGCTTTATAAGTTTTTACCTCCAGAAAGTTGAGAAATTATTTTTTCAAAAAGAATCTTTCTTGGATGACTCCTCTGAACCTCTGGTTTTTGGCATAGGTGGGAGTGTATATCAGTCAGCTGTAGTTGTATTTTATGAGGGCTGCAGCTTTCTCAGGTTTCCAAGGTGTGGGATCTTTTCCCCACCTCTGATAGGGAAATAGAAGCATAACAATTCACTTATGGTCAGCTGAGATCTTCCTCCTCTCTCCAAGAGGAAACTGTGTATTGAAAATATAAGGTGGAGGGGAAAGGCCTTGAACTTCTATGAAATGGATCACTCTGTTCTCACAATGGTAAGCCTTGGCAACAGCTACTTGGAAACAGCTCTAAGATCTGCCCTCCCAATGAGTGATAACATAAAAAGAATGGTGCCAAAATTGTTTTCGTACAAACTTTTCCATAGCTTCTACTGTCTCTTGCTTCAGCACAGCCTAGAGAAACAAAATCTGTACTTATCCAACAGAAAAGTTGGTGGGAACAATTTAGATAGCACCAGGCCTAGCACAAGAGAAGGGAACAATAAAAGGGTGACCAGAGGCTACATGGTAGTCAGGCCCCAGTTACCATGTCTGCATTCTGTGGCTGTGGCTTCCTCCATGGCAATCTCTAGAATGGTTCCAAATTAAAATCCAAATTTTCCCTGGCTCTACACATTCACCACTCTTATCTCCACTGCCCAAAGTCACTTAAAACCTATATTTAGTCTCTCTCCCCATCAATACACTTTAAACAGATTCAATCCATTACCCCCCAATTCTAATAATTGACTGTAAAGAAGATAAATATACTATCTTTTTAAGTACTGTTTCTTTTGCTATGCCTCAGGGAAAGTTAATTCCAGGTCTGAACCCTGAGCATCATCAGGCATGTTCCCTAAACTTTGGACAGCAGGCCTGCGATGGGGCCTGGAGAAGGGGGCCATCCCCAGCCCTTGTCACAGATGCAATACTGACTGTCAGCTAAGTAGAAAAGTTGAAGTGTATCAAACCATGTATGGACCACAGCTGGAAACAATGACAAATTACAGCTTTATTCTCCCCTCCAGACTTTGTTTCCTTTAAAGAAAATGTGCTGTTTTGCTTCTCCTAAATGATTGGTATTTAATCAGTACTAGATATCAGTACTTGATCTGACAGTATTTGATCTGACAGTATTTGATCTCAGTGTGGTCAAATACTAAAGCTTGATGGTCTTGCTCTGTCTCTTATGAAACCTCTTAGTTTCTTTCAGCATAGGCAGCAAGAGGTCTCTGATCCCAGAACTCCTAGGGAGGCAGATTGTGGGTTGCCATGCCTCATGGTGCTTGCTTCCCTTAAGACTGAAACGGGATTCAATCTGCAATATTAAAAAAATTAAGTATTCCTCCTTTTTTAGATTGTTCTTCTGTTCCTCAGAAATCCCATTTGATTTTTGTCTCGTATAACTTTTTTTTTTTTTATAAATTGTCGATGAACACGGTACCTTTATGTGGTGCTGAGAATTGAACCCAGTGCCTCACATGTGCTAGGCTCTACCATTGAGCCACTACCCCAGCCCATTATTCAACTTCTTAAAACTTGTTTTTTAAAACCATCAGCCTGGGCTGGGGATGTGGCTCAAGTGGTAGCGCGCTCGCCTGGCATGCGTGCAGCCCGGGTTCGATTCTCAGCACCACGTACAAACAAAGATGTTGTGTCCGCCGATAACTGAAAAATAAATATCAAAAAATTCTCTCTCTCCCCCCCCTCTCACTCTCTCTTTAAAAAAAAAAAAAAACCATGAGCCTACTATCTTTCCTTTGTAATCAATGTTATTGATTAGTGAAGGAGTAGAAGCTTCTTCAATTAGAGGCAACTGGTTAATTTGTTTCCTCTATTGGCTGTTTAAAAAAACTCTGATAACTTCTTCCCTCCCAACTCCAAATTTGGGTATTAGATAATGACCTTTCCCAAAAAAATAATGGCCAGAAATGATTAACAAAGTTTATTTCTCTTTAAAGATACAGTACAATACTAGCAGCTTACAGATGCTTAAGTTCAGTGACCCTTAATGTAGTTCCACTTGTCATAAAGACCAATCTCATCAAAATTGTAGCATATTCACCATATCTAATTATTTTGCATTTAGGAACAAGAGGTTGCAACATCTGGAAAGAAGAGAAGGACAACAAACAGCAGAGAGTACAAACTGCAGTAGTGGGGACTGCCAAGGAGCTGACCCTGAAAGCAACCAATGTGAAGCCACTGCAGACCCCGCCAGAGGAAGCTGAACATAGAAAACTAAGTCAGGGACACATCCAAGGGACAAGAATTCCCAAGAATTCAAACTTTCAGCCTGAAAGCAGCATGGCTGAGAAGGGTCATTTCAGGGGCTCCTTACATAGTTCAATCTATCTGGAGTCACAATCACTGTGTGAGTTATAAAACCCAGGGCTCCCTTTTCCAGAAAATTGTATTCATAATTTTGTATACAATTTCAGAAGGCTTATAGAAATCATGAAACTCATCATCAGGGAGGGGAGGTACAAGGAAGGCTCTCCATTTAAATAATGCTGTCCCATGACATTAGACACAGGTCTGCTTTAGTAGGCCTTCTGTCTAGGTGAGTCTGTTCCTTGCAGGAATGCTATTATAGATCTATTTAAAACTTTGTTTGTCAGATAATATGTAGCATTTTTCCTGAGGAAAGATTAGCTGTGTTCAAAATGATATGATTCAATAGGCTGTTGGTGTGATAGATTAAAGTCTTGGGATATATCAATACTTTTTAAAAATTTAAATCCAAATGATTCTTGGATTTAAATCCAGTGATTTTTGATCCTTAAAATTTTTAAAATATTTTAAAAAATATTTTTTTTAGTTGTAGATGTACACAATAGCTTTATTTTTATTTTTATGTGGCGCTAAGGTTTGAATCCAGTGCCTCGTGTGCAAAGCAAGTGCTCTACCACTGCGCTACAACCCCAGCCCTTGATCCTTAGAATTTTAGCATGAGACTCCGGATTTTTCTTTCTCTTTTTCTCTTTAACAGAAAATCAAAGGATTATGATGGTAAATACCTAACGAAGAGTTATAAAGAGTGGCTGACAAGACCTTCTTCAATGGAAGGTAGAACACAGGCTGCAGGTGAGAATCAAGTAAGCAGCAGCATCTTCACCCCATTAAGACTTCCCTGCAGATGAGCAGCAGGAAGGCACCACTCATAAGGGGCACAGGAGCCAGTGGCTCTGTCTGGTGGCACTGCTTGAGAATGCCACTTCCACAGAGGCCACTTTGGAAGACCCATAGTAGAACTGCTTTGGGCAAATGTCTCCACAGCATCTCTGCTGTCTTTTCATAAAACCTACAGTTGTACATGGGGAACATTGACCTCTTTTTAATAGCAATAAAATGAATTCTCTGTTTCCAAATCTTTCCCTTTATTATCATAATTAGACTTGACTTGGAAAGCTAGTAGTAAAAACTGTTCAGACAGCATCATCACATTATTTCTTTGATGGGGGACTCAACGTTAAAATGGGACTGAAAGAAACAGATTCCAGTTCCCAAGAAGGCTGGCCTCTACAGTCAGCACTAAAAGCAGGATTAATGTGTAGTTATTAAGAAAATCATATGGTGACTTTATTCTCCTTGCTACTTAAAAAAGAGTGATGTGATAGCAGTGAAGGCCAACATCATACAGGGAAGACCAAGTCCACACTTTGTCCTGAATCAACTGCTACTACATGAGTCTTCTTGGTCAAAGCAGTTGAGCCCACAGTGACAGAATAGGTCCCTGGATATACTTCTATGTAGAGGTCCTTTGAGATGTTCTCAGCCTGAAAGGAAAAAAAGACACCATAAAGAATTTATATCTCAATGCCAACACAGCACCTCTACTAGGCTACCTTTGTGCCAGAGATATGATGGAATAAAGAACTGATGGAGGAGATAGAGGTTCTGTTTTCATGGCTCAGTTTGGTCATACAATAGCAATGTCATTTAGATAAACCTCAGCCTTAAGCTTGTTTCCTTATTTCTAAAGTTGTGATAATATCCACCTCACAAATAAGCAGAAAACACTTTGTAAATGTTAAAGTGTTATAGAAATATGAAGGATTATAAAAGAACACTCTAGTTGGGGTAAGAATTCGGCAGAGGGACAGACTAATGGTCATTGTTTTGCACTTGTGAGCAGAGATTGACAGTAATGACAAGGTCCCTAGGATAATGGGAAACATTCTTTTTTATTGTGTTTTGCTAAATTTGTTATCAAGAAGATGAAGCACTTCTTTTCTCCTAAAGCTAAAAACAATATGAATGGATGTCATTTTGTCACTGAAGCAGCAAGTAGCTGGAGGAATGGTTCTACACTGGAAGCTGGAGTTAATGAGTTTAGAGCTGATCTGAGTGCAAATCATTTTGTGAAATAAACTTCATACATGGTTGGGAAGTGGATCATGGCAGGTGTGCAGGCAGAAAATGGTTTCAGTAAAGAAGGCAAAAAGAAGTCACGAACCAAAAAAGAGTCAGTAACAGCAAAGTGTCAGCTATGATGCTCATTTATGTTTGGTGAATATTCAGGAGGAGACACACCAGGAAAAATGAAACCACTTGCCAGCAAATCCACCACCAAGAATAAATAATATTTATGAAACTCTCCCTGCCTTGGCCTTCAGGTAGATTTGAAGCTGACTTTACAAAAGTTGTTTTATGTTATATCCTTGTATTCCCAGTTACTGCAAAACTGGAGGTCTATTATTTAACAAATGTGAATATATATGACAATGCCCTAATTATTTACCAGTTGTCAAATATAAATAAAAGGTTTCAGAAAACAGCCGTATCAGAATTGCAAAAAAGTCAAAGATGCTCTGTAATTAAGATTAACACTGGGGTAAGACTATATTTGTGACTCCAACACTAAGGAACATCAGGAAGATTAGCATCACCTAAAATCAGCAATGATGGAGGCATCTAAGCCTAATGATTTATATTTGTACTAGAAACAGAATATTCTTAGTTGCTACTAATGCTAGTATATTCCAAATCATGGCTCCCAGCAAACTGAATATAAACAAAAAGAAATTTATTGTAGCAACATGCTGAAGTTCCTTTCCTCAGAATTCCATCCCTTCCAAGTTCCAAAAGATTCTCTGAGGCTCATAAACTAATGAGTAATTTTTTTAAAAAAATATTTATTTTTTAGTTTTTGGCAGACACAACATCTTTGTTTGTATGTGGTGCTGAGGATCGAACCCGGGCCGCACACATGCCAGGCGAGGGCGCTACCGATTGAGCCACATCCCCAGCCCACTAATGAGTAATTTACCCTAAAAATGAAAAACTCATCATTATACATTTTTTTTAGAGAAAATGGAAAATGGAAACATGCTTTTAAATGTTTTGGAATCTGATATCTCACCAAATGTATATGTTTCAGCATTTTAGCAACAGTTGCACTTTATAAAAGCAAGCAGGGTCAGGCCCTCCTGCTGCTTGAACAGATGGTGAAATTCCAGCAGGACCCAGTGCCAGCCCAGCTGAGCCTTAGGAAACAAGATGTGAATACTTCACATTCTTTCCAACCACAGCTATGAATTAGGCACAAAAAGCATGTCTGAAATTTTGAAAGAAGGATACCAATAAAACACAACTTTACACTGAACCAAAATTTTGTTCACCTTCCTTGAGTGTAAAATCATCACAACTTGAAAATACTACAGATTCAGTACAAGCAGCCCTATAGTTAACAGGTCAAATGGTTCATGGAATTGCAATGTTTGTGAAGCGCAGCACACTAGCAGCTCTGTACTCACCGGCTGGGATGACTCTGAAGCATGTGCTAATGTTTCATAGATGCTTCCTGAACTGAGGGATGTCTTTTCTCTGTCATTTTTCTGAAGAGACAAATATTGATCAGTGCCCAAACTTTGACTTCTGTATTATAAAGAGAAATTTTCTCCTGCCTTATTAGGAGAATTCTTCTGTACACTTTTTCTAAGTTATCATCGACGTTATTAAGGCTCTTTTTAGTGAAGTCTGAGTTATTTTTAGTCAGATGCTTACCATGATTACTTTTTATCCTTATATGGGCTCTGGAGTCAGAAAGGCCTGAATTTAAATACTATTTCCAGCTATTTACTAAGTCAGATAGATAAACCTCTTTTAATAAGCTTTAGTTTCCTAGACTATAACATGGGGCTATTTGGATTTTAGGGAGGACTGAAAGTGCACAAGTGATAACACTCAGACAGTGCTCAGAAAGTATTCTCTTCTGTGCTTCTAGGAGTGTGGGTACTAGAAGGGAACAGGCTGACAGAGCCAATTCCCTTAGAGTCACAACTTAAATTTTACATATATAGAGAAATGACTACCCAACAGGTAACAACTAAAGGTCAGGTGCACTTAAGGTGCTCTGATGAGGCCCCCAAAGGGAATCCAGGATGCAAACTCCTACAGCTCTCCACATCCCAGGAAAAAACAAGATGCCTCCAGTCTGTGCTCAGCCCTGCTTCGTATCCCTGCGCTCACTGCCTATACTTTTCCTAAAACTCTTTGCTCTGATACCCCAAGGTGACCCACATGCCAGAGAAGTCAGGAGTCTGACATGAGGATTAGGATCGGACTTAGGTTTTTTGCGTACAACTAGAGGAATTCAAGAAAAACAAAATGCCTATTCTCCCCTTGAAAACTACCACCACCACCTCCTATTTAACAAGTAGAACATTTGGCTTCCCCAAAATTTGACATGTGAACAGGTCGGTAGTGAGTCAGAGGCCTGTAACTGTTACTATCTTTAGAAAAAGTATCACTTGAACCCAGGAATTCAAGACCAGCATGCACAACATAGGTAGACCCTGTCTTAAAAACAAAACAAAACAAAAAAGGATTTTGAGACACCCCCCCCCCCCCCCCCCCCCGCACCTTCCTTACACTTTTTTTTTTTTTTTGGTCGGGGGAGGTAGGAGAGACACAGGGATTGAATCCAGGGGCACTGTTACACTGAGCTATATTCCCAGCCCTTTTTGTTTTTTTATTTTAAGACAAGGTCTCCCTAAATTCAGGAGGCTGGCCTCAAACTTGTGATCTTACTGCCTCAGCCTCCTGAGTCACTGAGATTACAGGTGTGAGCCAAAGAACCTGGCTGCACTTCCTTTTTAAAAATTACCAAAAACATGATAACTATCATTATCTTAATCAGATATGTAATTATTAAAAATATCTTTTCTATCCCTTGATGCAGAAAAGGACATGTGAAGCTCTTTTCTTTAAGCATATTCAGCAATCCCCCAGCCCAGGTTTTGAAGACACATACCTGACCATGCCTTCTGTAAGAGTACATGTCTAGCTCCGACTTCCCTCTGTGATAACGATAGACATGGGTTGCCCCTCCTTCCTCTGCCACAGATGAATAATATTTCTAGAGAAGTAATGTGAAAGATGTTGGGTAATTAAATAGTCTGGTCAATTTTTCAGTAAATAAATAAATAAAACCTCCAATGCTTGGGCAAAGTATGGTTAAGGAGGAAGGCAAGAGAGCAAAAGTAAATCACCTGTTTGAGAGGCCTCTGAAGGCTTAGGCCATGTAAAGTGGCTACAGAGAAGAAAACTGCATTTGGCATTACTTTGCTGCCATCTGCTGCCTCAGTAGGGCAAGAACTCTGGCCAATTAAAGTTGGGCAGGACCATGTTCTCTGCCAGGTTAAATAATTTTTCACATCTTTGCCTCAATGTCAAATACACATGCCCTTTCCTTTCCTCCCCTAACAAGGTTATCACATGCCCTTTCCTTTCCTCCCCTGACAAGTTCACCACATGCCCTTTCCTTTCCTCCCCTGACAAGTTCTGATGAACAGTTCCCCATTTACTAAGTCTTAGACAAGGACATGGGAAGAGAAGGGTACATTTGCTTGAGGTTTAGAAATATAGCAGGAAATGAAACATAAACCCAAGAGCTATACAACCTTTCTCCTTAGGGTTCCCATGCAGGGGAGTGGAAGGAGAGGTCTCCAGTTTAATAATAATTCAAAGGATCTGAAAACAGTTACATTTTTCTTGTCTATTTACTTCCCTCCCTCAAAGTTAACCTCAGATTTGCCCTTGATTATGACTAATGATGAAGACATCACAAGCCTGCTTGTTTTGAACATACTGTAGGGACAGTGTCCAAAGCACATTACTAGAAGAATAAGCCAGGGAAAGCACTCAGAACATGGATCTAATACCTTGTAGGGGCTGCTTCAAAATTGTGGAGGCATATCCATAATACTATCCTACACCTCTAGAAAACCAAAGGGTTCTGTTGGACCCATTCTAAACAGATTTGAACTGAACCATGAACTGAAAACCAACATGAAAAATATCAATTTGCTAAACCTCAAACCAAAGACAAATTGTATTCTTTTTATCAAACCATGAAGCAAGCATTTATCACTTCACAATAGAGCTAAAAAGTTATAGATTTTTCTACAACCACTTCAGTACAAATGAGAACATGAAAATATACTGAGTAACATCACATTGGTTGGAATACTTATTCTGGTCACAATGATTTTTTTAAAAAATATTTTTTAGTTGCAGTTGGACACAATACCTTTATTTTATTTATTTATTTTTATGTGGTGCTGAGGATCGAACCAGCGCCTCGCACGTGCTAGGTGAGCCACAACCCCAGCCTCCACAATGATTTTTATAAAATATGTAGAAAGATTAAGAGTTTATTTTTTTATCTTAACATATGAAATGAAAAAAGCAATAAAACAAGGATCCTCTTCCTTTTCCCTTACAGATAAGTATCCTCAGAGTCAAAAAAGATTCATAAAATGTTAAGGCTAGAAGAAGAGAGTAGAGTTTGGTGTTAATCCAAGAAGATAGAGAGTACCTTTCTTGCAGGTGATTTCCCTCAATGTTGGCTAGCCTGCCTTCAATAGTTCCTAAAAAGTACTTTTAAAATGGCCTAAGTGCATGGGTTTCAGAAGAGGAACTTAAAAAAAAAAAATTACTTTTAGTTGTTGATTGACCCTTATTTTATTCACTTATTTCTATGTGGTGCTAAGAATCAAACCCAGTGCCTCACACATGCTAGGCAAGTGTTCTACCACTGAGCCACAACCCCAGCCCCAGATGAGGGACTTTAAAACATTTGTTCACTCATTTCAATGAATGGTACCAAAACTTCACCTAAATCCTGCATCCTAGAGTTTGTGATAAATTTGCTGCTGTTCCTCTCAGTGGAAACCAAAGAAATAAACTGTAAAGGCTGGAAAGGATTTTAAAATTCTTAATTTCATGATGGGAAACTAAAATAACTTCAGGTCCTGAAGTACTTTCTCCAGCGTATCATTGTTCTTGTCATATGTTTAGGAAAGACTGAGAGAGACTAACTGGCCAAAGACATTACACTGGTAGAACATGGGTATGATTCTTGGGAAGTAGTTCCTGACACTAAATCACACACCCCTGACCAGGAAATTCCATCGGTCCTATATAACCACTTTTATCACCAACAACTGCTTATGGACCCACTGGGACATAAAGTCTGATCACCAGGGATTTGAAACAAACATTACAGGTTAAGATCCAATGCAACTGTTTCAGTTTGTGTTTCAACATGTTTTGCTGTTGTGTGTATGTGATACTGGGGATTGTATCTTCTGAGCTATACCCCCAGTCCTTTTTTATTTTTGAGACAGGGTCTCACTAAGCTGCCCAGGCTGGCATCCAAATTGCAATTCTCCTGCATCAGCCTCCCAAATAGCTGGGATTACAGAGTATTTGAGTTACAGGCCTGTGCCCATAATATTTCAATGAAAACTGAAGAAAAAGAGGCCCAGTTACAGTTTAGAGTGATCCTATTTTTTTTTTTAATCTTCAGTTCAATATTGAAAAACAACAGCAACACCCTGCAATTTGACCTGTTTTAGAATCCAACAGATATCCTCATACACGCTAGACTGAAAACTCAATGAGGGCAGAACCATTTTCTAGCTTGTTCACTATTGTATCCTCAACAATTAGAGTTAGGAATTCAATAAATATTTGTTGGATGACTTCTAACTTGGGTGCAGGCCTGGTGAACAGAAGATTCAGGAGTGTCCAGGTCTCCCTAAATTCCAGAAACATCCACATTGAGATCATCCATTGATGATCAGGGGCATGGCTTTGGTTCACATCAACTTACCCCACACTGACTTGAAGTATAGTCCATGAATTCAGCCATTGTTCTGAAGGATGCACTAAGGGTTGGGTGCCTTTCTTCTCTCTATTTGAATAAATGGCAAGTCACAAGTGAGGCCTAGGATTCCCTGATACAAAATGAAACCATTTTGGAAATAGTCTTTTCATTTTTGGAAGTCAGTAAGAAGGATCTTACTGAGAAAGAATTTCAACTCAATAAAATAGAAATGCAATTTATTCAGGACCTAAAAAAAAAAAAAAAAGTTTGCTATCTTTCCTCTAATATCATATAGTGTCTATGTGAGAATTTTTTGTTTGTTTAATCAACCATGGCCAAGCACTATCATTGTTCTACAACTACCCAACAAGAATCTGTCAAAAGGAGACTTTCCAAAGGATTTTTCCATTCATTGTCCTGATAGTTTCCATCTTTCCGACACGGGCAGAATCCCTCAGGTCCTTCTGAGGGGTGTGCCCAAGGATGCCAGAAGGCCACCGCCTACAGAATCACTGGTTGGTCGCCCAGCACCAGGTCCTCACCTCTACAGGAAGAAAAGGCTGGGGGCCCGCTGCCAGTAGTCTTTCTTGGTAGGACCCCTCCCGGGAAAGAATCCCCATGCTGCCTTTGGGGCGCTCGTGTGAATGCCAGTCCACCGCCCGCCTCTTGGCCCGCTCCAGCACTTCTTGACCCAGCCTAGCTGAGCGCTGCAGGGAACGTCGGTCCACCCCGGTCAGCGTCGCCGCGACGAAACAGTTGTCCATGTCTCCCTGGGCAGGCATATATACACACAGAGGTTCAGTCGGCCTGCCGCGACGCTGCTCCAGTTCAGTGTGGGAGCCCCGGCCTCGACCTCCCCGGCGATCACCGAACCCCTTCCGCCCCCAACGCGCACTCAGCGGGCGCCCAGCCAGAGGGCGAGGCTGCGCGCGCTGTTCCCCTCCATTTCCGCATCCCCTCCCCACGGCAGAGACCCCCTCACCAGTCCCGCTTCTCAGTGCGCACGCGTCCCGCCGGAGAGGGAGGCGGGCCTGGAGCGCCAGGCGCCGGCGCAGCAGACCCTGGGCGGAAGGCGGGGAGAGGCGAGGCGGCGGGGCGCGCCGCCTGGGCCGGACACGCCTTCGCGTCCCGTCCGGGTCCCCGAGCTCTGGTTGCCTGGATAACTGCAGCGTTCCGGGGCGAGGTGCAGGGGCGGGGCGTAGGGCTGGCTGCTGCGGGACGTGGGGTCCTGGGTGGAGCCGGCAGCCCAGGCCCCTAAGAGAACTTCGCCGCTTAACTTGGTGAACCTGGTGTAATGTGAGGTGGTCTCCGGTTGGGCTAAAACATTGTTGGGACTAAGACAAGTGCTTCCTGCACCTCTTTCTACTGGTCTATAATTTTTTTAGGGTATCTCTAAAAACACTTTTTTTTTTTTTTCTTTCTTAAAGGACGAGCTTAGTCTAGGCCAAACAAAGAGGGTGCCAAGATGGCTTTTGGAGACCGCAGATCTGTCAGACCCGCAGTCTGACAGCTCCGGACAGAGGCCGGAGGGAGGCGGGCCTGCGGCTCTGGAACACTTTGATCTCAGCCGGAAGATAGGTGTGCCCGTCTCACCGGGCAGGGGGAGCCTGGAGAGCCCGAGGGTCTCTCAGTCCCCTCACCGCCGCTTCCTCACTCCTCCAGGGGAAAAAATGAATTCGTACATTTTTGGAGGTCCCATTCTCTTGAATTTTGAATCCACCTTTCAAGAATAATTATAGGGCTGGGACTGTAGAGTGCTTACCTAGTGTGCTTGGAGCCCTGGGTTCAATCCCCAGGACCATTTTGGAAATGAGTCATCACAGCTTCTAACTTGGTGGCATAAATTTGTGTATGTATTCAAGCGGTAAAATAATTATTTAACTAAAAAGAAAAAAATGAATAATTGCACCATTTTTTTAGGTAAGGAACTGTGTGCTTCGTTACCTTTCCACTCTTCTAAGGGAGATTAATCCAAGGTCTCAGTGCTAAATAGTGACTCAGCTGCCCCACCCTATAAGCAGCAAACTACTGATGCTCAAGAAGGCCCACTTTAAGGACACTGGTGGTGGGGGGGGGAGTCATTTTAAAGGACCCAAGGAAGTTCTCAGTCTTCAGCTAGTCTCACTCAACAGATGGGCTTGATTAGCAGTGATGAGTTACTGCCAGGTGAGTATCAGGATACTAGTACAACCTCCATCTCTATTGTTGATTTTGCTCACTTCCTGCTTTCCCCTTAAAAAAGAACAGTGAAAGAAACCCTGCAGCCAGGCGCGGTGGTGCACACCTATAATCCCAGTGGCTCGGGAGGCTGAGGCAGGAGGATCTCGAGTTCAATACCAGTCTCAATAAAAGTGAGGCACAGAAGAACTCAGTGAGACTCTGTCTCTAAAAAAAAAAAAAAAAAAAAATAGGGCTGGGGATGTGGCTTAGTGGTTGAGTGCCCCTGAGTTCAATCCTCGGTAACTCCCACCCCAAAAAAATGAAACCTTGAATTTTCCCTGAATTGTTTTTTCAATTTAGGAATATTCCAAAACTTTTTTCCCATGTTTATCAGGTGCCTTCTTTAGAGCTTAGTGATTATGTGCCACAGTCTCCTGAATATCCAGTTTGGCAGCTGGTTTGAATTCTGGTTCTGCTACTTTTTTCTTTTTCTTTTTCTTTTTCTTTTTTTTTTTTTTTTTTTTTTTTTTGCTGTGGTTCTGGGCAAATTACTTCTTTGAGTCTCACTTTTCCTCATCTTTTTCTTTCTTTCTTTTTGAATATTTCTTTAATAATTATTTTTGGGGCTGGGATTGTGGCTCAGCGGTAGAGTGCTCTCCTAGGACAGGCAGGACCTGGGTTCAATCCTCAGCACCACATAAAAATAAAATGCATTGTGTTGTGTCCATCTACACCAAAAAAATAAATATTTTTAAAAGTCATTTATATTAAAAAAATTTATTATTTTTTAAAATTTTTATGTGGTGCTGAGGATCAAACCCAGGGCCTTGCATGTGCTAGGCAAGTGTTCTATCTCTGAGCCACAACCCCAGCCCATTTTTCCTCATCTTTATACCTTAAAAGATATAGCAACCCCTCTAGATTTTCCTTTTATTGAGGGCAGGAACAACTATATCTATCTTTTTCACTGAGTTTAAGGTGCATCTAGTATTTTATCTGTCACAGTAGCAGGCTAAAATAGCTATTGAATTGGGTTGCTGTAAAGTTTTTATGAGATAATTCCTTTAAAATGCTTAACAATGCCTTGGAAAGAATAGGCATTCCATAAATTTAGCTAGTGTTATTATATGCTAGGCACTGTCCTGGGAGTTGTGGAAAGTAGAAAGTGAATTAGACTAAAGGAGAATAAGAAAGCAGAGATGATGCACATAAAGTCTGTAACACCAGAAACAAAGTATTATGACATGCCATGAGACTGATACAGAAAAAGTGCTATGAATCTTAGAAAGAAACTGTATTCAGCTGATCGAGAAAGGCTTTGCACTAAAGGCAGTATTTGAGCTAGACCTTGAAAACTGGCATAGGAATTCATGAGAAAAGAGGTAGCTAAGGTACCCATGAACTTCTCTTACAATAGTGTGTTTGAGGGTGAAACAGAATTTGGTCTTTATTATTTATTCATTTAAAGATCCTGGCTCTGTAACTTTTGGCTGTTACTACATAACCATGAGTAGGTTACTTAACTATTCTATACTTCAATGATGTCATCTATAAAATGGGAATAATAATAGTACATTTCTCATAGGGTTGTTTTGAGGATCAACCAAGTTGGCACATGTATAGTGCTTTAATAGTACTTGGCACATAGTAAATGCTCAATACATATTAGCCACTATTACAATTTTAATCAAACTTCAGCCTGGTTTCTCAATATGCTCTCACTTACCCAATACTACAGCCACACCTCACCTCATTTGGATCTCTTCTCTGTATTCTATTACTACTCTTCTCCAGGATATGCCATTCATTACCATTAAGGCATTTTCTTTGTGTTCGGTCAACTCTGAAAACTTTTCCAGTTGCTTTTTTGTTGTTGTTTTATCTTTTGGAACATTGTGATACTTATCCCAATCTAATTTAAATTATGTATAGTTATGGTTCATTCCCAACAGCCTATAAACAGCTTGAAGGTGTTCCTTATTGGGTCCAAATATTCCAAGGTTTGCTAAGGAGTGGGTATTCAATGCACACTTTTAAAAATTACTCTGATTTAATTTTTAATTTAAATATACCCTTGTTAGGCCAAATAAGAGCTGACTAAAAAAAAAATCTGCCTACATGTTCTTTAATGAATGTAATGAGTATTCAATTATAACTACATTTCCCCAGAATTTAACATTTAGAAATATATAGGAAAGAAAGTGGTTGGAATGAAATTGAAGCCAAGAGGGCTGGGGTTGTGGCTCAGCAGTACAGCGCTTGCCTAGCATGTGCAATGTGCTGGGTTTGAGCCTCAGCATTACATAATAACAAATAAATAAATAAAATAAAGTTGTTTTTTTTTTTTTTTAAAAAAGTGAAGCCTAAAGACTGATAATAAATTAAATCTTTGCACTTATTTTTATTTTTCTACTTGCAAATATATTATTTATATGTTTATATTTATAATTTCAAGATCTATCCTATAAACCACAAATCAAGAGCTTTCTCTCTCTCTTTTTTTTTTTAAGTTTGATTGGGAATAGTGATGGGATACGACCTACTATCAGGACCCCTGTGAATCAGATACAGCCCAGGCCAGATACTCCTAAAAGCCACTGGTGAGTCTTGGGAAAATAAATGGAGGGAGGATAACTAATTGGGAATGTTCTGGGACTACAGAGAAATATGAGTCTGCATGATCTCTCTCTTTACAAGGATAAATTCTCTACAGAGCATAGATAAACGTTATTTAAGTTATTTCTCTTCATTGTCTATATGTTTTGGGTATATAGATGAATTGGGAAAAAATTTTTATTCTTAAGCTCTGAAGAAAAAGATTGGTAATAGATTTGTTTGGAACTTTTTGAGGAGGAAAAATAAGTCCATGTGAAAGGGGACAAAACAGGTTAAAAATCCAAGATGCAGAAGCAGATATCATGTCAGAATTAAAACAATGACTTAACATTGTACACACCAGGGAATGTACAAATCATCTTATTTGACATCTCAGTCGACTTAGAGGCTTTAGAATTATTATAGTTTTGGAAAGTAGTATGAAGTTTGAGTCATTAGGTCGTTCAGTTTCCCTGATTACGTCAACTTACTGGGTTATTAAGGAATGAAAGAAACCCATTATCGAAAGTGTCATCTTGATTATAAAGATTAAATAAACTAAATCCAACTCATGAGAATTAGCTTTCACAATCTGTTAAAAATTAACAATAAGTTAAAAAATTGGTTGCAGAGCAGGAGTGATTAAAGTTTTATCATTTTTGAAATGCAGAGATTAAATGAATAATATATGGAAGACATGAACAGTTGAACAAATCCATGCAGTTTTTTAAAAACTACTTTTGAAGTATAATATACATATCCTAAAACTCAATATTTTTTGCTAAATTTAAGAGTTGTGTCAATGCCACTACAATTCAGTTTTGGAAAGTTTTCATTTCCTGAAAAAGATGCTTATTACCCACCACATGTGACCTGATCTCAGTACCTACCTCTAGATCAAGCAAACAGTACTCTGCTCTCTGCCTCTATAATTTTGCCATTTCTGGACAATTCATATAAATGGAATATATGATATATGATCTTATCACCTGACTTTTTTATCTAGCATAATGTTTTTTGAGTTTATTCATATTGTAGATCTATCAGTATTTCATTCCTTTTTTACAGCTGAATAATATTTCATTTTGTTATCCATTCACCAGTTGACCATTTGAATTTTTTCTAGCTTGGGGCTATTCTGATAATGCATACAAGACTTTATGTAGATATATGTTTTCATTTCTCTTGTGTAGATGCTTTTTTGGGGGGCTGGTAATTTGTGTGTGTGTGTGTGTGTGTGTGTGTGTGTGTGTAGATGCCTAAGAGTAAAATGGATAGGGATATAATAAATTTATGTTTAACATTTTAAAAAACTGCCAAGTTATTTTCCAAAGTAGCTGTATTATTTTATATTCCCACAAATTACGTATGAGGGTTTTACTTTTTCCTCATCCTTCCTGAAACTTATTATTGTCCTTTATTTATTTATTTATTTATTTGGGGGGCGTTGTAGGGGATTGAACTCTGGGGCACTCAACCACTGAGCCACATCCCCAGCCTTTTTTTTGTATTTTATTTAAACACAGGGTCTCACTGAGTTGCTTAGCACCTCACCATTGTTGAGGCTGGCTTTGAACTTGTGATCCTCATGTTTTAGCATCCCAAGCTGCTGGGATTACAGGTGTGTGCCATCGTACCCAGCTGTCCTTTATTATTAATGACTAATAATATTGAATACCTTTTCTTGTAGTTATCAGCCATTCCTATTTCTTTTGTGTAATGTCTATGCAGAGCTTTTGCTGTTTTTCAATCCAGTTTGGGTTCAAATTCTGGACAAGGATACTTTATCAGATGTATGATTCATAAGTATTTTTTCCCCAGTCTTTGTCATGTCTTTAGTTTTCTTAACAATGTCTTTTGAAACATAAACATTTAAATTTTGATGAAGTTCAACTAATTTTTTTCTTTTGAGTGTGTTTTGGGTATCATATCTAAGAAATCTTTACCTAACCCAAGGTCATAAAAATTTTTTTCCTGTTTTCTCCTAAGTTCTATATTTTAATTTTTAAAATGTATGTCATTTTGCTGGGCAGTTGCGACATGCTTATTATCCTATCAGTTGGGAGGTCGAGGCAGGAGGATTACAGGTTCCAGGCCAATTGGGGCAACTTAATGAGACCCTGTCTCCAAATAAAAAGTGGTAGAGTGCTTGCCTACCATGTATGAGTCCCTGTGTTCAGTCCCCAATAAATAAAACAAAAAGAATATGTCATTTTGTGTTAATTTATAAGTATGTTAAAAAGCAAGGGTCTAAATTCATCTCTTTTTATGAAGTTGTCCATTGTCTCACTATTTGTCTAAAAGACTATCCTTTGTCAAAATTAATTTGACCATAAGTTTAATAATTAATTTCTGGACTTTTAATTTTGTTCTATATGTCTGTCTTCAAGCCGTACTACATTGTATTGATTATTGTAGTTTTATAGTAAGTTTGGAAATTGGGAAGTATAAGTACGTCAGCTGTGTTTTTCACTTTCAAATTTTTTTTCATCTGCTAGAGTATTTGTATTTCCGAAATATTTGTGAACTTCTGTGAAATGATTATTGGGGTTTTGGTAGAGTTTGCACTGAATTTGCAGTTGGTTCCAGAAGAATTGCAATCTTAATAATATTGAATATTTGAATTCATGATCATAGAATATTTGTCCATTTGTTTCAATTTTCTTTAGTTCTTCTCAGCAATATTGTATAATGATTAGTGTGTGTCTTGCATTTCTATTAACAAATTTATTATTTTCATGCTGTTGTTAATGGAGTTGTTTTCTCAATTTCATTTTTAGATTACTTACTGCTAATATATAGAAATATAATTAACTTTTTCATATTGATAATATATCCTGTGACCTTGCTGAACTCATTATCCAGTTCTAGTATTTTATTGTTGTTGAAGTTTTAGGGGTTTTTACTTACAGGATAAGATCATCTGTGGATAAAGGAAGACTAGCCTTTTTTTTTCTTCTTTCAATCAGGATTTCTTTTTCTCACCTGATTGAACTACTTAGAACCACCACTACAGTGTTCAAGGAGCTGGATGCAGTGGCACATGCCTGTAATCCCAGCAGTAGATAGAGGCAGGAGGATCAGAAGTTTGTGGCTAGCCTGGGCAATTTAGTGAGACCCTTTTTCAAAATTTAAAAAATATAAAATTTAAAAGTAATAAGTTCTATCCTCAGTGCTGCAAAAAGTAAAAGAAAAATAAAAAAGAAAAAAAGAAGAAAGAAAGAAAGGGGAATGAGGTTGTAACTCAGTGGTAGAGCACTCACCTAGCATGTGTGAGGCACTGGGTTAAATCCTCAGCACCATATAAATATAAATAAATAAAGATATTGTGTCCATCTACAACTAAAAGATATTAAGAAGAAGAAGAAGAGGAGGAGGAGGAGGAAGAGGAGGAGGAGGAAGAAGAAGAGGAGGAAGAGGAGGGCTGGGGTTGTGGCTCAGGGGTAGGGCACTCAGTGCCTAGCATGTATGAGGCCCTGGGTTCAATCTTCAGCACCACATAAAAAGATAAATAAATAAAATAAAGGTATTGTATCCAACTACAACTAAAAAATAAAATATTAAAAAAAAAGATAGGGCTGAGGATGTGGCTCAAGTGGTGGCACACTCGCCTGGCATGCGTGAGGCCTGGGTTCAATCCTCAGCACCACATACAAACAAAGATGTTATGTCTGCCGAAAACTAAAAGAATAAATATTAAATATGACACCTTTAAAAAAAATAGAAAGAAAGAAGTGGCAAAGGGGAGCATCCTTTTCTTCTTCCCAATTGTACAGCTAAAGAATGATATTAGGATTTGTTTGTTTTTAGGTTTTTTGTTTTTTTGTAGAGTCTCTTTGATCTCTTTTGGTAGATTGAGGAAGTTCCCTTCTATTCCTAGTTCAGAGTTAGTTTTTTTTTTTTTTGATTATGAATGATAGTTGGATTTTATTAAGTACTTTTTTGTGTGTCTAATGATGTAATAATGTGTTTTTAAACTTTTATTATAGTATATTATATTGATGTTTAGATGTTAAGCAAATCTTTCTTTTCAGGATAAATCCCACTACATGATGTATAATCCTTCTTATATGTTGCTGGATTTGGTTTATTAATATTTTATTGAGGAATTTAATGTATACATTCATGAGGTATTTTGATCCCTAGTTTTCTTCTTTGTGTCTTTATCTGTATTTGCATAAGATAATATTGGCCTCATAGAATGATTTAGGAAATGTTCTATTTTCTGCTAGAGTTTGTGTTTTAAAAAAAAGGATATTATTCTGCATATTCTATTGAAACCATCTGGGTTTGGGCTTTTCTTTGTGGAAAAGATTTTTTCCCTGGAGATTGACCCCTGGGTTACTTTACCACCAAGCTACATCCCCAATCTTCTTACTTTTTACTTTGAGAGACAGGGTCTTGCTAAATTCCTGAGGCTGGTCTCCCACCTGCAATCCTCTTCAGCCTCCTGAATACCTGGGATTACAGGTGTGCACCACTGTACTCAACTTCTTTGTGGGAAGATTTTTTTTTAAAGGTTTTTTTCTTAGTCATAGTTGGACACAATACCTTCATTTTGTTTGTTTATTTTTTATGTGGTGCTGAGGATCAAACCCAGTGCCTTGCATGTGCTAGGCAAGCACTCTATGGCTAAGCTACAACCCCAGCCCTGTGGGAAGATTTTTAATTACTAATTCAATTTCTTTATTTGTTTTACATCCACTCATGTTTTCTATTTTTTTTTTTAGTCAGTTTTAATATTTTGTGTCTAAGAATTTTTTTATTTCTTTTAAGTTGTCTAATTAAGACTCTGCTTTAAATTCTTTTCAGTGTTGACAAAAGTTATTCATAGTATTCCCTCATATTCCTTTTCATTTCTTTAAGATCTGAGTGTAGTAATCTGTATCTCCTCTTTTTATCTTGGTCGGTCTAATAAAAGTGTCAATTAAAAAAATCTTTTGAGGGCTGGGATTGTGGCTCGGTGGTAGAATGCTCTCCTAGCATGTGCAAGGCCCTGGGTTTGATCCTTAGCACCACATAAAAATTAAAATAAATAAATAAAATAAAGGTATATAAAAAAATCTTTTGAACCTAGGGCCTTGCTTATACTAAGCATGTGTTCTACCACTCCACTATACCTCCGGCCCTCTTTTTCCCTTTCTAATATAGACATCTATATTTGGGCAGATAATCCCCAGTGCTATGAAAATGGTTCCATTCAGTAGACATGATATGTGTACATGAAAAATTCAACACTATACAATAAACTAGGGTTTGCATTAGATGATTTTACCTAATTGTAGGCTGCTGTAAGTGTTCTGAGCATGGTTAAGGCAGGCTATGTTAAATATGATGTTTGATAGGTTAGTATTTTTGACTTATAATATTTTCAACTTATGATGGCTTATTAGGACATAATTCCACTGGAAATCAAAGAGCATCTGTCCATTCTTTGAAAGACCTAAGCAACCTCATTCTACTTGGGATCTCATTTTGCTCTAAACTTAACCCCTGATCTACTGAAGTCCTAAAGTCAGGAAAATACCACAGAAAAGCTCTGTGGAAACAGTTCTCAGAAAAGTCGCAGATGGTGATCACCTAAGATAGGCCAAGATATTGAAATATCTGAAATTCCAGAAGGCCCCCACCTAGGTGTGATAACCAATATCTAAACTAGAAGCCCTGCAACTTGGCAGGTACCCCCCTTGTGAAAACCAATCATTTTTAAGTGCATCAACCCCTTGAACTAACCAATAATTCTTTCCAGATTCTTTCCTGCCATTTGATATGCTAATCACGTTTTAGAGTTGTTTTATGATTTTCCCACAGTGTGTGATGATTTGCTAAGAGATGCTATGATGTATGTGAAGTCCCTGCCTTCCCCAAAGAGTGTATAAAACTACTGCAAACCCTGGGCTCAGGGCCTCTCAGTGTCACCAGTTACTGTGCACGGAGGACCGAGCTAGAAATAAACACCTCTTTGTTGCTTACATCGATCTGGGTCTCTGGTGGTCTTTTGGGGTCCTGAATTCGAGCATAATATCTTCTCTAATCATTGCTTTGGACTGCCTTACATACATTTTAATGTGTCATGTGTGCAAATATCTCTTTAAGACTCTGCTTTAAATTCTTTTCAGTATATAACCAGAAGCAGAATTTCTGGACCATATAATAATTCTAATTTTAACTTTTTGAGGAGATACTGCCGCAGTCTCTGGCTGGGCACAAATCACGAGCCTCCACACAGCTTGTAGATTCAAACAGCAATTCTTTATTCCCGATCTCACACTGGCCTTCTACAAACACGCTCTGGGGAAATCCACATTCTCTGCCCAAATCCACACTCCACTGGGCTTCTGTCTCCCAAATATACTGTCTGACCCTAAGAACTCAAGAGGAACTCAGGCAGCAGGATACGCCCTATTCTAAACGGGGAACACCCTAATCTCATATTATGCTAAACCAGGAACACCCTAAACACGGATCCGCCCTGGTCCTTGAGCAAGGTCACCTTACATGCAATGTAGCTGCAAAATGTCCTATTTCCACGAGTCCTTCCACTAAAGAAACATGGGGGCATGCTAGCAAGGAAATTGTCATACCTACTTGGCTGATGGCTCCCAGCATCTCCCCTCTTCTGATTAATTAAACAACAAGTAATGTGGCTTAAGGACCGTGCCTGGTAGGTTGTCCAATTCAACATATGGTTCTTACCCATCATCGGAAAATTGACCTTTAGGTGTTAGCCTCCTGTCTTAGGTTGATACCACTGCAACTGGATCATACCCGTCACTGACTACCGGTCCAGCATACAGACATACTTGTGGATAGGTCTATGCACCAGTGGGGGGGTGAGGTTCTTTGCCTCACCTCTGTTGGCCCCCAAATTTGGCCTTGGTGCCAGTGGGGGAGTGAGGTTAATGTGGCTTAAGGACCGTGCCTGGTAGGTTGTCCAATTCAACATATGGTTCTTACCCGTCATTGGAAAACTGACCTTTAGGCATCAGCCTCCTGTCTTAGGTTGATACCACTGCAATTGGATCATACCCGTCACTGACTACAGGTCCAGCATATAGCCATTGGCCCCCAAATTTAGACCATCACTAGCAGAAGGGAGGAGGATACAGAAATGCCACGACACCAAGCCAATTGACAGTTCCTTTGGAAAAATTGCATCACTGGTGACACCATCAGCAAATATATGCCAGCACTACCACAATTAACATGGGGTGTGCTGGCAAGGAAATAAAAATTGCATCACTGGTGACACCATCAGCAAAGATATGCCAGCATTACCACAATTTGCTGCACTAAACGATAGTTACATAGTCCAGGCAAGTTCTGCAAGCGGTTCAAAGTGGAGGAATCTATCAATATGTCCGTCTCCTCCCAAAGTCCGTTTCCTCCCAAAGTAAGTTGACTCCTTGATTGAGCATACTTGTTGAGTTATATTCATTGGGATGAAGATAGGAATTCTGGCAATGATGCTAAAGAGACATTATCCTGAAAGAATTATTAAATATAATGAAAAGGAAAGGTGAAAGTAAACAAACAGATCTGTTAACCTCCTTAAAAAACAATCCTTAACAGCTGTTTACCTGATTTAAATTAGTAAACAAGCAGATCTGTTAACCACCTTTAAAAACAATCCTTAACAGCTGTTTACCTAATTTAAATTAAGCCATTTAAATCATGTGAATAAAAAAAATAATAATTTGGATCCATTTTTCATGAGCGCTCCTCATATATGAAATATGGACATATGCACACACAGACATACAACACAAAACACAAATGTGCAAACAAATGTACAACACATAAGATAATAATAAAGGCCTTGTAGCTTTACCTAGGTGAAATCTCCATTGCAATGTTTAAAAACTCCACAGTCAAAAAATAAAACTGATCAGAAAAACATTAACCTAGGTTTGTATGAGCTCAAAAAATAAAAATAGAACCTTATGATGTGGAAAAATGCAATAATAAAATAGATATTGAAAAAAGCATCCTGGTTAATCACTGTCGCAGATGTAAGAATGGCCAAGCTGGAGTTCTGGATATCAGCTGTTATGGATTTGAGTCAAATCATCTTCTTTTCGATCTGTAGAAATCGTTTTAGTTAGTCTTTCTGGAATCCAAATCGGTTGCTGTTTTCCCTGTGGTAAACACAAACAGAGCCCCGACTCCAGACAATCACTGGGTCAGGACCTTTCCATTGTCCTGTTAGAATATCTTTCCAAAGTACCTTAGGCTTATGTACATTTTTTGGATACATATGCCTTTCCGCAGCACTAAGTCCTGATGAATCCAAATTTAAAAAGTTTAGAGTAAAAAGCGTTATTTTAAGTTTATCTTTGGGGGATATATACCCCCTTCCAATTCCTTCTTTTTGCTTTAATAAGTACGTTTTAATAGTTTGATGAGCTCTTTCAACTATGCCTTGTCCCTGTGGATTGTATGGGATTCCTGTTATATGAGTAATACCAAATGATGAGCAAAATTATTTAAAAGAGGTAGAAGTATAGCCAGGACCGTTATCGGTTTTTAACTGTTTAGGAACGCCCACAGTGGCAAAATTTTGTAAGCAATGAGCTATATAACATCTTTAGTTTTTTCTCCGGCATGAAGGGAGCCCATCAAAAATCCGGAAGAGGTATCAACTGTAACATGCAAATATTTTAATTTTCCAAATTCTGGCAAGTGTGTGACGTCCATCTGCCAAATATGGTTAGGTATCAGTCCTCTAGGATTGACTCCAAGATTAACTTGTGGTAAAAAGGTCACACAATTTTGACATTGTTTTATTACATGTCTGTCTGTTCCTTGATCTATTTGAATTGGTGCTGTTATACCTTGTCCTTGTTTTCCTAATCTTTTTTCTTTCCTAAAACCTTGTCTAGCCCTAGTACTAGGCGCATTAGGATTGATGTTATTTGTTAACATCAAACCTAATTGATCTAGGACATCTCGTCCCCATAAATTTATAGGAAGATGATCCAATACATATGGCTGTATAGTTCCCTCACATCCTTCAGGATCCTTCCAATCTAATACCATTGCACTTCTATGGGGATTAGTAGCCATTCTTAGGCCTCGAAGCGTTTGAGTGGCTTGTTGTAATGGCCAATGTTTTGGCCATTCCTGACTAGATATGATGCTAAGGTCAGCACCTGTGTCCAGTAGCCCATTAAACTCGTGTCCTTGAATATTTAGTTTTAGCATTGGGCGAGAATCTAAATTTAAAGACAACGTAGCCCAATCTACACCTGTGGAGCCTAATCCCCTGGAACCTCTTTCTACACTATGACTAGGAAATTTATTATGTAGGCTGGGTATTATTAACAACTGTGCTATTCTATCTCCAGGTGAAATTACTGATATACCTCTTGGAGAACTAGCTATAATTTTTATTTCACCTACATAATCGGGATCAATTACCCCAGGACTTATCAAAAGTCCTTTTAATGTAGATGAACTACGTCCCAATAATAAGCCTACTGTCCCTTGGGGAAGAGGTCCTTTTACTCCTGTGGGAATGATTTGAACTCCCATCTCTGGAGTTAGTACTGCTCTGGCAGTGGCGCAGATGTCCAACCCTGCGCTCCCTAGGGTTTGTCTGATGAGGGATTTAATGGACAATGTGTCCTGGGCATTACCCTGATGGTGTTGCTGGGTTCCTTCATTGCCCCGTATATTTGTGGTTGTGGGCCCCGGAGCATTGGGCCCCCTTGTCCGTTTTTTGGCAATGGAGCCTGATGCCTTTCTCCACGATATCGTGGGTAAATACCTGGTCCTTGTCCGTTTTTTGATAAGGGAGTACCCTCTATGGTGGTTTGAGAACGGCATTCATTAGCCCAATGTCTCCCTCTATGGCATCGTGGGCAAATACCCGGTATTCTATTTCTTTGATACCTAGTTTTGTTAAACCCTCCTCCTATGGGGCAACTCCTTTTAAAATGTCCTGTTTGTTCACAACTATAGCATGTTTTTGGCCTGGCATCTAAAGCCTGTTTTACTGCAGCTGCCAAGACTTGCCCTTGTTCATTAATATCTCTACATAATTTAATATATGTGTTTAAATCTTCATGTCTCCATGGTCTAATAACCTCTCTGCAGCAACGATTTGCTTGGTCATAAGCCAGTTGTTTTATTAATGGCATTGCTTGTTCCTTATCCCCAAAAATTTTGGCAGCCGTTTGAATTAGCCTATCTACAAAGTCAGCGTAAGGTTCATTAGCTCTCTGTATTACCTTAGATAGCTGACCTTGTAAATCTCCATGTCCTTGTAAAGTCTTCCATGCCCTAACTGCGTCTGCAGCAATTTGTGAGTATATAGCAGGATCATATTCAATTTGTTGCCGCTGACCCTCATAAGGTCCTTTTCCTAACAACATTTCTAGATTTCTTTGAGGGTAACCGGCTGCTGCATTTCGCCTAGCTGTCTCTGCGCAAAATTCCTCATTGGCAACCTTCCATAACAAATATTGTCCTCCATTTAGCACAGATTTACACATGCTAGCCCAATCTGCTGGTGTCAAGTCCAAGTTAGTAATGGACTCGACCATGCTTACCGTGAAGGGAGCTTGGGGACCGTAGGTTGTTACAGCCTCCTTTAACTGCTTCACTGTTTTAAAATCTAAAGCACGGTGAATTCGCTGCCCTCCTACCTGTTCAAGTACAGGGCATGCTAATCTTTGAGGTCCTGTCTCAGGATCCCAATTATCAACTACAGGGTTTGAGGGCCACTCAGCTGTCTCTATCGGTGGGGCTGTTGGTTGAATTACACCCTCTTGTGATAAAACGGAGTTACTAACAGCCTCCTGTTGTGGCCTTTTTCCTAACAACCCCTTTTCCTTTAAATTTTCTTCCTCTGACTAGCTCGAGAGACCTTCTCTTTTGCTTGATCTAAAATGTCTTTCTCCATGTTCTGAACCTCTAATAATTTACTTAACATCTTTTCAGTTTGTTTTAATCTACTATAAAGATAACGCAACCCAATAAGATAACACAGAACAAAACCGAAACTGAATGAAACAAAAACGGAATAAAAAATCGTTGTATCAATTTTCTCTTCCTCAGGGCCGACAAACTTCAAACTTTCAGTCAACCATTTTTTCCAGTTTGCCTGAGAAATTTCTAGGGATAGGCAGCTTGAAAGAAAAACAAAATAAATCAAAAGAAGAACATATTGTTTTTTGAAATGGTCACCCATTCTCTCGCCTTCCCTCAGGGGCGAGCAATTTCACTTACTCCCAAGCTTTAGGCGTTCCACAGACGAGCCACCAGATGCCGCAGTCTCTGGCTGGGCACAAATCACGAGCCTCCACACAGCTTGTAGATTCAAACAGCAATTCTTTATTCCTGATCTCACACCGGCCTTCTACAAACACGCTCTGGGGAAATCCACGTTCTCTGCCCAAATCCACACTCCACTGGGCTTCTGTCTCCCAAATATACTGTCTGACCCTAAGAACTCAAGAGGAACTCAGGCAGCAGGATACGCCCTATTCTAAACGGGGAACACCCTAATCTCATATTATGCTAAACCAGGAACACCCTAAACACGGATCCGCCCTGGTCCTTGAGCAAGGTCACCTTACATGCAATGTAGCTGCAAAATGTCCTATTTCCACGAGTCCTTCCACTAAAGAAACATGGGGGTATGCTGGCAAGGAAATTGTCATACCTACTTGGCTGATGGCTCCCAGCAAAACACCATACTGTTTTCCACAGTGGATGTAACACTGCATTTCCACTAAGAGTTTACAAGGGTTCTAATTTCTCTGCATCCTTCCCCATACTTATTTTCTATTTTATTATTTGTTTTTACATAGTAGTGTAGTAGTCTAATGATTGTGAGACGGTTATCTGGTTGTGGCTTTTTTTTTCTTTTCTTTTTTTTTTGGTACAGGGATTGAACTCAAGGGCACTAGACCACTGAGCCACATCCCCAGCCCTATTTTGTGTTTTATTTAGAGACAGGGTCTCACTGAGTTGCTTAGCACCTCTCTTATTGCTGAGGCTGACTTTGAACTCACAATCTTCCTGCCTCAGCCACCCCAGCCACTAGGATTACAGGCTTGTGCCACTGTGCCTGGCTGGTTGTGGCTTTGGTTTACATTTTCCTAATGATTAATGATGTTGAGCATCTTTTCATGTGATTATTGGCTATTTGTATATGTTTTTTTCCTTTTTTTTTTTATTTTGGTGGCATTAAGGATTGGACTTGGGTGCTTTACCACTGAGCTACATTGCTAGCCATTTTCATTTTGATACAAGGTCTCACTAAATTGCCCAGTTTGGCTTTGAAGTTAGATTCCGCTAACCTTAGCCTTCCAGATTACTGGAATTTTAGGCATGCACCCCTGTACCTGGCTTGTATATCTTCTTGTGTGAAATGTCTACTTGAGTTATTTGCCTACTTTTAAATTGAGCTTTGTTGTTGCTGTTATTGAATTTTAGGAGCTCTCTATATGTTTTAAATATCAGTTCCTCATCAGATACATGATATGTGTATATTTTCTTCATTTTGTGGTCTACATTCTTATTCTGATGATAGTGTTTCTTTTCTTTTTTTCTTTGTTTATTTTATACCAAGGATTGAATCCAGGGGTGCTTAACCACCAAGCCACATTCTTAGCCATTTTTTAATTTTTTATTTTTCTAAATTGCGTAGGGCCTTTCTATGTTGCTGCTGAGGCTGGCTTTTTTTTTTTTTTTTTTTTAGAAAAAGGAAAAAAATGGGCTGGGGTTGTGACTCAGAAGTAGAGCACTCCCCTAGCTTGCATGAGGCCCTGGGTTTGATCCTCAGCATCACATAAAAAAATAAAATATATTGTGTCTACCTATAACTAAAAAGTAAATATTAAAAGAAAGGAAAAAGAAGTTTTGAGAAATGCTGGGGACTCCTGTCCCAAAGGCTGTGATTCTGCCCACCAGCAGGAAATCTTCTCTGTTTGAGTTGTAATTCATTTGTTAATTTGGGAGACAGTCATTTCTGAGATCTTTTGGTACCATCCCCAAAGTCTGGATTACTATCCTTCCTTTGGTGGGTGTGTACTCAAGGACAAATAAATCTGCCCAAAATGGGGAAGAAAGGTAGTCCATTTCCCCTGAGATTAGGGAGGGAGCAAGATTAGGGAGGAGCAGGGAGAGAGGAAGAGAAAGAAACATGTTCTTTTAAAAAATAAGTTGCAGTGACAGAGCAGCAGGGGCTATATTCAAAGCATAAAATGGACCACTGTTACAATTGGACAAGGTATACAAAGTGCAGGGATCATGCGAAGACAATAAACAAGAAAGCAAAGCATTACTCTTTTGCAAACAATTAACACAAAATCAATTAGTATTTCAGCTAGTCTCTGAAAACCATGAAGACAGTAACTCACAATCATATCAGTGAAAAACAGATTGAGTATATCAACGTAGTGGTTAGGAAGATTTGTAAGTTCTATGAGATCAGGCTCAAACTAACTCAGGACCAACTTGGAACACTAGAGTCCTTTGTGATCATTATTATTGAGCACTCCCACAAAAGAACCCTTCCTTTATAGCTTCCAGCTTTACTTACTTTTTGTGGGGCTGACATAAGTGTACATGTTATGTCACATGTTAAGTTACATTTTTAAAAAATCATTGTTTTTCCTTTTAAATGACCACATAGGACTGTGCTTAGGTTATACTCTCCTGCCACGTGTTTAAGATCAAGTTGGTCAAAACTGACCTTGTTTCTACTCTTAATAGTCAGCTGAGATTCCTCAGAAATTATCCTTGGAGACATGTTGTCAGCCTCTTGGCTTCTTTAGCTTGCCTCTACCAGTGGTGCCATCTGCCAGGATGGGTCAGAATCTTGCTGGCCATACTTGGTTTCCTTTGGAAACATCAGGGACATTTCTATCTCCAGTGACCCTCCTGTTTGCAGAATGTGTACTGGTTGGCTTCCTGTTCGGCAGGGTCCTCTTGATCTCCTGGATTGGCAGATCAGTTAATCCACCAGAGTTACAGGGTCCAGAGAGAGGTCCCATCCTTCTCTAGGTCCTGGCTGACCTTAGAGGGCAAGAGCCAAAATGTTGGCTGCTTTGTCCTTTGCCCTTTTACTTCCTTGACTTTGGTCTCCAAATTTTTGGTTTTAAACATCCAGCAGGCCAGTGTTGTCAGTCTTATAGTGGGAGTAACGGGCTATAACTTCAATATCTATACTTTTACAGTTATCTCTTTCATTTAATTGGGCTTAGTGTTAATACTGGAAGTCTGCATTATATACTATCTGTCCTATTGGTGATGGTTTACTATCTCAAAGTAACTCAAGTTGTTTTGTTAGATGCAAAACTTCTGCAAAACACTAACAGGCAACAGTTATAAAGTTTACAAGGAAAATACAAAATGAAATTAACAGAGCAAAAAAACCATCAATTTGCGCAATATCTAGGAACCAAGAAAAATGATTTTTATTTGTTTATTTATTTTTATTTTTAATATTAATTTTTTTTAGTTGGACACAATACCTTTATTCCATTCATTTATTTTTATGTTATACTCAGGATCGAACCCAAGACCCTGCGCATGCTAAGCGAGCACTCTACCGCTGAGCCACAATCCCAGCCCCAAGAAAAATGATTTTTATAATCTTCAAATTTACTTAATTATACATTATATCTTCTGTTTATTTTGAGATCACAGTAATATTTACAACAATTGAACACAACTTTAAATAAGCTGAAATCTAATCTATTTTGGAGCCATTCTAATATGGAGTAAGGTGGGAGGCAGAGCCTTATCTCAGGTAAGGCGAGGCCCTTGACAAATAACAAAACACAACATTATATCTGAAACACAAATCAAACAAAGGCTAAGAGAGCTTGTAACTTTCTTTTTGTGGCAAAATGCTTTCATGTTTTACAGTGTCACCCTTAGACAGATCAGGCTTTCCTTACTACCTTCCAAAAATACATTTAAATTCCTATTCAAGTGTGAAGAGTAACACAAAAATGTATGCATAACTTATTGACAACGTTACTGTATTCAGCTATAAAACGTCAAATGACATGAATAAATGCCACCCAAATTTGTTATTTCTATACAAACCTGAGACTATTGCTACAGATAATTTTAGTTTGGAGAACATCAAATTGATAATGTGCTCTCCTCTAAGCTTTACATTTAACTAAGTTTAACTTTTTTTTTAATGGAATATATTTTTTTAAATATTTATTTTTTAGTTGCAGTTGGACACAATACCTTTATTTATTTTTATGTGGTGCTGAGGATCAAACCTGGGGCCTCTCACATGTACTAGGTGAGCACTCTATCGCTGAGCCCCAACTCCAACCCCCAACATTTATCTAAGTTTAACTTTTAAAGTACAGTTTAGAACCCATAGTGTTCCATAACAATAATCGCAGGTCTGCATGGGTTAGCAGTACTAGCAAAAAATCAAAGGATAGCCTTAAATCTCTTATACATTTAGGAAACAGTTTTACTATCAGAAATAGATTTAGTCAAAGCAAAAAGATATAAGACAAGTGATAAATGACAGTGTGGCCCTTCTATGTTAGATACAATGTATGAAGGACAGCACTTATTAGTTACCTTGCCAGTAAACCTCCAAATGCAAGACTGTACAAAAAAGAAACAGAGATAACAAGAGAAGAGCCCCAACACCATGGCCAACAGACAAGAACCTTAAATTGACCAGCTGAGATCTTTCCTGAGACACTATTGAGAAACCAGCCTCTACCTCAGAGCAAAGCCTGTCCAAGGAAGGGGGCGTGACCCTTGTCCTTGGAAAGACCCAAGGAGCACTCCTAGGCACATACCCACCCTGCTGAGTTGTTTATCTACAAATAACAGGAGAGATCTGCAGCACCAGGTGTCCCTGACTCAGTTAGGCTAGGTGAAGTATGTGCAACCCTCTAGCAACCACCAATTAGCAAGAGACAGGGAAAATACCTGGAATGCCAGATGACCCTCCCAGTAGTTTATGGTGGTGGTAACATGTTGGGAAACCATGTAGCTCAGTACGTACTCCCCTCATGGCTTAAACCAATCAGTTCAAACGAATCCCCCTCTTGTACTAACCAATCACCCTTATCCAACTTGTTTCCGCCAGTGAATGTGCTAATCATGTTTTAGAGTTGTTTTATGATTCTATGATGTATGTGAAGTCCCTGCCTTCCCCAAAGAGTGTATAAAACTTCTGCAAATCCTGGGCTAGGGGCCTCTCAGCGTCACCAGTTGCTGTGTGCGCGTGGAGGACCAAGCTAACTCGCAATAAACACCTCTTTGCTGCTTACATGGATCTTGGTCTCTGGTGGTCTTTTGGGGATCCCGAATTCCAGAATAACACTATCTATATGATCAATGCAGTATTAGACATGTCTTAAAAGGGGCATTAACAGATACAAATAAAACAAAAACAGACAGACAACTAAAAGGAATTCCCAAACCCAACGCTAACAGATGAGACTCTAGAATAGACCAAAAGGGAATAAATATCCCTAGGTTCTCAAGTCCCACTTAACCATGACTCCTACACCAGTGGTGCCACAGAAGTCCCCACGAAGTGGGTCCAGATACTCCCATGAAGACTAACCAGAGGTGTGGAATCAAGGGTCTCTGCGTGCACGCCAGGGGACTTATCAGAAGGCCAAGGGTGTCGTGACTTTAATGAGTTCAATTGTTTTTTTCTCTCTGTGACATTCAGAGAGAGAAGGTGGGATTCCCCGAAAGCAAAAGGAACTTCAGCAGCTGTTGGGATGGTCCCTCAGTCCTTACCTTTACTCACAGGAATAGTTTCTCCAGTTTGACCCAAGGCAAATTCACCCATCTCCTAACTCTTCTGCAGTTAGCTTTCAACAAGTTTGCCAACCACCTTGCATCCTCACAGGGAAATGGGGTTCCTTGGAGAGGCAGAGCTGCCCAAGAAAGCTGGAGAGGGAGCTGCTTTTGGGTCCTACCTGGGGTACCAAATTTTTTACTGAAACTTTGGTCCTTGTCCCCAAAGCCAATTCAATAATAAGGACATGGTTTTGAGAAAAGGAAAAAGAAGTTGTATTGCTTTGTTTGCAAAGGAGAAACACAGAGGACTCCTGTCCCAGAGGCTATGATTCTCCTGACTCTGACTTTGAAGTTGTGATCCTCCTGCCTCAGTCTCCCAAGTTGCTGGGAATATAGTCATGTGCCACATACCTGGCCGATAGTCTTTTGATGCCTGAAATTTTAATTTCTTAAAATCCAGTTTATCTATTTTTTTCTTCTGTTGCATTTGCCTTTGTATTATAACCAAGAAATCATTGTCAAATTTTTTTTGAAAATTTTGCCTATGTTTTATTTTAAGACTTCCATATTGCAACTTCATTCTTGCCCTCCTGTGTTAACTTCTTATTACTGTAACAAAATACCTGGGATTAGCAGCTTATAAAGAGGAAAAGTTCATTTTGGCTCACAGTTTTGAAGATTTCAGTCCATGGTAGGATGGCCCTGTTGCTTTTGGGCCTCTGGCAAGGTAGCACAAGATGCTAAGATATGTGTGGAGGAGCAAAGCTCTTTACCTCATGACCAGATCATGAAAGAGAGAAAGAGATTGGGGTCTATGGTTCTCTTTGAAGTCACACCCACATGACTGGAAGACCTTCTGCCTCTTAAAGTTTCTACCGTCTCCCAATAGTGCCAAGATGGGGACCAAGCCTTTAACACATGGGCCTTTGAGTGATATTCCAGATCCAAATGATAGCACTGCCTCATGTCTGCACCTCAGTGATCAGAAGGTGCAGTCAGCAGTCATAGCATAGATGCTGATATTTGGAGGACTAAGTCCTTTTTGCGCAAACTGGATCCTACAAGCTGCATGAACATTGCTTCAGGAACACATGCTACCTGCCATGGGGATGGGGGATGGATATCTCCTACTGTTCTGAGAGTTGTGATTCACTGAAATTTACTGTCCAAGCCTTTCCCTGGAAGTTGCATGCCCTCAATAGACCCTAGAGTTTCAAAATAATTACATCAGATAGATTCTGCTTGTGCAATTTCTGACTAGGGCATAGATTTCTGGTGGTTCCACCATCTTCCCAGAATTCTCTCTTCTTCTGAATTTTGTGAAGAGAGCATAAAAGAATCTTTACACAAAGTTTCTTTATTTTTTCCTTTCAATCCCCTATAGTAACTAAGGCAAGAATGTCCTATTGCAGAGGAAGGGCACATTGGTTGGATATTTAAAGTAATGGCTGGTAATTGTGGATACCAGGGAGGGATCTTGATGTTGAGATGGGATCCAGTTGTTATTTGAGGTGCCTTGATCATTGGATGAGGCAAATCAGGTAGGCAGGTATGTTATCTTTCATAGCACTTTGTTCCTCATTGTGACTGGGCAAGATTGAGCATAAGTTGGATGGAGCAGAGGCTGCTTCCTATGTGAGAAAGGAAGCAGAAAAGATAGGGGGTTGGGATTGAAGCTGAATAAAACTGTTGGCAGGTGGAGACAAAAAGGAGTTGCAAAAAGGCTGAGTAGACTTTATGCGGGACAGATTTCTTTGGTGGGTAGGAGGCCTTCTCACTAGGCACTTAGATTGCCATCTGCCTTTCACAGTTAAAGACATTTAAAATGAGATGAGGTAGAGGATTAATTTAGTAAAGATGGTAGTGTGATTTTCAGATTGTGATTTTCTCCACACACAAAGTGGAGACAAAGGGAAATTTTCTAGAAAATGTTTGGGACTAATTGGTTCTAGACCTAACAATCTTTGACTACAAACAAATTATTTATTATGCCTAAGTGTCAATCCTGGCCCTTATGCAATGAGATTGTAGGGGAAAATTAAGATAATGGCTATAAAATATTTTGAAAAATTTACTGTTATATAAATGTAAGAAAGAATTACCATTCTATAATGTTAAAGCATTTAAGAGCTGTTGCTAAATGAGAATTTCTCATAAGATAAAGTTTCACTAAAATCATGATGAAAATTAGTAGAAAGGTTTACTACAAAATTCCAGTAAGCAACATTGATACTAGCTTGTTGAGCAGTTAGGTTCATGTGAATTTAAAGTAGGTGCAGACCATTTAATTGTCACAGATCCTAAAGGTACCAACCTTTAAACATTCTCAGATCCCTGTTCTACTTAGTGTGTTTATGATGCTGGTTAAATTCAGTACATTTGTTTTGTAAGAAGCTGAAGAGAATGTTTTCCTAAAAAAGATGATAGTCTGTTTATCTAGGACCTCCAAAAGCATTTCCTGCCAGGCAGTTGACATGCAGCCCTGGCACAACTTCAGGAAACTATTTTCTTCTGTTTACCCTTTCCAGGATAACAGCATCTCCCAGGAATTGAGATGAGGGATCTCCTTTAACTCTTTCAAATTGTAGAAATACATTTATGTAACACTCCCAAACTACTCTTTATGTTAGAACAATGAAAATGCTTGTCTTTAAAAGGAAAATGCTTTGTTTTAGTAATTTGCTAGTAGAAAAGTTAGAGTCTTAAAGTGAGATAGTCCAATAAAATGTATTCAGAAGAATATTCCTTTCCCATAAGGCTGTTCAGGTCTTTCAGGAAACTCACTGCAGCTATATCTGAAGATACATAACCTGGCAATTATGGGATAGTTGTCCACAATTCCAAAATCCTGTTTCACCAGGAGGAAGAACCCACCATTGGTTTTCTTCAGAAGAGTATCTTCTACTTAATTCACTTATAATATTTTCTTTTATATAACATTTCTGAAATATTTTGTGAAGGGGTGTTGATACTATATTTGTAAAATAAATCACTCAAAATTTTCACTCCTTTTATGGAACCAATTTGTTTCTAGATGCTTTTAATACCATTATACAGTTAAGAATGCAAAAGTGTATTATAGCTTTATGTTAATCCCAGATCGCATGTTATTTTAATAAGTATAAATGTATCTTTGAGAAAATGTAGTGGAAGATATACTAATTTAAAGATGGGAGGGGCTGGGGCTGTAGCTCAGTGGTAGAGCACTTGCCTCGCATGTGTGAGGCACTGGGTTCTATCCTCAGCACCACATAAAAATAAATAAAGATATTATTTTAAAAAATGATGGGAAACTTGACATATGTAAAAATTTGAATTGATGCATATACTACAATTAGTTGTGAGCAAATTTATATATTCTTTGTGTAATATTGTTAAATAAATAATTTCTTAATTCTTTTGTCCTTCCAGAATGATCTAAAAAAGATTCCATGATTCTGGCCAGCCTTAGAACTGTAGGCAGCAGTGTCAGGGGAAACAGGACCAGAGCTCTAACAAGACGGAAACAGGTGGCAAGAGAATGAACTTAGTCTGTGATCAAGCATCGGCCAAGGCTTCTGGAGCCAGTTAAGGGTTTCAGATTAGGAGCATATCAATGACCCAGGATCAGAACAAGGCTTTGGATCAGAGCCAAGTGACCTCTGAATGACAAGGAACTGGGAAAACAACAGGTTAGAGACAAAAAGTAGAGGAGATTGTTACACAAATACCAATGAGATAGGTAGGTAGAGTTGAGTGAGTAAATGTCCACAATTTAGACTCTCACATTTTAGGTCTACCATTAGAATCTGACCCTTTAGAATCTCTGTACAATATAGCTATCTCACTTCTCACCCACCATCCCACTCTTCATGAGGTTTCAGACTTAGTTGGAAGATATTGTGTCTTTCACACATGGATACTGAAGGCTTACAATATGAATGGCTCCCTGCTTTAAGGGTCAGAGGTCAATATCTTGCTGAATGAGGCCTTGAGAGTTCTGCCTTAGAGACTATAGTTAAAAAGGCAAAAGATTCAGCAAACCCAAGGTCACCACTAGTACCACACAAAAAAGGGTTATCTTGGCCTTATGAATACGTGACTTTGGTCTGTTTCAGGACTTATCTCTGTCTCAAAATCATGTTGACTTCTAGATTGCCTGGCCCTATAATTCCAATCACTGAGTAACTGCTTTAACTCAGTCCTGTGAATCTAACAATTTTTAGGACTTCCAGCTACATATTCTAGAGGAACAAAGAACAGGAAATCCAGAGTCAGGATGAAACCAGCAGATTGACTGAGACAGTCCTTTCTGTAAGTTAGTAAACCAGTGTCCTCTTAGGAAATGAGCTCATCCCCACCCTCCCTGCATTGCCTGTCATGGAGGAAGCCCTTAGTAAATATTGGTTGAATATTGAATTAGAAGCTCTACAAATAATGAAAGTAACTGAATGAGAGAAGGAGTGAGGGGGACTTTCCCAGCCTAGGCACAGAGCCTGAATATGCTCAGATGTGAGATGGAACTCAGGATTGTTCTACAGGTTAACTAAGGTATGAGGTAATTCTTGACCTACCCAAGGATACAGAAACATTCCAGTCAGCACTGGAGAAGAACTAGGTATCTTCATTCTTAGTCTGATGCTACATACACTAAACAAATGGTTTGTTAGAACAAAGCTTAAGTCAGCCAAAATTTTTTATTAATATAAAGTTTGAGTAAGTGAAATTTTGAAGATGATGGAATCTAATTGACAACTTCCGTACAACTTAACCTTCAGATAATCTCCCTTTTTAAAGTGCTCATTATAGTAGTGATTATACAGTAAAAAAGCCTGTGATGAAAATATGGTATAAGATTGTTCTTTGTTGAGCAAGTTAAAACAGGCTGGTCTGTAAGCAATTATTATCTTCATCAAAATTCCTAGCTCTAATGTTTTGGCTGCAGTGGCCCAGCACGTATGCCTTCTCAAACAATTGGATGGATTTAAAACACTTAAGAGATGTTTGTGCTTATATCTTAACATAGCATCAGTTCAACAGGAAAAAGAAAAAAAAATGTAAGATTTGGCATTAAGGCTTAGTTTAGAAAAGAAAATCGAACCAAAACTAAAGTAAACAAAAATCCGAAACGCCTAATCCCTGCATATAAACGAGAATTCTTGATTCAGCCTTATAGGGCCCTTAACAGCAGTACTGTGGTAGAACACAGGGATATCTTTCTTTCTTTTCCCTACTCTTTGATCACTTAATATTTCTGGAAAAAATTATCACAGAGTTGGCATGCCAGTGGGTTACCCACTATCAGCATTTTTATATGGGTGATACATTCTAAAGAGATTTTTTTTTTTGGTCATTTTTTGGTTTTATGCTTATCCCAAACAACAAAAAAATGTGTTCTGTATTCTGTGGAAACTGTTCAGGTACCTATTTGGATGAGGAGATGATTTAAAACTGAATTAGCTTTTCAAATTCTGAGTTTATACATATGCAAAAGACTATGAAGAATGTGCTTTGGATAAGATTGGGAAAGTTTGGTTTAAATATCATACTCTTTTAAGATTAAAATAACCATAGATGAATTTTGAAACTTATGTACTACTGACTTAAGGTACTGGTTACATTTTATACTTAGTTAGAAATTACACTGTCAAATATTTATACTGTAAATTCATTTAAAGTTATTATAATTCAACACCTATTATGGAGTTAACAGTCATTTGCTAGATGTTGAGGATGAAGCTCAGGCTAACAGATGACTATTCCATGTCTTCAAGAGGCTCACAGTAAGCAGTCTACAGATTGGGTCATGGTAAACAATTCTTGTGAACAAGTGTTATAGGGTTTAAACTGAACCTTGGGTGCCAAGAGAGGGAAGAATCTATTTTGCTGAGGATCAGAAAGAAATCAGAGAAAGTAATCAGAAGTTCAGTTCTAGAACTTAAAAGAGAAAAGTGGAGCTACCAATAGTAGATTATAATAGTTTGATAATATCAGTATATTTAATTAAAACCATGTAAGCAGATAAGATGACTAGGGAGAGACTGTATGTAGAAAAGCACCAAGAAAAAAATCTTCCACTTAAAGGTTTTGCAGAAAAAGAGGTAGTAATGACAGAGACACTGAAAAAGAGGGGTCATAAAAATAGGAGAAGGAACCTACCACAGACCATAAACTAGCTTTTCCTTAAAAGATAGAGGTGAGCCAAATGTGGTGGCACATACCTATAATCCCAGCTACCTGGGAGGCCGAGGCAGGAGTATCACAAATTGGAGGCCAGTCTGGACAACTTAGACCCTGTCTCGCTATAAAAGATTAAAAAAAAAAAAAATGAGGATTTGGGAGTTAGGGTGTTGTTCAGGGGTAGAATGCCTTTGAGTCCTCAAGTTCAATCTCCAGTACCACCCCCCTCCCCCCCAAAAAAGAAAGAAAGAAATAGGAGAAGGAGTTGATAGTGACTAGGAGCCTAAAGAAGGTCAAGCAAAAAGCTCAAGATGTTATTATAAAAAGAAACAAGAGCCAGAAATTTCCAAGTATAATAGTTGAAATAAAAAATAGAGAGTTGAAAAATTAGAAGTAAAATTTTTTAAAAAAATATTTTTTAGTTGCAATTGGACACAATATCTTTATTTTTATGTGGTGCTGAGGATCAAACCCAGGGCCTCAACCCCAACCCAGAAGTAAAATTTACAAAATTTCCCATAAAGTAGAATAAAAAGACAGTGAGGTGGATAGATCAATCAAGTAAGTCATATCTACCTATCTGTCTCTAAAGGTTATGAGCCTCCAGATTAAAAGGGCCCACCAAGTGCATTAGGAGAGTGTTTGAAAAAGTACCCAGGCCAAGGCTCATCATCATGAAATTTCAGAGCCTATAAAACTTCCCAAGACAAAAAGTTGTATGTGAAATTTTATATATGTATATATAATAATAATCATTACTGAGGAATATATTCTCCAGCTGCAATATTAGAAAGTATATGAGTCTGTGACCAGTAGAGCAATTCCTTCTAAAATCTTGACATTTTTTTATTTACTTATACTTTTTTACCCAACCCAACTATCAATACAGTGGGACAATAGATTTAAATAATTTTCTGCCTTTCAAAGGAACAAAAAGAATTACTTCCTATACATCCTTTCTCAGAAGACCAAAGGAGGAGGTGCTCACAAAATAAGGGGGTAGAACAAGAAAGAGGAAGATATGAAATGCCAGAAACAGGAGAATCAACAAATAGAGATAATTCTTCAAAAGGAGTAGGCATGTAAAGATACATTCTGGCAGGTAGAGGAGAGTTGAAGGAGTTTACTACACCTCTCTTTTCTTAGTGGCAAAGGCAGGGTTACCTTCCAACAGTGAGTAGTTGTGGGGAGCCACTCTGAATGACTAGCGCCTTCCATCCTGAAGTGAGAGGCTTTGACCATCACTACATTTCGTAGTGATCTAGGCATTGTCCCGGTTCAGGAAGTTGATGGCGTGTCTTCAGATGAAGGTGATGCCCCTTGGGTTGAATTACACTCATGTGTTCCTTGTAACCCTGCCACTTCTGGCCTTTTTTGGGTGGAACTTTCTAAGAACAAGGGTCCCCCCAGTAAAAGCCCACTTTGGAACTAACACTCTCTCTCTCTCTCTCTCTCTCTCTCTCCCCCCCTCCCCACCCCCCACCTCCCCCAGCCTCTCATGACTTTCTTTTGCTCTTCCATTTGGGGAGCCTGAGGCCAAGAGCAAAGAAGCCTTCCTGAAGCTTGTTTAAAGGTAAAGTGTGTGTCTGTGTTTTATTTGGAGTCCCTGGAAATTCACACAAGGGACCTTAAGTTCAACTGCCCCCAGGCGGCAAGTGGTTAGAAACTTTTAGAGTACAGAGGCTTGGAACATCGCCTGTGGGGAACAAGAAAAGAACCCAAATCTCTAAGAATTAAAGGATTGTTGAGGGCTGGGGTTGTGGCCCAGTGGAAGAATGCTTGCCTAGCACATGTGAGGCACTGGGTTCAAACCTCAATTATAAAAAATAAATTTAAAAAATAAAGTTAGAAAAAAGGATTGTTGAGGTGTATGGAGGAGGTTTGCAGTGAAGCCTGTTAGTTTCTCTTATACCTTACGGCAAGATTTCAGAAGTGATGAAGGTACTTTTTCTGTCAGTCAGCTTGAGTACTACTATTTATTAGAGATCATTTTCTGTTGAGATGAAGATGGGTTTTTGCCACACAACTTGAATGGTTGTTATCAAAGGATTATTGCTTTCACAATATTGGAGTGTCTATGCTGGAAATAAGAAGCTCTTAGTAATTATATATAGTAAATAACACTGATAGTAAAAACCACACATACACCCTTCCTCCTCAAGCAACTAAGTTTCCAATATATTTGTAACTTGGCTTTTTGAACCTTTAAGTATCTTGGCTGTTAAATCTTGATTAATTTGAAAGTTGACTGATGAAAAAAGATGGAACTAAGACAGTATAGAATGCCAGTTATTCTACTGGATTGAAAAAAAAAAAGAAAAAGTGAAAATTAGATGTGATATAGGAAACAGGATGGCTCTGTCCTCTGTCTCTGGTATCAATCATGTTTTCTAGTATAAAAGAAATATTGGGGTACGTATCACCTAGAAGTAGAATGTCAGCCAACTGCTACGCCCATTTTACTGATGTTTAAGAAACTCCCTAAGCATTGATCATTTTATTTGTAAGAATAATAATTATTTTATTTTTTTATTTTTTGGTGCTAAGGATTGAACCCAGGGCCTTGGGCTTGCGAGACAAACACTCTACCAACTGACAAACACTCTACCAACCCAGTCCCTTATTTTATTGTACTATTTATGTGAATTTGGCAATCTCTGAACTTAGCATTTCCTCCTTGCCTCTAATCTTTAGTCTAGAATTCCCCATATAATTTTTTTTTTCATTTATATGTGCCTAGATCCCACCTCTAATGATTCTGACTCAGGATCTTTGGAGATATCTTGGACTAGAACATTGCATTTTGAAAAGCATTTCAGATGATTTTTTTCTCCCAGAGAATGAATATTTTATTGTTTATGGAATGTGAAAAGGAATTAGAAGAAAGTACGATTTTCCTGGAATATTTTTTAATGTGTAACAGTTGAAAGTACTCTATACAATGTACCAGAGTTATTTTCCTCAAGTGCACATCATGTCAGTCTCCTTAAAAGTGTTTGTAAATTCAACATCCTTCGGGGGCTGGGGTTGTGGCTTAGTGGTAGAGTGCTTGCCTAGCATATATGAGGTACTGGGTTCGATCCTCAGTACCACTTACATAAATTAAAGGTATTGTGTCAATCTACAACTAAAAATATTTTTTTAAAAAATTCAACATCCCTTCATGGTAACACCTCTAAACAATTAGGTATAGGAGAAATGTATCTCAAAAGGCTACATATGACATATCCATATCCTAGATCATATCCTACATTACACTGAATGAAGAAAAACCGAAATTGTCTCCTCTAAGATCAGGAACAAGACAAGGATTTTTTTTTTTTTTTTTTTTTTTTTTTTGTTAAACTGGGTTTTGAGCCTAGGGAGCACTCTATCCTGAGTTATATCCCCAGCCCTTTTATTTTAGTTTTTAAATTTTGAGACAGGGTCTCACTAAGTTGCACAGTCTGGCATTTACACTTCCAAGTCATGAGAATTACAGGCGTGCATCACAACTCTCAGCTAGGGTGTGTTCACTTTTACCACTATTGTTCAATGTAGTATGGAAGTCTTAGCTACAGCAGTAAGACAAGAGAAGGAACAAAAAAGGGCATCCAAATAAGAAAAGAGGAGGGAGGGCAAAATATCTCTATTTACAACATTATTTTATGTATATAGGAAAACTTAAGATACCACTAAAATACTGTTAGAGCTAATAAACTAACTCGGTAAGATCACAGGGGATAAAGTCAACATACAAAAACTAGTGGCTTTTTAATGAACCAATAACAAAATTGCTGAGAAGGAAATCAAGAAAGCAATCCGACTCACAATAGCTACAAAAGAAATTAAAATACCTGTGAATTAATTTAACCAACAAAGTGAATGATCTCTATAATGAAAATTTCAAACACCATAAAAGAAATTGAAGAGGACACACACACACACACACACAGAAAGACATTCTATATTTATGGATTGGAAGAATTCATATTCTTAAAGATGTCTATACTCAAAGGGGAATGAAGGGAAGGGAGGGAGGATGGAATAGGAAAGATGGTAGAAATGAATCAGACATAAATTTTCTATGTTCATATATGAGTATGTGACCAGTAAAATTCCACATCATGTACAACCACAAGAATGGGATCCTAATTAGAATAAGTTATACTCCATATATGTATAGTATGTTAAAATACACTCTACTGTCAAGTATATCTAAAAAGAACAAATAAAAAAAATGTCCAGGGCTGGGGTTGTGGCTCAGAGGTAGAGCACTCACCTAGCATGTGTGAGGCCCTTGGTTCGATACTCAGCACCACATAAAAATAAATAAATAAAATAAAGATATTGTGCCCAACTACAACTAAAAAATAAATAAATATTTTTTAAATGTCCATACTATCCAAAGCAGTCTACAGATTCAGTATACTTCTTATCAAAATACCAATGACATTCTTCACAGAACTAGAAAAAAATAATCACAAAATTTATAAGGAACCACAATAAATAGCCAAAACAGTTCTGAACCAAAAGAACAAATTTAGAGCTCAGTTGTACTCTCATACTCTCTTGTGGGATGACACTGCACAAAAGCCTTCAGCAGGTATTAGACGTCTAATATTACCTTGATATTAGAGTTCCCAGTTTCCAGAACTATGATAAATAAATTTCTTTATAAATTTCCTAGCCTCAGGTATACTGTTATAGCAATATAAAATAGATAAAGGTACGTGTTAAGTAGTTATTCTGACTTCTCTCTCCCCTGAATCCCTGTCAATCACTAATTTGCTTTTTGTCTCTCTAGATTTATCTATTTTGGATAGTTTAAATGAATGGAATCACTTAGTATAAAACTTTTTGTGCCTGACCTCTTTCATTTAGGTTAGGTTTTCAAGGTTTTTCCACATTATAGTGTTTATCTATAGACTTTTTTTTTTTTAATTGCCAATAAGATTTTATTGTGGGGGCTGGGGATGTGGCTCAAGCGGTAGTGTGCTCCCCTGTCATGCGCGGGGCGCTGGGTTCAATCCTCAGCACCATATAAAAATAAAATAAGAATGTGTCCACTGAAAAAAAAACTAAAAAATAAATATATATAAAAAATTCTCTCTCTCTCTCTCAAAAAAAAGATTTAATTGTGTAAATATACCATGTTTTGTTAATCCATTGATAGACATTTGGGGTTTTTCTTTTTCTTTTTTTTTTGCTATTGTGTAAGAAAGTTTGTATACAAATATTTGTTTGAACAACCTGTTTTCAATTCTTTTTAGTATGTACCTGGTAGTAGAATTGCTGGGTCATATGGTAGTTCTGTGTTTACATTTTTGAGAAACCATCAAACTGTTTTCCATCTAGTCTACCTTTTCAACCTGTTACTTTAGTCAAATGAGGACCAGTCAAAGTAGCTGTTCTTCTAGTTTGTCACTTTCATAGCTTAGGCAATTACTTTAGTTTTGAATTATCTCCCCTTATTTTCTACTTACTAAGATAAAAATTCTAACTCATTTAAAGTTCTGTTTTAAACCCTTTTCCCTTAATTCTATTAAGAATCTATGTTACTTCAGCAAATTCTCACATTTCTTCTTCTTTAATGTTTTATGTCATTTATTTTATTCTGACTGGTTTATATACATATCTTCCTTGCTAGATTTTAATTTGATTATACAGTTTATTTATTTTTTATTTTTCAGAACCACTTTTTGGAGATGTGTAATAAATTTTTATTGAATGAATAAAAAAGTAATGAATGGCTATAAATACAACCATGGTGTTTTGAGAGAGGGTAGTGTAGTGTTTTTTTTTTTTTTTTTTTTGCCAGTAATATGAAGAATAATAAGAAGATACTACATTTTTACAATTCTGATTTCTTGATTGTTTGTTGGGTAGAGTCAGTGAATTCAGGGATAAGTGTAAAATATTTTTTAATCTGGAGATAGACTGATCATATTGGAACAAATGTTGATAACTAGTCTTTCAAGTTAGTACATTTTTAGACTTTAAATTCTTCCAATCAAGAATTATCTTCATGCTTGTAGTGGTGGTTCATGGCTGTAATCCCAGTGACTCTGGTGGTTCAGGGCAGGAGGATCACAAACTCAACAATTCAGTGAGACTGTCTCAAAATGAAAAACAAACAAAAACTGGGGATGTAGCTAAGTGGTAAAGTGCCCCTTGGTTCAATCCAGTAAAAAGAAAAAAAAAAAAATTACCTTTAGCTCCTAAGAGAAAAGACCACTCAGCAAGACAGACAAAAATGGTCCAAGTTTAGGGAGCCTTTCTGAGGCTGCTCTCTCCTGACATCGTCAGTCATCTACCCAGTATCATCAGTCAAGTTGCCCTGACGCTTTCTTTTAAATTACTAATAGTCCAGTGTTTAGAATACAATCACAAGCATTATAGAACAAAAACAAATAAACAGACTTAGGTTTGACTGAACTTTTTTGAGAGATGATTACAGAAAGAGAGCTTTGATTTTATCTACTATGTTTTTTGTATAATTTGGAAGGGGAGATTGAAAGGCATTCATGGGATCCAGGCAAGAAAATAAATTCTACTATGAAAAAGGAGTTAAGTAAGACAGTTCAGCTATACCATACATAATTTAAGAAACTTACTTTTAATTTTATATTAAAATATGAATAACCCTTAAGAATAATCACTGAGGGCTGGGGCTGGGGCTCAGTGGCAGAGCGCTTGCCCAGCATGAGTAAGGCACTGGGTTCAATCCTTAGCACTGCATACAAAAATAAGCAAATAAAATAAAGGCATGCCGTCCATCTAAAACTACAATAAAATAAAATAAAAAGAATAATCACTGAACTCCAAATGAGATTTACTAGATAAGATGAATATATATCTTAAAGGTTATGGTTCTTCTCTTTAACATTCTTATTAATAACCATGTAAATTGATTAATTAATGTAGTTAAGGAGTATTAAGTTAATTTTTTACTCAATTTAGTGCAAATCTAAGTAATATCTTACCTTTCTCAACAGAAAATTTTCAGGTTGGAAGAGAAAAATATCTGTTGTATTTGTGTATATACTAGAACTTTTCTATAGATTTTCATTGTCAATACAGTAACAGAAAGAACTATTCTTTGAAGGGATAAAAATAAGACAGAAATAAAAATCAGGAAGTTATTTACAAACAGATGTGGTATTATATAACCACATCTGCATGTTAACCAACATTATTTGCTGATGTGGTTTTGTTGTTTGGAATTGAACTTAGTAACACTAAAAAGCAAACTCCAGGTTGCAATTCTCTTAATCCTACCAATAGATTGGGTAGAGTACAAATCCTTTAAGTTCTAGAGCAAGGCTAAGGCTAAGGATTTTAACTGGTTTGAAATTATGAACTTCTTTGGGACTCTTTTAAAAGCTATGGTCCTTTCTTCCCCCAAATGAATTCTACATATATAAACAAATTTGCATTCCCATTGGACATCTGGATGAATACTCAAGAAACTGCAGTGATTGCCTCAAGAGAGGGGAACTGGAAGGCAAGAGTGAGAGGAAAGAATTATTTTTCTCTATTATTTATTTTAAATATGGTTTTTGAAGTTTATAATCAGATATTTATCTTCCCTATATAGTATATGAAAATTGTTAAGTCACAATGTCAAAATTTATATATAAAATTTTGAGTCCTGGGTTTCCTAGCCCTTGTAATTTAAAAAATTAAGTGGCTTTTAATTAGATATGCATTTAGTCAAGTTTTAAAAAAAATTTTTTTTAGTGGTACTAGGAATTAAACCCAGGGCTTCATAAGTGCTCTGTTACTGACCTGCACCCCCAGCCCTGTCTTTTTTTTTTTTTTTTTTAAATATTTTTTAGTTGTAGGTGGACATAATACCTTTATTTTTTATTTTTATGTGGTGCTGAGGGTTGAACCCAGTGCCTCATGCATGCTAGGCAAGTATTCTACCTCTGATCCACAACTCCAGCCCAACCCTGTCTTTTTAATTTTTTATTTTGAGGCAGGATCTCACTAAGTTGTGCAGGCTGTCTTGAATTTATAATCCTCCTCCTCAGCCTCCTGAATAGCTGGGATTACATAATGATCAGTCTACATCTAGTAAATTATTGTGGATTACAAAAAGTAAAAATGTAATTGATAGTTTCAGTGATCTGTTAATGCTATTATATTCTATAAAAATATTACTGATTTCTTAGTGATCTAGTGATCCATTCAAGTCTTAGTCTAACTTCACTTAGACTTTATTTGGTAGGAATTAAGTTTAAAAATTAGCTTATGGATTTTTTTTTTTTTTTTTTTGTCTTAGAGGTAGACCATAAAGATAGTTTGCCCAAGTAAGTTATTTATTGTGAAGAAGTGCATTACATTTCAATTCACATAATATCTGCTTGATTCCTTTTGGAAGGCCTGTGGGAGTGTATGGTGGTGGTGGGGCTTTTCTGTAAGGAAAATCACCCCATGTAGAACCAACAAATTAAAGATCTTAGAATTTAGTCAAGCATTTCTTAACACTGGAGGTTCTAATTTAGTAGGTCTCCGAGTGGACCCAAGAATCTGTGTTTCTGACAACTTCTTTGATTCTGATTTAGGAACCAGTTATTTTGTTCATGCCATTATGCTTTCTTTATTGGTTATAAAAACTAGTCATGGGGATTCATACTGTTGCTTTAGTTGCATCCGAGTGAACGTAAGCCCTATTTGCCTTTTGAGGAGCTTGGAAAAGAAGAAAGTACAAAAACCAAAGGGATGACAAGGCTATTCCTTTGCACTATGCCTTTGACAGGTATTTCTGATTGTCCTGGGCTCACCGAGATTACATATCAGAGGCATTTGATGCCTAAACTGGCTCAAAGTCTTAAAGCTTATGATAAAGCCTCAAGAATGAATATGGGCTGCTTTAGAAATGAAGTTCTACTCTAATCAGGGGAGATTGAAAAGCAGAATTAGGTTAAAAGTGTTTGTTGAGGGCTGGGGATATAGCTCAATTGGTAGAGTACTTGCTTAGCACGTGTGAGGCATTGGTTTGGATCCTCAGCACCACATAAAAATGAAATAAAGAAATTGTGTCCATCTACTATAAAAAAACATTTTAAAAAATTAGTGTTTGTTGAGGTTATAAATTAGTGATCAGTAATTATTTTTCAAAAAATGTTTTGGGATGATTCAATCTTTAGCATTTACATTTATCTGTTTCAATAAAACAATGTTTTTATTTTAAAAAATAAAAAAGGAAAGGATATTTGGAAACATATGGCCTAGAAAACTTAAAGGTCATCTAGGCCAACCACCTCTCCCAGTGCCTGCCTTAGAGAAACCTTGAGGTTTAGATCATGAGGCATAAATAATCTCCCATTGCCCCCTTTAATAACTATATATAATAATAATACAGGCAGAATACCTAGGAGGAAATAATTGTTTTGTGAGTACTAAAGCTTCAAACCTTAAAGTCTTGCTAGAAAATCAACCCCTCTAGCCCTGAAGAGAAAAAAACAAACAAAAAACCATGCCAAAGCAAAATCCATGATCCTGAAAACCCAAACAACTCGCTATGCTTAAGTGCGGTATTTAACATAGCAAAAGGAAGTAAAGCCCATCTCTGTGATGTTGAGTTCTATTTTGGTATATAATAATTTTAAGTCCCTCAAAGTTAAATATTAAACAGACCCTTAGCTAGATGTGTTGCCAGGCATCTGTATGGAATATTACCATGTAATCAGGGTGCATTGTACTTCTCTATACAAAGAGAACCAAAGCTACTGCTTCTAAAGTTTAGGAAACTTTCATTAGACTGACAGAAGACAGTACAGAGGAAATGGCTTGGGGGTGGAGGAGAGAGGATGAAAGGAACAGTATTCATGCTATCCAAATTAGAGTCAGGATGTTTATGCTCAAATCTTGTCTTGGCTTTGTGTTGCGGGTACTGAATAATGGGGACATGGGAAAGTGTATCTCTGAAGTTCTAAATTAGGCATTAAATATACTAAATTCCTCCTCCAAGTGCTTCATATTTTCAATAGTCTGTGTATATTTCTGCATATATATTGTGATTAAAGTCCACAGTTGGCTAATGCTAATTATCTCTCTTGCTTTTTTGTTGCTAGTATCTTCCCTATAGCTATTATTTTTTCATTCTGTTGTTTACAAGTTACATGCTTCTACAGGATTGTAACTTAAATGGGGAGTGTTTTTATTTATTTTTCTAACTACTTTTTTTTTTTTTTTCATTTTTGAGACAGATTCTTCCTATGTTGCCCAGGCTGGCTTGGAACTCCTAGGCTCAAGGAATTCTATTAGCCTCCTGAGAAACCATTCTCAGGAGAGAATGTGCCTCTGTACTTGACTTATTTATCTTTCATTTTTTTTCAGACAAGGTATTTATTGTGCATTTATTTCATGCTGGGCATTATGCTGGAAATATAGCATGTAATTATTAGCAAGATAGAACAGGATTATATCCTTAAAGAGTTTACAGTCTTCCTTAGCATTGTATACACACATAGTTGGCCTTGTTGATTAAATGATGTGAACATTAGTTTAATGCAAATTACTAAGTTAATGCCACTCAAAATAGCATTAAAATATTTTAGATGTCAGTGTCTCTAATAAATATTTGGCTAGTATTAACATTAACTAATGTTCATAAAGTGGGGTCTTAAGACACAAGACTATATTTACAAAAGACTATATTTAGATTATTATTTAGAAAATTAACATCAAGAGTAGATTTAATAAAGGGTTTTTTTTTAGCAATTAAAAAGTCCCATGCATAATTTGCAAATAGAATTGGCAGACAAAACTAATTATTTGTATCTCATTATTGCCTTCTTACTTTATTTCATCACACAGAAGAGGAAGTAGCAATAGCTTTCAGAGATGAAAATAATTACTCTTCTGGGTCTGAACAGTGAAAAATCTTGATGCCTTCTGTTGAATAGTCTTTCTTTACAGATGTCACAAGAAAAACAGGACTTTAACAGAAGTTTTAATGGTTTTAGAAATGGAAACTTAAGAAACTAGTTCAGTGTAGAGCTTGTGCTTAGCATGCTATGTATGCCTCCCTTCAATCCCCATAAACAAAACAAAACAAAACAAAACAAAACAAAAGCTTTGTAAAGGGCTTTGTAAGCTGCAGGTGGAATATACCTGGAGCTGTGTTAAAATCTGTGGCTTTCTTTCACATCCATGAATTCTTTCCTTCTGTGTTGGGATTATAACCACCATAATTTGTGATTGTAGAAGGTTGGAGAGTTAAATCTATCTAAATATGACCCAGTTTTCCTAAGGGGTTCAAGAATGTGGGTGAACTACAGTAGAAAGTGTTAAATTTTGAGTTGGAATAAAATCTGTTCTGACTCGCCTAGTTTCAGATTGTCTTCTGTGTTTTCCAGTGTGCTTCAACAATAGCTGGAATCATGGGTTTTCTTAATTTAGAACCAATTCAGTTTACCAGGAATCAGTTTATTTTCCACATATAGACAACTGAGTCACACTGCATATAACAGGCCAAACATATCCTCTGGCATCAATGTTAGGTAGCCAAAGAGTTAATACTAGTAGTTCATGTATAATATCCTTTATTTTTTAGGCAAAGACACAATAGACTTTATGAAATCAAATAGTGGTTCTTGCCACTATTTGTGTTTGATCATGAATAGATTAAGTTATTTGCAGGCTGAACCTTAAACTCCTTATTGTTTTTGATGCTTGTCTGCAGCTGAGTAAATAGCTCTTTAGGATATGTGACAATTGAATTGGTTTGGGTTTTGAAACAGCTTTGCTTTTCTTTTTTAAATTTTATTTTATTTAAAGACAGGATCTCCCTGAGTTGCTTAGAACTTCACAAAATTGCTGAGTCTGACTTTGAACTTGTGATCCTCCTGTCTCAGCCAACCAAGCAGCTAGGACTATAGGCATGTGCCACAGTTTTGCTTTTGGTTCTTGGTCCATGGAAAATTGTAAATTTTGAAATTCTAAACTTCGAAAGTCAATTCTTATTATTGCTCTGCAGATTTGTGCATTTCAGTACCAAGGTTTATTTATAGATATCACTATATAGGAGGAGAAACTGGGTTACATCTCACCAAGTATATATGGGTTTGGATTTTTCAGTGATTTATTGTTTTTCAAGCAGATTGCCATAATGAGTTAACATTTTCCTTAAGAATTCCACTAATAAGGCACATATTCTCATTGCTAGTATTTCATTGCTTTATTATTAAATGACACCGTTTTCAAGTTTTGGGTTTTATAAGCCCATAGAACATTTTAAATTCTGAAAATGCCCTTTGAGCTTTTGGCTCAGACCAGGAATCTAGGAACCTTAATGCTTTTTGAGTTCGCTACTGCTTCAGTACCTAAGGTAACTTCTTGCCATTTGGTTTTGTGGGGCTTCCCGAGGCCAAGATCTGGGAGAACGGAAAGAACTCATCAGTTTGTACGAAGACAGGCAGCATTTTCCCAGACTCTCCCAGCTCCGGCTTTTCTTGCATACCAGAAGAGCCGCTTTTTTCCTCCAGTGATTGAAACCATCTGGACTGCAGGGGGGTCACGTGTGTATGAGAAAATGACATAAAGTTTTAGACCTGCTTGTGCTTTGCTCCAGACCCAGACAATTCTTGGTCGGACGGTGCGGAGGTGAGGGCTGTTCAGTTTGAGGGCCAACTTCCCATCCCGGCCTCCCCCGCCCCCTCCCCACCCCTATCTCCCACCTTCCCTCGCGCAGTCTCTGCGCGGGTTCCTTGCTCCCCCCAGTGCCTAGGAGCACACCCCTCCGCCAGGCTCCAGCAGCCCACCCTCTCTGTCTTGGGTGGAGGCACACATCTCCACGCCCCCTCCCCTCTCCGGCTGCAGCCGGGACGCAGCCCAGGGCGCGGATGCTTGCTCGCCGCCCGCCCTCTCTGCGGGAGCGGCTCCTCCTCCCGGCCGCGCGCGGTTCTCCAGGAGCCCAGCGTTGTGCTGAGCGCGCGGCCTGGCTGGGGAGTGCAGAGGTGAGTGCCTCTGGACCTCCACCCAGAGGTCGCCTTCTGGCCCTGGTGCCTTTGCTCGGGGGTGGGTGGCCCTCCGAGGGGGCACAGGCTCTGGTTCGGCCGCGCCCTGCCCCACCCCTGCACTCCTAGCCCTTTTCCCGCTATTCCTGATTCCTTGTCCCGGTAGGTTCCAACTCCGTGAGTATTTGCATGGGGGCAGTGGAAGGGGCAGAGTGGAGCAGCCGTGGGTGGCTCCCAGGGGGTGGTGGGGATTGCCCTCCGGGTGGTCGTGGCCAGCCATCTTCCGCCAGGCTGGGGCCGCGCGGTGGGGGGTGGGGAATCTCGCAGCGAGGATATGGGACAGTGGGAAGCTGCTGGGAGCCGAACGGAGGACGAGCGGCGGGCAGTCTGGGAGTGGGCTCAGCCTTCAATCGTATTCCCTCCACGCACCCAAGCTGCTCTTACCTGGAGTCGTTTTGTGCTCGTGTGCAGACTCTTAGAGAACACACATACAGACTCTGCACTGAACTCAAACAAAGGAACATTAACTTTTCACTCTATCCCTTCAACCATTTAAACTGTGTTTATTTGCGGTTGAGTACTTTTCATTTTTGCCCTTGTTCTAATGTGCACAAAGTAATAAAATTGTTTTTTAAAACAGTGACCCAGGACTGAAGGAACACATTTTAGCCAGTGTTTATGCTGCCTTGACCAATAATATAGTAACTGAATAGAGTTCAAGAGACTGGATGTTTTCAAGTGTTTCTGAAGAGGAATTATTACATTTTCCTGAGATTTTTGTATGAATGTGGTTTATAATTACTTAAGTATGAATAAAATAACTTCTTCAATGAGTAAGCCTGTGATGCTTACTCACCTTGACTCTTGAACACCCCCCCCCCCATTGGGGTATTTCTGCTGTTGGACAGCAGGGTCTTAGTAATGAAGAGGTCATCATCCCATCTCCAAGACAGTTTTGAGCTACCTGTTATGTGCACACACTTCAACAGACCATTTTAGGATAGGGCCACAATGATAAAATCCAACAAATTGCATTATTGCTTTGTTTTGTATTTTATAAGTGAAGGTAATCCATCAATCTTCCTGCCCTAAAATAGGGGTTTATAAAGGATCAGAAATAGTCTAGGTTCTAGAAAGCTAATCAGAGATAGAGACTGAATTACCATAGTCTGTCTCCCATGCTGAATTAAGGAAAAACCAAGCAAGACTTCAAGAGCCTATTGGACACATGAAGTACAGCAAAGGCTTCCTGGATTCTGCTGGGCTGGCAGAGACTTACCAGGTTACTCACACAAGTTTAGCTTTCCTTTTTATTTACCCAGTAAATATTATCTTTGGAAAAACTCCCCCAAGATATTGAAAGAAATTCAGATGTGTATGGGAAGTGTTGTCCCTTAATTGGACCAGAAGGGCACCCATTTTTGGTAGACAACTCCAAGGCAGTTTTTATCTTCAAAATATTTTTTTCCCCAACACTTAGATTGTGATGGACTTAAAAATTAGTAAAATCCTTGCTTTTGAGTTTGTGGAACTGTTAGGGAAAGAAGACTGACATATAAGAGAATTTCTGGTTGACTGGCTTAGAATATTAGAATGATAGAAATTCAAGGAGAAAATGATGATGAGGCAGGGTGGCTTCAAAGAAGAAAGGAGTTTTCAACTGGGCTTGGAAGTGTGGTGGTGAAACTGGTGAAGAGTTGCTGGGGAGAGTTTCAACAGAGCAGAGAGTTGGCTGTTTGGATGAGAACTAGGGATAAATAACAGGGTATTGATTCTGTGTCATATGCCATTCTCTTTCATTCTTTACTGCAGTGAGGCAGGTATTGTTCCTCATGTTTTAAAGATGAGGGAGTTTTTGTTTTAAAGAAAGAATATCAGAAAGATAAGTAGCCTTCTTAAGATGACCTGTAGTAAGTGGCAGAGCTGGAATTCCTGTGCCTGGTTGCCTGATGCTTGTGCTTCTATAGCTGCCTTTCTAGTGAGCAGTGGGAGGTCCAGCTGAAGCCTACTGTGGTCAGCTTGAATTCTGGCTCAGGGGTTGGAACTCTATCCCATGGACATCAGTTAATTTTAAAGATTTTTGAGAAAATGAGTGATGAGCAAAAGCAGTGTTTTTAGAAGATTAATGTGACATCTGTGTACAGGAATGTGATATGCACTTCACAATCACATGCAAGTCCTAGTTCTTAATTGGGAAGTTATAAAAGGGAGTATAGCCAAGATGTTTGAGTGTTTCAGTTTCTGCCTCATTTACAGTACCCTGCAGTAAGTAGTGTGGTTCACTGGGTAAGAACTAGTTGCAGTGACCACAGCGCTGCATCTTAGTCGGCAAACATTGAAAAGGAATGTGTATGTGGAACAACATGACTGGTGGCTTGCCCTTTATGCTCTCCACATGTTTCACAATGCTTTGGTAAAAGTTATTTATTTATTATTATTATTATTATTATTTTAACAACTACCCTGTGAGGTAGATCAATGCTATAATTTGTTTAAGAGCCTTTTTTTTTTTGCCTAAATATTTTATTTGAGATGCATTCCCACCAACACACATATAACATTCTCTTGTTTCTTAAAAATGCTGAATTTTAAAACTTGGCAAAATAAAAATGATTTGAGATTGCTTTTTCTTTTTTACTGAGGCCAATTAAGAGAAAATGTGCATTTATTTTACTTTTTTTTTTAAGAGAGAGAGATGACAGAGAGAGAAAGAAATTTTTAATGTTTATTTTTCAGTTTTTCGGTGGATACAACATCTTTATTTTATTTTATGTGGTGCTGAAGATCGAACCCAGCGCCCCACGCATGCCAGGAGACGGCGTTACTGCTTGAGCCATATCCCCAGCCCACTTTTTTTTTTTTTTTTTAAATGGGGGAACAGTAGGAGGCGTTTGGAGAATTACTGTGTGGGAATTTAGAAGGAATATAATTGCCAGGATTTAGAGATGTGCAAAGCTCTCTCTGCCTCTCCACATTTCTTACCAGTGACTTTTGTCCTTTATATATGTGGTTGGGGAGTTTACAGAACTGTTGAATACCCAAATTTATAGCTCAGACCTTTGATTCTCTGCAGATAATGGGCACAGGAAGGGCAGCTATGGGTGGAACCATTTTATTAGAATTGTCTGCCACTTTGAATACAATCTGGATTTCTTGCTGTTCCTTGTGCAACCTCTAGTCCTTTTCCTCTTGTTTGTGCTCTGAAGAGGAATGTCAGGTAACAGGAGGTTGCACAGAAAAGTGTAGCTGACAGAAAACTAAAATTTGTCAACCAGAAAAGTTTATTTTAACTAATGTCAAAGTTCTTTTTTTTTTTTTTTTTTCAAAAATACAAAACCAAGGTGTGATTTTAGTTCTCCTTCAGGAGAACTGTTTTTACTATCAGGAGTCCCTACCCCTGGAGGACTGCCTGTTGAATGGGGTTTTGAAATGATCACCAGCAACTCTTAAGGACATGATTCAGTTTCGGTCCTGGACCTGTGAAGTACCTGACCTCTCTTAGTGTAGGGATTTTGAAGTTCAAAAGCCATTTATTTAGAGGGTTCTGGAATTTAATGTCTGAGGGATCTCCTACCTGAGTATTTCTTTTATACTTCTAGACCATGGTAATCCCTTAGGACTGGACATTGGAATTCATGCCAGAATTAACCTCTGGGTTTCTTCTGCCATTTTGTATCTCATATCCTCTAAAAGTCATTTTGTTTTATCTGTAGCCTCTGTTTGCTGATTGTAGATCAGAAAGGAAAACTGTCTAGGGTTTCCTCCAGAGAGTGGCAGCACTTGGTTGATGAGCTTTTGGTCAAAGTTCATGTGAGAATGCTCTCAAGCTTCATTTTGAGATTGGAGGGGTGGGGGGTGTGTCACAGAAAGAATCTTTGTCAATGCTGTTTTTTAAATGTCAGAAATGTTCGGTTGCATTTAAAAAAATATTTTTAGTTCTAGATGAACACAATACCTTTATTTATTTTTATGTAGTGCTGAGGGTTGAACCCAGTGCCTCATACGTGCTACACAAGCATTCTACCACTGAGCCACAACTGCAGCCCTATTTGGTTGCATTTTTGATGCATTGCTTATACAGTTAATGTTTTTATGTGGTAAGCCTTTGTCATTTTTATAATTTATTACAGAAGTCATTTAGGTTTTTTAAAACAATTAAAATCTTAGAAAATAAGACTGGAATATCCCTTTGTTACTTAGATATAATCTCCTAGTGTAGAACTTTTTAGTATTTTAACCTACTTCATATCCATTTATCCTTAAATCTTTCTCAAGAGATTTGAGCTCTTTCAAGCAATTTCACAACCTCCCTAGGCAATGCTATCTAAGGTTTCTAGATATATGATCACAGTTCATCTCCTTGTAGGTGGCCTGTTTTCTTTTATTGTTTCTTACCTTTACTGCTTAAAAAAATTATAGTTGTAGATGGACAGAATGCCTTTATTTTATTTGTTTTTTATTTTTATGTGGTGCTGAGGATATAATCCAGTGCCTCATGCATGGTAGGCCACTAAGCTACAGCCCCAGCCCACCTTTACTGCTTTCTTATTCCTCTTCTTGTGCATAGATGTTCACAGTGAAATGTCTTTCCTGGACCCCAGTGGCAGCTAGGAAATGTACAGATTGTCTCATCTGGACCCATCCCTTCTGGGCTAAACAAGCTGAGCCTTCTCTGTTTTTCTTTGTAAGCCTTGCTTTTTAGACCTATGATTACATCGTATACTTGTTGCTTTGTGTTTTGTTTTATACAGGAAGTCAATATCAGATATGTTGGCAATTAGAGCTTTCAGTTTGGAAGGACCTTTTGGAATAAAATGTTCTCCTCCCACCACCAGCATAAGTAATCGTGGGACATATATAAACTCTGGAGATGATCTTTTAAAAAAATTATCCTCAAAAGAATTCTACCCAAGTCCTTTAAGGGCTTAACAAGCATCCAGCCTTTGCAGGATTGCACTGAAAGTAACAGACTATCCCAATTAAGGCCTTTCTAGAAGTGTGGGAATCATTTGTTTAAACTGGAATTTAGGACCCCCACTCAAATATGATAGAAACAATCTGCTTAACCCTTTGTTAATGGCATAAGAGGTAAACCTGCTTTTCTGGGCCTCTTGTGATAAAGGACCATAGTGATTAGAATATGCTGGAGGTATATCCCTGTTTGTTAGTGTTCTGGAAATTACTTTGAGTGGGCAAGGGTCAATTTTGGTGACTTTTTGTCTTTTTTTGTGGGGCAGGGGGTGCGATACTGGTGCTTTACCACCAGCTTTTTTGGGGGGATTACTGAGGATTGAACTCAGAGGCACTCGACCACTGACCCACATCCCCAGCCCTATTTTGTATTTTATTTGGAGACAGGGTTTCACTGAGTTGCTTAGTGCCTTGCTTTTGCTGAGGCTGGCTTTGAACTTGTGCTCCTCCTGTGTCAGCCTCTGGAGCCACTGGGATTATAGGCATGTGCCACTGCATCTGACCCCAGCCCTTTTTTTTTTTTTTTCAATTTTTAATTTTTTAAAATTTTGAGATAAGGTCTCCCTGAGTTGCTTAGGGCCTCACTAATTTGTTGAGGCTGGTCTTGAACTTGTGATCCTCCTGTCTCAGCTTCCCAAGTTGCTGGAATTACAGGCATGTGCCATCGTGCCTGCTAGCTTTTTGACTTTTTCTGATGTGAAATTAGGGTCTTGGATATTAATTTAGCTAGGGCAAGTTTGAGTATAGATATTTGTGAATTTCCCCCCTTCTCCCTATTTTTCCTTTTGGGAGAGGCTAATTAGAGCTGCACAGAGACAGTTTCTAATGAGGGTTGGTGTCCTGAGAGGTTTTGTCAGAGAAGACTGACCTGCTGGGAAGCACTATACTGTTTCTTCCTTATGGCTCTATGGAGAAAGCACTGAGCTAGTGCTTATGAGCATCTGTTTATCCTCTTATTACTTTTCCTCAGTGAACATAATATTAGGGGTTTGATAAATCAGTGAGTAGGTGAAGTTAAGAAATGAGGTGGGAAATTACTTTTTAATATGGGGGTTGGGTAACTCCCAATTCAAATGCGGCTATTGGCAAGGGGCTGTTTTACATCACTTTGGTGTCTGCCCTGGTGCTGTGATAAAGGGGTTCAACTTAAATAGATGTATTTTCTAGTGAGTAAACATGGCCTAGTCCGTTATTTTTCTATTAGTCACATTAGAGTATATTTAATGTTTCTGGGAACTCTAGTTAGCATGATATCCCCTTGCATTAGGGGGTGCTCCTCAGTGGTTGGTAGGAAAGAGTACCTGGAAAAGCTTTTCCTGAGTCTGTTCTTTTCTGTTGAGTCTGGAATGGATTCTCAGGCTTAAATCCAAAGGCTTCTATATACTGGGACCAAGTCTAAGGGGAATGGAAGTTCTTTCAAAAATTGTTTACTTGGATGGCAAACACTATACATCCTAGGTATAGGTATAGGAGGCTCAGAAGGAGAATAGCAAGTTTGAGGACAGCCTCAGCAATTCAGCAAGACCCAATTTCAAAAGAAAAACAAAAAGGATTGGGGATGTAGCTCAGTGACCCCCTGGCTCCAGTCCCTCCAAAAAAGGAGGGGGGATGGGGGGGCTAGAGGTGTAGCTCAGTGGTAAAATACTTGCCTAGCATGTGTGAGGTGCTGGGTTTAATTCCTAATATGCAAAACAAACCAACAAAAAATTGTGTACTTATATGGGAGGAAAATCAAAGTTTCTTGCTTCTTAGTGGACACCAGAGGGTTAGGGTTAGCATGGAAAAAGCATGGAAAAGCAGGACTTAAGATCAAAACATTCATTTAAATCCTCAGTGTGAAGATCAGTTGTAAGTGTTCTGTTTTGCAGTTTTCCCCCTACATCTGTGTGGTTTTTAAAAAATATTTTATTAGTTGTTGAGGGACCTTTATTTATTTATTTATTTTTATGTGGTGCTGAGAATCGAACCCAGTGCATCACACATGCTAGGCAAGTGCTCTACCACTGAGCCACAACCCCAGACCTACATCGGTGTTTTGAGTAGTATTTTAGGACCACAGTGTTTGTATAGGAATTGCTGCAAGAGTCATGGGAGATGGGCAGAGGCCACCTTATATCTTGTTTCAGGTGAACCATTTTTAAAACTTGCATAATTAGCTCAGGATCAAAATTAGTTAAAAAGAGAATTAGTTGATAAAAATAACATCTTTATCTATTCCAGGTTTAGATTTGTGCAAGAAATTCAATTTGGGAGTAGTATTACATTCTCAGCTCTGTTTACATTTAAATCGCCTATGTAGTTCCCATGTAGTTGTCACTGTTACCAGTCCCTGGAGGGTTAGGGGTGGATCTCAGGATATGAGGCTCTGACTTGGTTGAAGTCTCATCATGAACTGGTCCTGTGGTGGGGCGGGGGACGGGGCGGTGCTGGGGTTGTGGCTCAGTGGTAGACCTAACACATGTGAGGCACTGGGTTCGATCCTCAGCACCACATAAAAATAAACACTTATCTATAACTGAAAATAATAATAATAAAAAAGAACTGCATATACTGATTCTTCCTTGTGCCTCTATGGAGAAAGCACTGAGCTAGAAAGAACTTTGAAGGAAACATTGGATTTTGTTGGGCATGTAAGAATCAGGAATATATATTTTTAAAAGACTTTTCAACCTTTCTGTTTATGGAAGGGGAAACTGAGCTCAGAGAGGCAAAAGACTTGTCTAAAGGCACACAACTAGTTTGCACCATAGCCATACCTGGAATCCAGGTGTTTCAGTTCCCTTTTCTGTCCTAGTGGGTCAGCATTATTTTCTGTGGTTTATCACCAGGGCTGGGGGTGTGGGTGGGAGGGTGAGACAGGGAAGAAAAATGGAAGGGCAGTCAGTTCTGTGGAAATTGATAAAAAATTGAAAAAGTGAAAACCTTTTTCCTCCTTACTTAGACCTTTGTTCTGTGGGAAATTCTTATCACTTAAGGTTGCTTTATAAATACTCTTGGTAGCTGGCTTAAGGTACCATGACTCCTGTACATTGGTGGGGAAGAGCCCTGCTGGATGATTCTCTGGATGTGTATTTGAGTTATTCCCATTTTCTTTTCCTCTTTTCCTCCTAAGTTTTGGTGTTGTGTTTTTTTTGGGGAATATTTTTGGCTTTCGCCTTAAGATTATTGTAGGGCCATGAGGACCTGGGCTGGGAGCACGTGTGATGTGTTTTCAGGTTGGGAGGTTTTTACACCTAGACAAATTGTCAGGAAACAAAGAGACAGAAGAGTTTATATAGAGAGCACGAGGATTGGGAAGTCAGTGGAAAAGTGGCATGGCACATGGTGTAACTGATTTGGTTACTGTGATTGTCTCTGCTAAGATGGGACTGATATTAGATGGTAGGATGGTTCTGAGATACAATGCCATCATTTCATGAAGAGGAGGATGATTTTTTTTCTTAAAAAGTTGTGTATTATCTTGATTTATTTGAAATTTATTTGACATTATCCATTAATGAATGTTTGCAAATACCCGAGTATGTGTCTTTCTTAACTCTATGCCAGGCATAGTGGTAGATATACAAGTATCTACCACTGAATCTACCTGAATCTCAGAACATGGATTTGTTTCTAAGGAACCATATAAAGTATTATTACCAAGCTCTAAAATGGTGAGTTACAAAGAAGGGAGTAGGGACCCAGACAAGGGTTAGGCTGATGACAAGGGTTAGGCTGATGGCCAGTCTTGCGCACAGTGGAGGTGTTTGAATGTATTAGAGTGCCCAGGGCTCAGTCTTCAGCCTCCTTTTTGTAGGTCGTTGCATGGCTTTAAAATGTTAAATTCATGGTCTACTTACTCTCCATTGGTAAAGGTTTTACATGCACTAATTTAACCTTCCAGACAGCATCATAATGTAGGCACTTTTGTCATTCTCACTTAAAGGTGTAGAAACTGGGCACAGAGAAGTAGTGAATTTTCTTTTTCTTCTTTTTTGGTACTGGGGGTTGAACCCAGAGGTGCTCAATCACTGAACCGTATCCCCAGCCCATTTTTTTTTTTTTTTTTTTAATTTTGATACAGAGTCTCACTAAGTTGCTTAGGATCTTGCTAAGTTGCTGAGGCTGAGATCCTCCTGCCGCAGCTTCCCAAGTCTCTGGGATTACAGGTGTGTGCCACTGCGCCTACTGAGAGATCACCTATTCATGCTCTGGAGAGGCAGATGTGAGGCTATGCTGTGGTATCCTGAATGTAGAGCCCTGACTGATTCTGTATAGCCTTCTCACTGGTCCTAGCTCTTCCACTTCTCCTGTCCCTTTACATTCCGGAACATTATTTAAGCCTCATCTGGGATCATCACACTTCAAATCCAGATTTCTATTAAGTCCTTTGTAAACTAAGCTCCAGCCCTCCACATATTTTCCACCCTCCTTCTGTTCTCCTATCTCAGGTCCTTTGTCCCTCACCTGGAATGCTCTTTTTTTTTCCTGAATGCTGCTAGTTTGTACCCCTAGTTCATTCACATGTGGGCTCAAATGCACAACCTCAGGGAAGCTTGCTCTGACCATCCTATGTAAAATTGCCCTGAGTCATTCTTTGATCCTGCTTTGTTTTTGTTTTGAAAATTATATTACATATTTGTGTTTTTTCCTGTTTGCTTTCTCAAATAAATTCCATGAGGTGGGTACTTGGTTCATTTGTTCACTGACATCTTTACTTTGTACAATAGTACATGGAAGATTTTCTCTATAAACAGTTGTTACATAAATAAAGGGCACATTTACACTTTAACATGAATTCACTTGGATAACAAAGTAGTGAAGAAAGGAATATGTAGTTGATAGATACAAGTCTGAGTCTTAATTGGCTTTGTATTTATTTCCAAGGCTTTTCCATGATATCTAGCCAAGAAAACGCTCGGAATATCTTGGTTGAATGAAGACACTGTGTCTCAGTACCATACATTGAGTCCTTAGGACAGAGAATAGTGTGGGCTGGAGTGCTCAGAGAAAATCCTTGGAAGACTTGTACACTTTGAAGGGAACATTGGATTTTGTTGGGCATGTAAGAATCAGGAATATATATTTTAAAAAGACTTTTCAACCTTTCTATTTATGGAAGGGGAAACTGAGCTAAGAGAGGCAAACGACTTGTCCAAAGGCACACAGCTAGTTTGCACCATAGCCATATCTGGAATCCAGGTGTTTCAGTTCCCTTTTCTCCATGTAGTGCTGCCTTCAGAGTTGAAGGGGACACTTTGTGAGTGGGGTGGGGTCTACTGGGAGCAGCATGAGCAAAGGCCCAGAGGCAGAAAAGATACTGGCTTTTGTGGGATGGAAATTTTAGATCATCCTAATTGAATCCTCAGGTTTATGAAAGATCGCTGGGAGACAGAGTAGGCTGTCTGAGGTGAATTCAATCCTAGAGGATCCCAAATGTCATCTTGAAGACTTTAAATTTGGAAAGAGAGGATGTCTAATGAAAACGCTTTAAATGTTTTTTTCTTTCCAGTGAAGGTGACATACAATTAGTGGTGCACAAAGTGGATTGGAACTGGGGAAGAAGCTGCAGACTAACAGCAGTTAGGAGACCCTTGTAATAATCCAAATATTACTACTGAAATGTAGTAGCATTTCAGTTTGTTTTGTTTTTGTTTGAAAATCTGTGGTGGTTTTGGAGAAGATAGCATATAATTCTCAGGTAAGATGTACCAATTCAGCTTCTAAAGAGTTTGAAGATAAGAAGCAGGAAGTCCAGTATTTTGCCTTAATTCTGTGTATGCCTATAAATGATATTTTAGTATCCAAATGACACTAAAATGATCCCAAATGATACTAAAATGATCCATGTTAGGACAGGGGATAGAAGGTATCATTATACTGGTGTGGAAATAGTGATGGACGGGGAGAAGAGCAGTGGAAGGTGAATGTGAGCAGCTTCCAAAGGGGCCTGAACCTCTCTTGTTGGAGGAGCTGTATTGTGGTTGGGGAGTCAGGCATCAGTGGACCCTAGCCTCAACTGGTTTTTAGTATAACCTGCCTCCTGGGCCCACAAATGCTTTGGACAGATGTGCTAAAGTCTAGGCTGCAGAAGTTTTAACCAGAGCTGATGAGAATAGATGAATATTGTCCTTACCAGACCAGTGAATGGCACAGGGTAAAAGCTGTTTTTCCCCATCCTCAGAAATCCTTTTCCATCTCTTAAGGGAAAACTTTGAAAGTCAACATGAAATTGAGAACCCAGACCTTTAAATAACATAATGGATCTGAAAGTTTGGGTTGCAGAAAATATCCTGGAACAATCAAATATTTATTGAACAACACCTACTAACCACCAGATACTGTGCTGAGTACTAGACCATCACTCTTGATATATTCTGTGAAATGTTACTAATAGAACACTAACGTTTAATTCTATTTCATGGTAAGTTTTTTTTAGTCCCAAAGGATATATAGCTTGGTCCATAGGCTTATAGTTACTTCAGACTGCTTGTTTATGTTTGCATTCTCTTATTGAATGTTTACTGACTAATAGGTAGTATGCTGGATGCTGAGGTGTTTTTTAAGATGAATGAGATTTGATGAGGGTGCTTAACTGATTGACTAGAATTTACCTAGTAGATCTGTCAGATTTCCAGTTTTCTAGGACTTCTGGCCAAGAGGAGAGTACAGTCAGTAGTAATGGAATCCCTTACCTTTTTCTGTGTACACTGGACCTTCTTCTTCCCTGCTTATTCCTGCTCCTGAATCTGCATCTTTAAATTTAAGAGCTGTAATGGCTGAGGATATAGCTGAGGTCCTGAGTGTGATCCCCATGAAAATTAGCTCCTTTGCATTATGTTTGGGAAGCTCCATTAGGGTAGTACTTTCCTGATGAAATTTTTTTTTGGTATCAGGGATTGAACTCAGGGGCATTCAACCACAGATCCACAACCCCAGCCCTATTTTATATTTTATTTAGAGACAGGGTCTCACTGAGTTACTTAGTGCCTCACTTTTGCTGAGGCTAGCTTTGAACTGTGATTATCCTGCCTCAGCCTTCTGAGCTGCTGGGATTACAGGCATGCACCACCGTGCCTAGAATTCTGATGAAATCTTGAAGTTAGAAATCTTTCCAGAAGAATCACTGCTGCCTGTATAATTTGAAGAAAAGCCTTCTCTGTGTGACCCTTCCTTATGAAAGTTGCTTTTGCCTGGAGCATGGATGCAGACATTGCATTGCTTAGTATTTCTTGGGCTCTTCTTCACTTCTGTCTGCTTGATTGGCTCCCTTTGGAGGTGCTGGTAGAAGAATGTATCTCATTTTCTTAGATTGAATGATACAAACAAGAGGGAGGCAGTTATGCCAAATGTTCCCATCATTTGGAGGGATAGTTGATGAGAACAAAGAGAGGAAAAATGAATATAGAAGAGGAGTGTTTCTTTGAACTTCTGGATTGCCAACTGGAGTGACATTGTTTCCCCTCCCTTGCATGGCGTCTGGAGCCAGCTCGTATAGTGTGTCTGAGGTTGCTTCTTCTACTTTGGGTCTGTGTGCTCCTTTCAGAGACAACCACAAAACAGAAAATTATCTTTACCTTCAACTTCAACTTTAAATTGGTTCTTTAAAAATTACATGTGGGAGCTGAGGATGTGGCTCAAGCAGTAATGCGCTCGGCTGGCATGCACGGGGCGCTGGGTTCGATCCTCAGCACCACATAAAAATAAAAGAAGATGTTGGGTCCACTGAAAACTGAAAAATAAATATTAAAAAAAATTACATGTGCATTGTAATGCATCCTAAAAATAAGTAAAAAGTTTCACTTTCCCAATGCCTAGTTATCATTATTAATGTCTTGGTGCACTCTTTTTTTAGGTCTTTCTCTAGGCATACAGATGTACATATTTGTATTCAAAGTAAAATTAATACTATATAGACATTCAATCTTGTTTTTAATTACTTCTGTTCTCTAATTCAATACATTTTAATTTTAATTAATATTCAGACTATATTTAGGTTTACTCATCTCTTATTCTGTTTGGGTTGCTATAACAAAATAACTTAAACTGGGTAGTAATTTATAAACAACAGAAATTTATTGTGCAAACTTCTGGAGGCTGGGAAGTTCAAGATGAAGGTGCCAGCAGATTTAGTGTCTTGCAAGGGCCTCTTTGTAGATGGCATCTCTCTGTGTCTTCACATGTCAGAAGGAACAAACAGGTTCCCTCCTGCCTCTTATAAGGGTACTCCTCTCATCACCTCCCAAGATTCCCATGTTTTTGTTGGGGGAGGGGTATGGGGATTAAACTACTCAGGGACACTGGACTACTGAACCACATCCCCAGCACTATTTTGTATTTTTATTTAGAGACAGGGTCTCAGTGAGACCCTGTCATGGCAATCAGTTGTTTTAGCACCTAGTGTCTTGGCAATCAGTTGTTTTAGCACCTCGCTTTTGTTAATGCTGGCTTTGAACTCGAAATCCTCCTGTCTCAGCTTCTTGAGCTGCTGGGATTATAGACAGGTGCCACCTCTCCCAGCAAGTTCCCACTCCTTAATACCTTCACCTTTGAGGATAGGTTTGAACACTTGAATTTGGAGGGACATGTCACTGAGACCATAGGACCATTGACCCTTATTGTTTTTTCTGTACCAGTATTATACCTGTGATCATGTACTATATCTGGTTATGTCGGTAGGCTTCTTTTAATCTACCTAACCTAGACCTTTTTGTACCATAATATCTTGTTGAAGAATTATCCTTACTGGATACTTTAAATTGAGTGTTGAAGGTTTTTGGGGGGTGGGAGGTGGGAAATGGGGATTGAACCCAGGGTGCTCTACCACTGAGCTATATATCCCCAGTCATTTTTATTTTTCATTTTGAGATAGAAGCTCACTAAGTTGCCGAGGCTGACCTTGAACTTGCAGTCCTTCTGCCTCAGTCTCCCAAATCTCTGGGATTATAGATGTGCGCCTTTAGCCCACGGCCAGCACAGGCTTCATAAATGAAGGTTCAGTACGTGAGAAATCCTTAGGGAGTTTTGAATTAAAGAGACAGGCTCTAATTACCTTTAAACCAGCTCCAGGACGGCTTCTCCTAGCTCCAGCCTCCAGCTACCTATTAGAGTAGCCAGGTTTACTGAAGAGGCTAGCGAGAGAGAGAACACACCAGGGAGTGGACTTTTATTGGGGAACAAAAAATTCTGGGGAAAATCCCATCTAATGAAGATTGAGGGGGGCAGTGTCCCAAGGTCAGGTGCGATGATTGGGTCTTTGGGGTAGTGGCCAGACTCGCCTCCACAGGGACAAGCCCTTGAAACTGAGAAGGGTGGGGAAAGCTCTGGACACAAGGATGTGTCTCAGCGCCTCTTGCCCAGCCAGGGAAGTAACTCAAATCATGTGCGAGGATGGCTTCCCACATGCGCCACTATGCCTGGCAAGTGTTTAGGGTTTTATAAATATCATCTCATTAACCCTTGCAACAACTTGGAGAAGCATGTTTTCATTTTTTTTTAAAACTTTTTATTAATTTATTCATTTTTTAGTTGGACACAATATCTTTATTTATTTATTTTTCTATGGTGCTGAGGATCGAACCCAGGGGCCTCACATGTGCTAAGTGAGCGCTCTACCACTGAGCCACAACCCCTGCCCATGTTTTCATCTTTACTTTTATCTACTCTTTTCCTATGGGATCTCAGTCATACCCAGGGCTTCGGCTATTTCCTTTATAGCAGAGATATTACCACCTATATCTCAGTGTCACCTTAAGAATAAATATGGACTCTTGAGACATCTGGAAAAATCCTTTTATTAACCACTTATTGTATGTTATCCTAGAAAGTTTCTTAATCTCCCTGTGACTCAGTTTCCTCATCTGTAAAATGAGATAACAATAGTACCTGCCTCATAAAGTTGTGAAGCTAAATGAATTGATCTATATAAAATGCTTAAAAGATGACCTTCATATAGCTAGTGTGATTAGACAACGGGATGACCCACAAGTACCTTAGACTTCCCAGGGTTTTATCTCTGTAAAGTGGCTTTTCTTTCTCCTGTTTTCACTGACTCTGTTAATGATATCAGAGTCATCACTGATTTTTCTTGGTGTCTTGGCAATCAGTATTCAAAGTCTTACCACTTCTACTTCCCAAACAAGTCATGAATTCAGTTCCTTCTTATTGTCTTGCTGCCTCCAGTCCAACTAAAGCCTTGGCCATTTTTTTTGCTGGAAGGCAGCTTTAATGTCTCAGAATGCCTGCCTCTGGATGTTCTTGTTTCCCAGGCCGTTCTAAAAGTGAGCTTTCTAAGATACATCTTGATAGTAATACTGTCACGAGTGGTTATTTTTTTATTTTTTATTTTTTAAATGTTTATTCTTTTAGTTTTAGGTAGACACAATAACTTTATTTTGCATCTATGTGGTGCTGAGGATAGAACCCAGTACTTCATGCATGAGTGTATTGACTCAGTCTGAGGTGCAGTTAGATTCAGTCAAACCTATTTTTTTAGCAAAAAGTGTGCAAGAGCATAAGTTTGTAGCCTAATGGATTTCAACATTTTTGTACTTTCCTGTAACTCACTCAGAACATTTCTAGCACCCCAGAAGGGGGTGCCTACTCCCAGATAGTAGAATAGTAGAATGCTGATTCTTACTCATCACAACTCTTCTGTTAACCATCTGTTTTACCTTTTCTTGATCTTCATATATATGAATCACAAAATCTCTGTATTGATTCTTTTATGGTATAACTTTATCCTTTGATGTGACATTTAGAGGTCTTTTGCCTGGCTTTTACATCATGTCCTTCATGCCTGCCCTGCATTTCCCACCAGGCCAAAATTCCAAAATTGTGTGTACTTTATCAATGTAACAGGCTCTTTTTCCCTCCATTTTTTCCATTTCATATTCTCTTGTCTGCCTTTTTTTTTTTTTTAGTTGTAGTTGGACACAATACATTCATTTTATTTATTTGTTTTTATGTGGTGCTGAGGATCAAACCCAGGGCCTTGCATATACTATGTGAGCGCTCTACCACCGAGTCACAAACCCAGCCCTTGCCTGCCTGTCTTTCTTCCTTTATTCCTTCCTTCTTTCTTTTTTTGGTATTGGGGATTGAACCCTGGGGGTGCTTTACTACTGAGCTACATTCCCAGCTCTTTAAATTTTTTTTTTTTTTTTAAATTTTGAGTCAGTGTCTCACTAAGTTGCTGAGGCTGGCCTGGAACTTGTGATCCTCCTTCCCTCAGCCTCCTAAGTCACTGGGATTACAGGCGTGTGCCACCATGCCTGACTTCTCTTGCCCTTTCTGACTTCATTCCTTGGTAAATTCTTCCTTAAAACTCATCTCCAGGCAAAAGTAAGCCATCCTCTGCATTCTGGAGGCAAGATCATTATAGTTAGTTGCTTGTTTACACATCTTTTCTCCTTTACTCATTGCTTTCATGAGCCCATGAATGATGGAGTATATCCCCCTAATTGGTTAGTTGAATTTTATATAAGTAGTTCATGTACTTTCTGGAAAAATTAGAAAATTAAGACCCCCCCCCAAAAAAAAAATCACCACAATCCCAGTATGTAGAGATAATCATGGTTTACATATATGTCAAAATATATACCAACACTGTAAAACAAATATACATTCACAAAATGCTAAATATTTATCTCCTTCAATCTCTTGTTATTTTATACATAGGGTTCCCCCTGCTCCTTATTTAAACTGCTTATAGAAACTGTAATGGCAGGGGATAGCTCACTGTATATGAGCTCTTGTCTAGAAACACTATGATGAACATCCTTATTCCTTTATTTTAATGTAATTCCTCAATTATTTTGGGGAGATAAATTTCTAAAAGTAAAATGGGATAGATGAAAGAGAAAGACATCTTTAGAGTTCTTGATGTGCTTATGCTAACTGCCCTTCAGAAAATCTTTCACCTGTGTGCACTTCCACCAGGGTGAGCATGCTCCTGACTTAATATCCTCTATTCAACCATCATGATGTGTCTTAGCTGTGACTTTTATTTAAATTGCATATTTGAATTAGGATTCATATAATACCCACACTCTGCATTTGGTTGATATGTCTCTTCTATAAATGTTAATTAAATGATATGTCTCTTCTATAAATGTTAATTAAATGTTTAAATAACTTGTTAATTTATTTTCATGTGCTGACAGCTTCTGCCTTCTCTGTTGCTTCTTTTTTTTTTTTTTGTATTTTAAAATCTATTTTTGATGACTACTCTTTCCTGCTTAACATTTTGTTTATCTTTTTAATGAGAATTTGTTGATTTTGATTATTTGGACTTATTTTTAAAACAAACATTTAAGTCTCCTTTAAAGTTGTTATTTCACATATATTTTGGAGAGAGGTATGAGATGGGAAAGTCAAATTTCTAAAGATCAAAGCTCTAAGAGACAGTTCTTTTTCATTTGCCTGAGGAGTCTGTACTCTTTGTTAAATAATTTGAAGTAAAAATACTTTCTCTGAGACTTTTATGTGCATATCTGGGCTTTAATAGTATCCTCTGCCAAACTGGAAGAAGTTTGGATTTAGGACCTCTTTACATGCAGGCTTTTTTCTTGTACTTAGTATATATGAGAATGTCAGCGGTAGTCCCTGTTGTTGATTTTGTTCAGGATTCTTTAAATCTTTTATATTGAGACCAAACTCTTCCATCCTTCTAGAGTTTGCTTCTATTAAACTTTTAATTATAGATTTGAGACCATTTGTTCAAAGACTTCTATTATTTGCAGGGTGGTTCTCTGAACTGCATTCCTTTTCATGGCTGTCATCTTATGCAGTCTTTTAATCTATTTCTTTCATTAAAAATATATTTTTTACCAGACATGGTGGCGCATGCCTATAATTCCAGCTACTTGGGGGGTTAAGGCAGGAGGATGGCAAGTTTGAGGCCAGACTGGGCAATTTTGCAAGACCCTATCTCAAAATAAAAAAAGGGATGGGATGTAGCTCAGTGGTGGAACTGCCTGCCTAGCATGCATGAGGCCCTGGGTTCAATCCCCAGTATTGCAAAACAAGGTAATAATAATCTTTATTCTGTGACTTTTTCTGTTTTTTTTTTTTTTTTTTTTTTTTTTGTAGTATTGCTTCTACCTTTATTACAATCATCTACTCATTGAGTTTTTTTTATGGACCTAATGTTTCTACTATTTCTTTTTATTAGGCTAGACTGTTTCATTTTCTTGAGAATCAGTATCAGCCATCCTGTAACAAATATTTAATGAGTGTTTATTGTGAGGAAGGCAGTCCATTACAGGGATTAGCTTTATTCTTCTACCATAAACTTTTTTTTTCTTTAGCTGCTATACCTTTTTGCATTTATTTATTCATTCTTTTGAGTTTACTGTTTGATCCTCCTTTCATAGTTTTAGTCTATTTTGTTCATACTGTATTTACTGAGATTTATGTTCAGGTTCACTATAAAGAATTAAGTTACTGAGGCATTTTTTATTTTGTGATGGTGAGTTTCATTAATGATCATCCAATTATAAATCCTGCCTCACTCCATTTGGGGAAATAATTTTGTATAAGGGAGATGAAACCTTGAATTCCCATTTTATTCTAATTAAGATTAGCCTGAGGAAAGGGCCTGTCCTGGTGGAGGAATGCTTTCTTCTAGAACATGGTTTGTACATGAGAGACTCCCTATCTGGGCTTTTTTTCCAGACAGCTGGCTGAATGGTGCTGTAGAACCCAGGTAGAGCAGCACCTGAGTGATTTTGTGAAGTTTCAGAGTGCTTAGCAGGAGTGAAGCTTAAGCTAGAGACTATGAAGGACCCAAGAAGAGCTCAAACGTGTATGGTCAATTCTTGATTATGTAAAAGAGTCAGACACTTGGGAGAAGTGAGGTATCAGTGTGTCCACTAGAACTGTGGACTAGTAGTGTCCTGCACAGCAAGTTCATTGAGGCTGATTCTGTGGGATGGAAAGACCTGAAAGTCATAGACCCTGTCCTCAGAGAGGCATAAAATACCAACCGGAAAAAGATGAAGGTGAGTACCAAAAAAAAGTGGATTCACAAGGCACATCAGAAGTCTTATGATGTGCATGTGATAAAAACAGAATGATGAGGGTTTAGAGGTGGAAGAACTGACTGTGAGCCAAAGGGGGTTAGGTGGAGGACAAGGAGCACAACATAGGGAGGGCTAGCTGGATTTGATTTGGTGAAGAGGAAGGGAAAGGTGACATTTAGCTGGGAAGTATATCCTGAGGCCCAAGGCAGGAAATATTTCCTAAAACTAGGTTCATTTGTTCCTGTCTGTAGGCTCTGCCCCTCCTTCCAACAGTGACGACTGAGCCTTCTCAGGGAGCAGTGCTTTGCCCAGCATCTGGGTGCTGCTTTGGTTCAGATTGCACTTCCTTCTGCTATGACTTCTGGGCCAGCACTTTGTAGAGGGATCTCCCTCTCAGCCTCACCAACCTTACCAGCTTCTTCTCAAGCCCTGGATTCCCTCATACTGTGTTCAGCCTGGGTCCTTGCTACTTGCCATCTTAGCTTAGAATCTGTCCATCTTCCTCTTCTCCAGATCTAGGCTTCCCAGTTGCAATTCCATGAAGTTTACAGCAAACCTCAGCAGTGTCCTTTGGGCCTTATCATTCTGTGTCCTCTGACACTTTCTCGTTTGGGTTTCTCTGTGGGCTACAGTCTCCTGGGCTGGTGTCTAGAAACCATCCTGTACAGTGGGGAATGATGTATGGGGAATGATGTACCGTGTGGAAGGGACAGTAGGAGCCAACGCTAGATATATAGGTGTAGACTGTGATTTTAGAGGGACTGGGTTTAGTTCTTAAGGGAAACCACAGAGTTTTTTTGTTGTTTTTGGATGCTTCATCACTTATTTAATCAGACCTTTATTGAAACCCACTTAAGTTATTTGCAATCTCTTTCTGTTAAAATGTAACAGTAATTCTCTGTGAATAAACAACAGTATTAATTTTTAGTTTTGATAATGCTGCCATTTTGATTAGAGAGGCAGAAATGCTAGTGGTCTTTAAACTGGAGAAAATTTCTAGATCCTTGACTTCCTGTGTTCTCTTTCTAAGAGTTGATCTGTCTGAGGATACAGTTGTAACCCAGTGAGTTCCTTCTCCCAATCACTTTTTTCTTTTAATTTTAATTTTTTTTGTGGTACTGGGAATCAAATCCAGGATATGTGAGGCAGTGCATTTGCCTGAGCTACATCCCTGCCCATTTTATTATATTGTATTTTGGGATAGAGTCTCACTAAGTTGCCCATCCTGGCCTCAAACTTGCTATTCTCTTGCCTAAAAGCGTCCTGAAATTTTTTTGGGAGGGTGTTGTTGCGGATCTAATCCAGGGCTTTGAGCATGCTGTGCAAGTTTTCTATCACTAAGCTATGTCCCCAGTCCTCCCAATCACTCTTCTCCCACTTTACAAAAAGAAGGCTCAGCGTTACTCATCTTGAATCTTGCTGATTGTTTGCCTAGAGCAAGTTAGCAAGCAAAGGCACAATTAGGAATATTATTAGTAGCTGGGTGTGGTGGCATATGCTTGCAATCCCAGCAACTTGGGAGGCTGAGGCAGGAGGTTCGAAAGTTCAAAGCCATCTTTAGTAATTTAGCAAGCCCTGTCTTAAAAAAAAAAAAAAAAAAAAAAAAAAGGCTAGGCAATATAACTCAGTCGATAGATGCCCCTGGGTTCAATCCCTAATACCAAAAAAAAAAAAAAAAAAAAAAAAAAAAAAAAATATATATATATATATATATATATATATGATATACATTTATGCTATATGTATATACTAATAATTACATATATTATTAAGAAAGTGAATGACTGGGTAAAATCCTTTTCTAAGTCAGATGGTTTGCAATCCTTGATTTCAACAAAATTTCTGGAGTTATCTGTTGGTAGATAATTAAAAAATAGTTTTTGATGATAGGATCACTGTGATTTTGACATGTAATTCTGAATAAGTATGAAGATATTGACTGATATTACTGTAAAAAAATTTCTTTCATTACTGTCTAGTTATTTATGTGAACAAATTTTTTTTTTGGTGCTTGCAGCTATAAAAATGAAAAATTAATACATTCCTAATAGCATTTACATTTTTTGTTTAATAGTACCATTTATAATGTAAGAATATTTTGATTAATTGCATATTAATAATGAAGATGAAAAATAAATCCAGAAGAAAATATTTTTTAACATTTATAGTTTTTTTTTTTTTTTTAAAGCGAGAGTGAGAGAGAGAGAGAGAATTTTTAATATTTATTTTTTAGTTTTCGGTGGACACAACATCTTTGTTTGTATGTGGTGCTGAGGATCGAACCCAGGCCGCACGCGTGCAAGGCGAGCACGCTACCGCTTGAGCCACATCCCCAGCCCCAGCATTTATAGTTATTGTTGTGGGAGGATTTAAACATTTAGGTGTGTGTATGTGTGTGTGTGTATATATATATTTATATTTATAATAGATATATTGCAGGGAAGTTTCATAGGCTGATCAATAATAGGTTTTGAAGCATAAAAGGATAAAATTCTGAAGAGGAAGTAAAAAGGAATTAAGAATTCAAGGAGAAAAAGGAATGGTATAGGGGGCTGGGGATGTGGCTCAAGCAGTAGCGCGCTCGCCTGGCATGCATGCGGCCTGGGTTCGATCCTCAGCACCACATACAAACAAAGATGTTGTATCCGCCGATAACTAAAAAATAAATATTAAAATTCTCAAAAAAAAAAAAAAGGAATGGTATAAAATTTATGTTTTATATTTTTACTCTATTATTTTGTGGTATTAGGGTTTGAACCCAGGGGTACTATACCACTGAACTGTATATCCCCAGCCCTATTTATTTATTTATTTAAATGAAGGCTTTAAAAAATACTTTTATTTACTTATTTTTTTAAATATATATTTTTTAGTTGTTGCTAGATATTTATTTTATTTATTTATTTATTTTATGTGGAACTGAGTATGGAACCCAGTGCCTCACACATGCTAGGCAAGCGCTCTCCCAGTGTACTACAACCCCAGCGCATCCTTTTTATTTTTTATTTTGAGACAGAGTACTTGTTAAATTGCTGAGGCTGGACTTGAACTTGTGATCCTACCGCCTCAAGCCTCCAGGATTTCAGGTCACTCAAATTTATGTTTTATAAATGGATGGAGATAGATTTTAAAACATTATGGATCTTTTAAGACAGTAATATAGGGGCTGGGGTTGTGGCTCAGTGGTAAAGCACTTGCCTAGCCTGGGTGAGAAACTGGGTTCAATCTTCAGCACCACATAAAAATAAATAAATAAAAATAAAGGTATTGTGTCCACCTACAACTAAAAAAAAAAAAATTAAAAAGATAGTAATGTATGTAGTAGTTTTATTTTAAAATATCATCATTTATAAAATGGCAATCTTTTTTTTTGGAGGGGGGCTGCTGGGGTTTGAACCCAGGGTCTTGTGCATGTTAAGCATGTGTTGTAGTAGTCAGCTACACCACCAGCCCCAAATGCCAATACTTGTCATATGCCAGGAAGTACATCTCTACTATTGTTTATGATGCAAAGATTTAAATGTTTTATATATATACATAAAACATTTTATATATATGTATACATATGGAACATAATGGTGTTCATGGTGTTCTATAAAATTCTTTTAGGCAAATATGGTAAACATTTTCAGTGGAGTATGATAAAGGTGCTTGACTAAAGCAAAGCAAAAAAAGTTAAAGAGATGAAGGAAGTCCCAAGATCAGACAAAGCCACAAGAAGAGGTGCTGTAAGAGCTGAACCTTGATCGACTGTTGAAGTTGAATAAGCAAAATTGAGGTGGGAAGAGGGAGCAGTACCTGCCAAAGGCCTAGAGGTGTAAAAAAGAACATGAAAACTTTGGGGATATGGCAGGTGTGGCATGAGCAGAATGGTGATTTCCAGCCAGTCAGCTAGTATCTTTATGTGGCCCAGAAAGGGGAGGTGACTGGCTGGAGGTCTGTGGAGGCAGTGATCCATGAAGGATACTTCCTTCTCAGGGGTTGCTATTCTATATTAATAATCATCTGGACATTCTTACAAATGTAGAAACTCTTTTATATTCAGCAAGGGGAGGTTAATGGGGCCCAGAGAGAGTATTTCTTTTTGCAAGTTTTGTACCTTATTAGTTATGTGTAGGCTGAGATTAGTGCTACAGGGCAGGGGTTCTTTCCACTGACTGTGTGGTTGATTGGGGCCCTCAGCTTGTCATCTGAAAGGGTGAGTACAATTTTGGAACCAAAATTTGGAATCCTTGGGCCAGTAAAGAATATTTGTCTCAATTTGTGAGTTCATTTACATGAGAAGCTTTTATAAAGTACTAAAAACTAAATCAAACAACATATGTCTTTTCTAATCATTTTTTAATTTGAAGGAATTCCACTTAACAAATTCTCTGTGGTCCCAGGAGAGGTAGCACGTACAGCCACTCTTCTGGGCCATTTGGTATGCTGAATTCCTTTGCTTTCATGATGGAGGATGGTGCTGTAAAGTCAGGTGTGTGCAGAACTGAAAAAAATTCAACAATTTTTTTCAGTTCTGCACACAGTCTGACTTCACAGCACCATCCTCCATCATGTTTTTGCCCATTTGGAGCATTTGTTCAGCATAGTGATAGAGTCTTGATGCTGTGTTTGCATAGAGCAGATTGAACAAACTCCATAAGGACACCATCAAAGGGTTGATTTGATACCACACAGAAACACGAGGCAGTCAGATGAGCTCTTTTCCACATTTTCATATTTTCCGGGATGACACTGAAAGCCTTGCCCTTAGAGAACCCTGAGCCACCTAATAATTCATTCTTCCAGGCTCTAGAGAGGAAGAAATGTGAAATTTGTACCCTTGAATGGATGCCCTTAGTCTTTCTTATAAGAGCCAAGAAAGGAATTGAGAGCAGCATGGTAACGTGACTAGGAGGCAAAGTAAGTAAGAAATTGCCCACACCACTTTGGTCTTTTGTGGGAAAGTGTATTTTGTGTCATTTCTGATTTTAAAAATGTCTGAAAGGTCTGACTTTTGTGGGAGGACAGGGAAAATGCTGTCAAGAAATACTGAGTCAACATAGGGGACCTACTGTGTGCCATTCACAACTGGATACTTTACTTTCATGAGTCTCATTAATTGTCTGAGGAGGAAATCATACCCCAGAGAGATCAAAATGACTTGCCCAAGATCCAGAATTCAAAAACACTGGTTCATTTGATTCCAAAGCTCTTCCCACTGCTTTGTGGTGCCTTTTCTTACTGAAATCATGGAGAAGGAAGGATATTCTGGGTTGAATTAGGGAACTTGTGGTATCCAGCTCACTCTTTTGAAGAATAGCACTCTTTCATTTCCTCTCCATTGGGGAGAGGAATAATGCTGTTCAAGGGTATGAGTCAAGGGGGAAGACACCAGGAATTCTTCAGACTATTCTTGTTTCTTGGGGAGGGAATTTTGTGCCATGGCATCTAGGCCTTGGTGGTAGTTTGGAAGAAATGGGTCCTGAATTCACCCACCACCAGTTATGCAAGTGAGGGAAAAGGCCGGAATGTGGAGCACAATAGGGATGTTGGATTTTACGAAACACTGTTTTTGTTTGTTTCTTAAATTGGGACCATTATAAAATTTCCAACTCTTAAATTTTTCCCAAGAACTAAAAACAAACAATAACCCTAGAATCATCTTCACATCATATAAGAGAGGACATTTGCAAATCAAAAATAATAAATTAAAAACAAAACAAAATAAGATTATAAGACAACCAAGAAAGGGCCTTATACTCATCTATGACAATATTAGGTAAGATTTAAAATATTTTGAATTAAGTAAAATTCCAGCATAGATTTTTTGATTTGTCAGTTGAGATTGTATTTGGTTTTGCACTTCAAGGGAAGCTTGACTGCCAGGAATGTTTTATGCTTTTTTTTTTTTTTAATCAGTTTTTGTTAGGAGTATATTTTGACAGATATGTTAATGAGTGCAGTCTTAACATTCTTTGGCATATTCTGGTAAATGTGGAAAAGGAGAGTAAGAACAGTTCTTAGGCTTTCAGACCTGTGGCCAGGCCAGGAAGAAAGCAAGAGTGAGTGGTGCAGGTTCCAGAAAGAGGCTGCAAGGACCTTTCTTGATTCATATGTGGGGTGGGGATTGGGGCTGCTTAGGACCCTTGCTGCTTAATATGGAACAGGTAGGAATTTGAGAGGGATGCTGTGGATGGCATGAATTTTCATCATGCCCTGGACCACATTTAGAACCATTGCTCTTGTCAAGGAATTATCCTGTTTGTACTGCAAGGTAATCTACAGAAGGCACAGACAAAGGCCCATTGTTTTCTCCAGGCAGCTGTTTATTGCATTGGACTAAGAAAGGGTGTGGGGAGACTGCAGGACTCTAGCCTAGGTGCTCAGATGTGGCTATGGTCCTGCTGATCCGCCTGCTTTTTTTCTTCTGAGTCTATTTTGTGTGGACATTTGGCAAACTGCATTTTCTTCCAGACAGCAAAATCTTAGCTCCACCTTCTATTTGGTCTCAGTGCCTGGAGTTTGAGTGAAGGTTATGAGTGCTTGGGAATAGAAAAAGAGCCTAAAAACCTCTGGGGAATTCCCTAACTCTCCTAGCGTACCTCTTTTGTCCAAGGGAACATCCACCTTCTGTATTTCCAAGGATTCTGTTGGGGGAAGTGTGTGTTTTGGCCTCTTTGGAGAAGGGCACATTAGCTTCCCTGGCCTGTTTACCTTTGTTTGGTCCTTTTGCCCTTGATTACAAATGAGGCCTTGGGTGGGGGATTTCCCTGCTGTCATGGAGGTCAGTTCTTTCTTTTGTCTGCTTTCTCAATTTTTCCAGCTGGGAAAGAGTCTTTAAAAAAAAAAAAAAAAAAAAAAAAAAAAAAAGAACTCCTTGCCTCATAGACTTTGCCCAGTGAATGGATGAGTTCATAATCAGGAAACAATTTATCTGCCTCTTAAGATTTCTTTCTACTGGGTTCTGGGACTGGTAGACCCTTTCTTATTTGCCTATCACTGCTGTAGTTGTCAGCACTCTCCCCTAAGGGAAGGAATAATCTTGTCAGTCTAGGGTCTGGACCATTTGTTGGTGCTTGTGGAGCTGGTGTTGATGCGAGGGTCCCTCTGTTCTGTCTCCTTTGGTGAAACATAGATATACCTTTAAGGTTAAGAACTCCAAGTTCTTTCTTCCTCATTCCCCCTGTCTGTACATAAAGCACATGAGAGGACAGATGGAAGAGATTACCAGTGGCTTAATTTGCCAATGGGGTCACCTCATATTGTTCCCAATGCTGTCTGCTCACAGAGAGCATGGACACAGCCACTTCCTCTCTGAGGCCATCTTTATTAGGTGTGCCACCTAATGAAGGTAAGCCTGGCTCACAGGGTGAGGGGAAACTCTTGGCTCCTGTTGGCATTGGTAGAAGTCCCCCTCTTTGTTCTTTTGTGTATCCCTCTTTTCTTTTTTTAAAAAATTGGCATATATTAGTTATAAAGAATGGTGGAATTTATTGAGGCATATTCATACATGCTGATCACATAATTTGGTCAGTTTCACTCCTAATACCTCCTCCCTCCCCCTAATGGTCTCCCTTCTATTGATTATGTCCATTTTTACCCCCTTTGAAAGTTCCTTTTCTTGATCTTTTTTTTTTTTTTTTTTTTTTTTTTTAACTCAGGGGTGCTCAACCACTGAGTCACATCCCCAACCTTTTTCTATTTTATTTTGAGACAGGGTCTCATTAAATTGTTTGGGTTTATGCTGAGGAGTGGGATAATTGGGTCAAATGATGGTTCCATTCCAAGTTTTCTGAGGAATCTCCAACTGCTTTCCAGAGTGGTTGCATCAATTTGCAGTCCTACCAGAATGTATGAGTGTGTCTTTTTTTCCACATTCTTGCCAACATTTATTATTGTTTGTATTCTTGATAATTGCCATTCTGATTGGAATAATATGAAATCTTAGTGTTGTTTTAATTTGCATTTCTCTAATTGCTAGTGATGTTGAAAATTTTTTCATATATTTGAGGACCTTTCATAGTTCTTCTTCTATGAAGTGTCTGTTCAGTTCCTTTGCCCATTTATTTTATTGGATTATTTGTTTTTTCAGTGTTAAGTTTTTTGAGTTATTTATATATCCTGGAGATTAATGCTCCACCTGAGGGGCAAGTAGCAAAGATTTCTGACATTCTATAGGCTCTCTTTTCATGTTCTTGATTGTTTCTTTTGCTATGAAGAAGCTTTTTAGTTTGATAAAATCCCATTGATTGATTCTTGATTTTACTTATTGTGTTTTAGGTCAGACTCCTATTTTTAAATCTCATCCAGCATTTTTAAAAAACCCTGACTTCTTTGTCCAGCTTGTCCTCAGTTTAAGATTGCAATTTTCCTTTTTTGTCGCCCATCTACTAGCCTGTGCAGTGGTCTTCTCTTCCCTGTGTACTGTGCCTGCCCCTCTCCCACAGTCCTCCCCTCTGGTGAAGGTCACAGAAGAAATATTTAGTTAGTCTCTGCCAAACATTCTGACTGTGTTGTTTTGCTTAAAAAAGACATCCAGATAAACTGTTTTGCTTCTTGCTCTTGCTGCTCTAGGGCAGATGTTTCTCTGTAACAGGAGGTGTTGTGGTCAGTTGGGAAGAGTGCTAGACTGGAGTTTGAAGAATTGGATTCTAATCCCTGCTGTGCTACTAATTTGTGGTGTGATCTTGTGCAAGGCACATTTCTATGTTTCAGTTTCCTTTTGTCAGAAGGGAACTTATTTCATTCAGAATGCATTCTGCTGTTATATATACCTAATCAAAATAAATAAATTAATTAATAAAAAGGGACCTTATTTCGTGATAAAGAAGTCAAGACTCCAAACTGGGTACAGTGGTGCAAGCTTGTTATCTCAGCTGTATAGAAGACTGGACAGAAGGATCTCAAGTTTGAGGCCCACCTGGGCAACTTAGTGAGACCTTGTCTCAAAATAAAAAGGGCTGAGAATGTAGATCAATGCTAGAGCACTTGCATAGTATGCACAAGTCCCTGGGTTCAAATCCCTGGTAAAACACACATACACACACACACACACACACACACACACACACACACCCTTATGGGTGTGGGATGGAACAGAAAAAAGCAAGCCTGGGGAATAAGGGAAGCATAGTAGGCTAAAGACAAAAACTTACCATGAGTGTGGCTCAGAACCAGAAGAGAACTCAAATGACCCATGAAGATGAATTAATATATGAAGTTACTTTGAAAAATAGAAAATGTTTCTTCTCAGCAAAGGAAACAATCAATAATGTGAAGAAGGAGTCTACAGAATGGGAGAAAATCTGTATCACATGCACCTCAGAGGATTAATCTCCAGGATATATAAAGAACTCAAAAGACTTCAACTAAAAAAAACAAATAACCCAGTTAATAAATGGAGTGAGGAACTGAACAGACACTTCACAGAAGAAGAAATATGATTGGTCAACAAACATATGAAAGAATGTTTAACATCTTTAGCAATTAGAGGAATGCAAATCAAAACTACTGTAAGATTTCATCTCATCTCAGTCAGAATGGCAGTTATCAATAATACAAACAACAATAAATGTTGGTGAAGATGTTGGGGAAAAGGTACACTCATACATTCTGGTGGGACTGCAAATTGGTGCAACCATTTTGGAAAGAGGTTGGAGATTCCTCAGAAAACTTGGATTGGAGCCACCATTTGACCCAGTTATCCCACTCATTGGTATATACCCAAAGGACTTAAAATCAGCATACTATAGTGAAGTAGCCACATCAATGTTTACAGTAGCTCAACTCACAATAGTTGAACTATGGAACTGACTTAGGTGCCCTTCAACAGATGGATTAAAAAAATGTGGTAAAATATATATAAAAGGAAATAAAATTAGAATATATATATTCTACTTTTTTAAAAAATAAAAGTAGAATATGTATGTATGTGTGTGTGTGTGTGTGTGTGTGTGTGTGTGTATGACGAAATATTACTTAAAGAAGAATGAAATTTTGGCATTTGCCAGTAAATGGACAGAGCTGGAGAATATCATGCTAAGTGAAATAAGCCTTTCCCAAAAAACAAAAGACCAAATGTTTTCTCTGATATGCAGATGCTAATTTGCAATAATAGAGTGTGGCTAGGGAAGAATAGAGTTAGTTTAGGTTAGATAGAGGGGAATGAAGGGAGGGCTGGGGTCTGGGAGTGCATAGTAGAATGAATCAGGCATTATTACCATATGTACACACAAAACTGCATGACAAACATGACTACACAACATGTCCATCAGAAAAAATGAGAAATTATACTCTATTTATGTATATGCATAAGTGTATTCTACTGTTATGTATAACTTATTAGAATAAATTTTAAAAATTTACAATAAAGAAAAATATAAAATGTGATAGAATGATGGAAATTCTTTGAAGAGGCTCACTTTAGATAACTGCTTTGCCCACCCCTGGGTTTTCTCTGGGTCCAACCTACTTGCTGTCACTTGGGATGTGGGAGGCTTGTTCTTCTGTGGGTTCAGTTCCAGAATTCTTCCTCCCACCGCCCACCTCCCACCTCCTTCACAAACCCAGGAATATTTGAAACTCAGCCCAGATCTTCACCTGGCTTTGATTTCCCCATCATGTGGAGATTGGGCCTTGGAAGTTGTAGCTTCCAGATACCTTAAATGTTTGCTAACATGTCCAGCTTCTATATTTCTTGATCATTCCTTCTGTGTGTGTGGCTTTGTTCAATTCTTATGCCCTGGAGAAGGTGTGATTTGGTTCCAGCAAGGAAAGGGAGACTATTTGGGGGATCCTATCTTCAAGAACTAGGAAATAAAAGTATATCAAAAAACAAAAACAAAACAAAAAACCTGAGAGATGCCTTTTAAAAACACCTAGGGGGTCTCTGAAATAGAAACAAAATGGTTTAACTTCTGCCTATATAAACCATTACTTTTTTTTCCCCAACATGTGTTAATCGGATAGGCAGAGCTACACTCTCATTGTTCCCTTCTGAAATTAGTCTGGGATTTAATCAGATCTTACCTAGTGTATACTTTCTTTCCACTTACAGATTTGCTTTAGCTTCCTCCATTGCAGATGAGTTGGACAAGGCAGTCTCTTAAGTGTTTTTGCTACCCTGTGGTTCTTTTTAGGATAAAAATCAGCAGAAACTTTCCTAAATGAGTACACAGGGATACCTGTCTCTGAGAAGTTAATGTTGAGGATGTGGGCTTACTATTGCTGTGTTAGGCTGCTGAAACTTGCTAGAGAAAACTAGGGAACTTGGTAGAGCAGTTCTGGGGAGAGTTATTTAGTTGACTCTCCTTCCAAGTAGCCCTTCTCTGCTATCTGCTATTTTACAGTCACTTAAAAAAAAAAAAAAATATCTAAGTCCTAGTGACATTCACCATAGGGCTCATCCTATATTTTTTTGTATTCCATGGTCCTCACTCTATCCTGACCCTGCATCACCAATGAGGGAGCCTTCTGCTTTATTGAGACTGTTAGGACTACGTGACATAGAACCTTGGAATAGTTTGTTTTCTTCATAAAGATTGGCACTGCCATCCAACTAGCCCAAGAGAACAGACAGTGAGTCTTGCCTGTAGGCTCTGTAGATGTGTTTGTTGTGAATGCCAACAATATCTGGTTGAAATAATGCTTTGATTTTGGGCTTGATAAGAGTGTGAGCCTGTGTCTGGCATTTGGTGCTCATCCCCATCCTATGTGGTCTTAAACCAAGTTGTTTTAAGCTGATCACTCAAGTGATAACTGACTCTAATGCTGAATATGTCCTCCCTTCCACTTCTGTTCTGGGTCCTCATGTACCTGCTAGCCTCTGCGTCTCTCACCAGTCATGGGTAATTCAGATGGTTGTTTTTCAGATACTATTCACATCCTCTTTATTTTTTTATCTTTCTTTTTCTTTACTACCTGTTCTGCTTAGTTATATCTAATAAACATTCTTCTTAACTCATTCCTCTTTGATTATGAGGTAAAACCTCATAAGAATCAGTGCCCTCAGTGTTGCCCTAGAGAATACCTTATCAAATCCTACCAAATATCCTGTCTTCCTTCCAGGGCTGCGATTTGAGGTATATAAGCATTATTTAATTTTATTTCTCTTTTATTTTATTGCTTACATTTCCAGAGATGTTATTTTGTATCTTGATTATATATAAACCACATTTTAGCCATGTTCTTAAGGGATGGGCTTATCTGGGCATTCACATATCATGTCTAATTTTTTTTTTTTTTTGAAAAAAGTCTTCACTTTATAAAAGTGATTGATGGATCGAGGAATGTTCCATTACAACAGTCTGCTTACCTTCTGGCCTATACTGGTGATGTTGCCATGGAAGGGGCTGTTCCTCTTATATAGAGGAAGAAAAGGCTGCCCAGAGCCAGTTCAGGAAAGCTTGGTCTTTTTTTTTCTGCACCCGCCTCTAAGGTAGAGGTGCCAGTGTGTCATGCTTGATTTCCCAGAGCTCTTTTTCTTTTATTCTCAACTATGTGTCATTTTAGTTAGTACTCTAGCTTAAAGATTGACAAGATTCCCTCTGCTCTGAAAACATAAGCTAATTATGGAAAGATCAATTCTTTAAACATGTTGTTTAGTGGAGTTAATATAATTATCCCCTCCCATTTTTGTCTAGGAAATATTAGATTCTTATTTTGCTGCAGCAGGTCTTAAGTGGAAATCTTCTGGTCTGGAGCTGTGTATAAATAGTGTGTGTCTTATGAACAATTCAGGAAAATGGAATGGCTTTTTGAATACAATTCCAAATTGTCCTAGGTTCCAGGTGACTGACATTTACTGTGAGGGTGGGAAAGTTTATTCAGATGTTCATGCCTGGGGGTTAGTGTGTGTCATATTGTTCCAGAGAAGTATAGCCATTAGCTGATTTTATCTCTGTTCTTTCTGTGATGCCCAGGGATGTTCCTTTTGAGTTTATCTTTGGTCTTGTCTCTGGAAAAAGCAGCGCACATTTTGGGTTGGGTTTGGGAATAGAATCTGTGGCCACAGGACAGGATGATACTCATGATTCTTATAAGTAGCAAACCTTTCACTTTCACTGCATTGGCACCACAGGCCTGTAAAGAACTGAAGAAACCAGCTGCAGACCCCAGTTGTGCAATTCGAGGTGAGAATAGGCAAAATCCCAGGGGCTGGGAGACAGACGTGTGGCTACCAGAGACATGACATCAGCTGGTTTACTGGTGCAGTGGAGGAAGGGGAGATTCCAGGTGCTTAGCCTCCTTCCTGCATATGCGGGTGTCTGGCACCACCCCCAATCCTATCTGCAGCCAAGGCTTCTGCCTGGGAAAAGCCTTGTCTAACTTTCTGCCTCCTGCTGTTCCCACTGGGACCTGAACTTGGAAGGGGTCTTGCAACCTTGGCTGTGGGAACAAAGCTTTGAGGAATAGACAGACAAGTTTGTCTCTGTGCACTTCCCATCCCCCGCCCCCCCTTCTGTACTGCGAATTGAACCCAGGGCCTTCACATGCTAGGCAAGCACTCTATCACTAAGCTATATCCCCAGCCCTTGTTAAAAATTTTATTTTGAGACAAAGTTTCGGTTTGTTGCTGGGCTGACCTTGAACTTGTGATTCTCCTGCCTCAGCCCCCTTGAATAGCATATGTGTACATTTTGTGTTGGTGCTAACAAGCTGATTAAGGTTTGCAAACTCAGTGTTGGATGAAGTGAGAAAGGGAAAGCGTTGTCTGGGTTTTATGGACTCCGTGGTGGGAGTTCACTTTTTTTTCTTGGAAAGAAAACAATCTATGATTTAAATTTAAATAATTTTTAAATTAAACTTATTTTAATATTATTTTCTTTTGATGCCTTAATGAAGACTCTCCGTATATAAGAGAAAAGCATTTCTAGTGACTTCCTTTCTGTGTTCTGCTCTGTACCCTCTACCTGTCCTAGAACAGAGCCTCACAAGGCCATACTTTGGGTGACAAATTCTGGAGAAAGTGTGTCTGCAAGGAAGATCTCTGTGCTAGCCTAGCCTGCTTACAGGCTTCTGGGAACTGTGGTGGGGCTTGTTGGGAAGCCACAGCTGACAGGGCTGGAAAACACTTTATGACTCTGAAGCATGACAGAGAGACTAGAGCAGGGAGACCTGGAGCCAGCAAAGTCCATCTGTTCTCCAGCTTTACTTTCCTGTCAGATGTTGGGCTTCCTCTCTGGTTCCACTCTCTTCCCCGAGGACATGTTAAAAAATGAAGCCTGTTGCATGGAAAGCAGGTGATGCCAAAGCTTATACTAGGAGGATTGGTCACCCCAATTCCCAGGTTGCTTAGGCTTCTCTGTGACTGATAGCTTAGGATTTCTCTATGACCCTTGCTTACATTCAGGTATGGGCACTGCTCACTTGAAGCTGTGGAGAACCACCTCAGGCTTATTCTCCCTTGGTGACTTCCTACCACAGTGTTTTCTTTTTGGGGGTTTTCACAGTTTCCCAGCTGCCAGAGTCCTTGTTCTGAAAGCCCAGTGCCTCCCCTTCTGGGCCCAGGAAACTGTGGGTAAGCACTTGGTTTCCTTCTCAGCCGGGCACTTCTGGGAAGCTGTCTGCATTCCTTTCTGCCCGACTGGCTGCCTCAGGGGCTGTGTAGGGTGCAGTTTCTTCATGCCTCTGTGATGCAGAATGCTAGAGCAGTTCAACAGAGACTGGCTTCTGAAGGTGTCCAGGAGTTTGGAGGTGAACCTGCTTTTTTTACAGTTCTGGAACTAGGAGCTAGCTTTTCATGGGGTGTGGTGTGGTATTGATTCTTTTAAAAACTTTTGCCATTTTTGCAATCCCTATCTTCTTGCAGAAAGAAGAAAGAAGAAAGGACAAAGGAGGGTGAGGAGAAAAATTGGTGCCCAGTTTCCTGTGATCTTCCTTTGGCACTGGAGATGAGTATAGCAGATGCCTTTTATCAATGAAGAGCTATTGTGCGAGGCTCTCTCTCCTGGCTGCTGTATATCTGGGGTCTCCCTAGTCTGACTTCTTGGAGCTGTGAATAGTTTTCTGTAAGTTGAACCCTTCCTTTGAAGGCAGGTGCCATCTTTACCTGCCTTAAAATCTTTCAGACGGCAGCAGCATCAGCTCCCTTAAAATAAAAAGGGGCCCAAGAGAGCATTAAAACATGAACATGCTGGATAGAATATGAGCCTGAGGTTGGGTGCCCAACCCAAGGGTGTGTGAGGGTGGTTAGAAGTAGAGGTCAGGGCTGAGCCCTTCTATTGAACAGGAAAGAGTAGTAAATCTGGAGAGAGGATGGAGAAGGCTGGGTGTGGAGAGCAGGAAAGCTGGGGATTTTTACAGAGTTGTGTTCCAGAGTGGCTGGAAGCCAGAAATACCCAGGAGGTGGGTTTGGGCATTCTTGGTTGAGCCTGAGATGCTGAATACCTGGGGCATGATGGCCCAAGATGCCTTCTTGGGGAATAGGCCTGGCCCCACACCTGCCCTTCTCATCTATACCTACAGTATACCTGGCTTCTTGCCTATCAGGCAGGTCCTGGTTTAGGGCATTATGGGATGGAGGCACTGGGTCTGAGTGGACTGGCCAGCCAGAGTCCCACCTCCAAGTTTGTTGGCTGCCTCAATGTTGAGAAGTTTCTTTGCGGCTGCTAGTCCTTGCTGGCTTGACCTGTGGAGGTGTCTGTTCCCTGGCAGGATAAATAGCTCTTCTCACACGTGCCCTGCCTCTTTTAGGGCTCAGGAACAGATGGGGCTTTAATTTGAAGCAAACTACCTCAAGGGCCTAGATCTTAAATTACTACTAGTCTTGGCTCTTCTTCCTCTCAGTCTCTGTCTTCCCATCACCATCAGGCATTGTAAGCAGCCATTGCCATCACACAGGCTGATTAGAACATCAAGAATGGAGCTAAAGTGCTGAGATGTAGCTCAGTTGTAAAGCACTTGCCTAGCATGCATGAACAAGGCCTTGTGTTTGTTCTAAGTGGCATTAAAGTCTACTCGCTGCTGCAAGCGAGCTCAGACTCATCTGTAGAGGTTGATATGAGCCTGCGAAGGGGTCTATTTCCACCCTAACTAGAGTGGGTAAAATCAGTGAGGAAAGGATGAGAAAGTACTTTGGGGTTGGGAGGGTATTGATTCCATTCCTTCCCTCCTCCCTCTCGCACTCCCAGAATTGTCAAAGGCTGGAGAGAAAATCAAGATCTTGCTTTCTCTAGCCATCAGGTAGTCAACAATCACTTGAAGCTGAAATTTTCAGCTTAACCAGCATTGTGATACAAATATGTTTTCTGATCTGAGGAAATTTATACTCTATTGGGAATATAAATTAGACAATTAGAGAATATTGAAGATCTTATGTTGGTTGCTAACCACAATTATAGTTCAGAAATGAGAAAACTATGTATTAAAATCCCAGGAATACTTCCTTGGAATAGGCAGGATTTTTTTCTGGTCTTTGAGTTTAATCAACTTTATGGGCAAAGGATGGGTGGGATATATTCTGAGGACAGCAAGTAAATAGAATTTGGCACTCCAGGTCACTTGTGATAAACGGTCTTGAAGTTGTTGGTCTGGAAAAGCAAAGCCAGAAGTTTGAACTCTATAAGTTCTGCCCTGGTGCGTAGGAGATGAGAAGTGATGCAGTGGAAGTGGAATTTTGTGGAAATCTCTCTTGTAGAAGCAGGGTGATTTCAGAGAGGATTAAAACTGGTAGTAGGAGAACCTGCTTAAGGGGATGGGAGGTTGGCAATAGGAATACAGAGGAAGGATGTGAATCCTGGAGAATATTTCAAAGTGGAATAGGCAGGACCTAAACACAGGATATTAAGGATGAAGTTGAGGAGAAAGATATAGTGCTAAAATTTCTGATCTGTGAGAGTTCCAATAGTGATATGTGTTTGAGAGGTGGTTTACACTTTTCAAAGCTTTCATTCAGTATCTCACAGTTGTCTGGACTCTTAGAGCTTATGCAATCTAGCTTCATCCTATAGGTGGGGAGATTGGAGCCAAGAAAGGGTAAGGGACTATTCTTAGCTTTAGTAGTAGAGCAAAAACTCCATTGTAGACCTTCCCTCTACTAGGGAAGTTTTAAGACACGAATAGCCTGGAGGAAAGAGTGTGGGGTCAGAAGAAAATCCATCCAATTGACACTGACTCCTTGTCTCTCCAAGCCAAACAAAACTTACTCAGAAGTGTTCAGAGCCCATCAGTGATTCTGCTCCTAAGAACTGTTTTGAGAACCCAGATCAGGAAGATGGAATCCTTGGGTTCTTCTTGTTCTGAGATTCTTTTTTTTTTTTCCTAATATGTATTTTTTTTTTTAGTTATAGGTAGACACAATACCTTTGTTTTTTAAAAATTATTTATTTATTTAAATTTATTATACATGATGGCAGAATGTATTTCATTTCATATTACACAGATAAAGCACAGTTTTTCAAATCACTGTACACAAAGTATTTTCACACCATTCGTGACAATACCTTTATTTTATTTTTATGTGGTGCTGAAGATCGAACCCAGTGCCTTACAGGTGCCAGGCGAGCACTCTACCACTGAGCCACAGCCCACAATCCTCGTTCTGAGATTCTTAAGTGCACACAATTCACGTATATGAAAAATATTGAGTTGAGTTTCCTGAGAAACAGTGGCTGGGCCCATTGGTGCCATTCTAAGAAAATTTCCACATGGTTTTCACTATGTGCTGACCATAGAAACTAACTGCAGAGGTGGTCACAGCTTACTGCTGTAGATATGACCAGTGATAATCAGCAGCCAAAGATCCAATGTCTGCAGTTAGGGCTTGGCTTTTCTATCTGCTTCCTCTTCCCATCTCCCCTTAAAATATAAATGTGATTTCTCTCCTTCTCTTTCTCCCTCCCTCCCTCAGTCCCTCCCCCCCACTTCACTTCCTCCCTCCCTCTCCTCTGTTCCTCTTGTCTCCTTCCTTCATTTTTTTTCTCCCACAATGTTTTTCCATCCTGATGTCCTCCACTCTTGTCTGTCTAAATAACTTCCTGTGATGCAGCAACTTCCCCTCTTGGTTAAATGCAGACATGACTTCTGCAGAGCACTTTGGAATATTGTTTTGTCTGTGACTGGCACACAGTGGTCCAAGCAGAATCTCGGAGTTGTTTTGGAATCTTCCTCACCTTTATAGCCAGTTACCCTCCAAGTTCTTGTTGTCTATTAAAAGAGCTCTTGAGCCTCCTCCTTTATTTCTGTGCCATGGTGCCAGAGAGGAAGAAGGATTATGGGTGAAGAAGGAAAAATGACACCTTCGGTGTTCTTGAAAGCATTTTGAGGAGGGTGCCTCTCTGTGTTCTGACCCTCAGCTACCTCACAGAGGCAGCTACACTGGCTACATTTCTTGAAGACAAACCAGAGAAGTGCCATGTCCTGGGGAATAGGTCTGTGCTTTGCCTGAGATCTGGGCTCCTAGATGTCTAATTGTGCAGCTATAACTGCTGAATTGTGTTGTTGAAGGTATGTGGATGTTTCTGTATACTTCTAGGTGAGGAGGTAAAAGCCATTGTGCTCAAGTGAGGTTCTGTGTGCTTCTCCTAGTTGTCAGTGTCTGGCCTTTCCCTTGCTTTAGTTTCTGGCCCAGCTATGATGGTAGGAGCAGTTCTCTTCCTAAAGCTTCTCAAGGTGATACATTCATAGTGCCCTTAGTTTAGTCTGAATGATTTTTTTATTATTATTAGTTGTTCAAAACATTACAAATCTCTTGACATATTATATTTCATACATTTGATTCAAGCTAGTCTGAACGATTTTGTCCTTGATATCTATCCCAAGTACGGAGCCATTGGGGACCCGTTTCTCACTTTCCCTCTTTCTCTCCTCCAGGTAACATTGCTGTAACCCACCAAGTCTCCCCTTCTTCACTCTTAGTCTGGTGCATTTGGGACTTAAAGGGGGAAATGGACTACATGGGTGATAGAGGAAATTTGTTGGCTTGAGAGTTGTTATCTTAAAGATCTATTCTCTTCTGCCTCTCAGAGAGGCAGGTGAGGTCAGGTATAGTTGAGCTGTCTCTCTTCTCAGCCATCCTTGATAAAACAGAAATAGGTTTGAAAAATAGATGGCTCACTATTTGGAAACAAGATGAGATAGTCTTGTTTATTAAAATGACAACAACAAAACAGAACCCCCTTCGAACCTCCAAATCCCAACCATAAGTCTCCATCTGACAACACTGGCATTTCTCCCTTGGTCTCTGACCCTCTGTATTGCCAGTGGCTGTACTTCTGCTGGGTTTGGAGAACTCCAGAATCTGAAAGGGAACAGATGATTTCATTCAAGCAGTAGTAACCTGGTAATTGATTCTTGTTAGTATATAGAGTCAAGCCTTACTTTGCTGAATTTTCCATCAGAATGTTTCCCCTTCTCAGCTCCTGTGGCCTGTTCCTTAGAAGAGGTGTGTCATGCATTACTGATGGGGGATGTTATCTTCATGGTTGATGAGTGGCTAGTCTCTCAACACTTTGGGTTGATTTCCTCCTCTGCTCTGGTTGAGGCAAGCCAGTTTACCTGCAAATTCCATGATTTTATTCTCTTTTTAAGGCTGAGTATTCTAATGTGTATATATACCACAGTTTCTTTATCCACTCATCTATTGAAGGATCTCTAGGTTGGTTCCAGTCTGTCTGCCTGTGGAGTTCCACAGCCTTGGGTGAGAGAAGTCTTTTGCCACTTTGCTGTGCTGGGGACAATAGTCCTTGACCCTGTGTTCTTTTCTAGGAACCCCATATGTTGAGGGAATAAAGGATTTTCTGAATTATTTATTTTCTTCAAAACACTAAGTGGTTCTGAACTAAGTTCTTTGATGTCCCTGGGAGTAATTAATGCTCAGGAATCCTCCCAGATTTGCTATTCTCAGACTTCCAAACAAGCTTCCCTCTGTTTCTATCCTTCAGGATCTTAAATTACTCTCTCTTCTTCCTCTACACTCCTCTGGCTTTCCTCTCATCATCCCACCCATTTTCCCCTTCCTTGCATCTTGGAGTCTTAGGTTTTTCCTCTATTGTTTAAGTTTCTCTGTGTTGATCTCTTAAGTGAACAAGCATTTATAAGCACCTCTTTTTACACAAAAGGCAAACTAGATCTATTCTGTGTGAAAATAGGATATACCCAGTTCCTGCACTGTTAAAAAAGGAGCTAATCATTGCATAGATTAGAAACTTTTATGCTTCTAACCTTGGGGGAAAGTGGGATTTTTTTTTTTTTAATGGCATCTTCCATAGGATTTTGAAATTCATTTAGTGTAACACTCAGGATGGGGAAATAACTCAGCAGTAGAGTGCTTGCCTATCATGTAAGAGGCCTTGGGTTCGATTCTAGCACCACAAAAAAGAAAGAAAAATTACATATATAATATTTATCTGTAAACCTGAGCCATCTTTCATGTCTAGGCTTTTGAGGGACCACTGCTTTTTTCTCTTCCTAAATCAGTAGAAGAGCATCGGAGTTTCCTGTTAAAGGCTGGTTTGTTCATATCCCATCAGTGCCTGAAGAAGCTGGAGGGCTGCATTCCTACCATCTAATGTTTCAGACACAGCATTCAAATTCTCATCCCTGCTCATAAATGGCTGTTGGGTGACAGCTTAGTATAGAAGGTTATCTAAAGATTCCCTACAAACTTGTTGTACTTTGACAGTTAAAAATAAAACTTGGTAATTCTGATCATAGTAAACTGTAGTTGGGGGAAATGGTGGGTACAAATTGTTTGGATTCCTGAGCTGCTTAGTGTTTGTGCTAAAACTTTAAAGGTCAGAGTCCCAGTTGGGAGGTTTTGATGTTAGCAGGAGGGATAGAGCTCAGCTGTCCCTTTTTTCTGTGAGCATTTTTTTTCCCCCACATTGGGGATTGAACTCATGGCCTCACATATGCTAGGCAAATTGCTCTACCACTGAGCTACATCCCCAGGACCTTTTTTCCCATTTTTATTTTTTGAGATAGGATCTCACTTAGCTGGCCTTGAACCTGCAATTTACTTGCTGGGATTAACAGGTATGTGCCATTGTGCCTGGCCTCTGTGGGTGTCCTTCATGTTGTTTAGTCACAAGTTTCCCCAGAGATGACTACACAGGGATGAAAGTGGTGGTTTTTTACCTTTCTGTTCTGCAGGAAGACTTAACGGCCTTAAGAACTAGACATGCAATGTTATTGCTCAGTTTAAGGGGCTCCACGCTCTTGGATTTCCACTTTTTTCTTTTAGTCTACTTGCCTGAAATGTTATTCAAGACTCCATTTACCCCTGGATCTGTAAGTTTAGTGTGAGTCTCCTAGAAACATTTTGTTCTAACTAGAACATGGACCTCATTTTATCTGGGCTCTGTATTTCAGCCATTTAAATTCAATATCACATTGACTCCCTAGTTGACTCATATTGAACATTTCCTCAGGTCTTTTTCACTTATACCTTCTTTGTTCTGTTGTCATACAGTTTTTCCCCTAATCTTAAGCACACAATTATTATTTGCCCATTAAAAAATTCACCTTGAGGGGCTGGGGATGTGGCTTAAGTGGTAGCGCGCTTGCCTGGCAAGCGCGGGATGTTGGGTTTGATCCTCAGCACCACATAAAAATGAAATAAAGATGTTGTGTCCACCAAAAACTAAAAAATAAATATTAAAAAATTTTCTCTTTGTCTCTCTCCTTAAAAAAAAAAAAAAATTCGTCTTGGGGGTCAAGGATGTGGCTCTGTGGTAGAGTGCTTGCCTAGCATGAATGTGGCTCTGGGTTTGATCCCTGGCACCACCAAAATAGAATAAAAGAAAAATTTTATCATGTGGGCTAGGATTGCAACTCACTGGTAGAACAGTGCTTAGCATGCTGAGAACCCTGGGTTTAATCTGTAGCACCACAGTAAATACATAAATTATTTTTAAATTAATTAATTTATTTGTTATAATTTGTTACACATGACAGCAGAATGCATTTCAGTTCATAGTACACAAATGGAGCACAACTTTTTATTTCTCTGGTTGTACACAAAGTAGAGTCACAGCATTCATGTCTTCATACATATACCTAGGGTAATGGTGTCCGTCTCGTTCCACCATCTTTCCTACCTCCACGCCCCCTCCCTTCTCCTCCCTCCCCTTTGCTGTATCCAAAGTTCCTTCATTCCTCCCATGCTCTCCCCACCCTCATTATGGATCAGTATCCACTTATCAGAGAAAACATCTAGCCTTTGTTTTTTTGCGATTGGCTTACTTTACTTAGCATGATATTCTCCAATTCCATCCATTTACCTGCAAATTCCATGATTTTATTCTCTTTTTAAGGCTGAGTATTCTAATGTGTATATATACCACAGTTTCTTTATCCATTCATCTATTGAAGGATCTCTAGGATGGTTCCACAATTTAGTATTGTGAATTGTGCTGCTATAAACATTGATGTGGCTGTGTCACTGTAGTATGCTGTTTTTAAGTCCTTTGGGGTATAAACTGAGGAGTGGGATAGCTGGGTCAAATGGTGGTTGCATTCCAAGTTTTCTAAGGAATCTCCATATTGCTTTCCAGATTGGCTCACCAATTTGCAGTCCCACTGGCAGTGTAAGAGTGTGCCTTTTCTCCCACATTCTCGCTAACACGTACTGTTGCTTATATTCCTAATAACTGCCATTCTGCCTGGAGTGAGATGATATCTTAGAGTAGTTTTGATTTGCATTTCTCTAATTGCTAGAGATGTTAAACATTTTTCATATATTTGTTGATTGATTGTATATCTTCTTCGAGAAATGTTTATTCAGTTCCTTAGCCCATTTATTGATTGGGTTATTTGTCTTCTTAGTATTAAGTTTTTTTTTTTTTTTTGAGTTCTTTATATATCCTGGAGATTAGTGCTCTATCTGAAGTGCGTGTAGTAAAAATTTGCTTCCATTCTGTAGACTCTCTATTCACCTCATTTATTGTTTCTTTTGCTGAGAAGAAGCTTTTCAGTTTGAAACTATCCCATTTATTGATTCTTGATTTTATTTCTTGTGCTTTAGAAGTCTTGTTAAGGAATTAGGGGCCTAATCCGACATGATGAAGATTTGGGCCTACTTTTTCTTCTATTAGGTACAGGGTCTCTAGTCTAATTCCTAGGTCCTTGATCCACTTTGAGTTGAATTTTGTACATGGTGAGAGATAGGAGTTTAATTTCATTTTGTTTATATGGATTTCCAGTTTTCCCAGCACCAAAAACATATATTGTAGAAAAGAGGCTATCTTTTTTGGCACCTTTGTTAGTATGAAATAACTGTATTTATGTGGGTTTGTCTCTGTGTGCTCTATTCTGTACCATTGGTCTGCAAGTCTATTTTGGTGCCAATACTGTGCCATTTTTGTTACTATTGCTCTGTAGTAAATTTTAAGGTCTGGTATTGGGATGCTTTTCAGTGCAGTTGCTAAGGATTGCTTTGGCTATTCTGTGTCTCTTATTTTTCCAGATGAATTTCATGATTGCTTTTTCTATTTCTATGAGGAATGTCATTTGGATTTTGATTGGAATTGCATTAACTCTGTATAGTGCTTTGGGGAGTATGGTCATTTTGACGATATTAATTCTGCCTATCTAAGAACAAGGGAGATCTTTTCATCTTCTAAGGTCTTCTTTAATTTCTTTCTTTAGTGTTCTGTAGTTTTTATTATAGAGGTCTTTCACCTCTTTTGTTGATTCCCAAGTTATTATTTTTTTTGAGGCTATTGTAAATGAGATAGTTTTCTTAGTTTCTCTTTCAAAGGATTCATTTATATTTAATTTATGTCTCCAGTTTGTGGAAGCCTTTTGCTTAATTATCCCTACTATATTAATTGTCCCTCCTAATTAATTTGTCACATGCATATTTGATAAAGCAGGTCTTATCTAAATTATCAATGAAAAGTACTATCATAATAAGATCTACTGCCACCAAAAGAAAAAAAAAAGTATGTATTATATAATTTCCAGTGATCAGTGCTTCTCCAAGTCCTTGTCACTTTTTGGAGACACTATTCTGCAACTGAATGACAATTTTAAATCTTCTCCCAAACCGTAATTGGAATGTTTTCCTCAGTTTGAGACCAAGGAGGCAGGTCTCTGGAAAGAGGATCCACTTTTTAAACTAGAACTCAGAGTTAAGACAAGTTTCTTGCTCTGTAGAATACTTCAGGCTGTCAGGAAAGCCTTGGTGTATTAAGTCACGAGGCAGCAAGGTGCAGTTGACACTGGAGTGGCAAACTGCTGGTTCCAGGAGCACTGGGGTGGGGATAAGAATCCAATGCAGCCAGGAAATTCAGGGAAATTGCACAGAGGAGGTGACACTTTACAACACTGCCCAGGTCTTATGCCTAGTGGTACTTCTTTCTGGGCTCAAGGCATTTCTTGATTAGATCATGGGAAAGCAGTCTGAGTCCTCTTTTCCTCCTACCTCTTCCCTTGCCCTTCACTTTATACCCTGTTTCTCTCTGAAGCTCAGTCACAACAGGTTAGGATTTTGGTTGAGCTCACAGTTCTAGACCAGGTCAGCTTGTAAAACCCATTTTATTTTATTTTTTTTATTCATTGTTCAAAACATTACAAAGCTCTTGACATATCATATTTCATACATTAGATTCAAGTGGGTTATGAACTCCCATTTTTACCCCAATTACAGATTGCAGAATCACATCGGTTGCACATCCACATTTTTACATGATGCCATATTTGTGACTGTTGTATTCTGCTATCTTTCCTATCCTCTATTATCCCCCCTCCCCTCCCCTCCCATCTTCTCTCTCTACCCCATCTACTACAATTCATTTCTCTCCTTGTTTTTTTTCCCCATTCCCCTCACAACCTCTTTTATGTAATTTTGTGTAACAATGAGGGTCTCCTTCCATTTCCATGCAATTTCCCTTTTCTCTCCCTTTCCCTCCCACCTCGTGTCTCTGTTTAATGTTAGTCTTTTCCTCCTGCTCTTCCTCCCTGCTCTGTTCTTAATTGCTCTCATTATATCAAAGAAGACATTTGGCATTTGTTTTTTAGGGTTTGGCTAGCTTCACTTATAATCTGCTCTAATGCCATCCATTTCCCTGCAAATTCCATGATTTTGTCATTTTTTAGTGCTGCGTAATACTCCATTGTGTATATGCCACATTTTTTTTATCCATTCATCTATTGAAGGGCATCTGGGTTGGTTCCACAGTCTAGCTATTGTGAATTGTGCTGTTATGAACATCGATATGGCAGTATCCCTGTAGTACGCTCTTTTAAGGTCTTCAGGGAATAGTCTGAGAAGGGCAATAGCTGGGTCAAATGGTGGTTCCATTCCCAGCTTTCCCAGGAATCTCCATACTGCTTTCCAAATTGGTCGTACCAATTTGCAGTCCCACCAGCAATGTATAAGAGTACCCTTTTCCCCATATCCTCACCAGTACTTGTTGTTGTTTGACTTCAAAATGGCTGCCAATCTTACTGGAGTGAGATGGTATCTTAGGGTGGTTTTGATTTGCATTTCTTTGATTGCTAGAGATGGTGAACATTTTTTCATGTACTTGTTGATTGATTGTATGTCCTCCTCTGAGAATTGTCTGTTAAGGTCTTTGGCCCATTTGTTGATTGGGTTATTTGTTTTCTTATTGTTTAATTTTTTGAGTTCTTTGTATACTCTGGATATTAGGGCTCTATCTGAAGTGTGAGGAATAAAAATTTGTTCCCATGATGTAGGCTCCCTATTTACCTCTCTTATTGTTTCTCTTGCTGAGAAAAAACTTTTTAGTTTGAGTAAGTCCCATTTGTTGATTCTAGTTATTAACTCTTGTGCTATGGGTGTCCTATTAAGGAATTTGGAGCCCGCCCCAACAATATGTAGATTGGAGCCAACTTTTTCTTCTATCAGGCGCAGAGTCTCTGATTTGATATCAAGCTCTTTGATCCATTTTGAGTTAACTTTTGTGCATGGCGAGAGAAAGGGATTCAGTTTCATTTTGTTGCATACAGATTTCCAGTTTTCCCAGCACCATTTGTTGAAGATACTATCCTTCCTCCATTGCATGCTTTTAGCCCCTTTATCAAATGTAAGAAAGTTGTAATTTTGGAATTGGTCTCTGTGTCCTCTGTTCTGTACCATTGGTCCACCTGCCTGTTTTGGTACCAGTACCATGCTGTTTTTGTTACTATTGCTCTGTAGTATAGTTTGAACTCTGGTATCGCTATACCTCCAGATTCACACTTCCTGCTTAGAGTTGTTTTTGCTATTCTGGGTCTTTTATTTTTCCATATGAATTTCATGATTGCTTTATCTATTTCTACAAGAAATGCCCTTGGGATTTTGATTGGCATTGCATTAAACCTATAGAGAACTTTGGGTAATATCGCCATTTTGATGATGTTAGTTCTTCCTATCCATGAACAGGGTATATTTTTCCATCTTCTAAGATCTTCTTCTATTTCTCTCTTTAGGGTTCTGTAGTTTTCATTGTATAAATCTTTTACCTCTTTCGTTAGGTTGATTCTCAAGTATTTTATTATTTTTTTTGAGGATATTGTGAATGGGGTGGTTGTCCTCATTTCCATTTCAGAAGATTTGTCGCTGATATACAGGAATGCCTTTGGTTTATGTGTGTTGATTTTATATCCTGCCACTTTGCTGAATTCATTTATTAACTCTAGTAGTTTCTTTGTAGACCCTTTGGGTCTGTTAGATATAATATCATATCATCTGCAAATAGTGATAATTTAAGTTCTTCTTTTCCTATTTTTATGCCTTTAATTTCTTTCGTCTGTCTAATTGCTCTGGCCAGTGTTTCGAGAACTATATTGAATAGAAGTGGTGATAGAGGGCATCCCTGTCTTGTTCCAGATTTTAGAGGGAATGCCTTTAGTTTTTCTCCATTCAGAATAATGCTAGCCTGAGGCTTAGCATATATAGCTTTTACGATGTTGAGGTAAGATCCTGTTATCCCTAGTTTTTCTAGTATTTTGAACATAAAGGGATGTTGTACTTTGTCGAATGCTTTTTCTGCATCTATCGAGATGATCATGTGGTTCTTATCTTTAAGTCTGTTGATGTGGTGGATAACATTTATTGATTTCCGTATATTGAACCAGCCTTGCATCCCAGGGATGAATCCTACTTGATTATGGTGCACTATTTTTTTTGATATGGTAAAGCCCATTTTAAAAGAACAAAATGGTGCTGTCAGTGGGGGGTCTGGGATATTGCCTTTGTGGTCTAGTCTTGTTGGGCTTCAAAGACTGTGTATGTGTACAGTGTTGGAATGCTGGAATTGGCTGGGCATATGGTACATGCTTGTAAACCTGGCAACTTGGAAGGTTGAGTCAGGATGATCGCAAGTTTGAGGCCAGCCTCAGCAACTCAGTGAGGCTGAGACCAACTTAGTGAGATCCTGTATCAAAATAAAAAATAAAAAGATTAAGGGTGTAATGTGGTGGTAGGGTGTCCCTGGGTTCAATCCCCCAAATTGCTGTGACTTATTAAGGGACATTGGTAAGGAGCTTGTGGATATGAGAGCTCTCAGGAAATTACGAACATCATCTCTAAGCCTTGTGATAGATATTCCAAGAGACTGGATCAAGCCTCTGAGCACATGTGTCCTGGGGATCTGAACCATGAGCTTCATATTGAGGGTTGTGAACTTAGTAGAGTTGAACTGGGGCTGGCAGACTGGCAGACTGGCAGACTTGAGGAGAGTAGGCTCAGCTTTCCTAATTGCTTCACCATTGGCCAGGGGGCAATCTAGGTTGAATTCTGTACTTCTGTAGTTCTGGGCCTGAGGGTGGGGTGAAGTGGGGGTAGGTGCCTGGCAGGAGGTTTAGGGCAGGACTAAGGACCTGCGAAAATTTCCTATCATAAAATGCCAGGCATAATGGATATTTTTCTGTTTTCCTAGGAAGGCTATACAGCAAGTTATACGTAGCATTGGCCAGCACACTGGTGTTCTACCAGATACAACTCCTTCTGGGTAAAGGAGACTGGAATTGTTATTTGGAGGGAGTCATTTATTTTGTTGATCTCAACGCTCTAGTAGAGATTGCTTGATTTGCAGTAGACAAATTGTCTTTTAAGAGAACTTAGTTAGATACTGCCAATTCTTCTGCTCTGTACAGGTGACTTTGAGACTGATAACTGGCGAGAATCCCATAGAGCCTCAATCTTTTTCCACACACATCCCAGGCCATTTCCTTGTTTCTCCATTCTGTGTTTGGTGCCTTTAATTTCTCTGCAGCCTTATGTAGGCAGGCAGCCTGACTCTCTTACCTTTTCCTTCAGGAAAGATTGCCTTTTATTGGTGATGGTCTTCTCTCTTATCCCAGGCAGATGACTCCAGAGCCCCACACCAAGGGCTTTGCTAAAAGGGTTAGTTATAGACTCTCTACTCCCTGAAAGTGAGAAGTCTTTCTGCTGCTTGAACTTACTCAGAAGGCAGTAGGACTGGTGACTGCAATGGAACATTGAAGCTAGAAGAACCCTTGAAAAGAGAGTACAGTCCTCTGATTTGTGAAGGGAAAAGCAGAGGCCCTCAGGGAGATAGGGAATTGTTCAGAATCTCACCACATCAGAAGGCTATAAGTTAGAACTGGGCTCTAGTCTGCCGACTAGATTTAAAATTTTGTTTTCCTTAGCATATTGCCGCTCACAGGTAGAAAAATGGAAAATGTGAAGTCCTTAAGGCTTTTCTGTAAGTGGTTACCAGAGTCTAAGGTAGAATTGGATTGATGTTGGTGGTGGGGACACATGTCTGGTTCCCTATGAAATTGGGTAGAACAATCTGGTCCTCAATGGAGATGCTGCTGGACCCCAATCTGGTAGGCCTTGGGTTCTGGGATCTCCAGAGCATCTGAAATTAGATAATTTAAGCTGGGTGTATTGGCACATATCTGTAATCCCAGTGACTCCAGAGGCTGAGGCAGGAGGATCATAGTTCAAGGCAATTTAGTGAGACCCTGTCTCAAAATAAAAAATAAAAAGAATTGGGGATGTGGCTCAGTGGTAAAACATCTGTGGGTTCAATTTCTCATAACAAACAAAACCAAAAGTTAGACCATTCAGATCTTTTAGACTCCAACTAGCAATATTAAAACCACAGTTCTTTTTATCCCAAAGTAAGGAGTGACTTTAAAAGATTTACTCTGTTCCTGTGTTTTTAGGTTCAAAATTTTAGTTGTTTTTAAAGAGACAAGAAAGTACTATAAATTCAAGTGATCTAACCTGGACTCTGATTATCATACACATAGAATAGATGTATTATGTGTATGATAACATATATGTGTATATGTACATATTCTCTTTTTACAATGTAAGCCCATCCACTAAAATTCCCTTGTCCTATGGAGAGAGCAGCTGTTTCTGTCTGGGGATTCTTTTCAGCGATTCATTCATTTCATGCATGTTGACTGCCATAGTAAGTGAAATACTAAAATCCACACACACATCTGGAGAGGCTCGGATGTGTGTGGGACAGGTGTGCAAGTAGCAGTGATAAAGTGCTACACACTCTATAATAGAGGCATCTGGGCTAGCAGAAAAGGCAAACAGATTCCTGCACGAGACCAAGAAATAGTTTACAGAGGAGGTGCTAACTGTGTTGCTCCTGGAAGTGAGTTCAATTTTGTTAGTGGGGGAAGGAGAGGCACCAGCTGAAGGTAACAGTATGAACAGTGGAGGGAGGGAGATACAGGCAGTTTTTGGAGCACCAGGCAATGTGCTGTGGTGTGCCATGGTTTTACCTATAATGGGGGATGGCAGCTGCAGAGGTGTGGGTAGGAAATGAAACCAGACAGGATTTCAGATTTTGTAGGTGATGTATGTAGTTCAAGAGAGTCTGAACTTAATCACACTATAGTTGCTGATGTTTAGATCTTTGCTACTTTCCCCCCATATAGTAGTTTTCAGCATTTTGTTTTTTAGTAATGGAACCCACCTTTTTTTTAGAGAGAGAGAGAGAGAGAGAGAATTTTAATATTTATTTATTTATTTTTTTAGTTTTTGGCGGACACAACATCTTTGTTTGTATGTGGTGCTGAGGATCGAACCCGGGCCACACGCATGCCAGGCGAGTGCGTTACTGTTTGAGCCACATCCCCAGCCCAGTAATGGAACCCTTTTTCAAACTCATTTTATATCCATCTCTACTTATAAAACATGAGAATTATTTTTAGTAAAAATGTAATTTTTGCCAGCCTAGAACAATTTTTTCTATGTACAGTAGAGGTAAGAGACAGTATTTTGTCTCCAAGTGGAACTGACCCCAGAGAACCCTGCCATCGTGGGAGCTGGGTCATTCCTGCAGCCCGCTTGGTTTGGCAATAACACAGTGGTGGTAGAAGGACTGTGAGTGGGCACTCTAGTAGTGGGAGAGGCTGTAAAACCCTGGATTGTGTCCCCAGGAGAGTGACCTTACAGGGAAAGTTCTGGGAAACAAACCACAGGGAGACTTTACAGGAATTTTTGGTTGAGCCCACAGGCAAGGCACATGAGGAAAAGAGATGTAATTATAGTTTGTAAGTCTATGAAAAGCTACAATGAGTGTCCTAAAATAGCTGTTCTGAGTTTCTCCTTCTGGTAGAACAGGAAGAAATGATATTTTTGCATTCATTCAGCAGAATTTATTGAGTGTTTACTGTGAGCTGGACCCTATACTAATGGTAGAGACTGTGGTGATTAGCAAAATAATCCAGGTTCCTGCACCCAAGGAACTCATGGGGGAAGACTGAGATTAAGCAAATAATTACACAAATGTGTGATTACAAATCATGGTGAGTACTTTGAAGGATAAATACAAGGAACCTCATTTAGACTGGAGGATCATGGAAGTCAAGATGAGAGAGTCAAGTTGAGACAAAGTGAGTAAGAGTTATTCAGGCAAAAATTGTGGGACTGTTGAGTGTCTCAGGCAGTGCAAAACCTGGAAAAAAAAATCTGTTACCTTTAGAGAACTAAAAGACATTCTGTGTGGCTAGTGCATTGAGGGGGAAGGGCAGGAAGTTATCTGAGAGGTGGCAAAAGGAGAATTATGCTAGGCCTTGTAGGTCTTGGTAAGAACTTAGATTTATCCTTAGTGGGAAACCACTGAAGGGTGTTAAGCAGGAAGTGACATGATTTGTGATATTTGTGATATATTAGTGACATGATTCAGATAACTCTGTGGAGAAAGGATTTGTGAGAATATGATATTGTGAAATATATATTTGATCTTCCTCCTGTTTCCTGGCATATGACTCCTAAAATCCTTGGACTCTCTAAAGTGGTAACTTTTTTGTATGCTATTGAGTTGACTGATAGCTGGGGGTTTCTGGATAGCCTCAGGATGGGCGCTGGTTGTCAGAGGAACCGACCATGTGATTAGAGGGCTGGTACTTTTTAGTCTCCCTCTCCAACCTCTGGGGAGGGAGAGGGGGTAAAGTTAATAAATTGGTCACCAGAAGTCAGTGATATCATTAATTGTGCCTGTGTAATAAAGCTTCCCAAAAGGACTAGATTGGAGAACTTTGAAAGAGCCACACACCGGGAAGTTTCCGAAGGTTGGCAGCCTACAGAGTGTGGAAGCTCTGTGTCCCTATCCCCATACATGGCCCTATTGATCTCTTCATCTGGTGTTCATATGTATCCTTTTAAATATCTTTTATAAGAAACCAGTAAACATATGTTTCCTGGATTTCTGTGAGCCACTCTAGCAAATTAATTGAATCCAAGGAGGGGGTTGTCAAAGCTTCAGATTTATAGGTGGTTGGTCAGAAGCGCAGATAAAACAAACTGAGACTTTCATTTGGTATATGAAATGGGGGGAGGCAGTCTTGGAGACTGAGCCCTCAACCTGTGGGTTCCGATGCTGTCGGTTGATAGTGCCAGAACTGAACTAGAGGACATCTAGTGGGTATCCACTGCAAAACTGATAACTTGCTTGATGTATGGGGAGAAAACCCCTACATGGCTTTCATGGAACTCTTTTGTGTTAATTGTGGAGTAAGAGTATGGGAGAAACTGAGTTTATTTTTTTCTATATTCTCAGAGAGGGTAGGAGTGGAAGCTGGGACCATTAGAAGGTTTTTGTAGTAATAAGGGGAGAGAGAGGTAGCAATGGTCGTGGAGAAAAATGGACAGATAGTAGACATATTTTGGAAGTAGAATTATTTGGAACTGGTAAATAGGTTGGGTGTAGGGAGAGGCTCCAGTGTGCATGTGGATCTCTTAACAGATAGTAGACAGCATAAGCCTGTAAAATTCTTATCCTTCAGGAAGGGTCAAGCAGGATTGATCTGAATTCAGCCTTGCAGAGCAACAGAGAGAAGCAACTGGCCTCTGGATCTGCCAGCTCAAGGAACTCATACATAATAATACACCTAAACAAGGATTTTAGTTCTAGGGCCCTGTCTTGGGGCCCTTTGTCACTTTCCAGGACAAGGCCCTTAGGAACCTCTATAAATCCAGCATGCCACTAGGGGGAGTATGGCCTGCGTTGTGTGTCTGGTTTGGAGGACTTTTTGAGTTTGGATTACTTTTATCATTTTTAGTACTCAGGATTGATCCTGACCCCTACTTAAAAGAATGCCTGACACATGGTAGGAGCTCAATAAATGATAGGTAGTCTAACTTTGTAATGTGAATTTTATCTTATTGTAGAAATAGGTAGGATCACCTTTTGGTTTTCAGTATGGAGACTGGACTAGTGCAATGTGTGTTTTCTGGATCAGAGGGATGCTTGTTGGGCATGGGAAGAGGGAACAATTTGAAGATTTAATGATGTTACACTTGTCCTTACATTTTGTCTTCCTTTGTAGACTTGGGACCCAAGGGCCCATGAGGGGTTTCTGAGCTGGACTTGGGTATTGGTTATTTTATTTTTTATTTTTGCAGTCCTGGGGATTGAACCCAAGGTGTCTACCTTTGAGCTATAGCCTCAGCCCTTTTTTAAAAATTATTTTTTAGTTGTAGGTGGACACACAATCTTTATTTCATTTTTTTTATTGGTGCTGAGGATCGAACTCAGTGCCTCATGTGTGCTAGGTGAGCATGCCAGCACTGAGCCAGAACTCCAGCCCAGCCTTAGCCCTTTTTATTTTTTACTTTGAGACATGGTCTCGCTAAGTGCTGAGGCTGATCTTGAACTGTAGTCCTCCTGCCCCAGTCTGCTGAGTTACTGGGATCATAGGCATGCACCAGTGTACCAGGCTAAGATGGGTATTTATAGTGAGTTAATTGGGTACACCTCCTTTGAAACTCTGAATGTCTCACTAAAGCAATAGTACCCCCCATTTTGGATCTGTGCCAGCCTGTCATTTCCTGTTGGATTTTTATGGCAATTCTCCTTCCTTAATTTCTTTACATTTTAAACTCAAGTCAATCCAGATATTGATTTGAGGATTTTGCAGTATACTGGAGATTAATCAAAATCAAAAGGAGGGCTGAATATAGCTCAGGAGTAGAGCACTCACCTAGCCTATGTGAGGTCCTGGGTTCAATTCCCCAGAAGGATTCTGCAAGGGATTTTGATATTAACAGTGCATCGTTAACATTGTTTCGGAAAGCATAACAAGCATAGGAAAATGTCCTCGTTGAGCCTAAGTGTCCTCATCTAAGGGAATACCACCAGTGGTTTTTGCTTGTTTTTGATGAGGAGCTGCTGAGATCAATGACTTAAGGAGGGTGCTTTGAGGTACAGCATGTTTCTTGATGCCCATCCCTGCCCTGTTAGTTGCCTAGTTGATACTGGGTGGTCAGGTGTCTTGCCCAGTAGCAGGTGGCTGATTAGTGGTGGAGTCAGGCACTGCCAGTGTCTTCTGACCCCTGCTCTGCTTAATGAATGCTAGATAGCTGAAAGCTTTGGGCACGTTTTTTTTGAAAGTATTTTTTTAGTAGTAGTTGGACACAATACCTTTATTTATTTATTTATTTATTTTTATATGGTGCTGCGGATTCAACCCGGCGCCTCGCATGTGCTAGGCGAGTGCTCTACCGTTGAGCCACAACCCCAGCCCATTGGTACTGTTTTTAGATCTATTATTTCCTGGTTCTGTGACGTGGGGCATGTAATTTTATTTTTATTTGAGATATATTAAAAATTTATTGAATCAGTATAATAGTATTAGTCCTAACTTTCAGGCCTATCATGTTGAGTAAATACAAATGAACTGAGATTTGTGAGAGTATTTTGGAAAAGTGTAAAGTAATGTGTAGCCATAGGATAGGATATTTTCCCTCCAGTCTGTGCATCAGAATGTTCTACATCTCATGGATCCTATCATAAATTCTTTAGGTTAGAAGGTTGGTAGTTAAGCCTACCTCACTAGGACTTGGAAAGATTCTCTCCCCTCTTCTGGGAATACATAACTCCTATATCACATAACTGGTTATCAGAAAACTAGCTAGTTTTCAAGATCTGGTGGCAGTGTACTTTGATGGAAAGTACACTGGACTAGGGCTGGGGCATTTGACTGGTCTCTACTGTTAGTTCTTTGCCTAACTAGCTGTGGACTGTGGATTGAACATCTGATTTCTCTGAACCTCAGTTTTTCCATCTATAAAATGGTCATACACTTATCTGTCCAGTGCATTTCAAAAGGTTTTGAGGATCAAACAAAATAATAAATGTAAAAGGGTTTTACACCAGGAGTGTACACACATGCCATGAAACTTAGAGGTTTCGCTGTGTCCTAGGCATTGAGCTAGCTCTTGGATAGCAGCCCACAGGTAGCCTAGACTTCAGCTGCAGGTTCTGTGCAGGGCAGAGAGAGAAGGCTGTGTTTGTATCATGTTTGTTGCCCTGGCTGTGACTCTGGACATGCCCAGGACTCCTTTTCCTGACTAGTGTGTTTCCTCTCCATTGCAGGAAGATGAGAGACTGCTTACGCACCTGCACTAGTACCATGGGTCCCTGTACTGGTTAAAGCCATCTCCACGACCTGGACGGGCAGCAAGGTAAGCAGAGAGGCCAGTCCAGGCGAGCTCCTGAGATGTGAGTGCATTTCCGCCCCAACGACCGGGAAATCCCAAGTACACAAACAAGTCAAGGCAGTGCATCAGGGTCCCTCCTCCCCAAGCTCCACAACCCACAGGAAGGGCTTGCTTCCCCTCCGAACGCTCCAGCTAACTCCCTCCCCGCTGGCGGGGATTCTTCCAAGTTACAAAAACTGTGACACTGGAGGAGAGGAAAACAGGTCCACTGGCTGTGTTCTCCCTTCTCTCTGAGCTGTTCAAACAAGTTCCCAGGAACATTGAAGAGCCCCGCTTGACCGGAAGGGAGGTAGGAGGAGTGGAATGCGTGCAAAAGCTGAGCTGATCAGAAGGCAATGCTGCTTCATGAAAGTCTCCCAGAACTGAGTGTGTGTGTGTGTGTGTGTGTGTGTGTGTGAGAGAGAGAGAGAGAGAGAGAGAGAGAGAGAGAGAGAGAGAGAGAGGGGAGAGAGAGAGAGAGAGAGAGAGAGAGAGAGAGAGACAGAGAGACAGAGAGACAGAGAGGGAGAAGAGAGAATGCGTGTGCGCGCGTGCTCGCTGGCGGCAGAGTGAGAGCGTGCTCTGCCGTGCGCGCCTCCGGACCAGAGGACAGGGTCTCCATGACAACCAGCCGGGCCGGCTGGCCGCGCTCTGCTCACTTGGCTGGAAGGAGCGCCACTAAAGGTCAGAGGAAGAAGCTGTGGAAAGCTCACAGCAGGTATTAGAGTTTAAGGCAGTGGACTTGGGGCCCTGAGCTCCCTAACCCACAAGGGTGTGAGCCGGACTCTGCTGACAATGGAGTGGGCAGGAAAGTACCAGGACTTTCAGGTAAGGGCAGCTCCGATTGCTCTCCTTTTTTCCTGGCCTTGGTCTTTGGCTGTTTTCTGGGAGGCAGGCGAGTGTCTGTACTCTCTGCTCAGGGTTTGGGGCTCTGGAATGATGTCATGCTCCAACAGTTGGATTCTATTAGCTTGAGCAGGAGGGAAACAGCCAATTTTCTTGACTTTGCAAATCTAGCTGATCTCACTTTTGCTGAATCTGAGGTGTTTAGGCTTCACTCTTTTATTTAGCACAAAGCCACAGGATATTTTTACAGGAAGATTCTTTTATATAGAAAAAATTAATTCTCACCACTCCAGCACTGTTTGCAGTTTTTACATGGAGATTCCAGTGTCTTTTGAGTGGCTTTGGTTCATTCTAGTGGACACCATCTGTTTCGTCCCTTGGTACTAACTATGTCTGACCTGTAGCAACAACAGAAAAGACTGGTTAAACTCAGTGAGGAGGCTGCGGTGAGTTCCAGCTCCCTCTGGAGCAGTCATTGGGATGGAGATATTGTCATTCCTTATATCTGACCTTGCTCTCTCTCTACCTTGATTGTTAATAAGATTGAGTCACAGGCTTTCCTGAGTTGTGAGGAGAGGGCTACCCTGGGGTTGGGAAACTTCCAAAGAGGTGTTTTATCCAGATGTTGCAGCATGAGCTCTCAGATTCCTTTAACTAATATTGTAATCAAATCTCAGGGCACACAGTGTCTGTGTTGTGTACTCCTTTTACTTTGATTGCCCTGCAAATTGGTAAAACTGTTCTGACCTGGAGGAGTGGTGTGTGGTGAGCTCAGAAAGATGATGAGGTAGTTAGGTAGTTAGGTAGTCAGTAATATTGTTAGGAGCATGAATGCTGCGGTTACTCTGTGCAGGAGAGACCCATCAAGAGATGTCCTTCCACCACAACCATGTTCTATCTTAAACTTATTCCTTGGCCTTAGGAAACTTTGTGGATGCTTTTGGTTTCTCAGTAGGACAAGGGAACAGCTGCTGTCCTGGCTCTCCAGTTTTTCTTCTTGAACTTTCTGAACAGAATGTCTTTTGTATTCTGGAGAACAATGAGGGGGCCTTCTGATTAACTTCGGGTCAGCTTGCCAATGCAAGCACTGGCCATGTCTCTGATTCTCACTCCCCGAATGTGTACATGTATGCATCAGTGTTTTGGCCTGAGGGTCCACAAGGGTGAACTCAATGGCCCTGGACCTCAGATGGGCCACTTCTTTAGAAATTCCTTCTCTTACTGTGCTTCTCTGCTTGATTGAAACTGTTTTGCTGGCTTAGCGCTATTAGATGAGATGCAAAATGGGTGATGTGGGGAGGAGGTCTCTGATTCCAGTGGTTTCTTCAGGCACAATGTAAGTCTAGAATCTCAGGTCTTCTTGACTTATGGAGGTATAGTTAGGGCTCCTCCAGTTTTACCATCCTTGCATTTGTGAAGAGGACTAGCAGCGGGTTTCAAGGAGCTGGTGCTCTTTCTTTTGATGTAACAGAGAGGAAAAACGAATTTGGAGTTAAGAGGAGCTGATTCCATGGCCAGGTTCTGTTGCTTGCTAGTTTGGTCACTGTGGGCAAGCATCTTAACTAATGCAAGCTTCAGATTATTAACTGTGAGACAGAAATAATGATAATAACCACAGGACTTTTGGGAGGAGCAAATGGGATAGTTACCTTGAAAGTAACTTATTTTAAACAAGTAAAGTCCTACATTGTGAATTAAAGCTTGAGGAATGGTCTCCGTCTTCTGGAAATTCATTTTACCTCTCTGTTCTGGTTCTACCATTTATAAAGTATCTTCTTCTCTTCTGCATTTGTAAATCAAAATGAGAAAAACCTTAAAAATCTTCCAGCTTTGTAAAAAAACAAATAGTGGTTTCTTTAGGTTGGGAAGTTTAATGTACATGATATTCCTTCCTTATAGACTTTGGACCTCATAAATGACCCTTCCACAATGAAGCTTTCCGGAGACTACTCAGCTTGTGTGTTTTAGTACAGAGGAGAGGGATTCCAAGTGACCCTTTGCTTTTCCAATATGCCACAGCTCGCTGCAGTTATGGTGTCATGCACTTTGGTAGTTAGAGGAGAGGCCACTGTGTGTCAGGTCTTGCTTCTTTGTCCTGCTAGGTTCTGCTGGAAAAACTTATCTTGAGTGGGCAGAGGACCTTTCTCCTCTGTTCTGGGTTTGAAAGGTAGGCTTCTATCTGGTAGAAGTTTTATTACTCTGAAAGCCTTCTTAGGAGCTGGGCAGCTCGTTCAGGAACTTGTAAGGCTATATCTAGGGGGAAACCAAAAAGAAAAACACGGAAGTGGGAACTCCAAGGGCAGATACTTGATATGTTGTGGGACTGTGCCAAAGAATGGAATAGCAGAGAAGGGGAGACTCCAGGGAAGGGCACACCGGACCTGTCCTCCATGAACCTACAGGGCGTATAGCATAGAAGGCACCCTGCCTGCACCCTTAACCCTTTACTGAGGGACAGGGAAAACCCGCCAGTCATGCCCTGGAATGGTGTCTGGGAAGAAGCCTGAGAAGAATCAAGAGTAGGCTTTTTTTTTTTTTTTTTTTTTTTTTTAACCCACAGAGCTTTCTTTCCAGGTGAGTCACATTACAATAGCTTCTTAAGTTCTGAAGGAGAAATTGTCCACAGCTTGGGTTGGCCTGCATTTGTTCCCCACTCCTCATCAGTCCAACTTCCCAGAGCTGAGTCACAAATTGGATCCCTCTATGTTCCTTAAGGATTAAAAAGTAACATTCCTATTCTCACTCCCTCTCTCCTCCACTGCTCTCTGCCTATGTTCTTTCCCCTTGGGTTCCCTCTCTCTAAAATTAGAATAATCAGTCACCCAAGGAAGTTGAATCTTTGAAATATCTTGGAGCACAGACTAAGGGCATCCTCAGTTCTGCTGGCTGTACTTCTGTCCCTGGAATGAACAATTTCGGGAAGGCACCCCCAAATCCAAGTATCATTTGCTCTTTTGGCCTAGAACTAAGAGAGGCTGTGCCCCACACTCCACTGCCTCTGATTGTAAGAATTACTTTGGGTGAGGTGGCCTGGTGCCTGGAGGAGCTGGGAGGGTCTGAGTCCCTGTGGGGCAGTGGGAATGAGTGACTGAAGAGTATATTTTCCTTCCTGTCGCTTCTCATATAGCTGTTAGCTGTCACTGCCCTGGTGACTCTTGATTTCCAACATTGGGCCCAAGAGAGTCTGCTGAGCCAGCCAAGCAGCGGCACCACATATCTGAGCCTGGAGGAGGGCAGGCAGCAGCCCTTCGGAGTCCTATCTGTTCCTTTCTGTGTGTCTGTGTTCCATTCTGGAGGATTGGGAAGGGGGAGGGGAATCCACAGACAGATAATTGAGTTCTTTGAGTTAGAGAGACCATGGAAAGTGGAGAAGGGGCCAGGAGGGCATGAAAAGGGGTTGGGGGGAGGATACCATCTGGCATAGTCCGCAGAGATTTCTCTTTAAAGCCTGTGGGAAAACTTGCATTAGTGTGTGCCTTCTTCTAGGGGTAGGGGGGAGCGAGATTCTGTGTGTGTCTCTTTTGTGCTAGAGGGTAGGGACCATGAGTCTCTAACTCGGTGGATGGGGAAAATACTGGGTGCTTCTATCTTAGGGAAACAGGCCACATAATATTGTGCTGATAGAAAAAAATCTGGGGTCTCTTTTTCTAGCCATAGGTCCTAGAAAACTCATGTGTAGGTGTGTTTTGAAGGGAGAGAAGGGTGTTAAATGAGTCTAGACGACCTTATTAGAGAATTTCTCCAAAGATCCCTTCTCTTATTTTCTTTGGCTCTAATATAGTGAATATAGTGTTGTTGGGGGAGCTGTTGAAACTATCACAATGCTTTTCTCATCTGAAAACTACCTCAATATTTGATTTCACTGTCCCTATAAAAGGGTGAATTATATGCAATTAGGGTAAGAAGCTGCCTTAACCAAAGCAGGCTTGTTTCTAAGGATATGTCATGAAACCATTTCAGTTTCTTAGATTCAGATTCTTCTGTGTGACCTTGTCATTACTGAGGGGGTTTGTATGTGAACTGGAGATTGATTTATAGGAATCAGCACAAGTGGTTGGGGGACTGTTTGAACCAGAAGAAAATGAGATAAACTGAGGGTCGTGGGAGATATAATCTGGAGCTGGAGGAAGACTACTAGAAAGAAATAGGAGAGAGGCGCTGGGTGTGAGAGAAGGTAGTTCCCAGGGGCAGCAGGTGGTGATAGATGGAAGGGCTGTCCTGGGAGGCTTTCATAGTGTAGTAGATCACTGGCCTGCCCCCGGGGACCCCAGGAGACAGGGTTGTGCAGGTCTTCCCAAGTGCTGGGAGGGTGGAGTGGCTCGCATTGAGGTTGACAGCTATGTTCACTTACTCTTGGGCTCAGAGTCTCATCTCTGGTGCCCACATATGCCCTCTTGGACTCTTCACCCATTAAGTCAGTAAATACAGTAACTGGGTCAAGAGCTGGGAAGTATCCATAAAGATGTCAAGTGTGGGACTTCCTCCCACATATATTACACCCAGATGTCTTGATTTCTTCCCTACTGACCAACCCCTTCAATGTGAGCCTCTGTCAGTGTGATTAAGGGAGAAGAAACATAGACCTGCTGAAGTCTGGGGTTTGACGATAGAGTTAATGACCATCTCATTCTCGAAGGCTGGGAAAAAGGAGGAGGGGTCCCACTCTTAGACTGTAATTTAAAGCTCTGTTTGAATAGTGGAAGAGAGCCAATGAAAGGACTGGACATATGAGGGTGAGGGTTCTAGGGCTCTAGGCCTGCATTGGAGATTTTCTGAGATTGTCAAAGGATAGGATGTGTGGGAGGGAGGATAGCAAAGGGAAAATTTCAGTGTGGAAAACCTCTAAAGTCAGCTAGTTTTTAGAACACTAGCTGAGAAGGACTGAATTTTGGTGTGCTTACTATTTCAGAACACAGGCTACCTTATGAAGTTCTGACAGTTAAGTTTTATAGATAATTTTTAAGTGAGTTAACCCATTATGTTTGTTCAAAATAATCAGCGACTACGCAATACTCAGTAAGTGTGTAGTGCTATCTTTTGGCAGCTCTGGTGGAACCATTTATACTTACCACGAGTGTTTGTATGTGCTGTGTGCTGTGCAGTGATCAAGAACTGGAGTTCAGGGATCTGACCTATCTCTGTGACCTTGGCAATGTATTTAAATCTCTTTGTGCCTCAGTTTTCTCTAAGGCATCTGTGAAATGGGTGTAATAATAGTATTTAGGTTGTGAGGATTAAATGAAATTGTACATGTAAATAGCTCATTGCCTGGAGCATGGTAAATTCTCAATGCTTTCATGATTTTCAACTTAGAATGGATGGCCTTTTGAAAGCAAGAGGGCTGATGTCTCTCAGTCCAGTGTGGGATTACTATATGAAGAACAAGTCAGATTGTTCTTTATAGAAGTCAGGTACAACTTTGTATTTTGTCCCTCTTTCTGTGAAGATTCCAGGAGGGTCTCTGCAGTAGTTCTTCTCAACCTTGCTTCACAGGTGCAACTTCATCTTCCTCTAGGATACTCCCCTCCACAGGCAGGGGAGACCCTTCCAGAACTGCTTCCTGCCTGCTGGCCAGCCCAGGCAGGGCCCCTGAGGTTCTACTTAACCTTGTGTTGGAGGCCCTGTACACTGCTTTCAGTGCTCTGGACACACCCTTTTCCCTAGTAGGCTTCCTCATCTCGGCTGTTGCTTCTTCTTCTTCTTCTTCTTCTTCTTCTTTTTTTTTTTTTTTGGTACCTGGGATTGAACCCAGCGGTGCTTAACCACTGAGCCACATCCCCAGCCCTCTTTTGTATTTTTATTTAGAGACAGGGTCTTGCTAATTGCTTAGGGCCTAAGTTGCTGAAGCTGGCTTTGAACTTGCCATCCTCCTTCTGCAGCACCTGGCTCATCTCTGCTTCTGGGAATACTACCCATGTATCCTTCAAGACCCAGTGTAGAGCACAGGCTCTCCAGCTAGCTCTGGCAGTTCATAGTCTCATAGTCTAGCTTTTCTTACTTTTGTAGACTTCTGGCAAGTTAAAACTCTTAGGCCTCAATATCTTCATCTGTAAATTGGGAGTAATAATCTTACTTATCTTGAAGGGTTGTTGTAAGGGTAAAATGAGTTTTAATTCATGTAAATCACTCAGCTTAGTTCTGGACCCAAATATGCTCTCAATAAATGTCAATAGCTGCTGCTGTTAGTGATTTCTACGTCTTAGAACTTTCTCCACTGACGTACAGCAGTTAGTCAATAGATCTGAATTTTAGTTCTGGCTCTATCTCTGACTTGCTGTTTGACCCTGGGGTAAATAACTTAGCTTCTCTATCTATCTTTGTTTCTTCTAGAAAGTTGAAGGTATTAACTGGGCATGGTGATACATGCTTGTAATCCCAGTGATTTGGAGGCTGAAGCAAGAGTCTCATGAGTTTAAGACTAGCCTCAGTAACTTAGGTCTAGGTATTGAAGAGTGGCAAGTAGTTGTGACTAAGACAGTAAGCAACATCTGGACAGGCTCCTGGCACTTTATCTCTCCAAGAAACATCTTATATTTTATACCAGCCCTAGGTGGCACTTGCCCAGTGATGATTACTCTGACACTCCTGAGGACGGGGGATCAGGATAAGGGGGTTCTAATCTATTTCTTTATTTTATTTTATTTTTTTGTAGTAGTGGGGATTAAACTCATGGCACTCTACCACTGAACTATATCCCCAGTCCTTTTTATTTTATTTTGAGACAGGGTCTCATTAAATTGTCCAGGCTGACCTTGAATTTGCAATCCTCCTGCCTCAGCCTCCCAAGTAGCTGGGATTACAGGCATGTACCACTGTGCCCAACTCTAATCTATTTCTAAAGAGAGTGACTAGCTTCTTATCTACAAGTGTAATTATTATTAACAGATTTCCTCTTCCAACTGCAAGGAACAGGAACTTTTGCTGCCAAATTTAGCAGTGTTTTAAGTCCCTCAAATCTCCTTTGAGTACTACCAAAGCTCTCAGCTTTGTTGTTATCTCTTGTTGACATATAGCCTGGAAAGGTCATATCAACAGTGCCAATTTATGGGCCTGCTGAACCCTGGCAGGCCTAGGGCCGAATGGGAGTTCCTGGGAGTAGGTGCTTCACAGAGTTTCTCTTTGAGTGAGAGGCTGTTTAAAATTTAAGGCTCTTTTTGCTTTAGAAGACTCTGCAGATTAGGTTAAGATTTTTTTGTTTCTTTTGTAGTTTTACTTCTGTAGATTTCCATAGACCGGCTCAGATTCCATAGTAGCTTCCTATATAATCAGAAGAAGCTCAGCCTTCATGATACTCATAGCCACCAACATTATACCTCCTATTCCTTACTGGAAGTAAGTTTCCTTGGCATAGAGTTATACCAGAGTCTCTATCCTGTTAGTTTATTGGTAATTTATGACCTACCATATGTTCTGATGCAATAATTAAAAGATGACAAAGACTAGAAACTGCACATGGGACTCTATACTCATTTTCAAAGATGTGGGGACAAAGACACATGTGTCTATGTACTTCGTCACTTGGCAAAAAGGAATGCAAATAGAGAAAGGAAATTAATGTGGCTGACCCTGTATCTATAAAAAAGTGGGATACATGAGTGTGACAATAAAATGCTTAGGACAGTGGAGATGATCTTGGCAATGGCAGTGACCTTGGTTTGCATTCCTTGGCTTGATTAACTCAGCTTCTGTATTTAGAGAATAAAGGCTTTGGAGTCTAGTAAGGAAACAAAGTACAGAAGTTCCTTATGTCCCTCCACACCCCACTCCCCCATTCTCTCACCCTTTGGTTTCTGGCAGAATGGACTGGGCATAATGGGCCTCTCTGGGTGTGAGTCATCACTGCTGCTCAGGGTTGGGTTACAGCCCAAGTGTGCTGGGAGAGCCAGCTGTGAGAATCCTGGTTGTAAGAAGGGCTGTGGGTTTTATTAACTCACTTCTGAGTAAGTGCCCAAGAGGAAGTGGCAGGGATCACGTTAAAAAGAAAACAACTGGAAATTTTTGTTCTATGTAAATCTCATTAAATGGAATTAAAGAAGCCCCCTCACCTCCCAATCTCATAACTCACAACTGGTTGGTAAATCCAGGTGGGTTTCAAAAGCTATGCTATCCAGACTTGTTTTCCCCTGAAAATCCCAAAGTCAGATGTCTCCATGCCCTCACTTGAAGAAGTTTAAAGCAAAAAACCCTTGAGACTGTAGTACCTGTGAGCCTCCCCTGATAGCAGTTGATGTTTTGTCGGGGGTAGGGGTGGGGTTGTCTGGGATGACTTTATTTGTTTTGCTGTTCTCCAATGGTTTACCTTCTGCCTTTTCTCTTTCTAATTTATAGTCTTTCCTTGGGATCCCATTTTCCACTGTTACCAGTAATTAGAGAAGGAAGCGGGGGAGCCACCTCTGCCTCTCTTGTTTCAGAAAACTGAATTTACTTATTCATTCAATTAATATTTTAGTATCCATTCTGTTCTGACTTTATTTCTATATAGTAGGGATGTAGAGATGACCAAGATAGAAAAGCCCTTGTCATGGAGCTTAATGTATAGTGGGGAAACCTTTTAGTCTACAAATCAATAGTTGAGATAAAGATAATGATGTGAGGGACTAATGGTGATGTAAGAGAGTAACAGGGACTTGAGAGGGTAGAGAAAGTCTTTCTGTGAATATGATGTTTGAGTGTACGCTCAAGGGTAAGAATGCATGAATGTGTATATTTGGAGAAGGTACCTTTCTAAGAAGGAAGCAGCCAAGGCAAAGCCCCTGAGGTAGGAAAGACATGTGACTAGGAAGTCCTCATTGGTAAACAGAGAGAGCAGGTGGAGGTAGGGTGTGAGATGTAAGCAGAGCCTGGTTCAGACAGAGCCTTTTGGCCATTGTCACAGAGAGAAGTACATACTCTAGGTCTGTGGCACAACTAGGGGATAAAATGTGGAAATTTAAGAGGAACGGCTAGCTAAGAAGAATACTGAACTGATTGAGAAGAGTTAAAAGAAAGACTAGGGGGATCCAAGCTAATTAGAGTAGGGATAGCCATGTGGCCGTCAGCTAACAATTTGATTGAACATATTCTGCTAATTTATGGGATTGAGCAATGTATGTTATATAGTTTTCTGAAGATTTTAGGTTTCTGGTATATCATTAGGAGAATACTAATTCTAGGAATCATGTTATACTAGGTATTTTTATTTGTGTTCTTTAGTAAACTCTCATGACAATCTATGGGTGAATTTGTTGATATCCTAATATCTATAGGAACTCTGAGCCGCTAACTTACTTAAAAAACTAAATCTGTGTGATTCCAAAGCATGTGCTTTCTCTGTGTCCAAACTCTGAGATAGCAAATGCAGCTCCTCTTAGTTATCTAAACATTTATTGATTTTTTCCCCCTGAATTATTTATTTATTTTCTTATCTTCATTTCTATTCACTGGAAGCTACAGTAGCTTTTGAATGTAGAATTGGATGAGTTATTTTCCAGTTTCTCTGAAGGAAGTTTCTGGTTAAAATACTGAGAATGCCAGTCCATATCAAAAGCAGGAGAGTGTGTATGTGCGGGGCAAGACTTGGAAACCAGTACCTGAATTACCTCACTTAATCTGGGCAGGAAGCAAGATGGTCCTTCACGTTAATAATTCTATAAGTAGTTAGATTTCTCCTATTTTACATAGTAAGAACATGGAATATTTTTATACTAAGAAGATAAAATTTGGGGCTGGAGTTGTAGCTCGGTGGTAGAGCGCTTGCCTAGCACATGTGAAGCACTGGGTTTGATTCTCAGCACCACCTTAAAAAAAGTAAAGGCATTGGGTTCATATACAACTAAAAAAAATATTTAAAAAAAAGAAGATAGAATTTGGTTTTGGAGAAAAGTAATTTGTCAATAAACTGGCATTTGTAAATAAATCCTGATTTTCTAGTTTATAGATCTCTTCTAGAGTCTCCCAACTTTGTTGGAAATGTTTGAGGGAGGAAATTTATCAGGCCACAACTTTGACTTCATGGAAATTGAACATTGACTAGTTTCTATAGTAGATACTTCTTTTTCTAAAGGGACTGATTCTGTAAATCAGGGTCCACGTTTCTGAAATGAAAATGTGCAGGGCATTTATTTATACATTCTTATTCCTTGGTGTTCAAGAGATCTGTGAGGCTGCTGAGATGGAATCATTTGTGAAGAGCAGAGCAGGGTGAGATTAAATTTCAGATGTAGCATAGGTTTTTGACCCAGAGAGGAATTTATTTGGCAATTGAATTCTACTTTCCTGTCTCCCCATCTCTGTTTTTTTTTTTTTTTTAACTACTTTGCTTCTGAAAGAAAAGATCTGTGGCTAGAAGATTCCTTGAGAGTGTGTTTTTCAGATTATTATTATTAATATTATTTAAAGTTTTAGTTGCTTGTAGACATTATTTTATTTTTATATGGTACTAAGGATCAAAGTGCTTCACACATGCTAGGCAAGCGCTCTGCTACTGAGCTACAGCCCCAGCCCCCAGATTATTTTTTAACACTGACTTACTGAGCAGATTTACCATGAGCAGGGACATAAGATTTTAGTTAGGGGTTGAGACTGAAAAGATGGACTGAGGTCAGAACTTAAAAGGGCCTGAATCATCCAGGACTTAAGGAAACACTACTCTTCTGAAAGCAGGAAAGGAGCACATTAGGTTTTGGTTTGTAGAAAAGAAGCTATAAGACCATGTGGAGGACTGTAAGACCTCTGAAGTGGAAGGAATCTAGTTTATCTCTTTAGGTTTCACTACAGAGGTGATATTTATTCTCTCAAATTTCATTTGGAATAGAAGATAGGGAAATTGGGTGGGGGTCTGAACTCCAGATTGCAGAGTTCCCTGAAGGCTTAGAACAGTGGTTTTCAGACTTGAATATGCACCAAACCTGGAGAGCTAGTTTTTGATTTAATAAGTCTGAAGTGGAGCCTGAGAATTTGCGTTTTTAACAAATTTGGAAAATGCAGTGGTCTGTGGCACAGGGATTGAACCCCGTAGAGCTTAACCACTGAGCCACATCCCCAGCCTAATTGCCTAATCCCAGCTACTTGGGAGGCTGAGGCAGGAAGATCGAGTGTTTGAGGCTAGCTTTGCCAATATAGAGAGGCTCTAATCTGCCCCTCTATCCCCCCCAAAAGAGAAGGAAAATGAAAGTAAGAAAATTTGTAATTGATACTGCTACTGTTGGTTGGGAACCTCACTTTGAGAATCACTCTTTAAGATACTTGGCAGCTAAGAGGCAAAAGGAGGTTGAGAGCCAGATGTTAATTGGTATTCTTCTGCTAACCTAGAATTTCATGTCTGTTGAGTCTATGCTTCAGCATTGTTGGGTGGCTTGCCCTATAACACGAAGCCTGGTGAAGGTCTGTGCCCTTACTCATAGTGGCTCTTCCCATCACTTACAGGCGAGGTTACCAGATGTGTATTTCTGAACAGCTGCTTTTCACATTTTTGGAAAAATACCCATTGTGGGGCACTTTATACCATTAGGATAGGTGACATTTGTGCCATGAAAAGTGCCCCCCTCTTGTCCCCCGTCCTTGAGCATAGCCTCCTGGTTGGCAAGGCCGTTTGAGGAACTGAGAGCAAGCCCAGCGTTTCAGTTGTGTTCTTTTGATTAGCCAAGTTTACACAGGACATGCCTGGGAGATTATCTCTTTAGCTCAGGAGTTGAATTTCAAGGGCAAAGTCCACAGTTGGCTGTTGAAAGGCTGAGAACACCTGGAAGAGAGGATTTCACTTACCCAGGCCTCAGTGCCTCTTCCCACAGAGGTCAAGTTTTCTACTTGTTGCTGCCCAATCAGGCGACCTTGGGATGTTTCTCTCTGAGCAGCATGGCTCCAGGCACTGCCCTTTGCCTTCTACTTCAGTGGCTGTGGCTTCAGGTGAGACCCTTGGGTTAGTAATATAAGCTGCCCTCGCTTCCTTGGCATTCTCAGCTATTTAATCTTTTCCTGGTCTTGCTTCTCCCTTTGCAGGGAGGATCATCATTCTTCTCTTCGTGGTGAGCGACTCTCAGGTTTTCCCCTTGGCTCTTCTTTAGCTTCCCTCATTATCCAGTGTAACTATAGAATTCTGTTGCCATGTAGAAGGAGTGTTAAAGGTTGCCTGACCCAGTGTTGCCTCGTCTAAACATTGTTAGACACACTGGGATAAAGGAGGCAGCTGCTGCTAGTCTGAGACAACCAGCACAACCAGCCTGGGGTTCCTATCCCCAGTGCTCCCCCAGGATTGGAGGAGTCCATACATCCACACAATTGTAACCCATTCTTGGCACACTAGTTGGGAACTTGGAACTAGTCCCAGGGGCCTCAGAAAACTAAGGACTCATGATGGCAGAGTGAGGGCTAGGACTCAGGGCTTTCCACTTGTGCTGATTAGGGCTCTGCTGTGTAGTAACACAAACACTACAGTGTGTCCCAGCTCAGCAAGCTGAAACATGAAGTTGTCTCAGGCTAAGTTTTTTTCCTAACACTTTTTTTTTTTAAAGTAATTAAAGCAACCCATGAGAAAATACAGAAGGTAGAAAATGTGCCTCTTCTAGAAAACCCATGCTCCAGAAATAGAATTACTGTTATATTTTTTAATGATACATTTTTATATATTAATTTTTACAAAAATATCATACTCTAATAAAAAATGGAAAATAATAATAAACATTGGTGAGGATATAGAGAAGTTAGAACCCTCAGACACTTTAGGGGTAGAAACGTCAGAGGTTCAGCTTTATGGAAAATAGTTTGGCCATTGCTTTAAAAATTGCCCTATGATCTAAAATTGCCCTATGATTCAGTGATTCTGCTCCTAGCTACGCATCACAAAGAACTGAAAACAGAGACTCAAATATCTGAATGCCGGTCTTCACTGTAGCGTTATTCATAGTAGCCAAAAAGTGAAAAACAACCCAACTGTTCTACTTCTAGATGTGTAAAAAACCAAAATGTGGTGTATACATACAAAAATGGAATATTATTTGGTCATAAAAAGGATGAAATTTTGATATGCAACATGAATGAACCTTGAAAACATTGTGCCTAACCGAAATAAAATATCTAGAAATGGCAAATTTATAGAGAAAGAAAGTTCTCTGTTACTTGGAGCTTGGAGAGGGGAGAATAGGGAATTATTGCTTAACGGACGCAGTTTTGGGGGTGATGAAAAGGTTTTTGAAACATTGGTGAAGGCTGCATGACACTGTCAGTGTAATTAATGTCGCAGAATTGTACACTTAATGGTTGAAGTGGCAAGGTTTGTATTAATACAGGAAAGAAAGATCATGCTCTACTCTGAAAATTTTTACCAAGGGTATTTTTCAATTCACCGAGGGTATTTTTCCATGTTAGTACATTACTTTGAACAGCACATTGTGTTTCTTCAGATGGATGTATCATTTATTTAACCAAACCCCTAATGATGGACATTTGAGTTGTTTCCAGTTTTTCCTATTATAAAAGAGCTGCAATGAACAGCAGCACACAGCTGTTTTTGCCTTGTGTTCTAGTATTTGCATTTCCTTAGGCAAAATTCCTAGAAGGAACGATTTGATGATCAAAGGGTATGCTCATTTAAAATGTTAATAAATATTGCCAAACTGTTTGCCAAAGAAGTTGCATCAACTTAATTCTCATCAGCAGTATATAAAGGTGTTGTTTCTGCCACACCCTTGCCAACGTGAGTATTTACAATTTTTCTTTTTGGTACCAGGGATTGAACCCCAAAGAGCTTAACCAATGAGCCGGATCCCCAGCCCTTTTGAAAAAAAATATTTTGAGACAGGGTCTCACTAAGTTGATTAGGGCCTCATAATTTGCTGAGGCTGGCTTTCTGCCTCCTGAGCTGCTAGGATTATAGGTGTGTGCCACTGTGCCCAGCTAAATATTTTTAAGCTTTGCCAATCTGATAGGTGAAAAAACATTTCTTATTGTTACTTTATTTAGGATTTCTTGAATTATTAGTGAAATTTTGTCTGTTTTAATTCTTATTGGCACTTATTTCTGTTCTTTTGCAAATTTTTTTTTCTCTCAAATATGTTGTTCATTTTTCTGGGTTTTTTTGGGGGGGTTGGTGGTGGTGGTGCTGGGGATTGAACTCAGGGCCTCACACATGCTTAAGCAAGTTTTATGCTACTGAGCTACATTCCAAGCCCCTGGTTATTATTGTTATTATTATTTTGTAGATTTGTACGAAATTTTACATACGTATTACGTTAGGACTCTGCCATATATGTTACTGATGTTTTCCCCCCAGTTAAATTTTTTTTTCTGAGTTTGTTTATGCCAATTCTTTGCATTTCACATGTTTTAAATTTTTATATAGGCAAAAGAATGATATTTTCCTTTATGGTGTTTTTTTACCCCCTTCATGGCTTTTGAGTTGAATTTTTTGTTATACTTTTCTTAATGTTGGGGAATCATTGTATCAGTTCCCTAGGAAGAGCTTCACAGTGAAGTAAATCCTATATTGAGTTGTGTTAACACTAGGCCTAGATGTTGTGACACATCCTCTCTCTTAATCATTCCTGGTTTGATGAACTCATCCTGGCTTAAGTGGGAACATAGGTGAACACCAGGGACATAGTGACACAATTGTCAGTGGGTTAAAGTCCCAAGGAGTAGTAAGACCCTGAAAAGGGGAAGAGCAGGAAGATGTGAAGAAATGTGGCTGCTTAGAGGATAGATCAAGGCAGATTTTAAATAAAGTGTTTTTATTAGTACATTGTAGTCATACATAATAGTGGGATTCATTTTGACATAATCATAATCCATGCATGGATTATGATTTGCTCCATTTCAGTTCCTAGTACTTCTTCTTTTCTTCCCTCCCCCAGTTTGCCTTCTTCTAGTCTACAGTTCTCCTTATATTATTTATTATTATTTTTTAAATTGATGCTTTATAAATACACATAAAGGTGAAATTCACTGTGGTATATTCATACATGTAATAGCATAATTTGGTCAGTTTCAGATTTTTGAAGTGAGAAAAGAAAGAAGACTACTGTTTATTGAAGACTTTATAACATTAAATTAATCGGGTTCCACTTAACTATATTTTGTTTTATGTTATTATTATTTGGGATGGGGAGTACTGAGGATTGAACCCAGGGTGCTTACCACTGTGCTATGTCCCTAACTTTAAAATTTTTTTTTTTTTTAATTTTTGAGACAGAGTCTCCCTAAGTTGCCCAGGTTGGCCTTGAACTTGCAGTCTTCCTTTCATGCCTCAGCCTCTCGAGTCTCTGGGATTACAGATGTGCCACCACTGCGCCTGGCTGTGGCCTGACTGTATTTTAAAATGCAACTTTTAGTGCTTGGTTAGCCTAGGGTTGCCCTTCCTGAGGGTTATGAACCCAGAAGAGAAATCCTCAGAATCAGAGTATAAATAGAATTCTGAAACTGACAGAATTTGAGAGACTTGAGGAGAATAGAACTGAGCTGGCAGTATTTCTGCTCCTTTAGCCAGGAGCTTAGACAGAAATTTTAAGGAAATGGGCTAAGTAAGGAAGCAGAAGGAGAAAGGATTCAGATCCACATTCATTAGGCCCCTTCAGGGAGAGCTGTATGGTGACATACAGTCCATCACCAGACATTATTGTTTGGTGGACGAGGCATATCAAAGACCAGTTTACTGCAGTGGGATCTGGGCCACTTCAGACACAGCCCTGGGAGGAAAGGGTTGATTCAGTCATGGTGGGCAGGGAACTTCTGAACAGTCAGGGCAGAGTGAGGAGAGTCAAGATGAGAGTCAAGGGGAGCTCTTGACAGGCTGGATCTACCAGTGTCCTGCCTATCAAACCCTATCCCCAAACATATTGGCAATTGTTTTACTATTATATCTTGGTTCTGGGTGGCTTGCTTGGGGTCCTGTCATGTAGTTTTAGTTGGTTAGGTTGGGGCTGCAGTTATCTGAATGCTTGCAGACCTCCACGTGTGGCAAGTGAACTGGGAATGTTGGCGCCTCGGGGGGTCCTCAGTTCACTTGCTTGCTCTTTCTTTTCTCTCACAGTTTTCTTTCTCTCACCACCGCCCAACCCGGTAGTTATTGTTCCACATGGTCCCTTGCCTAGCAGCATCAGGGCTACTTGAGTTATTATGAGGTGGCTCACAACCTGAGAGCAAATGCCCCTAGAGACACAGGCAGAGGTTGCATGGCTTTTATTTCCCCTAGTGTTGGAAGTTACACGCATCCTGACAGACCACATTGTGTTCCTTGAGGTAGTGACAAAGGCCTGCCTAGTTCAAGGAGAGAGGAATATCATTTTGATGACTTGTTTTGAAATTACCATAACCATACAGAGAGAGAAATTTTAATTTTAAGCTATAGGACATTGTTTTTTTTTTTTAGATTTAATTCATTGTTTATCATCTTCAAAATATTACCAAAGGTTCTTAATAATACCTGAAGTATTATTTACGTAATAATTAAATCCCCTCACTTTTCCAGCTTAATTTATTTTAAAAGGAAACATTATTTCACTTTCTTAAAGTGAAGAATTAAATATAACCTTTATATTTACTTTATAGTAAATACAATGAAAACAAAACATAGTTTAAAAATTTTAGCAAAAACTGCTGCCAGTGAAAGTCCCCTCTCATTAAGAGATTATCAAATGTTCAGAAGATAAAGATGGCAGCAATTAGAGACTTTCTCCTTAACCTAATGAAAAGGTTTGTAGAATTGGAAAGTGAATGACTTATTGTGTTGTGGTTCCTGCCACTTAATGCTGTGTGTGATGTACCATGTCATATGTTGAGTGCCAGGTAGTTCCTCACATTTTGGGAAACCTGCTGGGGCAGTGGAGCTGCTAAAAAATTTTTAACACTGATGTGATTAAATATGCATTTTCAGAAAGATGCAAAGAAAAAAGGGTAGGAGTAGAGTGAAGAAAGTAAAACTGGAGCAAAGAGATGATTTTTAGAAGATTGTTGCAGCAAGTCAAGTCTTGTTGATGGTGAAGTCTGAGGTAAAGAGTGGCAGGGAATGAAGGCGAGACTAAGTCATCGAGAAGAGAATTTGCAGTACTTGGTGATAGATTGAACTAGAGCAGAAGGAGAACGAAAAGGCAGTGATGACTTGTAGGAACTTGGGTGACTTTGTGGAAAAACTGGAGGAGGGGGGAGTGTTTTTTTAGGGGTGGAGTGGGAAGTGATGAGCTTAGTTTTGGACATTTCTTTTTATTTTTTAACATAAATTAACTTTTCACTTTATGGATTTGTCTGATCATTCTTTGGGTGTTGTTCAGGTTGTTCCCCCCGCCCCCCACCGCCACCCCTCATGTTTTCTATAAACTGTAAATTAGATGGAGAGGCTTGATTGGATTGAGGTTAAACATTTTCAGAAAAAACTCTTTATAGATGATGCAGTGGGTCAGAGGCACATAATTTCTGGTTCTCTATTTTTTAAAATATGTTTTTAGTTCTAGATGGACACAATACCTCCAGTTTATTTATTTTTTTTATGTGGTGCTGAGGATGAAACCCAGTGCCTCACATATATTTTGTAAGCACTCGACTGCTGAGCGACAACTCCAGCCCCTTCTCTCTATTCTTGATGCTAAATGTGGTTACTGGTTAAAGTAATCCAGCCAAATTTTCATTGTAAAATTATAGTTTTCATTTTGTGACTAGCAGGCAACCTATGGGTGACTTTTGGCACATTCTCATTAATCTTTCACTTAAGTGCTTTTATTTTTTAAGCTTTTTATTATGGAAAATGTCAAACATACTTAACAGCAGAAAAAGGAAATGATAAACACCCTTTTATTCACCATTTGGCTTCTACTATTATCAACATATGTACTAGTTTGTTTTATTTCTGTTTTTGTCTACTACTCCACCTTCTTCACCGGCTTTTTTGAAGCAAATTCCAGGCATTGTACAATTTCATCCATAAATACTTTAGAATATCTCCAAGAGACCATTCAGATGTGTTTAGACATGTTGATTTCTGGTCAACAATTTTTAGTTGCAATGACAAAGGAACAGAAAATCAATGATTGATTCAAAGTCAGGGCTTTTTAGGTTCATAGAGTAGAAGGAAAGAGGGAGAGGCGATGGGTTCTAGCCTGGATGGACAGAAAGGAAAGGCCAGGAGATGGCTGATATAAGCTGAGGAAAAAGGGGAAGGACTGAGGGCAGCAGAGATCTGGCTAAGGTAAAAGAGCAACTGCTGGGTATTAAGAAGGTCCAGAGATAGGCAGGAAGGAAAATAGTGGCCACATGGAAGGATTTTAGAGATCTATAGTCTGAAATGATAAGGTCCAAGATTTGTACATGACTAAAGTGGAAGTAAAATTGAAGTCAGGGAGTCAGTCGTGAGACCAGGGTTTCTAAATGGTTATAGGTATTGAAGTTACCAGTATGAAGAGCAAGCTGTCAGAGAGCCTGTATTTTAGGACAGATGGTGTGTGATTCTGTTGGGAGTTTGAAAGGATGGTGTAGCTGCCTAAAAGCCAAGCTGGGGCACTGTTGAAGGTTAGAAACCTGTTCAGTGGCAAGAGAAGACAAAGTGAGAAAAACACAAAATAGGATTTTGCATAGCTGTCAATCTGTTGTGCTCTATGACATTGCTGTCCACTCATTGGGATGGGGCAAAACTAAAAGGGAAGAGGGTCAGTAGGGAGAAGGCGAAGAGTTGTGGTATGTGAGTGGGAGTTGAAGCAGGAGACCTTTAGAGGAAATACACTCAGTCACTTAAGTATTGCCAGCGTTAGGGAGGTTGGCTAGGCAGCCCTGCTAACTGCTTTATCTCTGAGGAATTGCTTTGTGTAGTGGCCCTGATGTGTTTTTGATTGGGGTTTGTGTTACTAGCCAATCTTTGCCAGAATTTCTGTTATGTTCTTTACACTTTGCTTACAGGGTTTGGATTGGGGGGGGGTGTCTGTAAAGGGAGTGCTTGTCCCTCTGGATAAAGTAACTTTCAGCATTTTCTTGCTGCTGATGACCACTGTCTACTAAATTTCTGGAAAACTGACCAGAGGTATAGCAACCCTTTTTCTGAACCCAGCTTTGTGTCTAAAGTACCAGGGAAGAAATGTATCTCCTAGACAGTAGCTTTCAAGCTTATAGGAAAGAAACATGTAGTAAGTTTCAGAGTTTTAGAGAACTTAGATTTAAAGTCTTAGATTTGTGGATGAACTAGACATAAAAACCTGAAATGGAATTCCTCTTGTCAAAGATAATATTTCTTAGAAGAATGCTTTGAGGATGGTCATCGCTGAAGGAGAAGCAATGAAAAGGGAGCTGGGAAAAAGGAAGGCCCACCTGCCAGATACCAGATCTCCTTGATGGTAATGCGAAGGAGCCTGAGTCCAGGCAGGATGATTCTCACTTGCCAAACACCTCTGTTTAGAGGAGCAACTGATCCATGTCGCTTTATGAATTTTGGTGTGAGAGAAAAGTTTTTCTATTTAGCTGTTTGGAGTTCATTGCCTGCTGGCTTTGCCCACATGCATGTATGTGTAGTGGTAATGTCAGCTCTGCTTTATCCATCTTTTCCTGAAGGACAAGGTTGCGATTTATTTTCAAATACTGCCTTAAAACATATAGAATATTTTCACATACAGTATTTCTTCAGATTTATATTCTCTCTTTCCAGAAGAGGAATTGATGTGGCTAGCTACAGAAGACATAATAAAAACAACACCCCCTGTACATTCCATAGGATTGTAGAAGGAAGGGGAATTTTGAATTCTGGCTTCTCCTTTTACTAGCTATACAACTTTGGGCTTTGGTTTCTTATTTTGATAAAATAGAATTAGAAACATTGACCTCATAGGATTGTTTCAGAGTATTAAATGAATCAACATAATTAACACATGGGAACAATGCTTGGCACACAGTAGATGACTGGTAAAGGGAGGCCCTAATCCTGTTAATAACAGAGTAACAGATAACGGGCATGAAGGAAAAGAAGAGCACGCAAATGTCTGGGTTTTGTTCATCATTGTGGATGCTGTGAAAGACTTTCCACCCTGACTTCCTTACAGTCTGTGGAATCAGTCTCTCAAAGCGGGTAAAGATTTTTTTTTTTAAGTTTTATATTTTAGTGAAATTTATTTGGATATCTAAGGTGATGTTGAATGACAATATTAGGTATTCTTTTTATTAACAAAAATGTACATTTTGTTTTTTTGTTTTTACAACCACAGCCATTTTCTTACCATTTTTACAACGAATGCTTACGCAGTGTTGATTCCCTATAGAGTCTTATAGAGATTGCTGATAAAATTCAAATGTATTATATAAAATTGCAGCTTGGTGAAAACTATTGTGTAAGAAGCTGGGCTAATGGCATCTATGTGGCTCTTTGGTGACCTGATAGAAAAATGAAGTTTAAAATACCCAGGGGACACAGATATATATCCCCTGCCCCCTGCCTTAGATGGTCATCTTTAAATATCTTCTCTTTCTGCTGGAATTTCTTGAGGGTTTGGTGGTAATTCAAGGCCCTGAGTTCTATATGCTATGTTCTCTACTCTGTATTTCCAACTAAAGGCAGAGTTGTAGACTTTGGGTAACAAAAGAATTGACTTTCTACCAGCAAGTTAGAGTCATATAACTTCTGTTCTTGCTTATATTAAAACATTATTTTATTTCACCCTTATTATAGCTCTGGGAGGGAAGGGGATTGACCTAATATTTGATTCCCTCTCAAGTACCAGCTATTGGGCTTTTCCTCCATTTACTAGCAGGAGGTTGACTCAGTGATGAGAGAACAGGTAAATAAGCCCTTTACATGTCTCTCCTCTTTTCTGCCATCTCTTGGATCATAGAAGGTAGGCAGAGATTGCCCTTTCCTTTATCTTTGTAACTCTTTTGGATCTGGAAGTAATCCAGCCCAAGCCTGGGGCATTTGCTGAACAAAACCCTCATCACAAATAAATCATGAGATTATAGTGACCAGGGAGAGGCCCTAAATGGGAAAGGGTGATTATTCCAGAGGCTATAAAACAAGGCAGGCAGGTGACTACCTCTCAGCATACCAGGTACTTCATTGTCTATGTCATCCCTTTTAGATAACATGAATTGGGGATTTGAGCCACAGAAGAATTTGCATGTCTTTTTTGTTTTTTCTTGTGCTGTTTCCTCTTTGCAGCAGTGATTCCAGGAAACTGGAAAAACTGCCGTGATCTATATCAGTTTTTAATGTAAGAAAAAGATGCTGCTGGTTTTTCATTGTCATAGGGCATATTCAGGTTTTGGGACTTGGGGATGAAGCTGAGTATAGGAATATAGGCAGCTGGCTCCCTGGACAAGATGCACTGTCTTGAAAGTAGAAGGTTGGCTTTATTTCAGTGGACATCGGAGGCATCTCAGGTGATTGACCTTCCTGTGGTTTCTTAACAACTAGCCTACCCTCTGTGGGCTTGTGTTAGGGGGTACCATACATAGAAGGAGGACATACATGCAGATACATTCTGTCCTAGTTCTCAGATGCCCCACAGCTAGTACTTCCTAAGTTTAGGTTTTAGGTGTTTCACATTTGCCTAAATGCTAGCCTGGCTTGTGGTTACCATCTGGCTCATCAGCCTTCTTCACTGTGTTCCTTGAGCTTCTCTAGTCTTTATCATTAATTGTAGAGAAATAGAGTTGCTCACTGTGCAGACTTGACCCAGGCCACTTTGAGGCCTTTGCTTTTGTTTCTGGGTCAGCCCCCTTGTCACAGATGGCTCAGTCTTAGGCTTTATGGGGTATTTACAAACAGCTTTCTTTCCACTACTCCAGAAAGAGCTGAGCTCCATGTCAGCTTCAGAGTCCGTGAAGTGGAGAGTTAATTAATATAAAATTTTTGGGAACTGTGCCATTTTCTCTGTCTTGTACCTTGCTGTTCAGTCACGAGCAGCTCTTCCAGTCAACCTCCTACCTTCTTCATTTCTGTTACTGAAAATTCTTAACCTAGATGAAACCTTTAAGCCTTGCTCTTCCTCCCAACTCTCATTTTTGTAGAGGTTTTGTTACAATTCTGTCTACAGCATTTTTTTTTCCTCTAATATTTTTCATGATTCCAGGTAAAACACATAGGCTATTGGCAGAACAGTTTGTCCTTATTTCCTTTTCTTTACTTTTTCTTTTTGAACTTTATTGATTTTTTTAATAATAAAAGAAATACGTGTTCATCGAAGAATATAGGGACAATAACACAAATATTAAGAAGAAGGTAAAAATCACATAATTTGTTAATTTTTTGGTGTATGTTTTTCTTTTGGATTTCTTTCATATATGTTGTTTATATATAGTTTTTCAAATATGGCATCATTTTGCACTTATGTGTTGTAGCCTACTTTTTTTTTTTATTGGTTCCAGGGGTGGAACCCACAGGCACTTAACTATTGAGCCATATCCCTAGCTCTCCCACCCCCTAATTTTTGGACTAATACTTTTTCTTGAATATATTCCACAAAGAGAATATATAGAGCTACTTTTTAATGTTGATTGCTGCATGTAATTCCGTTATATGAATGAATGATTATTTATTTAACTGATCTCCTGATGATAGTCTTTTGGGTTATTTCTGTTATTTTGTTATTAAAGGCTGAGAAGTAAATGTCTTTATATAAATATAGCTGTGCCTACTTGTGTAACTTCAGGATAGTTATTTCTAAATGTTTCTGAAAATGGGATTAACTGGTTCAAATGGTACGTAACATTAAATTTTTTTTTTCGGTACTAGGTATTGAACCTAGGGACTCTCAACAACAGAGCTATATCCCCAGCCCTTTTTATTTTTAGATAGGATCTTGATAAGTTGTCTTGGCTGGCTTTGAATATGTGATACTCCTACTTCAGCCTACCAGTTAGCTGGGATTATAGGCATGAACCACTGTGCTGAGCTTAATGGTTTTTTTTTTAATCAAACGTAGATAACTAAGGGCAGGGGATGGAACTCAGAGATAGCGGCCCCTGGCTTCAATTCACAAAAAAAGTTGTTCTAACTTTTGTGTATTACAGATTGTTATAATGAGCATATCCTTGTATTAGGACTGTGCAAGAGCTTATGTATGCTAGCTACCTAGAAATGGAATTGCTATAGTAGGATGTAAGATTCTTCTTTTTGTCTATGGTTTGTGTTTTAACTTGGTATAGGATGCCATTGTAAGCATGTATTTTTTAGAACTTTTGATATACACAGTCATGAGCTGCAAAACAACATTTCAATTAATAAGGAACTATGTATATGATGGTGGTCCCATAAGATTATACTGGCTAGGGCTGGGATTGTGGCTCAGTGGTAGAGCGCTCGCCTAGCACAGGCGGGACCTGGGTTCGATCCTCAGCACCACATAAAAATAAAGGCATTGTGTTGTGTCCATCTACACTTAAAAAATAACAGTTTTTTTTTTAAAAAAAGATTATACTGGCTAGTGATAGGTAGCCGTCTTAGTTTGTGTCAGTACATTCTATGATGTTGACATAACAATGACAAAATCACCCAACAATGCATTTCTCAAAACGTATCCCTGTCATTAAGTGACACATGACTGTGTGTTTGTGTTTGTATTTCTGTATTGTCCTCCAGAAAAAATTGTACTGGTTTGTAGTAAATCTGACAGTATCTTTATCATCTTGTCCAGTGTAATAAACAAAAAATGGTATTGCCCATTGTTTTCTACCTTTTTTCTGAAGCAGTCCTGCCTCTTTATTATAGTTGAGAGCTGGATTTTCCCTGTGACTCACTTGTCTTGTGATTTTCTCCAACGAAGCCACTTCTTCTCCTCCCTTGACTCTCACTCTGTGCTCCCTGACATGGTTCCCAAGTCCTGCCTGACAACCTTTCCCATGAGAAGTTAGTCCTTCCCTTCACTTACATCACCTTTCCTCATTCTTGCTGCTTTTACCTACCCTTTCACTTCGCATTCATTGTTTTCAACCTTCTTTGTGTGTCCCCTTTTTGGCATAATTAGGACGTGGGGATTCACACTAAGATTTGAATCCTTCAATGCTCTGGACTCACAGTCCCCTAGATTTCTTTTTTTTTTTTTTAGCTCTAAGGACTTCATTTTCAATACTCTTAAGGTACCTGCAGCATGATCATATCTTTGGCTTCATCGCTTGAAGCAGTTCCACTTTCAGTATCCACTGGAATTCCCTTCCCTCCCATCCCCTGTTCATATACACCTCCCATTCCTTCTTTGACCCTCCCAACAGCTGGTTCTACAACTCCCTTCCTGCATGGATAGCTTCTTACCTGTTCTGCGAACTGTTGACTTATTTTTCTGTTTAGCTTGAACCTCAAAAGAGGAGAATTTCTGTCATGTACTTGTTGATTACCTCACTTTTTTCTCTCCCTTTTTCTTCCTAATCATGATCAGATTATTCTGTTGAAGCCTGTAGACTTGAATACTGCAGAACATGGTGACTCTGAGGGTGAGGGTTTATTTTCATCAAGGGAGACCAGTTTAGGCAGGAGGATCATGAATTCTGAGCTAGCCTCAGCAACTTAGTGAGGCACTTAGCAACTCAGCAAGATCCCATCTCTAAAATATTAAAAAGGCCTGGGAATGTGGCTCATTGATTAAGCACCCCTGGGTTCAATCCTCAATACCCAAAAAAGAGAGACCGGTTTCTTTCCCACTTACTTCCTGGGCTTGAGGCTTAGTGGGATATGAGAAAAACACTACAGGAATAATATTTGCTCTTCTTCCTGCCTTTGAACCTTGAGTCACAAACTTTTCATGTCAAATAGCCTTCTGTCTCATTTTGTTTGTCTACTGTTGTGCTTTAAGGCCAGGCTCACTTCCCTTTCCTACAGAAATCCTACCTTGAGCTGTTCTATCCTTGGCACCCCCACTTGGGTTATAGGGTGCTTTTAGTAAGTATCCCCCACTTGGATTGTTTGCTATTGTGTCTTGTTTCCCTGCCTTAACCTGTGAGCTTCTTGAATACAAGAGTCACCTCAGTTATTGACTCTCTGATGAAAGTAAAGTAGTGATTAAATAATTCCTGTTGGTGTTATTAAGAGCCAAATGTTGGAACTTGGGATGATCTGCAGCAAGTAAACTGAAGATGGGAAATTACATGAAAGTAAAATAGCCTTGGTTGGTTCTCCAGAATTTGTCTGGGGAGGCAGTGCTTGTTCATCTTTCAGTCTCCCAATGTCCAAAGGAGGAGAGTTTGTTTCCTGAATTCTGGCCACTTGAAGCTCTGCCTTCTACAGTAGCCAGGGTCCATGCAGGTGAGAGAATGAGGTGTCAGGGCATGAACTACATACAGGGAAGAAGAGCGGGGTGTGATTGCTGGGGTCCTGCTCAACAGTGACTTACTGGCACCATACCGCCTGGCCCCCTAGGACATAGGAGCTCTTGGGACACATGGTCGATTGAGGCTGGAAAGATCCTTCACCAGCCTCTTTCCTGAGCTGGAAGCAGGACCAGGAACAGCAAGCCAGTTGGCAGACTTGCCTTTTCTGCTTTAAAGTACTTTGTTCCTGTTGCTAACAACAGAGATGGTTAGTATAAATAAAACACAGACACACAGGCACATAGACACATATGTGCAGACTGAAAATTTGAGTTGTCAGGAGCAGGGGGAGGAACTGGAGTGGACAGGGACTGAAAATGAGTAGCTGGGTCTGAGAAGGTGCTTAGGGTGTTGTAGGTTGGTGACGGGTTGACCAATAGTGCAAGCTATGTGGGAGAACCCTCTGAAGGCAGTTAAGTAGGAGAGGTCTAAATGCTTCAGGCTTCAAAGACTTGTTATAGTTGGATGCAGATCTTTACGCAGATTGACACTCCTCTGAGGTAGACACTAGTGATCTGAGGGCTGATGGCAACTTCTTTCCTCTGCCCTGCTCTTTCTTTAAGGCTTTACTTACTGATCTCTGAAAGTGCTTGCATGTGGTGTATGTGGATCAGCAGCAGCCGTGGCCTTACCAGCTGACCTGACTTATAAAAGCCACCTAAGGCCAGACATTGTGGCTTAGGCCTGTAGTCCCAGTGACTCAGGAGGCTGAGGCAGGAGGATTGCAAGGCCCTAAGCAACTTAGCAAGATCCTGTCTCAAAAAATAAATAAATAAAAAAAAGGGGCTGAGGAAGTAGCTCAGTGGTAAAGCACCCCGGGTTCAATCTGCAGGACCCTCTGCCCTCAAACAAAGAAAAAAACCAACTAGGTCTTTACCCCTAACCATGAGCTTGTTATTTTGGGTAAACTCTAGGAAGGTACGAGCTTCCTTAGTGTGGAGTGAGACTGATTCAGCCTCTCTCAAGGTGGGTTTTAGTAGTAGAAAGCTGAACACTTAGTGCTTATTTAGGGGCTTAAGTATAGACAGATTGCCATGAGGATGGATGATGAGGAAGACTAGGAGTCTCTGTTGCTGGAATTTTAAGTAGAGTTATGTTAGACGTTCCTCCTTCCCTCTTCTCTAGGCCAAACAGGAATCTGTGGTTATATGTAGAGAGGTTTTTCTGGGTCTGTGATTCTGGGGGAAGACAGTAACTGAATCTGTATGAATTTTAGAATAAAATTCATGCATAGTTTTGAGTACTTGGTCCAGAGTTTCTGACACACGGGATGATTATCTGAGGGTGTAGGTATTGAAGTAGTTCTTGACTGTGCTCTCTTTGACATTTCACTGCTTTCTTGGACCATATGTGACAGGCCTAAGGGATGTCTTGCCTATCAGCACAAGTCAATAATAGTTTCAGTCTTTTCAAAAGCATAAGACTATTTCAGCGTGAGGTTAAGATATGAAAATGTGTGGGCCTTTTTTGTCCAGGCATTGATGTAGCAACATTTGTCTCCCATAGGTAGGGAAAATGGATTAAGTCTATCCTTTGGGTTTAGGCTGACAAACCTATCTTAAAGTGTCATTTTTATCTGGCAGCCCTCTTGGCTGTCAGTGGGCACAGTGTCAGATGACAGCAGCTACTCTGACTGGTGGCTTGGGACTAGATGTGAGGCACGTATCACATGATATTACTAATGGAGTTAAAGGACCAGTGTACAAGTGAATGTTTATCTATTTTTATGTTTAGAAAGTACGCAAAATCATCACCAAATTGATAGCAGTCTGATTCATGTTCTGGGAAGCTTTCTTGCTAGGAGAGAGAAGGGTGGGGTTACTATTAGGATCCAAGAACTGCACATTATCCTGTAGAGGCCTTAAGGGGTTGTCTCCCATGTGATATGACCCCCATCATCTCTGTAGTCACAGTGGCACGAAGGCTGGGAACCCCCAGAGAGAACATTGGTCATTCCGTCTCTGTTCCCTGTCTTAGGACAAGGGTGTGAAGCCCTATGCCTGGTCCTAAGGAGGGATGGTTGCTTGGGCTATTACTGAATGATACTGGCCCCAGCCTAGCTCTGAAGCTGATAAGACTCCAAAGCAGGGCAGGGTGCATGCTTTATCAGAGAGAATGGTGGTTTTTGTAATACCATATATTCTAAACCACCAGGGCCTGGTGGCTTCTTGGAAAGGACACAAGATGACCTCATCCAACTGGATTTCATGCCCTGTCCTCAACCTTAGTCCCCGCAAGTATCATAGTAAGCTGCCTGTGAGGTCTGATTATCAACCTTCCTGCCTGTATGATTCATATGAGCAGGCAAATTCATGTTGAAGCCCCTCCCACCAGTCAGCAGTGTATAGGACTTTGCTGTTTTCCTTACTGTGTCCTCTTGACTGGCTTAGCACCTGTCACAGAAGAGGTGCTTGATCATTGTGAATCAAATGGTTTCCTAGCCTGAGGGAAGAAAGACCTTGGATTGGGCCCTGGGGCATGAATGGAATTTGGGCAAGCAGATAGGAAGTAGAAGACACTTTAGGCTGGCAGTGTTTTGGGCACAGTAACATAAGGCAGAAATGCACATTTGGAGCAGGAGGTATCCTGTGGGGAAGTGCATTTGTGATGTATGTTTGTCTGTGTAAATCTGTGGGGAAGGGAATGGGGTAAGGTGGTAGACCAGAAGATGGCCAGAAACAGAAAAGAGGGAAGGGAGTTTTGTTGAAACTGGAGGAATCTGGGTCTGGTGATGGGCAGTTAGAAGCCCAGAATGCCATGATGATATTGGTATTCCAGGATGCTTACTTAGTTGTTTATGAGCAGGAGGACTGGAGGTAGAAGAATAAAGTAGAAATAGTAATATAATGGTAATACTTAACATTTTATTTAAGTGCCTCCTGTGAGCTGGCACTCAACAAAATGCTTTCTATATAACCAGAGACTATTGCAGTAAACTAAGTATGAGGTGATATGCTAGAGAAAAATTGCAAGACAACATAATTAGTTTCTTCATATTTAGCTATATTTGGTTTTTATTTGGTTAAATAAGAAATGGCTCCAAGGACATCTTCTTCCTAAAACTTGTCCTTGAATTTGCTGGGGCTGTTATCTGGCATGGTTGGGGCTGCTGAGATTTTGCTTATTCCCCCACCAGAAACTAATGTCCTTGGGCCTCAGATGGGGTGTGTCCCCAATCCAGCCATCTGGAAGGTCAGAGAAATTAGCCACTAGAATGTGCTCATTAGTGCTTGGAGGGGTTACAATCTGTCAGTGGAATCCTGAGCCTGGGAACTGCTTCACTCACAGGCTTTTCACAGTTGGAACACGCTAACTGTTTTAGTACTGACTGCTCCCTTATTTGGACACTAAATTTTCTGGGTGAGATTGGCTTCTCCTTGTTTCGGGTGAGTTTTTAAAGTACTGACATCCTTGTGAGTGATTTTTCATGGAGATAACATGACACCAGAGACTTACTTTTTAAATCTGATTCTTTCCTTGGCCTCTTGCCCATTGACTTATAAGACGAGGATGAGGTTCTTAGACGTCCATTCACCTTGGCCTGCCCAGGGAAGAAGAGAATACCACCATCATGGAATGAAAATCAGGGTGGCTGAGATTCAAGACTCTGGCTTCACCAGGGCAACTTTACTGGGGACTTATTTCTTGGCTTTGGGGACCTTGCTATGCCCATTGACTTGGCAGATTTTTAATTTATTAGTCTGGCTTCATGTGGGGCCAGGGTAGTGGGAGCCGGGTGTGGGCAGCGGTATGGAGTACTGCTGGGCTTAGTGGTGCTACCAGGGGTGAAGAACCTTTTGTGGCAGTGTTGAGAGCTTACTTCCCCTTCTCACTCCTGCCACCCCGGCTAATCCTACCAGAACTCCAGCTCTCTTAACTTTGGGATATCCTTCAGATTGACCCGTGCTGAACCTTTGGGAAATAATTCAGCTAGTGGTAGTAATGTTGGATGCTAACAGAGGAAGGGAAATCAGGAAGAAGGACATGTTTCTGTCAACAAAGGTGTGCTTCCACCAGTTGGAACTTGCTGTGAGACTTCCTTTATTTAGCCTTTTGGTGATTGCTCTGCTTTGGGCTTCAAGGTCGTGCTATAGTGAAAGAGTCTATAAATCATAAAGGCAGGTAGCAGTGGGAAGCAAGGTGAGGCCTCCACCTGAAGCTGTCAAGAACCCAAGGTAAAAGCTAACTGAACTGAAAATTGCTGCTGTCCAGAAAGAAAACACTTAGTAATAGGAAGTTCTTTCTATGCAGTACAGTATCTTATTTAATCTATTCAAAAACACTTCGTTGTTGGAATTGTCATCACCATTTTACAGATGACGAAACTAAAGCTTAGAAAATTAGGTAATTCATCCTGAGCTTAATAGCTACTAGAGGCTGTTTTAAACTTCAAATTCCATACTCAAAGATCATTCTTTCCCCATTATTCTTAACAGAAGAAAAAAAATTTAACAAGCAATTATTTTCAATAAACTTTGTTTTAGAATATTTTTAGATTTTCAGAAAAATTGCAAAGATAGTACAGAGAGTTCCCATAGATCCTATAAGACATTAATTTTTTCCCCCTTTTCTGGTCCATTTTATGAGGATTCATTGGGGGTGGGGAACAGATTTGAAATGAGAACATTTTTTCCAGCTTGGCGAGTTTTCAGCTAGGGTTTTTTGAGAATCCATCAGAGTGTATTATTTCTTTCCCAGTTGCTCAGTTATTATTTCTTTCCCAGTTTCTCAGTCAGCTCTGCTGGACTGAGCTAGATCCGCTTTGCCATGGTGTTTCAAAGTCAAATACCCTACTTTCTGACTCTTAGCAGTAGGAATTTCAGAGAGTTAGGGAAGACAGGTAACTGAGAGAAGAGTCTTTTGCAACCTAACTTGGGCACACTCTGTTATCTGAGGTGACTCTTACACGGGAGCGTTCATGTTTTCAGCTGGTGTTTGATGGCCTAGAACTAGGGGGGGCAGAAGGAACATCTATGTCATGAATCTTGTTTGCTGAATGCTCTCTTGAGTCTGTCCTTGAATGGTGCCATGGTGCTTCAAGGTGGTTGGTGCTGTTTTGAACCCAAGCCTCTGTCTTTAGGCAGGCTGTGGATAGGGTAATAACCACTGGCAGCCGCTTTGCTTTGCTTTGAGTCCCAGGCACATTCTCCATTTAAGGGAAAGGGGTCTGCAATCTTCTTGGCTCTGAGTGTGAATGGGCTGGCTCGAAATTTGCTCATGGCCTTTGCTGGATGTGCTTTTTCAATGAGATCATTCCAGAATTACATTCCTATGAAATTATATTTCACTCAAGACGTGAAGCTGGATTTGTGTAAAAGCATTGGCACTGAAACGTAGGGCTCAGAGTGGGGCAGAAATGAGAATAGGGATAAAATAGCTCTTCTTTAGAAGGAGGGGAAAGAGAGAGGAGAGAGAAAACAGTTGTTAAAGGATTTTCGCATTTAAAGTTGGTACACTGTAAGCATACCTAGGGAATCAGATTGCCACTTAGAATGGAAGGCAGACTTGATGTTTGCTATCCCAGTAGCCAGTCACCCCCAAGGCAATATGGGCTCAAAAAGGTGGGAGATGCCGTTGAGGCTCCTGTCTATGGTTGTTAAAAAGCTGGGGGAGTCAGAAGTTTTCTTGTCTCGACATTCAAGGACTATCCCTGTTTTTCTAGCCTCATTTCATCTGGTTCTCTCTTTCTCCCACTGTATTTCTCCTCCTGTGCTCACAATACTCCCGACTCCAAATATATGGGCTTTTCCCCACAACAGCCAATTCTCCAACTCTCTGGATGCCAACTGGATAGCCTATAATTTAATTCAATTTGACACTTAACTACTTGGAGTTAGCACAAACCCCACAGTTTAAGGACTTAGTCCCACAAGACTGCCTTCAATCACAAGTCCAGTCTACCCATATTTCTGACCTGTTAGCCATGAATATAGTTGAGGGTGTTTCCTACAATCCCCTCTTTGGGTTTGCCAGAATAGCTCACAGAATTCAGGAAAAAGAGCTAGGCGCAGTGGCACATGCCTGTAATCCCAGTGACTCAGGAGGCTGAAGTAAGAAGATCGAAAGTTCAGGGCCAGCCTCAGCAACTTAGTGAGATTTTAAGTAAATTAGAAAGACCCTGTCTCAGAATTAAAAAAGGGCTGGGGATGTGGCTCAGTGGTCAAGCACTCTTGGGTTTAATCCCTGATATCAAAACAAAAAACAAACAAAAAACTTCAGAAAAAGAATTTACTTATGCTTACCACTTTATTATCTATAGCTGAATTAAAGACATACAAAGGTAAGGTTTTGGGATGTACTTGTGTGCACCAAGAGCTTCCATGTTCTCTCCAAGTGTGCCGTCTTCCCAGCACCTCACTGTGTTTGCCACCCTGAAGCTCTCTAAAAACATTGGAGGAGTTTTTTTTAGAAGGTTTCTTTAATATATGTCATTGGCCATCTGTGATCAATTCAATCTCCAGCCCTCTCCTCTTACCAAAGGTTGGAAGAAATTTTGACCCTCTACTCATGTCTCAATCTTTGTAACCATCAGAGGATCACCATCTTACACTGTCTAGGGGCCCACCAAGAGTCATCTCATTAGCATAAACTCATGTATGTTGAAAAGAGTTTGTTATGAATTACAAAACAGGCACTGCCCTCTCAGCTACCACTCAAGAATATTAATGAGAAAATTCCAAGGTGTTTTGAAGCTTTCTGGGAGAAGAAACCAGGGAAATGTATATTCCTTTTTGTGTCACAACAATGAACATATAGCCCCTACTTCGTGGTGTTGTGTTATTATCATACTCTGTATGATGTCTTGCATCATTATGTATATATTTTTCTCTTGGATTGAAATGTTTACTCTCCCCTTGTTTGTAGAAAGAACTTCAGTTACTATAAAACTCATTTCAGTATTACCTTCTTTGAGATTTTTTTGTCCTGCCATCAGAGTTATTTTCTGGTACCTTTGAACTTTCACTACCCTTCTAGTTCCTGCACTTCTCATTTGATACAGGATAGAGGACAGAGATTGTTTTGCCCTGTACCTAGTACAATGAGGCTTGGCAACCATAAAATACCTATGAAATGGTAATTGAAGGAAGAGTTGGCTATAAGCAGCAGGGCAAGCCACAGAATGGTGGCTAACATAGTGTAAGTGACATCAGAGGTCCTGAGACTAGAAAAAGACTTGCAGAAAAGATAGTGGGTGTATTTCTCTGTGTGTACGCAGGTATAGAGAAATTTGTGGAGTGGCAAGATAGAGAGCCTAGTGAGTTCTGTGTTCATAGATAAATTATAGGACATGGGCCAGACTTACTCAAGATTAGGTGAAGCTGTTCTTGAATAATCTTTGTAAAGCTGCAGCAGGATAAAGGGAAAAAAGCTTTAGATTTGGAGAATTGGCTGTCCTAGGTGGTGGTGGTGATAATACTTAGTAATAATGATAACAACAACACTATGAAGCAGAAATCATTTCAGACATTTTATGTATATTAACTGATTTGTCCTTACAGTAACCCTGTGAGGTAGCTATTATTAATATTTGACATATGAAGAAATTGAGGTTATAGCTACAGAGCAGTTCTTAGACCTGATTCTGCATTTATTAGTAAAGTGATCTTGGGGAAAATTACACAGCCTTCATGACCCTGAGTCCCAGCTGCCTCCTTTTTGAAAAGGAGAAAATCATTGCATTTAACTGCCTGGACTTGTTGGTAGACTCAAATGAGCTAACATGGGAGAGTGTGTTTGAAAAGTACTTAGAGCCAGCACTGGGGAAGAAGGAAAACTTGTAAAGTAATTGAGGTTAGGTATTAGACTCAATCTTAATATGTGTGCTTCTCTAAGGTATGAATTACAACTGTACTTCAAAATCATTAGGCTAGTTAGTGGCAATGTATTTGATTATATTTAGTTGGGGATTTGAACTGCTATTAAAAAAAAACAACAAGAAACCAGTTTTTATTGGAATCAAATGTGTATGTGAAATGTCTTTTGTGCTAAAACAGCCTTTCCCTCCCAGCCAGGGAATTCATGGGGAAATACAGTAGTGGGCATTTGCATGGTGGGACAGTGACTCTGTGAGGCCCTTGGGAACAGTGGGGCCATTGCAACTGGCGATAGAAAGGCTGTCTCAGAGGAGGGCCTCCTGCCTATGACTGGCTGCGTGATTCTGTGGACTGTTTTATGTGCTCAGTTTTTCTTAGGTGGAAAATGTGTGTGGAGTTTAATTGCTTTACATTGCTGTTACCTTGATAATAGAGATTGTGTCCAACAAAGTGATCCACAGCGGGCACTGGACAACTAATTGTGCCCATACTTGAATTTGGGGAGTGAGCTTTGCTGAGCCAGGCAGTGGAAGAGAGGAGGGCAGGATGAAGGGGACCAAGCGGGGAGTGCCTCTATGGGCAGCCAAGGTGGAATAGTGTGGTCCTTCCTCAGCATACAGCTAACAGTATTCTCTGGATCTTCCTAGAGCCAAGTAGCCTCCTCCATGAAGTTTGAACCATAGCACTTCCAGGCTTGATTGTTGTCTGGATTGACCATGATGCCTGTGTGAATAATTATAGGTCACTGAACAGAACCACTAGTTAGCTACATCCCTCAAAAATGTCTAATTGTAGGCTACAAATATGAAAATACACAAGGGCTTAGATACATATTATACCTCATTACAGAAAGCAATGACATGAGTCAGCTGTGACTTGGGTGGCTTTTAGTATGTTGGAAGCAGCTTGGTGAGCATGCTGTCTGGCTCAGAAAAGGGTAGGAGCCCCATTCTCCAGGATTCCCAGGGAGATGGGGGGACTTTGGGAAATACAGGCTGTGACCATATCCTACAGTGTTTACCTCAGTTCCACAGCCGAGTGAGTCTGGTTTCCTGCAGGTAGATCTCACTTTTCTGTGGTAGTTGTCTCTAGAAGCAGTTGTAAAAATCACTTTAGAAAATACCACATTTGTTTGGAATTCTTGGCATTTGCAAGTTTTCTATTTTTAGATTTAACTATTTCAAACACTCCTTGTGAGCCATGACATATAGTAGTTTATAAATTGTTGACACCCAAGTTTGAAATATAGTGCCCAGGAACTCAGGAAAGCAGGATACCTACAGTGAGTAAATGTCTTTTAGTGCCTCGCAGTGGCATATCTGCTGAGCTATGAGCCTCCATTCACAATTACCTATACATTTGTGGGAAAGGCAAAATGGGTTAGGACAGGAATTCTTTTCCTTCCTTCTTTCCTTCCTTCCTTCCTTCCTTCCTTCCTTCCTTCCTTCCTTCCTTCCTCCCTCCCTCCCTCCCTCCCTCCCTCCCTCCCTCCCTCCCACCAGGGTTTGAACCCAGGGGTGCTTAACCACAGGATCTTGCTAAGTTGCGTAGTGACTTGCTAAGTTGCTGCGGCTGGCTTTGGAATTGCAGTTCTCTTGTTTTAGCCTTCTGAGTCACTGGGATTATAGGTGTATGCCACCAGGCCTGTCTGGGACAGGGATTCTTAAAATGAATCTTGGGGAGCTTATGAATTCTCTTAAAGGGTAGACAGGAACTTAGGGGTGTATAAATTTTCTGTGGCAGTGCTTGGGACTTATTAGATACTTAAATATCTCTTGGTTTCAAAATGAATAACCACTGTAATGCTCAAAGTGTAGAGATATAGGACTGTTTGACATGCATTCTTTTTGATATCAAGGCTCTGCAATGTATGCTTGATGGTTACTGCATGTTCTGCCCTAAGATGTTATTCTGTAATATGCACCTGTTTTTGTTATTTGGCTCTGAAGGACTTAGCACTCATGAAGGATGCAAATTTTTCTTCGGGGTAAATTCAGATACTGTCTCCAAACTGATGAGGGCAATTTCCAAACAAGAATTTCAGAAATGTTTTGAGAATGTATTTGAATAAATGTGTAGGCCTATAAGGACTACTTTGAAGAGGATAACCTCTGGCATTATTTGTTAAATAATGTCTTATTTCAGTTAGATAGTCTCATGCCCTCAGTAACTGGAACTGGGCCTTTAGCCCCAGTATAACCTGGGCCAAAAATGGCTCCATAGTCCTTAAGTTGTCATTCTTATGATCTCTAGCAGGTTGGGGAAATTTTTAAGTTCTTTGAGAGAAGTGAGGTAGAATAATAATATCTACTATCATCTAACCAGACTATACTTATTTATTGTTGGGTTGGAAGGGCCCAGGTTCATGTGGAAACTATTCTGTCTGGTGGTGAGGTGTGGCCCTTGATACATGCCCCATTAGTGCTGCCTCTGTGTGAGGCCTCTCTCAGCTGAGAAGGAAGCCATGCTTATGAGTATCTCCAGGCTTATGAGTAGTGGTGGTGGTGGGTTTGTCTATGGCCCTTGGAGGTACTCTTTCTTCTTAGTTTTAATTTTTTTTAGTCACATATAAGAATGAATAAATTGCAATATTGGAAGGGATGTTGGGTATCATGTGGGCCAGTCTACAAAGGATAGGAGGTTGGCTAACCTTATCTGTTTTTCCACTGTTGTAATCGCAAGCATGTAATCGAGTGGATAACATGCAGTAGGGTGTTGTGGCACCACTCACCCTTAGTCATAGCACTCAAGAGGCTGAGACAGGAGGATATCTTGAGACTATGAATTCCAGACCAGCCTGGGCTGGTAGTGAGATAGTGAAATCCTATCTCAAAAAACAAAAAACAAAAAACAAAAGAAACCCTACAACCATATAGAGCCAGTGAATCCCTGTAAATACCAACAGTTTTTATAGACCATTGTCATTGCTTCATTTGTTCATTTCTTTGACACACAGTAATAAGCTTTTATTATATGCCACTTTAAGTTCTGGAATAACAATGGAAAAGGTAGTCCTATCCTTAAGGGCTTACCCTTAAGAATAGTGTGTAATTGAGAAATAAGAAATTGAAAAGAAGCATAGTCTGTATTCAGAACTTAAGAATAAAAAGTTCATCCTTATTTTGTCCTTTGATTGTCTAAGATGTCTTTGGGGGATCATAGGAATACATATTTAATCCCTTTTTCATTTGAATGCCTTTCAGAATTCTCAAGGCAATTATCTGCACCCCCCCCCCCCGCCCCCGCCCTCTCTTCTCAGGTTAAACATTCTCAGTTCTTTAGTCATTTCTCCTGTGACAGGTTTCTTGAGTATCTTCTCCATCCTGGACACTATCTGAAGGATGCATTTCAAATTAGCAAGGTCTGTCCCTCTGCCAGTGTGGAGCCCAGAACACAATACAGTATCCCAAATACTCATTTTCAGGGGGTGTTCTAAGTTATTCCAGAACTTAAAGTGGCATATAATAAAAGCTTATTACTGTCAAACAAATGTTGCCCCTGTTTTTCTGTTTTTCTCTGTGCCCAGGCAGTGGACAATGGAAAGCCAAGGCCCCAAGTTTGGCCAGGCCCAAAACATCTTTATTTTTGGCCAAATCTGGTATGGAAATCATCTTTCTTTTTTCTCCTCTCAGCCCACCCCGCACCCTGACCCAACACCCACTAGTTTTAGATAGGTCTGCACACAGTCTTGCTGCCAGTGGCCTGCCTTTCCTTTTTTGAGTCATTGCCCTTTATTACCACGGAAATTAGCATAAAAAAGAAAATTCCAGTTCTATAACTGTATTCTATTCTTGTCTTTTGTCACATTCTCCATCCCAGTGCCCCCTCTTAAATAACAAAAGTTGAGTTCAGTGACATCACAACAGTTGTCTGTTGTATCAAAAGCTGTGATGTCACCAAGGGAGGATTATGACTTCAAGGAAGAATGGAAGGAGGGAGTGTAGCTGGCAAGAAACCACATTGGAACAAAGAAGGTATTTTCATGCAAATCTTCACCCAGAAAGCTGAGTTGGCCTTTCCGTACATGAGTGCCAGTGGAAGCCCTCTGGGTTCCCATCACTCCACCTCCCTGTGGATTAATGGTTTGGTGTGTGGACATTGCCCAAGTCTGAGTATGTGTGGAAGTCCCCTACTGGCCTCCTGGCTTCTGGGCTGGCTTTGGCTTTTATTCATGAGGTTGGTGCTGAATAGAGCTTTTCAGGGAGGGAGTTGAGAGGGGCCTGGCATGAATTTGACAGATGTGCATGACCCCTGCATGGAGGGATAGCTGCTGCGCTGCCACTTCTTTTTCAGGCTGCAGGGCTGTTCTTGGAGTACACTGCCCAAGGCCTGAGTGTTGCTGGCTCCTGGGGCAGGTTTAGACCTGTCCTGGGAACTCCACGGAGACTTACAAACATCTGCACAGAGACTTCCAAACTTTCTCAATCTTAGTGGTATTTTCATATGTGTACCCTAACAAATGGAGTAACCACCTGAAAAAAAATACTCACATAAATTGAAAGGAAAAATATTTTTATTTCATTCTTAAATAACCATAATTACTTGCCAGTGGGACATAATGGATGATGCACAATGTCTCACATGGAGTACTGCCATCCTCATTTCCTGTTCCACATTGCTTTTCACGTGGTCCTTGGTTTTTTTCACAGCAACTGTTGAAAACCCAGGTTCACAAGAAATGACATCATCAAAAAGAACATAGTGAAATATGATGTTGAAACTACACTTGTGGGTTGTCTGACAAATGTTCAATATTTGCTCTATTTCCCTCAAAAATTTGAAATATCTTGCAGTGAGTTCACCACAGTGCTCTGGGGCACCTTATCACACAACCTGAGAACAACAGACCTGCAATTGCCAAGAAGCACTTGTTCTATTTGAAGGTAGGGATATGAGGCAAATTCTGTTACCATCACGACATTTAAAGGAGTTGGACATATGGTTGGACAGACTTCCCTTACCTCCTCTCTCAGCTCCAGAGGGACTGCACTATTAAGGGAAGGCCTTTGACCCAGGATTTTCTTTTGTGAGCTGCTCTGTCTCTAGATGGGGAAGAATGATGATGAGCATCTTTTATTGAACTAGATGACTTAAAGAAAAATGAGGTTGAACACCAAGAATTTGGGGGCCAGGCATTGGATCTTCTGCCAGTGCCCTTTTATAACTCTTTATCCAGACAGAGCTGGACTATAGGGGGATACTTGGGATGGAGGTTGGCTTCCTGCCAAAGATAGGAGAGCCACCAAAGGACTAATGTGCTTGGTGTTAGTTATAGAGCCTAGTGCCAACCTCTGTAGACTCTGGGAAAATTTCTTACTGTCTCTGAGCCTCAGTTTCTTCGTCGATAAAACAGAGATAATGACAGCTATCTCTTAAGAGTTGTAAATGCACTTTCCTCTGCTACCTTAATTGAATAACAAAGGGCTTTACCCCAGAGGGAAATTGAACCCTAGTACTCTAGCTTAGACTTGCAGTTTGAATGTGACTTTCTATTATTTCTTGATAATCTTGTTCTCTGGATCTAACCTTCCCAAATCTGCTGAGCTCTGCATCCTATGTGCTATGTTAAAACTTTATTGAAGTATGTTATATAAACATGAAAGTATGTTTACATGCAGCTTAACACATTTTTACAAATAAACCTATGTGATCAACAACCGGGCAAGAAACAGAATATTAACAGTATCCCAGAATAACCCTCCTGTCTATTATTCCCTTTATGGGTACCCATTATCCTGACTTCTAATGGCATAGATATGTTATTTTACTGTTTTTGTATTTTCTATAAATAAAATCATGCAGAATATTTTCTTGATGTCTTTTTATTCAACATAATATTCCAGAGATTTATTCATGTGTTATATGTATCTATAGATTGTTCATTCTCATTGCTCTGTAGTATTTCATTGTGAAAATATACATAATTTACTTTCCATTCTTCTGATGATGGACATTTGCATAGTGTTCAGTTTCATTGCAATTACAAATGGTGCTGCTATGTATATTATTGTACTTGCCTTTGATACACATATGTTAGGAATATACCTAAGAGAGGAATTTCTGGGTCATGGGGTATGCATATGTATGTAATAAGCAACATTCTTCCAAAGTGGTAGTATTAATTTATACTTCCACTGTAAGTGTTTGAGAGTTCCAATTGTTTCACATCTATACTACCAATAGGTATTTTCTATATTTTTCATTTTATCCATTGTGAGTATGTTAATGGTATCATACTGTGGTTTTGATTTGCATTTTCTGGAAAACTAATGAAGTTGGATATCCTTATATCTTTCTTAGACATTTGGATATCCTCTCTAGTGGAATATCTGTTTCAGTCTTTTGGGTATGTTTTTCTTATTGATTTGTAGGAGTTATTTGTATATCCTGGATAGATAGTGGGAATATCCTCTTTCACTCTGTAGATTTAAAAAAAATTTTTTTTTGTAGTTCTAGATGGACAGAATGTATTTAATTTGTTTATTTTTACGTGGTGGTAAAGATCGAACCCAGTGCCTTACACATGCTAGGCAAGCGCTCTGCCGCTGAGCTACAGCCTTTAGATTTCTTTTTCTCTCTAAATGGCATTAAAAAGAATGAACAGAGTTCTTATTTAATGTAGTTTACTTTATCAGTGTTTTTCATTATGGTTATCACTTTTTGTGTTCTATTTAAGAAATCTTTGCTTGCCCCAAGGTCTCTTTGGCTTTTGCTTGTGGTTTTTCTTCCACTTACAATGTTTTTATGCCTTCTTTATCTCCTACAAATCCCGAAAGACTTAAAAGACTCAGCCCAGTGTTACTTTCTGTCTTCTCCAGCAGCCCTCCCTATATACATTCTATCCACCTGATCAGGAGTCTTTTTCCTTGCTCCCAGAGCTCTTTGTAGCACTTCTATCACAACTCTTGATACATTGTACCAGAATTTTTTCTTGTTTATCTCAGGCATGATGGGGACCTGCTAAGGGTAAGGACCAGAGTGTACAATAGTAGCATGGTGGCTCAGCTAGAAAGACACCCTCAAAAAAAGACTGAAGTAAGCAAATGAAAGCTTTTCATGCCCATACCTGTTTATCTTTCTATGCTTTTCCTACAGTATTTCCCAGTCTTTCTTAACTTATTCCCCCTTTTGTTGAGTGTAAAGATCTTCCACACCAAGGTTATGGTCCAGACTGAGAGTAAACTACAATACTGTGATCCTGGGAGTGCTGATCAGTAGTGTCCAAAACAGTAGACATCAGGAAAGGAAGCCCAGAGAGATGACCTTTACATTCTATAATGAGAAAGTCATTGCAGCCATCTTTTCAGAGAGCAATTTTAGTTGAGTTCATAAGCTGAAACCATCCCTACTTACCTTTTGGGTGCTCAAGGGGTGTTGGCCCCCTTTTGAATTTTCTGAGTGGGTATGGTTGCTACAGGTAGGTCAGACCCTTCTCTGGGAAGGATGGTAGGGACAGAAGATGGGCAGTAGAGCTCAAAGTGGCTCACCCTACGGAGGGCCACTATGAGGTGGTGGACAAGTGTTTTGTCAGGGCCTGTTGTGTGGTAGGGACTGTTTTAGGCAGTGAGGATACATCACGAACAGACAAAAATTATTAGTATCATGGAGCTTACGTATACATAAAAGTAGAAAAGAAAAGTAGTATGTTGAATGATGATAAATGCTGTGGATAAAAATAAAATGAAAAAGAGGGGAGAGTGGCTGAGTTGTATCTATCCAGAGACTTGAAGGAGGTGAGGAAGCAGGCACTCTGGGGGAATGTGTTCCAGTTACAATAGGAATGAAGGCCCTGGTGTAGGAATGTGCCTGGTGTGTGTAATGATATAAGGAGATAGTGTGGCCAGAGTAGAGAATGAAATCAAGTTTATGAAGATTAAAGGCCTTGTAAGTCATTATAAAGATTTTGGCTTTCACTTTGAGTGAATGGAAACTATATTTTTGAGGGTTGTGAGCCGAGGAGTGACCATCCGCACTGATGCTGCTGGTGGGTAAGTGTGATGGGTGGTGGTCACTTATTGTAAGTCTGTTCTGATCATTTCTATTTTCTCAATCTAGTAGGAACAAAGTTATCTAAGAATGAGGATGAGTGAGGAGGTATGAAAGTTGAGTGTGGGTAAAGGTAGAAAGTTAGACCTGAGGCTTCCATTGTGTTCTCTCTGGATTCCGAATAACTTCTATTTTTTAATAGATGACTTCCCATTGGTCTTTATGCTCTAATTGTAGAGGCAAGGCATTCTCCTTATGCCACAGATGGGGAAACAGAGGCATGGAGATTAGCCCAGTTCCTTTAGCTCTTATTATTTCCTAGTCCTCCTCTGAGAAAGTTCAGCTTGTAGGTGGTGTGCTTTTCCAGAGCAGGGAAGTTTCTTGCCATCAGTTGGGTTGTGTTCAACTAGATCAGAGAGCATGGGAAGGGTGAGAATGAGGTCAGGACTTAGGGACAGGAAAGTCTTCAGAAAGAAATTGACATTTGAACTGGCTATTAAAGAAAGAATGGGCCTAGAGGACATTCAAGATAGGAGGGATTGACTGAACAAAAGCTTGGAGGCATAAACATTTCTGGCATATTCAGGAAACGGCAGCTACTGTAGTCTGACAGGGCCGGCCAAGGACAGGCACTGATATGGTTTAGTACTGTGGCCTCTGCATGGTCTTCATAATATTTCACCCACCATGTTTTTTTTTTTTTAATAAGTGAAAGAAGGGGGTGGTTAGGTCCCCCAGAAGCAGGTTGTTTGTGGGACAGTCCTCCATTCTGCTTATATTTTTTATATGGGGACAAGGCATTGGTCAGCTCCACTGACCGTGCAGAGCCAGGTTAAACTGCTTGCTGGGAGGCAGTGTCCAGACTGGCAGAAACAGTTGTCTTGGTTTTTGAAACTATGTTGGAAGCTACCAGATTTTCTTTAGAGTTGCCTAACAAGCCCTCACTCCAATTCAGGCTTTCAGGAAGTGTTTAAACCCAACTACAAGCCTCTACAAAATCTGTGCTAAAGTGGAAAAGGACCATCTGGCTGGAAGAGTGGTTTGAAAACTGGTTGAGGTTGAAAATCCAAATTTAAAGGAAAGTCTTTCTATGAGAGAGAGGATTGGGAAATAGTGTGTAGGAGGAAAGAAGCCTTGATTTTTTTCTGATTGTTATTTAACAACAGCAAAATAAACTTCTATGGTTGATTGAGGGAGATTTCAGCCTCCCAGGGATTTGTAAAAATACCCGGCAATCCTTCTGACCTCCCAGCAAAACAAGCCCTGGTTCCTTTCCACCTGACTAGGCTCATTATTCACTTCTTATTTCTGCTTGAAGGTCTTTCTGGATGTAGATTCTCAGACCCTAAGGCTGAAATGGAAGGGATCCAAGGTACCAGGTATATAGAAGTGGTGAAGGAAAAAAGGGGTCTGGCATTTTGGAAGGAATGGGATTGACTTGAGGAACCTTATCCCTGTGTCCCCTTCCCTCCAGCCCTCTACCATTATCCTGGTATATTCACTCATTCCCCTTTCCTTTGTAATCTGTCATTTTTAGGCAGAGCAGAGCCAAATAATCATTCTAATGGTGACCTTTCCTGGGTTGTGTGTAGGTGTGTAGGGGAAGGGAATTATGGCAGAAGGAGAATGAACGAGGCAGGCCCAGGAAGATAGAAAAGGGCCATACCTGTATCTAAAGTTCTTTTCTTGGTCTGTTTCTAAAAGCCCTTCCATCCTCACGGGAATCAGGCAGGTGGTTGGTGAGGGGAGAAGGCAGGGAAGGATTGTGTTTACCTCCCTCAGTAGCAACTTTAACCCCAGGAGAATGGAAAGCTTCTCTCCTCTTCACTCGTTGGATTCCTCAGGGGAGCAGGGTCGGGGGGCTTTTCCACATGGAATTTAGCAGGGCTTTTCCTTTATCAGGAAGAATAGGGTCTGATGTGAGGATCCAGAAGATAGCTGAGTGCTGAACGTGAGGATGGAGAGTCATGAAGAAAAGGGTCATCCTCATTAGCTGCCTTTGTTAGGCCTCTTAGGATATGAGCACTTATATTGGTTGCTTAGACTCCTGGAGGAAGAAATGAAAAAGCAAGCCCCTCTTTGGGTAGCTGCTGGTTGTTCCCTTATCTCCTTGGCCAGGACCTGTGGATGAGAAAGGTGCAGGAAGGAGTTGGTAAGAAAGTCTGAGTAGGTGTTTACTGGACAGGATGAGCACAGGTTAACCCCCAAGAGTAGTGAGACGCAGCTGCACGCTATGTGGTAGACTGTACTGTTAAGGGGCTGGTTGCATTGCCTTGGCTGTATGTGTGTTCTCAGAACACACACAAAAGATTAGTCCCCCTTGCCACATTTTTTCCCAGCCCTTCCAGTTGCTTCTTAAGCTATAACTTCTATGTGAACAGATTGCTTGGGAAGTTAAAGTCACATAGATGTCAGCAGAAATTCTCTCATGTAGTTTAGAGGCCTCCTTTTCAAGTCTCTAAATTCTCACCTGGACTAGTAAATAAATTGTTTGCTTTCAGTAGCAACTCTAACCCCAGGAGAATGAAAAGCTTCCCTCCACATGCTTGTGTCTCTTCCTCTTTACTCTTAGGGTTCCTCAAGGCATGTTGTCACATCCACAGTTATGCTTGCTGAAAGGCACCAAATGGACTTTTCCTAAACAAGAGGAAACGGTTCTTTTGCTCTAGGATAGGAAGGTTTATTCTTGAGAAACAGCTTCATTCAGAAACTGAACTCCAATACATCCCTTCCTGGACCTTTGGGAGTGCATCTGTAGATGGGGTGGTAGGTTTGGATTGAGCTCAGAGCCCTCCGTGCCTTTCCACTTTCTAGCTATATGACTTGGGAAAGCTAGGTCCTTGCTCTGTATGTTCATTTCCTTAGTAAAGTTTAAGTAGTAATAGTTCCTACTACACAGGGCTGTCAAAAGGATTAGATGTTTCAATACCTGTGAAGGCTTGTAATATTAACTATTATAATTATAAAAGGAATCTAGCAGCCTGTCTCATAATAAATGTACCTTAGCTTTTCTTTAGATTTTCTTATTGTGAAAAACAAATAGATTATGGCTTAATTGACTTCCCGATGAGACCTTCTTTTTTTTAAAAAAAAAAAAATTTGTAGTTGTAGATGAACAGAATGCCTTCATTTTATTTGTTTATTTTTGTGCGTTGTTAAGGATCGAATGCAGTGCCTCATACATTCTAGGCAAGTGCTCTGCCATTGAGCTACAGTCCTAGCTCTCCATGAGATCTTCTTAATGTCTACTTTTTTTTTAATTTATTTTTTAGTTATAGGTGGAAACAGTATCTTTATTTTTATGTGGTGCTGAGTATCAAAATCAGAGTCTCACGATGGTAGATGAGTGCTCTATTCTGATACACAACCCCAGATCTTGATGTCTACTTTTTACTTGAGTTTTCTCCCTTCACAGTTAGATCCTGTAAGGCAGAGAATGTTCTAGCACCTTACCCAGTTCCTGGCATAGGGTAAATTGAATTGCAATATCAGGAAGTATAAAAAATGACTCAGGCTTGGGAATAGAGTGGTTGTCTCCCAAATACCCAGAGAAGCGTGATCTGGAAGAAAAACCATTTATTAAGCTTCTGTGTGCCCAACATAGCAGTCAAGAGAAGTAGGTCATGTTATTTCAGTTAAAGTGAAAAAATGAGTCTTCAGGCCATACTTGTGCAGGGTCACATAGCTGGCAGTTGACAGAGGCATGGCTAGATGCAGTTATTTGACTCTGACAAGTATTATTCCCACTGCACCTCAAGTACCTGGGAAACACTTACTGTGTTCCTTTCTCTGGATTTTAGTTATTCAGATGGTTGTCTGTAATTTTTCAGAGCTGAGTTTTTGAGGGATTGGTGATTGGTTGTAGATGCTAATTGGACAATTTCATTTTCCAAATATGCAGTTTCTCTCTGGACTTTGCCATTGATGGAGCTTTAGATTTGTGAAACAGTCTCATATCCCCCTTGCCTCTCTGCAGTATTCCCAGTGGGCATTTCCTCTGCTTCAGAGAATCTTCTCTCCTTAGCCTGACTAGCCAAGGAACCAAGATGAAGGTATAGATGAGAGCCTAGGGCTGCTGTTAGAGTACTGGGCGGAGCATTATGGCCTAGGAGACCAGCATGCCTTCCCAGGATACCTGAATTCCTAGGTCACTTCTAAGAATGGCACCATTCCCAGCTATGAGATTTTCTTGTATGTTTTCTTTTTATTTTAAGTTGGTCTTAATAGAAACCATTTATTAATTGTGACATTGATTTAAAATTTTTTATTTGTTCTTTTTAGTTATACATGACAGTAGAAGGTATTTTGACATATCATGTATATATGGAGTATAACTTCCCATTTTTGGGTTGTACATGATGTGGAGTTACATTAGTTTGTATGAATTTTTATAAGCTTTGTTTTTGTACTTTTTGCTTCTATGTTTAGGTTTATGGTTCATTTTTACTTAATAATTATATATGGTATGATCCAGGGGTACTATTTTATTTTTTTGTAAGTAGATACCCAATTTTCCCAGCACCATTTATTGCAGAGACTCTTCTTTCTTCACTTAATTGTCTTGGAATCTTCATTGCAAATCAGTTGACCATAAACCTGTTTTTTCATGTATTCTCAATCTCTATTCCTGTGTCAGTATCATACTGTCTTGACAATCACTGTAGCTTTGTAATATATTGTGAAATTGGCAAGTCTGAGCATTCCACCTTTATTTTATTTATTTATTTATTTATTTTGTATTGGGGATTGACCTCAGGGGCACTTGACACTGAGCGACATCCCCAGCCGTATTTTCTATTTCATTTAGAGACAGGGTTTTACTGAATTGCTTAGTGCCTCACTTTTTTGCTGAGGCTGTCTTTGAACTCGTAATCCTCCTGTCTCAGCCTCCCGAGCAGCTGGGATTAGATGCAAGCTGCGCCCAGCCCACCTTTATTCTTTTTCAGGTGTTTTTATTCTTTTGTTTTGGCTGCTCTGGGTCCCTTGCATTTCCACGAAATTTTAGGATCATGTTGTCAATTTCTTTAAAGAAGTCAGCTGGGATTTTGATGGATCTTCTGTTGAACCCACAGATCAGTCTGGGGAGTATTGCCATCTCAACAATATTAAGTTTTCTGATCCATGTTATCTTTCTATTTTTCTATGTCTTTACTTTCTTTCAATGATATTTTATAGCTAACATAGTACTTAAATCTTTTGTTATTTTTTTTCCTAAGGGTTTTATTCTTTTTGCTTGTTGTTAATGGAATTCTTTTCTTTTTCTTTTTTGAATTATTTTCTTAATTTCATTTTCAAATTGTTGCTAGCATATAGAAATAACATTGATCTTTTAATACATTTTTTTTATCCTACAAGCTATTTTGAACTTATTGTGTTGGTCAGCTTTGCATTACTATGGCAAAATGCCTGAGGTAAACAACTTGTAAGGAGGAAAGGTTTACTTTGACTCACCATTTCAGAGGTTTCAGTCCAGGGTTGCTTGGCCCTGTTGTTTTGGGTCTGTGGCAGCACAGAACATCATGCTGGGAACATGAAGTGGAGAAGGCCTGTTCACCTCATGGTGTCTGGGAAGCAAAGAGAAAGACAGGAAGGGCCTGGAGTTCCAATATCCACTTCATAGATTTATGCACTTCCCATTTATCTTTCTTCCACTAGGCCACCTCCTAAAGGTTTTACCACCTCCCAGTAGTGCCAGTCTGGGGACCAGACTCAGAACACATGGACCTTTGAGGGACATTTAAGATACAAACTATAGTACTTACTAGTTTAAAGGGTTTTTTTCATGGAATTTTTAGGATTTTCTACCTACAAAATCATGCCATCTGTAAATGGAGATAATTTTACTCCTTATTCTCCAATCTGAATATATTATTAAATTTTTATCTTTTTTTTCCTGTTCATTGTTTGTCATAAAATAGTGTTCTCTGTAGAATGGAGCTTTTACCATTGGTGATGGATTAGCTGACTATATGGTATGTGAATAAATATTTTTTATTTTGTAAATATTAATATCTTAATGCATATTAATTTCATTTAACAAGAATTAGAAAAAATATGATTAGCCCTTCTAGCTCACTGTTTTATGTCTGCTTAAATGTCACTTCATCCAATGGTCTTCTCCAAACATCCTATTTAAAATACCACATCCTCTTTATTCTCTTTGCCTCTCCCTTGCTTCATTTTTAAAATATCACTTATCAACTAACGTATATACACAAACACACACTTAATCATCACACACAGGACGCATACTCATTATCTGATTCTCTCCACTAGGATGTAACATCCAGGAGGACAGGGGCTTTGTTTTATTCTTTGCTGAATTGCATTTGCCTTTGACATAGTTGCTCAAGAAATATTTGTTGAATGTTTAGAACAAGGTTAAAATATTTTAAGAAAGCCAGTTTCAAGCTTATTCACACAAAAAATATTGAAAAAATAGTACGTCAGGAGGTGTACAAACATGGCAGAAATCATAAGTGCTGTATGGAATGATAAAAAATTGGGAAACCTAACTTAAGTAATGAGGAGAGGTGGGAATTAGAGGAGATGGAAGGTTTTTTTTTCTCAAATCATTTTCTGTGAGGTTATAGGTTATCTGTTAGCTCACAGACTCTTTCCAACCCCACGTGGGGGGTTTCTTGAGGCTTTTAAGCTATAACATGTGGAGTTAAACATATGTGGCAAAGTGGTTTCTACCTTCTGCCACAGAAACCCTTTTGGAGGTCATCTGGAAGAGGTTTGAGGTACTTCTGGCTGCCGTGGAAACTTGTCTTACAGGACTTGTCTTCTTTGCAGGGCTCTGGGTTTGCAGAGAGCCGAAATGACCATGACTGCCAACAAGAATTCCAGCATCACCCATGGAACCGGAGGCACTAAGGCTCCTCGGGAGACTCTGAGCAGGTGAGTGGGGGAGCATGGCTAGGAGATGGCATCAAAGGATAGCCGAATAGCCTGGGTCCTGGTGGGATCCTTGCCAAAATATTAATAATTATCATTATGAGTCTGACAGTCATCCAGGTGACTTGTCTGGACTCAGCTCATGCTGACCATTAGGCAGAATTCTTTGATAAATGCATTATTTTCTAGTTCTATTCATCTCCATAGAAATAACAAACAATAACCCTAAAACAAGCTTTGTTGTGGTCTGTTGGAGGCCCCTAGTACTCCACGGATGGGGCCAGCAAGAAGCAGCTTATATAATCTCTTCCCAAGGGAGAGACAGCTTGGGGTTACACTGCCATAGGGGAGACTGACCCCATTGGGGTAGAGGTTGGTAGGCAGTTAAGCATCTTAGCACAAGTTCCAAGTGGAAGTCTAGACTAAGAATTTAGGTTGGGCTGTAAAGAAGATAGTGTGGGAAATTTTACTGAAAGTAAGTTATAATCCACTTCTGGTTTTGTCCTCTTTTTAAAAATGGGAATGTAGGACTATAGAAAAAAACACAGATTTTGGAATCCTATAGAATTGGGCTCAAATTCAAGCTCTAACTACTTGCCAAATAGATCTCAGAACATTTCCCTGTGCCTCCTAAAATCTAAGTTATCTCATATATAAAATTATCTCACAGAGTTGCTATGAAGATTAAATGAGATAATATATCTTGGTGCTTAGCATAGTGGCTAAATCTCCCCGTGATGAGATAAAAGCTTCCAGATTGGCAGATAGACATACAGTGCTCTCACTAGGGTTTCTCAGTTCATGGGCAAGACTGAATGCTAATGTCTTAGACTAGCCTTCAGACTTGTCTGCCTGCGTTTCTCTCTTTCTCTCTCTCTCTCTCTCTCTCTCTCACACACACACACACACACACACACACACATACTTTTCCAGCCTCTTCTGATGAGTCTCAGTGGGCAAGTTTGACTGTTGGGTCCTCAGCCACTAGGCTAGATATCTATAAGACTGTCTAGCTGTGGGTTGGGATAGGATTAGATCCTTCCTGGATGTCTGAGCTGTACAGTGCTAGGCTGAGGCCCAACTGGGTGGGGCTCCCTCAGGTCTGGCCAGAGGTAGTGGTGGATGTTTGATTCATTCAGAGTTGGCATCAAGATATTGTTGGTAGAAAGGACACAGGATGTACCCGCTGGGGAATGGCTGGCAGAAATGAGGCAGGGGTTCTCTGTACCATACATGTAGGACTTGGTACTAGTAGAAATAGTCTGATAGACTGTGTCAAACACACAGGGATTGGCAGGACTGCCTTGCTAGTTATGTAAGAACATGGAACTTGACCAAACAAGTTTTATATCCACAGCAAGACTAGTAAGAACTTGTGTCCAAACTGAACTTTTCCCAGAACATTTGGTCAAGGCAGAACTAGGTCTAGATCTCAAAGTCTGCCTCTTACTGCCTGTTGTGGGAACTACTTTGCTATGCTGTCACAGCCTGGTGTCTTGTCTTGCTCTTTAGTCTTACCATGATTGAGTTGGCAGGCGGAGACTGGAATTAAAGTTCCCATTTTTTGGTGGGGGATTGGGATACTGGGTATTCTATCACTGAGCTATGTTCTCAACCCTTTCTTTAGATTTTGTTTTGAGACAAAGTCTCGCTAAGTTGCCCATGCTGGTCTTGAACTTATCAGCCTCCCAAGAGGCTGGAGTTACAGGCATGCACCACCATGTCTGGTTTTTCCCCATTTAAAAAAAATGACAGACTATCATGGGAGTGAAATAAATATGAGATTCTATAGAATTATTCTTAATTTTAAAGAAATGGCATATTTAATAGTGCATTTAGAACTATACTTGGAGATGACCATACCCAGCAACACTGAACTCCTCTAATCCTTTTTTCATCTGATTTCCACCATGCATGGGTTGGTATGGGTGGGAGGTGATATGCAGTATTTATGTTAAGTTTCAAAGCAGAATGAAGAATGCTGACAGCATCCCCAGTTTCTATTTGGAATATACGCCTACATGTTTTTAAACGTTTTTAGAAATTGCTCTTCCTTTAGCTTCTCAGCCTGCTTGTTATCAAAACATGCTGGGTGGTGTTTGTAAATATCTGAGTTTCAGATGGGCCTTAAAAAAGCATCTTTCCAGCCTCCCTTCTAAGTCTTCATTTCCTTCCTGCCACATTTCCCATCTCTCCCTCCCTCCTTTTCTGGGAACCTGGCTTTTGGCATGGAGTCATAGGCCTCTGTGGCTAGCTATGCCCTTCTCTCAGAGGCAACCCCTGGGCTGTAGAGGTTAGTTAGACATTGTGATCTTGTGGTTTCTTTGGTTGTCTTAACCCCCAGTTGGATAAAGCAGGAAATCACTAGTTCACTTAAGAAGTCATTGTGAGTGAACTCTGAGGATTCTCCTAGGTGCCAGGCACTGTGCTGGACACAGGAACATAGAGGGCTGACCCATTCTCTCTCTAAGGCATTTACAACTTAGATCTATGATCATGGCACCTGAATTTCTTAGTCTGATCTTTCAATAGATGTTTGGCAGTGACCTGGGATCCTTTTATCATTGCCAGCCCAGAAATCTAAGGAAGAATGAATACTTTGGTATGGTTAGAAGTTTGTTTGGTGAAGGCAGGGGCTTGGAAGGCTTGGTCTTTGACATTCTGGCCACTTTGGAGGCCTTCACATCATCCACATGAAGGCAGTGGAACCCACTGATTCTAAGAAACATTTATTTCTAGCTTTGGGGAAGGGAGGAGTTCTAGGGCACGAGAAACTGGTGGAGATGGGCATATGAGACCCTGCGCACTGTCCAGATACATATTTGCTGTGCTTTATCCTTAATTTGCATAAGAGTGCACCTTATATAATGTTGCACCAGTCTGTGTTAAAGATCATGGATTCCATTTCCTAGGTTTTTATAGGTGTTTTACTACTTTATCTCCTTTTTTTTTTTTTTCCTTTGCAGCTTAGTTTTGATTTGGCAGGGATCTATAGGAAGAGGAGATCTGAGATTTTTCATTTGACCATCTAAGTTTTGTTCTTTGCTGTGTCTTTGGCTCCTGGAACAGGTTTCTTTTTTCTCATTGGCTGAATGGATGCACTGCTTCATCCTTTCCTGCCAGATACTATCACCTCCCCATAGGCTCTTCTGACTCCAACTCACACAATTTGGCACCCAGCTCTTGGGGGTGGGGGTGGGATTCTCAAACCTCTGAATTTCAGAGGTCAGGCTTTACTGTGTTGGTGCTGCTGACCTGGAGTAGGAGCAGAACCAGCTGGCCACTTGCAGACAAAGAAGTGTCATATTCAGAGGTAATTCAACTGTTTTTTTATTATTATTATTTATGTATATATAGTTTTAATTGTTGATGGACCTTTTTTTAATTAATTTGTTTATATGTGGTGCTGAGAGTTGAACCTAGTGCCTCACACATGCCAGGCAAGCCCTCTACCACTGAGCCACAACCCCAGCCCAGTTCAATTGTTTTTATTGGGGAACTTGACTAAGGGATTTCACTTGTGTAGTAAGACCTGGCAAGCAGAAGGGGCTCTTCTCAGAAGACTTTCTGTGTCTGCAGATTTCTTCCACAACTTTTTTACTGTGAAATTCTAGTACTGAGTCATTGTGATTTGGAAATATAGGATATCAGTCTCATGTTTGAGAACTTGCTTCTGGTTTTAGGTGCACAAAACCTGGATATCCGTAAGAATATGGAATTCTTAAGGGCAAGGATTTTGGCTTCTTTTTGTGTTTTCAATGCTTAGCATATAGAAGGTGCCACCTGCTTATCAGTCAGTTGACTAAGTAGCTGGGAGGGCAATATTTTTATAAAGCATAGACTGCTGTGCTATTGGGGTCCTTGAGTACTTCCCTCGTGGATTTTCTTAGCTTTGGACTCTATTTCCATCCACTCTATAGATCTTAAAAGGGCAGAGTTGAGAAGAGTTCTCAGAGCTTGCATTATTAGTCATCTTTCTGTCACTGTGACAAAATACCTGAGAAAATCAACTTAGAGGGGAAAGATTTATTTTGGCTTATGGTTTTACGTGTTTCAGGCTGTGGTTATCTGGCTCCTTTTTTTTCTGTGCTTGTGGTAAGGCAGCATATCATGGCAGAGGGCATGTATGGTGGAGCAAGCTGCTCATCTCATGGCAGCAGGGAAGCAGAGTGAGTGAGTAAGGAAGGGGCTGTGGAGGAGATACACCCTTCCAGGGAATGCCCCCAGTGACCTGCTTCCTCCAGCTAGGTTCTACCTCCTATACTTTCCACCACTTTCCAACAGTTCATTCAATTATGAATCCATCAGTGGATTAATCCTTTGATGAGATTAGAGCCTCATAAACCTGCCGCAGTCTGACTGGGCACAATTCAGGAGCCACTTGTCAAAAGAAACGAACTTTATTTTTAGAACCACACACGCCAAACAAAACAGCTCCTCAGGAAAAACCTTCAGAGCCCAACTGCCACCACCAGCTTCCCACAAGCCTCTCCACCTCCCACAGTCCTCCTGCTCTCGAGGCCGATTGGCTGGGTCGCATGGGCGGAGCCAAAAAAGTCCCCCAATGAGCAGCTCCGTGGTCTGAAAGGGCGGGGAAACAGCCCAATGAGCATCACCGCAGAGGAGCCAGTCAGCTAGAAGTTGCTGGGGCCGCTGTGAGCCAATCATCAGCTGGCGGTCTGAAAGTTTGCTGGGGCCCCTTCCGCTGTGCCTCTCAACATAAACCAATCACCTCCCAAAAGCACCACTGCTGAACATTGGTGCATTGGGAGCAGCAACCTTCAACACTTGAGCCTTTTGGGGATATTCTGGATCCAAACTGTAAGAGAAGTCATTCAGTTTAACCCACCTGATTTATATATGGGAAAACTGAGGCACAGAGAAGAGGGAGGATGCAGTGTTAATGAGAGGAATAACCAAGCTTTCCTATCTTGATCCTTCTAATTTTTTATAGTACCACCACATTCACATTCCTTTAAACATTACTGTCATCTCCCTGCTCAAAAATTATTGCCATCCATGATAAGGTCATGGATGTTTGGCAAGGCTTCTTGGTTTGGTTTGGCCCTGGTCTTTCTTTCTACCCTTAGTCATTCACCAAAGCAAACTTTATATTTCTGCATCTTTTTTCCAGGGATTTTCTTAACCAGTCAGCTAGGATTGGTTAAGAAACAGTAGCTCCTCTCTACATTTACTCTTAGAAACCTTGGTTTGAAGCCTCCAAATGGCACTAATCATAGTGTACCCCAAAGGGTGGATATCCACATGAGTCTTATTTTCTTTCCTCAATCAGAGCTTTTTGGGGCTCAGCACATACTCTTTTGGAATGTTAGAGTTGGGAAGGAATTGGAATTCATCTGGCCTAGTTTCTTATGTTACATGAGAAGATGGTAAATCCCACACGGGTAAACAGTAGTAGAACTATAATTTCAATTCACATCTGCAGAAGTCTATGCAGTAAAAGAGAGGCCTCTTTTATTGATATGGTGAAATTTGGACATGCCTTGAGGTTCCACTGTCAAAGTGGGCACAGATTTGGACCCCATGCTTTAGATTTCAGGAAAAGTGTATGTGTCAGCTTTTGTTACTGTGACCAGAATCCCTGACATAAATGGCTTAAATTAAAAAGAAATATTTTGGCTCATGTTTCCAGATTTCAGTCCATGGCCACTGACTCCATTGATTTGGGCTTTAGGTAATCAGAACATCATAGCAGAAGGGTGTTGGCCTTAAGCTCCTACTGACAGTCCCAGAGTCAAGGAGTCAATATTTTTAAAAATTTGCTTCAGTAGCATCCCACTTAAAAATACCAAATTCTGTTTCAGTTATTGCCAAAAATCACTTCCAGATTTAATGGTATAAAATAGCCATTTTATTTTGCTCCCAGACTCCAGGGATTAGGAATTCAGACAGAGGACTACCGAGATGGCTTGTCCTTGCTTCAAGACATCTGGGACTTTGCTAAAAAGACCGCAAGGTTTAGTGATTCCTTGGCCAGGGACTGGTATACCCTGGCAATGTTTTAACTCACACATCTGAAGGTTGATCCTGGATGTTAGCTGGGACTTCCACTGAGTCTTTCAGCCAGAATGCTAACACATACCTTCTCCACGTGGCCAGACCTTGCTTATAGCATGGGGATCAGGTATTACAAGTTGCTAGTTTCTTGAGGCCTGGTCCTGAAAAGTGGTACAATAACATTTCTGTATTTTATTGCACAATGAGTTATAGAACCAGATTCACGAGGAGAGGTCATTTTGACAGGAAACACACCAAAGAATTTGGTGACCATGTTTTTAAAACAACTACAAGTGCCTTTGGCATGGTTTCCTAGAACTAGATTTCTGTCCCTCTTGGCTCTGCATAATGCCCACTGTGCTTTGTATAGCAGCCCAGTTTGTACTGATTTAGGGCTTTTGGGATTTTGCTCTCAGGCACCTATAGCCTCAGAGGGGGCTTCTACATTATAAATACTGTATGTTCATGGCTGCTACTACATAGAGTTTTTGTGATTCATAAAAGAGCTCACCACTTCTCTTTGGGTTTCCTTAGAAATCAGCTGGGAGACAGGTATAGGTGGCTTTGGAAGATCCTTAGATGTGCTTTCTGGAGATGAAAAGTCAACTTAATTTATGCTCCAACCCCCAGATACTTTTCTGCCTATCCTGACAAGCTGTGATAAAGCTTGCAAGTCTCTGTGTCTGTTGGTCTGGATATAGCCCCACTTGAGGCTGAGGCTGCTCTGAATCCTCTTAGGGCTTCCTAGCCATTTGAGAAGAGATCGCTTTGGGAAGAGGAAGGACAAGTTGCAAGTGACACCCTGTCCTTTGGCTTTTTATAAGAACTGTTCTGGAGTGAGATGTTAGCACTAGAGTTACTGGGAGAATCCCTTCTGTAGCCAAGGAACAAAATCCAGGTCTTGTGGATAGGACTCAAGCTGCCTTCCTTCTTTTCCTCCTCCTCTGTGCTCAAAGTATGGCCTCAGGGTAGCACAGTGAGAATGTCATACCTAGAGCTGTGGTAATCACTAGTGATGAGAGATTGCTGGTGCCTGCTGATCCAACAGGGTGCACCTTAGTTGAGCAGACCTTGAATGGTAAATGGTCAACTTTGAGGCAGTTTTGTTTGAAGCAGGCTAGATACCTGTTTAGTAGGGACAAGCCAGGCTCCTGCAGACAGGCTTACCACATCATGGGGCCTCTGAGGTTATTGCTCAATTCCTAGAACTTTTCCCCAAGTGGCTCCAACTTGGTCCCTTCCTGGGACTAATATTTGTAGTATCCCTAGGACCAAAAAGAAAAAAAAGCAACTCTGAGCATGCCAAGTTCAAAACTGCCTTATCATCAAGGGCTACACACAGCCTTCTCTCCTCAAAACCCCTTGATGTCCCTGACAATCTGTAGGACATCCTTTAACATAAAGGCTTCCTGTTATGTTGCTTGAGAGGGCACACACTGACCCAAGAACTGGGTCATGTTCATGAGAAACAGTGTCAGATTGAGTATTTTGCATGTTAACTCTCAATTTCTGTGGGTAAGCCAATATGCACACACATTGTTTACTCTTTAAATTTGTTCTCTTCCATACCTTACTTCATACCCTTTTTATCCTACTACTTGTCATAAATATGCTCTCTGTGTATGTTTATTGTTCTCTTTTAAATTTCCCACACCCCCACCCCACTTTCTTGAGTGTTTATCTTCTTCCCTATGCCCTGAAAATGTTAGTTTTGGACGGTTGTACATTGTGGTTGTTGGCATCTCTACCCATGCTGAACAGCAGAACTAGCTGCTGCTGACGGCTGTGGTGCACCAGGCACCCAGTTGTACAGTGGCTGCCTTCCCAAGGGGCAAACTGGGATTGTAAAACAGAGAGAGATGACAAGAGCCAAGTCTGGCTGTCTGTTGACTGCTTCGTTTTTACTTTTCTTTTGTCATTATGGATTATTTATAGTCTTCACTTTTATAAATGGACATCATCTTAGTTACACAATTAGTATCTTAAGGATATTCAGAAGTAAGTGTTTTTCCTGTTTTATAAAGAATTTGAGGCTTAGAGGATGTAGGTGACTTGCCCAGGAACACACCTAGAAATTGAGGAACTATTAGGACCCAGATGTCTAGACTCTTGGTCTGATATACAGTTTTTGCCTTATAAGAGAGGACTGAGAGCTGTACTAGGCTTCACTAATGTGTACCTTTCTGTACAAACAACAACAACAAAAAAAGACAGGTAGGGAAGCCTATAGACAGTGCCATGGGAAGACATAAAGGAAATGAACATTTTAACTTTTTTAATGTTAATTTGATACAAACATTGGGTTTGTATTTTAGGTTCAGTGCAAAGTGCAGATTATATCAAGATTAACAAGATACTGTCGCTACCTTCATGTAGTTTTACTCATAGTCTAGTTAGGAAAACAGGTGAAGGGCTGAGGATGTAGCTCAGTGGTAGAGCACTTGCCTAGCTTGCACAAGCCCTGGGTTCAATTCCCAGTAGTGGGGGAAAAAACCAGGAGTAAACAGTATGACATAATAAAGTGTTATACATACCATAATAGATCTTTTTTCCAGGCATAGTGGAGATGTCTAAAATTGGCCACCTCCGCCTGGGTGAGGGGGTAGGGTGGGAAAAAGCTAGGAGTTTGATGTGTCTGAGGGTGGGATACAGGATCCGTGTGGAGAGAAACAGTGTGAGATGATGAAGGTAGGGAACAGCTCATGCCTTGTCAGGCATGCCAGTTAACTTTTACTTTATTCTGCAGATAGTGGGGAGTTTCAAACATAATCAGCTTTACATTTTAGAAAGATGTCAGAAGATAAGAGGATGGACCAGAATAGGTGCTGTACTGAAGGGAGAGAGGGAATTTAAGAGACTGTTTTAATAGTTTTGGTGAAAGATAAGGAAGTAGTAATGGTAATGGAGTTGGTGCGGAGGGGACAGATCTGAAAGATGTCAAGAAGCAGAACTGATAGGATTTGGTCATCAAAAAGGTTAGTGTGTTGGGGGAGGTGTTTGGATCCAGATGTTTGGAAGAGGGAAGAAAAGCCCTGACCTTTTCTCTCCTCTAAGGAATGAGTTGACAGTACATAACACCAGTAAAGCTAGGGGCCAAGGAAGCACAGAACAGCCCAGGGATGAGACCATGTGAGATGATAGCTGGGTCAAGTGGACGGCAAAGAGAATGCTATACAGTCAAGGCAAACCCTTTTAGGTGAGCATTGGATTCCTACCTCCCCCCTGCCCCCCCGACCATTACTCCTGTACTTGTATCCTCTGTGTGCTGCACTGACAGTGGTTCTGTCTTATTGCATATCATTCAAAAATGCTGTAATATCTCCTAACCCAAATGCTTCCACATTCCAACTACCATCTCATTTTCTTGTTCCCTTTCTTGGGAAAACTGAATTGTCTGAACTTTCCTCCACTTCTATTTCTGTTCCCTCTTCTACTTCTTGTCCTTCCATTTTCTTGAATTCCTTCCAGTTAGGCTTTCCTTCCTACATCTCCCATATCCTCTCTTATCAAGATCACAGTGACTGCCATGTTGCCAAATCAAATGACCATTTCTCATACATTCTCTCACTTGACTGTTGGCAGATGTGACTCAGTTAATCCCTCCCTATTTCTTGAAGTTCTCAGGATATCACTCTTCATGGTTTTTCTGTTTTCTCACCAAATGCCCTTCTTTGCTAGTTTCCTTCTCATCCTGACCTCGAACACTGGAAAGAAATCCCAGGATTCAATCCTTGAACTTCTTTGGCGATGTTTATACCTTAGATGACCTTCTCTGGTCAGATAATCTAAAATAAATATCTGTATATTACTAATCACTCCCAAATTGAATTGAATAATATGAATTCCATTTTACCCAGTGCTCAGGCCCAAAATCTTGGGTCATCCTTGGCTTCATCCCTCACTCCCCTCATCTAGCTCATCAGAGAATCCTGTTGACCAAGCTCTCAAAATAGATCCCTCTCTACTGCTACCATTGTAATCTGAGCCATCATAATGACCTTGTCTGGATTGTTGCAGTAGCCTTCTAATTAGCCTCCATCCTCACACCTCTACACATCATTCTCTGATGTGAAGTCAGGTCACATCACTCCTTTCCACATCCCTTTAGGAGCTTCCTTCTACTTTTAAGTACAAGCCCAAGTCTTATCAGTGGTCCCTGGTGTCTTCCATGAGAGGCCTTGGTGCCTCTCTGACTAATCTCCAGCCCACTGCTCTTCTCTTATTTCACACTGGCCTTGTTGCCCTTGGAATACAGTAAGTATGCCATTGTCTCAACCTGTATACTCTTTCTGACTTGAACATTATTTCCCTGGGTTAACACATTGCTTCCTTCCTTTCGGTTATGTTTACATGTTCCCCTGGCAAAGGGCCTTCCTTGATCTTCCTATATAAAGCAGAAACTCATCCCCACTATGAATCTCATCCTATCCTTCTCTCTCTCTCTCTCTTTCTTCTCTCCCTTCCTTTTCTTTCTTTCCCTATCTCCCCCTCCCTCTCTTTCTCTTCTATTTTTTCCTTCTATCACAAGGTCTCTCTGTGTCACCCCTGCTGTCTTTAAGCTTGTAATTCTCCTGTCTCAGCCTCCAAAGTAGCTAGAATTATAGGCATACACCACCACACCCAGCTCTCCTTTATTCTTTATTGGCCTCATAACTGACAGAATTGCTTTGCTTACTGACTAATCACTCTAAAATGAAGCAATGCTGTGTTTGTCTACCAAAATGTAAACTATAGAAAAAGAGACTTTATATTTTTACTCTTTGCTGATCCTTAATGCCAAGAATGGTACCTGGAATGTGCTTGGTGCATAATATAGATTGATCAGATGGGTGAGGAGCCAAGGTGCATCTCAAGGCTGGTGCACCTGACATTGTGGTCCGGGTGATAGGTATCTTCGTTTGTTCCCATATTCAGTGAAGGTTATCAAGGAGCTGTCCCTAGAGCTCTGAAGAAAGGAAGCTAGATTTTCTGTCAGTAGTGGAGTGGAGACCAGACCTAAAAGTAGTGTTTGCTCAGATGGTTGGCTTCTTGACACTGCCTGGATCTAGGCACTTTCATTCTGCTGGCCACTATTTCCTCTTGCCCAGCAAGGGGAGAATTATCTTACATTCATTTCCAATATCAAGTTGAGGACTAAGAAACAACTAGAGAGAATGAAACTGAAGCCCAAGAATGAGCAGTCTCTCATTCATTCCAACATGTGCTGTATGTCCTGTAAACTCATTGTCACAAAGAACCAGCATCCTGACACCTGTCTTTTTTAAGCCTCCCTGCTCTAGGTGACAGATTCTTCTGAACTCTTCCCTAACCTGGGAACAAGACTGATGGACACAATTTATCTTACCTCCAAATGAGAATAACTAAAGTCAAGTCCTTTTTTGGAATGTAACCACTCATTTCACTCATTTACTTAGGAGGATGGACTGAAGATTTTTTTTTTTTTTGTACTAGGGATTGAATCCAGAGGCACTTAACCACTGAGCCACATCCACAGCCCTACTCTCATTAAAAAAAAATAAATTTTGAGGCAGGATCTCACAAAGTTGCTTAGGGCCTTGTTGAGTAGCTTAAGCTGGCTTTGAACTCATGATCCTCCTGCTTTAGCCTCCCAAGTCATTGGGATTATAGGCATACATCACTGCACCTGGCTAGGACTGATGGATGTACATGAGCAAGCAGTGACAGCAGCTTGGCTCAGGGGCAACTGGCTGCTGTCCTTTGGATGGCATGGCACTCTGGAGCCTAGCTTTGAAAGCCATGGTGTCATGATCAGGTAGGTCTTTGCAAGGTGCAGTGTAATCCTGCATCTTTTACATCTATGGTTCCATAAAGTAAATGAGACCTAAGGTTTGTATCAGATCTGGAGCCTGGCTGGAGCCTGGTGTACTGTCCTGTTCCAGCTTACCCTAGTGGGGGCTGAGGCTTGCTGCATTTACACATCCTCACTGGACAGTCTCTTTGGTCATTGGCTTGGCTGGGCTCCGAATTTCTCTCATCTGTGCCCATATACATGTAGGATAGCTCTTGTTTGACTTGCCCTTTTAAAAACAACTTAAGTATGTTGAGGTTTCCTGTTGATTGGGGGCAGCCAGAGGCTATGACCCAAGAGGGAATTCTTGGCCAGTGCCTAACTCACCCGAGCTCCAGTTTTCTGTACATGAACAAGCGGTGACAGCAGCTTGGCTCAGAGGCAGCTGGCTGCAGTCTTGTGGATAGCATGGCATTCTGGAGTCCAGCTTTGAAAGCCATGGTGTTATGATCAGGTAGGTCTTTACAAGGTGCAGTGTTGGCCAAATCCTGCTATTTTTGAACAAAACCTATTCAGAAAGAGTTCCTTAATTTGACAATAATTTCTATAGTAGACAGAAAGATGCGCTGTAGAAGTTTGCTCATGGTTCTCTTCAATAAGCTCATTTACCTTTATCTTTTCCTTTTTTTGTTCATTTGCTAGGCACTTTCTAGATACTGACTATGTGTCCCTTGACCTAGAAGAAATAATCTAGCAGGGAAGACAAAAAGTGTTCCCTGATACTTAAAAATCCTGCATTCCAGCCTGGGGTGTGCCCAGTGCTAGGGGTTTCTGTTGAGCCATATTTGAAGGCCTAGTGGTTCACAAAGATGACAGAGGCTACTGGGTTCATATCTGTCATCCCAGCGGCTTGGGAGATTGAGGCAGGAAGATCACAAGTTGGGGGCCAGCCTCAGCAATTTAGCAAGACCCTGTCTCAAAATAAAAAATAAAAAATAAAATGAGCTGGGAATGTGGCTCAGTGGTTAAGTGTCTCTTGTTTCAATATTTTGTTCTTAAAAAAAAAAAAAAGATGTAAGAGGCTACTGCTTATTCATTATAGAGAGGCAGCATAATGTAGTGTGTAAGGTTATGTCCTGTCTTCCCTTACCAACTAAGTGACCTTGGATGAGATATTTAACATATCTTAGTGTCTTTGATTTGTACTATGAAGTTAATGTAGTAACACATAATAATAACCTTATAAAACTTACATGAAGCTTAAATAAGTTAATATGTGTAAAACCATTGAGAACTGTTTTTAGTATTTGCTAAGGTCTGTATATGGATTTGGAGCTGGAAGATAGCTGAGGCTTGTTGGATGTGATGCCATTTTTGTAGGATGGAGCTATCTAAGGAGTTGTGTCCCTTCTCCATTGGTTTCCTGATTGAGAGGGCAGAGAGGACTCTTTCTTGAGGATTTTTTTTTAACTTTGTTGTGGCCCTTGGGGAATCCTAGTTCCTGTTAGGACCCAAGTGAGGAAGTAGGATTTTGTGTTCAGTAGCATAGGTGTAGGAGAGAGGGGATTAATAGTTCAGGGAAAGAGCAAAGTATGTATTTGGGTTACTTCAGGAAATAGTGTGTGCTGAAGCTTCCTTGTACCAGCTCACAGGAGTTGATCACTCTACCTGCTGCCTTCTCACTCTATATTTAATGGTATCACATTAGTAGCTGAGGAATAGTAGGAATATTTATACTGTAGAAATTTGTTAGCCATTTAATAGTGTATCACTGACCTCAGTGACCTCTTGTTGGCAGGTACGGATTCTTGGGATTTCTAGTCTGTCATAGAACAGGCTTCTGCTCCTCACATTATGTGGGGTCTCTGGGGGAAAGTTGGGCAAAGAGACCCATTGAGTTTGGCTTGATGTGGCTTAGGAGCTGTTTTTCTCCTTGAGGACATCCTTGAAGGTGCATTGCTTGAACAGAGTGCTTTTGACTTTGAGAGTTCTACAGGAAAGAGGTGCTGGGTTCTCTAAGAATAAAACATGATGCCTCTGGTTTTTAACCTACTCACTAATGTTTTTTTTTTTACCCTTTTTTGCTCCTAGGTCTCAGTCAGTCTCTCCACCTCCAGTTCTGTCCCCACCAAGGAGTCCCATCTATCCCCTCAGTGATAGTGAAACCTCAGCCTGCAGGTACCCTACTCATTCCAGCTCCCGAGTGCTTCTCAAGGACTGGCACCGCTGTGATTCTTCACCCCGAGATCCTCAAGATCCTTCCCCAGATACTTCTCCACCCATCTGTCCTATCAAGGCCATTAGCTCCAATTATTTGGACAGAAGCCCTTCAGTGTGCAAAAGAGAGAACCAGAAGGAGAATGTCCAGTGTGCAGCCCAGGATGTAGAGGGAGTAGCTGCTTGCCTCCCCCTTGCCCAGAGCACCCCATTCCTAGGGCCAGCACTTGGCTCACGGAGTGTCTTGCTGACCCGCACTGGCACCCGTGCCCACAGCCTGGGCATCCGAGAGAAGATTTCAGCATGGGAAGGTCGCCGAGAGACTTCACCCAGGATGAGCCTCTGTGGAGAGAAGCGGGAGGCCTCTGGGGGTGAGTGGGTAGTCAGTGAGGGCTGCCCCAGTGTGGGCTGCCCCAGCGTGGTGCCATCCCCCTGCAGCTCAGAAAAGACCTTTGATTTCAAGGGCCTCCGGAGGATGAGCAGGACCTTTTCTGAGTGTTCCTACCCTGAGACCGAGGAAGAGGCAGAGACACTCCCTGTCCGGGACTCTTTATACCGGCTGGAGAAGCGGCCAGGCCGGAGTGAGCCCAGTGCCTTCCTCAAGGGGCATGGCAGCAGGAAAGAAAGCTCAGCAGTGCTGAGCCGGATCCAGAAAATTGAACAGGCCCTGAAGGAGCAGCCAGGCCGGGGGCTCCCCCAGCTCCCCAGCAGCTGCTACAGTGTAGATTGTGGGAGAAGGAAGACAGGAACCTTGGACACCTTGGAGGAACCAACAGGGAGCGCGAGTGTGAGCGCTGGCACCTGGGCAGCAGGAGTGCCTGGAGTTGGGGGGGAGGCGGGCCTGCCCCTGGAGAGGGAAGGCAGTGGTTCCTTGAAGCCAGGGACCCCTGGAAATAATCCTAACTCCCAGCTGCTGCCATCAAAGAGTTCCCCTGATCCCGCTGTGAACCCTGTCCCCAAACCCAAGCGCACCTTTGAATATGAGGCTGACAAGAACCCCAAGAGTAAGCCAAGCAATGGTCTACCTCCTTCGCCCACACCTGCTGCTCCACCCCCCTTGCCCTCCACCCCAGCCCCACCAGTCACCCGGAGACCCAAGAAGGACATGCGTGGTCATCGCAAGTCCCAGAGCAGGTAACATGCCCTTCCTTGTGTCTTATAGTGGGACATAGTGGCTTTCTTTTAAATGAAGGATGCAAAAGCAGATTGTAGTGTGGAGTGCTTCCTAGACTCTGAAGCACTGAATAACCATTAGTTTGGTGGTGGTTGTAGTGGAAAATGATATTGTTTCTCTTTTCTCATAGGATATGTGCATGGGTGTGGGAGAATGAAGACACTTCTTCCCATTTCTATGTATTGCAGATGTTGGCTGGGTTTGGCCTTTAGGGTAGAGCTGGGCTGTTTCCTGAGCCCAACGGAAACTCCTTAATCCTTCATGGGAAGATCAGAGCCATCATATTCTTAGGTCAAGCAGGTGGTCCCTTGAGGAGACTGGTAGGGTCTCAGCCTCACTATTACCTGAAGTGCCAGCACTGGAAACTTTTCTAGTGAAGCATTATCTGAATATTGCATTCTATGATTCACACAGTAGTGTTGGCAAATTTAACATAATTCTTTTCTCCTGAGGGCCTCCTAGCCATATGGAAACTCTGGGCCTGTTTCAAGAGAGGATTCTTAGATCTTGAAAGGGAAGACCAATGGAGGAGGGAAAGATGAAACTGATGGAAAAAGAAGTGAAAAAAAAAAAAAAAAACAAAACAAAACCATTTCACCTTCTTCTTGGCTAAGTCCAAGAACTACCTATTCTCAACTTCTTATTGGTTTCCCAGTCAGCCTTTCTGACCCTGGACTACCAGGGCCCACATGGTCTTGGGAGCTGGAGCTTCTGGAGTTGGTTAAAATTGACAGGCATCTGTTCTCTGAAGGTTGGGAGCCAGCTTCCTTTGGTAGACTTTTTCTCCTCCCCCTCACTGCCTTTCTCATTTAGCTTAAAGACAGATGGACATTCAGGTTTGTTTCATTTCTGGGGATTCTTCAGTCTGTTCCCATACCTTGGGCTTCATCCACCATATCCCATCTCATGTTAAATTTTCCTGCCATGTGTATAGAGGATGAATCATAAAGGTTTAGACCCCTGAGCCAGAACACCCCATGGCTAAGGTTAATCCCATGTTTTGGCCCACCCCAGAATACTCAGTTGCTTTTTAATTCTTTACCAGCCTGCCAGAATTGTTTGCTTTGTCCTTATTCATCCATTTCTACAAACACCCATCCAGAGCTTTCTGTGCACCAAGCCTTGTGCTAGTCAGAGATACACAGAAGCAAATAACATGGTTCTTCCATTCATAGACTTCATGGACTAGTGCACAGATAAATTTGTAGACACTGTGAGGTGTTCCATGACCCGTGTCAGCACAGGACTGCAAATACCCAGAGGCAGGTAACTTAAACTGGAGAGTGAGGGGAAGCCCCTCAAAGACAGAATTGCTAACCTAAATTTAGAAGCAGTTAACAAGAGGGAATGGGGGAGAGTTCATTTATATGTAATATATACATAAATATCACATACACTTTATATGATGGAGTTACTTCATATAAGAATTAAGCAAATGAAATCTTTGCTCTTGGAAAAAAGAGAAACAGTTTTAAAAGTGTAAGCTGTTCTATTTGACTTCCACAAGGTGAACATATTCCTCTGAGGAGAATGAGCTGGTAAGTTTGTACCTCCTAGCCTGGTGTGATTCTTATATACTTTTTAATCATTTTTAAATTTTTATTTATTTATTTATTTATTTTTGGTGGTGCTGGGGATTGAACCCAGGGCCAAGGCAAGCACTTTACCAATTGAGCTATATTCCCAGGCCCCCTACTTTTTCATTTTTTAAAAATGCAGGTCTGCTGGTATTTGACCAAAGAAAAAGAAATCTGTTTTAAAAAATCAGGAAGAACTGACTATATTTGTCTTAATGAGAGACAATATGTGAGGGTCTTCAATATAGACCTTTCTGGGAGATTCTCAAGGATAACTTGACAAAACATGATTTGTGTCTCATTCACGGACTTGAGAGAACTGCTTGCCTAAGATTGATGCTTTTCTGCTGTATGTGCCAGTGGATACTTGGTCTTACATCAACATTTGGGAACCACTACACTCAGCTGTTGGATATTTAACTAGTCAAGAATTTCTGAGCTGGACACAGAAATTTGGGAGTCATCAAGGTATGAATGTTAGATAGAGTGTTGGCCCATGGATATTTACCCCTAGTAAGTGCAGTGGGGGTGGGGAAAGAGTCCTGAAGACAGAATTCTGACAGATCCTGGCATTTAAAAGGCAAGTGAAAGAGTATCCTTCACAAGAGCCTGAAAAATAACTGCCAGAGAGGTAGCTGAAAACTGGGAGACAGTGCGTCATAGGGGCAAAGGAAGAGAGTGCCAGCGTAGAAGGTTCTATCGTGTTGAGTGTGGAAGAGGGGCCAGGCCAGCGAACAACTCAATGTGGTCTTTAGGACATTTCTCAGTCATTGATTTGCTTCCTAGGATTCTTAGTAGTTGTTTGGTAAACAAGAGAGAAAAGGATGTCATTGGAAGCGGGAGGTGTTCATGGGAGGGATTCCTCCTCAGGAGCCCGCTGGAACTTGCCTTGAAGAGGGACAGGATACATCTGGGGTCCCAACTTAGATGAGGGGAGAGGCGTAAGGAGTGCTGTGGGCTCAGGGCATCTTAGGGACTGATAAGCTGTGGTTGAAATTCCACAGTAGAGGGACAGTAACCTAGGGGTGGAAAGGAACAGGCAGCTACCTGGAGAGAAGTTTGTAGATTGTCCTCCTAGCTCTACCTCAGAGGAGTTTGATTTGTTTTGAGGGTTTAGTCCTTGCTATTTCAACAAACCAGCCCATGCCAACCAGTCACTCCAATCTCCTTATTTGTAAAATGGCACAGTACCTGTCAGAACAGTTATGAAGGTTAGTGAGATAATATGTATAAAGGTGCATTTGATGCAGTACTTGACACCAACAAACAAATGTGAGTAGTGTCTAGAGGCCTCCCTGTAATGAGCTGTTGTCTATTCTCCAGACTTCCCTGGTGCTCCGAGCTACATTTCTCTGACCTCATCCCAAATATCCTGTATCATCAGTGGTCCTCAGAGGGGCCTCTCCTACCTCTGTGTGATACATAGCATGTTTTTAAGCTGTGGTAACCATTACCTGATGTTGGTGTTATTAGGGATGAGGCATATTGCAGGCACCCGCACTGGGACCCTTTACACCATACCTTCTCATTTGCATGGAAAGTTTTGATCCACCTTAATGCTTTTTTTCGGTAGCTGGTTTTCTGAGGAAGGCCTCTAGTTTTTGTTGTCTGTGGCCATTTCCCAACGAGGCAGCAGAGATCTGGCTCAATGGGAATGACTTTTGCTCTTATTATTCACAGAAAATCCTTTGAGTTTGAGGATGCATCCAGTCTCCAGTCCCTATACCCCTCTTCTCCCACTGAGAATGGTACTGAGAGCCAACCCAAGTTTGGATCCAAAAGCACTTTAGAAGAGAATGCCTATGAAGATATTGTGGGTAAGCAGTGGCAGATGTGGTGGGCTGGGCCATCTCTGGGGTATGCAAAAGAATAGGAAACAGGAGATCCTCACAGGTTTGCCTGTGCGCAGATGTGTTCTTATCTTGGAGAATGCCTCCTTGAAATGGGCATCAGAGGAAGTACCTTAGCAAGATAGAGCAGCTGAGTGACTAAAGCTAACCCTAGAGTGAACTGAAATCCAAAAGGCCTTTGGGATCACATGAAGGGAAAACTGAATCATTCCTTTCTTTTACTTTTGAAACATGAGAGCCCAACAGGCACTCTTCTTAGCTGTGTGTCCTTAAGCAAATCACTTAACTGTTGTGAGGGCTCTGTTTTTCTCTTATAAAGTGATCATGATGTGATATGAACCACCATAAAAATAGTATCAGTAATAATACTTTTTAAGGTTTTTGTTAGAATTAAATGAGCTAAGAATAAGACACTGGCAGATTCAGTGTCTGGTGAGGGCCTGCTTCCTGATTCAAAGACATCGTCATCTCCCATGTGACTGAAGGGGCGGGGGAGTTCTCTGGCGTCCCTTTTATAAAGTCACAAATCCCATTCATGAAGTTTCTGTCCTCTTGACCTAATTACCTCCTAAAGACCCCACCTACCAGTGCTAATTAGGGATTAGGTTTCACCATATGCATTTTCAGGGGGCACAGACATTGTTTTTAGTATAGCTAACAAATTTCATAGCCCTAGATTCATAGATGCTTTTAGAAGACGTCAGACTTTTAGGTTATAGATAAAGTACTTTATTATTTATGACACAGCAGGCAGCATGAGCTTAATGTTCCCCTGGGCCCCCTTGCTCACAAGTCCTATGCCGCAGTATGGCGGAGGCCCATGTAGAAGCTCCATACTGTGTCCCAGCTGAAAAACCCAAGAGCCTAGTCTTGGTAAAGCCTAGTCTTCTCAGGGGCTACCAGCAAACCTTCCAACCTTTGCCTACAAGGAGACATTATCATTCCTGATCAGGAAATAAATCTCCCTCTCCTCAGAAGAGAGAAAAATATCTCCATTTTCCAAGGCTGTTTGCTGTATAAACTTCCTGGAAAATATAGTCCAGAACTGTCCCTTGCTCAGAAAAAGGGCAGAAATGCAATACTCCATGGAAAATTGTTTCCAACAAGTGGAAGAACATGGTGTTGGCAAACTTGAGTGCAAAGGTCAACAAAAAATAGATGGTCTAGGCTGAGTTAAGTTCATTTTTGGCATTCATTTTAATTCTGATCTCATCCTCTTCAGTGGGGGGCTTTGATTCTGCTTAAATAAAGTGTGTGTCTTAGTGTAAGTCAGTGAAGGGGAGGTAAGTGGTGTGCTGTGTGCTTGCTTGCTTTTGCCCTCAGAAACTTTTTTTCTTTTTATTTTTGACTAGAGATGGAAATCAGGGACACTTTCACCACTGAACTCCATCCCCAGTCCTTTTTTAAACATTTTTTTTTCGAGATAGTGTCTCACTAATTGTTGAGGGTCTTGCTAAGATGCTGAGACTGGCCTTGAACTTACAATCCTCTTGCCTCAGCCTTGGAGTCACTGGGATTACAGGCATGCACCACCATGTCTTTAGTTTGGAAACTGGAGAGCATAGTCTTAGAATTTACACATTAGAGAAAGAGTGAACCCTCCAAATTTTCAGAATATGGGAATCTTGTGAAGAGATGACCATTTAGTTGGTCGTTTGATCGGAGCCATCACTTTCATAGTTTTCTCCTTACATCTTGCTGGACTAGCATTTCTGGGGGAGATTAGCAGCCATGCTCCAACCCAGATTATCCAGGAATGATGCATATAATATGTAGCCATACAGTACTGGACTATAGTAGGAAGACTGTAGGAGTGAGAGCCCTAAAACAACTGAACAGTTTTGGGAGGGAGGACTTTTCCCTTTCTTTTGGGGAAATGACAGCTTTGTACCCATGATCACCCAGAGCTGAGGTAGGGCTATGGGGATCAGAGCCAAAGATTCAGAAATGAGATGAACTGTTAAAGAAGATGTCCCAATCCCAACTCTATTTCATACAGCCCTTGCCCCTAGCTCTAGTTCATCTTTGCCCTGGGACTGAGGGAAAGCTTCTGGGGACTTCAGTGGAATGCAAGCTAGGGACAAGGACAGTCAGCCTGTACTGCAAAGCCTTTTGAGTTTACACTCAAATTGTAATATCACTGCTGCCCAGGGCTCTTGGGAACATCTACTTTGGCTGTTGCCGCAGTGGTCAGAGAGGCTGGAGTTTTCTGTTATCCCCCCAGCATACCCAGCCCTAGAATACTGTAGTCCTCACTGTTCTCTGACAAGAATTGGAACCCTTATGTTGCTGCCCAAGAACATTATCCAGGTGGGGATATGTTCTTTAGCAACTGAATGGAAATAAGAGAAGGGGATAGACAGCTTCAACTGTTTTTCCCTGTCCAGAGTTCATGATCCAGGACTCTGCTTATGGTTATTTAGGGGGAGGGTCTAGGAAAAAGTTTTGGAGGCACTAGACAACAGAACCGTTTCCTGGGCTGCTTTAGGTCTAGTTAGAAGGAGCACAGAGAGAAGACAAATGTCTGGGCCTCTTCTCTTCACTCAGAGAGACTTCCTTCCATGTTGGGATGTTCCATGTGGTGACAAGAAAACATAGGAGCAGCTGGTTGCTTCTTGAATGAATGAGGTAGAGTGAGGGGTAAGGAATATACAGGGTAAAGCTGGGGTTGGGGGATCTTCCTTAACTGCTCACCTAGCTTCTGGATCACTGGAGCATTGTGTGGAGAACAGGAGAAAACTGAAAGGGGGAGGCTGCAGGAAATAGGGCAGGAAAGTGATCCAGGCACCTGTTTTTGGTGTTTAGGTTTTGTGGGTTGGGGTGGAAGTGGTCTTGAGAGTCTGCAGTTAGAACATATTTTTCCCCCACAGCAGCCCAGTCTGAATTTTCTAGAACCTCACCAGGGAGGATAGAGGGAAATACAAGGGAGAATATTCTCTTCCTATTAGATACTGGTTGATTTATCCTTCTCTCCCTCCCTGGAGAGAGCTCAAAGAATTTGGGGCCCCCCTAAAGGATTCAGGGGGTCTCTTGTTGCTGAACTCTGAATGCCAGATTTCACTTTTTAACCCCAGTTTGACCAGTGACTCTGACTTTCTGCGAGCCCTCTGGATTGTCCCGCCAGACTATACTTTGTGGATTTAAGGTTGTTTCTGACTCTGGCTGGATTATTCAGCTCTTGTGTGTCACTTGTCCATAGGGACAAACCCACAGGAACAAGCGGAGCTTTGTTTCAGGCATGTGATGCTCATGCTGAAAGGAAGGCAGAAAGAACCCATGCTAAATCTCCATCTTGGGTACAGATGATTGGACTGTAGTTCCCTAGTCTGTTAGGAGGTTGAGGACTTATTGGCCCAGAGTCTTCACTGTGTGCAGTGAACTTGAATGAAGGGCCTTGGGGAAATCCACTGGCCTTGAACCCACACCAGGCATTATGCCTGGGGAAATGGGGTAGGATATCTGCACAGGCTGAGGTTTTGCCTGCTAACTTATAATAGAAAGATTCAAAAAGAAAGTTGCTGCCGTGCTGCTTCCTGGGGCTGTTTAATTCTTGCCCATCTAATTTGATATCTACCCTTGTAAGATGCTGCTGTTCTGCAAAGCCTTAAAATCATTTGCATTCTGAGCCTGACACTGAAGAATTCACCCAAGGAAGCAGCTTGTTAGGGAGTTATGTGGAGTGGCCTCGGCGCCTGACCAAGGAGCCTGGGCTGCATTCCTGCAGAGATTCCCACTCCCATCAGCTAGCTAGGGCTGAGGGAGAGTTTCCAGGAACTTTAGTGGGATGCAAGCTGGGGACAGGGCCAGTCAGCCTGTACTGCAAAGCCTTTTGAGCCTACACTCTCTCTGCCTTCTTCTCTCATTCACCTCCAGGCTGGGCAACAGTAAGGAACAGAGGGCACCTACCAGGATGGAGGTTGCAGCAGGAAGCAAAGCAGCCAAGAGGTGCAGCCCAGGGAAAGGTGCTGGGGCTGTTGGGAATTGGTGTCAAGGCTTGGAGGGTGGGTAACAAGCTGGCCCCAGGGAGTTGGGCCCCTGGCCTCATCCTTTCTCTACTGTTAGAAGGAGGGGGAGAGGTGGAGACCCAGGAGAAACAGCCACTTAGAAAAAGAGGAAAGTTGGGGAAGGAAGCTACAGACCAAGGCCCTAGCAATGGGTATGGTCCAGGAAACTTGGACTTTGGAGAAATTCTCAGATTCTGTGCATATACACACACTCCCTAACTGGTTCTTCCAGTTGGGGGATAGGGGGAGGGGGTGGGTGTTGCATGTGTGTTTAATAACCCAAGGAGTTATGGGGAGGAGTGGGAGTAGGGACAGGGCCTGGTGGGGCTGGGTTCTTCCTTCAAGAGGATCAATGTGCTAAAATTGGGTTGTAACAAGCCCCTTTTAGAAGAGTGCAAAACAGAAATTGTTGGTCATGCCCTTGTTGCCTATTTCATTAGCAAAGCTGGGAAAGTTTGAGACCTCTGGCCTCCCCAGCTGAGCTTGATAAGGGCCAGGCCTCCCGAGAAGACAGCCTACCTCTTTATCCCTCTCCAAGCTCAGTATGAACTGTCCTTTGCAGGCCATGTGGGCAAGAACCCTGGTAGAAGTCTTGCTGTCTGTCACGTTTCCTGTTTCCTGTCCATGCCTGCTAAATCATCCCATGCTTCTCCACTCAGCTCTGGCTTCTCTAGCCATCCTGTAGTTGTTTCCCTGTAGGACTTTCTGATTGCCATTTCCCACTCTTTGCTTTGATGTTTACTTGGTCTCAGCAAATTCAGTTTAGTGGCTCTGGGACTCAGGGTCTGCTTATTCTTTGCATACCCGCATCCCTGGGGCATCCTTCCTGTCTGGAGAGATGACAGAGAATCTGTTATGTAGTCAGGGATAATCTGTAAAGTTGGGGATCACAGATGGACTAGGGCTGCTAAGGAACCTAACTGAGGCTGAGGAGGAAGGGCTTGGTCTGGGGTCAGCATTCATTTCCTGGAGAAGTGATAAGGGCATAGGTTACATTAAAAAAGAAAGAGACTGGCATTAGGGCTGGGTAGGAGGAGTGGACATTTTAGACCTTCCTGTAATCTAGTTTCTAGAGACAGTAGTAGTGTGGAGAACCTGATATTTCCAACTATCTTCCCTAAAAATATCACAGATATGCATAAATAGTATATTACTTCAGGGCCTCAGCGTCCTACATCTTGTTCTTGGAACTTTAGATTTTTTATCACATTTCAAAGCTCTTACTCTGGAAGAAAAGGAAGGGGAGGGAGAAGAAAAGGAGGGGAAAGAGGAAGGAAAAGAGGGTTAGTCTTGAGACTCATGGCATGGTGCTCAGAAGCTATTAGGAAGTTTAGAAATATCTTTCTGAAGCAATGGTTGTCAATGGGGGGCAATTTCATCCATCTCTCCCCTTCCTCTCTTCCTTCCATCTATCCATTCACCTGTCTGTCCACAGGTGTCATTTGGCAGTGTCAGTATTTTTGGTTCTTACATCTGAGGGATACAAATGTCAGCTAATTGATAGAGGCCAGGGTTGTGGCAACTAAACTTCCTACGAATGGACAGGTCAGCCTAGCAACCCAAAATGTCATTAACTTAGAGAAACTCTGATCAAAACAGATTGAGACAGGTGTTCCAATGGGTTGAAATGATGATAAGGATTCTGACTGGTCATGTATCCAAGGCAATTTGGATTTGATAAACTTGGAATAAATCTGCCCTGATCTGGACACTGATGCTCTGGTTCTGTTTTATGGAATTGGGAAGAATGTGTTCTGGAATTCTATTCTTAATCCCCTTTACCACCTCACCTTTACAGGATATATGTTGGAGAGGGTCCAAGAAGTAGAAAGTCCACCCTGACTCCTCCTAAAGCATCCCCACAGTGGAGTGGGCTGAAGAAATCATGCAGGGGATGCCTGGTTTGATATTTGGCTTCTTGAAGCAGAATGGGCTGGCTTTGCTTAGTCAGGGCTCTGGAATGGAGACAAGTCATTTCAAAAGCATGAGTGTTACAGGAAAAGATTTGCTCCATTGCTGGAGACCCTGCTTGGTATTGAGAATCACTTAATCCAGTTCTGAATCTTTTCTTGACCCATCCTTGGCTCGTAAGTTTATAGATATTTGTGTTGTTCCCACTGTAGTCTCATTAGTTGTGACTGCAATTTTCACTTCACACCTCCACCTCTGTAAAGTACTTCCTGAATTCACTGTGGTTTTTCATGATGTTAATAAGTATGCCACAATTTGAAGGAACCTCATATTTTTGAGGACTTTCTAAGAATATAGGGGTTGGTTTTTCTCTTATGGTCTCTCTGGGAGTGCTTGCATTCCCAGCAGTCTTTGTTTCCAGTCTTATAGTTTTTCTGCTTGCTGCCAGAGGAGTGCAGTCTGAGCTGCTCTGGGTTGTAAGTCACAGGACAGCGTGGGACTCAGTAGTCACCCAGGCTACTGCTGCTGATGTTGAAGTGAGCCCAGCTTCACCAGATGTACTAACCTCAGCAAAGCCTATTCTTGTCACTGGTACCCAAACAATGCTAGGTCCCAAGTCCCAAACAGTGCTGCTGGGACTGGGGAGAAGATACAGAAAGACAAGGGCAAAGGGAATGAGGGTTGTCCCTACAATGATTCTATTGCTGGAATTAAGCCATGTCTAACCTGACTCATGGTATTATTGTATTCTAGAAAATTTTAGGCATGTGTTGGAAGGGGCAGAAGGTTCTAGCTATGACAAAGAATGTCTCAAAATCTTATGCTTTTCAAAAGCAGGGACTATGTTTTGGACTTTTTTGAAATTTTCTAGTAGTGTCAATATGGTGCTATTGCCAGGGTTTTAGAAACTGGTTCTGAGAAGCAGAAACTCTCCCACCCCCACTCTCTGGCCCAGAGTCCTTCCAAGCCTTCACACCTCCCTGTGTCACAGCAGGAAATTTTGTGCCAAGAAGGGAGTGATGATAGTTCTTTTTGCTGAGATCTGCAGTAGAGGAAATAGACTGACCCGTGATCAGAGAGATCCTTTGAACAAATAATTACTGAGCACTTACTACTTGATAATCATTGTTCTGGTTCTGGGGTTGCCTCAGACAATATCCTTCCCCTAAAAGAATTGTTGAACAGTGTAATAAGTAAGAGGGAAGCCTGGCAAAGCCCTGTTCCCTAGACTAGGTTCTTTGAGTTCCTGCATGACCACCCCCAAAATTGGGTTCCATGGAGACCCACCAAGAGTTGCAGTTGTGTGGTTTCTGAAAGCCTTTCCTACCAAGAGGTGCATATCCCTGGGTCAGGGGTGGGATGGGGGTTTATCAACAGAGAGAGACTGGAGCCAGGGACAGACTCCTGATGCTGGTTTTGTCCTCTTGCTGGGCACAGGCAGGAGTAGCTGAGCCAGTCTTGTGCAATCCCTGAATTTATAAAGCAGAGGCCGGACAAGGCTGAGCTGAGCTGAACTGGAGGTGGGGGTGCGGGTACTCAGCTTCTGGACTTGAAGCCAGGATCTGTTTGTAGCCTTCCCACTGCAGACAGGCAGCTGTGTGACTCATGAGCCAAAGGGACGAGGCAGAAGCCATTCTCTTTGGTTCACAGGAATTCTACTTGTTTATTTGTGTGTGTGTGTAACTCTGTGTGTTTCCTTCTTCCCTTCTCCCCCTTCTTTAACTTTTCCTCCTCTGCAGGAGAGCTGCCCAAGGAGAATCCATATGAGGATGTGGACTTAAAGAGCCGAAGAGCTGGAAGAAAATCTCAGCAACTGTCTGAGAACTCCTTGGACTCTCTGCACAGGATGTGGAGTCCTCCGGACAGGAAGTACAACAGCCCACCCATGCAGGTAACGCAGCCCCAACATGGGCCTGTAGAGACAGTTGTGAGGGCCACATTGAAGGCCTGTTCTCTCAAGGTGTAAGCCTAGCTCTCACTCAGACTTTCTCCCTCACTTGGCAGAGAAGACTACCTCAGGAAAGAGCTCAGCACTCAGGGACTTCTGTCATATTGAAATCCCTGTGGAAAATTGAATTATCCTCTTAGGGGAATCCTCTCCTACCTTCTTTCTCTTACTGCCTGACCTCTGAGCTGCAAAACTAAGCCAGGAACCCCTGAGATCTCCTGTCTTAGTATTTCTCCTCCCCTTCTGTGGGAAACAGGAAGAAGGGCCCTGATTGGAGTTCTGGTATTCTGCAACTCAGAAATTATCTCAGTGCTGGCATGTGGGGGCCAGGTATAGGCCCCAAGCCAGATTTGGAGAACCTGATATTCACTAGAGTCATCTCTATTGGAGGAAGTAAGAATGAATCTTGAAGAATGGACTGAAGGAGGGCAGAATGAGAGGAAAGGTAAAAAAAAAAATCAAAGGAGGTCCTTAGACATAAACTCATTTTGGTCTTGTTGGACAGGAAACAGGAGATTCAGGAGAGGGAGAGGCTTTCTCTGACCTGTCCAGTAACTTATTCTGTGCAAATGGAGAGACTTGAATATTTTATAATATTGACCAGAGAATATATAATGGTTTCTTCTGGCTTTGGAGTCATATGATTATTTTTAATAAAAGATGTACCCTTCTAATGTGCTCTGTTCAAATAGGCTATTATTTAATGTGTAGTGCCAAACTGATTGGGTGGGAGAGGTGATTGTGAGCAGTGGAGGAAGGAGGATTTACTGAAGAGTGAGGAGAGGCAACTCCAGATCGAGACAACTATGGAAGTCTTCAGGGGGTGTCTGCCTTCCCAGCAGTGTGTAAGATCCACTGCCAATAAGGTACCCCATACTGGAAGGGTATATTTGTGGTGAGGTAGTCCATTGAGTATAGAGCCCAGAGCCCTTCTGCTGTCCCTGGAAGAAGGGAGCATTGCCAGGCTGCCAGGATCATCCAGCAGAGCAAGCTGGCATGTAGTTTATGGTCTCTGTTAGGATAAACTTTGGGGACTGGCTCCATTATTCAGACTCAGTAATCTTTGTCCCAGTGCTCATAAGGTACCCAGAGAATTCCTGATGTGCCTTCTCTTTCCACTCAGGTGAAAGTGCAGTTTTCTTAGCCCCTGCTTTTTTTTATTTCTGGCAAAAGAAGTGAGGCTTCCTTTGGTCAAGTTAAGTATCTAATCTATTCCTGAACTAGCCAGTTGGCAATGAAGTCTTAAAAGCATAAGCTGTGGTAGATGGAAATTTCAGGATGGGTTTCAGGGAGCCATAGATGCCAGCCCAGGGCCTCAGTGCCCAGGTTCCAACAGATGACCTGGCCAAGATATTTGTGACAAGCCTCTCTCCCACATCCTTTTCCCTATGTCAGCTCTCCCTGAAACCCAGTAGCCAGTCCCTGCGCAGTGGGAACTGGTCAGAAAGGAAGAGCCACCGGTTGCCACGATTACCCAAGAGGCATAGCCATGACGACATGCTGCTGCTGGCTCAGTTGAGCCTGCCATCTTCACCCTCCAGCCTCAACGAAGACAGCCTCAGCACCACAAGTGAGCTGCTCTCCAGCCGCAGGGCTCGCCGCATTCCCAAGGTATCCCCCAATGGGGAGAGAGGAGGCATGGGTCTAGGCAGGGAGGCTGCCTTCCTTCCTTAATCTGGGCTGCTTTCTCATTTCCTTTTAAGTAAATTATGGGTCCTTGCACTGCCCTTTTTCACCTTATTAATTTTCTTTTCTTTTCAATAAGGATGCATTAATTGCTTCTTGGTGCTCAGATATCAGAAGAAAAAGCTAGCTCCCCATTAGTGAGTGTGATGTGTGAATTTGGGGGTCTCTGTGCACACCAAAACAGTTCCAGGCTTTCAGGGACCTAAGAATTCAAACACCGGCCTTCCCTTTTATAACACTAGAAATTGTAGAGTTTTCAGCAATGATTTGCACATATGGCAGTTAGTCCTAAGTCCCCAGCCCACAGCAGCAGGATTTAGCTAAATGGTATTTTTAGCCTGCAAACAATGCTTGGGTATATTGGGAATTTAACTTCTTCCTGTCAGGGCCCCAGGTTATGCTCCAGAGGGGAAAGGCTAGAATCCTTGTTCCTGTTTTTGCATCTGAAGAGCTCTTTGTCTCAGTTGGTTCAGTGACTCTTGGGACCCAGGAGCTCCCATCCTGTCTAGTTTGATCACAGTTCCTTCCTCTGGGGAGCTAAGTTTAGTGTCCTTGTCTTGGGGAAGAAGACCATTGCTAGGGGACAGAGTAGATGGAGAGCTACCAGGCATGGCTGCTGAGTTCCCACTTGAGATCATTTCAGTAGAAAGACCATTGCTAGGCCAAGTGGGTTGGGTGTAGAAAGCTTGCACCAGTAAGGGAAAGGATGGGCTCCTAATCTATTCTTGGAAGTTAGGGCAGCTGGTGTCAGGGTTACCTTACCTTCTCTGATTTTCTCATCCAGCTTGTCCAAAGAATTAACTCCATCTACAATGCCAAGAGGGGAAAGAAGAGGTTAAAAAAGCTCTCTATGTCCAGCCTTGAGACAGCATCACTGAGAGGTAGGCCTTGGTGTCTAAGCTGGTTCAACTATCTGGGGCCCTTGGACATTAGGAATGGGGAGAAATGTGGGCTTCCTTTAGTTTGCCTTTCTGCAGGCCAGTTGTGGGGTCCTTCGGCCTCCAGGGAGGGTAGTCCTGCCAGGAAATGTCTAGAGAAGGAGAGCAAGAGACGAAAGTCAGCCCTGGGATGGGTTCCTTCAGGCTTGAGGCTCTGTGTAGGGAGGTGGTGTGGGAATCTGCTCATAGCAAAAGGAAAGGCCAGACTTACTGAACACTATGGTCTGTTTTCCATTTCAAATCTTGGCCTGCTAGAGGCAGGGCTCTTATGTTCCAAGCCTGTAGGCCTCTCTGCTGGCTCATCCTCTAAGTTGGGCCTTTAGCTTCCCTGAGACCAGGCTTGTTAGGTGTTTGTATATAGAATAGCACCAATGAACTGAAGTCTGAGGGACCCTGGCCCCAGGTCACTGAACTCCTGCCCTTGGGCCCACAGCAGCCCAGACTAGATACAGATTTATCCATCATAGAAAAATTGTGGGGTTGGGGGCACCAGAAACTTGCTGTGAGGCAATGGCTGAGCAAACTTGCACTCCTGCTGTTACTTTTCTAGATGAGAATAGTGAGAGTGAGAGCGACTCTGACGACAGGTTCAAAGGTAAGGCATGACATCACTTCCCACCTGTGGCTGCAACAGCAGTTAGTCTTCCCTTCCTCTGCAAGGGTGGTTCCAATGTCCCTAATGAAACTGGTGTGGAAAGGCAACAGGTAGGCAAGCTGCTAGGCCACCAGAGCAGGAAGTTGTAGGGAAGTCCACTCTTATAGTTCAGCCCTGCAATGTTAATTCAAAAAGTTGATCTCCCTTTGCCAAATTTAGTACTTATGGCTCTAAGCATACTTTCCTAAGCCATTATCCATGGGAATTGGGCACTACATTTTCTTGATAAATGTAAATCTAGTGTCAGAGATGGGTTCACATTACAAGTACCTCTTCTGGTTGCAAGAATTGTACCAGAGACTGAGGAAACTGGTCCTCTGGAGGCCCCGAGACCACTCATCTCCCCAGTCTCTAGAGAGGAGACTGCTACAACTCTGTGCTTTCTCTACTGGAAAACCCTGCCTAGACCTCCCAGAATAATTAAAGTACATGGAAACTTGCTCCTTCTGCCCTTCCTCCATGGGTTTCCCAGGCAAGTTGTCATGTGGACTTTGGACACAGGGGCAGCCCAAGCAACAAAGGATGAGACCCTTGTGGATGTTCATACATTCTGGTCCATGCCTTCTGTACTAAGAAGGACCAAAGGGTAGGTGCCAGTGATATGTCTCAGGGCTTGCCTAACCTTGGTAGTCCTATTGACCCCAGATCAGTCTTCAGAGGTTCTAGGAAGATCCAGGCTGGTGGCTTCCTGTGGTAGGGGAGAGTCTTTGTGCAGATGTCGATGCCTTGTTCCTGCCACATCTCACTTAGCTAAGGGAGGATGTCAGACAAGGCTGATGTACTTAGAGGTGATCCTCAGATGGAGCCAGAGTCGGGAGTAGAGGAGCTGATGGGAGGTCTGTGAGTGGCCAGCCTGCTTTTTCCCTGATGTGTGACCTGCTCCCAGCCCACACACAGCGTCTGGTCCATATCCAGTCGATGCTGAAGCGTGCACCCAGCTATCGGACCTTGGAGCTGGAGCTGCTTGAGTGGCAGGAGCGGGAGCTCTTTGAATACTTTGTGGTAGTATCCCTCAAGAAGAAGCCATCCCGAAACACCTACCTCCCTGAAGTCTCCTACCAGTTTCCCAAGGTGAGGCCGTGTCCCCTTGTCTGCCCTACCTCCCTGCCTGCTGTCTCCTGTCCTGGCCCATCTGGGAAGAAGAGAGCCTGTTTCTGTTGTAGTGCTCCATCAGTCATCACAGCCCTGTGCCTGCCTCCTCATATCCAGGAGGGAAGACAGGGCTTTGGGGTGGGTTTGGGCCAGTGCTTATTCAGAGGATGAGGGCTGAGAAATGCCCCCAGCTACTCTTCCCATCTGCCCTTCTCCCCCAACCACTCTATAGTTTTCAATTCAGTGTTCTTTCTTTGTTTTTGTTTTTTAATTCAGAGCATCATATTTATACATAGTATCTGGGTTCCTTTTGACATACATGCATGGAACTTGATTTCAATCCCTGTTCCCCCTCCTAAGCCCTCCTCCTTTTCTCTCTCCTCCATTCTGCTGATCTTCCTTTCACAGTTTATTTATTTAACTTTGGTTGATACTTTTTACTGATAGGATATAGTCCCTTTGGTATGTTTATGTGTGTATATAACATGATTCTGTTAGATTTGTTCCGTATTTCTTTCCCTGTCACTTCCTTCCCCCCTCTTACTTCTACTCTACTGATCCTTCTCCATATCTTTATGATATCAGACCCCTCCCCCCACTGTCTTCTTTCCTTTAATTATGCTTTAGTTTCCACATATTAGTTTAGTGTTTTTTAATATATTCAAAGAACTTTACAATTTTAGAGTGTCTTATCGCCCCAAAAAGAAAACGGGCCCACTACCAGTTACTCCCCACCTCTCCACCTACCTTATTTCTTACCACTTCTCTTCTACTCATCATCAGCCAGCCTGGTCTCATTTGTTCCTTTGAGAAGAGAAAGCCCTTTTTCTCTGCCCTTGCCTCTGCCTGTCTTTCTCCAGCTTTTCATATGGCTATGGACTCTGCTCAAGTGGCCCCTCTTCCAAGGTCTTTCCAGATGCCATGATGTGGCCCTTCTTCTTGCCCATTTCTCTTTCACATATTACTCTGCTTGTTTCCTTTGTGGTGCATGCACCAGAATGCACAGGGTCAGGGACCTTGTCCACTTTGCCCAGCATATGGGCACGCTATCAGATGCCACATGCAAGGCATTCTGTTGGCCTTTGTTGACTGATTGAATGAATGAATGAATGATATTACAATTCACACTCAGACCTCTGTAAGAATTAGGATCAGGACAAGTGTTGCCAAAAAACTTGTTAATTGGTAGGGTGGCTTCTAGAGCTGTCCGAGAAGGAGATGCTTCTCAGCTGCCCTCTGCCTCTACCCCCAGATTCCTTGTCATCTCTTGGTGTCTTCTCCCCTTTTTCTTCTTTTCCTGCAGCTGGACCGACCCACTAAGCAGATGCGGGAAGCAGAGGAAAGGCTTAAAGCCATTCCCCAGTTTTGTTTCCCAGATGCCAAGGACTGGATTCCTGTGTCAGAATATAGCAGGTGAGGCCCATCCTGGAATGGCTGGAGATAGACTCTCCTTTCCCCACATAGCCCTGGACAGTTAAGTGGGGCCTGTCCTAGTCTCAGCCTACTCTCCTACATTAATTTCAACCTCATCTAATCCCTGAGATGACAGTTCTTATTCTTGGGGATTCTTTCCTAGGTGGTCTCATAATTTCTCTAATGCCAGATCTCTCCTTCTTTCCTGTTCCCAGTGAGACCTTTTCTTTTATGCTGACTGGGGAAGATGGCAGCAGACGCTTTGGCTACTGTAGGCGCTTACTGGTGAGTAGGGCTGTTCACACCTCTGGGGCTGGCTAGCAGGGAATGGGCCAGGGTATGTGTATGTTTCTGTGCCCGTCTATGTCTACATACTTTAGCTTGTATGAAATCCTTCAATCTGCCCCTGGATGACCCTCCGACACACACACTTTCACAGATGAGGCACCTCTGGGATAGCAGGGCTCAGAGTAGCCTGTCCAGTTAGATCTTAGAATGTGAATATTGAAATCAGGGCAGAGAGTGGATCACCTTTTTCTGGTTCGTCATCTTTTTAGCTTTTCCATACTTTTTCTTTTCATTCATTTTCTTTGGGATTATGGGCTCTGATTGCTACCTCTGGTTGAGATCATATCACTCCAGCAGTGTGTGTATACATATCAAATTGGGTAGAGGACAACTTTCCTCACCCCCATAACTGGTCAGCATAATAAAGGGAGTAGTCCTGTCTGGTAAAGCTACAATCTGAGCAAAGCAAAGCTCTAAGTTCCTTCTCTGGGATACCGGGAGAGATTCCTTGAATGTTAGGAAAAGAGTTTAAAAAACAAAAGCCATTTTTCTAAGAGAAGAGTTTTCCCAATTCCCTTCTATCAGTCCTGGGAAATAGATTGATGTAGAGTACCAGTGGGAGGGCTGGGCCCAGGACCTAGTTCCTATTGAACTCTCCCCAGAAGTCACTGGGTTGTTGATAATATTCTGGGTATCCAGGTCTTAGTGGGAAAAGCCTGATAGGAGGATTCTGGCCATTCATTTAGAAGCACTTCTCATGTACCCACCGGGGGTCAGGCCACATGCTGATGAGTTCCTAATCTCAAGGAACTTTAGCTGGTCTAGTAGGGGAAGCCAAACTTTGAACATTGAGGGAAAGAGCCAAGGGAATAAACCTGCTTAGGATCTATCATGTTCTAAGATAGACACTTTAAGTATGTCTCGGGTTTTTTGTTTTGTTTGGTTGCGCTTTTCTAGCCCTCATAATAGTCCAAGGGATATTATTTTCCCTGATCTATAAATTAGATCAAGTTCTGGGCTTGGTACTATTCAAAAAGGGAGAGATGAAATGACTTGCCCAAGGACACATAGCCAGTGAAGGACAGAGCCAGAATTGTTCCAGGTCCTTTATTACCAATCTGTACTCTCAGATCTCCTCCAAAAGATAGTTTGAGGAGAAGGGATATTTGGATACTGAATGTCCATTGAGTGGAGTTGAGGGGATATAGAATAGTCCAGATGCCAGGTAGTCAAGCCAGGAAGAGGCCAGCATGTCCCTGGATCCCCTGGGCTTGGAGAGGAGCATTTTGAAGACTGCCTTTGCTGGAGAATCGATGGAGCAGAACTGTTGCTCTGCAGTGGGCCTACTGCCCCCAGGGAAGAGCATGTTTGTCCTGGCGTGCTCAGAGAGGGCCTGCACTGGGTCCCTGCCAAGGGGGCTGGCACTAACTCGGCATTCCTACAGATTGGACACAACAATTCTAACCCAAATCCCACATACTTGATTTAATCACTTGGGGCTTTAGGGGAGGCGGGGGAGAAGGAAAGAGAGAGGAGTGAGTTTCAGACCTAATATGGACAAAAACAGATTCTGCCTTCACTTTAGATCTGTGACGTGTGGCCAGCAGGTTTGGAGACTGAAATAGCCCCATCTGCATTTGCTTAGCAGTCTGCATGAGGGGCCAGCACCTGCCGCTCTGCTCCCTCCCCACTAGTCCTTGCCAGGCACTCCAGGGTCCTGCCAGTTCCAGTGGACTGAATGGACTCTAGTGAACTCACCCCCTCTACTTGAGGGGGCTCCAGGCCTAGGGCGCTCAAAAGTGCTTGTCTCCTTCTCCAACCACCCACCTTTTAAATTCTGCCCTCTTTTTGTTCTTCACTTCATAGCAAATATCCTGTGTCTTTGTGTCCCTTTCCCTTCCTTCGTGTTAGAAAGTAGCATGCTTTGGAGGTTAGACGATAAAAACAGAGGCCAAAACAGACTCCCAGCTCCACAGCTTCTAAAATGCATGATCTTAGGCAGCAGCTTAATATTTTTGAATTCAGTTGCTTTATCTGTAAGATGGGGATAATAACATCTCTCCCTTTTTGAATAGTACCAAGCCCAGAACTTGGACATGGTACACATTTAATAAATAATAATTCCATTCTCATCAGTTTTCAGTTTGCCTTCCTAGAATGGGGGTGGATCAAGAAAAAGAGAAAAGAGCAGTGACAGAAGGAATATTTTTCAGAAAGTCCCTTATTGGAGGGCATAAGGCTATATGGCTTGCTCCAAAGAACATACACAAGTCCTTCCCACTGTCATCTAGGCTTAGGAATATAAATCCACAAATTATCCTGCAGCCTTTGCCAAACTGCTTTGTCCTTTGCCAACCGCTGTCAGTGTCCTGGAAGAAAACATGGAGCCTTGTAGAGTTTGGCAGGAGCCTGGCTTCTTGGGCTAGAAGACCCAGCAGAGGCTAACATCTACCCCCAAAGAAAAGCATCCTTTCTTTTGGGGACCTGGTTGAGTGTACAAGAGGCATGCATTCTTCCTCCATTGAAGGGCAGTACTTAGTCTTCTATTCTCAAGGAAAGCAGTGAGGTATGGTATTCATGCATTCTCTGTGTCTCTCTCTCTCTCTCTCTCTCCTCCTTGTCCTGGCCAGCCAAGTGGGAAAGGGCCTCGGTTGCCAGAGGTGTACTGTGTCATCAGCCGCCTTGGCTGCTTCGGCTTGTTTTCCAAGGTAAGAGGCTCTGGCTTGCTCCCCTTCCCCCAGCTGACAGCTCCCATAGGACCATCTGCAGCCAGCTTAGATGAGAAAACCACCTGTGTGGGATGGGGAGGGGAGAGAGAATGCAAGACCAAGTACAGTTGAGCTCTCTGACTCCCTCCTTATTCCCAAACCTGGCTCTCTACCTGAGGTGGGAAGGGCAGATCTTGACATCCTTTCACTTTGTGCTGCTGGCGGTGGGCACAGGTCCTAGATGAGGTGGAACGCCGGCGTGGGATCTCGGCTGCATTGGTCTATCCCTTCATGAGAAGTCTCATGGAGTCGCCCTTCCCAGCCCCAGGGAAGACCATCAAAGTGAAGACATTTCTGCCAGGCGCTGGCAATGAGGTGAAGATTTCTGCTGCTCCTCTCTCTGGCTCTGGGCTGGCACTGAAGTAGGTCCTGCAGCTGAGGTTACAATCTGTGGAAGATGCAGAGCGTGACACCCTCCTCGCTTACCACATTCATGCACTTAATCACTAGGGACTGGAAAAGTGACTATAAATGTTGCCCAACTCTCTACTCCTTCTAGGGTAATTCTCTGACCTGTTTGTGCTCCACCTTCCCTTTTCTTGTCTATTTAGTAAATATTTACTGAATATGTGCTCTGTCACAATTAGGGATTATACCAGACATTGAGCCATATAGTTAGAGAGACAGGGCTGTTTTCCAGGAGTTTCTAGTCTAATGGGAGATCCTAGTTAAATATATACTTCTACATATAAATAGATGATTTCTAAATATGTTAAGAGACAAATGAAAATATATGATCCTATGAGAGTATTTAACAAAGAGTTTGCTGTAGATTAGAGACCCAGAGAAATTACTCCCCTAGAAAGTGACATTTTATACGGGATCTAGCAGTGAATAGAAGGTGGCTAAATGAAGTGGAAAGAGGGAGACTGAAAGAGAAAGGGCATGGATGGGAGATTATTCTAGGTAGTGGAAATAGCATATACAAAGCCAGGAGCTAGGAAAGAACAGTAAGGAACTGAAAAAAGGCTAAGGATGGTTGAAAGGATGGGGTGGAGAATGGATAGGCAGGCAAAGACCCAATTAGTGTTCCTGCTAGGGCGTAAAACACCCAAGTTAAGGGTTTTGGATTTTATCTAAAAGAGGGTTTGATAAGATCTATAGGTTTTTGAAAGGCCATTCTGCTGTACAGATGACAACACAGGGAGACCAGCTAGGATACTGCTGCGGTAGTATAGGCAAGAGACGGTAGAAGCCTGGATCCAGGAGTGGAATTGGAAAAGTGACTATAAATGTAAAGTAGATGGATTTGAAATATATGTTAGAATTAGAAGCAATTACCCAGTGTTTGATTGGAAATAGGGAATAAATGTTAATGGAAACTTTTAAGCCTGTGTAGTAGATAAGGAAAAGAAAAGATCCTAGGACTAGGTCCTCCAGTGAGGAATGATCAGGTGAGTCTGATACCACCAGGGGTCAGGATGAGGCATGGCAAAATACCTGACAGGAGTGAATTTCAGAAGGAAGGTGGGGGTCCGGAAGCCTGGGTAGAGTGAGTTGAGAAGGAAATGGGAGTGGGAACAGCTTATATAGACAACCTTTCTTTTTCTTTTTCTTTTTCTTTTTTTTGTACTAGGGAATGAACCCAGGGGGTGTTTAACCACTAAGCCATATCCCCAATCCTATATATATTTTATTTAGAGACAGGATCTTGCTAAGTTGCTTAGGGCTTTCCTTAGGCTGGCTTTGAACTTGTGATCTTCCTGCCTCAGTCTTCGAAGCCTTTGAGATTATAGGCATGTGCCACTGTGCCCAGCATGTATAGACAACTTTTTGAGGTGCTTGGCTGTGAAGAGATAATAGGGAATGGGGGACAGGAGGTGACAGGAAATGAGGAGCCAGGGGAATCTGTTAAAGACAACTGTTTAGATGCTAGAGGGTTGTTTGGATGCTAGAGGAAGATATAGGAGAGAGCAGGGACAATGAGATTGACACTGAGAAGACACAAGTGGTTAACTCTTCCGGGGAAATGACTTTTATTAGGAGAGGAAGATAGGACTGTTATTTGTAATTTTAGATTCTCATCTGATGTTACCTGTTTTCTCAAAATAGAAAGGACAGACCTCCTCTTGAGAGTAAGAGGTGGGTGTTGGATTCTAGGAGTTGTTAGTTGTTGTAGAGAGTGGGAGAGGGACCAATTAAAAACATAGGTTTGTTGGGCAGTGATAAATACCCACTGACAGTCTTTCTCATGACTTCTTTTTCTCTGCCCTCCCATTAGAGGGACTTTAGGCTTGATGAGTGGTCTGGGGGTAGGACAGCTGTCCCTTCCTTGACAGCCCAATGTTGTACCTGGCAGTTCTTCAGGATCTGGCCTAGCTGCCTCATGGGACTTGTTCTCATCTCTCTGACTTGGATTACTTAGGGTTCCCTGAATGCTGCTTGCTTTTGCTCAGAAGAAGCTCACCTTCTTTTCTCTGCAGAGTCTAAGTCAAACAGCCTTTTCTCTGAGATGCTTCACTATCTCTCCCCAGCCCAGGCCTTGGGCCTTTCCTATATGCCCTGCAACTTTTCCCCTATGCTAACACCAGCCTCAGGACTGTGATTGATTGTTCAGGTTCACTCAGCTCCACTGGATTGTAATCTCAAGATCTCCTTGAGGGCAGGGATGAATGAAAAGAGGGCATGTAAGCATCCTGGGTGATTTCTGGGGGGCCTGGATACTCTGGGACAGTGAGAGAGTAGGGCTGGGTGCTGGAGAGTAGAGCTTGTTGAGCTACATACGAGGCTCTCAGAAGGGATTTCTGGGGACAGGGACTGGAGAAGATATAGAGGGACAGGGACTAGAGAAGATATAGAGGCTTTTGGCAAAATCATGGTAGAGCATTCCTTCAGCCCATGTTGACTGCTGAGCACTTAGGGTGTCCCTAGCATCATACTAGTCACTGGGCCTTCAGGAAATTCACCATCTGGCAGTAGAAACAGTGTAAACCAATTATTGTAACCACTTGTGTCCATTTTGCTGCTTTTCTAGGGCTCAGAGGAATGAATACTGAGCTAGGAGTTAGAATTCTTTCATTTGCTTAGACCTCAAGGAACAAATGAGATGGCATGGGGTAAATGCCCCTTAAAAAGAGTTATCTCTTGCTGGGGATATCTGGTGCAGTGGTAGCATGCCTGCCTAGCATACTTTTGGCCCTGGGTTTGATCCATAACCCAGAGAGGGTGGGGAGAAAGAAGAGTTAGCGCTGATATCATAGGGCTATAAGAGGGTATTTGAATTTTTCACCCCAGTTCTCAGGAAGCCTGTTGCCCACAGACACTGAAGAACAAAGAATGAGACTAGGTAAACCCCAGCCACAGCTGCTTTGGCACAGCCTCAGTATTAGAAGCTGCTCCCACTGTCATAGCTGGGGTCATTTGCTACCCCTCACGCCCATAACTGCCCCCAGAGAAGTCCCCCCAGAGCTGTGGCACCGACCTTGGAACAAACAGACTTTGCAGGGAGGACAGCTAGGCCTGGCCCAGCCCTGATAAAGACAATCCTGCTTCCTGGCAAGGTTTTTAGACTAGCTAACCCTTGTGTTTTCCTTGTCCCTGGCATGAGTCTTAGGATAATAGAGATAAAGGCCAGAATGGCCTCTGAAGGAAGCTGTAGCAGGAAAGGGAGGGGAAATGGCAACAAGGACAGCAGCATTGCCTTCCCACAGATAGCTGAGACCAGAATCCTGGGGTGTGGAGATGTTGCTCTTCTTATAGCCTGAAGAGCAGTGATCGATAGTGGTGTCTGATTAGCATGTGGGCCAAGACCTTTGCTTGGGGAGAGGAGCAAAGGATGGGGAAGACTGTGCAGATGAGTCCTCATTCTTTTTATCCATAAAAGCAGTCAACTCTCCCTTTCCTAAAATCCTGTACATTTCCCTTAGTTCCATCTCTGGAGCCTCCCCACTTTCAGTTAACCCTCTTGCCTGCAGGCTGGTGTTTGAATACTATGTGAGCAGAGCTATAGCCTTAGAGGAGGGGAGACCAGGCCTTATTGCTTAGTGGTGGGGGCTTTGGGACCCTGGGAAGGACAGAATGAGAAAGGCAACAGCTGCCATGTGCCCCCCAACCAGCCTGCTTCCACCCACTTCTTCATTGTTTTCCCACAGGTGTTAGAGCTGCGGCGGCCCATGGACTCCCGGCTGGAGCACGTGGACTTTGAGTGCCTTTTTACCTGCCTCAGTGTGCGCCAGCTTATCCGAATCTTTGCCTCATTGCTGCTGGAGCGCCGGGTCATTTTTGTAGCAGATAAGCTCAGGTAGGGCCCAGCAGGGCATGGAAGAAGAGGGAGGAGGCAACCCACTAATTAATTCAAGAGATTACCAGTCCTAGTTGTGTGCCATACTGTAGTATTGGTGTGTGGGGTGTGTGTGTGTTAAAATCTAAATAGAGAAAAGTTTGCAAACCTGGAAAGAGAGGATAGTTGAAGCAGCAGCGTTGGAGATCACAAAAGATGGCATGATTCAGAACCCAGTGGAGTACTTGGCCTAAGGAAGAAGAAAGACACTTCTTTGCAGCAGCTACAAATGCACAGCTGCAGATATATTTTTATGGAAAAGAGTAAGAAATGGAGATTTCTGACTTATGGCCACATTCCCTCTGGTGGGAAACAAGGGCACCTTTGTGGGAGATAGGCTGAGGAGGGTGGTGAACTCTAGAAAGAACTGTTGAATGAAGAGTGTTGAGCCAGTCAGTGAGGAGAGCTGATTGAGGTGTACCTGGAACAGGCAGTGGAATGGAATGGCCCAGGGCTGAGTCTTGGGGGAGAAGGATGAGGTGAGTGCATTGAAGGTTATTGCAGAAGGTTGGCCAACCAGACTGGGGCAAAGATGTCCAGGGACTGGAGGTACCAGGGAGCTAGGGGGAGCTGGTTTTGGAGAAGTAAGGAAATAACTGGTGGATCATAAGTCTTGGTCCACAGTGTTGTCATTTGTGATTTTAGAGGTAGAGGTCTGATTGAGACCATGGGAGGGGTGGCAGAAGTGGCTAGTCACTGAACATGAAGTATTCAAGGAAGGAAGAAGACAGAAACCTTCATAATAGCTGAGCTTTAAAAAAAAGTGTTGCGGGGGGCAGGCAGGAAGAGGATACAATGTTGGCGATGTGATCTTTTTGTCAGACTCTTATCACAAGCACTGGTTTCTCTAAAGTGGTAGAATTCATTCAGTCATTTAGACAGTAAGCTACCTGCAATGTGCCATATCATGTATCAGGTGCTGAGATGAAGGTAGTGAAGAAAAATTCTCTTCCTGGCTTGTCCCCCCATTAAGTCCCAAATCCCTGGGATATTTCCTTCTGTATTTATGAGGGGGTAACTTGAGAAGAGCAGGAGAAATGATTTTCTACTTGCTTTCAGAGAGAACAGGGGCAGGAACCCAGGTCCTCATCCCAGGAAAAGAAAGGAGGAAAGCTAGAGCTGTTGACTCAGAAATAGCCAGGGTCTAGGACAGTGCCCTTCACATGATCTGTCAGCCTCAGTGCTTCTGTGTTCCATGGTCTAGGTGTTTCATGGCCCGTCACGTCTTTGTGGAGGGACCCATCCTAGCAGCTGGAATCAGCTGGGTATAGCAGCACCTGGAGACCCCTGCCTCTTCTTTCTGGGGCATGTTCATTGTCAGTCACAAGGCCCCTGGCTGCCCAGCTATGGTGCTTGGGCCTGAACAGACTGTAGTGGCCCTAACAGAGCCTGGACTTTGAGGTTTCCTTTCCTGAAGGTTTTGCCCCCACTTGGGGCTGAGCCTCCTCTCTGCCACCCCCACCATAGCTCGGCTCCCATAGGGCTGTTGAATACAGCTATTGTTTCCGGTAGTTGCAGCTGCCTCTGAGCCCATTCCAGAAGGAAAATACTCCAGGGTACTGTTCTTGGTCCAGTCAGCATTTCAAGTTCTGCCTGTCCTGGGTCTTAGAAAAAATGTTTGTTCTCCTCATTTTGGTCTACCTGATTAGACCGGGGAAGGGTGGGCAGCCCTGTGATATGATGGAATATGGAGGCTGAACTGTGATAGGTCTAGCCAGCTAATGCAGCTCATGTCCACATTTTAGATTTTCCACAAGTCCTTTATCACTCTGGAATTGTTCTGATATATTTGTGGGAAGATGGTTTTGCATTAATTGGCCCTAGAGGTTTTATGAAACCTTTTGTCTCCAAGCTTTTGGCTCCTTGGAGGGGATTGTGGGGATTAGTGTGTCCTCTGAGCCTGATAGCCCCCCCCCCCCCGCCTTTTATTTTCAGTTGTAGATGGACACAATACCTTTATTTATTTATTTATTTTTATGTGGTGCTGAGGAACCTCTTATGTGCTAGGTGAGTGCTCTACCACTGAGCTACAACCTCAGCCCCTGATTGCCCTTTTCCAGGTCTTTCCAGATGACTCTCATGCTTTCTCTAGGGTAGAGGCTATCAAGCTAGGACATGTGTCTCTGTCTATAGACCGAGTAGTATTTTAGGTGTACAAAGCTGGGCAGGACAGCCATGCAAGGCCCTGGTTGACAAGCATTTGTGAATATATAGAGGTCCTTCTAGAAAAAGGGGTTTGTTTTTTTCATAGATGGGATCCAAGTTCCCTCTCTGGTGGTAGTTTAAAGAGTGAGAGTCCTACCACAGCTGCTCAGGTAGCCAGGGCTTTTATGTCTGATAGGTGGGGTCAGTGATGCAGAGGTAGTATCATGTTTGAAAATGAGCCGGACTATAGGACCCTGTGTCCTCATTTGTCATATGGGCCCTAAGAGAGAGGTTTTTTTTTTCCTTGTTGTTGTTTTGTTTTTTTAATAAGATGGGGATCTTGCTTTTAAGGGATGATCTTTGACTTTCCTACTAAGTGATGGGGGGCCCTTGAGGCCAGTGTTTTTCCTGTCTTTACTGGATCCCCACACCAGTCCTCAGCACTTGTGGGGACTGTGTACCTACTTGTGCACAGTCCCACTTCTGTGCACCCAGTCCCACTTCTGTCTCCCATTGGTTATTCAGCTTGACTAGTATCCCTGTGGGTGTGGAGCCCCCTCCAGGGCAGGAGAGGGATGACCTTATAGGGACCTGAGAGGAAAGAGGGGAATGGGTTCCTTTAGCCTGCCAAGAATGGTACGAACCTTACCTTCTGATTTCTCTGCACGCCCTCCTCAGTCAGATGATTGTCATCGGGAGGAGTGGAAAGCAAGAGGGCAGAGCAGTAGTAGTGTTGGGCTTGGAAATAGCAAAACAGGCGGTGTCCCAGTTCTTCCACTTATGATCAAACTGACCCTGATATCTCTGGCCCCAGCTTTGAAATGTGCAACTGGTATGATGACCTCTGCAAGACCTTCTGGGTCTTACAGACTATTAATTTGTGATGAACTCTTGCCCATTTTACCCTTTGTACTCCCCATCTTGAGCTGATAAGTCCACCAGCTCAGGCCTACTTGTGCATCTGGGTGGCCCTTTGTGTGTGTGTAGGTGCATGCAAGAGAGAGTCCTTTTATGTTTAAGTGTTGCTACAGACCTTCATCATTATTTCTTGGTGGAGTCCCCAAAGAGAGTAGCACCAGTGTCCTTGAAGCCCTTAGCAATGGGTAGGCACGGCTTCTCCACTTTTAGGGGCTGACTCAGACCCCTGAATCCCATTAGCATTTTTGTTACACTGGGAGGTTTAACATCAAAATGTGTCCTGAGCTCCCAGCAGACTCTAATTACCCTTTTCCTAAAATGCTGGGCCTGGGCTCAGGTGTTCTGTCTGTCTGTCCATTAGTACCCTGTCCAGCTGTTCCCATGCGGTGGTGGCCTTGCTCTACCCCTTCTCCTGGCAGCACACCTTCATTCCTGTCCTCCCGGCCTCCATGATTGACATCGTCTGCTGTCCCACCCCCTTCCTGGTTGGCCTGCTCTCCAGCTCCCTCCCCAAACTGAAGGAGCTGCCTGTGGAGGAGGTGGGCTACCTAGGGAACCAGTTGGGGGGAAGGGTTGTGGGGGGAAGGAACAAAGCCCTAGGAGAACAGAGGGGGAAGGGAGAAAGACTACTAGGAACTTGTAGCCTCTAGGCTTCTCTATCCAAGTTCTTGTCCTCTCTTGCCTGGAGGTTTATCCCTGCTGGAACTATTCCTGACATCTGACCCTGGGAATATTTGGGGGTGGGGGTGGGGGGTCTGGAGGCTTGGCAGAGGGCATTGCAGGACTTATTCCCTGAACCACTGCTACTAATGACTCCTTTTCTCAGGCACTGATGGTGAATCTGGGATCTGACCGGTTCATCCGACAGGTAAGAGCAGTGCAATGCAGACAGTGCCTACCCTTGGCTGGGTGCTTGTCAGACTCAGGCTCCGAAGCATCCTGCACCATCATGCAACTCAACCTTCACAGTCTGTCTGTTGAGCTCCAGGCTCTATATTCACATTAGACAGGGCCTGGAGAAGTTGATCTTGACCTCAGCAAGCCTTTCTGGTTGGCATCATTAGCTTCTGGAAGGCATTGTGGAAGTGTGAACAACAGGGCCTGGGAGTCTGAAGACTTGACCTCTGGACTCTGCCACCTTTGAGCCACATGGTCTTGGACAGGCCTCTGAACTTCTCTGAGCCAGTGCTCTCATCTGCAAAGCAGAGATGGTGATAATACCCGACTTAAAATGTTGCTGGGGATTACACAGATCACTAGAGTGTGCTTTGTAATTTCATGTTTGCAATCATTGTTGATAACTGTAGAAAGCCTTTATTATTCATGGTAATCCTATTGGCTTTCTATAAGGAACATACCCCAGTGTGTCTCCTCTGGGATTGGACAGTCTATTACTACATTCCACTCATACAGCTGAGGATTCCCAGGTGCAAGATACCAATATATGGACACTGAACCAGAATGTAGACAGGAATGACAGCCCAGCCTCATATAAAGACGCAAGTTGGGCCAGTCGCCCTTTCTTGAGCTCACTGTACTTTCCACCTGAAGAGATGGAGAAACATTGATTTTGGCCATGATGAGCTCTGTCATTTTTTTTCTTTTAGGGATTGAGCCCGGGGTGCTTAGGTGCTTAAGCACTGAGCCACATCTCCAGCCTTTTTTCTTTCTTTTTGAAGACAGGGTCTCACTAAATTGCTTAGAGCCTAAGTTGCTAAGGCTAGTTTTGAACTTGTGATTCTCCTGCTTCAGCCTCCTGAGGCACTGGGATCATAGGTGTGCACCACTGCACCTGGCAATTAAATTGCTTGTCTTTTTTTTTTTAGTACTGGGGATTTAACCCAGGACCTTTCACATGCTAGGCAAGCACTTCACCACTGAGCCACATCCCTGGCCCTTTTTCTGATATTTTTTAATCTTTGTAACCTGGGCATGTTTCTAACATTTCTGTGCTTTAGTTTCTCATCATAAAATGAGGCTGATAATATAGTATTGGAGTTATTGGGAGAATTAAATGAAATTTTATATTTAAGTTTTTGTACAAACTTAACATACAGTAAATATTCATCAATCTCAGCTGTGATTATTATCTCTGTTTCTTCCTTCTCCTGCAGATGGATGATGAAGACACGTTGTTACCTAGGAAGTTACAAGCAGCTCTGGAGCAGGCTCTAGAGCGGAAGAATGAACTCATCTCCCAGGACTCAGACAGTGACTCCGATGATGGTGAGAAGGCTTCCCTGGCAGATCTGGCTCTGGTCTGTACAGGCCTTTCTGGCTAATAAGGCTCCAAGTGTAGGACCTTGGTCTCACTTTAGTACCTTTTCTACTCCAGGAGGTTTTGGAAGGAAAATCCAAAGACATGGCAACAACAGAGTCTCTTTTGGCTGATAGGAAACTAATTGGTCCTCCTCTTCAGCTTGCCATAAGCCACTGCAGGAGATGGAAGGAACTTCCTCTTCATGGGAAGCCAGGAAAATCACTTAAAGTGAGGGATGTGGGGAAAGTGATGCTGTAATCTCTGATTTCTACTTTCATTCATTTGCAAGCATTTGCTGAAGTACAATTTATGACCTCAAAGAGCTCAGGGGTAATTCACAGCCTGTGAGCACTAGAGAGTTTCAAGAACAGATAAGTGGGGGCTGGGGTTGTGGCTCAGTGGTAGAGTGCTTGCCTAGCATGTGTGAGGCACTGGGCTTGATCCTCAGAACCACATAAAATAAGTAAATAAATAGATAGAAAAATAAATAAATTAAAAAAAAAAAAAAAAGAACAGATAAGTGGTGCTGGCTGGAAGTTTTGTTGGGGAGAGGGAGACTACACCAACCAGAGATTGGGAGGCCCTATAGCTCTCAGCCTGAACCTCAAGATTTGTTTTTTTCCCTTCCAGAATGTAATACCCTCAATGGGCTTGTGTCAGAGGTGTTTATCCGGTTCTTTGTGGAAACTATTGGGCACTACTCCCTCTTTCTGACCCAGAGTGAGAAAGGGGAGAGGGCCTTTCAGCGTGAGGCCTTCCGCAAGTCTGTAGCCTCCAAAAGCATCCGCCGGTTTCTCGAAGTTTTTATGGAGTCTCAAATGTTTGCTGGCTTCATCCAAGACAGGGAGCTAAGGAAATGTCGGGCAAAGGGTAAGGCCAGAGGAGCTTGGGGTGGGGGTTATGGGCCTTCTTCTCTAAACTATTTTTGCCAGCAAAGCTGAATAACTAGCTACTGTGATGGAAGCTCTTGGATGTCAGCTGGGGCCGGACTTTTTTCCTTCTGATAGAAATTTTCAAGGGATTCTCTTCTTTCCCTGTCCCAGTAAATGCTTTTCACAAGGCTATGCACAGATGGGAGCCATGTGGCTAGAGAGTGGGATTACAAATGCTCCACCTAGGAGCATCCTGACACTGATTTTCAAGGGGTTCTCTTCTTTCCCTGTCCCAGTAAATGCTTTTCACAAGGCTGTGCACAGATGGGAGCCATGTGGCTAGAGAGTGGGATTACAAATGCTCCACCTAGGAGCATCCTGACACTGATTGCTCAGATAGCTATCTTGTTCAGAGAAAAGAACCAGGTTAAGAAATTTGGGAACTTCTGAAGACCCAGGGGTTAGGAATTTCTTTAGAGATAATTAGACTAGCTGTCTTAGGTTGTTGGCAGTCCCCATTCAAGGCTAGATGGTTATCTGTCTCTAGTTATTTTAGCATCTCTCTCTCTAGCATTTTTTTTTAACCTCAAGACTTCATATCTAACCTCAAGGGATATTATTTCTTCTGTCCACTGATACTACCTATTTAGTTTAACAAAACTGTTGGGAACAACATGGTAGAGTTGTAAGAAGCTAGAGATTTCCACTGTGGGCTGCTCTGAAATGTAGAACAGGATCTTCACCATAATGTGCACCCCAGGCAGGCTATGGAGGGTTTTCTTGTTGTCAGTAGAGAACATCTATGAGATACTACTTATAATACTTTAGATGAGCCAGTCTGAATTCTGATAAAATGTTCTTATGAATTATAATCCCAGATGCTTTACTTCTCTTTTGGCATATCTGACCCATGGTTCATCATACAGACTTCCAGTGACTGTTCTTTTCCATGTTCCTATTTCTTCTCTTAACCAGGTCTCTTTGAGCAGCGAGTAGAACAGTACTTAGAGGAGCTCCCTGATACTGAGCAAAGTGGAATGAATAAGTTTCTCCGAGGTTTGGGTAAGTAGATAAATGATATAGATATTCATCAAGGAGGGAGAGCATCTGCATCCCCAAACACTCTAAATTAATGACAACAGGTATTTATGTAGTGCCATAGAGAGCAGGAAGAAATACCTTGGGGAATGAAGAGAAGGTTCCCAGTCATTACTCCAAGGGCATTTAGCCCAAGACTTACCAAACTTTAGAACAAAGAGAAACCAAGGATTATCACCTAAGTCTTTTAGGATGCTTGACTTCCTGTGTGAATATGAGGATTGTTAAGACCAATGAGCTTTGCCCTTCCAGCAAATCTCCACCACATCAAGAAGCTCAGCCAGCTAGATCATAGAATAATAGCATCTCTCAGTTTAAAGGGAAATTGAGGCCAGGCAGGTGAAGTGGCTTTCCCAAAGCCACACAGTGATTAATACTTGGTGCCCTTATTTTGGAATGTTTTCACTACACTGATGAGAGCTATCATAGCTGTACTGTAGTTTTTCTAATTGTTTCCTACTGGTAAGGGTAGGGTTGCAAGGAGTGGGAATGAGGTTGGTAAGGGTAGGGTTGCAAGGAGTGGGAATGAGGTTGGAAGAAATATCATTTAATATTCTTACTATTGCCCTCTCTGGCCCACAGGCAACAAAATGAAGTTTCTTCATAAAAAGAATTAAATCCCTTTTCCAGTAGCAGAGTCCAGTGCCTTGCAGAACCTGGAGCCTAGGGAGAGGGCCCAGCCTGGGACTTTCTGGGCTACTGCGTCTGCTCTGCTCCTACAGACCCACCTCCAAGCCAGCCCACCTGTGCCTTCACCATATCCCAGGATACTGTTTGTAAATAATCTGCTGTAAGCTTTCTTTTAACTGTTTTTGTAACAAGCAAAGAGAATCTGATAAATATTTGTATATTCCCAAGTGGCCGGGTGCTTTCCTGCCCTGTCTGAGCATGGATGGAGTTTTGCTGGGTGCTGGTGACTGGCCAATTATGTGCAGCTGACTGTCTCAGCCAAACCACTGATCTTCCCTGGAGGCTTTTGGCCTGCCTGCCTGCCTGCCTGGGGCCCCTGCTGCCAGTCTTGGGCTCTGGAGAGCGAGTGCTATCTTGTTGTGATGTACAGGACGACTTTTTTTTTTTTTTTTGTAATCTTAGAGTTTTATATTTTTTTCTAGTAGTCCCCCTTCCCTAAGCCTCTGTTTTTGAAAGGCAAAGGCCATTCATTTTCCAATTGCAACATGGCATCAGGCTCTTGGGCCTGGTTCTCTCTTGTTCCTCCTCCCCTCAAGAGATGGTCAGTGAGTTGTGGGAAGCCCAGCCCCCAGCTCTGCCTGTGCTCTCTGGGCCTGGCTCCCAATCAATGGTGGCCATGATGCGGTACAGGGCATCTCTCCTTCCCACCATCTACAGGTGTTCTCAATAAACAATGTACAGTCATTTGGGCCCAAGAGCCCATGTGTTCCTTGGCTTCATTATCTGGAGTTCTCTCTTCTGGGAATTGACTGAGACAGGTCAATCAGGGATGAAATACTGATACCACTGTTGACCGTGACGAGTCCTTGCTTCCCCGATGTTGAAGAATAACACCAAAGAAGCACGCCGAGGCAAGGTCAGAGTAGAAATTAGAAGTTTATTAAAGGACTTCTCCCGGAGGAAGAAGGGGACCCAAGAGGTGGAATCCGTGGAAGGACTGTTGTCTCCCCTTTTTATAGTTCATTTAGTGTTGGAGTGTAGGTGGGAAGGCCCGAGGGGTGGGACACAGGTGGGCCAAAGAAGTAGTCTGACCAGGAAGGACACTTCTTTGGGATGGGCTATCTTCAAATCTGCTGGGGCTGTTCATTAACATTCCATGAGTTGTCCTGCATTCCCGGAATTCATTCAACATGGCCTCCATTTTAGATTTCACTCGGTATTAGACCCGATTTATCTAACCATACTGACTACCTAACTTTAAATCTGTCTTCAATACCATCATGCAGGAAGCTGAGCACTTGATAAGGGGTTAGTTTTATTATGGGTCATTGACCAGCCCTGATATAGAGTTCTCTTGGCCTGGTTGTATGACAGGTCTTACATTGTTCTCCTTAGGCTTCCCTCTCCAGTAGCCTACTTTTCAGACTCAAATATGAGTGTTTCCAGTGATGGAAATAATACTTCTTGCCCTCTGCCTCTATCATTAGGTAAATCTTAACATTTTGGTATTCATTCTGAAGCCCTTAAGACACCATTGGGTATCCTGACAACCATTGCCAACCCTGGGGTGGCTCATACCCTTGACCCATTGCCTGTGATGCTTCCATGTCATTCTGTGAATAGTTTTTCCTTCGGAACCCTCTTTTGCATCCAGAAAGTCCTAGTATATTCCATGAAGAGGAAGGAAAGAAGCAGGGTGGGGGAAAATGGTGACTTAGGCTTTCTACCCCCAAGACCTTGAAAATAGAAAGTAGAGACCTTGAAAATGCCCAAGATGAGGCATTTATGGAACTCTCTTCACTGATTCTGGGTTTGGGTCTGGAAGGATTGAACTGTGAAGGTTTTGTAACCTTCCACCATAGCCTATTTAAACAGGAGTTTTCTTCCCTCATCTCCACTGACACCTACACAGGTCCCAGCCTGTCCCTGGAATGGGAATCATAAAGCCAAGTTAAGTGTTTGTCTTCTGAGGAGACAAAATCACCTTCTCTGGAAAAAGCTTCCTATAAAATTGGCCTTGGCATTTGCCAGGAATAGAAAGGGAGGGATTGAGGCCTCATAAATCTGGGTTTTCAGTTGAGGATGAGAAATAAGAGGGATTTACTAGGGGCTGGGAGAAGAGCTCAGTTGGCAGAGTGCTTGCCTCGAATGCACAAGGCCCTGGGTTCAATACCCAGCACAAGGAAAAAAAAAAGGGGGACTAACTAGAAAATTCATAGTAGTGTGTAGCAAACCCCAGTACTCATCACTGTTAACTCAGCCTGGGCTTCAAGACAGAGGATGATTCCTTACTAAAAATAAATATCTGGTTCCCCAAAGGTGTTCTTGTTCTTTTTCCCTAACCCTGTCTTTTCTTTCTTTCCTTTTTTTTTTTTTTGGTACTGAGGAATGAACTCACAGGACTCAACCAGAGTGAGCCACATCCGCAGCCCTATTTTGTATTTTTTTTAGAGACAGGGTCTCACTGAGTTGCTAAGTGCCATGCTTTTGCTGAGGCTGGCTTTGAATTCTTGATCTTCCTGCCTCAGCCTTCAAAACCACTGGGATTACAGACTTGGGCCAGCATGCCCACCTCCAACCCCTTTTTATGTGACCCTAAAGTACCTTCAGACGTGATCAGATGATAAGACAGAGGTGCAAATTATTATTGTTTTTTGTAAAGTTTGAAACATCTTAAAAATAGTCTATCAACCCTGGGTGAATGCCAGAAGGACATGTCTCCTTCCTCCTGTGGCTGAAGCTCTTATCCTAACTTAGAAAATGGACATTGGCATACAGTGGCTTGCTAGAGTGATCACTGTGGCCAAGGCACAGCTTTACGGGGAGGGTTTGAATACAGTTGGTCTAGTTTGGAGTTCACAAAAAATGTTCAAGTCTTCTTTCCAAGTTCTGCTTTCATACAATCTCTAGACTCCTAAAACAAGGACTCAATCCTATAGATCCGATTTTTTTCTTCCAAATAGCAAGTACTGTAACTCACCTCTTCATTGTCCTGAAATGAAATCCATAGACAACACAACTTTTTTAACTATAAGAAGAGAAATAAAAAGAAAGTAATTTGTTTTAAAATAAATATGTAAATGCTTGGGCACACCTGCACTAGAAGATACAATGAAGTTACATATCTAAACCTATACATAGAATCACTGTGAATATGAGTTGCATATTATGTAGGCAAGTATGCTGTATTAGCAACTCATATCTGATTTTGCTCAAGGGAGTTTTCTGAAATCAATATTTTTGTGTGTGTGGGTACTGAGGATTTAATCCAGGGGTGATTTTATTATTGAGCTACCCAGACTTTTTATTTCAAAAGACAGCGTCTTGTTAAATTGCTTAGGGCCTTGCTAAGTTGCTGAGGCTGGCCTCAAATTTATAATCATCTTGCTTCAATCTCCATGCCTGCACTTTGTAATGTACAAGATTCCCCTGGATTCCTAGAAAACTGGAAAGTATAGGAAAGTATATAAAATCTCTGGGTGGGGAGACCTTTTTTTAAAATATTTATTTCTTAGCTTTTAGGTGGACACAATATCTTTATTTTATTTCTTTGTGGTGCTAAGGATCCAGCCCAGTGCCTCATGCATGCCTGACAAGCGTGCTACTACTTGAGCCACATCCCTAGCCCTGGGGAGACCTTCCTAACCTGTAAATGGAATTTAAATTCTAAGTTGTATGTTTGTTGTGAAGGACCAATCCACATATTACAGAACATCTAGCATCCCTGGTAGCTTCCCCCATATGATTATGACAAAATCCAAAAAGTGTTCTGAAGGAGTGTTGTGATTCACACTGGATAGTTTGGAATTAGAGAGCATTCCCCAAAATAAGCCTAATTACATTCACAGCACCCCACCCCCACCGCCCTTTGGTGGTGCTGGAGATTGAACCTAGGACCTCATCGTACTAGGCACTCTACCACTAAGTTACACCCCCAGGTCCCTCAGTTAAATTTTTGTTTAAAAACCCTCTTTATATCACATGTGTATTACTTGTCTTGTACAAGTAACTTACAGGGGTATATAAATGGTATTTAAAACAATTTAAAGTGGGAGTGAAAATACAATAAAAATTGGTATATAAAATAAAGCCAGCAATAAAATATACAACTTAACCTATATTTTTACCTCGGAGTGGTACACAAAATTATAGTTTCTACAACCAGATGTAGTGATATGCATTCTAAAAATTCTTAAATTCATTTGCCTGTGGAGATCGTAAAAGACGCCCTGAAAACTGGAGAAAAACATTACTTTTCATTAATTTCTGTAAGCTAAATTATTTTTTTGTTCATTTATGTCATTTTTAACATGAAATATGCATTTGGTTTAAAAGCGACTACCAAAACACCATCTTCCTCCCTTGCTTTCCAAAGCTCAGTAAAGGAAATTCCTTTTATGTTCTTATAGAACATTTCCAGACGAGCGTTTTCTTTTTTAGCTTAAAAGATATAAAAATCATCTTTTATGGCAACTGAAACACTCTTGGGGTTTGCAAAGTCAACTTTTTGAAAAATGCACAAAAAGACCACACCTTCTGTTCGTAAGTGCCCTGAAGGGAACTCCGATAGGAGTTAAATCTTCCCGCCTCGCCCAGGAAAGTACCAGTGTTCCAGCAAAGGAGGCTGGCTCCACCTTCTATCGGAAGTGACTAGCCCGTGTTTCCGGTCCGGTCCGGACCGACACCGTCCCCAGAATTTTTCACACAGGAAGTGGTTCTGGGGGGGGCGGGGCCCGAAGGGAGCCGCTTCTGAGCTCTGGGGCAGTAGCAGGAGGGCATTACTGTCTGGTGGTGCGGGTGGGAGAAAACAGCAGCAAAAGGCTCCAACCACTGGAGGCCCAAATAAGCCTTAGTTCAGATGCCGCTCATTTTGCCTTCAATGTAACTGCTTTCAACTTGTTTCAGTCCCAGAGGCTGCCTGATCATAGGCTAATAACAGGAATATTTACTTGAACTGAAAGCATACATCTGGTGATTTTGATTAACTGCATTTGCAAACTGTGTGGCATTTTCTGTTAAGTACTAAATTACAACTGCAATTGGGATTTGGATGAAAACCTATTCCAAGAAATTCGTATTGGGCTAGAAATTACATCTTTTGTAATCCAAGTTTATAAATGATTGGTTGTCAACTTACCATCCTAGTCATACAGTTTTCATATTTTAAGTTTCAAGCCATCAAGTCAGAGATTATCACTGATAAAGCCGTGCTTCCCACATCTCGGAGGACCTTTCCAACCCCAGTACTAGTCAGCCCTGAATATAGTGCTAGTGAACCTTTATGCCTATGGGATAGGCCAGTCAGTACTTGGGCAGTCTCATGAAAAAAATACCAGTGGTTGTAGGCTCAAGAAAGCACTACAATTCGGGTGTATTGGGACTACTTCTTAGTCTGGTCCCAAGTAGGACACAGAACCAACTGTTCTCACAATTTTTTAAAAAAATTTGTTATACATGGTATATTTTATTTTTATGTGCTGCTGAGGATGGAACTCAGGGTCTCACATGTGAGAGGTGAGCGCTCTACCGCTGAGCCACAACCTCAGCCCCACCCTTTTTAAAAAAAAAAAAATATTTCTAGTTGTAGGGAGACAAAATACCTTTACTTCATTTGTTTTTATGTGGTGCTGAGGATGGAACCCAGTACCTCACGCATGCAAGGAAAAGGCTCTATCAACTGAACCACAACCCCAGCCCCTGTTCTCACCAATTTTGCGTTCCTTTACTTTAAGTGACAGTTTCTAAGCAGTAGGACCTTTCCCTTTAAACTGAAATATCCATCAAAACATTGTCTAGATCCATAAAGGCGATTCAAGTTGTCACACTTAGAGAATAGGATCTTTGGCTTGTCACCTAGCCATCTAAGATTAATGCCAAAAGGGCTGGGGATATAGCTCAGGTGGTAGAGTGCTTGTTCACATGCACAAGGCCCTGGGTTCAATCTCTAGCAGCAGCACCACCTGCTCCCCCCACAAAGGCATCTGCCCAAGGTACCTCAGCAGCTGTCCTCTAAGCCAGGAGATGGGATTGGCCTGGGGAGGAGTACTACTATGACTTCTTTATTCACCTTCCTCCAACTCCACCCTTTCATGCCTGATCAACATCCAATTCAGTAATCAAATCCTACTGTCCTCTGAAATTTTACCCATACACCCTCCTCCCCATTTTGTTGCTGCCTTTAAGTTTCCTCAGGCCCTGAACTATATCCTGGCCAGTCCTTCCTTCTCCTGGCTCATATAGCACCATCCACATCCCATTTGCCCAACCTTTCCAAATTGGTTTCATAACTCATCATCTTGCTATTCCCTCTGCTTGGACCACTTATTTTCCCATGCGACAAAACAACATGCACAGTAACTGATTCCTTCATCTGCCCCCTTAATAGTTTACACTTAAGCTAACAAATACAAAAGGTGAATGTAAGCTTTCCATTTTATTTATACAAAGTGCACAGGAGGCAATTTTAACTGAAATTTAAAGATGAGGAATTAGATTGAGCTTCAAAAAAATCATGCAGTTCTTGGGTAGAAATCATTTTCCTAATTATAACGGTGCAGTTCCTTGGTCTCAGTTCCATGCTAGAAGCCTTCAAGAAGACCATAATGCAGAGCCTGTATTTCCACCTTTTCCCATCAGAATATTTAAGATGCAAACTCAGACAATCCAGTTTTAAGAGTGTCCACTGAAAAACGTTCCTGACCTCTTACAATTGTCTCCTATTCTTATCCCAGTCTATCCAATCAAGTTTCTCTCCTGTTCTTTGTATTTGACCTCCAATATTCTCTATAACACTTGTTTCACAGAAAATCATGATTCTCCATATGGCTAAGAGAGTCACTTCCACTAACAAAAACATCATAGAGTATTATAAATAACATCTTACACTTTTTTGCTCAGGATCCTAGATGCAAGCTTCATTCTGGGTCCAAAACAGTTCAAATTTCAGGAAAAGCCATAAAGCTGTTAACATATCATAATTTATCCTGACACCCATGAGGATGCAAACAAATATTGGTCATGGGTTTTACAACAGCAAAACACCAGCCCTAAAAAACACATATCTGGTTTCTGGCCCTCAGGATTTTTCAGTCTTCTCCATACTTCAGACTAAAAAAATTAACAATTTCATGATTATTTTTTGAACATAAAGACCCTTTACAGTTGCTTTGCTGAATCCAATGCATTTTGATATATCCAGATTAAAGATTCTGATTGTAACTAGAATGGTTTGGTCCAAGATGAGAGAGCCAGGTTGGGGTAGGGGGATCTTATACTCATGAAGTAAGTCAAAGTACTCCCTCATCTTAACACTGTCACTGTTTAGTGTGACTGATCAAAGTCTTGTTAAGATCATGCCCCATACAAAAGTGAAGGATACACTCTCACTTGCTGTAAAAGTCACTGTACAATACCAGTGGGCCTTTCAACATATTTCAATCATCAACAGTTCTCACTTTCACTTTAGAAAGCCTATTCCCCTCTATGTATCTAACACCTATAAAGTAGGTTCCTAACATATGACATACAGGTTGTTGTATGTAGAGATTTGTTTTAAGTAGAGGTGCCAAAAAACCTACTTAGACCACAAAGGAAAAGTGTTTGATAGCATTTAATGAACCTCCAGAGCTCTTGGTGGCTTTAAGCCACCAGAACACAGGCACCCCCAACACCCTTAATCTTCTCCTCAGCTCTTCTGCTGAAGAATTTGGCCTTCACGATGACAGGCAGCTTTGGGAGCTTTCCCTTCCCCAAAACTTTGTAGTAACCCTAGAAGAGAAAAAGATTTATAACACATCATGCCATGTACCAATTTCTTGGGGCACATGGAGAGAAGCCAACATTAACTTTTAAGTCCCAGGTAGAATATGTTTCTGATCTGGGCACTAATGGGGACATTAATTGTCCCCCCCAGTGAATCAAGACCAGCAAATTCTCTCCGAGAACTGTAGCACACCAGGACAAGTTCTGTGTCGGGATGTGACTCTAGTCTCGGCAAAGCATAGACCTCCACATTATGTTTGATTATCCCTATTAAGTAAAAAGGAAAGATTTTCCCAGTAATGCTCAAAATCCTGACTACCAAAATTGCTCAAAAAGCATTAAAAAGGCTGGAAACAAGAATTTAAAGTTACCTGAACATCACCCTAGGGTTTGGGCCTCCTTAAAGATTACTTCCATGTTCATGGAAGTTAAAGACTAACAGAAGGTTCTGAAACCCCAAAGATATAAGACTATGAGAAGCAGGGCAATGGCAGTACAAATTAGGAAGACATTCAAGCAAAAATTAATCGAAATTAATTTGAGAGGAACCATTACTCTCCAAAGGTTTTTCCAGAAATACAAGCAAGATGTGATAGACATGCATTCTCTGAATGTTTACTTCTGAGAGCAAAAATGCACCCAAGACAGAAGAGTGGGGAATAATTCCATTCTGGTCATGACAAATTCTATCAAAAGGTTGTATTTTCTAGCAGGTAATCAGAGAGATATAGGAGACATTTAAGTGTATCATAACTCAGAATTTTGTAAGGACAAAGGGACTTTATAATTAATATCTAATTTACTCACCGATCGGACTACATCAATTATGGGAGCAGCTCCCGTCTTATTTTTGGCAGCATTTACTCGTGTCTGTTCACTGACCAATGTCCACAATTTATCAAGGTTGACAGTTGGGCAGAAACTCTGGTTCCTCTTTAAGTGGTAATGCCTCATACCAACTTTCCCAAAGTAACCTGGGTGACTGGGAAAGAAATGGCCAACCATCTTCATTAAAAAACTACATTTGATAGTACTCTATAGAAAAATCTACACTTTCCTAACAGAGGTCCCCTAGAGATACAGTCAAATACATCATTCCCTAATCGATGGATACAAGTGAATCTAACAGTTATCGGTGCATGTAACTAACCTGGTGACTAGCTGTGCCATGAAGCCCACAGCCAGTGAATAAGGTCAGCAATTATTTTTCGAGGACTCTAGCACACTAAGGCAACAGCCAATACCCAAGCGTGACTCTAGCCTCGATGATGGTTTTTCAGTTCACATCATCAAAAGTTAACTCGGCAAAGCCAGTAATAGGCAAGGTTTTTAAGAGGCCAGCTTCCACCGATGTTCTAGGCTGGCTTTATATACTGTGTAAAACAATGTCAGTGAAAGCACAATCCAGGAAACACTCACTATTTGTCGAAGTTAATCCTGTGGTGATGCATGCCACCAGCATTACCCCGGCCTCCTGGGTGCTTCCGGTGCTTGCCTGCAGGAATACAAAGCTACAGAATTCACATAACCTTTTCCAACCCCTCAATACCCGCTTAGCCAAGCGGATAACTTCCCCACTTCTGCGCCGCTTACGCTGCTTCCTATCTATAAAAATTCTCTAAAACTGGAATACCAGAAGATCCTTAAATAGGGGGAGAAAAAAGTGAACATCTGTTCAATTCAATCCCTACTCAACCGCAAAAGTCTTACTTCTACGCTACGTTAGTTTCCAAGCCGAGCAAGAGAAACTTACCGATGCGGCCGTGGCCATGGCTCACGTGTCCCCGAAGTTTCCGGGTCTTCCTCAGTCTGGATGGCTGCGTGGGAAAAGGAGCTTATTGATAAAGCCTAAAGAAGAAGGGTTGGGAATAATGCTTGCCAGCTTGAGACAAGCCTGGGAACAAGGGCCTGAGTTCTGGCGCATTCGGCAAGGATGAGGTTACTGGCTGGCCCGACGGTTTCATCAGGGCGGCGCCAGGGCGCTCCGGCCCTCGTGTCTCAAAGATACGAACCCTGGGCCTAGCACGCTACACCAGGATCCCTGCCCCGGGTCCGCGACAGCCATCCTGCCCTGCGGCCTGCCAGGCGCAATCTGGAAAACCGGGTTATGTGGCTGGGAGGCAAAGTGAGTAGAGCTCCGCGTCTCTGGCTGCAAGAAAGCGGAGGCCATAAAAGAAACACCTACCATGTCGGCGGCTAAGACGAAAAAGGAAGGGCTCAGCGAAGTCTCGCGAGGTATCGAAACTTGGGGGCGGGACCAATTACCTCACTTCCGGCAAGGAGGCGGGCCTCGGGCAGGACCTCATTGGTCTCGCGGGTTTCAGACTCCGCCGGTAGCATCCTCTTTCTGCGGGTAGTTCTGTTCACGGTGAAGTGCTGGTGGTCTGTATCGGGGAACTCTTCTTGGTGCAGCCGGTTGCATCTGGCTCGGATGCTGAAAACTGTTGAGGAATCTAGGGCTTGGGGTGCTTTACCGCTGCGACCAAGGTGAGCCAGGCCATTTCCTGGCGCCCTGACCCGGGTACCGCCTAGGCTGACAGGGAGGACCTCTTTGTCTCTCGGTGCCTGGCCAAAAGCCCCAGCCTTGAGCCCCTCCCCTGCTCTTAACGTTCTGCTCAGGCCTGGTGGTTGGTGGCTTCCTCGGCCGCAGTGAGGGGCCCGAGGCCCCGTCTAGCCTTCAGTGTGCTCATCTGTTCGCAGCTCTTGGGAGTTGCTTTTGCAGAGCCTCTACCGCCTCAGGGACTTGCCGGCCATCCTTCTGAGTGGCCGCTTGCCCCACTTACTTTGCCCTTCTGCTGTCGTCACCGATGTCACCTCAAGTTTAAACAACTACTATGCTTTGGGGATCTAGACATTGTAAATGCTTTTTCTAAACGCCACATGTGAATTTTCTCTGGAACCTGGTTGGGATGCCCCCGACTCCTTCCTCTTCAGTACCAGATAACCCCCATTCAACCTGCATCCTATGCAAGCATTTTCTTTGTGAAACTTCTACCAGTTATCATAGCTGCTCACTTGCTCACCTGTACTGCCACACAATTTAGTACATAGCTCTTATATAATTATTTTATATATATATATATATAATGTATATATATATTTATATATAATATATATATATATATATATATATATATACATTTTTTTTTTTTTAATTTAACCTTCGTTTATTTTTTTTATGTAGTGCTGAGGATCGAACCCAGCGCCTCACACAGTGCTGGTCAAGCGCTCTACCACTGACCTACAACTCCAGACCCTCTTTTCCTTTTTTTCTTTTTTTTGAAACAGGGTTACACTAAGTTGCTTAGGGCCTTGGTAAATTGCTGAGGTAGCTTCAAATTTGCAATGCTTCTGCCTCAGCTTCCTGAATCACTGGTGGCATGCTGGGCTTAATTGTCCACCATTTAAATGCCGAGATTCCTCAGCCTTCTATCCTTTTCCAACTTACCTTTTCACAGTACTTGGTCACCTCATGTGAGTTCAATTCACATTTCTGTTGCTGTGCTCTACACCCATACATTCACTTAATTACTGGTTAGCATCCCTTGGATTCTACGGATAAATATATCCAAAGAAGGGGCTGGGGATGTGGCTCAAGCGGTAGCGCGCTTGCCTGGCATGCGTGCGGCCCGGGTTCGATCCTCAGCACCACATACAAAAAAAAAAAAAACAAAGATGTTGCGTCTGCCAATAATTGAAATAAGTAAATAAATAAATAAATATATACCCAAAGAACTCACTCTTCCTTGCTCACTAGTGCTTTCTTTCTTTTATATTTTTTTAGTTGTAGTTGGACACAATGCCTTTATTTTTATTTATTTTTATGTGGTTTAAATTTTATTTATTTTTTATTTATATATGATAGTGGAATACATTACAATTCTTTTTTTATTATTATTTTTTAGTTTTTGGTGGACACAACATCTTTATTTTATTTTTATATGGTGCTGAGGATCGATCCCCGCATGCCAGGCGAGCGCACTACTGCATGAGCCACATCCCCAGCCCTACAATTCTTATTACACATATACAGCACAATTTTTCATATCTCTGGTTGTATACATAGTACATTCACACCAATTTGTATCTTCATACCTGTACTTTGAATAGTAATAATCATCACATTCCACCATCATTAATAACCCCATGCCCCCTCTCTTCCCCTCCAACCCCTCTGCCCTATCTAGAGTTCATCTATTTCTCCCGTGCTCCCCCTCCCTATCCTACTAGGAATCACCCTCCTCATAGCAAAGAAAACATTCGGCATTTGTTTTTTTGGGATTGGCTAACTTCACTTAGCATTATCTTCTCTAACTCCACCCATTTACCTGCAAATGCTATAATTTTATTCTCTTTTATTGCTGAGGAATATTCCATTGCTGAGGATCGAACCCAGCACTTCGCAAGTGCTAGGTGAGCACTCTACTGCTGAGCCACAAGCCCACCTCTGCTTCTTTATTTCTTTATCTTGGTGAGAGACATCATTGTCCATCGAGATCAGGCCTGAAAAATTGTTCCCAAGCCCTTATTTGCTCTTATACACTATTACCATCCTTTTAATTCTATATCTCTCAAATGTACTTCCTCCTTCAGCCCTAGAGTCACTGTCTTCATTCAGCTCCTCATCCTTCTTCTTTTTAATTTTTTTAGTTGTAGTGGACACAATACCTTTATTTTATTTATTTTTATGTGTGCTGAGGATCGAACCCAGTGCCTCACACATGGTAGGCAAGTGCTTTATTGCTGAGCCACAACCCCAGCCCAGCTCCTCATCTTCTTATTTGGAGTCTTCAAACCACTGTGTGATCACATTACCTGCATTCTATCCCTCAGCCAAACTCTCTATCCTTCATATCTTCTATCAGCTTAGTACCCCCAAAACATAACTGTCATTCTTTTATATGATCAAAAATTTCAGTGATTCCCTAATAGCAATAGAATACAGCCTACCTACCTTTCCAACCTTACCTCTGATTCTCACCTCAACAAGCTTTCTATTGCAGGCATACTTCTGTCTCCATTTTGCCTTTACTCATGCCTGGGATGTCCTTTCTCTTCCTGACTGCATAGCCTGAATCTTCCTCAATCTTTAAGGGCCATCCTACATTCGACTTCTTCCCCACTCTAGTCCACAATAATAGACCCAACATTTTCAAAGCACCTTGCAATTCACAAATGCATCTGCCTGAGAATTCAGCTCTTCCAGCCTCATTTTATGCATGAAAAAAAGTCACAGAACTGAGTTACTTGCTGGAGAGTATACAGCTGGTAAGATAGAGAGCCTGGGTCTGCTTTTACCTCAATGACCACTCCCTCTCTGACCTCACAGCATTATGGTATTCATCACTCCTTCAAACTTAATCATATACTGCCTGTGACCAGCAGAAAGAGGAGACTTGGGAGAAGGAGGGTAAGATCTAAAAGGAGATCATCTTCTATTTGACATGGAAACTGGCCTATAAGTACTCAAGGATATGAATTGAGCTACCCAGAAACTACCTTTGGGAAGATGATCTGTCAATGAAGGTAAACTGGGCAGAGCAGTGGGAATGGAAATTAACCTCCAGGTATATTATAAGTGGGGCCTAGAGCAAGGATCAAGACTGTGCAAAGGGTAGAGGTAGGTTCTGGATGCTAGGACACTGTTTGCCAAGTTCCTTGGCTATAGAAGAGCTACATCCTGTTCTATAAGCCACCTGGCTGAACAGTGTGACTTAAAACATGGCTCATGTGGTGTTTTGTTCAGTATGGGTCAGTTTCCCTAAGTCTGATAGCTCTGAGAGAACAAAGTTCAGTTGTATATCTGCAAAAGTGAATAGCAGCTGGGATATTAGGCATTAGATGACCCATCCTCTTTACCAGACACATGGGACATGACCTTGGACATGAGCCCTCAGAGGTATCTTCTGTGACATCTTCTCTGAAGGAGCGCATGGCCTTGTGACATACCAGGTATTTGAGCTCCCTCAGCAAGTCAGGGCCTCAGAAAATACCTGTGAAATGAGTGGAAGAGAGTTGATGCCAGGCTGTAGCCTGGTAAGGCAGGTAAATGTGGTGCTGACCTTTTTCTATCTCTGAACTCTCTTAAGTGACCTTGGGAACACATTACATCCTAAGGAGGGCCTGATGATCTTTCTCCCTTTTCTTTTTCTCAGGGTTCCTGATTTCATCATCAGTCCTTCAGACTGCAACAATAGCTTAGATGCTTCCAGCCCCATTTCTTGATCTCCATCTTTAGACTTGAACATTTATGTTCTTATGTTGTTTTCTTTTTTTAAAGTAGAGTACTATTAATTCAAGATGGGGAAAGCCAGACTTTCTATTATTTTCTAAGTCAGAATTAGAGAAAAACTCAGAATTCTAAATTTATTTCAGAAAGAATTTAAAAATATATATGTAATAGAAAAAACAGTACAACATTAAAAATTTTCCTGAAAAAAGAAATCATAGTATAAATACTTCAAATACCATTGCACAATGCTGTTTTCATTTCTGAATATCACCTTTCAGCTCTTGCTTACATGGAGACATAGTGATCTGCAAAGATGATGGTCATGTGTATTAATCCTTTTGTATTCTGCTTTTCATTTAATTCCATAGTATTTTTCTGTAATACTACCCATTCTTCAGAATTATTTTTTTACAGCTGAAGAGTAATTTACCTTCAGCATATACTGTAATTTACAAAGTCATTTTCTTGTTTCCATTTTTTTGTTCTTATTGTATTCTTTGCTCTTAGAGACAAGGATGCAATGAACACTTGTGTATATATAGTTTTTTATGTCAAATAACTTCTCTAGAATAAATTCCCAGGAGTGAGATTGCTGGATTATAGGGTATGGACCTTTTTTATTGCTCATTTTATGTTGCTATTTTTGTCCAAATGGATTGTATCAGTTTATGTACCAGCAGTATTGTACAGTTACCAATCCCATTTCAACCTTTCTAGGCTTAGGAACTTTTGTTTGCTTTTCTTTTTTTTTTTTTTTCTTCAGTAGTTTCTCATGTATGGCATTTAGGGTGAAATTCATAAGATCACAGGTGAAGTTTTCTTCAGCACAAAGTAAAAATAATCTAATTTGGGGCTTAAGGATTTCTAATAGTATTTCTTGTGGTGGATAGATTTTTTTTAACTCATTGTACTAGATGACAATTATTTTACTAAAAGCTTTGTTGGAAGTTGGGATGGAAAACCTTGCCTTTAAACTTGTGATAGCAAAACATGAAGAAAGAAATTCTATGATCTTTGAGAGCAGTTTATTCAATAGTACAAAAAAGACTAGCTTAAATAGTTAATTTAATTTCTGGGGATTAAATAAATGGAAAGAACAAACAAGTTTGGGTTCATTTCCTAATTCTATTTTTTAATTATATTGCACAAACTTGCATAGTCTCCTTGAATCTCAGTTTTCTTGTCTTTTTAAAATTTTTTTTTTAGATGCCGATGAACCTTTATTTTATTTATTTATTTATATGCAGTGCTGAGAATCGAACCCAGTGCCTCACACATGCTAGGCAAGTGCTCTACCACTGAGCCACAACCCCAGCCCAGTTTTTTTGTCTTAACAATGAAAAAATAATGAGTCGTTCACTCATTCATTTTACACATGTTTATTGAGTGCGTATTACATTCTAGCATAGGTGCCAGACAATAGGGGGCAGATACAATGATGAACAAGAAAGACAAAGTCCTACTCTAGGGCTAGGACCCTAGGACTGTGTCTAAAAAAAAAACAGTAAACAAGCAAACAAATAGTGTCTCATGTACCACAGTCTAGCAAAGAGTGGATACTCTTTCATTACCTAGTGTTTCTCCTTCACATTTTCTCCCTAAAATTAATACTAAATTTTGAATATAATTTGTTCTGTACCACCCAAGCAAATATTCTTTGAAATTCTTACCTGCAATGTGATGTGGGATGATTTGTTCCATCATTCATAGTTAAAGAAATTCAGTAGATATTTCCCTTTCCTCATATCCAGATGTTAATATTACCCCATGGAAGGAACGGAACCCATTCCTTCCATTCTATCAGTTCCATGCTAAGGATTCCATTCTTTCCATCCTAGCAGTTGATGTTGCATTTAGTCCAGGTTACTCCATGACTTAAAGCAGAGGCCATAAGGTGGATGCTGCTGGTATATGTTATTTGACTTATGGTATGTTTTAAAATTTAGTTAGTTGCTGCTATAGTTTGGATCTTAAGTGACCCTGCAAAGATTAATATGGTATTGGCTTTTCCCATCACGGTACTATTAGGAGGGGTTAGAGCCTTTAAGATGTGGGGCCTCCTGGGAGGTCTTTGGGCCTTTGTGGGTGTACCTTTGGAGGGGATTGTGAGACTCTAATCCCCTCTTCTCTTCTTCTTCCTCTTTCTCTTTCTCTCCTTGGCCACAAGGTAAGCTTGTTCTCCACCAGTGCCATCTGGCACCACCCCTACCACTGACCTAAAACCAGTGGGTCTATCTGATCATGAACTGGAATCTTTAAAACTGTGAACCAAAATAAACCTTTTCTCTTTATAAGTTGGTTATCTTAGGTATTTGATATAGTGATGAAAACCAGACAAACACAGTTGCCAAAATTTTAAAATTCAAATAAAAATTTAGATTTCTGGTATTTTGAAAAACAAAGATTTGGCAATACTGGACCTAATTTTTTTTTAGGTGGGGACTTCCCTCAAATAGATTGCCTGGCTCCTGTGGGCATTTGAGTTGCTCCCTAGTCTTAAGTATAGTCTTCCAAACTATATCCCATCTACTTGCCCATGATAGGGAAAAAGAGCTAAGTTATGGTAAAAAACAGCCTGAAGAAGGGTGTAGGTGAGAAAGGGTTTATTTGACCTCTCCCTTTGCCCTCAGATCAGAGACTCATGTCTTGGATGTGCCTTTAATTCTTTACCCTCATAGAGTTACTTCAATTGCTATTCTAAAACAAAAATGAAATCCCTTTTTCTTTATATTCTTACCCCATATAGTGCTCACTGATGGTGGGAAGCCATGCCACTTTTCTGAATTCCCAGGATTATCATGTGACATCTAATGCAGCAGTTCTCAAAATGTGGTCTATAGAACCTGAGGGGGTCCCTGAGGTCAAAATTTTTTCATAATAAGATGTTTTTTGATCTTTCCACTAGGTTAATATTGCATTGATGGTGCCAAAGCAATGATGTAAATGCTTTGGGCATTAAACTGGTATAAGTCATTTTATTTGTGTATTCTTCACTAAGCATTTGCAGTTAAGAAGAAAAAAAAGAAGAAAAGCTAGTTTAAGCTAAGTGTGGTGGCATGTACATATAGAACCAACTCTTCAAGAGAATCACTGGGGCCTGGGAGTTTGAAACACCAACCCTTAAAAATAAAAAAATAAAAATAAACTAGTTTAACTCAAGAATGTCCATGATGTAGAAGTAAAAATTTTATTAAATCTCAATCTTGATTACGTCTTTTTAATATTCTATTTGAAGAAATTAAAAGTATGAAAAAAGTAGTTCTGTTATATCTCAAAGTACTGTACTTTTGCTTTGACTTGTATTGTACTTTTACTAAACTAACTTCCCCCTCCTCAACCATGGAACAGAAATTTTACATGAAAGAACAACTAACAAACTGTGGTTATTCAGGCTTGGGAATTTGGCAGATATTTTCTCAAAAATAAACAGTTTATTTTGACAATGATAAAATTTAAGCTTCCAACAAAAATTAGAATACTGGTAAGTCTTAGCTGCCTCTATGAGCTTGACTCATTAATTCTGAAAGAATTTTCCAATGAAATTAGAAGTGATTAAAAAAAAAGAAGTGATATTAAAGAATGTGATTTTTTTTTGCTATTATGTTAAAAAATGTGTTAGTATTTAGAATATCAGTGAAACAATTTTCCCAAGTGACTACTTCTTTGTTATAAAATTATGCTTGGGTAAAAGAGCAGTATAAGATATAAAATTATGCTTGGGTAAAAGTATAAGATAGTTCAGTGAATTTTAATTTAACAGTAAGTAAAGTTCATTGAGGTAATTTCAGCTTCCATGTTATAATTAATATGTAAGAAACTATTACTTGCTAATTTTTTGTGTAGTACCAAAGAATATAAAAAAAATCTGAAAAGACTATTAAAATACTTCTATACATTTTTCTAAATGTTTTCTGTGTAAGACTGGGTTTTCTTCCTGTTCTGTAAACAAAACAATGTATAACAGATTGTAAAAGAAATCCATATAGGATTTCAGCTGTCTTGTATTACATCAGACTTTAAAAGTTTTGCAAAAATGAAAAAAACAATGTCACTCTTCTCATTAAATTTATTTTAAGAAATAGGACTGGAGATATAACTCAGTTGGTAGAGTGCTTACCTTTCATGCAAAAGGCCCTTGATTCAATCCCCAGCACCACGAAAGAAAAAAAAAAAAATAGTTATTTTTCCTAAAAAGTATGTCATTCATTAAATTTTTAAAGATTTTTTTAAAATTTTTTTCGGACACAACATCTTTGTTTGTATGTGGTGCTGAGGATCGAACCCGGGCCGCACGCATGCCAGGCAAGCACACTACGGCTTGAGCCACATCCCCAGCCCCTTTTAAAGATTTTTTATCATCTTTTTTGGTGGGTTGGGAGTACTGGGGATTGAACCCAGGGGTACTCTACCACTGAGCTACATCCCCAACCATTTTTATTGTTCTGTTCTGAGATTGGGTATTGGTTAAGTTACTGAGACTGACTTTGAACTTGTGATCTTCTTGTGTCAGCCTCCCCAGTCACTAGAGTTATAGGCATGTGCCATTGCACCTGGATATTGTTAAAAGTTTTACTTATTTACTTATAAAAGTAACTAATTTACTCTTAATTTTTTTTTTTTTTGATGGTGGGGATTGAACCCAGGGCCTTGTACATACATGCTGAGTATGAGCTATACTCCCAGCCCAGATTAATTGTTTCAAATGAATTAATATCTTATAAATTTCTCAGTTTTAATTTCTGATGTGGTAAACAGAAATAGATATAACCCACATAAACAAAACCTCTTTGGGGTCTTCAGTAATTAAAAACTGTAAGAGGGGTTCCAAGACCAAAATATTTGAGAACCAATGCTCTAATGAAATAAACTTTAGCCATGCTTAAACCTCCTAGTAAAGACCACCCTTACTTCTACTGGGGCTGCTTCTGTGGCTACTCTATGGGAAGTAACTATTCCTGGAGCCTCAGAAGGAATTGCAGGTGATAATCTATTACTTTATGTAGTAGTATCTTTCTGACTCCAGACATCCTGGCCCCTCACAGTCCCAGCACCCTTCCTCTTTAGTGGGTTTGGTTCCCAAAAACTTTGGGCTGAAATAATCTTTTTTTAACTTGCATAATTACAGAATACCAGATTGAATTAAGTGGTTACGTTTTGTGTCTTAAATAAATACAAATGTAAAAGCAGATACAACTTCCTTTTGGTTTCAGTTCTTATGCAATTATAATACCAAATACAATTTATAGTTACTAAAAATTTAAAAACCAAAGCAATCAAATTAGCTATTAATTTCATATACAGATGATATTTTGCTAAAATTGCCACAATCCACTACAACTTAAATGTGGCACTTACTGTTGTGGATAAGCTCAGCAAACATATATTACAATGATGGCTTAATTTCCCCACTTTCTCTATTCCAAATACTGTACAATATTCATCATTGTGTGTGATGATGTCGTTTAGACTTCATTGGCATATTGCATGCCTCTTTCTTTTCTCATCATCAATATTGCCTAGTGTGAACTAGATCATAAACTCAACACTGCTCTTAAAATCGTATCATGGTGGATATGTAGATGATCCAGAATGTTTACACTTTAAAAAAGCTCTATTATCTAATTTTAAAAAGTTGTTGGAGAGCACTGATGAACTGCTATGTGGATCTCAGCTTGAGAATGTTTCAGTAGGTCACAGTGTGACATTTGGAATCAGACTGGATTTGAAATTTGTCCCTGTGTATTACCTCACCTCTCTGGGCCCCAGTTTCCTCAACCTTTACCTAATGGTTTTATTTAATTTGTGAAAAATAATAATCCCTATTTCCAAAGGTAGTTGTGAGGATTGAAATAGTCTAGAAAGCACCTGGTGTAAACTTGGCACTTAATAAATCTCATACCCTTTTCTAAAGTTAAAAATTGGATCAAACTTGTCCACCAATAAGAAATAGATCTGGGACATTTGAAGGCAAACATACCTTGTCAGAAAGATCTATTCTTGTAAACACCTCTAGGCTTCCTGCCACCCCCACCCCCACCCCCATGGCAAAGATGATGTATTCTCTAAACCCAAGTACAGGGTTGAGGCTGAGGCCCAAGCCTTCACCTCTGGGAAGGTGCATGACCTGGACTTCTGAAGTCTGAGGCTTTTCTGACCTGTTGAGGAACATCTCCTTCCCAAATGTGGTAAATCAGTCTGCTTTTTGCTTTACTTACAGGGAGTGGAGCTTGCTCGTTGTACACGCTGCTTCACACCTGAGGATGTCAATGGAAAAGCCTCAGTCCCAGGCAGAGGCACCAGAAAGGGCATGGACATGTTCATGAACTTCAAGAGGCAGCCGCTAGCTGACCAGAAACTCTGCTCTAGGGATGGACACATGGAAGCTGTAGCACAGATGTGCTCATTGTGCCAACAGGACCTGCAAGATGAGGGCTCTTGGTTTCTACCATGCCAACATTTGTTCTGTAAGGACTGCTTTCAGGGCTTGATGCAGGAGTTAGGGCATATTGCCAGGGCTTATGGGACTGTCCCAGATGGTAAGTACAAAAGCACCACAAGTTCACTTCCTTCTAGAGAACAGGTTTCTTCTTGTTTCTTAGGAACTGAGTTTCAAGCATAAACAAAATCAGAATTTAAATGCCCAAGGGACACTCACTGCCGAAAGCAACTCTTTGGGGAATCTGTGAGACAAAGCAAATCCTCTGATGCCTAATATATCTGTTTTGTAAACTGGGAACTTTTCATCTTTGGGATTTCCTTAAATTGGTGGTAGGCTAAGAAGCTTGTGAAGCTTTTAACCCAGGAGCAGTTACTTCCCATAGATAGCCAAGGTTTGACTGACTCCCTAGATGGAGAGGATGTATCTTGGCTCACTAAACTGCCATCATAGAAGAAGAACAGCTGGACGTCTAGTGTTAGTCAGGAACAGATTTTGAACAGAATCATACTGACTAGCGAACCATTCAATATTTAAGTTGCTGCCCAGCCTGGTGAAGCCTGTGTCTTACTCCTGCATGTGTGGTTTCCTAGGAAACAATCTGAATTGAGAACTCTGAAGTCCTTGGAGGCTGGAAGCAGGTCCTTTCATTTTAGTATTTTAGCACAGGGCACTTAGTACAGGAACAGTGTCTGTTGAATGAAATTGTACAGTGAGAAAGTCAAATAAATGGAAACATTTAGAAACATCATATTTGATGGTTTCCATTTGTTTAATTCTCTGCAGTATTTTCAAAGTGATTTGTAGCACAAATCTAGCTTTCTTTGAGGCATTGCTATTGAGAATGAGCTTTGAAGCTGAATCTGGAGCCCTCTGAACCTGTGGGCAAGCAACCTAACCTCTCTGAGCCTGCTGAAAGTTTGGAACACAGAAAAAATGTGGTCTATTTTGATTTTTAAATTTAACATGTAGCATGCCTATAATCCCAGAAACTCAAGAGGCTGAGGTGGGAGGATTGCAAGTTTGAGGCCAGTCTCAGCAATTTAGCAAGACCTGTCTCAAAGAAAAAATTGAAAAAAGGGCTATGGATGTAGCTCAATTGTAAAGTGCTCCTAGATTCAATTCCCAATACCAAAAAACAAAAGTGAATTAATATATGATTTTTTAAAAAATATTTTTTAGTTGTTGATGGACCTTTATTTTATTCATTTGATGTGGTGCTGAGGTTCGAACCCAGTGCCTCAGGCATGCTAGGCAAGTGCTCTACCACTGAGCCACAACCCCAGCCCCTAATATATGATTTTTAAAAATAATTTAAACTTCATTCTTTGTCAAGTTTTTAATTTTAAGTTACAAACCATATTCTACTTAAAAGTGGAATAAATTTTAACAATTACTTTTAAAGGAACTATAATTAATATTTAAGCTTATTTATAAACTTTGTTATATTTACTTTGTAAATTAAATGTGTTTTCTTTCTTTTTAAGTACTTCAATTATCTGGAAAACAGGCATTCCTACTTACTTAACTCTTGGAAATACAGTAAATTTATAAATATAGTGAATCTTAAATATGCTTTAGCAGTGTTTACACTGTTGGGTGAATATCCAGCATATATATAAAGAACTCCTAAAGCTTAACAATAAAAAAAATCTGATTAAAAAATAGGCAAAGACCTTAAATAGATACTTTTTCAAAGAAGATATATAAATGGCCAATAAGTAAATGAAAAAAAAATGTTCAATATCACTAATCATTAGGGAAATCTGGCCTGGGGTTGTGGCTCAGTGATAGAGCACTTGCTTAGCATGTGTGAGGCACTAGGTTTGATTCTCAGCACTGCATATAAATAAATGAATAAAATAAAGGTTCATCAACACCTAAAAAAACCATTAGGGAAATCCAAATTAAAAACTCAGTAAGGTACCACCACATGCTCATTAGGATGTCTATTCAACAAACAAACCAAAAAAGACCTAGATAATACCAAGTTTTGGCAAAGATACAGAGAAATTGGAATAGAAATTAGTACAGCTACTGTGAAAAATAATATGGTAGTTCCTCAGAAAATTAAAAATAGAATTACTGTATGATCCAGCAATTCCACTTCTGGTTATATAACTAAAAGGATTTAGAATAGGAACTTGAAGAGATATTTGTATACCCATGCTCATAGCACCATTTGCAATATCCACAAGGTGGAAGCACCCCAGGTATCTACCAACAGAATGGATAAACAAAATGCTGTATATCCATATAATGAAATAGTAATTAGTCTTAATAAGGAAGGAATTTCTGATGCATTCTGTTACACAGATGAACCTTGAAGGCATTATACTAAATGAAATAAACTGGTCACAAAAGAACAAGTACTATGTGATTTAGTTACATTAGGTCTTAGACTAGTCAAATTCATAGAAATAGAAAGTAGAATGGTGGTTGCTAGGGGGTGGTGGAAATGGAGAGTGATTGTTTAATGGGTATAAGTTTCAGTTTTGCATTTATTTATTTATGGTACTGGGGATTGAACCCAGGGCACTCAGCCACTGAGCTATATCCCCAGCCCTTTTTATTTGTTATTTTGAGTCAGGGTCTTGCTAAGTTGCTGAAGCTGGCCCCAAACTTGTGATTTTCCTGCCTCAGTCTCCCGAAGCACCAGGATTATAGGTGGGCACCACTGCACCTGGCCTTGCCCATTTTTTTAATGGGGTCTTTGTTGTTGTTGAATTGTATAAGTTTATTATGTATTCTGAGTATCAATCCCTTATTAGATATATGATTTACAAGTATTTTCTCCCATTCAGTGAGTTGCTTTTTATTCTGTTGATGCACTAAAGTTTTTATTTATTTACTTTTTATTTTGTGGTGCTATGATCAAATCCAGGGCCTCACACATGCTAGGCAAGTACTACCATGAGCTACATTCTCAGCCCCAAGCGCTTAATTTTGATGAAGTCTTGATTTACCTATTTTTTGTTTTGTTGCCTGGGCTTTTGGTCTCATATCTAAGAAATAATTGTCAAATGCAAAGTCATGAAGTTTTCTTCTGAGAGTTTTATTATAGTTTTAGCTCTTAGAACTTTGATCTCACTTAAGATTTTTTTGTTTGTTTTGTGGTGCTAAGGGTTGAACTCAGGGCCTTGTGCATGATAGATAAGCAATTCAATTAATATTTTTAATGTGGACTAATAGTGTGTGTCTTGAGACTTCAACTCTAATGTTAGAAGGTTAAATTCATATGAATGGTGATTATTAGAATCATAGTGTTTGTCACCAAGTTATTCTATGTGCAGTGGAGAATAAAAGCATAAGCTCTGCCAGGCATGATAGCACACTCCTGTTATCCTAGTGACTTGCAAGACTGAGGCAGGAGGATTGCAAGTTTGAGGCCAACCTCAGCAACTTTTGAGGCCCTAAGCAAGACCCTGTCTCAAAATACAAAACAAAAAATTCTAATTTCAATCCTTAGTAGTGAGAAAAAAATGGATTTAAAAGTATACACTTTGGTGTCAAGATTTGAGTGTCAGTACTAATCTGCCTGCCACTTAATAGTTGTATAACTTGGGCAGCTTACTGCATTTGTTAGTGCTCTAGGTTTTTATTATCATTATTATTGTTATTTTCCTGTAAAATAAGGTTGATGAAAATAATAACTAGTTCAAAGGAATGTTATAAGATTAAATGAGAAGATACACATAAATGAAGCATTCTGTAATAATCTAGTATATAGTAAGAGTATAAGAAATGTCAGAAATGTTGTTATTTATAACTTGTAAAACTGTGATATGGACACAAACAAATACACAAAAATTGTGTTAGGTATAAACATGCTTGATTTGGAACCAGAGAAGCAGTTTATGGTGTACGTGACTGTTTTCATTATGTCTTATGGTCTAGTTAGGCCATTGTTACCTTCCATATTTGCCTTTATAGGTGAACAGCGGAATAAGATTCCTCTTTATTTCTTGGAATTATTAGTAGTCTGTGCATTGTGGTATTTGTTGGTTTGTGTGTTTGTCTCCTGCACAGATATTTATTGTCTGCTCTGCGTCAGGCTCTATGGCATTTAAAGTACAGAAATAAAAAGACAGGAGCTCATATTCTAATAAAGATAGATAAACAGATTATTTAAAGTTTTATCAAAGGAACAATAACTCTGAAAGGTTCTCCATGCCTCAGGACTGGTGGATATCAGTCGCTCATTAAATATTTTCTGAAGGACTAAACACATGGAACCCCAATGAACTATCAGATGAAAGTCAGGGTTGTCACCTTTCTATGGCAAGTCTAGTGAGACACCTAATAGTTGAGCTCATATTTCTGGTTTGTAGTTTGAGAAACCATTCTTGGGTGTCTGATTCTTTGGAAAGAGCTTTCAGTGGTGCTACTTTATCCATCAGAATAGGAGCACAGCCTTTCTCAAGAAGGTTTATCCTCTTTCTGCCATTGTGGAATTTTTTAAAGTAAAATGTGGAATCAGGTAGAGGGATGGTAGGTAGATGGTTCGAGACTGAGGAATAAATAGGTTTCCTAGTATCTAGCTAGATGATGCTACATTGCATAGGGATGAATATATTTTCATAAATCTATTTCTCCTGGTTAAATGGAAGAGGGGCTTTGTCTGAATTCAGGGTCCATCCAGCTGGTTTTCAACTCTAACCCTTCAAGGTCTGTAATCCTTATTGGGATTTAGAACTGAGGGGATGGCCTAAGGAGAGTATCTTCTCATTCAACTGGACTGTGCCTTCCATTTCTATAACCCAACATAGAACATGATATAGAACAGGAACTGAAGTGAATATTTGCCTATATAGGAGACTATTTTTCACTTGTGACACTGTCCCTTTCCATTCTTTAATGTGGAGATACAAAACACAATTATTGCTGGGCTTAAGGTAGCACATGCCTATAATCCCAGTGACTTGGAGGCTGAGGCAAGAGGATTGAAAATTTAAGGCCAGCCTCAGGAACTTAGTAAGGCCATGTCTCCAACTAAAAATAGAAAAAGGCCTGGAGTTGTAACTCAGTGGTAAAATGCTACTTGTTTGATCCCCAGTACAGCCAAAACAAACAAAACCACACACAGTTAATTATCTAGCACTTACTATATTGGGCACTTGTTCCTGTATTATATTTTCTAAACTTCACAGTAGCCTATAAGATAGGTCTAATCATTCTTATTTATAGATGAAAAACTTGGGGACCAGGGAATTTATGGCTTAAGTTCTAACAACTAGTAAGTGTCAGGTCAGGTGAAACTCAAATTGTCATCTACATTATAGCACTTTGTTCGTGGGGAGAGTCCACAGGCACCTTGAATCACTGAACTGATGGGAGTCCCAATGGAGAATCTATGAGGAAAGAGCAAATCTTGCAGCCTGAATTATCACATGTAATTTTTTACTTGTTTATTTTTTAATTAAGAAACTTTTAACTTTTAACTTATAGATAAAATTATATGTATTTACCATATAAAGCATGATGTTTTGAAGTACAGATACCTTCTGGAATGACTAAATCCAGCTGATTAACCTGTGAATCATCTCACATTGTTATTTTGTGGTCAGAACACTTTATATCCACTCTTTCTGCATTTTGAAGAATACAGTATATAAGTAACTACAATCACCATGCCGTATAATACATATCTTGAACTTATTTCTCCTACCTAGCTGAAATTTTGTATCCTTTGACCAACAATTACCAACCTGCTCTCTGTCTTAGCCCCTGGTAACCACCCTTCTACTTTCTACTTGATGAGATCAACTTTGTTAGTTTCCACCTGAGGGAGATTATGCAATATTTGTCTTTCTGTGCCTGGCTTTTATTTCACTTAACATCATGTCCTTCAGGTTTATTCATGTTTCCCAAATGTTGGATTTCCCTTTTGTTCAAGGCATCACATACATATACCACATTTCCTTTATCCATTAATTCACTAAAGGACAATTAGGTTGATTTAGGTTGATTCCATATTGTGGCCATTGTGAATATGTTGCAGGAGTGCCTATTATTTCTTCAACATACTGATTTCATTTCCTTTGGATGTATACCCAGTAATGCAGCTGCTGAATTAAGTGTACATCTTTAAATTAATACATCTATACCAAGCTGAGATTCTCCCAAGCAACTCCAGAATACTAGGAAAATGGGTCTACATTACATCTGAGGTTCTGAGTAGACCAGCTGGGAAACATCTTTAAAAGCTAATGATGGAGACCAGAGTAAAGGTTGGAGTGTGCTGAGTACACAGTGACTTAGCCCTGCAGTGGGATAACTAGAGCTGCAGGCTCTGTGCAGAAAGGTTGGATATTGGAAATGCAGCTACTCAGACAATTAGAGTATCTGCTCAGGGCTATAGATGATTCTCTACTTGAGATGGTTCAGCTTTTAATTTTTTGACTTTTATGATTGTGTGAAAGAATATACCCATACAATCATTCTGTTTTTCACTTTTAATACAATAGTCAATAAATTTCAATGAAAACTTCAATACTTTATTATAAAATAGTATTTGTGTTAGATGTTTTTGCCCAACTATAGGCTAATTTCAATGCTCTGAGTACTTTTAAGATAGGCTAGGATAAGCTATGATGTTTGGTAGGTTAGATGGATGAAATGGTTTTTCAATTTATGATATTTTCAATTTATGATGGGCTTACCAGGGCATAATTCTATCATAAGTTAAGAAGCATCTGTATTTCCTTTTAAGCCTAATTGAAAATGGTCCCCAGGTCAAATTCTACCCAGACAGTTAACAACTGAATACCAAAAGTGGTACTTTAAATAATTGTAGCAAGCTCTGAAGGGAGTCAGCATCCCTGAAATATTTACCTTGTGCTGGCTCATCTTCCTATGGTTGTATTTGTTGTTTGGGGGTAGGTGGCAATTAATTGGGTATTTTCTTCCCTGTGTGAGTAAAAGGATCATCATTTTTTTCCTCTTTAAAGCAATTAAATAATGCTGGTCATTGTGGGCATGCCCGTAATCCTAGTGACTCAGGAAGCTGAGGCAGGAGGATTGCAAGTTCAAGGCCAGCCTCAGCAATTTAGTGAGGTCCTAGGCAACTTAATCAGACCCTGTTTCAAAATACAAAATAATAATAATAAAAAAAAAAAAAGGACCGGGGATAGCTCAGTGGTAGTGGGTCTCTGGGTTCAACGCCCGCCCCCCCCACAAAAACAACTAAATAACAAATCGTGTGGCTGAGAGACCTTGATTCTCAAATCTGAATTTCAGAATCTACCTATTTAAAGTTTTGCTTTTCTCATTTTCAAAGTGGGGGATCTAATTAAGATGTAGGAAGAATAATGGTCCAAATGTCACAGTTCTAGAGCTCATCTGAACTCTAGCAAGAATTGACTGGACAATTCCAGACCCTCTCTGCTTTTCAGGCTTGGATTTGATTAACTCTAAAAATATCAAATAACTACCACAGTTCCATGCCTCCTGAAGCTAGTTAAGGGTGACAGCATATTTCTCATACACTGCTAATACTAAAAGGGAGAGCAATCACTGTCCCTTGGTGGGCAGGCCTTGGAGGTTTGGGGAAGATCCAAAGAAAGGGAAATGATGCAAGATGTTACAACCTCAAAGTCAGAGAGGGAAATGACTCTTGTCTTAATGAGCAGCTCAGCTGGAGGGGTTCTAATGGTCTTTGGTGAGAATGGGAGGCAGGGGCTAAGATCTCAACCACAGGAGCCTGAGAGGCAGGTGACTGCTGTTTGTTTATTCAAGGTGCTGAATAGTATGTCCAACCTTCTGGAGTCTGGTGCAGGCAGGGACCCAAGTCTCCTAGGAAGAGGGTAGGCTGCTGAGCTGTTCTGAATGGGTGTGTGGCAGGTGCAGAAGCTGGAGCTGCAGAGCCCTATCATTGGGGTGGCTTTTTAGTTCATGAACAGCTTCCTCACCTTAATTGGCTCTCTAGGGTCTTGGGAGTAGCACTGGCACCTCTGAACAGTACCTGTTACTGTGAGAACAATTCCCCTGGTACCGGGAAGGAGGCAGGCTGTGTTTGGGGGGATGTGCTTGCTGTGCTAGTACTGACTAGGAAGCTATGCTTGGAACAGATTTGCTGAGGGAAGGGAGTGCAAGGTTCTGTGATTGCTAGGCATGGTGGCACTTGTCTTAACTCTAGCAACTTGGGAGGCTATGACAGGAGAATCAAGTTAAAGACTAGCCTGAACAAATAAGTAAGACTCTTAATGAGTGTAAAAATTAATTTTTTTTTTAAAGACTGGGTATGTAGCTCAGTGGTAAAGTGACCCTGAGTTAAATCCTCAGTGTCACAAAAACAAGGTTCCTATGATTGATGGAGGGGGCCCTGGAGGAACTTTTTGTCACTGGAACTCTCTCATTCAAGGGGGCTTGAGTGAGTGCTGTAGAGGCCTGAGAATAGGAAAAGCCCTTTCAGTTCGTCTCCAATACTCACTTTACAGATGGGGCATTGGAACCCAGAAAAGGCCAAGATCCTGCTGAAGTTCACATAATTGTTCATGTGCAGAGCCAGGAAAAAAGTCTAACTCCCTTGCCTGGCAGTCCAGGGTTTGCCTGGGCTTGTAGGCTGTAAAAACTGCAGACCTAGAGGGGCTGGGGATGTGGCTCGAGCAGTGGCGCGCTTGCCTGGCATGTGTGTGGCCCGGGTTCGGTCCTCAGCACCACATACAAACAAAGATGTTGTGTCCACCGAAAAAAACTAAAAAATAAATATTAAAAAAAAATAATAACTGCAGACCTAGAATAATGCTGCTCTAGATTCTTCCCCTGTTGTCTCTCTTCTCAGGCCCAGCTGGAAATGGGGTCATTCATTGGCTTTGCATGGAGTTTATCAGTATATCAAATTTTGGACTGACTCTTTGAGATTTAGGGTCAAAAGAGGCAAAAGGTACTATCAAATGAGATGAGTCCCGCTCTCACCTATATCTTCAACATTCCCACTGTGGATATTTTCTTGGCATGAAAAGCCTGTCTCAGCTAAATGGTTCCTAGGACTACGGGTTCTGGAGGCTGTGAACTATATGTTCATCTCCAGCCTCATCTAGTCACCCGCCTTTCATGTTCAGCTTATGACTTCATTCAGATCTGTTGCTGCTCAGTCTCCTGGATATTCCTGGTTGACCTCATCTTATTCTGTATTCCTTCCTATAGTTATATATATTTTTTTCTGATCTCATTGTACCTATTCCCATTCTGAGTTATGTTCCCAAATTCTGTAGCTTCAACCCTGATCATTCCCTCTGACTCTGGGCCTACATTTTAGCTACCTAAAGCCTACCAGTTTCTTTCAGTTCAGAATAGAAACTTAGTGCCTTCAAGTCTCTTCCCAACAGGGACTCAAATTAATTTTACAGCCTCATTTCCTACCATTTCTCAACATGTCTTAGCCTTACTAATATTCTCCTAAAGAGGACCTACATTTTGGCATTTATAATCTGTTTATAATGTTCCCTCTTTCTGAATTCCCTTTCCTTTTTAGTAACATCCTACCCAAATTTAAAGGTCCAGCTCAAATGTGAATCAGTTATCAGAACTAGAGCTCACAGGAATGAGAGTGGCCTTGGGAACAAACAGGAACCCCCAAATCATAATTGAATCCCAAAGGGTGAGGTTAGAACAACTTAAGAAGCTGTTGCTTTAGGGTAGATGTGGGTAAGCTTTTTGTATAAAAGAGTAAATAGTAAATGTTTATATCTTTGCTAGACATAAGTCTGTCACAACTACTTAATTCTGCCATTGTAGCACAAAAGCAGCCATTAACAACAGAAATGAAATAGGCATGATTATGTTCCAATAAATGGTTCCATAACCATGTTATTTATTTGCAAAAACAGGTAGGCTGTAGTTTTCTGACCTGTTTTAGGCACTGGGGAAATTGGGTGAGTTTGAACCTATGGGTGTCATCAAATAGGAATAACCAGGCAGGGATAGAAAAATATGGAAAGAGGGGCTGGAATTGTGGCTCAGTGGTAGAGCGCTTGCCTAGCACGGGCGGGACCTGGGTTCGATCTTCAGCACCGCGTAAAAATAAAGGCATTGTGTTGTGTCCATCTACACCTTTTTTTTTTTTTTTAAAGTCTATCCCAGGGCAAAAAAAAAAAAAAAAAGAAAAAAAGAAAAATATGGAAGGATAAGATGGGATTTGGCAATTGCCCTCTTCCTCTTCCACCTGTCTCTGTTTGTGGCAGCCTATCCACTTAACTCAACATACCACTGCTACCCGCAACATCCAATTTTGGTCATGTCCTACCAGTTCTGTCTCTCTCCCACCCCCACCCCTATACCAGGGATTGAACCTAGGGGCACTTAACCACTGAGCCACATCCTGAGTTCTTTTTATATTTTATTTTGAGACAGGGTCTCACTGAGTTGCTTAGGGCCTCCTTAAATTGCTGAGACTGGTTTTGAACTCACAATCCTCCTGTCTTACCCTCCCAGGCTGCTGGGATTATAGGCATGTGCCATCAAACCCAGCTCTTCTGTCCCTTTGTTCCACTTCTGCCCTCATCGAGGATTTCATTAATACTTAACTGGACAAGCCTCTTTCTGACCTCCCTGCTTCCAGTTCACCATGATAATCAGTTGTAAAGCTCAGCTCAGTCATGGTTCAGAACCTTTTTGCATTTTCTTTTAGTATAAAGGACAGGCTCCTTAGCTTAGCATTCAGAGCCTTTCAGAGCTTACTCTCCTGCCCGTCTGTCTCTCCAAGTTCATTCCCTGTTACTCCCCCTCCTTCAGATTTTGTAATTATCCAGTACTTGAAGTCTTGCTACATTCTAATGTCTTTTCTCCAACTTGACCCTGTTTTTCCTTCCTGCTTATGTGTGACTTTATCTCTCTGGGGGGTAGATTTAGCTGCCAAGGTACACACCTTCCAGGACCATTGTGCATCAAAAATATGTGTCTTCTCCATCTGAAGTCCTAATCCTCTGCTTGTGACGGACCTTTGGTCACTATAGCAACTGACTGTGACGTCACAGGATAAGGACTTCAGGTGAAGTGGCAGGAGCCAGGTGAGTGTGTAGGAGAGAGATTTTAATGTCTGACGTAGGTCCCCCCCACATCCTCCTTCAGTGCTGGGGGCATGGAGGGATCTCTCGGGCTCCTGCTGTTTTTTAAAATGATGCAGTGAGAGTGTGTGCCTGGCATCTGCGTGCTGCAGCAGTATGGGGCTGTCAGAGTGTGTCAACTTGAGCTCTGGCTGTGCAGGCACCGCTGCTGCGTGAGCCTGTTATTCCATTCTGGATTGCTATTTTGATACCCAGATTGCATCATTCTTCCTACGTATAAACAGGGGGTCCCCAGGGCCCTGCAGCTACTCACTTCTCCACCAACACTGTTGTTGTGATGAGCTCTATTTAAATGAGCTGCCGGATCGGGGCAGGTTCCAGCCACACATGAGCATTGTCATTTTGGGGAACATGGAGGGCTGAAGGATTTTTGGATCGAGTCCTAAAAGGCTGAGAGTGATGGCCTCCCGAGCTGTGCAGAGGGCGACAGAGCTAGTTCCTGAAAGTTGAAAATCTCGTTTTCTTCCTTCTGAGCTTCTATTCCAAGGCACCCAGAGGATTAGGAAGGAGATGCAGCTAGGAAAAGAGTCGCCTCTTTGAGGTCTCCCTCTTGCTGTTCAGTTTGGGAAAATTGCTGCAGAGGCTTCGAGATAAACAGGAACAGGAGGAGTCAACCAAGCTCTCTCTTGCAGGAGCATCTCAGGTGAGCTAGAGAAATGCAGCCCTGGCTGTGCATCAAAGCAAGGAGGAGAAGCTCCAGGCTGCTCCCCCTACCCCACCCACACCCCAGCTCCCTGAGGCTTAGGCCTTGTAGCCTTGCTGGCTGCAGCATGCAGGGGGGTTGCTCCTGGGCTCCTGGCAAGCACCATCCTCTGGGGCCTGTGGTGGTCTTACCTGTCGCTCCTCTGACTTCTCTCCTCTGACTTCTCTCCAAGGTGTTGCTCTAATCACAGGGCAGCAGGCGACAGGTAAGCCTGCAGGCAGCCAGGGGCAAATTTGGCAATCATCTTAGGGGTGTCTTGAATCTGTCTTTCTAGCAGAGACTGAGCATCTGAAGAGTGGGTGCAGCATGTTTCTTGAAGGTGATACTCTCTGAATTATGGGTTAGAGGTCGACTTCAGGCGTTGTGGTAGGGCCCTTACCTTCTGGGGCTGTCTGGAGTGGGAGGGCATGAGTGGTTAGTGAGAATGACCAACCTGTGAGAGCATGCAACCAGAGTATTTTTTCACCTTGCTTAGTGCTTGGTAGAGGCACAGTGAGGTAGAGTGTCTTACCTGTGGCTATAGAGGGAATCAAGGACTGTTCAGTGGTTCAGGGTACCCCCTGTTTTACAAGGGCTATGTGAGTTTTAGCTAAGTCCCTGCCTGTCTCGGGCATCCATGTTACCGTTCATGTGGTAGGGGATAGGCTAGATGAACAGTGAAGGTCTGTCCAGCTTTGATTCTACATGTGGGTACTAGGAGAGGAGTGTCAGGCTGCTCTAAAATATCCCACTACTCTGTCAATGTCAGATTGTAGGCCCCAGCTACAAAGTTGCCTGGATCCATGGACAAGATTTGAGGAATGAAAGGCTTCTCAACCCTTAACATTGGACTCAGGCTTTGCATCTGGCATGTTTGTGCTTATTTGGTAGCATAAGCTCACATAATACTAGCTTTCTGAGGCCTCTTTGGGATTTTTCTCTCACTCTAATCCTCTGGTGCCTGGGTTGCTTTGGCCCTGCCATTCATGTCTGAAGGGTAGAATAACCAGAGTAGGCCTTCCTTCCTGGCTGCCTCACTAAATCCTAGGCTCAGCACATTCTCTAGGCCCCTGTCATATTGCCAAACCTCAGGCCACACCCTAAGCCTGGGCCTTTTAGTTAAGGTTTAAATCAAGGGAGACAAAATGTATCTTCCAATTCAGTACCAATCCCCAGGGTATCTGGGTATCAGGACATCCTTCTGTCTGTTGGGAATCTGCCCTTTTCTCTGCCAAAGGGGAAATCCATCACAGCTACATTCATAGTTTTTCTGAACTTTCTGCCTTTTTCATCTTCATGATATGGGGGGCAGAGCTACCAGGAAAAGAGAGAATTCTAAGGTGCTGGTCCCCAAACTTGGTAATAAATTATAATCACCTGGAGTATTAAAAAAATGCTAATGACTAGACCACCTCCTGAAATTCTTATTTAATTGGCATGGGATTTGTGGTGTGTGTGTGCACACACACACCTGAGTGGCACTGGGGATCGGATCTGAGGCCTTTTACATATTAGGCAAGTGCTCTGAACTCTAACATTGAGTATATCCCTAGTCACCCCATCTGGATATTTAAAAATTCCACTTATGATTCAAATTTATAGCAAAGTTTGAGAACCACTACTCTATTAAATGAACCTACCTTCAGATTTATTTTTCTCTAAGGCATAAAACCTCCATTTCACTTGACTTTTCCCAAAGGTTTTATTTCTTAAAACTTTAAGCACAGCTCCCAACTCCTTCTGGATTCCCAGAGTCCAGAGCTGAGTCCAGATCATTATTATAGTTGGATTATTATTATTTTAAATATCTTTTTTGTTGGTGATAGACCTTTATTTTATATATTTACATGTGGTGCTGAGAATCGAACCCAGTGCCTCACACATGCCAGGCAAGTGTGCTACCACTGAGCCACAGCCACAGCTCCTATAATTGGAATATTATTATGGAATATTTTATTTAAATCATTTGCCTAATTAATTAAATTATCTTGTTTATGTACAATTTAGTTGTAAAGGAGAAAACACAGTGGAAAGGGCATGTTTTTTAGAGACAGATGGACTTGGGTTCCAATCAGTTCTACCCTTACCTGTAGGATCTTTTTTTTTTTTTTTTTTTTTTTTTTTTTTTTTTTTAGAGTACCGTGGATTGAACTCAGAGGTACTCCATCACGGAGCCACATCCCAAGTCCTTTTTTGTATTTTATTTAGAGACAGGGTATCACTGAGTTGCTTAGTGCCTTGCTTTTGCTGAGGCTGCTTTGAACTTGTAATCCTCCTGCCTCAACCTCCTAAAATGCTGGGATTATAGGCATGTGCCACCACGCCTGGCCTTGTATGATATTTGAAAGGTGATAGCTTCTTGGAACCTCCAGTTGTAAAATGGAGACAATGCTTATTTCCCAAAGATGGTCTGATGGTTAAATGAGATAACATATGTAAAGTGCCTGGCACAGAAAGTAATGGAAAACAGATGAAAATTTGTCCCACACCTCCTTGGGACCAGAAGTTTTCATTTTAGTGACTGATGGCCTGAACAACCTTGGCTTTCACAACTATTCTCCCATGTCCCTAGGTCCCCACCAGGATCTCTGGTGCCTATAAAACTTCTTCATTTTGGAAGCAGAAGCCCCATTTCTCTGGGACAATCAGATGGCCTTGGGATTAGTTCTCAGGATTGATGTTCCTGTGTGTGAAATAAAAGCTCAAGCCTGTTGATTGATAATTCAAATAGAAATAAGAACTATTATAAATAATATTTTATGTATGATATGATTTAAATATGTATCAATAACTGAATTAACAATGAATATTATAAGTACATGTTTGGTACAATGATTCTCCATCTCTGCTCTCTGCAGCATACCCCTTCAGAAGGATGGTCTCTTAAATCCAGGCCTCCCCTCAGCCCCAAGCCTGTCCTCAGAGTATCGTACAAGGATGTTAGCCAGGTTACTAATTGGCTGGCTGTCCATTCTCTTCTTGCCCAGATGAAAATTTCAGAAGCCTAGCTATAGTGGGCAAAGGATTAGGTAAACTATACTTTAATGGTAATTGTGGATTAGTTTTGTATGTAGAATATGAACAGGTAGTTAAAATGCAGTGTGATACTTGTTACGGGATGTCCAAGGTGTTATGAGAACCCAGAAGAGGAACTAATTAACTCATTCTGGGGGAAATAAATTCTGCTTCTTGAAAGTGGGATAATTGAACAGGTTTGAAAGGATGGATAGAAGTTTATCTGTATAGAAGGGGAACAAGAAAGCATTTCAGGGAGAGGATTCAACATTTTCACAGCCACACAAAGATTTGTTCTGTTCAGGAGATGGCAGAAATATTTGGTGAGGCAAAAACAGTATTCTTGGAAGATGAAGCTAGAGATGATACTAGAGGGAGATAAGCCCAATATGAAAAAGGTTCTTGAATGACAGACTGAGTATTTTGGCTTTAAGGCCATCACAAGAGGATGTGTGGTAAGACCTTGTTTGATTGATTAATTTCTTTCTCTGTTTTCATCCCCTCCCACCCCTGGTACTGGGTTTGGTTGAATCCAGGGGCACTCTGTTGTTGAGCTACATCCTAGCTTTTTTATTTTTTAACTTGAGATAGGGTCTCACTAAATTGAAGAGGCTGGCCTGGAACTTGCTATCCTCCTGGTTCAGCCTTCCTAGTTCCTGGGAGTACAGGTGTGTGCCACTGTGCTTGGCTTCATTCTGTTAATGAGGTCATGTTACTGTGACGAGTGCTTGGGCAGCTGGTACCAGGGAATTAGAAGTTTTGAGGAAATCATTTTTGACAATTAGAGCAGCATTTCTGACTGACAGGTAGATAAGGAGGCTTCCTCTAGAAGCCACCTGATTGCCTGGATGATGTCTCCTGTAAAGAAAATCCTTCTCTACGTCTGGCCACAGTTCTTGACCAGTGGGAAAATGCCCAGGAGATTCCAGATGCAATTCTGTAATTAATATTCATGACTCTGCAAAGACTAGGGGAGTTTTTCTTTTGCAGGGGGGAAACAATGTTGAACTATAATTTAAATGATTTTGATTTTTCCAGATTATAGCAATTAGCTTTTGCTGTACAATAAGGCACCCCAAAACTTAATGGTTAAAGCAACTGAACTTAATTCAGTTTATTATTCTACAGGTTGACAATCTGGGCTTAGATTCTCTGGGTGGTTGTTCTGGGATAGGCTGGACTTGGCTAATCTTGATTCTACTCATTCTTGTGTCAGAGTTTCAACCTGTAGGTTTCTTGGGGCTAGCTGGTATAGGATGGCCTCAGGGAATGTATGAAACAACTAAGGCCTCTCTCTAACAAATAAGGCCATCTTCTAACAATCTTGAGCCCCAATTTAAATTTTTCACATGGCAGTCTCAGAGTTAGTTCTAAGAGCAAGAGCAGAACCTCATAAAGCCCCTAAACTCGGAACTTGGTCATTGTTGCTTTTGTTGCAATTCATTGGTCAAAACAAGTCACAGGACCAGCCTAGATTTAAAGGATGGAAAGAACTACTTTTTTTTTTTTTTTTATTAAGGAAATAGATGCAAGGAGGGGAAGAATTGGTGGCAACTTTTTAAATCTGCTACTCAAGATTTTCTGGATTTCATCGCCAAGAAGAGAATCTAAGCCCAGTTGGTAATTAAGGCTATTGCTCTGCTATGAATGGAATATGAGGAATTTTTTGAATTCAGAGGTAACATCCATGGAGGACTATGTGTTTTTTTTTTCTTTAATTTTCTTTTTTGTTTTTGTGGTATTAGGGATTTTACCTAGGGGTACTCTACCACTGAGCTACACCCCCAGCCCTTTTAATTTTCGTTTGAGACAGGGTCTTGCTAAGTTATTGAGTCTGGCTTTGAACTTCCTTCTGCCTCTCAGCCTCCTAGTCTGTGAGATAACAGGTGTGTGCCACTGTGCCCAGTTGGATTATGTGTTTTCTTAAGTATCATCTAATTTAATTCTCATAGCAATGCTTATTTTCCTTTCCATTTTATATATGATGAACAAGCACAGGGGAGTTAAGTGAGATTAGGTGATTTGCCCAAGGTCATTGGATGGTAAATCTGGTATTTGGATTTACATTTGTCCAACTGCAAATCTGGAGCAACTGCTGTTGTACCATTCATTTCTATGTTAATGAGATAAGACAGAGAATATTGGTAGCACTGCTACCATAGCCAGCCCCTTTCTGGGTCCTTCTCATGCCTGGACACAGTTACCTTGCCCTAATTGAGTAGCTCATTTCTTTGTTTCTAGTTGGCTGACTACTTTTGGGATGAGCCTGAGGAATCACAATAGCTTCCAGGGTGTCAGTCTTATGCCACTTATATAGTTCAGAAGTGCACTTTGTAGAAGAATATGTTAGAGACTGTTGCATTTTTCTGGGGAGGAAAAAGTCAAGTTGATCATTCAGGAATTAAAACACACACACACACAAGTTGATCATTCAGGAATTAAAACACACACACACACACACACACACACACACACACACATACACATATACATGCATACAGCTGGGATTTGGAATGTGGAATGAGGAAGAGAGCAGCAGGAAGGTACCTGATTATCAGAAGCAGAGTAGGGTTGGGTTTGTAGTAGCAGGTTCATTCTACTACATGAGGGGAGGAAGGTAGGAATAGGTTAAAAATAGGAATGTGAGGAGACCAGATGGTCTGAAGGGAAGGCCTCTGGTGGGATGATCATGTTCAAAATACCTACATGATAACAGCAGACTATGTCATCACATGCAGCTCATTTTGGCCTATGTGGTTATTTCCACATATCTTGATGCTGCATATCTGAAAGTCTCTGCCTAGGCCTTGTATATAATCTTTTATGTTGCCCTGACTCTGTTGTCATTCTTTTCCCCCTAGAGCTCATCTCCTGTCCTGGATGTAAGCGAGTGTATCTTACCAGGGATGTAACTGAACATTTTTTTCTACAGTGCTTTCCTACTGGGCACCCCAAAATGGCCAGGGTAAGCCAAAAGGTGATCCTTTTCAGATTTGTGAGGTGTCTTTTCATAAGTCTTTCACCCATTACTCTGATAGTTCCTACTCCATTGATTTTCCTAATCATCCATCCATCCGTCCAATCATCCATCTATTATCTAAAATGAAATAAGAGATTTTGAACCTGGAGAAGCAAAGCAGGAATTTTTTTTTATCAAGTGAAAATTATAGGCGTATGTATGTGGCACACATAGGGGTGTGTGTGTGTGTGTGTGTGTGTGTGTGTGTGTGTGTGAATGCTTTTAGTGGAAGGTGAATGTATTTTAAAGTACATTAAGTATTGCTTAATTTATCTAGGTGTTTTCCTCTTTCTTATAGCTCTTACTGAAAAACATAATTACAGGGCTTTTATTTCCATTTTTCCCCCCAAGTTGAAAGTTACACTCTAGCTTGGATTTAATGGGCCCATTAATTTTGCCTGTGTTTAACAGCTATCACTTTTCTCCTTATTTCTAAATTTCACATCACTTACTGACTGGTACTCCTTCTGTTCCTCTTTCCACTGGGGTATCTTTACTATTACATTTATTCATTCAATAATTTTTTTTACCTGTTCCTGTATCTGATTCTTATTGGACATCTATTATGTGTCAGGCCCTATGTTATGTGCTAAGGATATAGACCCATAGACTCATGCATTCAATTTCTAAGGAATTTATAGAATAATTATAAAACTTTGAGACTTCATTTCAGTTTGATGGCCTGTATGATTCAGCATAGACAGGTCAAGATTCCCCAAGTCTTCTCTTTTTCTGATGTTTTACATCAGCCCTAGCAAGGTATTTGCTACCAAATGAATGAATATTTGAACCCTATAGGAAAAGACTAGGTACTCTCAGGCCAGACAGACCCCAGGTGTAGAAACACAGCTTTGAAAGTTTTTCTATACTTGGTTTATCTTAGGTGTATATGTCATCTTTCTGTGTACTACCAAATCTGGGGCTTTCTCCCCTCAGAAGGCAGGTTAAATGTTCTACTTTTCCTTGCTTTTTTTTTTTTGTATTGGGGACTGAATCCTGGGGCACTTTACCACTGAGTTACAGGGTCAGACTGAGACAGGGTCAGTCTTGCTAAGTTACTAAGGGCTTTGCTAAATTGCAAAGATGGCCTCAATCTTGTGATCCTCCTACACCCTCCCAAGTCATTGGGCTCACAAGCATGCGCTCAAGCGCAAGTCTTATTTTTAGTTTTTTTTGAGACAGGATCTTGCTGTGTTGCCCAGGCTCATCACAAATAGTTGGACTAAAGAGATCCCTCCTCCTCAGCCTCCTGAGTGCTGGGATTACAGGCATGTACTACTACACCCCACTGTGCTTTCCCTCTATTATAATTTTTTCCTCCCTGTCTGCCTGGTGAACCTGCTTGTCATTCATTATCCAACTCAAACATTACCTCTTGATGAAACTTTCCTGACCACTTCTGGGTCAAGTTCCTGGAAACCCCCCTTTTGCTTCCTTAGCACCTGTCACATCTTTTTATTACAGCATTACCCATTTAATGGGCATCACCCTGCCTAGTTTGTATATGCCTTCAGGGTAGATCCTTGGCTCATTCATCTGAGTATCTTCAGCCTTGGCACAGAACTTGTGTGAACAGCACCTAGAGCATCCACTTTTTTGTCACAAAGGGTGCTTTCCCTCACTAGCACTGCCAGGTGACTCTATAGTAGACTGTATCCCAAATAGTAGAAGAACAACCCTGCAAAACCCCAGTCTCTGGTATATTTTATACTTGTAGAGCAATGAAGATATGGCTAGTAATTCTACATTCTCTACTTTCAGAACTGCTCTGAGTGCAAGGAGAAGAGGGCAGCACACATCCTCTGTACCTACTGCAATCGCTGGCTGTGCAGCTCTTGCACAGAGGAACACCGGCATGGCCCTGCCCCTGGGGGCTCGATCTTTCCCAGGGCCCAGAAGGGATCTTCAGGTACCACTCCTGCCTCTCCCACCTGGCTCTCATGCCCTGAGGCAGTAGTAAACCTCAGAATCCCTGGAGAATTGTTTTCTGATATTATTTCCCAGCTAAGGGAGAAAGTAAGTGTGCTTCCAGAGCCTTTCTCAAAGGGAGGAAGTCTCTTTTACAGTCTAAGGGGGTGACTCATTACAGCTACTCCCTGCTGGGGTCAGGTGGGTAGGTGTGGGTGAGATGGTATAGAGAGCATAATCTTTTTTTCTTTTAATTTTAATTTTTTAGTTGTAGATGGACACAATACCTTTATTTGTTTTTTTACGTGGTGCTGAGATTGAACCCAGTGCCTCACATGTGCCACGCAAGCGCTCTACTACTGAGCTACAACCCAGCCCAAAGAGAGCATAATCTTGAATTATCCTGGGAGCTAGCTGAGTTTTACCTTCTACCTCTGTTTAGAGCAATTATGCCTCACTTATATTTAGTGACTTATTAACTTAGTATGGATCATGGTTGTCTTTGTCCATCCAACACCGTCTGTTATAAAAGACAGTCTTGAAAGGCTTTTATTAAGGCCCTTGAATTATGGAGAAAGGGGTTCTACAGTTGTCAAACTCATAGGAAAGGGAGCTGTTGGCCAGGCTAAGAAGCTGGTTTCAATCCCATGATAACAATTCTAATTAATGAAGAAGTTTAGGTTAATTTTAGAGGGATTATTATTCTGCAGGAGAACCACATACAGCATTAGTAAGCACCTTCCTCAGCTTCTGGCAGGTGGCAGGATGCTAGGGCTTGGTAGTGTGTTATTTCTGGACAGCTGAGCCTAGATCCTCCTAGGCTAAGCCTAAATTCCTCCTTGTCGTCTTGCCCATCCTGGAAAGAAGCATATCCTGTTTGTACCACCTCTCCCAAGCTCTGTGTCTCTATAGTGTTTGTTGAGGGCTGAGGGCTGAAGGCTGCTCAGTGAACTTAACTGAGAAGTCTACCAGAGGAGGAGAAGCCCACTTTCTCTATCTTCTGTGGCAGGAGTGAATGGTGATTCTGGGGACTTTGCTTTGTACTGTCCTCTACACACACATGAAGTGCTCAAGCTATTCTGCGAGACCTGTGATGTGCTCACATGCCATAGCTGCCTGATGGTGGAACACAAAGAACATAGGTGAGGCTTGTGGGTTGCCTGAAATGGGCTTGGGAGGACTCTGAACTCCTTACTTGTAAGGACTGTGGCTCCCAGAGCATCAAAATCCTCTTGATGCCCAAGCCAACCTGCAGTCCTTGAGCTGAAGTATTTCTCTGCTCCTGTTATGGCTTCTCTTGAGAAAGTTTAATGGGCCAAGAGCCTGCAGTGCATTTGTCTCAAGATATAATCATGGCCTCAATGGGCCTGGCTGAAACTATACACTATAGGACTCCTGCTTGATTAGCATGGTCAGAATAGCAGCCAATCCTCTTCAGCTTTTTCCTTGTCTCCTCCCCTAGATGCAGACATGTTGAAGAAGTTCTACAAAACCAGAGGATGCTTCTGGAAAGTGTGACTGCACAGGTGGCACATAAGAAATCCAGTCTACAGACATCTGCAAAGCAAATTGAGGACAGGTAGCACAGGCTAGTCCCTTGCCAGTGCTAGAAATGCTCTGCTCCCTCACATTCTAGGTCCTGGCACTAGGCAATCAGATGTGGTGTCTATGGAAAAGACATGTGGTTAAAGAGATGTGGGCATGTCCTAGAAGGCAGGCATCCTGGCCTTAGAGACCTCAAGGCTGGTGAGGGTCTTTGGGTCATCACTTGGTTAACTGAGGCTCATGATGATCAGAGTGAGTCTGGACCAAAATATTTGCTTCATGAAACTAGCCAGAAGTGCCTGCTTGAGAAGAGTTACACAGTAGATACTGGAGAAGAGTTCTGCTATTTATTTTTGAGGTTATTACAAGTCAGTGGCAGTTTGTTTTCCATAAAAATCTACAAAAGAGGGCTGGGGCTGTGTCTCAGTGGTAGCACATTTGCCTGGCATATGTGAGGCACTGGGTTCAGTTCTCAGCACTGCATATAAATAAATAAAATAAAGGTCTATCAACAACTAAAAACAAATATATTTTAAAAATCTACAATGACATAAAATCATTGTTATTTTTTTATTTTTATTTATTTTTTTAGTCATACATGACAGTAGAATGCATTTTGATATATAATACATACATGGAATGTACATACATCAATCATATTGTCTATTCTATTCTGCTGCCCTTCCTATCCTCCCTATTCCTCCCCTCCTCTCCCATCCTTTCTCTCTATCCAATCTAATGTGACACACTTTTTTTTAAAAAACATAAAATCATTGGAAATGATTTTATAGGAAAATTAGTAAGAACTGAAAGCTAATCACATGGGAGACTGGGTTGGGCATCATACATTAATTATTTTTTTTAATTCTAGAAATTCTTTCAGTCAGGAATTATCTCCATTTTATTGATGAAAAGACTGAGGTTCAGAGAGGTTAGGTGATTTACCTGAGATCATACAACTAATTAGTGACTGAACTGGATTTGGAAGCTAGGTCTGTGGTGACTTCAAAGCCTCTGTCCTTACTTTTTAAAATAGGTTTACTGAAATATAATTTATATACCATAAAATTAACATTTAAAAAGGCATAATTAATTAGTTTTTGGTATTTCACTGAATTGTGCAATTGTATGTAATTATTATCTACTTATAGAACATTTTTGTCACCTTAGAAAGAAACCCCATATACATTATTAAACTTGTTCTTCTCCTTTTCTCACCCCTGCCAGTCCTCAGAAATGACTGGTCTACTTTCCATCTCTACCCAAGTTCTTTCTTTTAATAAATTTTTTGATTTGTTTTAGTTATACATGATAGTAGAAAGCATTTATGCACTTTGATATATCATACATAGATGGGATATAATTTTTCATTTTTTCCGAGTATACATGTTGTAGAATCATATTGGTCGTGCAGTCACATATATACATAAAGTAATAATGTCTGCTTCATTCTACTATCTTTCCTATCCCCACATTCCATCCCATCCCCATCCCTTCACTTCCCTCTACCTAATCTAAGGTAATACTGTTCTTCTCTAGTCCCCCTGCCTTATTGTGAATTAATATCCACATATTAGAGAAAACATTCGGCCTTTGGTTTTGGGGATTGGATTATTTCACTTAGCATGATATTCTCCAACTCCATCCATTTAATGACTAATGCCATGATTTCTCTCTTCTTTAAAGCTGAGTAATATTCCATTTAGTATATATACCACATTTTCTTTATCCATTCATCTATTGAAGAACACCTATGTTCCTTTTACCTCATGACATTGTTTCTTGGAGCATCATCCTTTTATAGACACCAAATTGTATGACATGCCCTTATTCACTCTCTCCATCCTGTGTCTAGTGCTATGCCAACTGTGGAGCTTCTGGATATATGTGTATGTAGACTTAGACTTGAGGTTTTGCCTAGAAAAAAACAAGTTAACTTTTGGTGATGTGACATATGGGGTGTGTGTGTGTGAGGGTGCTGGGATTTGAACCCAAGGCCTCATACATGCCAGAAAAGCACTTTATCACTGAGCTATATCTTCAACCCCAAAAGTTAACTTTTGGGCCACTGGCTCACTGAGATCAAGTGGACTAGGCTTTTACAAAGGGTTGCGGGGAGTGGAGGAAGTTTTTTTTCTTTATTTGGTGCCTTCTGGGCCCTGATCTCTGTAGGCAGCTTCTAAATTGTTGACTTTTAGCTTCCTTGTCTCTTGACCCTTATGGGCCATGAGGGAAGGGCTCACTCTGTTTCATCCCATTGTGCTTACAGGATTTTTGAAGTGAAGCATCAGCACAGGAAGGTGGAAAACCAGATCAAAATGGCCAAGATGGTCCTGATGAATGAGCTGAACAAACAGGCCAATGGACTCATAGAGGAGTTGGAGGTATATGTAGACAGATGGATCAGATGGATGAGATCTATGCTGTCCTGGATCAGAGACCAGGCATATATGAAACTAGTCCCAGGGCCCAAAACATCTGGGGCTAGAATTCAGATATGCAGTTTCCATAGGTCTCTATTACTTGTGTATTAAAATTTCGAGCCTAATTTTGGGAAGATGGCTCATTAAGGGCTATGAGATCAGTTCAGACTTTCAGTTCAAACTCTCTTAGGCAGCTGCCATCCTTGACTGTTCAAGGTTACAGATTTAGAAGTGTCACAAAACAGCCCATCTTCTTCAGTGGGTTATTCCCAAGAGATGTAGACATTCATTTATTTCTTCATTCTTTATCCATTGCATATTTGCCACCATCTCTCCCTTCCTCTACCTGTCAGTAGTCCATGGCAGCACTTTGTCCTGCTGTTCTTCTCTCAGGGGTTCAATCTCATCTGACTCCATCAGTGCTTACACTAATACACACAGACCACTAGAGTTACCAAGCAGGCCTAAGAACAAGATCAGAGACTGTGTCTTCTCTCTCTGTACCAAGGGCATTACTAATGAGAGAAAGCGGAAGCTGGAACAACAATTACAAAGCATTGTGGTTCTCAACCGTCAGTTCGAGCATGTGCAGAATTTCATCAATTGGGCTGTCTGCAGCAAAACCAGCGTTCCTTTCCTTTTCAGCAAAGAGCTGGTAAGAGGAACCTCCCATCCCTTAGCATGTCCTTGAAGCTGATCATATCATCCTCTCTGTCTTAGGGGTAATAAGACTGCCCTGAGAAGTGCCTTTTCTTTTAACAGAATGGAAAAAGCAGCTCTATCCATCCTTCAAATTCAGTCACTGCTTTTGTGCTGAGATATTTCCACCTTACTCTAGTTAACTTAGCTAGGAAAGTCTGTAGTTCTTTATCTTAGGTCATGGATTTAGAAATTGTCCTGGACATGAGCAGTGGTGCAAATATGTCACAGAAAGTTATTGAGGTCCGAATGGTAGGCTAAGAGGAAAGGAGGAGTTGAAGTGTTAGCCTTGGGAGGATGGTGATACCCAGGAGAAAGAGGAAGAAGTTTGAGAGAAGTTTATATTTGGATATGTTGTCTAAGGGGCCTGTAGAGCTTCTAAAAGGCAACATCAAAAAGGTGTTTTGGTAGATGAGTGTGGAAATCAGAGAAAAGTCAGGGTTGGCAATTGAGATGAGGAAGTCACTGGGATATTGGTGGTATCACCATTAGGAGAGTGTGTGGAGAAAGAAGAGAAAGGCAAGTCTGGAATCCAGGGAATACCATCATTTTCTGTGTAGTAAGAGAAAGAGGGTTACTGAAAAGTAATGAGAAGAAATTATCAGAAATTGGAGGAGAAATAGGAGAGTGTGGTACACAGAAATTGACAGTCTCAAATTTAAATGGTCAGTGTTGTCCATGAAATAGAACAACACTGAAACAGCATAAACAGTGAAGAGTCACATGAGATCTGTCAATCAGAAAGTTCCTGGTGATCTTTTGAAAGGAGTTCTAGCAAAATTGAAGAGTAGGAAGCCAGTATGAGGAGACTATGTGATGGAACATGGGAAAGTAGAGATAGAAGGGAAATAAGTAGCTTGAGAAAGAGGCAGAGTTGGGAGAAAAATTTCCTTTCCAAACATATGCATATATTTATAGGGGAGAATAGATTGACAAGGAGGAGAGATGTGTGATGGAGTAAGCATACAGACAAGGCAGGACAAGATAGGATCCTAGAGTGAACCAGTTGAACTCAAACTCAAGGACACTCCCTCTGAGATGGAAGAACAGAAAGGGAACAGTATAATATAGCTCAGTGTGGAAATACACATTTGGGGAGTTTTTTTTCGGGGGGAGAGTTAAAATGTTTTATTGGTACATAATAATTATACAAAATAGTAGGTTTCATTGTGGCATCTTCATACATGCATATACATAATTTGATCCATTTCAGGGGAGTTTTTTTTAATGGTCTCTTCCTCTGCAAAGTTGAAAATGATAATAAGAGGGTTAGGCACTGGGTGAGTGGCACTGAAGATTTAGTCACCGAGAAAAGTGGGAGAGAAAGGAGACAAGAAGTGATAAGAAAAAGGGTTGAGGGTGAAATTAATGCTCTCATATGTAGCCCTGCATAACATGGCTTTGGGATGTCTAGATTGACCTAAGTTTAGGAATTGGTGATGGGGAGAGAATTAGGGCACTGATGATACTGTAAAATGATGGGAAGCCGGGAAGACCCTCTGGACTGGTGGAGCCTGCTTAGAGAGTCCAGTAAAGTTGAAGCAAATGCTCTGAAAGAGTAAGAACTAGTTATAATCTGGGAGTAGATTGTTGGAGTATAAGGTCTTGTAGGTAGAATGGTTCTAAATGCCAAAGAGGGTCTAGATATGGTGACTGAGCTGAAAAATGGGGTAAAGGTGACTGACATTAAAATATTTTTCAAATAAGTAAGAGGTAGTTAACTAGATGATATCAGAGTAAGTTGGATACTTGCCAGAGTCCTGAAGATAAGAGTTAGTGATGAAAAATAGATGAGAGTAATTACAGAGGAGGAGGGCAACTGACTAGGGTGGAAGGATGTTGGTAGAAGGACAACAATGGGGAGCTCAGAGAATGTCTGCCCTGTATAGTCTTTTATATTGAGGCAGTAGAATGAATGGAGCTGTCCAGGGCAACTGTTGTCCTGAGGGGGAATTACAAATCACTTGGATCTTGGAGGAGATAAAAATGTTGGGATCCCAGAAACCTTAACAAAAGGGAGAGGATCAGATGGGAGAATGAGAAGGTACTAATGTGAAAGGGAATGAGAATATGGGGAATGACCTGAGGCTGAAGAGGCATGACTTTTGAGCTCTTCAGCCTATCAAAAGAACAAGGGAGGGGGGGTTTCATTCAGGCACAAGTTGCCCATATAAATGACCTTTATTGCTGTTTTCAGATTGTGTTTCAGATGCAGCGATTGCTTGAGACAAATTGTAATACAGATCCTGGTTCCCCTTGGAGTATCAGATTCACCTGGGAGCCTAACTTCTGGACCAAGCAGCTGGCTTCCCTTGGTAAGCCAGGAACTAGTCTGTGGGCTTTCAACAAATTGCTAAGAATAAATATAGGAAATCTTAACTTATTGATAGGTCAGGATATACCCAGGAAAAATCCTGAGATTGCCAGTGGTCATGAAGTCACTTTGCAAACTTTTTCTTGTGTGTGTGTGTGTGTGTGTGTGTGTGTGTGTGTGTGTATGGCGGGGGAGGATGGGGCAGCTAAATGACAGAGGCAGTATAGGACTTTGTAATAACATTATAGAAGTCATGCCTGTGTTGACAGCCTAATGAGCTTGTTAAAATAATGACCAACTGCTGCCTTCATTTGATGCCATTAATCTCACTGAATGTTTTTTGAACTTAGCACAATGATAAGTGGTATTTAGATTTATTTTTGGCTTCCCTCTTCCCTTTGATTTAACTCAGCATACCCTTGGTGGGCACCTGTTCTGGGTTAGGCACTAAAGGACCAAAGATGGATCAAACACACCCCTTGTCCTTTAGAAGCTGTCTTCCCCTAAGTAAATTTCATCTAAACAAGATCAATAATATAATCCATTCATGCACTAGAGGCCCAGAGATTCCAGAGGGCAGTGCTGGTGTCTGGCACTGACCTTGTATGGGAGCTTCCCTATGCTCTTCCATCTTACTTGCCCAACACACAGTTCCTCAGACTTGTATCTAGAGACTTATCTGAGAGATGCCTGTCTTACCTTTGCTACTTTTTAGCATATGCCCTTCCTGCACCCAATGTTGATTCTTTTAGTCAGACTTTCCATAGGGCTGATGTGTTAGAAAACGAGTGGGTGCTATTTGAAAGAGCCCATGGTTTCCTTAGTAAGATAAGAACAGAGTCAGAACTGATAATCTGGTAAAAACAGCTAATTCTTAAATTTAACTGCCTGCTAAAGCAGGTTCTTGCAGGTGCTATTACTGGCAGCATTCTAGACTGAGTTTTGGAAATCAGAAGTTGAATTTATTAATCTTTATACTTGGTACAGGTTTGTTGAATAATGTCCTTTAGGCTTAGGGGCAGGAAGTAGCAAGCGGGGGGGGGGGAAACAACTGCATATACATTTGGAAAAACTCTCTGTTCTGAATTTCCAGGCTGCATAACTACTGAAGGTGGACAGCTTTCCCGGACAGATACTCCTGCTTATGGAGGTTTGCAGGGGCCATCTTCCTTTTATCAAAGCCACCAACCCCCTGTGGCTCAGCAAGAGGCTCTCAGCCACTCTTCACACAAGTTCCAGCCTCCGGCTTTGTGTTCTTCATCTGTGTGCTGCTCCCACTGCTCCCCCATCTCACCCTCCCTCAAAGGCCAGATCCCTCCACCCAGCATACACACAACCCAGAGTTTTAGACAGCCCTCTGAGATGGTACCCCAACAGTTGGGGTCACTGCAGTGCTCTACCCTGCTGATCAGGGAGAAGGAGCTGGCCTGTAGCAGTCATCCCCCAAAACTGCTACAGCCATGGCTGGAAACCCAGCCCCCTGTAGAACAGGAAAGCACATCCCAGCGGCCTGGGCAGCAGCAGCTGACTTCCCAGCCAGTGTGCATAGTCCCACCACAGGACATTCAGCAAGGAACCCATGCTCAGTCCACCTTACAGACTCCCTCCATTCAAGTCCAGTTTGGCCACCACCAGAAGCTGAAGCTTAGCCACTTTCAGCAACAGCCACAGCAGCAGCTGCCACCTCCTCCACCTCTACCACCTCCACCCCTGCAGCAGCCACCCTTACCTCTACCTCCATCCCAGCATCTGACTTCAGGTCAACATGAGAATCCTCCTGGGCCTGCCTGTTCCCAGAATGTAGACATAATGCACCATAAGTTTGAGCTGGAGGAGATGCAGAAGGACTTGGAGCTGCTCCTCCAGGCTCAGCAGCCCAGCCTGCAGCTGAGTCAGACCAAATCTCCTCAGCATCTACAACAAACCATTGTGGGGCAGATCAACTACATTGTGAGGCAGCCAGCACCTGTCCAGTCCCAGAGCCAGGAGGACACCCTGCAGGTGAGCTGCCGCATCCAAGGACTCTTCAGAAAACTCAGCCTCTCTGGTCATAGGGTGGCACAGGAAACAGTTTCATCATCTTAGGGTGGCCTTAAGCTCAGACCTCACATTTCACAACTACCTTAGATTCAAGCTCCTACCTCAGAGAAGCTCCAGAGAACATAGTACTTAATCCCAACATAGACCTGGGCTTGAGGGATGGAGTGAGGTATTCATTAGATCCTAGTGGTTGGCACTTTCTAACACTATACAGACATTACTTAAACTTTATTCACATCTACTGAGTTATGCATATGGTTTTCTATAACCATATCATTTATCCATTAACACCATTGTTCAGTAGGCATCACCATGCAGAAGTAGGGGTTAGAGAGGGCAAGCAGTTTGCCTAGAGATTATACAATTTTTAGAAGTAGAGATAAAACTTGGAGGCAGGTCTTCTGACTTTTCTATAATGCCACATAAGAGGCCTTGTTCCTTCTTTAGGGGGAAATTGAATGCTGCTCCTCTAATTTCTCAGCGAAAAGATAAGTAATTGAAGAGGCATAGTTTGTACTTCTGGAATCTTTGCTGCATTCCACATCTTCATTCTTAGCTCCTGTTTTGTTTTATCTCCTGCTACAGCCCCTTGTCACTACTCCTTCTCACTTTTGCTGTGGTAGTGTCTCCTTTAAACCTATAACTACACTTACATCATCAAAGAAGCTCCATAGATTTTTACTTTATTTCAAAATGTGAGGTCTCACAATTATGCTCCAACATTGACAACTTCAGATAATGCTTCAAATGACATCTCCAGCGACTTCAGTCCTTTGAGAGGGGATATGGAATAATTATTGTGATGCCAGAAAAGGGCCCAGGGTTTATTGAGGACTGTAGCCTAATGTAAGTCAAAACTGTGTTATGGGGCTAGGGACATAGCTAAGTGGTAGAGCACTTGCCTTGCATGCATGAGGTCCTGGGTTAGATCCCTAGCACCATAAAACAAACAACGAAAACCTGTATTATAACTATTAAAGTTAAATTGCTGACATAGTTAGCTCAGAATTCTTGTTTTTGATTCTATTATAAGACTATCACATTAGGATGTAGTTTTAGGAAAAGTTTAGATGACAGTATTTTTTTTTTTTAATTTTAAGCAGTTCACCATGTGTAGGTAGTAGCAGGAAGGGTACTAGATCTTGCTGTTGCAGCTACTCTCTGCAGTGAAACCCACCGAAGTTGTTATTCCCTCTTCTAGGTTACAGATGAGCCTCCAGCATCTGAGGGCCCAAAGCCAGCTCTCCCTCTTGAGAAGAATGTTGCTGCTTCCTTGCCCCAGACATCTGGGGAAGAAACTTCTCATAGTGTCCCCTCTATGGACAACACCAACCAGCACTCCTCTCCAAATGTGGTGAGAAAGGTACTAATGGAGACTGCTTCCCCTGACATGAGACCTACTGCCAGCCAAGACCCCAGGCACCTGGATGAGGATGATGGGTTGGGGGGAGGAGTGTCCCTATTCCATCCCTGGATGCTACACAGTCCTGATTCATGCCTTCTGTCCTAATGAATCAGCAACATAAGTCCTTCTCCACCTCCATTTCCACTCCTACATACAGGCTTAAAATGGGGCCTACTAGGCTTCATTTAGGGGAAAGGGAAAGAGAGCCAATTTATTGAATGCTTACTCTGTGCTTAGAACTATATATATGGTCCCTCTCAAGCATTATGTCACTTAACCTTCCCAACAATTTTATCAGTTGGGCATCACCATTGTGTAGCTCAGGAAACTGAAGTCCAGAGCTCTATAGCCATAGAGGAAAGCGCTGAGGTTTAGTTAAAATAAGATCTGTTGGAATCCAGAGCCTGAACTTTTTCCATCCTATAATGAAAATGGGGAAAGTATTTTATGTAGCCTCCACAACCCAAAGTTTATTGCCTTAGAATTTGAATCAGTTGAATTTGTTGGGTAAGTTGTCTGCAGAGATGTCCTGCAGAGGTAGCTGAGCACCTAGGGATACTGAGATCTCTTGAAGATGAATAATCAGAGGACTTCCTGTCTACTTGCCTACCAGCTTGCTAGCAGTGTTCATTTACCCTTGCAATAATCCAGATCCCCACAGCTCCTCATCTGTCTATTCTTCCTATGCCCTTCACCCCTGCCCTTTACCTTCTTCTAGCTTAGACCTAAGTACTGAGACATATGCTCCATTCACTCCTTCTTGTGTCCCTTGTCCCTGTTCCACTTATCCTATTGCTTTCTCAGATCTAGTGTCCTCAGTCTTCCTGGTGCATCCATCTAGACCTGGACTTGAAACTCTGTCAGCTATCTATACCCTCCTAGCTTGTTTTTTCAGCCTTACAACATCCCTCTGACTGTAGTCCAATTTCTGCTAGTTGCTTATTATACTGCTTCTCACTAAGTTTCTCCAGCTGCACCACCACCATATATGTCTTGGATCAGTAAATCTCCATAATTCTTGAGAAAAGAGTTTAGAAAAGGAAGGAATGGTAAAAATGAAATGTTAACTTGGAAATTTCTGGTGACTCTTGAAGTCTGGGAAAGCCTCTGATATTAGTGGTCTTTTGACTGTATCTTGCCTTTAAAAATAACTTGGCCTAGAAGCTCAAGGGGTGCTGTAAATAGGCTCTTAAATATTTAATCTTATAAATTTGGGCCATCCATCCATCCATTTATTTATAAATTTAATGTTAAAAATAACACGCACACATACACACACACACACACACACACACACACACACACACACAAAAAAAAAACCTCCACAAAAATCCTACTGTGTTTCAAATACTTTTCCAGCACACGTTGGTGGATAAGGTAGTTCTGTACTGCAGTTTACAGTCTAGTGGGAGAGATAAATAAGAAAAAACAATAAATTATAATGAAATACTGTGGTAGTCATTAAGGTGTACCCCATGGAGCAACGAACTCTGGGAGAGGGGGTGTTCACAGAACACTTCTCAGAAGACATATTTTTAAGCTGACATTTGAAGAAGAAGTAGTTTAGCTAGTGAAGAGAGTGTAAAGACAGACTGCATCAGTTAAAGGGAATGGCAACTTGGAAGGCCCAAAAGGGAGAAAAAACCTGGGCCACTTAGGGCTTCGGATAATCTGACTTGATAGGGTCAGGAGATGCACTGAGAAGTAAGAGTAACTGGAACCAGAGAGGTTGGAGGGCTTGTCAATTATGCTTGGAGTTGTGATTTAGTCTTGGGGCTAGGGTAGTAGTGACTGAAGGATTTCTAGTAAGGAGGGGGGGCATGGCTTGAATTCAATTTGAAAGTCCACTTTAGTAGTGGTAAGGAAGTTGGATGAAATCAGTAGCTGTGGGAATGAAGAAGAAGCAAGGATTTCGAGAGCTATCTGATCATGAGTTTTGGATTCGGTCCTGATTGACAATAGGAAAGCAGACAGAGAAAGACCTTTGGCTCAACACTTGGGTTTGTCTTGGCCCATTGAGATGGGAGCAAGGGGAAAAGAATATATTTGAGAGGACCAATAAGTTAAGTTTTGAATTATCAATATTGTCCTTTGAAAGATGCAGTAGAAAATGACCTGACGGGAGCTGTTCTAGGTGTCAGTAGTTCATCAGAAAGCCTAGAGCTTGCTATTGCTGAAAGCCATGCAGAAAATGCTGCTGCTTCTTTGACAAGGGTCAGTTCTGTTCCTGTACACAGCATGGAAACTGTGTTGCCTCTGTGATTGGCCTACAGGATTCTGTGTGCACCAAGAGGAAGCTGCTTTCCTCTGTGACTGAAGGGTGGCAGTGGGGTTTGTGAAGATCCTAGGAACTCTTTCTCATTTTGGATTGCTCCTGGCTTTATGAATGAAGGCTTATGCAGAAGTTTGGAGGGGCAGATGACTTGGCATTTTTCAGATGTTTTATAAGCCTTTTCATGGCTTGGACTCCCAGAAAAAGAACCCTCAAGGTTGTCACTTTGGCTCATGAGTTGAGAGAGAGGGGTACTGGTTACAACAAAGCTCCTGCAATAAGAAAAAGGGCTTTCTTTTTGAGGAAATTCATTGCCTTGTAGATGGGGTTGGATGAGTTAGAGGGTTTGAGGCTTGAGGATACCAAACATTTTGAGTACCCTTATCATTGAATGATTAATACATTGTATAATATTTTTCTACCTTTTCCATAGGTTTTTACATGGATCATCCCATTTTATTTTGTTTATCCTAGTAATACTATGAGGAAGCCCTTTCTTATTCTCTTTGAAAGATGTGGAAACTGAGATACAGAAAGGTTAAGTGACCCACCTGAGTTATACAGCTGACCATGGGTAATGTTAGGACCAGAGCACAGTTCCTGACTCAACCCTATGCTTAATGATTAGGTTAAATTGCCTCTCTTTGTATGCCACAGTGGGAAATATAGAACTCCATTTGGCCTCTCACCTCTGGATTTTCCCATCTTTATAATCTTTGAAATAGTGTGGGGCCTTGCTGGAGAAGTCTTAGGACCCAGTCTCATTTCATAGTGCTTAATTTAACTGGTAAAGATATTTTGGCCTGTAGCCACTTCTTAGCCTATACTGGCCTATTAGTGCCAGGGAAGTCAGAAGTCAATCTAAAGATAAAAGACTCAAACTTGTGGCACCAAGCATCTTTCTGTGTTCCATGCTGACCATAAGGGTGACAGAACAGAGCATCTGTGCACAAGGATGATGGAGTTGGTGCTTAAAGAGTTCATGGTGAAGACAGATTGTGGTTGAAGACTGTGAAAGTTCTTGAATGGGTTTTCTAGAGGCCTAAGCTCTGCCCTCTCCGAAGTCATTTATCCTACCAACTTCTTTGCATCCAACAGGATATTTTAAAGTGGATTTGGACATTTATCTGGTACTAGTTGTTGTCTAGTCCCAATCTTTGTTTAGCTACTCTGAAGAAATATCATGGTCAGAACTCTGCAACAGAAAACCCCTTACATTCCAAGAAAAACTGGAAGACATTTTGGTGGCTTCTTTTTGTACTTATGGACTAGTCAACTGCTGAAGAATACACACAATCCTTTCCTCAATGCTGTCTGAGGGAGTCAAAACATTAAGCATCACAGAAAGCTCTGAGTTCCAGTTCATCTGCAAAAAAGACTTCTTTGCTGCCGCTCATAATATAGTGCAGATCTACCACAAAGGACTTTAAGGCCAGCAGGATGCTGCCTATGACTTAAAAAGAGTCTGGGATATAATATACACTTCCAGTAAATGATAGAGAAGCAGTAAGCATTCCTATGACCCAGATTAAGAGTGATGCAGAAGAACAAAGGATGATGACTCAGGTTGATAGCATTTATGCCATTATCAAAGTACTTTGATGCCTGAACTCTTAATTTATCTCTTTATAATAGCTGAGATTTATATCAACCTTTTGAGGAGGAGATTAATGCCTGGAGATGGGAAATGAGTCATTTAAACTCATATTCAAAACCCTGGCATATATGAGGAAATACGAAGCATCTTTAGTCTCCAAATACACAGCAATAGATCAGATCATGGGTACTCAACCTCAGCAATGATCTTTTCTTCATAGCCTGACCCTCACAGTAGACAGAATATTCCCAAGGCCTGGTGAAGCACTCTTAGGGCATTTCCTATATCCTGGTCAGTTCTACTCTGTCCTACTCAGGAGACAAGGCAAACACTCCCCAGGTCTGGATTTCTGAATTTAACACCCTTTAAGAAGCTTGTGTTCTTAATTCTATCTTGATTTCGGTCACAAACCAAATCCAAGATCTTTGCCTAGGTCTCCTGGCCCATGAGAAAACAGGCCTTTGCTGGTAGGCTGTAAATTTCTTCTAGTGACCTGAGTAAACCTCTGACCAATTCTTCTGAGCCTCCAAATCTTTCACTCATCTCTTTCACTTCAGACTTATTGGACCCTCCTTATTCTTTTTGCCTTACTTCTCCCCTCAGAATCTGTGATAATGGTTTTTTTCTTTTCTTTTCTTTTCTTTTTTGACACTAAGGATTGGATCCAGGAGGAGATCTACCACTGAGCTACATCCTCAGCCTTTTTAAAATTTTATTTTGAGACAAGGTCTTGCTAAGTTGCCCATGCTGTCTTCAAATGTACAATCCCCTGCCTCCTGAGTTGCTGGGATTACAAACGCAATGCACCACTGCACCCAGCTCCTCTTTACTTTTGTGATATCCCCAGGTCATCAGGGCACAGGGCACTTTTTTATTGCCCATGAACCTTTTTCCAATTGATTTTGGTCAGTTTGCATATATCAGCATATTTACTTTCAATAGGAATAGCCTTTGGTAGTACAAGAGCTTTTCATTTGAGATGGAAAATCATTTACTGTCAACAAGAGCAACAACTTTACTATAAAAATCAACATGTAAAACCAATTACTGGAAAAGTTAATCTATTCTTCACTTGTCTTATTCAGCTACTTCAAAATATACTGCTATTAAACCAATCTGCCTAATATTGAAGATGTTGAAGCCCTCAAATATTTCAAGAGTTTAATTCACAAATCTGTTTACCTCTGTCCTTGTTTTCTTTTCTGTTTCCTCAGGCAGAGTGAAAGCTTTTAGTGTATTTCCAAGACAAAATTCCCAAGTATCTTTGGTGATTTTAACCACTGGAGGGAAAACCCTTATAAAGGATATAAGCAGGCAAACAAAAGCAGCAACAAAAGCAGATGTCACAAACCCCACACATTATTTTCTATATGAAATCATAACCACACTCAGTTATCCATCAGCATTTTTTATCTAGCAAGCTTAGATATGTTTTTTTTCTGAAATTTATACTTTTCCTATATTAAAATAGTAAGCAGATTAGAAGCAGGAATAAGGACTTCTATAATGGCAGCTCACAACAGGGAGAAGGCAAGATGCATGGCCTGGAAAAGTGCCACTGTGTGAGATCATTCATTGAAAGGGCAAACTAAACTCTCCATTCTTAGTAGTTCCTGAGAGCATCTCTGGACTAATTAGTGGGTCACCAAAAATTCTTGACTTACTAGGCTCCATTTACTCTGTTTAATAAGACAGGGTAGTGTGTAAAGTGTTTTAAACGTACTCCCATTCAAAATAAAGTCTAAGCCAATTGCATTTTGTTATTGAAAAAAAGTGTGTTTCAGATATCTGGAAAATTAATTTATGTGGAATGCTACTCCAACTGCATTACTTCTCTATAGTAATATTATCTAACTGTAAGAACCTAAAACTAATATTAAACTCAGGGCATGTGAACTAAGTGTCCGTTTATTGACTTTGTAATCACCTGTTACTAGGGTACTGGCATTCTAGCTATTGGCCCAAAATTAAGACCAGCCAGTGGATTTTCAGGTTGGGGCTGGATTTGTAGTCTTGGGCCTGTATGAGGCTTGGGAAATCTGAGAAATCACTCTTGTGTCTCAGTTTCCCTTCCAACTGTTTAAATGAGAAAACAATGCTTTCTCTTAATTTTGACAATACCATGTGGCAAGCATTAGAACAATAATGTCAACACATTGAGCTCCAGAAAGAGATCCAGTTGGTGAGGGTGGAGAGAGAGATGGCTGCAGATAACAGATCAAGCAGAAGACAGGTTAGATAGAATAAGGGCTCTAGGCATAAATTTACTCCAGGCATGGCATTTCAGACAAGTCAGAGAGGCAGCAGATGGAGACAAGGAGGCAGAGAATGACAAGAGAGAAGAAGAGGAAGAAGACAGGGATAGGAACATACAGTTTGGGAGAGTGAGAGAAAATTAGAAACAAGTGAGGATATGCTAGTTGAGGGAGATAAGGGGAAGTTCTTTAGGCCCAGGATCATCTCCCTTCATCTGCCAAAGATGACCTGAGCTGATACATGTTTTTGGCATTTTGCCTTTTTATTTCTGAACTAGGAAATAGTTTATTTTCACTTCCTCACTATGCATATTTTCATCCATGAAATCTGTTTTATATATGATTAATTCAAGGTGTCAGTTATGTAGTTGACAGCCTAGAAGAGTAAGTGATGGACCCTATAAGACTTTATGGTGGGAAATGCACCTTTGCCTTCTCTCATTTGTCCTCTGTACAATTCTGGGTGCTGGAGATAGTTGACACTATCATCTCCACTGGCAGATGGGTGGCTTCTGTATGTGAGGCAATACAGCCACCTTCCCAATCCCTTCTCTAGCCCTAGTATGCTCTCGAGAAGCCCTTTCTTTCCTTCCTGGCCCTAGAGACTCAGGCTCATTCCTTGCCTTGAAAGTTGGCCCTCACCTTGCCTGCACTCATCTTGTAGCACCAACAGCAGAGTGGCATGGAGGCTTTCAACTCTACTCTTTTCTTCCTGTACATGAAATAAGTAATTTTTGATTTAATATTTTGTAGCTCTTCCTTCCAGAGAGTCAGATGAAGTATCAAAATAACTAGTACACAGCATATATAGGTTCCAGAAGTGCTATTGTGTTTGTGTAGCCTACAGAAATGGGGTTGGGACTGGTTTCCTCAAAGCACTTTCCCTGGGTTTCTTCTTTGATGGAAATTCCCCCAGGTTCTTGTTTCCAGAGCTTTAGCTTACTTCCTTATAGCATTGGCCTCCTTGAATTTGGCTAAAGACATGAAGATGAAAGAGACCACTCTAGTCTGTGGTATCTTAGGACACATAACCTACTGCATACTGTCTTCTGGGTATTATGGGAGCAGATCCAGCAAGTTCACTTTAGAATTCTTTCATGGCTCAGTCTACATGTCTTCCTCTGCCCTATCCTTTGATTAACTCACATCTTACAAGCAATTAGCATAGGAGGTTGAAATCCAACAAATGTGATCTCTATCTTTTCTCTGGCAAATTTTGCCCTTGGGGATTTTATCTTGTGTGCATATCTGTGACATACAGCATCCTACCATTATTAGTTGGATGGTCTCAATGGATTTTGATATTCTTAATGCTTAGCAGCAAGGATCTCATTGAGAGCTATCAATTTAATTTTCAATGTCCAGCATGGTAGATGAAATGAATGCCAGAACTGCATTATAAATACATGTCAAGAGGGGAAAAGGTAAAAAAAAACCCAGTTCAAAGGATTGGACTGTTGTATATTATAAAAGGGAAAGCAATAACACTGGGTATTTGTGTCTACAGATGAGGATATGTAAGTTGTTAGAAAGCTATCATAGTGTGTAGCCAGGACAACTAGAGGACACCAAGGGATGCAGTCCTGGGTATATTGAGGAAATCATTGGTTTCTAGCTTTAGCCCCTTAAGCTAAAGCTGGGCTTTGTGCCTAGTTTCCCAATTTGGTTTGTGCATTCCTCTTACCTCTCTAATCATTTTTTTCCCTTGGGACTTACACTGTAGAACAAATTGAAGCCCTTTTATATAAGATTATTGAATTATCAAGGAACATATAAAAAGCAAAATTTTCTTTGGAGAGAGAAAAGATATTTAACTCATCTGCTTTTGAAATTGAGAATCAAGAATCAGAAGTATAAATTTTACTAATGCTGTTAAATAAAGGACAGGGGCAGGGAGAAAACAGAAAGAGATGATAATAAGAAAGAAAAACAGAAAATTAAAGGAAAGGCCATGAGAGAGGGCAAGGAGGATAGGGAAGGATAAAGAAATTGAAGAATAGAAAAATGAGAGAGAGAGAGAGTGAAGGGGAGTCAGCCCAGAGATGGGTAGAGAGAGAGCAAGGCCAAAATTAAGAGTGTGGCTTTGGTATCAGAGGTCTGGATTCTAAAGCTATGAAAACTTAATATATTTGGTGAAATATTGAAAGGATCCTCTGCAATCAGGAATGCAAGTAGGATGACATCCTTATATGTGTGGAGTAAAGTAAGAAAGAAAATTAAAATTCACTCTTCATAGATTACCTTATTTATGCACAGAGAAAATCCAAAATAAAATTCCAGAGTGACTTTAGCAAGATCTCTGGATGAGATTAATATAAAAATCAACTTTATTTTATTTTATGTTTTTGGTACTGAGGATTGAACCCAAGCATACTTAAATATTGAGCCACATCCCCAAACCTTTTGTTGTATTTTATTTTGAGACAGCATCTTGCTAAGTTTCTTAGGGCCTCACTAATTTGCTGAGACTGGCTTTAACTTGTGATCCTCCTGCTTCACCTCCCAAGCCATTTGGATTACAGGCATGTGCCACCATGCCCAAGCTCAATTTTATTTTAATATACCCTATTTCACAAATAAATGAAAATTACAAAATTATGTTTTATAAAAACATAAAAACCCTAAGTTGCTTTTCTGACTCTAATTTTCTCATGTAAAATTAAGGCTACAACAAAAATAATAACAATAACAGGAGAAATGGTAGAAACAGCTGGTGTTTATTGAGTATCTACAGTGTGCTAGAATGCATAAACCAAATTGGGAAACTAGGCACAATCCCAGCTTAAGGAGCTGAAGCTAGAAACTAATAGCTTTCTCATTTGTTCTAAATGTTTAAATGGGTTATTTCTTTAACCTTCACAACAACTCTTAAATGATTTTTGTGAGGTAAAAATGAGATAATATATGTAAACACTTAGCAAATTGCCTTGCATATAATATTTGCAATAAATTTTAGCAATACAAAAAAAGTAATTATTTAAGGGAAACTCATAGACTCAGTTGTTAGTAGAATAAAGCTGCTGTTCATTTGGTTAAGATTTAGAATGAACAGTCATGTAGTGCTGTGAAATTTTAGGTGTAGCACATTAATTCATTTTTTCATTCAGGCACTGCTCTTGGCTTTAGAAATACAAAATAGACAAAATTCATGCCCTAATAGAGTTCACTGTTTGGCAATGGGAATCAAATTAATTAAGTGCTATCACAAATTGGGCTATAAGACTAAAAGTACAAGGACAAGGCATTATGAGAACATAAAAGGTGTGTAGGGTGGCCTGGTCTGGACTTGAGAATGAAACTAGGCTTTGTTACAATACTGGCAGCTGAGCTGAGTTCTACATGATTGTGGAACAGGGTACGGGGGTGGGAGAATATTCACAAAGGAAGCAGTCTTTCTAGAGTGGGTGAGGGCTGGGGGTGCTTGAATGATACAGGAATTGAAGATAATGTCTGAAGATAACGTCTGGAGCTCAGAGAATGGGGAGTGGGTTGTAGTATGGGCTGTGACTGTAAAGGAGAATGTCAGAACATAGACCCTTGGGAAACTGTTAAGCATTTTTGTATTCATCCTAAGAAGAGTAGAATGCACTGCAGGGTTTTATGAAAAGGAATGATGATCATATGCACGTTTTAAAGTATTTCTTTACCGACGAGGCCATGCCTGTTGTCTAGGGACTATGAAAGTAGGTGAGGCTAGTGAACCATCAGTAGAGAGAGGAATTAGTAAGTATATCTGAGAGATATTTAAGGCAGAACTGATGGGCCTGCTTTTAGCTTGGGTGAGGGAGGAGGGGTACACCGTTGATACCTCCCACCTGGGATCTGACTTGCAGAGCTGGGTGACTAGGAGTGACATTCACTGAGATGAGGACAGTCTTTCTTCACTATGAAGTGGTTTTATTGAATTTATATTGAAACTTGAGAATGTATTGAAAGTGTTTATTTTCCTAAGGAAATTTGAATTTTTCATATATGGGGAAAAGAATGACAGACTTGGAAAACTGATTTTAGAAGCTTAGAGATGCTTATTCCTTGTTTTCCCTTTACTATTTTAAATAGTTAAATTGCTATTTATTTAGCATTAAAAAAAACAGAACTTATAAATTCATGAAGGTTAGATTTAGACTAGTCTCTCTCCTGCATCAAATGTTTAGCCTTCTCTCCTACATCAAATGTTTCTTTAATCGGAAAAGCTAAATAGATTCAAATGCAGCAGTCTATATATTTTTTATTTCTTTTCATCAACCCTTTAGTTCTCTTCTCCTTGGGTCATTCAGTAGTTTTATATAAGAAAAGAACTTTTGGAGCTGGAACATCATTGCTTCATTCCGTGATTTACATTCCCTCAACTTGGGGGAATGTCAGTCAACTTCCTCTGCGTTTCACTGGGCAAAAGATTGGCTACTGAAGGCCTTAGCTTAATGGCTCTGGGACTGCTGATGGCAAAAATGTCTGGGATCATCTTAAGTTAGTTGCTCACAAGTTCCCTTTCTTTGACTTGGAATGTCTTTGGCAGGTATATTAGGGCTAGAAAAGACCTTCAGATATCTTATTTAAAGCTTTTATCAAATGCTGGTGGTACTTGGAGTTGATTTGAAAAAGCATAGAAGAGGCCCTGGAGTTTACCCATGTTCCCCAGGCTGATTGGGACTCCCTCAGCGTTGGCATCCTCTCAAAAAAGAAGTTCTGAGGCAGATCAGAATTTGAGCCGTCTTAACCTCCTGCCACTTTTATGTCGGAAACTAAACTTTAGAACACCTTGAAAGGAAAAGAAATCACCAGTGGTATAGTAAGAGGGGAATGTGAAATTAGAGGGCAGTCTTGCTGACTGACTCTTTGCTTAAGCACAGGAGTGAAGGTGGGAGAGGTGGTTGGTTGGTTGATTGATTGATTGATTGTGTGTGTGTGTGTGTTTGTGTGTGTGTGTGTGTGTGTGTGTGTGTGTGTGTGTGTCTACCTTAGGTCAAATGGTAGGCTTTCTCTTTTTCACTGTCTGTTCCCTACCTCCACCCAATACCAGTGTCCTTAGCTTGTGCCTCCCTCTCTGTGTCATAGCCTAAGAACTTCCTTGGTGTCAAGGATTTGAATAGAAATTCATGTGCTGCCCAAGTTCCCCATCTCTCTTAGGCTTAGAGGCCAGAGAGGAATCTGAGCATGGGAGCTCTTGTGGGCTGGATCTCCCCTCTCCCTCCTGACATTCTCAGCTAACAGCCTGACTACCCTTTGTCTCTGCTCCTATAGAACTCCACCTCGGTGAGCATCATGGGCTTTTCCAACACTTTGGAGATGGAGTTGTCATCTACCAAGCTGGCAAGGACACTAGAACCACAGGTCCAGAGTGTGAGAAGCCTGACACCTGGCCCTCCTCAGGCAGTACCCAGTCTGCTGAGTGGCCCCCCACAAGCTGTGACCAGCCTGACCAGTGTTCAAAACCATACCATGCCCAGCCCGACAACCAGTCATCTACAGGTCATACCAAGCCTTGTGCATGGCACATTCCAGTCCATGCCCAACATGATGAATGAGACCTCCCCAGCCATCACAAGCCTAGCAAGTGACCATTCTCAGGCCAGGCCCAGCCTACTGTCTGCTCACACCCAAGCTGTGCCAAGTCTAGCAACTTGTCCTTTGAAGAGCATGCCCCTGGTTTCTGACAGGCAGCTGGAAACTGGATCCACTTCCAGTCCTGACCCTGGCCGAGCTGTAGAGAGCCTATGCCCCAAGGATGGAGTTGACCCCTCCCTGAGAAATGCCCTATGTAAGGTAAGTCATAGGGAAATGTCAGTTAACCTCTTCTGCTTGTCACTGGGTAAAAACTTGGCCACTGAAGGTCTTATCCTGGCTTTAGCTTAATAGCTCTGGGACCACTGATGGCAAAAGTTCTTTGATTCTTGTTGTCTTTTCTTTTCTGGAAGATGGAAAGTGAGGATTCCTCTCACTTTACTGACTCAGTGGGACAAGGCCCCATGGCCCCTGAACTGGATGTGCCCAAAGACTTGGCTATTACCTCAGAATTAGAGGAGCCAATTAATCTCTCTGTGAAAAGACCTCCCCTGGCACCGGTGATCAACACATCTAAAGCTCTACAGCAGTACCGGAACCCACAAGGTGAGACTCAAGTAAGAAGCCTGCCTTCATGTTGACCATAGACTTGTGCAGATGGACTAAGCACGTTTAGGTGAAGTACAGGGCAGCAGATAGGCTCTAAGCTTGAGGAGTGCTGCTTCTCTCTGAGGCTAAATGTACCTCTCTAGAAGCGAGTTCCTCTGTTCTGCTTTCCTCACTGTGGCTAGGGCTGATCCATGTGGCCAGCTTTCTTGTAATATTCCCCATGCAAAAAGTCCTGGGGTCTGGGTTGCATGTAGTGGGAGACTGGAAGAACTCACCTCAAGGTGGCTAGACTGGGAAAAATATTATAGGTAAAAAAGCACATCTGACTTTAGAGTTGGACATACATAAGTTAGAATACCAGCACTGTGTTTTTTGATTTTGAGTGATATACCTAATATCCTAGAACTGATTTCTTTCTCTGTAAATGGAACTAATCATACTGACTTCATAGGCTACTGGGACAAATAACTGCAGAGAACTAACTTGACAACTTACTCTGTAGTAGCAAGAATTTTCCTTGTATCCAGAAATACTATGAATTTGTGTTGTTCCACATAGAAAAGAGATTTTGGAACATTGTAGATTGGCTCTTATTTTCTTTTTAGTTACCCACACTCCTTCTCAAACTGGGCTAGGCTAAGATTTGTTTCTTCGTGGAAGGTGATTTGTTTATTTCTGCTGCTAAGAAAGTCTGGAATTGAGTACCATTGATCTCTTGGACTTTCTTAGTTCAAAGTACAATGTATGCTTAGTTTGTAATGATCAGTCTATTTTGTATAGATTTAATCACAGAAAATGAAAGAAATATTTTCCCCTTTTTTCTCACATTGAAAGGCCAACCAAAAAATTATTGGCTCTTATTATACCCAATAATGTAACCCTGCATTTTATGTAGTTGGATTTATTCTTCTGGATCCTGCTTGCCCATGTAAAGTGCCTAGGACAGTGCCCAGTGCTCACTGGGTGCTTTCAAGTCCTAGTTCCCTCTATTTGCCTCCACTGCTCCCTGTCCATCCATGAAGACTGTGCTATACAGGAGAGGGCTCCCTGAAGCCTCTAGCTCACAGAGTGTGAGCTGGATTCTCAGGCAGTTCTGGAATCCCAGCCCTTGACTGAAAAGGAAGAACAGAATGACTTCTCAGAGCAAGTGTTACCAGAGTACTGGAAACAAGTGATTTGTGAGCTCATTTCAAAGGTGAGAAGCTGGCCCCTCAGTGCCTGACCCAACGCTCACCTGTGGGCAGCCTCTGAGCATTATCTGTGCTCATCCTTGAAAGAAGGTGGCCTCCAGGAAGGATATCCATGGGATTGCCACCATTATGAATCATTACAGTGTAGGGAACAATTATGGGATGTGTGTGGCCAGACATGTGAATAACAGTTATGAATGGAAGGTACAGGTGACAGAGTATATCATCACAGGTATTTATTTGTCTTTTGCTTTAGAATATCAGAATTTTGAACAAAGACCCTTAGAGCTGGATAAAAAAGAGAATCAGAGCATCAGGTAACAGACTCTTGGTCAACCCCCGCCTCCAACTCCAAACAACTTTATGTCCTGTACAAGAAGTAAGCATCCTTCTTGACTTAACTAGAAGCAGAAATTTTCCTGCTTCTGTCTTCTTTGACCCCCAGGCCCTCAAGTGGGGTGTGTATGGTTGGATGTCTGGGATGATTGTGGGAGGGTGTCCTGGCTCCTGCCCCAGGAGGCATGCACTCTGTGTGTAGTCCTTGCTCTTCGTGGAGCTTCCTTCTTTGACAGGGACTACACAAAGGGCTTCCCAGTGTCTGACAGGGTCTGGCCAGGCAGAGCTGGCAAGATGTGGACCTCAGGGGGTTGGACCGAGGAGATCTTGAATAGTTACACAGTTGTGGGATCACAGATGAGCCTGACTTAGAGGTTGGGATCAGAGGAGGCTCTTGCTGATACCCAGGATATCTCTTTTGCCACAGAGCTTTCAACAGTGAACCTAAGATTCCCTATGTGCGACTGGAGCGACTCAAGATCTGTGCTGCTTCCTCGGGAGAGATGCCTGTGTTCAAGCTGAAGCCTCAGAAAAATGATCAGGATGGGAGCTTCTTGCTGGTTATTGAATGTGGCACTGAGTCCTCCAGCATGTCCATTAAGGTACCACTTTACTATGTTTTGACCTTAAACCTTGGCCCAGTCCAGGAGTCTCTCCTTTCTCTCTGCTGCAGCTAGAATTCTGGCTCAGGGGCCTCTCCGAGTCTCTGAGTGAGGGTGTAGCTTGGCAAGACTTTGTCCTCTGCTGTAAGGGGTCTCTGAGGTTCATAGAAGGAGTAAGCTGTCCCAGCACTTGTGGGACTTGGCTAGCTTGCAGTTCTGGAAGAAATGATTCTTATATTAAGTGCTCAGGGCTTGTCAGTCCCTCCCACTGTGTCCCTCCACATCTTGTTAGTACTGTTCTCTGACTACTCAGACTCACTTCTTCCCCAAGGTTAGCCAGGACAGCCTGCCTGATGCCATCCAGGCCCCAGGTCTGGGGGGAAGAAAGGTCACTGTCACTTCCCTGGCTGGGCAGCAGCCACCAGAGGTGGAAAGTACAAATCCTGAAGAACACAGACTCATTTCTCGAATTCCTGGAGCCAAGAAGGGTCCTCCAGTCCCAATAGAGAATGAGGACTTCTGTGCTGTGTGTCTCAATGGTGGAGAGTTGCTGTGCTGTGACCGCTGCCCCAAAGTGTTTCACCTTTCCTGCCACGTGCCAGCCTTGCTCAGCTTCCCAGGGTGAGTCATACCAGTCCAGTGCCATTGCCTGACTACCAGGTTATCTTCTATTATTATATTATTATTATAGGTCAGTCCCACAGAACTTCCCAGGGTGGGCCTACTCCCCTCTTCTGGGCCTACATGAAATGCAGGTCTGTGAGTTAGTGGGCCCTATATGTGCCTTCTGCACTCAGACAGGTAGATGTTGGAAATTTGGTTGACTTTCCTACTGCCTCTGTTCTCAGCTTCTTCCTATGCAAAGACTTGCCTCTGTACTTCTTCCCTGCCTTCTTCCTAAATATTTTTTCTGGATTCACTAAATCCTGAGTTACTGAATTTCTTTCAAGCTCATTGCTAGGAAGCCATTGCCTCAAGTGAAGAGCTACAGACTCAGTTTCCCACACTGTTGCCTCGATGCTTGTCTTGAAGGAGAGGGAGAGGGAAGGGTGCTCTGGGCAATTTGCTGAAGCCTAACATGGCCTCACCTATCTATGCAGGGGAGAGTGGGTGTGTACCTTGTGTTGCAGCTTGACGCAGCCCGAGATGGAATATGACTGTGAGAATGCTCGCTATAGCCAGCCTGGAGTGCGGGTACTTCCTGGCCTGAGCACATGCGACCAGAAGGTAGGGAAAGGTCTCTAGAAACAAGGTTTTCTGCTTGAAAAAGCCCTCTGTGCCTAAAAGGGGATGAGGTCTTTCAGAAGGGTGAGACCTGCTTCTGGGTACCTTTCTTTGGACTGTGGCTGATGATAACTTGGCCAATGGGAATTTGTATGGTTTTCATTCTCCTAAAAGCTTTCCTCTGGCTTGGGAGTCTGAACTGTGCCTTAGTATTATGATTGGAAACCTGTGGGACAAAGCCAGACAGTTATTAGTTTTCTCATGTTTGATTTTTTAAATGGGCCAGAACAAAGTGACACTGTTGCCAATTATGATTTCTGCAGAAATGTGAGAAGCTGGTATTGTCCTTGTGCTGCAATAGCCTCAGTCTGCCCTTCCATGAACCTGTCAGCCCCTTGGTAAGGAAAACCTTACTGTTTCTGCTTGCTACTGTCATTTCTGTTCAGAGGGCCTAGGCCATGGGGCAGGATCATGATGGTGTACCCAGGGGGCTCAGGATTCAACCATTGGAATAGTGACAGTATTAATTTGTGGATGGTCCAGGGGACCCTGGGGGCCATGGCCAGTCCAGTCTTTACTCTCCAGCTTGCCACAGCTGCTGCTGCATCAGACTTGACTTGGCAAGTGATACATTCCTCCTATTTCTTTTTTTTGTCTTCTCCATAATTTTATTCCTGCTGTTTCTCATCTTTCTTCTATTCTTTCACTTACATTCCAACTCATTCTCTGCCTCTTCTCTTATCTATACCTATTCTTTTCTCTTCTTTCTTTCCTTCTTTTCCTCTTCTCTCCTTCCCAAGGCGCGACATTATTATCAGATTATCAAGAGGCCCATGGACCTGTCAATCATCCGGAGGAAGCTTCAAAAGAAGGACCCAGCTCATTATACCACCCCAGAGGAGGTGGTATCAGACGTGCGCCTCATGTTCTGGAACTGTGCTAAATTTAATTATGTATGTCTTTTCCATTTTTCATCTTTTCTATTACCCAGTGACCCAAAGTTTATAATGGCTGAAGTGAGGGTTGGGGTATGGGGATCAGGTTTGGTTCGGAGCTGCCAGGAAGACCTAAGAGGAGTCCTGAGGTCTACTGTGGTGAGTTTTAAAGCTCTATCCCACACTCAACCCTCAGCATGGACTTAGGAGGAAGATAGAGAGGTGTTAGTAACTGGCCACTTGAGGGTACCTGTTAATGTCGCTTCTACTTTAAGAATTGTACCAAATTGGTTATCCTGAGTCTTAGGAGAAAATGCCAAGTTCCAGACAACCCAGGATGCGATCCCAGAATAGGCCAGATAGGCTTTGTGCTCTCTGTATTGCTCTTGAGGGAGGGGCCTGGAAGAGTTGGGCTAGTAGAAACAGGCCAACTACCACTGCTCTTTTCCCCATCAGCCTGACTCAGAGGTTGCAGAGGCTGGCCGCTGCCTGGAAGTATTCTTTGAGGGATGGTTGAAGGAGATCTACCCAGAGAAACAGTTTGCCCAGCCAAGGCAGCAAGACTCAGACTCCGAGGAGGTGTCTAGTGAGAGTGGATGTTCTACCCCTCAGGGCTTCCCGTGGCCCCCCTGTGTTCAGGAAGGCATCCAACCCAAGAGGCGGCGAAGACATATGGTAAAGCTTTACTGCCAGCTGGCAGGCATGTACATGGGTGGGTGATTGGGCAGGCAAGGGGTAACTGAACAACAGGTATAGAGCAAGCTAAAGTGAAGATGCTTGGGTAGCACAAGAGATAGTGGTGAAAATGAACCCTCACTTCAAACCCCTTATAATATAAGGGAGGCAGGGCAGTGTGGGGCTCACCAACTCCAGTTACTAGTGAGGCTTGATGTTTAGAGAGATGCATGTGCCTACCCAGTGTTACCCAGAAAATTAGCAGCAGAACTCGGGGAGCAACGAGCTGTCTTGACTCCAAGCTCAGTGCTGGTTGTACTACACTGTGATGCCAATAAGAAGAGAAGAATCTAGTCTCAGTGTCTGATCTTTACTTTGGGTTTGAGGGAGAAAAGCAGGGATCTTTTTCAGCCTCTTAGTGTGTGGAAGGAAGGAGAGATTTTGCTTACAGCAGAGAGAATGTCTCTGGTCCCACCTGTGTGGGCCTGAAATTTCAAGTCATTGCTATTAAATTCCTCAGAAATGTAATGTTTACCCAGTGTGCCAGGAGCTGACTAACCATCCCTGGTTATTTATTTTACTTAGCATATTAGGTATAGTGGCTTCAATAAGTTTTGCTGTTGCATTCCTAGGATAGACACTTTGACTCTAGAGAATCTGAGTCTTAACAAGTGGCCTTTTCATGTTAATAAATCCTACATATGGCTATTCTAATTCCAAATATATTTATTTTTTCTCTCAGGAGAATGAAAAAGCAAAGAGAATGTCGTTCCGCCTGGCCAACAGCATCTCACAGGTGTGAGAGCTGGAAGGAGACCGAGCACTCTGGTGGCTGGTGTCCCGTCCTTTTGACTATTCCTCCCCATCCTTCAGCTTACTCTTCAGAATGTGGATGTGAGATAAGATGAGTCTTGTTGAGCTGTGTAGTGCTCTTCTTTGTCATTTGCATCTACAGCATTTATTTGGGAGCCATAGTGCATCCACTACAGAGAAGATTCAGTAATAAAGAGGAAAGAGGGAGAGGTGTTCCTTGTTTCTGGAGTAATCAGATGTATGGGTCACCTTGACAAGACCATGCCTGGTCAGGCTCAGAAGGACCTAAATTCCTTGGTGATTCTCTCCACCGAGGAAAGCAGACCTTCCTCACTTTTCAGTGTCCAGGGCTCAGGAGCAGAGTATATTATCTCCTCGTGGCCCAGAAAGTAGGTAAAAGAAGGGAAGAAGTCTGGACACATGGCAGGTCTATGATCCCTGGCCCAGCATAGCCAAAGATTGTCACTGTTTACCATTGCTTGTCCTGTCAGGACAGAGGCGCCTGTCATAGGCAGAACAAGGAGGCATCTAGAGGCCATAGATCTCAATTGGTGCCTATGTAGGTTCTAACGGTTTTCAGGGTATTTGTTTTTCATACCCCCTTTCCTGAAGTTGACTTAGGTGGCTTCTGTGAAGATGCTCTGGATGGTATGGCATTCTTGCCTGAGCTGGGTGGCTGTGCAAAGATATCTTAGATCTGGCTCAGATTTCACTTGCATCAAGATGCCAACTTTGGAGTCTGCCCTTTGTGCTGCTTACTTTGTGCTAATAGCACTTCCTTGGTGTCAGAACCTGACTTCCTAGAAGTGATCATCATGCTTGTCAGTAGCTACTCCTTTATCATCTCCATTCAGACATCTGGGTCTTGAGTTCTGCATCAGAAAGCTGTGAGGCAGCTGCTGTTTGCTTCAGATACAGAGTTCCCTGGGCAAGGAGAATGACCACACTCAGCTTACTCTGCCAGGGCTCTCTTCCTGTTCTCTTCTCCTGGCCTCTCCTAGTTCTCCACCTCTCCATATTCACAGAGCCAAAGATCAGAAGTGAGTCTCCTAACTAGCTTGCCTTCAGATTGTCCATAGCCCAGAAAAACACTCCACCATATCCTTTTATGTTGAAAGTTGGAAAAGGCCATGGGACCATCAGGAGATAGACCCAGGAATTCCTGGAGGAAGTTCTGTCAAGGGTGGAGGAGAAGAAATTTGAGAGATGAAAAGCCAGGGTCCTTTGGGGTGACCCTAAAACAACTTCAGGACCTTAGTTCTCCTAGAATGCTGAAGGAAGCATTCTGGACACCATGTGAACAGGAGCTCCATGCTGTGTCTCAAATGGATCTTCATGGTTCATATAGGGTGTTCATGAGGAAGTTGCATAAAACTGTGAGTCAGGCTTCCTCCCAAGGTAGGAACTTGGTTGATATTGTTGGCCTGGCCCTGAGGCAGCTCTCTCTGGCCCTATAATTGTATGGCTGCTTTCAGGGGAGATTCAAGTTGTGGCTCTGTTTTTACTAACAGATGCTGTTTAAGGAAATTTTTGTTTGTAGGATTTTGATAATAAGCATTTTTTAAAAAAAATCAGAAACATTTCTTCTCTCTTTGTGAATTGATGGTACATACTACTCATTTACTTCTCCACCCAGGCTGAGATATTGTTTTCACTTCACGGCACCTTTGCCCATTGACTTGCTATTCTTTCAGCGAGTATGCCATTCCCTCCTAAGTAGGTGGGCTTCCATAATCCTGCTTCCTAGTTTGTGTCAACCAAGTCTTTAGTACACTAGTAGGCAGGCGATCTTTGAATTTAGGTCTTGATTTTGGGGGCGACGTGGCTTTCTGCTTTGGGCTCTGGCAATTTCCCTCTCAATTTTTGAATCTTTTTCTCTATTTAGCTGGCTTGGCAAGGTCCCTTCTATATTTGCCTTACTAATTCCTGTCCTTGTCCAACTTACCTTCATGTGACCCACATTCCCCACTGCTCCTGAGTGAACTTCATGATATTTGGGCATTGGAAAGCCAGTGAGAGATGTGACAGGCTTAAACCTGATTGAGATCACTCCCCAGGATCAGTTGGAGACCACAAACTTGAAGCATAAATGTTTGGTTAAAAACTTCCTTTCCCTTCTATCAATAAAGCTCCCAGCTTGGATGTGGCCTATCAAGGATCAGTTGCTAGGTCAGGAGATCTTAGTAATGTAGTGGAGAGTCTCATATTTCCTTCCATAGAGACCCTGTATGCTAAGAGGTTCCCATTAGGTCCTGAGCAGGAACGGGTGAGAAGAAGTAGGGTGTTCTTTTCCGAAAGGGTGTGAGGCCCTGGTCCATCATATCTTCCCTACAGTGGTTACTCCTGGCATTATCCTATCCCTGGATTTTCCTTGCAGTACCAACTTTCTGAGTCATAGTTTTGTCTTATTTTGTTTTTGCATGCAGAAAATAGAGCATGCCTTTTTTTTTTTTTTTGTACCAGGGATTGAACCCAGGGGCGCTTAACTATATAGCCTCATCCCCAGCAATTTTTAAAAATATGTTTAATTTAGAGACAGGGTCTCACTAAGTTGCTTTAGGCTGGCTTTGAATTTGTGGTCCTCCTGCCTCAGTCTCCTGAGCTACTGGAATTACAGATGTGTGCCACTGCACCTGGCAGAACATGACTTTAAATTTTTTTTTTTTGTATATGGACTCAATGTCCTTATTTGTTTTTATGTGGTGCTAGGATCAAACCTAGTACCTCACAATTGTGAAGCAAGTGCTCTACCACTGAGATACAACTCCAACCCCAGAACATGACTTTTTATAAATTAAAAAAAAAAAAAAATCCTACTCACTAAGAAACTGCCTTCAGAGGCTTTTTGCTAACATTTATGCTGATCCTACATTGACTTATTCCCACAATGGCCCCATTTTGAATTCAGTCAAGCTCTTTGACCCTTGACAAAGCTGGGCATTGCAAATGTAGTTAGTTCTGGGTTCTCATGGTACACCTTGGAATCCTAGAAGAGAAATTAGTTCTTAGCTTTGCCAAGAAGTGGAATAGCAGACTGGTTTTAGTTTATACAAAGGAGATTTTAGTGCAAAAATTGGTGCAGAATGAATTTGTAAAGCATTCTTCTGTAGAACATTAGATTGACCCATTTTGAATTCTTTAAAAAAAACTTTTTTAGTTGTTGATAGACCTTTTTTTTATTCATTTGTTTATATGTGGTGATGGGAATCGAACCCAGTGCCTCACACATGCAAGGCATGCATTCTACCACTGAGCCACAACCCTAGCCCCCCTTTCTGAATTCTAGATTGTTGTCTACACACCCTGCCTGCCTCAGGTACCCCCTTGTGGAGGGCAGCCACCAGATCCTTCTTAGGCTCTGTTCCATGTCAGCCCTGTCATCAATTAGGTGGATTCTGGTTTCCTGTCTTTGCCTGGCTCCTAAGATCTAGGCTCCTTTTGGGCTTTGCTCTACTCCCTCTCTCACTCCATGAGTTTACCTATTGAACTCCTATATAAGCCTTTGCTCCTTCTAGATTGTGCTTCCTCTTCTCTTACTCCCCTGATCTTACTGCTGAAATTTTCTGCTCCTTTAGTTGATTTCATGACCTCAGCTTTCTCTCTTCTCCCAGACTTTTAGCCTTCTCTGGGATTTCTTCCTCTCTTCAACCTGAATCCAGGGCTCATCATACACTGATATTTTTATCAGCATCCTAAATTTTCCCATCCCCTTCAACTTTTGCTGGACCTATCAACCCTCCTCCATTTTCTGCATCAGCCTATTTTCTTCTCCTTTTTCCTGGCTGCTACATGTGACACACTAATAATTGACAGGGCCAGTATTTATTGGAAATTCATTAACTTGTCATTACTCTTCTTTCCTATCCATGCCCTTTGTGTTAGCTCTCAGCAAAATGACTGACCTCAGTGTCTGCTTCACAGAAGTGAGATCAAAGCAAGAACTTTTTGCCCACTTTTCTCTCTCCCTCCTATTGACCTCTGTTGGTACCTCTCCTCATTTCCTTCCCTCTTCCTCCTAGTTTTCTATTTAATAAATCCTGTTATATGCCTTCGAGGCTTTGCTCCCTCACTGCTGCTCCCACTTCCTGGGGTCTTCTGTCTCCCTATCCTTTGGTTACCTCCAAGTACTCTGCAAGCAACCAAAGTTCTCACATGATTAATAAAAATGTGACTCTTAATAAAAGAGTCCTTTGCACTCTTCCCTTATTAGCTAAGCTTGTTTAAAAAATACACACACACATACACACACACATAATTTTTTAAATTTGGTACTCCTATGATCTCAGCAACTTGGAAAGATAATTTTGTTTTAAAAAATATATATATATATATGTATGTATGTGTATGTGTTGTGTGTGTGTGTATGTGTGTGTGTGTGTGTGTGTGTGTGTGTGTGTGTATATATATATATATATATATATATATATATATATACTCCTTTAATCCCAGCAATTCAAGATGATTCAAGTTTAAGGCCAGACTTAGAAACTTAATAAAACCCTGTCTCAAAATAAAAAACAAAGGAGGCTGGGGATGTATCTCAGTGATAAAGTACCCCTGGGTTCAATCCCCAGTACAAAAAAAAAAAAAAAAAAAAAAAAAAAAAAAAGCCAAGTCTTTTGTTGATCCTTTTGTTTCTCTTTAGCCCTCTACAGTTTTTCATAAATGTCCCAGTGACCATCTAGTTGCCAAATCAAATAAACATATTTTAGTCCTCAACTGCCTTGAACTCTCCACAGCATTTCACCCCATCCACCACTCCTCTTTGAAACACCCCCTTCACTTGGCTTTTATGATACCCCTAGTCTATAGATTATCCTTATTCTTCCCAGCCACACAGGCTGAGTCTTCCTTGAAATCTAGGCAGGGAGATATATCTGTGGCTGTCTGCAGTTTCTCCTCTTCAGGAGATAGTTAGGCAGGAAGAATCACAGCTGTCTGTTTTCTTTGAGTCTCTACCTTCTCCTGGACTCTGTTCTCATCATGCTAAGCATGCTTATGAGCTCCTGCCAGGAGGGCAGCATCTGTGAGTCTTTCCCTCTGTCTCTCCCATTACAGCTGGGAAATAGATTTTTAGCTGTGTTTGCTAAGAGGCCCCTTCTCAATCAGCCTAAGAGTATGGATTGGATTTTGCAACATCCAAACTGGTTAAATTGTATCACCAGGCTGGTGGGCAATTGATACCAACGAGAAACTGCCACAGTCAATACCAAGATCAGTGAAATAGGTTTCCATGTGAGGTTCAGTTCTGTAACTAGGAGCAAAATTCTGGCAGGTGTGGGTGTCTGCTGCTGGTAACATTCTGATGGAGAGAAATGGGGAAGTACTGGAGTCCATCACTTGCCTGAGCTTAGCTGGAGTCCGTGTGATGCCCTCTAGCTATATCTTTCTTCCCTGTTGTTGACCATCACCACCTGTTGCTCCAGATATTCCTGGAGCTAGAAGCAGATTTTGATTGCTTTCTTAGAGGTAGGGAAGTGAAGCAGAAATCTGATCTGAGCATTGGAACATCTCAATTTTGGCTTTGCCAATTATAGACTGTGTGATCTTATCTATAAAGTTGGGGTGGAAGTGACTCAGAACAGTGATCTCAGTGACTATTCAGGCCACACAGGGACAGAGGGACTCTGGGGTTGGGACATAGCTAGGGGAGTCCTGACTAGGGCAGGGAAAAGGATTCACAGGCCAAATTGAGCTGCTTTGAGGAAAGTCCTCATTAGTTGGTGCTGCTTCTTGAGCCATATGCCCATTCCTTAAGCTGTACTCTTCTTGGGTACCTAGGATGAGTTCCTTCTAGGCCTTTGGTAGAAGTGGCCATTGGAGCCAGAATGGCTAGGGGCATGAGGGAGAAATATTGTAAGGGGAAGTGTAACATTTTAAAAGTACCTACACATTCAATATCAAATAAAAATAGCACTTTTCTTTACCAGCAATTGTGTCCCAGAGTGTTTTTCAGTAAAGCTTGTGGAACCTGTTGCATGGCCTTTTTGATCCTGACTCCCAACATCATTAAGAAAGGGGGGGAAGCCTTTCTCTGAGGGAAGAATGAAGCTCTCTGCTTCTTATTGAATGAACACAGCCTGTTCCTCAAAATGCAGGCAACAAGTCTGGGGTGGAGTTAGGGAAATGACATCTTAGGAATGCCTACCATGCCCAGGTGCTGAATACTTCAAGAAGGTCCTTTGTATGGTGATGTTTTGTATCCCTTGCTATTCTGTCTGCTCACTCTGTACTAGAGATTTCTAATGATTTTCAGAGAGTGGAGTGACAATTTGTAATGAATATAAGGAATATTTGTTAGGACTGCATGAAATCTGAACCCCTTTTCTATATTTAATGAATTCCCTACCTCAGGAGTCTTGGATGCATAGCTTACTCCTTACTAAAGAAGTTAAATATACTAGAACCTTGATTTCCCAGTATGCCTTGAAGCCAGGGTACAGGTCTAGTGGTAGTGATTTAAAACAACTCAACAAAAAGCACAGAGACTTCTCTCTGATGGCAGTCATGGTTGTGGGGAGGTGGGGTTTCCATGTCAGCAGGTGCAGCAGCACAAGTTGAAGCACCTGGTGTCTGATGGCAGTGATATTTCTTTCAGCAGACCGATTCTACCCATGATTTCAAGAATTGTTCCTGGCTGCGTAGTGCTGATCTTAATCCTCCAGTCCTCCTAGTGATTCAATGAACTACCTTTTAATAAATTCACTATATAAGTTGTAATTAGTTTCTATTACTTACAACTAAACATGACAATGTTTAGTTGTCTTGAAAAACCTGATGAAAGTCATGGACTCACTCTTCTGCACTCCAGATCCACACATGGTACTATAGTTCATTGGGTACCCCCACTTAGATGTCTCAGTGTCCCCCAATACACTAGCCATCTTCAGGTCCCCTTAACATATTCCTCTCATGCTCCCCATCTCAGCAGCCACATGTGGTATCAGACAGGCCAAGGAAGTTTGTATTTAAAGGATGATCATCAGTTTTAAATCTTGAGATAAGACCCTCCCCACCTATTCCCAGGTTGGCCCCAGTACTCAACTTTCTGCTATGTTTTATCCTTATTAAATTTATTAGTACTAGTCATTCTCTGCATCCCCAGGACCCCAGAATCTGTCTACTCCTCAGTCCTCAGATTTTATAGCAAGCTGCTAGCTGAATCCATTCCCCAGAGAGTTCTACCTGGAAGTTGGTCTGCAGCATGATCCTTCATACCTGGCCTTGGATTATCCTATCCACTAGGCAGTTTAGGCATAGAATCCAGGGAATGGGAACTTTCAAGGGCCTACAAAAATAAGTACTGAAAAACATTACAATTAAAAATGGTAAAACAGCTGGGCACAGTGGTATACGCCTGTAATCCAGTGGCTCAGGAAGTTGAAGCAGGAGGATCTAGAGCAAAAGCCTCAGCAAAATCGAGGTGCTAAGCAACTGAGACCCTGTCTCTAAATAAAATACAAAGTAGTACTGGGGATGTGGCTCAGTGGTCGAGTGGCCCTGAGTTCAATCCCTAATATCTGCCCCCCAAAAAAGGTAAAACATGCATAAAAATGTTAATTAAATGTCTATAACTTGCAGCATTATTTTAAATCCATTCATTTTTAAGAAACCTTAGCCCAACATAAATTAAATGAATCACTCCTTACCAAATAATTTAAAAAGCAAAATTATAAACATTTCAAAAATTTGCAATAAGAACTACACTCACTACAGGCTATGGATGCATTCTCATCTTTGATGTGTGTTGTAGGGCCTCCTAGAGGAAGAAGGCCTAGTCTCTGTGAAGAACCTCCTTATGGGCCCTGGAGCTATGCAGTAGGGAGGACTCTATCCTACAGACATGACTCCTGAAGGCCTTGCATGGAATATGATGTGGTAAAAAAGAGCTTGTAACCAGTCCCTGGAGACAGTTTTCCTGTTGTAGCAGAGCCTGCTAATTGTTGCTAGTGTCTATTATTTTCTTTATTTTAGCAATAACCCCTATCCTCACCTTTCCCAGCCTCCTCTACAACTAGATATTGTCTTTTGCATAAGTTCTAGCTAATTGATTGTGAGAAGCAATGATGTATTTTATTGTAGGACATTTTATGTGAAATGGCTTATCTTCCAGGTCCTTTTCCTCTGCCCATTCCTCTAGACAGGAAGTTGGTTATGCTACTGGTCACATAGCTTCAATCATGATGAACCTGAGATTGCTGCATTAAGTCACAACCCTGAAGGAAAATAATCATCTCAGAATTGATGTTCTTGGTAGAGATGAATGCAAGTCCTTTCAGGCAGAAAGTATTACAACTCTTAGGTTTCACACATACTAATTTCAATAAAATATGAATTCTCAACAAAAATGACACATACAAATAAACCAATATAAGTGAGAGTCATAAGGAATAACAAACTGCAGGTGAGAGTCTTGATAAGGAACGTAAAATATAAAGAGAGGTTAAGAGATATGGAGGGTGAACAGATTACCTTTTAACATTGATTTAGACAGAATGGCGAATCAAGGAGAGGAACATTTGAAGAGGTAATGGTTGAGAATTGTCTATAAGTGATGAATGATATGAGTTTATAGAGATAAGATAAAGAAAAAAATATACTAACTTAGGAAAAAAGAAAAAGAAACAGGCATAGTGTATTGAAACTGCAGAACACCAAAGATGAAGAGAAGATCCTACAAGTAGAAGAGGGGCATATAGTAACTCTTCCTTCCAGTATTTCTAGTGCTCTTCCCCTTCTAAGAGAATGGATAGATTGCTCTACCTCATACCCTTTATTTTAGGAATGTTATGAAACTGGATTTGATCACTGAAATGCAAGTAGAAGTGTAATGTAGGTCATGTCTAGGTTGGAAAATTTAAGAGCCATTTTTTTAATGAACAGAATGCCTTTATTTTATTAGTTTATTTTTATATGGTGCTAAGGATCAAACTTAGTGCCTCACACATGCTAGGCAGTGCTAAGAGCCACAGCCAAGTAATATGATGCATGGCATTTTTGGTTGAAAGGTGACACCAGCTAGCCATTGAGATGATATGATTATGTTAAGATTTACATTCGGGGCTAGGGATGTGGCTCAAGCGGTAGTGCGCCCGCGTGCCTATGCATGGGGCCCAGGTTCGATCCTCAGCACCACATACAAACAAAGATGTTGTGTCCGCCGAAAACTAAAAAATAAATATTAATAAAAAAAAAAAAGATTTACATTCATATGGATATTGGACTCCTGTTGTTCACTTTGGCCTGCTGCGGGACTCCTGGAGAGTTCCCATTGGTTGGGGAAGTGCAGTAGAAGGGAATTCTGGGGGAGGAACTTGCTCTTGGGATCCGGGAGGATGGCGGCGTGGGTCGATCGGAAATCTTCCCGGGCATTGGCGGCAGTTTCAAAAAATAAAGTTTGTTCCTTCTTGAGTGGCTCGTGATTTTGTGCCCAGCCAGACTGCGGCAATTGGTGGCCCGTGCGGGGAATGCCTGAAGCTTGGAGGTGAGTAAAATTGCTCGCCCCTGAGGGAAGGCGACAGAATGGGTGACCATTTCAAAAAACAATGTGTTCTTGTTTTGATTTATTTTGTTTTTGTTTCAAGCTGCCTATCCCTAGAATTTTCTCAGGCAAACTGGGAAAAATGGTTGGCTCAAGGTTTGAAGTTGTTCGGCCCTGAGAAAGAGAAAATTGATACAACTATTCTTTGTTCCGTTTTTGTTTCATTCTGTTTCAGTTTTGTTTTATGCTATCTTATTGGGTTGCGTTACCTTTATAGTAGATTAGAAACTAGTAAAAAACAAACCGAAAGACTGTTAAGTAAATTGTTAGAGGTCCAGACCATGGTAGAAAACATGTTAGGTCAAGCAAAAGAGAAGGTCTCTCGAGCTAGTCAGACAGAGGAAAATTTGAAGAAAGAAAGCTTAGAGGAAAAACAACCATCAGGTGGGGAATTACAACAGGAGGCTGCTACTAACTCCGTTCTATCACCAGAGGACGTAATTCTACCAACAGCTCCATATACAGCTGAGCGGCCCTCAACTCCCTTAGTTGATGGATGGAATCCTGAGGCAGGACCCCAAAGATTAGCATGCCCTGTACTTGAGGGCAACGAATTCACTGTGCTTTAGATTTCAAAACAGTGAAGCAATTAAAGGAAGCTGTAACAACCTATGGTCCGCAAGCACCCTTCCCCATAAGTATGGTCGAATCTATTACCAACTTGGACATGACACCAGCAGATTGGGCTAACATGTGTCGATCTGTGCTAAATGGAGGACAATATTTGTTATGGAAGGTTGCCAATGAGGAATTTTGCACGGAGACAGCTAGGCGAAATGTGGCAGCCGGTTACCCTCAAAGAAATCTAGAAATGTTGTTAGGAAAGGGACCTTATGAGGTCAACGGCAACAAATTGAATATGATCCTGGTGTATACGCACAAATTGCTGTAGATGCGGTTAGGGCATGGAAAACTTTACAGGGGCATGGAGATTTACAAGGACAATTATCTAAGGTAATACAAGGAACTAACGAACCTTACACTGAATTTGTAGATAGGCTTATTCAAACAGCTTCTAGAATATTTGGAGATACAGAACAGGCAATTCCATTTATAAAACAACTGGCTTATGACCAAGCAAATCGTTGCTGCAGAGAGGTCATTAGACCATGGAGACATGAAGATTTAAACACATATATTAAATTATGTAGAGACATTAATGAACAAGGGCAAGTCTTAGCAGCAGTACAACAGGCTTTAGATGCCAGGCCAAAAACATGCTACAATTGTGATCAAAGAGGACATTTTAAAAGGAGTTGCCCCATAGGAGGAGGGTTTAACAAAGCTAGGTATCAAAGGAATAGAATACTGGGTATTTGCCCACGATGCCGTAGAGGAAGACATTGGGCTAATGAATGCCGTTCTCAAACCACCATAGAGGGTATTCCGTTATTAAAAAACGGACAAGGGCCAAGTGTTTACCCATGATATCATGGAGAAAGGCATCAGGTTCCATTGCCAAAAAATGGACTGGAGGGCCCAATGCTCCGGGGCCCAAAACCTCAAATATGAAGGTGAAAGTTTGGGAAAAATCATATCACTCATATGGACTTTGGAAACAAGTAGGAGTGTCCATACTCATATCAAATAAAATAGATTTCAAGCCAAAGTTAATCAAAAGGGATAAAGAGGGACACTACATACTGCTCAAGGGAACCATACACCAACAAGACATAACAATCATAAATATATATGCCCCAAACAATGGTGCAGCTATGTTCATCAAACAAACTCTTCTCAAGTTCAAGAGTCTAATAGACCACCATACAATTATCATGGGAGACTTCAACACACCTCTCTCACCACTGGACAGATCTTCCAAACAAAAGTTGAATAAGGAAACTATAGAACTCGATAACACAATTAATAACCTAGACTTAATTGACATATATAGAATATACCACCCAACATCAAGCAGTTACACTTTTTTCTCAGCAGCACATGGATCCTTCTCAAAAATAGATCATATATTATGTCACAGGGCAACTCTTAGACAATATAAAGGAGTAGAGATAATACCATGCAGCTTATCTGATCATAATGGAATGAAACTGAAAATCAACGATAAAAGAAGGAAGGAAAAATCATGCATCACTTGGAGAATGAACAATAGGTTACTGAATGATCAATGGGTTATAGAAGACATCAAGGAGGAAATTAAAAAATTCTTAGAGATAAATGAAAACACAGACACAACATATCAGAATATATGGGACACATTGAAAGCAGTTCTAAGAGGAAAATTCATTGCTTGGAGTTCATTCTTTAAAAAAAGAAAAAACCAACAAATAAATGATCTCATACTTCATCTCAAAATCCTATAAAAAGAAGAGCAAAACAACAGCAAAAGAAGTAGAAGGCAAGAAATAGTTAAAATCAGAGCTGAAATTAATGAAATCGAAACAAAAGAAACAATTGAAAAAATTGACAAAACTAAAAGTTGGTTCTTTGAAAAAAATAATATCGACAGACCCTTAGCCACGCTAATGAAGAGAAGAAGAGAGAGAACTCAAATTACTAGCATACGGGATGAAAAAGGCAATATCACAACAGACACTTCAGAAATGCAGAAGATAATCAGAAATTATTTTGAATCCTTATACTCCAATAAAATAGAAGATAGTGAAGGCATCGATAAATTTCTTAAGTCATATGATCTGCCCAGATTGAGTCAGGAGGATATAGACAACCTAAACAGACCAATATCAATTGAGGAAATAGAAGAAACCATCAAAAGACTACCAACTAAGAAAAGCCCAGGACCGGATGGGTATACAGCAGAGTTTTACAAAACCTTTAAAGAGGAACTAATACCAATATTTTTCAAGCTATTTCAGGAAATAGAAAAAGAGGGAGAACTTCCAAATTCATTCTACGAGGCCAACATCACCCTGATTCCTAAACCAGACAAAGACACTTCAAAGAAAGAAAACTACAGACCAATATCTCTAATGAACCTAGATGCAAAAATCCTCAATAAAATTCTGGCAAATCGAATACAAAAACATATCAAAAAAATTGTGCACCATGATCAAGTAGGATTCATCCCTGGGATGCAAGGCTTGTTCAATATACGGAAATCAATAAATGTTATTCACCACATCAATAGACTTAAAAATAAGAACCATATGATCATCTCGATAGATGCAGAAAAAGCATTCGACAAAGTACAGCATCCCTTTATGTTTAAAACTCTAGAAAAACTAGGGATAACAGGAATATACTTCAATATTGTAAAAGCAATCTATGCTAAGCCTCAGGCTAGCATCATTCTGAATGGAGAAAAATTGAAGGCATTCCCTCTAAAATCTGGAACAAGACAGGGATGCCCTCTCTCACCACTTCTGTTCAACATAGTTCTCGAAACACTGGTCAGAGCAATTAGACGAAAGAAATTAAAGGCCTAAAAATAGGAAAGGAAGAACTTAAATTATCACTATTTGCAGATGATATGATTCTATACCTAGCAGACCCAAAAGGGTCTACAAAGAAACTATTAGAGCTAATAAATGAATTCAGCAAAGTGGCAGGATATAAAATCAACACGCATAAATCAAAGGCATTTCTGTATATCAGCGACAAATCCTCTGAAATGGAAATGAGGACAACCACTCTATTCACAATATCCTCAAAAAAAATAAAATACTTGGGAATCAACCTAACAAAAGAGGTGAAAGACTTATACAATGAAAACTACAGAACCCTAAAGAGAGAAATAGAAGATCTTAGAAGATGGAAAAATATACCCTGTTCATGGATAGGCAGAACTAACATCATCAAAATGGCGATATTACCAAAAGTTCTCTATAGGTTTAATGCAATGCCAATCAAAATCCCAAGGGCATTTCTTGTAGAAATAGAGAAAGCAATCATGAAATTCATATGGAAAAATAAAAGTCCCAGAATAGCAAAAACAATGCTAAGCAGGAAGTGTGAATCAGGTGGTATAGCGATACCAGACTTCAAACTATACTACAGAGCCATAGTAACAAAAACAGCATGGGACTGGTACCAAAACAGGCGGGTGGATCAATGGTACAGAATAGAGGACACAGAAACCAATCCACAAAATTACAACTATCTTATATTTGATAAAGGGACTAAAAGCATGCAATGGAGGAAGGATAGCATCGTCAACAAATGGTGCTGAGAAAACTGGAAATCCATATGCAACAAAATGAAACTGAATCCCTTTCTCTCGCCATGCACAAAAGTTAACTCAAAATAGATCAAGGAGCTTGATATCAAATCAGAGACATGCATCTGATAGAAGAAAAAGTTGGCTACGATCTACATACTGTGGGGTCGGGCTCCAAATTCCTCAATAGGTCACCCATAGCACAAGAGTTAATAACTAGAATCAACAAATGGGACTTACTCAAACTAAAAAGTTTTTTCTCAGCAAGAGAAACAATAAGAGAGGTAAATAGGGAGCCTACATCCTGGGAACAAATCTTTACTCCTCACACTTCAGATAGAGCCCTAATATCCAGAGTATACAAAGAACTCAAAAAATTAGACAATAAGATAACAAATAACCCAATCAACAAATGGGCCAAGGACCTGAACAGACACTTCTCAGAGGAGGACATACAATCAATCAACAAGTACATGAAAAAATGCTCACCATCTCTAGGGGTCAGAGAAATGCAAATCAAAACCACCCTAAGATACCATCTCACTCCAGTAAGATTGGCAGCCATTAGGAAGTCAAACAACAACAAGTGCTGGCGAGAATGTGGGGAAAAGGGTACACTTGTACATTGCTGGTGGGACTGCAAATTGGTGCAGCCAATTTGGAAAGCAGTATGGAGATTTCTTGGAAAGCTCAGAATGGAACCACCATTTGACCCAGATATTCCCCTTCTAGGTCTATTCCCTAAAGACCTAAAAAGAGCATGCTACAGGGACACTGCTACATCGATGTTCATAGCAGCACAATTCACAATAGCAAGACTGTGGAACCAACCTAGATGCCCTTCAATAGACGAACGGATAAAAAAAAATGTGGCATTTATACACAATGGAGTATTACTCTGCATTAAAAAATGACAGAATCATAGAATCTGCAGGGAAATGGATGGCATTAGAGCAGATTATGCTAAGTGAAGCTAGCCAATCCCTAAAAAACAAATGCCAAATGTCTTCTTTGATATAAGGAGAGTAACTAAGAACAGAGTAGGGACGAAGAGCATGAGAAGAAGATTAACATTAAACAGGGATGAGAGGTGGGAAGGAAAGGGAGAGAGAAGGGAAATTGCATGGAAATGGAAGGAGACCCTCAGGGTTATACAAAATTACATACAAGAGGAAGTAAGGGGAAAGGGAAAAATAATACAAGGGGGAGAAATGAATTACAGTAGAGGGGGTAGAGAGAGAAGAGGGGAAGGGAGGGGAGGGGAGGTGGGATAGTAGAGGATAGGAAAGGCAGCAGAATACAACAGACACTAGTATGGCAATATGCAAATCAATGGATATGTAACTGATGTGAGTCTGCAATCTGTATACGGGGTAAAAATGGGAGTTCATAACCCACTTGAATCAAAGTGTGAAATATGATATATCAAGAACTATGTAATGTTTTGAACAACCAACAATAAAAATTTAAAAAAATAAAATAAAAAAACCCCACAAATATATGGGGCAATGGAGGACCCAGCAGCACCATCAAGGTAGTGCCCAGGACACATTATCCATTAAATCCCTCATCAGACAAACTAGAGGGAGCGCAGGGTTGGACATCTGCGCCTCTGCCAGAGCAGTACTAACTCCAGAGATGGGAGTTCAAATCATTCCCACAGGGGTAAAAGGACCTCTTCCCCAAGGAATAGTAGGCTTATTATTGGGACGCAGTTCTTCTACTCTAAAAGGACTTGTGATAAGTCCCGGGGTAATTGTTCCCGATTATGAAGGTGAAATAAAATTTATAGCTAGTTCTCCAAGAGGTATATCAGTAATTTCACCAGGAGATAGAATAGCACAGTTATTAATAGTACCCAGCCTACATGATAAATTTTCCAGTCATACTGTAGAAAGAGGTACCAGGGGACTAGGCTCCACAGGTGTAGATTGGGCTATGTTTTCTTTAAATTTAGATTCTCGCCCCATGCTAAAACTAAATATTCAAGGACATGAATTTAATGGGCTACTGGACACAGGTGCTGACCTTAGCATCATATCTCATCAAGAATGGCCAAAACAAGCCACTCAAACGCTTCGAGGCCTAGGAGTGGCGACTAATCCCCATAGAAGTGCAATGGTATTAGATTGGAAGGATCCTGAAGGATGTGAAAGAACTAAACAGCCCTATGTATTGGATCATCTTCCTATAAATTTATGGGGATGAGATGTCCTAGATCAATTAGGTTTGATATTAACAAATAACATCAGTCCTAACACGCCCACTACTAGGGCTAGACAAGGCTTTAGGAAAGAAAAAAGATTAAGAGAACAAGAACAAGGTATGACAGCACCAATTAAATAGATCAAGAAATAAATAGACATGGATTGGGTTTTCAGAAAGGGCCACTGAGACAATCAAAATTACTTGAAAATCAGAGAGACCACTGTGGGTTCCTCAGTGGCCCCTGACTAAAGAAAAGATACAAGTAGCCCATGACCTGGTCAAACAACAATTAGCGGAGGGACATATACAACCTTCTGTATCTCCCCATAATACTCCCATTTTTGTCATTAAAAAGAAATCTGGTAAATGGAGATTATTGCAAGATTTAAGAGCCATTAATAATGAGATGGTTATTATGGGACCTGCTCAATCAGGGATTCCCCAATTGTCTGCTTTACCAAAAACCTGGTGTATTTTAGCTATAGATATTAAAGATTGTTTTTTTTTCAATTCCAATTCATCCTGAGGATAATCCACATTTTGCATTTACTATCCCTGCACTAAATCATGAAGGTCCTGATCAGAGATATGAATGGAAAGTACTCCCTCAAGGGATGGCTAATAGTCCAACTATGTGTCAAATTTATGTTAACAAAGCAATCCAGCCACTTAGAAATCAAAATCCTGAACTACAAATATTTCACTATATGGATGATGTATTATGGCACATAAAGATAAAAACATATTGCTGGAATGTTATGCCACACTTACAAATTTATTAAAAAGTTATAATCTAGAGATAGCAATAGATAAAGTACAATTAAATCTTCCAATTAATTATTTAGGAGTTCTATTATCCTCAACCATGGTCCTTCCACCAAAAATTCAAATACAAGTAGATCAACTCAAATCAATTAACGACTTTCAAAAGTTATTGGGAGACATAAATTGGATAAGGCCTTATCTAGGCATACCTACAGGAGAGCTAGGACCTTTATTTGATATCCTAAAAGGTCCATCAGATCCAAATTCACCCCGCATGTTAACGCCTGAAGCAAGAAAGGCATTAAAAATCATTGAAACATATATGGAAAATATGCATTAGGATAGAATTGATATAAGTTTGCCTTTATTATTTATTGTACTACCAACAAAAAATATTCCTACAGGAGTATTTTGGCAAGAAGGTCCATTATTGTGGATACATCTATCTTATTCTCCCAACACTATTCTTACTAGGTATCCTGAGGCTGTAGGACAATTAATACTCAAAGGAATAAAAGCAGCAAAGGGAGTGTTTGGGATTTCTCCCAATAAAATTATTACTCCATATACTATGGATCAAATTGATGAGTTAGCTAATGAGTTAAATACTTGGGCAACAATCATGTGTAAATCTAATGTTTCATTTGATAATCACTTACCATCTAATCCTTTGCTGTCTTTTTGGTCTAAGCATCCTGTAGTTTTTCCAAAGATGACAAAAAAAAAAACACAAAACCCTATCATGAATGCTCCAAATATATTCACTGATGGGTCAAATAATGGTACAGCATCAGTAGTTACCCCTGATCAAACTTTTACATTTTTAGTACCCAAACAATCAGCTCAAAAGGTAGAGTTAATGCAGTATTACAAGCTTTTGTGATGTTTAAAGATTCTGTATTTAATTTATTTTCTGATAGTCAGTATGTAGTTAATGCTATAGTATCCCTTGAAGATGCTGGTAGGATTTCCCCTTCTTCTACTGTTTTCTCTTTGTTTTCCACTATACAAAGTCTAATCTGGGACAGAAAAGATCCATTCTTTATAGGACATATCAGGTCACATACAGGATTGCCTGGAGCCCTTAGTTTGAGCAATGAATTAGCAGATAAATCTACACATGACATACATATTTTCTCCACAATAGAAGAAGCTATAAATTTTCATAAAAGGTTCCATGTCAATGCTAATACTTTACAAAAGTGTTTTAAAATAACTAAAGAACAAGCCAGACATATAATAAAACAATGTCAAAATTGTGTGACCTTTTTACCACAAGTTAATCTTGGAGTCAGTCCTAGAGGACTGATACCTAACCATATTTGGCAGATGGACGTCACACACTTGCCAGAATTTGGAAAATTAAAATATTTGCATGTTACTGTTGATACTTCTTCCGTATTTTTGATGGGCTCCCTTCATGCCAGAGAAAAAACTAAAGATGTTATAGCTCATTGCTTACAAAATTTTGCCACTGTGGGCATTCCAAAACAGTTAAAAACAGATAATGGTCCTGGTTATGCTTCTACCTCTTTTAAACAATTTTGCTCATCATTTGGCATTACTCACATAACAGGAATTCCATACAATCCACAGGGACAAGGCATAGTTGAAAGAACTCATCAAACTATTAAAATGTACTTATTAAAACAAAAGGAGGGAATTGGAAAGGGGTATATATCCCCCAAAGATAAACTTAAAATAACCCTTTTTACTCTAAACTTTTTAAATTTGGATTCATCAGGGCTTAGTGCTGCGGAAAGACATTTGTATCCAAAAAATGTACATAAGCCTAAGGTACTTTGGAAGGATATTCTAACAGGACAATGGAAAGGTCCTGACCCAGTAATTGTCTGTAGTCGGGACTCTGTTTGTGTGTTTCCACAGGGAGAACAGCAGCCGATTTGGATTCCAGAGAGATTAACCAAAACAATTTCTACAGATCAAAAAGAAGATGATTTGACTCCAATCCATAACAGCTGATATCCAGAACTCCAGCTTGGCTATTCTTACATCTGTGACAGCGATTAACCAGGATGCTTTTTTCAATATCTATTTTATTATTGCTTTTTCCCACATCATAAAGTTCTATTTTATTTTTGAGCTCATACAGAGCTAGGTTAATGTTTTTCTGATCAGTTTTATTTTTTGACTGTGGAGTTTTTAAACATTGCAATGGAGATTTCACCTAGGTAAAGCTACAAGGCCTTTACTATTGTCTTATGTGTTGTATGTTACGTGTGCACACTTCTGTTTTGTGTTGTATGTCTGTATGTGCGTATGTCCATATATCATATATGAGGAGTGTTCATGAATAAATGGATCCGAATTTTTTTTATTATTCACGTGATTTTAATGGTTTAATTTAAATTGGGTAAATAGCTGTTGAAGATTGTTTTAATATGTGTACAAATAAGCAGGTTAACAGATCTGTTTGTTTACTTTCACCTTTCCTTTTCATTATATTTAATAATTCTGTTCAGGATAATGTAAATTGTTCTAAAAATTGTTTTCTTAGTACCTGTTGAAATGTTACATTTTTTTTTTTTTAAACATCATTGTCAGAATTCCTATTTTCATCCCAGTGCCGGTGAAGACAAAGATGAAACCAAACTACAACTTCTTCAATAATTATCACAACAAACTGTATAAACTGATACATCAATGAATAATAACTCAACAAGTAATGCTCAATCAATGAGTCGATTTATTTTGGGAGGAAATGGACATATTGATAGATTCCTCTGCTTTGAACTGCTTACAGAACTTGCCTGGACTATGTATCACTTGTATGCACTGTGATCTATCTGTTGATGCAGCGAATTATGGTAATGCTGGTGTATCTTTGTTGATGTGTCACCAGTGATGCAATTTTTCCTAAGGAGCTGTCAATTAACTTGGTGTCATGGCATTTCTGTATCCTCCTCCCTTCTACTAGTGATGGTCTAATTTTGGGGGCCAACAGAGGTGAGGCAAAGAACCTCATCCCCCCACTGGTGCATAGGCCTATCCACAAGTATGGCTATATGCTGGACCGGTAGTCAGTGACGGGTATGATCCAATTGCAGTGGTATCAACCTAAGACAGGAGGCTGACGCCTAGAGGTCAGTTTTCCGATGACGGGTAAGAACCATATGTTGAATTGGACAAACCTAACAGGCAGGGTCCCTAGCCACATTGCTTGTTGCTTAATTAAACAGAAGGGGGGGAAATGCTAAGAGTCACAGCCAAGTAATATGATGCATGGCATTTTTGGTTGAAAGGTGACACCAGCTAGCCATTGAGATGATATGATTATGTTAAGATTTACATTCATATGGATATTGGACTCCTGATGTTCACCTTGGCCTGCTATGGGACTCCTGGAGAGTTCCCATTGGTTGGGGAAGTGCAGTAGGAGGGAATTCCGGGGGAGGAACTTGCTCCTGGGATCCGGGAGGATGGCAGCGTGGGTCGATCAGAAATCTTCCCGGGCATTGGCGGCAGTTTCAAAAAATAAAGTTTGTTCCTGCTTGAGTGGCTCATGATTTTGTGCCCAGCCAGACTGCGGCAAGGCAGGCACTCTGCCACTGAGCTACAGCCCCAGCCCCAAGAACCAGTGTTTTGTTCTCTGATTTTTCATTTTATTTCTCCCTGTTGAGGTGATTCTGAGAGCATGTATTGATACAAAGGTGCCTAAGGCTTAAGAAATCTTGTGTACTGTGCTGATAAATGGGAAATATTATTTGGAATATTGACATATCTGCAGCAGATTTTGAATTAGTGAGAACTTGGGTTGAGTTAATCTAATAAGGAGTGTGGATTATTAATTACTATAGTATCAACTAGCCCATAGTATAAAAGAAAGAAAGAAAGAAGAAAACCCCATCACCAACATCAACAAAAAACTTTGGTTTACTTTGGAAAAAAAGCAAACAACAAAATCTAATATCCAAGGTATTGGCTTAGGTGTGTTTGTAGTAAAAAGATTGGTATTGGTGACTAGAAAGATAGTGGTTCATGTTATGCAGTAGAAAAATATTTGATGAAACTATGTTCTGTGATAACTTGGGAAGTGGATCATAAGCAATGAATTTCAATGCTGGGGAAGAAGAAGAAAGAAAACAGAACACTAATAACATATTTTTGTTGATATTTATTAAGGTATTTCAAGACATTAGTTCAGAAACAATTGCCCTTCTTTTAAACAGGAGTGAAGGAAAATAGAATAACCCCAAATTAAAGAATTTAGGGATTTTTTTTTTCTTTTGTGTACCGGGGATTGAACTCAGGGCCACTCTACCACTGAGCCACATCCCCAGCCCTATTTTGTATTTTATTAGAGACAGGGTCTCACTGAGTTGTTTAACACCTTGCTAAATTGCTGAGGCTGGCTTTGAATGCAATCTTCCTGCCTCAGCCTCCTGAGCTGCTGGGATTACAGGCATGCACCACCACACCCAGCACTTAGGATTTTGAAGAGGTAACAGTTTTTGACTCAGAGAAGACACAAGAGAGAAACTGGGAAAGCCTTTAAATATTGAAGGTCCTATAAAATTCAGCCTTGAGACTAGGATTGAATTAAAAGTATGGGCATAATATTCATTGTTTACCTTGAATGGATTAAAGTACTTCAGAGAAAATGTAAAATTCAGAATATAGTGCTGGGCTGGAGTTGTGGCTCAGTGGTAGAGCACTTGGGTTTGATCCTCAGCACCACATAAAAATGAATAAATAAATATATTGTGTCCCTCTACAACTAAAAAAAATGTTTAGGAAAAAAAAGTATAGTGCCTAGTAAAACCTTTTAGCTGGATAAGATTTAGGGAAAGGATTCTAAGGAGGTGATCTTCCCATCAAAGCTGATAGGAAAGGAGAAAGAGGAAAGAGACATGGTCATGAGAACTAGTTTGCCAAAATGAGTGTGGTATAGCTTTTGGCAAATATTGCTGCCTGCATTCAAAGAGAAACACAGTGAGTTTTTCAAAGAGTATTTTGTTTCCAGAGGAACTATGAGCCTAGACTAACAGTAACAGTAACAGTTTAAGACTTCAATGACTTGGGTACTTCCAATCATCTATGATAGATTGGGTTGAGGGAGAAGCTCATTCCCCAAAGAGACTTGTTCCTCAATCTCCATATTAGCTGGGATGCTAAACCAAGAGCTAAGGAGAGCTACTCACAGGGTCCAGAATCAGAGAATAATGAATAATTTCTATTTCAGATCAGGAAGCCCTCAAAATATTTTCTCAGTGGGATTTCAGAATTGCCATGCCTGTCTACTCCTGTGCCTCCCATTTTTCTCATTCCACTTTTTTTGTTTTTGTTACTGGGGATTGAACCCAGAGGTACTTTTTACTACTGAGATACTCCCCAGTCTTTTTTTTTTTTTTAATTTTTAATTTGAGGCAAGGTTTTGCTAAGTTACTAAGTTATTGAAGTTAGCCTCAAACTTCTAATACTCCTGTCTTACCCTTCTTAGTTATTGGGATTACAGGCATGTGCCAGTGTGCAGGGCCTCCCCTTTCTTGTATGGAATGTCTTTCTCTGTTCTATCATCGAACTTTCAAAATTTTAGTTCACCTTTTAAAAGTCGGTTCATTTGTTACTCCCTCTAGAATCCCTCCCTGTTATGCCAGAGAACCAACATCTCCCCCCAACCCCTTCTTTTTTTTTTTTTTTCTTGCTTTGCTTTTGGGATAGCTGGAAATTTCCTGCGCCTGTCCTAACTCCCTGAAAGAACCACAGATATGAAAGTAGAAAATATCAAACACCTAATCATCCTTGAGTCCCTTTGCTCTGCTCAGAAGGCTCTGCCCCCAAAACTTTTCAAGGTTGAGGTTGGTTCCTTAATACCCTCCTCCCCCCCACTTTTTTTTTTTTTTAGCTCAAACTCTTTCCTTAGAGAGCTTTTCTACAATCTCAAGTGGATCCCAAATACACTTTCTCACAACCTTGTGTTGTTGACATCATAGTAGTTACTGCTATATGTATTTATCCTTTTCTTTTACTTGTTTTATTATTCATTGTTTAGGTCACCCCTAACAGGATGTAAACTTTCCTGAGAGCTGTAATCTTGCCTGGATTCTAGAACAGTGCCTATAGTTTCTCATTTCTTTCTTTTTAATTTGTGGTACAAGGGATTGAATCTAGGGATGTTCTACCACTGAGCTACATCACCAGCTTCCCCTTTAATTTTTTTTTTTTTTTTGAGACAGGGTCTTGCTAAGTTGCTGAGGCTGGCTTCAAACTTGCAGTCCCCCTGGCTTAGCCTCTTGAGTTTCTGGGATTACATGTGAGCAGCACCATGCCTGGCATAAAATATTTGTTGAATGAATGTGTATAATTCAGGTCTTTGTTATCCAGTCCACCTATTTTATTGGGTATTCTAGTCTTTTTTTTTTCTTTTTTCTTTTCTGTGCTGGGGATCAATACTCTAAAGTCTTGAGAAAGGTTCCTCATGAGTTGGTGGTAGTGTCAGAACTAGAACTCAGGCCTTGTGACTCAGATCTCTATAGGCTCATTTTTTTTTTCTTCAAAATATGTGAAGCTAAAATAGCTCTGGGGCACCACAAAGTGGCAGGAGTGAAAAGGTCCCTTTGTTCCCTTTGTTGCAGTGTGCTGCCAGCCCCATATAGTACCAGTGGCACTCCTTTAGCTCCAAGGGCAAATCTGGAAAGCTTGGCAAGATCTAACTCTAGTGGAAATTTTTGATGAACAGCAGGGAATTAGCATTGTCTTAAATTGGCTCTCCATTGACTGCTCATTAGTTATGAGAGAGGAAAGACTATTCAGTGGAAAAATCAAATAAAACTTTGTGTGATCAAAATAATATCCTAGTAATCGACAGGTGGATATACTATGTATGTCCCTGAGAAGGTATGATGTCACCTATACAGCACTTGCAGACAAGAGTGAATAACCTGATTCTAACCACAGAGAAACATCAGACAAACACAAAATGAGAAAATGTTATATTAAATAAAGACAAGTAATAGGGGACTGGATTCTTTAAAAATATCCCTGTTTTTAAAGACAAAAGCTGTGAAAATGTTATGAGTTGAAAGGAAGCTGAAGAGAATGACAACTAAGTGTATTACTTGACACTAGACTGGGTCCTATCATGGAGGGAGGAAAATGCTATAAAGAACATTATTGGGATAATAGCAGACCTGGGATATAGAAGGTAGATTACATTGTCAATGTTAACTATACTTTGATTATGTAATATAATATCCTTAATTTTAGGGACTATACACTGTAGTATTTAGTAGTAAAAGGCCATAGTATGTGCTCACCCTCAAATGATACAGGTGAAGAAAAAGAACCCTAGAGATAAATATTTCTTATTTAAAAGTATATATATATATATATATATATATATATATATATATATATACTTTTATGTATATATATATATACACATAGCTATAAATAAAACAAATACGATAAAATGTTAGTAGGTGAATCAGGATAAAGAATGTATAGGTATTCTTTTTACTATTTTTTTGCAACCTTTCTGTAAGTTTAAAATTATGTCCAAATAAAATTTGAAAAAGAAAAAAAGATTTAAAGTACATTAGTTCTAGGTATTTCCTCTGTCCACTCTTCTTTCTGTTCATAACAATTCAAAGCAAAAATATTGCCTTACTATGTGTGTCTTCTGTTGTCCTTTTTGGTTTAGTAATATCTGGTTAGAAAGGACTGTATTTGGCTTCAGGCTTTTGGGGATGAAGCCTAGACTGGGGTGGGTGGGGCTGCTGTTGTTGGCAGCTGAAACATGCTCCTGAAGCCTACATAGGGGAATATAGAGAGGCAGTGGGGCTTCTGATGGGAAGCAGTCAGGCTCAAGCTGGGTTTCCCCAGCCATTCTGGAACAGACACCTGGAATCTGAGAGGATTTAGCAGGGCTGAGTTTGACAAAATCCTCAGCAGTATGGGAATAGGGAAGGCTTTGTTATCCTTTCTCTCTATCTACAGTTTCCTGAAGTGACACAACCCATCTTCTCTATCTGAGATGCTGAATACCTCTGAATCCTCAGGAGTCCTAATTTTCCAGTGTTTTACTTTGCATTAAATGAACAAAATTTGATGTCAGGTGGCAAGGTCTGACTCTGCATCTCTTTCTCGGATGGCTTCTGGTGGCTTCCCACTGCTTACATTCTTTGCATGGGAGTAAAAAGGACTTCATTCCTTTAATCTTCCAACCTGGCTGGGCCAGAGCTCACCCACCCTCTTCACAGGGAAAGAAGCCAGTTTCAGCAGTCCTGGAGGGAGGAGGGGGAATGATGAGGGTCTAAACTCAAGACTCTAGGTCCCTTCAGTCACCTTGTAAGTGAAACAGAGAGATCATCCCATCTTTTGTTTTGTTTTTTTATTTATATATGATAGCGGAATGCATTACAATTCTTATTACACATATAGAGCACAATTTTTCATATCTCTGGTTGTATACAATGTATATTCACACCAATTCGTGTCTTCATATATGTACTTTGAATAATAATGATCATCACATTCTACCATCATTAATAACCCCATGTCCCTTCCCATTTCCCTCTGCCCTATGTAGCGTTCATCTATTTCTCCCATGCTTCCTCTCCCTATCTCACAATGAATCAGCCTCCCTATATCAAAGAAAACATTTGGCATTTGGCTTTTTGGGATTGGCTAACTTCACTTAGCATTATCTTCTCTAACTCCATCCATTTACCTGCAAATGCCATAATTTTATTCTCTTTTGTTGCTGAATAATATTCCATTGTATATACATGCCATATTTTTTTTATCCATTCATCTATTGAAGGGCATCTAGGTTGGTTCCACAGTTTAGCTATTGTGAATTGTGCTGCTATAGACATTGATGTGGCTGTGTCCCTGGAGTATGCTGTTTTTAAGTCCTTCAGGTATAGACCCACGAGTGGGATAGCTGGGTCAAAAGGTGGTTCCATTCCCAGTTTTCCAAGCAATCTCCATACTGTTTTCTGTATTGGCTGTACCATTTTGCAGTCCCACCAGCAATGTAGGAGTGCGCCCTTTTCCCCACATCCTTGCCAACATTTATTGTTGTTTGTATTCTTAATAGCTGCCATTCTGACTTGAGTGCGATGAAATCTTAGAGTAGTTTTGATTTGTATTTCTCTAATTGCTAGAGATGATGAACATTTTTTCATATATTTGTTGATTGATTGTATACTATCTCCTGAGAAGTATCTGTTCAGATCCTTGGCCCACTTATTGATTGGGTTATTTGTTTTTTTGTGTTTAGCTTTTTGAGTTCTTTATATACCCTAGAGATTAATGCTCTATCTGATGTGTGAGGGGTAAAAATTTGCTCCCAAAACATAGTCTCTATGTTCACCTCACCAATTGTTTCTTTTGATGAGAAGAAACTTTTTATTTTGAATCCATCCCATTTATTGATTCTTGATTTTAATTCTTACACTATAGGAGTCTTATTAAGGAAGTTGGAGCCTAATCTGATATGATGGAGATTAGGGCCTACTTTTTGTACTATTAGATGCAGGGTTTCTAGTTTGATTCCTAGGTCCTTATCCACTTTGAGTTGAGTTTTGTGCATGGTGAGAGATAGGGGTTTAATTTCATTTTGTGCAACTGCTTCTTGACTCATGAAAAATGAATTCCTCCTCCCCTCTCAAATTCTGGTATTTAAATCAACAGGGTCAACAAACCCTGGGAATGAACTGCTTCAATGTTTTGCTTTATTGACAAAATTCAATTCTGACTTCTCTTCCCTAAATGTCAAGTAATTTGATATTTTATTTATACAAATTACATTACTATAGAGTGTTTAAGTAAATAGCGTATAAAACTTGTTGCCAGTGGTAACATTAATAATTACAGGAATAGAATGAGAGCAGATTGTAATGTGGTAATGGCCCTTGGAATAGACTGAGTTCCTTGGCAGTGTCTAAAGTTTTTCCTGTTAATGGTCTTGGTGTTGCAATCCATTATGTCACTGAGAATTGATGACTTGAGCTATGGTAACTAGCCATAATATTTAATGTAGCTGCTTTGAGCCACTTGAATACTTGGAATTTTTTTCTAAAGAATTACATAAAGGGTTCCCAAAGAAAACTCAGGATCTCTACATATATATTTTAGGGAGTTGAGTATGTTTTACATTCTTGTGAGTTTTTCTGGTTCTTCTCTATAAATGTTAGTGACATTTACACACTGGAAGTGAATATTTGTCTATTTGTCAGCCTATCAATATACCTATTTATCTGTTCATCTATATCTTACCATATTCTACAAAATCTCCCTCCTTCCCTCTCTTTTCTCTTCCATTAATACTTTCATTTACTAATGCCACATTTTTAGATACATATCTAATAGCTGCCAGGCACTTTCCCAGCACTGAAAGCTAATAATAAACAAAGAGGCCAGGTTCCTAATATCTTGCTGGTTAACTTCTGGTGAGGAAAGAAAGAAAATAAACAAGATTGTTTTAATGTTAAATGTCTAAGACAACAAAACAGGGTAATATGATAGATGAGGGCAATAGACTAGGCAATATTTTAGAGGAGATCTGGGAAGGCTTCTCTGAAGAAGTGGCTGGTGAGATGAGTCTGAATGACAAGAAAGTACAGCCTTGTGGAGCTCTGAGGGCAAAGCCTCATAGGCAGAGGAATCAACAAGTATAAAATATTTGAAGCAACTTAAGATAATTGTCAAAACAATAAAAAAATGCAAAAAGATAAAATTAGAAATAAGGGGGAAATGGGGAGAGAGAACAGAAAAATATTGTGATGTAGATGTACAAGCCACAGATTATTAAAGTTGAGTTATACATTTGAGTCTTATCATCCAGGAAGCCAATATGAAAAGGGAAATGTGATCAATCTTATGGTTTTCTTTCTTCACAGGAAAAAGGCATGTCAATTTCTCAAAGGAATAGAGGATTGTTTTTTTTTTCCTGACACTTAGAGTTAAAATAAGTCTCTAGTATATACCTTCTTATAAGGGTACAGAATGATGTATTAGTGTTGTAGACCTCTCTCCTTTCAGACATTCTAATTCCAATTCCTGAAATCTGTGAATATGTTACTTTATATGCAAAAAGCACTTTACAGATATGATTCAGTTAAGAACCTTGAGATGGGGAGGTTATCTTGCATTTTTTGGGTGGGTCCACTCTAATCACATGGGTCCTTTAAAGCCTAGAACCTTTTACCAGCTAGAATTAAAGGGAGACGTGACTTCAGAAGCATGGTCAGAGAGATGTAATATTGCAGCTTTTTTTTTTTTTTTGCATCTTTTTAAAAATTCTAATTTATTATGTATGACAGCAGAATGCATCACAATTCATATTACACATATAGAACACAATTTTCCATATCTCTGGTTGTATACAAAGTAGAGTCACACCATAAGTGTTTTCATACATGTACTTAGCGTAATGATATCTTATTCCACCGTCTTTCCTACTCTGATGCCCCCTCCCTTCTTCTTCCTCCCCTTTGTGCTATCTAGAGTTCCTCTAATACACCCATGCTCCCCACCCCCCAACCCCATTATGAATCACCCTCCTTATATCAGAGAAAACATTTGGCATTTTTTTTGGGGGGGGGAGGGGATTGGCTAAGTTCACTTAGCATTATATTCTCCAACTCCATTCATTTACCTGCAAATGACACGATTTTATTCTCTTTTAATGCTGAATAGTATTCCATTGTGTATATATACCACATTTTTGTTTCCATTCATCATAATGTTGCTAGCTTTGAAGATAGAGGAAGAGGGCCATAAGCCAAAGAGTGCCGGTAGCCTCTGGAAACTGCAAAAGGCAAAGAAACTGATTATCTTTGAGAACATCAAAAGAGGAATGTATCCCTGCTCACACTGATTTAGCTTAGTGAGACAGGTGTTTGATTTTTTTTTTAAAGAAGAGTAAAATTTTATATGGGTTTCATCGTGCCAGAGGTCTCAGTCCATAGATAGCTGACTTCATAGCTCTGTGCCCAAATCATGGCAGAAGAGTGTGGTGGAGGAAAGTGGTTCAGGACATAGCCACTAAGAAGGAGAGAGATAGAGATAGAGATAGAGATAGAGATAGAGATAGAGATAGAGATAGAGATAGAGATAGGAGGAGGTGGGAGATAGGAAGGGGGAGAGAAAGAGAAAGAAAGAGAATACCCCAATGGCGCACTCCCTATGACCCACCTCCTTCAGCCACACCCTACTTGCCTATAGTTATCACCTAATTAGTCCCTATCAGGACAATCTCATTCAGAAGATACATTAATTGATTTAGAAATATAAGAATTCAGTTTACTCTGATTTGTTAATAAATATGATCTATAAAATCATTTCACTCATTTTTTTTCAAAGTAACAGTCAGGTATTTAATTAATAAAAGCATTTGTAGAAATATAAGTTTTAGAACCAAAACTTTTAAACTATAAGATATTAAAAAGAAATATATGACCTGAGAAGATAGGGAATTCTTGGTGTTTATTTGGTAACTACCTGGTGATGGCAAATTGGCAAATATCTGTATACAGAACTAGAACTAAAGGGATGATTTCAGTAATTTCAAAATAAATAAATGCATGATAAATAATTGAAAAAAAGACTCATAATCCAATTATTTCACTTCTAAACTTACTTGCATTGTTGCACACATGAGCTTTTGGGAGACACCTAATATCTAAACCATAACATTCTGCCCTTGACCCCCCAAAAGCTCATGTCCATTTCACAGTGCAAAATACATTTAGTCCATTTCCAAGAGTCCCCATAGTTTTAATAGTTCCAGGATTTCCCAGAAGCACAAGTCCAAAGTCTCCTCTGATACTCAAGGCAAACTCTTAGCATAAGCCCTGTAAAAATCAGGAGCAAGTTTTTATACACACACACACACACACATACATATAATGTGAATGTATATATATATATATATATATATATATATATATATGTGTGTGTGTGTGTGTGTGTGTGTTTGTATGCAATGCACACATACATACATACGTACATACATATATCTGATATGTAATGGAACAGAGTGAACATTTCCATTCCACAGGGAAGAAATAGGGGCACAAGAAGAAGGAATGGGACCAAAAAATCCAGCTGAGCAAATAGGTCAGCATCTAGGGCACATGGCATTATGATGTTCTCTCCAATGGCTTTTGTAACTTCACCACTATGGCCTTGCTGGTTGCAGCTCAGTGGCCTGTCTCTTGGCTAGTTTCTGATTAATTCTTGCAGCTTTCCTTTGCAGATGTTCCATGTTACTGGCATCTCTTAATCTCTGGGGTCTCCACAGCAGCTTCAGCTACCTTCTCACATCTCCACACATTGCCCTCTCAGAGGTTGCCCACAGGGACTCCAACCCTATTACACCTTCCCTGACCTCCCAGGGTTTCCTTTGAAATCTCAGTGGAAGCCTCATGAGGCCCTAATTCCAGCATCCTGCCTTCTTGCAGAAACAATAGCATGTGGTTGATGCCAACATCTGCCACTATCTCAAGCAGTAGCCAAACCTCTAGGGACCATGGTTATAGCAGCCTCTGAATGTCTGGGTGACTAAGCATAGTGCAACAACTTCCTAGGTGCCCCTGTGCAAGTAGAGTGCTCCCACGGTCTCTTCTGAAATAATTTTTTTCTTTTACACCCTTGAGCATGAGATGGGTGTACTCTTGCCAATTCCTGAGACATCCTGAAGCCATCCTTTCTACTGTTTTCAGGTAAAGTACTTAGTGATCTCTTTAGTGCTGTAATCTCTTTAACTACCACAACTTCCTTATGCCTAGTTTTACTCACACTTTTCTCTCCAAACTGCAAATTTTTCAAATCTTTCAGCTTTGCTTTAGCTCCTGATTATCACAATAAACTTGGTGGAATTGCAAGATACTAAATCTGTGTTAAGGTACTAAATTTTGGGGAATTTTGTTATGATAGCCATATAAAACTAATACCGTTAGAATCATTTTGGTTGCAATAACAGAAATTCACCTATTTTAAGGTAAGCAAAAGAGTGCACTTTATCATAAAGATCTGGAAATATTCCATGGAATTCAAAGGAAGGAATGCAGGTTATTTCAGAAAATACTATGACAAAGATGGAAAACTGTCAGAACTCTTCTCTCTTCTCTCTCTCTCTTCTCTCTCTCTCTCTCTCTCTCTCTCTCTCTCTCTCTCTCTCTCTCTCTCTCTCTCTCTCCCGTGTGTGTGTGTGTGTGTGTGTATGTATGTGTATATATATATATATGTATGTGTGTGTGTGTGTGTGTGTGTATATATATATATATATATATATATATATATATATATATATATATATATAAATAATTCCTGTTCTCCCATTTTCCCTGCAGCCTGGTTTTCTGCATTTCTCCAGGCCATATGTGAGGAAAGTATGTTTGTGGATAGCTCCTGGTTTTATGTTAGCTATGTAGAGAAAGGACTGAAATCTACTCTAATTCAAATACTGGAGAGAGAGAGACATTATTGGCTTGCCTGAGTCAGGTATCTACTATTGGAGTAATCATCTGTAGTTAGTTGGACTGATTATCTTGTCTGAGAGTACAGGGCTACTTTCTAGAATAGATCTCTCTATATCACTGCTTTTAAGATACACCTTGCAACTCATCTGGTAGTCAAGAAGTCATTCAATGGATAGAAACCAGCAATAAAAAGAGATTAAAAATATCAGAGTACATGTGTTTTGGGTAAAGTTTTATAAACCTATTTCAGTAATTAAGTCATAGGTTTGTATGTTGTGGATAATAATGTAAAATATATTTCTCTTGGTGGATAATAGTCCGAAAAATTTGAAAAACAAGGGGTAGACAATCTGGCAGGATTCTGCTAGTGTTATAATAAATAAATATCACTCTTGAAATAATCCCTCTAGTAAATGCAGAGGTATCATGAGTAGTTTTGCTTTTGTTTTTGTTTTCCAAAGCATTTCTTAATATGAACAAATGGAATAAGGCAGAGGCAATATTGCAAGGGTGAAGACAAAGTGGTACAAACACACGGCTTTTGGATAGTCTAGCTTAATCCAGAATAAAACCTAGTACAGTGGTTCCCAGTCTAGCTTTGTTTTAAATTCACCTGAATTCCCTTATAATTTAATGTGATCTATTTAATCAGAATTTCTGGAAGTGTAACATGTGAATTTGTATTTAAACACAAAATAAAATAAAACAAAAGGAACTCCTTGGATGTCTCTGATATGTAATGAAGTTTGGGAATTAATGACTCAGATTATATAGAGGATGGAGCTGTCTTTCAAACAATTCTCCAGAACTCTAGACTCTTTCAATCAGATTTTTGTTAGGAAAAAAAAAAGGCATTAGTAAATAAACACTTCAAAGTTATTTCTTGGAAAAGATCTGGAATGTAAAGGGCCTCATAGCTTATTAAAGGCAGACCCATACACTTCACAGGTCAGTGAGCTGAGGGCAATGTTTATCGACCTTTTGGACATCGTGGTACGAACACTCCTGCTTGGATACTGTCATTCCATCCTTGGGGGACAGGGAGAAAATTCTTGCAGACTTTTCCAGACCCCTGTTAGACAATAGTTCTTTATTTTTTTCAGAACAATGTCTGGCCAAGATTCCAACGTTCTACTGTAATAGGATCTGGTGGAGATTATTTATGCTTCAAAAAAATTTCAAAGCTTAAGTTATCAATTACCAATCATGGCCATTTTGAACTTGTGGTGAATAGGACAGATGAATTAGTTGACAAATGTATACCTACCTCTAAGCAATAAAATGAATCTGATGTACCCAGTTATGGGTTATCAAATTAATTTTAGAGAACAATTGCTTCAAATAATTAGGTTAATATAAAGAGAGCCGAATTTCTTCCCTGCAGCTGCTAGAGGACAAAGCCCAGGTCCATGGATATATTAGCATACAGCTGGAGCCCATATTTCTAGTCTCTATTGTAGATGTTCTGCAGTTAGACGGTCCCACAGACGTTTGTGGCTAAAACCTGTTCCTGGGATTTGGCATTTGATCTGTGAGGAGCCTTTCAGCCCTTTTGTGGGAACAAAAACCCCAACCCCCACCACCCCGCAGTGAGAACGTTTTCTTTTTTAGGTCAGCTCCGCACCCACCGCAGTGCATGGCTTACAGCCCCAGCTCCAAAGGGCTGGACATCCAGGCCTCTGCCCTGAATGAGAATATTAGCCAGGACACCACCTCACTAGTGTGATATCACTGTTATAAAGCTTTCGTTTTATGTAACATGTGGCTGCTTTTTCTTACATCGGCCCCCTAAGGGGATCTGCCTGAGGGACGCCTGGGACTGCACCCGAGCCCGTGGTCGCCGGTGTGCGGACGGGGCCTCTTCGCCAGCCTGGCAGCGGGGAGAGGGGTTTCGCTGCGGCCGCCGCGCTTTGTCCCCGTGCGGCCCCCGTCCACCTCACTGCGGCTTCTCCGCTGGCAGAAAAGTTAGTTTCTGCAGGTGCGGAATTCCGGGCTCGGCGACAACCGGCGCGAAGGGTGCGCGCCTGTCGGGTCCCAGCCCGCCAGCGGCCGGGGTGAGTGGCCACTTGGGTCGCCACGCAGGGCCGGCCTCAAGGGAGGGAGCGTGCGTCCCGGGCGGTGGCCGGCCCGGGCCGTTGCTATGGCAACGCGCGGGGCAAACGGGCCTCTGGGCCTCCGCTGCCGATCCACTGGCGGTCCCAGCTGCGGAGGAACCGGACCCGGGCCCGCGGACCCCTTAGTGTCTCCTGGGGCCGAGCGGTTGGAACCCCATTTTACTCGGGTCCGGTGTTTGGGGTGGTCCCTGACTGCCCCGGTTCTTCTACACCTTTTCACCTCCACCCCACCTTGGGACGTGAACCTCTTTGAAAGTTTAAAAGCGAACTTAATATAGGGTAAGTGTGTGGGAAAAGTAACACATCCTTAGAAGTTCTGAAGTGACCTTTCTTTCCCTTTTTCTCTTTAATCTCCTACAGCCTGGCATCTAGTAGGACCACATTATATGGTAGCTATTTCTTATAGCACTTTATATAGTTCCTGCAGACAGTGGATGCGCATAGGAAATAAGATGGTTCGGTGGAGAGGTAATTCAGGCATTTGCCTCAGTTTCCTAAATGCAGATTATGATTTCTCACAAAAGTTAGGCTTAAATGACGTTATATGAGAAACTATTTTGTGAACTATGGTAAATGTAAAGCACAGTTAATCGTAGGGGATATTTGCATGTTTACGGTGGTCAGATGCTCCTGGTCCCCCATCACCAGCTATGCAGGACCTACTTCCTATTCTTTCTGACCACTTAACAACTTCAGTATCCAACCGGAATCCTGGAAGGCCACGCATAGGGCAAAGTTTCTGTGAATGAAAACAAACATCAACAGGTTTTGAACCTAAGCTTTCCTTTCTTGTTCTCCAGGTCCTGCCTTCAAATTGGGACCAATCTCTCTCTCTCTCCCTCCCTCCCTCCCTCTCTCTCTCTCTCTCTCTCTCTCTCTCTCACACACACACACACACACACACACACACACATTTTAGCCCATGTAAGTGTCACTGTTCTTATCTCAATGAATCTGGTTTACTAGTTTGTAAGCCAGAAATCATGGCCTCATCCTTAGTACCAACCACTCCTCCTTCTATATCCAAATAATAATCAGTTTGTGATATTTTGTCTGCACACAATATCAAATCCAACTGCTCATTTCTGTCTCTTCCTTTATCACCTTAGACCAAGTCACCATTATCTCTTGCCCTGTTTCCTATAGTAGCAGCCCAACTTTCCTGAAGGCATTCACTTGTCTTTTAAATATTCCCATCTCTTCTTTGCAATGTAGCAGGAGTAATGTTTAAAAATTAAATTTCTATTATGCTATACAACTTTGCTTCCCCACCCCCAGCTTAAAATCCATCATGGCTTCCTTAGGATAAAGGCACAACTCTTATTAGTCACCTACAAGTTGATGATCCAGAACAAGATATTTTTAAGAGAAAAAGAGTGCTATTATTTATACTGGAACAAAAGGCTTAACCTGGGACTATCCCTCAAGCAAACTGTGACAAGCGGTTATTCTACATTGGCTCTTTTTCAGTCATTTGTCACTATTTTCCCTCCTATTACAGAGTTTTTGCATATGGTCTTCTCCCTCCTGGGTTTGTTCTGCCCTCTTCTCTTTAGTTAACTCTTGTGCATCCTTCATTGATCAAGTCAAATGTTTGCTCAGGAAATTGCCTCTGACTATTTTGTCTAGCTTCCTTAATATAGGATCTTAATATAGGCTCTTCTGACACCACTTATCTCTCCTTTGTGCCATTCATCACAATTGCAATTTAAAATTTTTCCATGTGTCTGACTCATTGTACGTAGTTAAGTGTTTGAATTAAAAGCATTTTCCCATGTCATTGAACAGCCTCTGAAAATATCACACAGTGATTAGGAGCACAGCCTCCAGAGGCAGACAGATCACTTAGACCTGAATTCCAGCTTCAACAGAATTCCTTATCTGAAATTTGGGGGCCTAGATAATTTTTCAGTTTACAGAAAGATAACATGGTATAAGATAACTGTATCACTTCTAATGGGGTCTGTTATAACACCCTGCATGTCATGAAACACATTAACTTTTCTTAAGTAAATTGAATCCACTCTAAATGCAATAAAGATGATAGTTTCACAACAATTCAGATCAAGATTTGCCAGCAATTTAACTTGCCACAAATTTATGAAAACACTGTTTTCATAGCTTTTTAGATGTTCAGCTAAGGATGTGAAAGTCTGTCTCATTGTAACTTTGAGCCAATCACCTTCTCGGGGCCTCAGATTTCTCATCTTTTAGATACCCTCCTCCCCGACTGGGGGAACCTAAGGGCACTTTACCACCAAGGTATATCCCCAACTCTTTTGTATTTTAATTTGAGACAGGGTCTTGCTAAGTTGCCCAAACTGACCTTGAACTTATGATCTTCCTGCCTCAACCTCCCAATTAGCTGGGGTAACAGGCATGTGCCACCATGTTATCTTGTTTTAAGGAGCAGATGAGTTAATACATGTGAACTGTTTAGGACAATGAATGGTCCCTGGTCAGTACTATGTAAGGGCCAGCTCTTATGTCATTTTTATTAGTTCCATAATAATTCACACTATGGATGAAACATAATTTATATGCTATTTACTTATTGTTGAATATTTATACTTGAAGACCAAATGTAGTGATGATATTTTTATACTTAAATATTTTCATTACATTTTTAATTACTTAAGATTAGTGTCTAAGAATGAAAGCACAGAACCAAGGGACAGGAATGTTAATGCTCTTAAAACATTTCTATACTGCTCTTCAAAAAGATACAGTTTACATCCTACCATCAGTTAAACTATGCCTAATTAACATTTTTTAAAACATTTTTATTACTTTTACAGGTAAAAATGACACCTCCTTCTTTTAACTCATATCTGCTGTTATTATTATATTTTTAGCATTGAATAACCCTGATTATTAGCTGTGCATTAGCTTTTCTGTGCATGTACAGACTCTATTGGAGTCTCAGTTTTTAAAAAATGTTTTTATTGACTCATAGTAATGTACGTATTTATGTGGTACATTTTGACATTCCAATACATGTATACAATGTGTAATAATCAGTTCAGGTAATTGATATATCTACCATTCAGACATATACCATTTCTTTGTGTCAGGGACATTCAAAATCCTTTCTACTAATAATTTTGAAACATCTAAATTAACTTGTCAAAATAATTATCCTACTGTGCTATAGAACATTAAAAGTTATTCCTCCTATCCAACTGTACCTAGTACCTATTCACCATCCTTTCTGTTTTTTTCTTATTAGTTATTCATTTGCTTTTTGTCTTCTCCAGTCCAGGCAAGAAATCAGTATGCTGGGCTTTGGCTATAATTAGTTGGATAAGGTATCCCTGGAGCTAGGGGCAAGTTGTTACTTGCCTGCAGGCTACTGAGTGAGGTACAAAACAGTGTTTCAGAGGCTGGGTCTTGGTGAAAACCTGAAATCTAGACTAGGCTGACTTCCTGTTTATCTGAACCTTTAGTCAAACAGGGCTTGGAAGAAAGAGGACATCCAGGTAGGAGGAAAAGGGCTAAGGCCAATGACGAGAGGCTCAAAGCTGGGAATGAGAAGCTATAACCTCTTTTCTATAGGGACATTTCATATTCTTTTAAAAACGTTTTTATTAATACATTGTAATTATACATAATACTGGAATTCCTTGTGACATATTCATGTATGCATATGATATCATTTGCTCCAACCCATTCACTGCACATTCTTTTATGGAGGAAGAGGGGAATGCTGGGAGCACTGTCTTAGACACATACTGGTTTGTGGTTAACCCTTATATTAACCCTTATCAGAAGGAATATTTCCCCCACAATTGTCCTTTCATTTAATTCATTGAATCTGGTCTGATACCACACTCTGATATTGAGCCATACCCCTAGCTCCTAATATAGTTTTGATTTATAGAAATTAAAACAATTTAATATTGTCTACCTAAAATTTTTCTTTGTGATTTACTGTTTTTATACTTAGATGTCTTTTCCATGCAAAGACCAGATAACTACCTATATTTTCTTTAAAAATGTTTTGTGACATCAGCAAATCAAGAGGTAATGATAGTAGGTAGAAGATAATTCAATAGTGTGACTTCTGATTAAAAAAAAAACTTAAAAAGTTATGATACAAAGGGTCATACTCAAGTCATCTTTGTGTCTCCTTGAAGCTAGAAGAAAAGAGCTTATGCTGCTTTAAGGGAGATTGAGGAAGGCTTTTTTCTGACAGTGTCTGCCATGCAGTGTGAACTTGTAGAATCTCATCCTTAAACGACTTTGAGATGTGACTTCTGAGAGAGAAACTGTGATCTCTGGAGACATTTTCTATCTATTCTTATCCATCCAGTGATCCTATGTAGTATTTCAAACACTCATAGTTGCTAGATACTGAGAAATAATTTCTCTGTTTTTTAGTAGAGGCTTAAAATTTTACAGGATATAAAATTAATCGCTGCCTTTTTGGCATTGATAAATTGATATGCTTTAGAATGTGTTTCTCTTCCTTCTGAACTCCAGTGGGGCAGATTGTGTTGTGCTTAGACTTGTTTTAGGGCTCTAGAATGTGAAGAATGGGCAACTTATTGTTAAACTACATTAATATATCTATTCTTAGTTTATTAACTAAAGTAAATTGTAGAGTTCACAAGAAACTAATCATAACTTTCTGTAGTTTTATTGACCTGAATTTGTTTTATTTAAGAAAGGTTTATAAGGTGAAAGGCAGTGACTTTAATAATTAAAATATCCTTTTTACATAAATGAACTACATAAATTATCTTTCTTAATAACCATTGACCTTGTCAGTCTGAATATCAGTCCAAATGTGGTAGTACATAAGGAATTAAGTAAGAAAAACAATTTTTCTATTGATGAAATTAATTTGAAAACATTGTTACCATTTGTCTTACTTTTAAATCTGAATTTAATAATGTTAACTTTTATAAGCAATTATTCAATATAACTTTTATATTCAATTATTCAAATATTTATTGGGTGCCTATGATGTGCCAGCAAAGTTCAAGAATATTGTATCTTCCCTTTTACATTGTGTATATAAAATATTTGCTTGTGATCCAGCATTTTTAACATAATCTGATAGTTATTTGAAAAAACTGGTTCTTTGGACTCACATATTAATTCAAGGATCATAGAAAAAAGCCTTATAGAAAATGTTTATCCAGTCTGCAAGGTTGAGATGCTGGTAATTGAAAGTTCTACTCTGTTACTTTGTCATTATTATGGTAGAATGCTCATGTGCAGTGACAGCTTACTGGGGGAGAATCCATTTACCATTTACCAAAGGCTGCGTGTCTGAGGTTTGGGGTCTTATATTACTTGCATTCTCTCAAGTTTTTTTGCTGTTAACAAATCTAACATAGAGGTTCTTCCATCTGCTCTAGGGAGTTCATCTCTTAACAGGCTGAGATTTTGGAAAATGTTTTTCTTTTTCTTTTTGTATGTATATCTTTCTTCCTTCCTTTTTTTGGTTGTTTTTTTTTGTTGGTTCTTTTTAGATATCTATGACAATAGTATTTATTTTGACACAATTATAAAAGCATGGAATATAATTTGTTCTAATTCAGTCCCCAATACTTCCCTTTCCCTCCCCTCTTACCTCCCAATTCCTTTCCCTCTACTGATATTTCTGCTATTATAGCTTTTTTTAAAAAAATATTTTTTAGTTGTAGATGGGCACAATATCTTTATTTATTTTTATGTGGTGCTGAGGATCGAACCCAGTGCCTTACATGTGCAAGATGGGTGCTCTACCTGAGCTACAGCCCCCAGCCTGCTATTATAGCTTTTAAAAAAAATAAATTAGTGTCTTATGGATATACAAGATGGTGAGATTCACTGTGGTATATTCATGTATGTACCTAGGAAAGTTAGGTCAGATTCATTCCACTGTCTTTCCCTATCGTGTCCTTCCATCCTTCCATCCCTCCCTTTATTCCCTTTTGTCTACTCCACTGATATTTCCTCTATTATCATATTTTAATCCCACATCCCCTTATATTGGATTAGCTTCCATAGAAAACTTTTAACCTTTGGCTTTTGGGGACTGGCTTATTTCACTTAGCATGATACTTTCCAGTTCCATGCATTTACTGGCAAATACCATAAAGTCATTTTTATTTTCACTGAGTAATATTCCACTGTGTGTGTGTGTGTGTGTGTGTGTGTGTATCTCACATTTTCCATTCATCCTTGGGAAGGACACCTAGGTTGGCTCCATAACTTGACTGTTGTGAATTGTACTGTTATGAACATTGATGTGGCTGCATCACTATAGTATGTTGATTGTAAATCCTTTGGATATGTATTGAGGAGAGGAGGATAGCTAGGTCATATGGTGGTTCCTTTCCTAGCTTTTTTTTTTTTTCCGTCTTAGTTTTTTGAGGAATTTTCATACTTCTTTCCAGAGTGGTTCCAGTAATTTGTATCAGAAGGGAGATTATGACTATGTCCACATCAGAAGTACCAAGGACAAACCTCTGGCTCAGGGTCCTTCTCCAACAGCTCTCTCCACTCTGCCTCAGCCAACCAGACAGGTCTTTTCTGTGACTACCTAATCTCTGAGCAACAGGAGATAGATCCTTTTCCCTCACATCCTTCCCTACATTTGATATTACTTGTATTCTTTTTTTGTGTGTGGGTTCAACTTTATTATTATTATTATTTATTCTATTTAGTTACATATGACAGTAGAATGCATTGGACACATCGGTAAGCTGATTTTAAATCCTTTGAGTATAAACCAAGGAGTGGGATAGCTGAGTCAAGTGGTGGCTCCATTCCAATTTTCTGAGGAATCTCCATACCGCTTTCCATAATAGTTACCAATTTGGGATCTCACCAGCACTGTACGAGTATACTATTTTCCCTACATTGTTGCTAATATTTATTGTTATTTGTATTCTTGATAATTGCCATTCTGACTGGAGTGTGATGAAATCTCAATGTAGTTTTTTTTTTAGTTGTAGTTGGACACAATATCTTTGTTTTATTTATTTATATGTGGTGCTGAGGATCAAACCCAGGGCCTTGCATGTGCTAGGCGAGCATTCTACCGCTGAGCCCTAATCCCAGTCATCCTCAATGAAGTTTTTTTTTTTTTAATATTTTTTTAGTTATAGATGGACACAGTACCTTTATTTTATTTATTTATTTTATGTGGTGCTGAGGATTGAACCCTGTGTCATATGTGCCAGGCAAGTGCTCTACCACTGAGCCCCAGTCCCAGCCCTCAATGTAGTTTTAATTTGCACTTCTCTATTTGCTAGAGATGTTTAACATTTTTCATGTATTTGTTGACCATTTGTATTTCTTCTTTTGAGAAGTGTCTGTTTAGTTCCTTTGGCCATTTATTAATTGGATTTTTCTTTCTTTCTTTCTTTTTTGGTGTTAAGTTTTTTGAGTTCTTTGTGTATCCTGGGTATTAATGCTCTATCTGAGGAGCAGGTGGCAAAGATTTTCTCCCATTCTGTAGGCTCTCTCTTTATGATCTTAATTGTTTCCTTTACTGTGAAGAAGCTTTTTAATTTGATGTCATCTCACTTAGTGATTTTTGATTTTATTTCTTATGCTTTAGGAGTCATGTTAAGGAAGTCAGTTCTTGGACCAACATGTTAGAGTGTTGGGACTGTTTTCTTCTAGCAGTTGCCCTTTTGATTTTCTTCATATAGCTTCTTGCTACATTAATATTGACCAAGGCTACTTACCTATTTACTTTGGTCTAGTAACTGTTAACTCAGGGAGAGCTCCCTCTGTGGTGTACAGTTTGTCTGAGAGGATCTATCTCCTGTTGCTCAGAGATTAGTTAGTCACAGAAAAGACTCATCTGGTTGGCTGAGGCAGAGTGGAGAGAGCTCTTGGAGAAGGATCCTAAGCCAGAGGTTTGTCCTTGGTACTTCTGATGTGGACATAGGCATAGTCATAGTCTTCCTTCTGATCTTCTCCTATAGTCACTCAATGTTTGGCTTTTCTCAAAGTCTGTGTTTCAGGTCCCTCTTGCTTTACCTTATTTAGAATAACTCAGGATTGAGGAGTGGTCCAGCAGTTCAGGAATTTTAGTCTTGTTGGGGCAGCCAACCTTCCTGCATCCTTAAGGCAGCCTAAGCTGGCCCTTCAGACCCAAAAGATCATGTTTGCAGTTCCAAAGGTCACTTATGTTGGAATTTTTTCTGGAATCCTCCCTGCTTTAAGAATTGTTGATAAGTCGTTTGAAAAGAAGATTGGTTAGAAGTGTGAAGGTGGGTTTGAGAGCTGTTTTTAAATATTTGTTGAGTTGTTCAAGTATAATAGACAAATTTCTGGATTTTGATCTTGAGTTCTGGATCTACCACTTACTAGCTCTCCCCTACCCCAATCTAAATTTCTTTCAGCTTAAAATAATTCTGTGATTCAGAAAACATAACAGGCTAGTGATTGTACTGATTAGATCTGGATTCTTGAAGCAGATTGAATGGCAGCATTTTAGCTTTTTGAGTTCAGTCACCAGTGAGTTGAAGTTGTATTAGCTATATTTATTATATTCAGAATTGAATGAGTTATTAATAAGCCATTTCTTAGTCCCATATTATCTCTGTTTTACTAATTTTTTCAATATGATTTCCTTAATTGTATCAAATGTTTCATTCCCAGAATGCTTAAAATGTCTCATTGCTATAATCTCCAGGGAAACTAAAGTCTTAATTGTAGTATATTTTTTATTTCATTTGATTCTTTATATGAGATTAAAAATAACTTATTTTAAAGGATATGAATACTCTTTATATAACTAGACTTGTTGCAAATTTAGAAAATTTGGGTCATATTACATTAGCATTATTATTATTTCAGATAATTTAGTTTGTGGGTTAGCATATAGAGCCATTAATTTCTTTCAGAATGAATGGACTGATGAGACTGTTTTACAACCTTCCCCCCATTTTTCTTATCATTGTCTTTGGATAGCATGGATTTATATTTTTTATTCTTCTGTCCATTTCCATAGTGCACATTAAGACATGCTCTCTAAGAAGCAAAAGGTTATTGAGTTTGATCCTTTATCACAATCTGCTTCCTAGTAAGTAAATATTGATAATAATTTTAGAATATGATTTTCTCTTTTTCAGTAGATATATTGACAAACTAAATTTCACCTGAGTACCAGATTGGTGAAGGGTTAGTGAAACTTTAAATGATAGAAGGAAAGCTGATGGTATTGAGGATGTAGAAAAGATGAGTATCTTTTAGCAAATATGACCAAGGAGACATATTCATTTTTTAAAAAAATTACGGGAAGACTAAGCTCTGCTAAAGAAGGACTAGACATTTCTGTAAGAAGAACACAACTAGACAGAATCTGCAGGAAGATTTATAAAGGAGATGATTTTCATTCAATTTGAGGAGAAACATTCTATCACTAGTGTCCAATGAAATGAGCTTCTTGGAGAAAGTAAGGAATGGTTTCCTATCATTGGAAAACTTTAAACAGTGTCCAGGTCACCATCTGTCAGCTCTTCTGTGAAAGAAGTTCCATGCTGTACCTCATGTCCTCAAAAACTCTTTCCAGTTCCTGAATTCCTAGATTTGCGAGCCACCTTTCCAATATTGATGCTATGATGAACTTCTTCTCTACTCTAGGTTTCGCTGTAGTGATTTGTGATTGGCTTTATATTCCCAAACATGCTTCCCAGAAGGCTGTGAAAACTGTTGATGAAAACTGTCTGACTATGTGGGTGTACATACACACATAACATACACATACATTTTTTCCAGGTAATTCACAAGGTAAATCTATACCTTGAGCACATAATTCTTATACACAAACATTTACTTTGAGTTACAGTTATTTTTAAGTTTTGTCTCTGCTACTATTATTAATACATTTATACTATAGAGATTTCTGAGTATCATAGAAAATGCTTTTTATTTTATTGATCAAATTGATTTTTTAAAAACTACAGCTCTGTTAAAGTCTTTAAAAAAGAGCCAACAAAGAGCTTTTGTGGAAGTAGGAATTGAAAACTAGTAGTTTTATTATGAGATTATTTGAGAAAGATCTATAAATAAAATAGTATGGACATTCAATTAGTGTCTTAGATATTTAAGAGTAGGAAGTGGGAGCACTATAGTCATTTTGGAAAATTGTGTTTTCAGAGTCACTTACTAATTGGATTGTAGAGTGCTGTATTAGTGATTCAAATGGCATCACAATTCATTGCATTTCTGACCAGGGATAATAAATGTACAGGTAAAATGAAATCCATCTTCCTGAAGAACTACTGGTTATATGAAATGATTAAATCTGATTTTAAAATAAAGCATTAAGTGCAAACCACTAAGAGTTCAAAAAATTCTTATAGGTCTCATGAACCAAGATTTAATGCATTTTACTTTCAAACAGTTGCTCCTGTAGATGAAATGCCTTTGAATTGATGTGAGTTGTCAAGCCAATATATTAATAAAATAGGAGAATTTTCCTATCTTCTGTTTGACATGGACCTATGCTTTAGGGTCAGAGTTCTCTTTCAGGATGGTTTTCCGTCTGAAGTTTTTCAGATGCTAAGTGTTTAGTCTCTTTTCTTAAGTCAGTGGAGAAATCTATTTTCTGGGATGAAACTGAGCTCAATGTGGGTGCTGTTAAAACTTTGATTTGGTATTATGAAAGAGAAAGTCATCATGCTGGGAGCATTTCCTTGGTGTGATAGATACAAATTTTATAGAACCTTTAGAATTCTTTAATATACTTTTCATTTAAAGAGCCCAAATCATTTATTTTTATGATGGGTTAAATTTTTATTCCACAAACTTCTATGCAGCCTAGGAGTTGGCATTAGAGAATATGAGGAATATCTTTAAGTTCATTGAGAGTAAGAAAAGTCCTTGGTGATTGTGAAGAACAAACAGATTCTCTGTTTCTGCTAAAAAAAAATCTTCCTCAGCTTCCATGGAATAATCTTTTCTTCTAACTCCAGCCTGAATAGTGTGCAATATAAATAGTGATTTTTAATGTTAAAATAATGTTTATCAAATATTTGGATATGTGATGCAAATACTGAATAAATGAATTTATCACTGTATGTTGGAACATTTTAGAATCACATCAACAGAATGGAAATATGACAAAGACTTTCTGTTGAGAATATTCAATATTTTTCTTTTTTCCCCTTATTGATAAACATCTGCTGTATTAACAACATTGACCACAGAGGAAGTAATTTTGGAGTATTTGTTACTTCTCAGAAGATACCTAGCTGGGTTATGGAGCAGTTCTCTTCTTTTTCTCTTCACATTCCTGCCCCCTCCCTTTTTTAAATCACTTCTGTGCTTCTACACACAGTGTATGAAAACATTTATGAAGCTTCTTGCTTTGTAAGCTTATTTGTAGAGTGCTAGTGGTCATTATCTCTATTATTAAATTCATATTAATGTAAAAATTCTGAATTATCTGAATGTTGATTTTTCAGTGATTTAACTTCTTTTCCTTATATCCATGGATGTTTTCTACTAGTTAACTGCTAATTTTTGGCTTATTTGTATCATTAGATTACTCTTTCTCTTCCTTTCCTTCTCCCCACCTCCTTTTCTCCTTTCCTAAAACATTGAATACCTGTTATATGTATTGTGATAGCACTCAAAATACAATTAATTGTAAAGATGAATTGAAGAATTAATGACAGCTTTGTCTCATGAGAATCTGGTGGGAATTGCATTTAAGTAATTATGATAAAGCATGATAAATGTGGTATCAGAGCTCTGTATAAAGTGCAACAAAGTATGAACTTATTATATATGGGATAATGGAAATAAGAGAATTGAGAACTGACAAGATTTAAGGTAGAATTGAGTATTAGTGTTTTTTTTTAATTTTTAGTTGCAGTTGGACACAATACCTTTATTTTATTTATGTATTTTTATGTGGGGCTGAGGATTGAACCTGGTGCTAGATGAGTGCTCTACTGCTGAACCACAAACCAAGCCCTGAGTATTAATTTTTATTTTTTCATTTTTAAATTTTGTTTTTTTAAGATATACATGACAGTAGAGTACAGTTTGACATATTATACATACATGGAGTATAACTTATTCTAATTAGGATCCCATTCTTGTGGTTGTACATGATGTGGAGTTTCACTGGTGATATATTCATATATGAACATAGAAAGTTAAGTCCAATTCATTTTTTGTACTTGTCCATGTTGTTCAGTCTGCATGAATTTTTAAAAATATTTTAATTTTTTTGTGGTGCTGAGGATCAAACTTAGTGCCTCATGCATGCTAGGCGAGCACTCTACCTCTGAGTCACAACCCCAGTCCCAGTCTGCATGAATTTCAGACACTGATTATCAGTTCAGTGTGTTAGAATGTGTAGTCATCCAGGAGATTGAAGGGTGTATTTTATATCTTTAAAAGATCCCTTAAGGGGCTGGGGTTGTGGCTCAGTGATAATGGAGCTTGCCTAGCATGTATGAGACACTGGGTTCAATCCTCAGCACCACATAAAAAAAATAAATAAGCAAAATAAAGATATTGGGTCCATCTATAACTAAAAAAGAAATTCTTAAAAAAGATCCCTTAAGAGATTTTGTTTGTTTGCTTCCAGAGGCTTAGTTGGAGATATGTCATTGCTCATGATTTCTTGTCTCTGTGTTACGAGATATGGTTTCTGCCTATTCTCTAGAGATGCTTATTTGGCCATTTCTGAAGGATTCTCACCTGATCACTGGGCAGTCATAATGTTTAGATTCTGTGACATACTGAGTGTCTTCCCAAAGTGTTCAAGTTCTGCATTGTTAGGAGGCTCATGACTTGGTCTATTTTTATTTAAAAAGACCCCTATGCTTTATGTTGTTTGTGAAATATTCATAAATCTTTTTAAGTCATCTTTGTGATATTTATTTGACAAATGTTTAGTAAAGCACCTGCAATGTGTTGAGCACTGGGATAAAAGAAAGATATGGCCTCTACATGCATGCAGTTTACATTATAATGGAAGGTAGTGGTTTCTTTGGGGTCTGGGCCAATCTTTAGTGATTATACAATGTATGGAAAAGGCTGAATGCCATGCATTCTGGAAGGACAAGCAAAATTTCTTCACTAACTGAAAATAAGAAGAGAAAAAGGAATTGGTGGGGGCTATAAATTTGGGATTTTTCAAATCTGCAATACCACATAAAAGACAGCATTAAATAATAATTGCCAGCACTTTGCTAATTGTTTTGATTGAATTTTCATAGTAACTATTATTACCTCATTTTACAGAGGAGGAAACTAGAGCTTGGAGTACTGGTAAATGCAGAGCTAGTGCTTCAGCCCACTTCTTAGAACCTCTGTATGTAACCATTATCCTATCTATTGTTTTAAAGGTTAAATTATTTTGGGGGGCTGGGGTTGTGGCTCAGTAGTAGAGTGCTCTTCTAGCATGCATGAGGCACTGGGTTCGATCCTCAGCACCACATAAAAATGAAATAAAGATATTGTGTCCACCTAAAACTAAAAAATAAATATTTTTTAAAAAAGGTTAATTATTTTTGAATAGATAATAGTTGCTTGTGCCTAATTAAACAATAGAAAGATATATAGTGAAAATGTTTTTCTGTTATCTCCCCAACACCAGTTTCCCTTCCCTGAAGGCAAATAATAATGATTAAATATCTTGTAATCCTAAATTTAGTTAAGATAGTTTGTTAAGGCATCCTAAATTGTTTTATATGTATGTATATATTAAACATATAAAAATATACATATAATGTACCTATATTATATTGTATGTAAATGAAAATTCACCCTGTTACACAAATGATAATATACTACAGGTACTATCTTATATCTTGATTTTTTTACTTAAAAATATCTTGGATATTGTTGCAGTTTTTTTTAAAAAAGCCTTTTCATTTTAATTGTTGTATAGTATTCCACTGTATGGATGTACCACAATTTACTTAACTAATTCCCCCACTGAAGTACATTTTGAATATTTTCCCATATTCTGATATTATAAACAATGCTATAATGAATTACTTTGAGTTTAAGTTATTTTGTACACATGCCTGTTCACTGTTTATGCTGAACAAGAAACTAGGAAATTGCTATGAGCACGATGAAATGCTCTCTAGGAGGAGTTATATTTTACTACCAACAAAGACATTTTTTATTCCAAGTACAGATGTACAATAAATCATAAACATGCAAGTGCTTTTCTATCATCAGGGCTCCTTATCAGGTACTGTGATCATATCTATGTAAGAAGAGCTTGTATATTTTAAAAATGGGAAAAGAAAGGTTATAGTATAGTTGACTGACAGTGTAAGAGATGTCTGCATTTGAATAGACATTTACTCAGCAGAGTGAAACTTTCATTCCTAAAGAAAAATGACTCATTACTGCATGAAGAACTTCCCTGGAGAGGCACTGAATTATGGTATTATTTTTGCTCAAAAATGTTGTCATATAAAAATGTCCACAATGGCTTTGTTGCCAGAGTATATCCAGAAAATAGGCAAAAGAAGTTTTTAATAACTATATGTAAAATTAAGAAAACCAAACTAATCTCTTTTGTCAAGAACTGTAGAGCTTTAAGATAGAATGCAGTATGAGTGATATATATACTTATATCTTTAGAGCTTCTGCATTGGTAGAATATATAGTGAATAAGAAGGTAAATGTTAATATTACATGGTACTTTGCATTTTCTATCTTGAGTGTGCAATTACTATGTTCTGGAGTGGTTCTAGATATTTATAAAAGAACACACATAGTATTATAGAAGATAGTACACTTATATTCATAGATAAATAAGCATACCTAAAAATTTTCTACATATAGCATGATAATTAATATAGTTTGTAAAAAGTTAGTCTTTTGAAACTTGAGTTAAGACAGTTTGTTAAGACATCCTAAATTTATTAAGGATGAATTCTTGAAATATCTTTAATTTTTCTTTGTCTATTTTTTTGTTATTTTCTTAGTTATTTCTCCTAGGATATACAGTAAATGAACTCCAGAATGCAGGCTTAAGTCACTTTAATTAATGAAAATTTAAAAGCCTTTTCCCCAGGCTGGGAATGTAGCTCAGTGGCAGAGCACTTGTCTGGCATGTGCAAGGCCCTGGGTTCTGTCCCCAGAACCATGCACAAAAAATGTTTTTCCACCTTTAGAAATGTAGCTTCTTAGTCTATTTGTATTATATTTTAAAAAAAATTGATAAATGTGAAAGACTCTTACTACCGTACTTGGAAGTTTTATCATATTAACCATTATAGTACTCCCTATTAACTATTTATTAGACCTGCTTTGGGACCCCTACCCTACCAAATTTTCTTACAAACAAGTTTCCTGTCCTATAGCCTCTGTTCTGCCACTACTGAGCTCTTGACCTCTGCCAACTACCCACCCTCAAAGCCCAGTTAAACCAGTGTTGGCTAATTGACACACAGACCTTCTGACAGTTTATGACTCATGTTGTTTGGCTCATAAGAATGAAGTAGATTCTCATTTGTGTAGCACTTAGCGGACAGTGTCCTAGAACTCTTCCTTTTTGCCACAGTTTCTCCCAATTTACAGAGTCGGACTCTGAATTACATCTGAAATTGTGTTAGCATCTGGACCTCAGGTGGCTCTGTTCTTTTTCACTCTTGTCTTATCTGTCTGCATCTTCACTTTTCCCTTGTATGTTCTGCACATTGTCTTTACTGGAGGAGGAGGAAACAAAATGAGTTCACACATGGTTCTAGGATGTGGTCATACATATAGTTTATTACTATTTTATTCTATTATGGGTTGTGGCATTCTTATGGAATACTTGCATTGATGTTTAGTCTGGTACTATATTAATCCATTTATAAAAATAATATCAAATCAACTGTTGCTACAAAATTACCATGTCTCTGATTCATGCATTAGTTTTTAAATGTTCTAGTAATAATTCAGCTTCTGATGATGTTCATACAAGTATTTGGAAATAAAATGGAGAGCAACAAGACTTGAGGATTCATTTTGGCACTTTCTTGAGCAAGAACTTCTGGAATCTGTTTGGTTGTGGTAGACTAAGTGCAGTATTAAGCATCAGCATCCCTGAGCACTTGTTGGTAGGTGTCATGATTCTCATTTTACAGCTGAGAAGATTGCAGAGGTTGGATAGCATGGGAGGAGCACTGCGTGCTCAATAGTAAGTAGGAGTGGGATCTGAGTCTTATTCTGTCTGTGGAATTAGACCTCTCTGACTTGCTCTGATTAAGTAGCTTTAGTTAATGCTACATCAGTCTGTGCTTGGTGCTTGGTTATTTATTAAAAATCAAGTGATACGAAGGACTACCATAGTAGTTTGTATAACAATTTGTTGCTGAAAGTTATACTGCAAGGCACCTTCTAGTTTGATTGTTTTTCACAAATTTGTCAATATATGACAGCATTCTTTGAAAAAGGATATTATAGGTTTATTTAACTTTTTTTCCCAAATAATTTTTCTTCTATACTTTAAAAAAATGTGGAAGGGTAGATTTTACATTTAGATACTTGGGAGACAATTCCACTTTTTAATACCTTTATTTTGTTTACTTATTTATTTTTTGTATGTGGTGCTGAGGATTGAACCCAGTGTCTCACATGTGTGAGGCAAGTGCTCTACTGCTGAGCCCCAGCCCCAGCCCCCATTTCCATTTTTAAATTAAATTAATATCTTTAATTTCTAGTTTCAAATTTCAATTTCTAATTTCTAGTTTCATATATTATACCCCCAAAGAACATATTGTTGTTGTTGTTATTATTATTATTATTTTGGTGTTAGGGATTGACCCCTTGCCACCAAACTATATCCCAGTCCTTTTTATTTTTTTAAATTTTAAGAAGGCATTGCTTAGCAACTTGCTAAGTTGCTGAAGATGACCTCAAAATTGGAATCATCCTGCTTCAGCCTCCTAAATTCCTAGGATTACAGGTGTATGCCACTTACTGACAAAAAGAACATATTCTTAATATTGTTTATTATAAAGTACCTACTGAAACCCTGAGATTCTCATTTTAAATTATTGCATTAGACTTGCTTCCTTTTTAACAATATGTATATTTCCTGAGTCCGAGTTTTAATATGATGGTTAACGTACATTTACAGTTAGGATTGTAAGATGTTTTATATAAAATGCATATTTTTTAGTTTTCTATTAATAAGCCTCAGAATTTGTTTTATTCTTTGTGGTGAGAACTAGTTCTTAAATCAAATGGAGTAATGCATGAAATTTGTTGACAGCAGGGTTTTTTTCAGTGTTCTGATGTTTTCTAAGCAAGTATGTGATATTTGCTGCTGCAGATATTGTTGTCATCTTCTGCTTCTTTTACAACTGTTTGAGATCATCGTAGAGTTACATGCAGTTAGAAGAAATAATGCAGGGGTTCTTTTATTCTGTTTTCTCTAAAGGTAATATCTTCCATAATTATAATACAGTTGTCAAAATCAGGAAATTAACATAAATACAATCTGCACATCTTATTCTGATTTTACCAGTTTTATATTCGTGTGAGTGTGTGTGTGTGTGTGTGTGTGTGTGTGTGTAGTGGGAGGCTGTGCCATTCCTGGGTCACAACCGTTTCTTTATTTTCCTAAGTCTGGGAAACCACTCCAAATAGTATTGTCATTTCATGAATATTGTATACATAAATCTTATATTTCCTTCATATGCATGGTGTCTGAAAATAGAAATATTACATGAAACAGGGCAAATTATTTTAAATATTTGCTTCTTCATTATTAGGTGTTTTAAAATTTTCTTTTATGGAAAAATTAAAATTATCACTGAGGATTGAACCCAGTTATCACTTTAATTTCCAATAGGTAAATTATATTCCTTGGTATAAACCATATAGTTGACTCATTAAAAAATGCTTGGGCTGGGGATGTGGCTCAAGCGGTAACACACTCGCCTGGCATGCGCAGGTTGCTAGGTTCCATCCTCAGCACCACATAAAAATAAAATAAAGATGTTGTGTCCACAGAAAACTAAAAAATAAATATTAAAAAATTCTCTCTCTCTCTCTTTAAAAAAATGCTTGTAATTTAGGCTTTGACCTATATATTACCTTCTCAGAGACATTTTTTAGTTATTCAAACTAAAGTAGTCCTCTAATTATTCCTGATCTCATTGTCCTCATATTTTCATCATAGCACATTTTCATGTTCATTTATTTGTCCACCTGTTCTTCACCCCCATAGATATAGTTCTATGAGAATAGGGACCTTATTTGAGTTTACTTGGTATTTCTGATGACTGGAATGGTGCCTAGACATAAAATGTCATTATTAAATGAGATCCATTGCACAGATTAGGAAAGAGTATAAAAACATCTTCTTTTTAAAAAACATTTTGAAGATAAATTTTAATTTTTCATAGTGCCTGGATGTGCCTGAGTTTTGGTGTCTGGTATTAAAATGGTGTTTAGAATCATTTTAATAGAATTTCATCAATCAATTACTTGTCTGAAATATTAAAACCCAGGGATATAGAGCAATTTTTTATGCCTTATTCAGGTTTGTTTAAGTCATATAACAGTGTTTTATGAACTGATAAAACTATGATATCTGTGCTCTATATGTGTAATAAGAACTGAAATGCATTCCACTGTCATGTATTTAAAAAAATAAAATTAATAAAACTAAAAAAACCAAACTATAATATCTGTCATTTGCTTCATTTACATCAATGTTATTAGGAGTTTAATCTGGTGCCAAACTGGTTGAAGTTTTTAAAAAATATTCTTAACAGTAGATGAACATAACTTTATTTATTTTTATATGGTGCTGAGGATTGAACCAGTGCCTCCCATATGCTAGGCAAGAGCTCTACCATTGAGCCACAATCCCAACCCCTGTTTGAAGTTTTGAAGTTTGTGTCTTTCATTTTTTTAGCTGTGTGACCTTGTACAAATTACTTAACCTCTCTATCTTGGTTTCATATTTTGTAAAGTAGAGATATTAATAGAGCCTGTTTTATTGAGTTATAAGAATTAAGTGAGACAATATCCTAAAAGTACTGATACCAGTTGCTGGCACATAAAAGATATTTAGTAATGTTAGCTACTATTATTTAGTATTAGAAAGTTAATAACTGGTGTATTCACATACCACAGCACTTGAAATAACACAATCTGTGGTATACCATATAGCCAGAAGTATAGTAATACATCATAAGAGTTTTATCTATAATTGAAAATGGATTTCAGGCTTGTTTATTTCCTCTTATTAAGCTAGATGTTTCATGAACATCAAATAGTTTTAAAGTGCTAAAAGAAAATGAAATCTTCAAGGCCAAGGAACACAATCTTTTGGTTGTAATTCTTGTTTTGAATGAGAGGTCATCTCAGAATATAGACTGTTCTTTTGGTGTCCATGCAAATAATTTCTCAACACGTTAACAAGGACACTGCAAGAAAATACACACCAATGTCCTTCTGGAACCTAGATGCAAATTCTTAACAAAATTTTAGTAAATTAAATCCCCTACCTATAAGAGGAAATTAAATGGCTTTAATTAAAAAAAAATTTTAGTTGTAGATAAACACAATACCTTTATTTCATTAATTAATTTATTTTTATATGGTTCTGAAGTTCGAAACCAGGGCTTCACACGTGCTTGGCAAGCACTCTACCACTGAGCTACAACCCCAACCTATGACTTTAATTTTTAAAAAATGAAAATGACAAGTGTTGATAAAGCTGTGTAGAACTGGAACACTTCATTGTTGGTAGAATTTAAATGATGTATAAATTTCCCAGACATTGGTTAAATGCTGATAGTGAGAGGCAGTCATGACAAGGATTAGGAAGTGACCACTATTTGTTTTTAACTACCCCTCAATCTTCCTTTTACAGGTCTCTCTCCATTTATTATGGCGGATTCCCGCTTACTGCCTCTGGCATACTGGCCTATGAACATTTTCCATACCATCTGCAAATGTCACTTTGTCACTGATTGGCTAACTAGATTGAGTTACTCCCTACCCTGCTGCTGCTCAGGTCCTTGGTTGGGAAAACCAGTCTCTAGAACACAGTCCAAGCTTCTTAAGGCATGTAAAGCACTCTGTGACTTGCCTCTGTCCTCCTCAGCCTTCATCTCTTGAGAGGATAATATGATTTTTCTGTTTTAGTCTGTGACTAAGGTGAATTCCATTGATTGATTTTCAAATGTTAAACCAACCATGCATTCCTAGGATGCACCCAATGTGGTCATGGTACACAGCTATACTCTTTATCTGTAAAATACATATTGTCATTTTAATCATTTCAGTCATAATTCAGTGGTATAATACTCAGATTTTATGTGGCCATCACTGCTATTTGCCAAAATTTCTAGCATCTTAAACAGAAACTCTGCAACATTAAGCAATAACTCCCCAATCCCCCTAACCCCCTAGCCCCTGGTAACCTCTAATCGACTTTCTGTCTCATGAATTGCCTATTCTAGATATTTCACATAAGTGGAATCATGATATTTGTACTTTTGGTCTGACTTTTTTCATTTATGTTTTCAAGGTTGACTCATTTTGTTTTAGAGCTTCATTGCTTTTTGTAGTGGATAATATTCCATTGTATATATATGTCACATTTTATTTATTTGGTCACACTTGGATTGTTTCTATCTTTTGGCTGATAATACTGCAGTGAATATTGGTGTACAGAAATATGTTTGAGTCCCTGATTTTAATTTCTTTATGTATCTACCTAGGGAAGGATTTGCTGGTCAAGTGATAATTTTATGTTTTACTTTCTAAGGAACTGCCAAGCTGTTTTTCATAGCAGTGATATAATTTTAAATTCCTACCAACAGTGAAGTGTTCCAGTTTCTACACAGCTTCATCAACACTTTTCATTTTCACTTTTTAAAAATTAAAACCATTTAATTATTCTTTTATAATTAGAGTATTTAATTGACTAAAATTTTGTTAAGAATTTGCATCCAAGTTCTTGAGGAACATTGGTATGTATTTTCTTGCAGTGTCTTTGTCTGGTTTGGGTAACATGTTAATGTGTTGAAAATGTTTCTTTTTTATTTTCTGAAAGAATTTGTGCAAAATTGGTATTATTTCTTCTTTAAATGTTTGGTAGAATTTACCAGCCAGACTATCTGGGCCAGGAGTTCTCTGCCAAAAACTGTAACTACAATTCTAGTTTCTTTGGTATTTATATTATTTGGATTATCTTTTTCCTTTCTTTTAACTTCTTATTTTGAAATAGTTTTAGATTTAAAGAATCTTGCAAAGAAATGTACACAGAGGTCTTGTGTACTTTTCAGCCTTCTTCCCTAGCCTAATTTTAACATCTTATGTAATTGTACTGTAGTATTGATATTGGGAAATGGACATTGGTACACTCCACAGAGCTCATTTAGACTTCCCCAGTTATACATTCACACACACTCACACACACACATACACACACACACACACGTTTGTGTGTGTGTGTGTGTGGGGGCTTCTATGCAGTTTTATCATGGGTAGTCATGTGACCAGCACCACAATTAAAATGCAGATCTACACCATCACCACAAGACAGTACTATTCCTTTTTAGCCACACCTGTTTCCCTCTATCTATAACCCCTGAGATTGTTGATTCTTTTTTCTATTTCTATAGTTTTGTTGTTTCAAGAATTTCATATAAGTGGAATCAGACAGTATGGAATCCTATGAGATTGGCTAATTTGCTATATGTATCAATAGTTTTTATTTTTTGATTGCTGTTTAATATTTTGTGATATGGATGCATCATCATTTACTTAACCATCCATCTGCTGAAGGACCCAGTTTCCAGTTTACTTAACCATCCATCTGCTGAAGGACCCAGTTTCCAGTTTTTGAGTGTAACTAATAAAGCTGCCATGACCATTTGTATACAGATTTCCTTGTGAACATAAGTTATCATTTCTTTGGGATAAATGCCTAAGAGAACCATTGCTGGCTCAAATGTAAGTCCATTTTTAGTTAAAAATAAAAAAAAAACCTGCCAAGCTCGTTTTTGGAGTGGCTATACCATTGTATAGCCAATAACATTATGTGAGCAATCTGATTTCTCATAATGTCACTAGCATTTGGTATCATCACTACTTTCTTCTTCTTTTTTTCTTTTTTAGCCTTCTGAATGGTGATATCTCATTCTGATATTAATCCACATTTCCCTACTGGGGGAAATGTTGATCATCTTTTCCTGTTCCTTTTTGCCATTGTTTATTTTCTTCTATGAAATATCTATTCATGTTTGTTGCCCATTTTCTAAATGGAATTTTTTAAATGTTTGGTTTTGAGATTTCTTTATATACTTATATACTCTAGATATGTCATATATGGATATTGTCTCCCAGTCTATATATTTTTTTAACCTGAACAGGGTCTTTTGCAGAAATTTTATTATTATTATTATTTTGATGAAGTCTAGCTTAAATTTTTCCTTTTCATCTCTTTTGTTTTGAATGACTTTGGAGTTTGTTGAACTTCTTATTTATAATGGATGTTGATTTGTAGTTTTATCACATTTAGAAAAATTTTAGCTGTTATTTCTTTAAAAAAAATTTTTTTTGTAGTTGTATATGGGCATCATGCCTTTATTTGTTTATTTTTATGTGATGCTGAGGAGCGAATCTAGTGCCTCATATGTGCAAGGCACAGGCTCAGCTACTGAGCTAGGCCTCAGCCCTGGCTGTATTTCTTAAGGTAGTTTTTCTTCCCTCTGTTTTTCCTTGTGGTCCTCTATTTGTTTGTATCCTAGAATGTTTGATATTGTTCCACAGCTCAGAGAGGCTCCATTCATTTTTCCCTTGGCATTTTTTTCTCTCTTTCATTTTGCATACTTTTTTATTGCTATGACTGATCATGCTACTGATCATGCCACTTTGAAAGCATATAATCTATCATTATTCCTACCCTTTGTTTTTTAAATTTAAGATTATTATATTTTTCATTTTTTGAGGTTCTACTTGGATCATTTAAAAAGATCTCTCATTTGTTTTTTCATCATATTTATGTGTTTCTTTTTTATTTGGTTCTTCTTAGTTATACATGACAGTAGACTCCATTTTTTTTGTGAGGGGGGTGGTACCAGGAATTGAATTCAGGGGCACTTGGACTCTGAGCCCTATCCCAGCCCTATTTTGTATTTTACTTAGAGACAGAGTCTCACTGAGATACTGAGCACCTCGCTGTTGCTAAGGCTGGTTTTGAACTCTTGAACCTCCTGCCTCAGCCTCCTGAGCCACTGAGATTATAGGCATGTGCCACCACACCTGGCTGACAGTAGACTCCATTTTGATTAAAATTATATAAGCATGGATTATATATTATTATAATGAAGGCCTCATTCTTGTGGATGGGCATGATAGTGGGATTCACTTAGGTATTTCCATATGTCTACACAGAAAAATTATGTTAGATTTATTCTACTGTCTTTCTATTCCTATTCCCTCCCTTCCTTTCATTCCCCCTTGTCTAGAACTTTTCTTCTCCCCACCTCCATTATCATGGTTTAGTTTCCACATATCAGCAAAAACATTTGACCCTTGGTTTTTTAGGATTGGCTTATTTCACTCAGCATGATTGTCTCCAGATCCATCCCTTTACTGGAAAATGTCATAGAGTCATTCTTCTTTATTGCTGAGTAATATTCCATTGTATTTATAAACAGCATTTTCTTTATCTGTTGACAGGCATCTAGGTTGGTTCCATAGCTTAACTATTATTAATTGTACTACTATAAATATTGATGTGGCTATGCCACTGTAGTATGCTAATTTTAAATCCTTTGTATATATGCTGAAGAGTGAAATAACTGGGTCAAATGGTGGTTCCATTCCTTTTTTTTTTTTTTTTTTTTAAGAATCTCCATATTGCTTTCCAGAGGGGTTGTGCATGTGTTTCTTTATCCTCTTGAATGTATTGAGTAGATTGCTATTGGTATCATTTCTGCCATTTCTAGGCCATATTTTCTAGGATCTTTGCTTGCCTACTAACATGTAAAAAGTGTTTTATTTTTATTTTTTGGTTATATTGAACCTAGGGTGCTCCACCACTGAGCTATATCCCCAGTCCTTTTTTATTTATTTTGAAACAGGGTCTAAATTGCTGAGGCTGGCCTTGAACTTGATGATCCTCCTTTCTTAGCCTCCCAGTTCTCTGGGTTTATAGGAATGTGCCAACATGCCCAGGGCCTACTAATTTTTGTCTTCCAAACATATTTTTCAGAACATATTTATAATCCAAAGATCCCTCATGCCCCTTTTAATACCTTCCTTCTACCTCTTCTTTCCCTTACTCCCATTCTCAGGCAACATTTAAGCATTTTTTTCCATAGTAACATTATTTATTCCAAAACTAGAAATTACCATCAACAATAGAGTATATAAAAAAGGCATTCTGATATGTCCACAAAGTAGAATAGGCAGTAAGGAAAATGAATGACAATTATAAACAATAATGCAAATGAATCTCATGGACAATGTTGACTGAAAGAAGCTAGATATGAAAAAAATTATACTGCATCATTCTGATTTCATAAAGCTTAAAAATAGGCAAAATGAGTCTATGGTGTTAAAACTTAGGATGGAGATGGAAAGATCTCCCATGCTTTTGGATAGGCAGAATTAATATTGTCAAAATGGCCCTACCTCCAAAGGTGTTATTCAGATTGAATGCAGTTCCTATTAAAATGCCAATGACATTTTTCATAGAAATAGAAAAAGCAATCATGCAATTCATTTGGAAAACTAGACCCAGAATAATCAAAGCAATCCTTAGTAAAAAAAAGTGAAGCAGGAGGCATCATGATACTAGACCTTAAATTATACCAGAGAGCAATAGTAACAAAAACAGCATGGTACTGGTACCAAAACAGATACATAGACCAATAGTACAGAATAGAATACACAGAGGCAAATCTACACAAATCCAGTTTTCTAATACTAGACAAAGTTAGCAAAAACATACATTGTAGAAAAGATAGTCTCTTCACCAAATGATGCTGGGAAAACTAGAAATTCCTATGTAGCAAAATGAAATTAAACCCCTATCTCTCACCCTGCACAAAATTCAACTCAAAGTGGATTAAGGACTTAGGCATAAGAATAGAGACCCTGCGCCTAATAGAAGAAAAAGTAGGCCCAAATTTTCATCATGTTGGCCTAGGATCTGATTTCCTTAACAAGACTCCTAAAGCACAAGAAGTAGAATAAAGAGTCAATAAATGGGATGGAATCAAACTAAATAGCTTCTTCACTGCAAAGGAAACTAACAATCATGTGAAGAGAGAGCCTACAGAATGGGAGAAAATCTTTACCACACTCATCTCAGATAGAACTTTAATCACAAGGATATATAAAGAACTCAAAAATTTAACACCAAAAAACCCAAATAACCTAATCCATAAATGGGAAAAGGAACAGAACAGGCACTTCACAGAAGAAACACAATCCATCAACAAACATATGAAAAAATGTTCCAACATCTCTAGCAATTAGAGAATGCAAATCAAAACTACACTGAGATTCCAGTCAGAATGGCAATTAACAAGAATACAAGCAACAATAAATGTTGGTGAAATGTGGGGAAAATGTACACTCATACATTGCTGGTGGGACTGCAAATTGGTGAAACCACTATGAAAAGCAGTATGGAGATTCTTCAGAAAACTTGGAATGGAACCACCATTTGACCGAGTTATCCCACTCCTATATTTATACCCAAAGGACTTAAAATCAGCATACTTCAATGACACAGCCACATCAATGTGTATAGTAGCTCAAATCACAATTGCTAGACTATGCATCCAACCTAGGTGTCCTTCAACAGATGAATGTATAAAGAAATTGTGTTATATATATGCACAAAGGAATATTACTCAGCCTTAAAGAAGAATGGGATTTTGGCATTTGCTGGTAAATGGGTGGAAAGGGAGAATATCATGTTAAGTGAAATAAGCCAATCCTAAAGAACCAAAGGCCAAATGCTTTCTCTGATATGTGGATGCTAATTCACAATAAGGGGGTGGCTAGGAAAGAATAGAGGTACTTTGGGTTAGACAGAGGGTTAGTGAAGGGAGGGGAGGTGGTATAGGGATAGGAAGATGGTAGAAGGAATCAGACATTATTATTCTATATGCATTTATGATTACATGACCTGTGTAATTCCATCATATACAACCAGAATGAGAAGTTATACTCTATTTATGTCTGATGTGTCAAAATACGTTCTACTGTCATGTATAAGTAGTTAGAACAACAATAAAAAACCCTAGGATGGTGTTTTCCCTCTGGGCCAGGGGGTGTTGCAACAAATAAATGGAAGGAGCTGAAATAGGTGCTTCTGGTTGCTGGTAATATTGTTTGTTGACTAGTTGTTGGTTATACAAATATGTCCAATTTGTGAAAATTTATTGCCTTATTCTCTTTTCTGTCACTATAGGTCATTTGCATTTTCTATAATTTTATGTAAATGGAATTGTATAGTACTATGTTTTGTGCATCAGTAATTCAGTCCTTTTTATTGCTGAACAGTGCTACATTGTTTGGACATACCACAGTCTTATTTATCTATATACTTGCTGATGAACATTTGTGTTGTTTCCGTTTTTTGACAATTACAAAGGTGCTGTGAACATATTTCTATAAGGCTTTTCATAGACGTATATTTTCTTTTTTCTGGCTAAATACCCAGTATTGAATTACTGTTTTATAGGATAGCTGTATATTTAACTTTATGAAAAACTGGAAAATTATTTTCCAAAGTGTTTATACCATTCTTATACTCTAACATAACCATATGAGAGTTCTTGCTCCATCATCTCCTCAGTACTTGGTTTTGTAAGTCTTTTTAACTTTAATCTTTCTGGAGACTGTGTAGGAATATCTCTGCTTTAAGCTTAAAGCACTTATGGAATGACTAATGATTTTTTTATATTTTTGATATGCTTATGGGACATTCACATATTTTTTCCAAAATATCTATTCTTTTACCTATGATTTGAAGTGGGATGTTTTTATTTTCATTATTAAGCTGTAGGAATGCTTTCTAATTCTGGATAGAAGTCCTTTGTAAATATATTTATTGTAAATATTTTCTCCTAGTCTGTGTCTTGCTTATTTCATTTACTTAATTGTGTATTTTGAGGAGCAAAAGTTTTTAAATTTTGACAAAGTCACACTTACCAAATTTTTCTATGGTTAATGCTTTTCTAAGAAATGTTTAACTTTTCTGATGAAAATATTCTATTCTAAAAATTTTTAAGTTTTAGCTTTTGCATTTGCATATATGATCCATTTTAGGTTAATGTTTATGGATGGTGTGAGATAGAAGATTAAGTTCAATTTCTTTTTGCATGTGGCTATACAGTAATTTCACACCATTTTTTGAAAAGTCTTTTCTTACCTTGTTGAATTGGCTTGCCACCCTTCTAAGATCAGTTGACTCTGTTCTATTGTATTGATTTATTCAACCTTCCCCCAATGCCAAATCCTTTTATTACTGTAGCTTTATAGTGAATTTTTAAACAAGGTAGTCCAACTCATCCAACTTTGTTCTTTTTCAAGGTTATCTGGCTTTTCTGGAACCTCTACCCTTACCAATACATTATAAAATAAATTTTCCAATTTTTATGAAATGTACAGAATAACAGAATGGTGTTTGGCAAATTCAAGTTTTGTGATGTTTCTTAGAAGTCATCTTGGGGCCTTCTGATAATATTCCTTAGGAGTACTGGGTTTTATTCTATTTTAATATCTATATCTTATAACTATATCTTGTACTTTTCTTTAGAACTTTGTCTGGGAACATAGTTTCCTTATTTTCCTTCATGTTTTTGATAGAACTGAATTATTGCTCTTTCAATCTTAAGAGTTGATTTAGCACATCATTGACAAAGATCTGTCTTCAAAGGATGTGTGAGAGAATGACATTTTTTCCTCTATGCTATCAGAACTGATCTTATTCTGCTGCTGCATTATATTTCCTAGACAGGTGTTATAGAAATATTCAGGAATATGGTTTTATGGCACTGTACTTAATGAAGTATCAAATACTACAGTAAGTAGATTTACTGCTTTTATATTTCCAAATAAAGATGAATTTTCCAAAGACATCAGTATAGTTTTTGCTGTTATCTTGAAATACATGTTTTGCCGGTGTTGCATTTGCTAGTGACTTTTAATGGCAGAGATAATTATATTCCAGTATATATGTTTTCTGGAATTGGTCTAATCATATTGTGGTATCCCTTTTTGCAATAATTTTCAAGTTGTGGTTTTATTAATATAATGTCATCCACAGTCCAATTACATAAATATCTCCTTTTTATGATCTTGTACTAAATATATGTAAATGTTATGAATAAGATTTTAGAGGAACTTTTATGTCATTTTAATGGACTCATGTGTATATTGAGTGATTAAATTGCAACTTTCAATTTCAACTTGGAGTATTCCCAAGAATAAAAAATTCAAAATACTAAAATGAAATAGGGTACTTCAGGACAATGATGGAAAGAACTAAGAACTCTATTCACTTTATTTGAGTAATCATGTTGTTTTATGATAAAACAGGCCATTATATTCTAGATGACAATTATTTTGTGCTGAAGAAGTATCCTGGAATTATAGATCATTTTTCATTTTTATGCATATCTCTGGCAAGTAAAAAATAATTGCTGACATGGACTTTCCATGGAAAAAGGGTGGAGATTGTAAGTAAACTTTGCAGGGAGGCCCATTTCAGTCATAAGTTAGATATATTACTTGAGAGGCAGTGGAATATTGTAAAAAATGTTTAGAATCCTGTAACATAAGCTCAATAAAAATAGGCTAATTATAGAAAAATTCTCCCTTGTGTGATTCAGATAATCTGAGACTGAGGCATGTAGTGCATAGATAGGCGCTAAATGTATGTGCTATAAACATGAAATAGAAAAGTAGTTAAAAGCCTGGAAAGATCCATGTGAGCTGCTGTTGTAAGTTTATTTCTGGTTTAAAAGACACTATCTGGTGTTCATCTGCCTATACTGGGACAACAAAGAGACTTCTCAATAGTTTCCACAAAATGTGATCTAGGTGTCATTACTTGCTTCTGATGTCATACCCACTCCCCCCATTCTTTTCTATACAGTTATAGCTCAAATGGATTTGGGAATGAGAAGAGGAACTGAATTGGTACTATATTGGTTTGTTATAGCTGACACTCTAGAGAAATGTATTTCTTATAAAAACTCTTGCTTTTTTTCATATCGTCTGATATTACTCTAGTCATAATGACTTCTTTTTAAAAATTTGTTCTTTTTAGTTATATGACAGTAGAATGTATTTTGACATACATACATGAATATAATTTCCCATTTTTATGGTTGTTAAGATGTGGAGTTGTGGTTGTGGTTGTGTATTCATATGTGAACATAGGAAAGTCTGATTCATTCCAGTGTCCTTCCCATTCCCATCCCCCCTCTTTTCCTCCCACTTCACCCTGTCCAATCCAGTGACCCTTCTCCCCCACATTGTGAGTCAACATTCACATATCAGTGAGAACATTCGGCCTTTGTTTTTTTTGGATTGGTTTATTTCACTTAGCACGATAGTCTCTAGTTCCATCCATTTACCAGCAAGTGCCATAATTTCATTCTTCTTTGTGTCCAGCCATAATTACTTTTGATCACAAATAATAATAACTAATAATTTTATACCACTGAAGCATTTACCACTGTGTTCTAGGTACTTTTCATATTTTGATTCATTTTATCTTTATCCTAACCTTATGAAGTAAGTAATATTAGTTTTCCCATTTTATAAATGAGCAAACAAATATTCACAGCTAAAAAGTGACAGAGATGAACTGTGAACCAGAATATCTGCTTTAAACTGTATTATATGCTGCTTCACTTGAAATTAAGAAGTACATTTTGCTATCAGTGTTTTAAACATTCTTTTTAATTTTTTAAAATTTATTTTTATTTTTATTTTATTTTTTTTAAAGAGAGAGTGAGAGAGAGAGAGGGAGAGAGAGAGAGAGAATTTTTAATATTTATTTTTTAGTTATCAGCGGACACAACATCTTTGTATGTGGTGCTGAGGATCGAACACGGGTCGCACGCATGCCAGGCGAGCGCGCTACCGCTTGAGCCACATCCCCCCTAAACATTCTTTTTTAAATTGCTTTTATTTTTTTAAGTACACAACGGTGGGATGCATTACAATTTTTATTACACATATAGGACACAATTTTTCATATCTTTGTATATAAAGTATGTTCACACCAATTCGTTAAACATTCTTTTAACAATGTCATAGGTTAGACACTACAACTGTATTAGACTTCTCCAAGATTGTTCAGTAATTTTTATAATTTCCACTAGAGGTCAGTCTATCACCTGGCAATGTAAATATTGTTGCTTTCTGTTCTTGAAAGTGTAAAATTTCAAGTTTACCAAAGAAATATGCAGTGGAAAGAGACTTGGATAGCAGAATAATTTTTGAATTAGAAACACAATTAAAGAATCATCTTTAGAGTAGTAAAGCATATGTGACTACTACTAGATACAATATTAGTTCAGTAGATTAAATTTGCAGAATTCCCTCAAGATATCCCATGGGATGATATTTAGTATAGGAAAGGTTAATGACCTTGATCTTTATTTGTTTCCTCTAAGTTAATAATACATTAAGCCAATTTTGGATTATGAGTACTTCATTAAGCATCTAATCAATTTTGGGTTACCAGTACTTCAAATTCCTTTTCTTGACTCATTTAATCAGTTGAGGGTTAGGATATACCGAGAATAATGAAATATTGAAATGACTTAATGTTAATGTAGAGAGACTCTGAGAATTTTAAGGCAATATGGGTCTAAGAATTTTTCTTAAAAGTAACCTAAAGATTTTTATTTCTCAGCCTTAAGTTTTAAAAACAACAAGGTATTGAATTAAGATGGTGAAACTAAGAGTCTTCTAGAAGCAATAATTTTGAGGTAACTTCTGTGCTTGTAGAAAAGGACAGCCTTATTTTGGAGGAATTAAATATAGTTATTTGGAGAGTTTAGCATGATCCTGAGTAAAGAGCAATTAATCAGTTGGCCAATGATGTTAGTTGTATGTAAGTAATGGTTCTGGCTACTGTAGGTTAAATAAAGCCTTTTAGGCAGCCTTCACATGAACTGAAACAATCTGACTTGACTTCAGATTTGTCACACTAGAAGTGAATGGCACCCTGCAGAAGAGGCCAGGACAGGAAGGATGTCACACAGAAGGGGTGGCTAAGCACAGTTTGTAGGTCTGGATAGGTAATAAGTTAAATCTAGAGGATTGTTGGTAGAGTGAGGGATGAGGGGGTCTTTTAAGATAGAGATAAACCAGAGCAGACAGAATATGGAATTCTGAGTAAGCAAGTTGCATTTAAGACCCGAGAAGACTTTGAAGGCCACAGAAAGAAATGAACACTGAAGGTAAGAGTAGATGATTTTTAATAGAACTTATCCCTTATTGTGTACTTACTATGTGCCAGGTACACAGGTAACTATGCGAAGAGCTTTTATGCATTATCACATTTTCTGTTTATACTAATCTTGAAAGGTCGCTTCTAATCTCTTTTTATAGACAAGATGACTGAGGCTCAAAGAGTTTCGATAACTTGTCTGGGGTCTTACAATTTGCAATTGACTGAGATTTGAATTCAGGGCTTTATGAAACTGCTTCCTGAGGCAGAGTGTATTCCTTCTTTGCCCCAGTTTTATGCTGCCTGCAGTGTAGGGATGGCTGTAGGTTTATGTCCAATGCGAAATCAACCCAAAGGTAAACCCCAATTACAATAAAAGCATAGGGTTATAACTTCCAGGGATGTGGAAGTGGGGTTATTTTTGTTAAACTGTGAAGTGTTTTAACCTTTGCCTGCATATCACAATGAAGACCTGTGTTCTCCATGTGGCACTGATTAGATGGTGGTGAATCTCTCTTTTGTACTTGTCACTACTTTGTTGTTTTTTTTTTCCACTCTCCCCAAATCCACTAATTATCTTACTAGGTGTTCTCTTTGTTGGCATGGTTTTTCATAAATGATACTCCTGGAGGTGCCCTCTCAAGGACTTTCCAGAGTCTTAATAGGAAGAGTAGTGGGCCAACCTAAAAGGAAGTTTAGTGATCACTAATTTGGTCTGTCAGTATACTTTTGTCACTTTATTTTTACACCTGCAGGCAGCAGTGCTTCTGAGACCTTTTAGTCCTTTAAAGATAGCTTTGATCCTAGATCTCTTTCTGCTTAGGATATGTTTTTGAAGGGATGAGGACAGAATGTCAGCTTTCTTCTCCCAAAGGCACCCATTGCTGAATTTCCCCTATAATCTAGGACTTTCATCATTTCTTCCATGTTGATGATAGCACTAGACCTGGGGAATAGCATTTATCTTTTGTTTTTTGACCTAAGTGACTGGTTAATGGTGAAAGGTCCATCAGCTGAGAATGCTTTTAATAAGGCCCTCTCTTTTGTGGTTAAGCCAAGGTCTATCTATGGTCAATGTAAAAAGTATTTCCCAAGTTCCTCTACTTTTTTCCTCCTGAAGTTGCTTGAAGGTGATACTTAGGAAGAGTACATCCACATGCTGTACAAGGGCAAGCAAATGGAAAGTTTTCTCTTTAAATAGCTTTAAATCTCTTGGATAAAATTTTGATTTATTTTGACAAAATAATACAGAATTCTTAACCTATCAGTACAAGGTACCCTGGATCTACAAGTGCCAGAGTCCTTTCTTAGCAGAGAATGCACAGCAGAGTTTTATAAGGCCAGAGTGCCTGCTTTTTTTACCTGGGGTTTTGGGATTAAATTTACTCTTCTTTGTTTTTAATACATCAATGCCCAAAGTCTAGCTGTCTGTCTCTCTTTTTCCAACTTACTATTTCATAGGAAAGGGAGCCATTTAATAGGATTTCTCTGAGTTCCCTACAAGCAAACCTGTAAACCCACTTCCACCTGCACCCTGTCTTCCTCAAATCGCTTTTCATTTGTCCTTCCTACTAGTTTCCATTCTGTTTTACATCCTAAAGCTAAAGTCATATTTTTTTATATCCTACATTTCAAGTCATATTAACAAATACATTCTGATCAGGCTACTCTTTTATTTAGCAGTGATTTATTATTTTGCATTCCTCTTGGGATAAAGCCTCAACTCTTTACCATAGCTTATGAATCCCTAAGGATCTGGCCCCTTGCCAGCCTCTCTACCTTTGGCTGAAAACAGTGTAGCCCTTCTTCATAGTCCAGGTGTGGACTCTATAGTTTCCCCAAATCTGCCAAGCACCTTCCTGGATCCTTTCTTTGAAATGCTTTCTATCCCTTTCTAGTTAGCCATTGTCCTTCACATCTCTGCTTGTTCATTCTTTCTGGAAAATTTCAATGTAAACATATATCTTTTAATTATCAAGATAACTGCATTACTTTCTACATGTTTTTATTGCTAGCAAAATCAGTATCTCTCTCGTGAGGACTCTTCTTTCACTTTCTATGTTGTCTAAGAACCTGGGAATTCCAAAAGAGTGTTAGTTCCATGTACCATGTGGAGAGTGAACTAGAAATCTGGTATGAAGCTATTGCTGATAAAGACTGCTCCTGCTGAAGAATGGTTCTGCACAGCCCAAAGGAACAAATTATCCACTTTATTTATGATGATCTGCCCAAGCCACAGAATATATTTTGCATTTATTTATGTACAGATTTGCCACTCATATACTTGAGAGTACTTGTTCCCAAAGATTATCTTGTGTCATGGTAGTTTCAGGTTGGGCTAGAGTCACCTTTTCTCATGACACCTTGAGCTAGGTTGAGCTCCAGTCACCAATCTAGGCCGTTCCTTCCTGGTGAGTACTCCTTTTATGCCATTTATATCCCTTTTGGCTAGAAGACTTTGGTCAGGGCTATACCAGGTTTATCTTAACAGAGTTCCCTAACTTTGAATCCCAAGGAACATTCCCAGATACAGGGTACTCACTCATTCTACAGTCTGTCACTAAAGGAGGCAACTTAAGTGACTTTTTTAAAAAAAATAAGTAAAATGAGTTTCAAGGAGACTTTTTTTCCTTCTCCTTGAGCTGAGAAATAGCTCAGGGATTCTCTACTAAAATAATTTAATTTCTACCTCTTGGGTACTCTCTGCTTAAACAACCACTCTCTTATTCAAACCTGTTATCTTTGTGATTATTTGTTAATAATTCTAGCTTGTATTCCCTTGTAACATAAACTATGAGAGGGTAGGAACTACATCTTGTCCATTGTGGTATCTTCAGTCTTCTTCAAAGTCTTGTGCACAATTCACATGCCATGCATATTTGATGAGTGAGTTAGTTTTCCAAAGTGGAATTTCAATAGTAACTATTACTTCTAAGAATTCAGAAGATATTCAGAAAAGACATTAACCATTTTACCCACCATGGAACTAATTAAAAATCAACAAATCAAATGAAAGTTAAAAAAATCCATAAAACTGGGAATTAAATACATGCACTGATATTTAAGGAGTATTGTAAAATTTATATCAAATAAGGAGGATGCCAAAAGATAGATCTTTAGATTGTAAACAGTGCAAATTGACTGGGAGTAGATATGAGGGTTTTTTTTTTTTAATTAATTTTTATTGTAGGTTGTTCAAAACATTACATAGTTCTTGATATATCATATTTCACACTTTGATTCAAGTGGGCTATGAGCTCCCATTTTTACCCCATATACAGATTGCAGAATCACATCAGTTGCACAACCATTGATTTACATATTGCCATTCTGGTGTCTGTTGTATTCTGCTGCCTTTCCTATCCTCTACTATCCCCCCTCCCCCCCCCCTCCCCTCTTCTCTCTCTACCCCCTCTACTGTAATTCATTTCTCCCCCTTATATTTTTCCTCCTTTCCCCTCACTTCCTCTTGTATGTAATTTTGTATACCCCTGAGGGTCTCCTTCCATTTACATGCAATTTCCCTTCTCTCTCCCTTTCCCTCCCACCTCTCATCCCTGTTTAATGTTAATCTTCTTCTCATGCTCTTCGTCCCTACTCTGTTCTTAGTTACTCTCCTTATATCAAAGAAGACATTTGGCATTTGTTTTTAAGGGATTGGCTAGCTTCACTTAGCATAATCTGCTCTAATGCCATCCATTTCCCTCCAAATTCTATGATTTTGTCATTTCTTAATGCAGAGTAATACTCCATTGTGTATAAATGCCACATTTTTTTATCCATTCGTCTATTGAAGGGCATCTAGGTTGGTTCCATAGTCTTGCTATTGTGAATTGTGTTGCTATGAACATGGATGTAGCAGTGTCCCTATAGTGTGCTCTTTTTAGGTCTTTAGGGAATAGACCGAGTAGGGGAATAGCTGGATCAAATGGTGGTTCTATTCCGAGCTTTCCAAGAAATCTCCATACTGCTTTCCAAATTGGCCGCACCAATTTGCAGTCCCACCAGCAATGTACAAGAGTACCCTTTTCCCCACATCCTTGCCAGCACTTGTTGTTGTTTGACTTCCTAATGGCTGCCAATCTTACTGGAGTGAGATGGTACCTTAGGGTGGTTTTGATTTGCATTTCTCTGACTGCTAGAGATGGTGAGCATTTTTTCATATACTTGTTGATTGATTGTATGTCCTCCTCTGAGAAATTTCTGTTCAGGTCCTTGGCCCATTTGTTGATTGGGTTATTTGTTATCTCATTGTCTAACTTTTTTAGTTCTTTGTATATTCTGGATATTAGGGCTCTGTCTGAAGTGTGAGGAGTAAAGATTTGTTCCCAGGACGTAGGCTCCCTATTTACCTCTCTTATTGTTTCTTTTGCTGAGAAAAAACTTTTTAGTTTGAATAAGTCCCATTTGTTGATTCTAGTTATTAACTGTTGTGCTATGGGTGTCCTATTGAGGAATTTGGAGCCCGACCCCACAGTATGTAGATCATAGCCAACTTTTTCTTCTATCAGACGCCATGTCTCTGATTTGATATCAAGTTCCTTGATCCACTTTGAGTTAACTTTTGTGCATGGCGAGAGAAAGGGATTCAGTTTCATTTTGTTGCATATGGATTTCCAGTTTTCCCAACACCATTTGTTGAAGATGCTATCCTTCTTCCATTGCATGCTTTTAGCCCCTTTATCGAATATAAGATAGTTGTAGTTTTGTGGATTGGTTTCTGTGTCCTCTATTCTGTACCATTGGTCCACCCGCCTGTTTTGGTACCAGTACCATGCTGTTTTTGTTACTATTGCTCTGTAGTATAGTTTGAAGTCTGGTATAGCTATACCGCCTGATTCACATTTCCTGCTTAGCATTGTTTTTGCTATTCTGGGTCTTTTATTTTCCATATGAATTTCATGATTGCTTTCGATATGAGGGTTTTGATTGCCTCATCAGCTTAAGAATTGGGGCAGGCCATGAGAAAAACTTGAAAATCCCCAATTAAGCCAGTGCTATATCTGTATGCTACATTAATATATATTCATATCTACCTATTATCTATCTATCTATCTATGTATCTATCTATCTACAGAGAAAGAGAGGAGTGAGGCTAAGGAGATAGTATCTGTTTATACTTAATTTATAACCTTCAGTGAAGTGAAGAAGAAAGAAAAGATGATAATGAACTTTGCAGAACTTGACCAGAATAGAATAAAAAGAAATGAAAGTGTAATAAATTAGCAAACCAAATTTGTCTAAACTGTTTTATTCTAAACATGCTGAAGAAGTATACATTCTCAGATTAAAATTTGTTTTGAGAAACAGAAATTCTGGAAATATGCTTCTATATTCATTCAAAAAATTGAAGGGGCAATATAAGATTTTAAAAAAATTGTAATTAAGGAAAAACAAGGTTGTGAGAATCACTGGATGTGAGACTGTTGAGTGTTCCATGTTCCATGCCTTGTGGAGGAAGTTGATCTGATATAGTGAGAGCTAGTCAACACACAGATGCAGAAATGAGACAAAAGATAAATACTCTTAAGATAATCAGTCCTGGTATTTTTAAAATTTGTGGGTTTTGTTATGCCTGTGCCCAGTTGCTTTTTATACATTTTTATATAGTTAAATAAAATATTCCAGTGTCTTTCCAATAAATTCCTTTAAGCTGGTTCAAGTTAAGCTTCTGCCATAACCTTGAAACTTAAAGAGTTCTATCTAATATAATATAGGTAAAGGCAGGCAGAGAAGATCCAGCATATGTGTTATGGTGTGCCTGATAAAGAGAACAGAAAAAATGGACATAAAAATTTCACATATATAAGGGAGAAGAAAAACTTCTGAGATTAAAGAAAGTAGTATTCTATAGCTCAAAAGGAAAGAGAGTTCTAGAAACACCAAAATGGGATAACCAATTCCAAATAATCACAGAACAGAAAAGTTAGTTGCACTTACAGATTTTAAAAAAAGAATCTTATAGGCATAAAAAGAGCAAGTCATCCCAAGGGGGCTACTCAGATGGGCCTCATACATCATGGGAATAGCCAAAGCCAGGAGACAATGGAATAATGTCTCTGGAGCTTTTTATGGGGATTACGTAGGCAGGGACTAGTGTAACCCACAGATTTGATATCTAATCAAGCTGGGTTTTTTTGGGGGGGGGTATAATGATTGAACTCAGGGCACTTGACCACTGAGCCACATCCCCAACCCTATTTTGTATTTTATTTAGAGGCAGGGTCTCACTAAGTTGCTTAGTGCCTTACTTTTGCTGAGGCTGACTTTGAACTCTCAATTCTCCTGTCTCAGCCTCCCAAGCTGCTTGGATTGTAGGCATGTGTCACTGTACCTGGCTCAAGCTGTTATTTTTATGCAAAGAAGTAACAAACAATATTCTTAAGCATTCAAAGATCTACTCCTTGAAAAATTGCCTCACCGATAAAATGAATCATGCGAGTGATAAAGAAAACTTAGGAGTGGAGGAACAAAGGGATGAAAGGATTGGCAGGGCATATAGGATTGATTTAAATATAACTAAGTCTAATGCAAAATATCTGTGAATATTATGAAAATAGAAGAAAATGTAAAGGCTCTAAAATTAATAATGAATAAAGGTTTGATGTAACAGAATATAAAATGGGGAGAAATAGACCAGGTAGAGATATATTATGCGTGTGAACTCCTCATTTATCTTAGTGGAGAGAGAATCAGTAGATGTAGCTTGAAGTTGATGAGTTTGCTGCTTCGAGGGGGAATTTTGGCACTGCCAAATACCAGACTGTGCAACCTCAGGTAAGTTTAAATCTCATATGTAGTTGAAGAACTTTCATCTGTATCATGGAGATAATATCTACTCACCTACTAGGGTTGTTGAGGATTAAATACAATCATGTGTGGGAAGTGCTGAGAACTGACCCAGAGAAACTATTCAATAAAAATTACCCATTACTTACTATTATAATCTTAAGGAGAAAACATGGGAAGGTAGTTTTATAATCTTGGGACAGAGAAGGCCTTCTAAGTATAACTCCAAACCTTATGACCATAAAGAAAAAGATGAATAATTTGCCTTTATAAAAACCAAAAGCAGCATGGCAAAAGCACCATGATAAGAATCAATGAGCAAATACCCAAGTGTGGAAGAGTAGTTGCAACATATTTGAAGAAGCAGGAGTGATATCACTAATATTCAGGAATCACTGGTAAGTCAACAAGAAAAGATGAGCAAGAATCAATATGAACAAGCCGGGTGTGATGGTGCATGCCTGTAATCCCAGTAGCTCAGGAAGCTGAGGCAGGAGGATAGAGAGTTCAAAGCAAACCTCAGTAAAAATGAGATGCTTAGCAATTCAGTGAAGCCCTGCCTCTAAATAAAATACAAAATAGGGCTGGGGATGTGGCTCAGTGGTTGAGTGCCCCTGAATTCAATCCCTAGTTACTGCCCGCCCCCCCAAAAGAATCAATATGAACAAATGTTTTACGGAAAAAATAAAATAATAGAAAATTGAATCTTTAACCTCACTATAATGACAGAAGTAGAAATTAAAATGAGGTGCTCTTTTTCATTTACTAGTTTGAAAAGGATAAAAAACTTTGAAAATATCTAATGATGGAAAGGATATGGTGATATAGACACTCTTGTATCCTTTCTTTCTTTCCCTTGTGTTCTTTCTTTTCTTTTTTTCCCTGTGGTCTTTCTTGAGGGTAATTTGGCACTTAATCAAAATTGTAAAGCTCACATCTTTTATCTCTGCAATGCTACTGCTAAGAATAGATTCTACAAATATATTTATCTTAGTGAACAAAGATAAAGGTAAAAGGAGGTTGATTATAGTGTTATTTTTTAAAATTAATTAATTAATTAATTAATTTTATTTTTTTAAATTAATTTTTATTGTAGGTTGTTCAAAACATTATAGTATTATTTATAATAGAAATTTACTTGACTGTTTACTTGACTATTGCTATGAACTTGTTAGAGTATTTATATACCTTGAAATACTATGTAGCCATGAAAACAAAGGATATATGAACATATACAGTTGGCCCTCCATTTCTGTGGGTTTAATTAAGTGTGGACAGAAAATATTCAAGAAAAAAATTGCATCTTGGGGCTGGGGTTGTGGCTCAGTGGGCAGAGCGCTTGCCTAGCATGCATGAGGCACTAAGTTCAATCCCTGGCACCACATTAAAAAAAATACACAAATAAAAGAAAGGTATTATGTCCATCTACAACTAAAAATATTTTTTTAAAAATTGCATCTGTACTAAATATGCACAGATGCTTTTTTCCTTATCATTCCCTAAATAACACACAGTGTAACAACCATTTGCATAGCATTTTACATCATATTAGGTATAAATAATCTAGAGATGACTTTATGTGGGAGGATATGTGTAAGTTGATGCAAATACCACACCACATCCTCTAAGGACCTTGATAATCCACAGATTTTTGTTATGAAGGCAGGGGATTCTGGAACCAACCTTCTGTGGGTACTGAGGGACAACTATATACTGATAATAGTAAACGGACAGGCTGTAATATTTAGGAAAAAAAGCAATTTGTATGAGAATAGGTATGTATATTAATTTGTTTACTAAGATAATACATAATTTATACTCTTATAAATGCATAGAAAATTTCTGGAATGTTATCCAAGGATCATTGAAAGTAGTGGTTTTTGAAGTGGGAAGAGAATGGAGATGCTATATATGGACTTTTATTTTCATTTGCTATGCACAGAACTCTTTCATTATAGGAATTATTTTCTAATTTTATAGTTATTAAAAACAACAAAATATTTCAATTGGGTGACTGTTGATTTTGAAAATAGAATTTAATATTTTGGGAATAAAATTATTTGGGGTAAATAAAATAACAAGTTCAGTTGACATGTATTCAACAATAATTAGGTGAGAACCTACTTTGCATGAAATACTGAACTGAGAGCGCTTGACACTTATGGAACAGATAAATCATGCTGGTAAATGTGATAAGCAGAGGTTCAGACATTTCTCCTAGAGGTTGGATTTTCCTAATTAAAACCAGAAGAAATGAGATCTGTTAGTGAGCAGTGAATAGTATTCTCACTACATGATCACTGTTGTGATACCAACCTAGAAACTATCACCAAGGGCAGGAAAAAGGTGCTGTTGCTAAAGCTTGTGAATTTGGCTCTGCTATTTTTTTGTTGACTTTGTGCTTGGTTTATTATAATAGTGATTACTGCTGAAGATGTTGGCAATGTGAGAGAAGGTGTATTAATAATAATGATGATAATTATAGGAAAAGTCATTATTTTCCTAAGCAAAAGCTAGATTTGATCAAATGTTGTATTTACCAGTGAAGTTTAGGTTTTGTGTCACTATATTCCATAAAGGCAATGATTTTATGAAGAGGATTGTACTTCCATGGAGCCAAGAAGGCTCCAGTATTTTCTAAACTTTGACCTTATGGTTTATATACATCTATTTAGAAAGTGTGACTTTTTTTCTGTTAGAGAGTCTGTTCTATTAATCTTCTATTCCATTGAACTCAGGACATTGCTTATGCATGACTTTGTTAGCAAGAAACACCAGGTAAACACAGAATACTGTGGTTGGTAGAACCACATTCATTTAGGAACAAAAGGGGCACAGGCACACTCCCAGTTTCTTCCTCCACTTCACAATTAGCTCACAGATCCACAAAAGTGAACTTCAGATCTTTTTAAAGGTAGGGTGCTGTATTTATGTTTTCTTAACCATTTAATTTCCTAATGTGAGAAATGGTGCTATTGGTTTTATTAGATTCCTATCATGTGTTTTGTGTGTGTGTGTGTGTGTGTGTGTGTGTGTGAGAGAGAGAGAGAGAGAGAGAGAGAGAGAGAGAGAGAGAGAGAGAGAGAGACAAAGGTCTATGTTCCTAACTGAGAGAGAGAGAGAGAGAGAGAGAGAGAGAGAGAGAGAGACAAAGGTCTATGTTCCTAACTGTATTTCCCCCATAAATTCTATGCTTTGTTTTATGTGACTTTTGCATATAGTAATGAGTTTTAGGAACCAAGTGTCTGCTTATAGCTAAACTGATTGTACCTCCTTGAAAAAAATTTATGCTGGTGTTTTTTCCTTTTAACTTTATGTAGCCCATCTGATTTGCAGAATATTATTGCACAAACACTTTTGAATGAAGGAAGGAAATCATAATTTTCCTTTTGTTGCAGGTACTCCAATGTACCAAACTAGCTTAGCATTTCCAATTTTATATCAACTTCTCTAGTCCCTTACTGGCCTTCCAAGTTCATGTGTACTAGTGCATAGGGGTCATTTTCCTAAATTACAGTTTTGTGAAGGGCTAAATCTTGGAACAAGGTCTGAAATGCTTCATGTTGAAATCCTTTGAACTTCTCTAGACCTTTCTGATTTAAGATTCTTTATATTGCTAATCATTTTCTTATTACTAGTACTTACTATTTTATGAAGAAAACCTTGCACAAAATTGGTGGTAAAAGTATATAGGTACAAACAGCATGTGATCAAAACCAATTCATTTACTATTTGGAATGAACTATTTATGAAAAAAAACTTAGTTATCTTTGAGAGAATGTTTTTTGCCTCCATCAGTGATGATTTAGGTTAAATAAAATCTTTCATATTAAATTTTGAAGTTCTTTTTTGGGATTTTGACATGATATGGGTGGATGAAGGGGTCTATAGTTGCACTTTTTATATCCAACTTATAATGCTTACCTTCTACTCAGATTCTGTTCCTTATTCCACTTAGTAGTTGTACCATGAATTATTTCTGTAAAAATAAGGGAGATAGGGATGTATGTTTTAACTTAAATATTAGATTTAGATTTTCTTTGTAGAAATGCAGACTTATTCTGATATTGACACATAGGAGTTTAAGTTAAAATTTAAGATTTCTTTTATTTTTTTCTTTGAAATAAAGTATCTTAGCCAATAATATATTTAGCAAAGAGGAGCATTACAGTGGTGACCTTAAAATCTGTTCAACTCTTCTTTATTCATTCAGTCTTAATAGAACAAATATTTGCCAAGTGCCTACAATATGTTATACAATTTTAGTCTATGAAGAATATAATGATGAGCAAAAATACAGATTCTCTTCTTGCACTCTACTGGGGGAGATAGACTTTAATTCATCAGTAACCAAAATATCTAATTATAAATTGTACTAAGTACTATGGAGAAAAAGTACAAGTACCTTTGAAAGTGAAAAACCGGGGGACTCAATTTGGATAAGTGATTTAAAAAAGGCCTTTCTGAGGAAGTGACATTTAAACTGAGACCTACAGGATAAGGAGTTTACCGGAAGGGAAAGGGGGTGGAAGAATTTCCAGGCAGAAGCAAGAGGTTTTTTGATATCATTTTATGGTACTTATGACCTTTTTAGATGCTTATATAATTAGGTACTAGTCTATGAGCAAGACGGTTTATAGAGCTGTGTTACTGAAAAGATGCATATAAATTACATTTTTATAAATGAAATCCTGAATTCCTGCAGGCTTACATTACATTCACTGTGCTATATCATCTGCATTTGATTGATGTTCAGTTACTTCAATTACTGCTAGATTGATCTTTCTAAAGCACAATTTTGATGATGCTTTTTCTGCTTAGAAATCTTTACCAGCTTCTCAATTGCCCAATAAAATCCAGAGTTCTCAACCTCATGGTCAGGTCTTTTCAGCCTCCTAACTTGGCCCTGGTCTTAAATGTTCTACTTCAACTTTAATTTCTCCTCTCTGCAGTGCTTTCTGATAACAGAACTTCTGGATAAGCATGGGTGTTTTCTCATATGCTCACCTTTGCTCAAATTCTCTTCTCTTTCAATATGTTTAATTCCTTCTATGAATATCCAAATTCTGTGTATATATTCAGGCCCATCTCAGTTATTACCATTTGATCTCACTGTCTTTGCTGAGATCACTTCTTTTTCTTCTGAATTTTTTTCTTTTTTTTCGTTGGTTCACATTAGCTATACATAACATCAGGATTCATTTTTACGTAATTATAAATATACGATATATGATTGCTCTAATTCAGTCCCCAGTACTTACCATTATGTTCCCCTTCCTTCCTCCCCTGTTCCCTTTCCTCTACTGATCTTTTAGTGTCTTACAAATATACATAATGGTGAGATTCACTGTAGTATATTTGTCTATGTACATAGGAAAGTTAGGTCAGATTCATTTAACTGTTTTCTCCTTATTCTATTCCTTATCTCTCCCCTCAATCCCCTTATTCTATTTCCTCATCTTTCTTGTATTGTGATGGAATCCCTGTGCTCTTTTCTCTCTTTTCCCCTTTCAACTAGCTTCTGTGTATCTCTTCTGACTTCCTATAACATTTTATTTTTATTGTTTTTGGGTACTTCTCCCTTCTTTTTCTAATATATTTTCAATTGACAAATCATAATTATATATACTTATATGATACAATGTAATATTTATACATGTGTTTGATACACACATGTATAATATGGAATGATTAAATAAGACTAATATATCCATCATTTCACTTATTTGTTATTTTTTGTTGTGAGACATTTGAAATGTACTCTTTTACTTATTTTGAAATATGCATTATTATTGACTTATAATCACCCTGCTTTGTAATACATCTCTAAACTTATTCCTATTGTTTACAGATTTAATACCCTTTGACCAATAACTAAGTCCAAATTCCTTCCCTTTTCTCTCATCCTTTTCCCCCAGCCTCTGGTAACCATTATCTTACTTTCTACTTCTGTGAGTTTGAGTTTGTTATTACACAAATAAGTGAGATCATTCAGGTTTGTCTTTCTGTGCTTTGCTATTTCACTTAGCATAATGTCTTCCTGGTATATTTATGTGATGCAAATGACATAATTTCTTTCTTATAAGACTGAATAGTATTCCATTTGTGTGTGTGTGTGTGTGTGTGTGTGTGTGTACCTTGAGTTAGGATGAAAGTTGAAAATATTGTAAGCTTAAAATGCATTTAATACACCTAAACTTTTGAACATCATAGCTTAGCCTGATTGCTGCTCAGATCACTTATGTTAACCTATAATTGGGCAAAATCATCTAACACAAAGCTTATTTTGAAAAAAAAAAGTGTTGCTAGAAAAAAAAAATGGGCAACACAGTGCACCATAGAGTAGTTATTGTACACACTTCATGATTGCATGGCTGACTGGAAGGTGTGCCTCCCTGCTTCTACCTGGCATTAAGAGAGAATATTTGTTTATCTGGGAAAATATCAAAATTGAAAATTTGAAGTATGGTTTCTGCTGAATGTGTATCGTTTTCATACACTTTAAAGTTGAAAAATCACAAGGTGAACCATGTTATGTTGAGGACTGTCTGCATACCACATTTTTTTTTTTTCTTATCCATTCATTTGTTGAAGGGCACATAGGCTATTCATCTTGGCTATGGTGAGCACTGCAATGAACATGGAAGTTCAGATATCCCTTTGACATTGATTTCAATTCCTTTGGAAATACCCAAGAATGGGATCGCTCCTCCACATTGTTTGCCATAGTGGATGTCCTAATTTACATCCCCAGCAGTAGTATACAGGGTTCCCTTTTCTCCACATCCTTGCCTACATTTATCTTTAATCTTTTTGATAATAGCCATTCTGGCAGATTGAGGTGATTGCCCACTGTAGTTTTAATTTATACTTCTCTGATTATTAGGGATGGTAAATTTTTTTTTTCATAAATTGGTTGGCAATTTGAGTCTTCTTTTGAGAAATGTCTGTTCTGGTCCTTTGCCCATTTTAAAATTGGGTTGTTTTCTTGATATTGACCTGTTTGAATTCTTTTTCTTTTTTGGATATTAACCCATTATTAAATATGTGGTTTGCAAATTTTTTCCCCATTCTGGTTTGCAAATTCAGTTGCCTCCACCCACTGTGTTGTTTCTTCACTTGTTTGTTTCTTTTGCTGTACAGAAACTGTTTTGATGCAATCCCAATTGTCCATTTTTACTTTTATTGTCTATGCTTTCAGAGTTATATTTTAAAAAACCATCCCCCTCTGTGTTTTCTTCTAGTATGTTTATAGTTTCATGTCTTATATTTAAGTCTTTAATCCATTTTGAGTTGTTTTTTATATAGTGTAGGGTAAGCATCCAATTTCATTCTTCTGCAAGCAGATATCCAGTTTCCTCAGTACTATTTATGAAAGAGGCTTTCCTTTCCACATTGTATTTCTTTAGGACCTTTGTTGAAAGTAGGTTGGCCATTCTTGTGTGGGTTTATTTCTGACCTTTCTACCCTCTTTCATTGGTCAGTATATTTGTTCTTACATCAGTATCATGCTATTTTGGTTACAGTAGCTTTACAATATATTTTGAAATCAGGGAGTGTGATACTTCTGGCGATTTTCCCTCTCCTCAGATTGTTTTAGCTATTTTTCTTCCGTGTTTTGAAGTTATTTCTAGACGGGTTTTATCCTCCTAACTAGATTAGCATACCTCTTGAGGCCAAAGCCTGTGATGGCTTCATGTCCTCTCACTGTGCCTTAATAGTCCCTTGAATGTGGTAGGTTCTCAAAAGAAAATTGCTGAAAGAATTTATAAGCTAATTGTTAGTGACTAGATTGTTCCTAAAAAGTAGTAAGTGATTTTTAAACAAACACATCAGGGAACTGATATGTACATAAATCCTTTGTAAAGTTAATGATTCTAAATTCATATTTTCTTACAAAGAGCTACTCCTCTATTGGGATATTTATATGTCTTTTGCCCATTTCAGTGACACTGATTCAAAGAGATTATTTTGGATTCATAAATGGTGCTGTCATTTCCATTTTTGCCTCTCTTTTGAAGGTTTGCATGCTCATTTAGCTGTAAAAAAGAATGAAAAGAACAAATCAGCACCCTCTCTGGTTGTTGATTCCCAGTGGGGAGAAATAGATTTGAAAGCATGTCAAGGTAATGTACTTATTTTGATTGTTTTGGGTTTTTCAATACATGTAGCTTCAGATGAGCTTGAAATAATCCCACATAGAATTTTCTTATTCATTGGTTCATTTGGACTTATACTTCTGATAGACAACTTCCTATTTATAAGTTTTTATTAAAAACCATTTCCCTTTGAGAAGTTGTGCCCTTCACTTTTGTCTGAATAAATGTTTGAACTGCTTTTAGATTGCTCTTCAATTTAAAAGAGATAGGTAGGACCAGGTCATGGCTTCAGCTGATGCAATTCTTAGCATGTTTCTTATTGGAATAACATCTCAAGAGTAACATTTAAATATACAAGGCTATGATATCTTTTTCATGGCAACATTTATCTCCAAGGACATCTAAAAGAAAGTACAGTAGCAGAATAATGTGTAAACATTTATGATTGATTTAGTATTTGTAATTCATTTAACATTATTATTTTGGCTAGAAGCATTTCTTTATAAGTCTCTCTCAGTTATGTTCAGTTTTCCCCTTTAAAGGGGAATCATTTAGGAATTCCATATCTTTATGATTAACTCTAGTGTCCTTAAAACTTAACCCTGCAAAAATTATAGTTTATATAAATTAATGAATATGTGTGATTATAAGAGGCATCTGTTCTTTGAATGCATCATTTGGTTTCCTTATCAAATTATTATGTACATAGCAAAAAATTGAAAAAATTTAAAAAGCTATGAAGAAAAAAATTACCCTTAATTTTTTGAGAGAATCATAATTCCAGTTATTCAATCTCTAGCTAGGTATCAGGGATACATGTAAATTGGGATCAAAAGACATAAAAATCTTATTTCAACTCTGGGATCGTTTTGATATTAGATTAAATTGGGGATGCCAGAGTGTTAGAGTCTGTAAACAAGTCAAGTTGGCGCCTGGCATTTTGCAGAGGGAGTGGTTTGTGAAGTGACGCCAGCGAGCCATTAAGTGTGGAGATTCCTTATTGGTTGACTGCTGTATTTAGTTTATGTTAATTAAGATAAGCTGTGTGGAACGTATATATATCCCTCCTGTCCTACAATAAAGGGCTCCCTCTCCTGCTGTATCAATCTACACAAGTTGCTCATCATCCCCCCTGCCCCGCCCCCGTTATTTTGCTGCAGCTGGACTGCAGCACCAGAGGTCTTAAATATCCCTTTAAGATTGTTTGAACCAGGGGCTGGGGTTGTAGCTCAGTGGTAGAGTACTCCTGTGAGGCATTGCATTTGATCCTCAGCACTATACCCTTTTTTTTTTGGTGGTGCTGGGAATTGAACCCAAGGATTTGTGCTAGCACTGTACTAACTGAGCTATATCCCCAGCCCCCTCAGCACTACATAAAAATAAATAAATAAAGGTATTGTGTCCAAAAAAAAAAAAAGTTTGGACTAGAAATTATGACTTGCTACTTAAAAAGATATAAAGGCCTGCATGGGCCTTTTAACTTTTTCTAGTTGCATTGTTTTGTTTACACCATGAGGGTTTAAAAAAATTTTTTTTTTCAGTACTGGGGATTGAATCTGGGATGCTCTTCCAATGAACTATATCTCCATCATTTTTAAAATTTCTTTTTGAGATAGGTTCTTGCTAAGTTGCTGAGGCTGGCCTCCAACTTGTGATTGTTTTGCTTTAGCCTCCCAAGTTACTAGGATTACAGGCATGTGCTACCATACCCAACTTATAATAAGTATTTCTAAAGAGTATTTCATTTTTAATTATTTGGTCTTGACTTATAAGAAGAAGCTATAAAAAGTAGAAACTACATATTTTTATTTATTAAAATTCATTAATTCAGCAAATATTTGTTCATTGTTCAAGTATACTTGATCACATGCTTGGTATTATTTTAGATCAAGCTTTCTCAACCTTGGTACACCTACATTTTGAGCTGGCTAATTCTTTGTTGTGAGGCTGTCCTATGCATTGTAGGTATTTAGCAGCATCCTGGGTTTTTAATCCTCTAAATGCCAATAGTACTCCCCTAACTGTTAAACCAAAAAATGACCCCAGATGTTGCCAATTGTCCCCTGGCAGGAAAAATCATCTCTGATTGTGCACTGTTGTTTTAGATGACAAACATTTTGAAATATATTTTGCACTGTTTGCCTGTTTTAAATTTGTACATGTTCCATATGATTTGCTCTGTCAATATTTCCTGGGTAGTGCCCTATCTGAAACGTGACTTTGGTTTTATAAAGGCATATGAAACTAGCCATATTTACCATAGACATACTGAGATAAAAATCTTATATTTTAAGAATAATAGTTGATTTAATCACAGTTCTGTAACATTTATGATATCTTGAATCAAAGAACCTATTTCTTGATCTTTTGAAAAGTGCTTGTATCTAAGAACAAATTCTTAAAGAAAGCTGTGAATACTTGTTATTTTTACTCCTTTAAGAATGATTCTATTCATCTTTTGTTTTAAAGGCTCTGTAACTTATTGATACTGAATAAAAATTCTATTATTATAGAGACTATTCTCTTTGCTTCTCTGCTGCATCTTTTTTTCTGAAGTTATGAGAGATATGAAACATATTCTGAAAATTCATTCAAAGCTTTAAAACTTATTATATCCAGGAGAGGCAGATTTAAGATTGCTGAGGTTTCTGGTTGAAGTACTTCAAGCAGAAATCCATACTCCATTAGACTCTCTAACATCATGACCTTAATTTTCCAGATATTTTGCCCTTTAAATTGAAAGTAGTGTTTTAATACTATTTAAGTCTTTTGGAGGGGATTGTAATATCACAGATTTTAGCTGTGAAACAATTGAAAAAAAGAAAAGTAAAATAGCCAGTGACTTAAGACGGTATAGTTTTATATTTTTTATTTCAAAATATATGGTGATATAAAGATGTTCTTGGAATGTATTAATACACTGGAGTTGGGGAGAGAAGCTGTTTAGTAAGGAGCTGTTCATACTGTATTTGAACAGAATTTCTTTCATTGTTTTTTTTTTTTTTTTCCCCTTGGCCTTGCCTAAAGAGTTTCTGATTAGGAGCAGTTGTTAAGTTCTCTGAAGGTAGGAAATTTACTTTATATGAAACTATGGTCTAGGTGAAATGAAAATCTACCTGGACAATAGCTACAAAGTTATCTTGCTTCAACAGATAAAACAGGAAATGTAAAACTGTATTATAGTACTGAGTGAAAAAAACAAAACTGAGAACTATTTAAAAAAAAACCTCCGTGGAAAAGGAGAGATGAAAAGCCTCTTGTTCTTTCATTAGTAAATTAGGTCAGTTTTTAAACAATATGCTCATTGAAAATGTACACATTTTTCAACTATTTGGTATAATTTAATACAATTCAAATCTTAAAGATATAACTGAACTAAATTCTTTAGGATCTTTAATTACTTCATCTATTTTCCATTGTATAGTGTTTGGAATCTAAATTGATCATGCAATCTTTTCTTTAGTCTGTGATTCACTGAAGGATGATACAGCAAATATTACTTATTAATCTATAGAAGTGTAAAATTTATATTAGCCACTATTTGTGTAATATTTTCATTTTGAATTAGTTATTAAGAACATTGTAATCCAAGTCCTTATACATATATTTATGTTAGTTAAATGCTAAATAAATCTTATGACTATCTTAACACCAAATAATTATTGCATGTGTTGCTAAGCAGCCTTCTTTAACATAAAGAAGCAGTTATGGATATATTCTCCAAAACTTGCTGCTTTGTTGCAGTGCAAATTATTGAGTAGTTTACTTTTATTGGTATTGATATTTTGGGGTTGCTTAAGGATAAAAGTGAAAAGATGCCTACCTGTTTGTAGGAATAACCTGTTTCTGCTGAGTTTGGCTGGTGTGTCTCCAGGTCAGTTTTAATCTTCGTGTTGGCCAATTGGCTTACTCCCCTTCTGTATTTGCTTATACTATGTCTCCCAAATGATCACTCATTAGACAAGGGGAAAAGAAATTTGAGATGGAGCACAGTGTCTAGAGATTAGCATCAAGCCCCTAGAGGACTGGGCTTGAGAATATTATCAGTCTAGATATGTGATTCTTAATTTTTACCTGGATTATTATTATTATTATTTTAAACAAAACTATCTAAAATTCTATTTGTTCAGAAAGCCATTGCTGATTTTTACCCACAGGAAGCCTTTTCATGCAATAGTAAAATCCTTCTGGTTAGATCTGATGTATCTTGGATGTGGTTGCTTATCGAGGGAAGAAGAGATTCTGGGCACTTCTTACACTTACATACCCTGTTTTATATCATCAGTATATTTGAAAACTTTCCTCTTAGTTTTTAGATATCATGGTATCAGAATGGTTACATTGCATTTGCATGGCAGCCGTGGTTCATGGACCTATATCTATCATTTGAAAAAGCAAATTCCTAACCCCTGACTTTTAGGGGCTCTTCCCATTAGAAGATTAGAGTTCTATATTCTTTTCCTTCTTAGGATCTTTTAAGAGGAGTATACATCCTGCTCCTTTTTCAAAGTTTGTAGAGACAGGCATACATGTGTATATTAAGTCATTCGACAACCATTTATTGAGCTCCACACACTAGAGGAGAGAACACATCTTGTTAGGTTATGTCATTGCAAAATTCTTTGGAAATTGCCCATTTTTCTGAGCCCTTTATTTTTCTAATTTCCTACTTTTGGCCTTTTTCTTTAGTTTGTATTTACAAAAATCACCATTCATATCATACTTTTGATTACTGAAATGACAAGTCACCCTTAATTCCTTTCTTTGTGTATAGAGAAACAATGACACATTTACACAAATAATACAAAGTAATGAATTATTAAAGGCATATGGCATAATTGTTTGAAGAATGTGGACTTTGGAGGCAGATTATTTTTCATTCATTTTTATGGCATAGTCATTTGCTAGTTGTGTGATATTCGCAAGTTACCGAACCTCAGTTTTCTAATTTTTAAGATGAAGATAATTATAATGCCTACTTCATTAGGTAGTAAGTATTAAATACAAAATACTCAGTATACAAATACCCCTGGCACATAGTAAGTGCTATTTAAATATTAGCTTTGTTAGTAATACATGTGGTTTTTTTTTCCTCAAGAAAACTGATTCATGACATGTCCATTTTTCATGTCAGTTTAGGCAGAAATGTCCTATATACAATAGAAAATCACTCATTATACTAAGGAATAGGAAGATCTCAACTTGAATGAGAAAAGACGGTAACAGATACCACTAAGATGACACAAATGTTGGAATTATCTGACAAGACTTTTAAGGCACTCATGATAAAAATGCTTCAGTGAGCTATTATGAATACATTTGAAACAAAAGAGAAAACCAGAATGTCTCAGAAGAGAAATACAAGATATATAAAGAAATTACAAATGAAATTTTAGTACTGAAAAAAAATCAACATAAAAAACTTGCTAAGATTTAGATTTAGGTTGATTAAATTCTAGTTCAATTGTTAAACAGTAATACTTCATAGCTGGTGCTATGCATTTTCTGTTGCATCACATTTGACCACTTAATAGTGTCAGCTTCTCCCATATTTAGTGTAGCTAATATTGATCAATGGATGTATCAGACTGCTGCCTACAATGTGAAGTTTCTTCACTGGTTTTCTCTCTATTCTTGTTGTTTAGAATTAGGTAAAGATTGTTAATGTGTATCATTCTTTCATCAACTTTTCTGTGGAATCTTGGGTCCTTTCATTTTAGAAATTCATGGTTTTTACTCCTGGAAACGTTTATTTGCATTCTTTCATAATTTTTTCCTTTTTATTTTTTCTGCTTTATCTCCTGTCATACAAATGTTAGGCCTTCTGGGTCAATTCTTTTAAAATTTTCTTATCTATTCACTCCCATTTTTCATTTGGTTTATTGTCCAAGTTATTTCTCAAATTTGTATTCTCTTTTGTGTATTTTTTATTTTTAAATTTTAAGGGTCTATTAGACTTGGGAGAAATAAGTTCTGGTGTTCTGTTGTACAGTAGGGTGGATATAGATAATGTTTTATATATTTAAAAGAATCTAGAAGAAAGATGTGAGTGTTCACAAAGAAATGAGGGGGTAGCGCTGTAGCTCAGCGGCAGAGCACCCACCTAGAATGTGTGAGGCACTGGGTTTAATCCTTAGCACCAAATAAAAATAGAACAACTAAAATAAGGGCATGCTGTTATCTAAACTACAAAAGGAAGGAAGGAAGGAAGGAAGGAAGGAGGGAGGGAGGGAGGGAGGGAGGGAGGGAGGGAGGGAAGGAAGGAAGGAAGGAAGGAAGGAAGGAAGGAGAGAAAGAGAAAGAAAGAAAAAGAAAAGATAAGGGCTGGGGTTATGTGGCTCAGCGGTAGAGCACTCGCCTAGAATGCGCGGGGCCCTGGTTCGATCCTCAGCACCACATAAAAATAAATGAATGGAATAAAGGTATTTGTCCAACTACAACTAAAAAAAATAAATATTAAAAAAAAGAAAAGATAAGTGTTTGAGTAGGTAGATATACTGACCTTGATTTGAACATTACAAAATGTATACACATGTTGGTACTTCCGATAGATGCCCAATTTTAATGTCAATTTAAAAATAAAAGTTTTCAGTGTTTTAGAAATTTTGGTTTATGAAAAAATTTTATATTGTAGCTTCTTATTTCTTGGATATGATGTCTTTTTTGAACTCTTGGAAGATATTTTATATATGGGCATAGTTTTTCTGACCTTCTCTCTGTGTTGATTTTCTTTTCTATTTATTTTGTTTTCTTTTGCTCTTGAGTCTTTCCTAAAATGTCTAGCTATTCTTGCCTGTGTTTCTCATTTAAGAATGAGGTAGTAAAATTCATCAGATGCTCTGTGTCAAATAGTTAAGAGGACTTGGTGAGAAACTGGGGTCTGTGGGGAAAGAATTCCTGTGTGTTAGTATCTGTGCATCTCTTTTTCTTTTGTCAGGTTCTCCAGTGAGTATTCTGGAGAATGTCAGTATACTGCTTTACTTTTGATCTCAGATATACTTGAACCCCAAGTTAGGACCTATCTGAGAGGGAGATTTTTAGGTTTTGGGGTAGGTTGGGGAGACATAATGGTCTTAATGTGCAGAACATAGTGGTAGTTTTGAAAGTTTTGCATTGCTTGGGACAACTCAAACTGGTGAAGTGCCTATTTAGTAATATTTTACACAGTAAGTTCAATGAATCAATACCTGGACCATTAATGTTTCTTGTACTGAAGTATAGAAGAGAAGAGAAATGCAATACCAGATACTGATTATTAGGACTAGAATGACACTTTCATACCCAGGAAGTCATGTCAACATTTTCATGCTCTTCTGTCTCTTTTTTTGTAAAGGAGTTAATTTTTCGAAGTCTGTACCAGATTTAGGCCTCTTTCCTGATACCTTTTGAAGATTCTTGGGGGACCTAATTAGCCCAGGGAAATATATTTGCAGTATTTTCATTTCTAAACATTTTACTCAGTATTTTACATTTTTCCAAAGATACTTAGTGCACAGAGACCTTTTGGTAGACACCTCTTTATAGTCTGTGGTCTCCTTAAGAGCAGCAGGTCCTTTATGAGGTCCTTGCTTAGCATCTGGACGCCCATCTTAAGTGACAACCACCATTTTAAGGAAGAAGTTTCACTTTCCCACCCAAGGGCCTTTCTGAGAAAGGCTCTCCACTTCCCCATACCAACTCAACCCTTAACCCCAGCATTAGGACCTACCCAGCTCTGATTCCTGAGCATCCCCCATAAAAGTCCCAGAACTCAAGCCTGTTTTGCCTCTCTCTCCTATAAAGAGACGGCCTTTATTTGTCAGCTCTGACAAATAAACTCTCTTATGTATCTCTGTCTGGTCTCTATCTTTCATTTCTCGCTTACCTGTCTCGCTTTCCCTTCAACCTTAGAGAGATACACTTCCATTTCTAAGTATTGTAGATCACAGTTCCCTAATAATAGGTTTGTTTTGGTGGATCATTTGCCACTCAAAATAGTATAATGCCCACTGGAGCCACAGATCACCTAATTGTTTTCAATGAATGATGATTTAATATGTTAGAAAGTTGAATTCTTGGCCTCTCACTGAATACAATCATTTTCATTCCTCTAACAATGACTTCTGAATTTTTGGCTAAGACTTCAATATGAAAAAAATTCACCTTGCTGCACACACCCCTGAAGCAAGTTTGAACCAAATAATACCCTATGATCAGTGTTATACGCCCCCCCTTTTTTTGTACCAGGGTTTGAACTCAGGGCCCTTACCTATTGAGCCACATCCCCAGCCCTTTTTTGTATTTTAGAGACAGGGTCTTGATGAGCTGCTTAGAACCTTGATAAGGTGCTGAGGATGGCTTTGAACTCTCGATCCTCCTGCCTCAGCCTCCTGAGCTGCTTGGATTACAGGCATGTGCCACCCACTCTGGCCAGTGTTATACTCTTTTAAACTTTCTATCCTATTTAATTTAAAAATGTATGCCTAACAACTAACCTACAATGTGTAAAACATTGCAGTGTGGTTTTTAATATTTTGGGGAGGTGGGGTGTATTTTGAACTCTTTTGGAATTCTGATGGAAGTATTGGAATCTCTTCTCAGAATAATGCACACATATGCATTTTTGCGTATATTTTCAGGAGATTCACAATTTTTAGGCATAAAAATGGGCTCCCTAGTTCTAAAAGCATCTCTGGTAGATACAATTTGGAATTCTCCTGCTTTGCTGATATATTTCACCCAGCATGCTTGGACAAATATCATCAACTGCACAGCAGATATTCTGCCTTTCTGCCCTCCCTCTTGCTAAGTATTATTTATATAGGGTTACCAGAGAAACTGTGTAATAAATAAAACCATAATAAATAAGTAAAAACATAAATAAATAAAACCATGAAATAAATACAGCTTTATTTTGCATATCAAGGTTAAAAGTCCCAGAGATTCTTTATTCTTCCCCGGTGTATAGTTGTCTTTATAATATTTAGAGACAGTGTACCTGGGACTGCAAGAAACAGATACCTGCTTCTGATGTGTCAGGAGCCATTGTGTCCTTTCCAGAGCTGCCCCAGGCCTTAGAAGGTCAGTCCCTTAGTAACTGCAGGCTGATTCTCCAGCTACCTTTATTTCTGGTGGAGAGACTTCTTTGCTACCAGTCACCTTCCCCAACTTTTCTGTACAAACACCATCTGGTAGTTAGACTGCAGTCACAGCTTTGCTGGAATGGTTTAGAAAACTTCAGCTTTTGGTTTGAACTGCTGCCTTCCCTCCCTTTCACCTTTTATGCTTTCTATCCTTCCTTCCATAAATATTAATTGAGTTATTTTTCTGTGCTAGGCTTTGTCAATGTAGGGGCACAATGAAGAGAAAAAACTCCATGTCTGGCTATACCTGTCCAACCCTCATTCTTCTAGGACATTTCTATGTGGCTAGCACCATTAGTGCTCTCTGTGGCATCCCTGATACTTACCTCTTCCTCTGCTGGGGTTTGGTATTTAACTCTTTATTACCCAACTGGCAATTTTCGTCTGCAGCTTTTCTTCTGCCTATGACAACAAACATATACATAAATTTTCTTGTGCAATTTTTCTTTTTCCTAGAACAACCAACATTTTTCTTTTAAGTAATGATATAAATATGCAAATTATAAAGTATAATTTCTGTTGTTGGTATGTTCTGGGCCACTATTTTGGAACTAACATCATGGGAAAATAGTGTTACTGTACAAAAATCACCCCCAAAGTTTGGAGTTAGGATCTTTGAAAGATGTCTTAATAATCAGAATGTTTTCAACTGATAAAATATAGGCTCATAGCATTTGAAATGTTATTAGTATTCTTTCAAGAGCAGACATCAATCTCAGATATCTTGTGTACAAATATGACAGAATTGGTCTGGATTATACTCTGATAAAATCACAAAATGGTTTTATTTTCTGTACATTTTTATGAATGTGAAACATTTGCATATTATTACAATAACTTCCACAGCCTTTGGAGAACAAGCTGATATATTGTTAATGGTGCAGTTAAAAATGGGTGCATTACATCCATATTTTGTTGCAGTTATCGAACAGTTTTTGAAAAGAGTCTTAAACCTCATATACTTTACAATTATGCTCAGCAAATACATAGCAGGCATGCTGCAAGTTACCCCTTACTGTGCCCATGGTAGACATCTCTAGTCAATTGCAATATTCTTTCTCTCCCAGCTCCGTCAGTCTCATATCCTCTTCAACATAAAGATCCAGGTTATTGCTAACTGAGTGCAGATAACATATGAAATGAAAGCTATTTGTTGTATTAATTTTGTACATTATCCCATTAGGATGAATATATCAGTAGACTATCCAAAAAATCTGCTGATGTTTGGAAGAGAAAAAATGTGAGATAGTATAAGATAGTGGTTTAAGTAGGGGATGGCAAACTTTTCTGATAAAGGGCCAGATGGGAAGTATTTTAGCCTTTGTGGGCCATACAGTCTCTGTTGCACCTTCTCAACTCTGCCACTATAGTGCAAAAGTAAACATAGATTATGTATAAATGAATCTATGTAATTGTATTCCGGTGCAACTTGATTTGTAAAAATATGTGATAGTCCAGGTTTGGCCACTGGGCCATAGTTTGCTAACCTTTGGTTTAAATCACTGCTACTCAGTGTGTTCTATGGACAGCATTGTTAGCATTGCCTGAATGTTTCTCTTCTTTAAAAGTTACATAGAACTCAGCAGTGATATTGCCTGATGCACTTATTTGATGGCTGATTTTTAATCACTTTTTTCCTATCTTCTATAGCATTTTTTTTTTTAAATTGGTGGTGCTGGGGATTGAACTCAGGGCCTTGTGCATGCGAGGCAAACACTCTACCAACTGAACTATATCCCCAGCCCCTCTTCTATAGCATTTTATCTTTTCAAGTTTTCTATCTTTCTTGGGCACATTTGAGAGTTTGTATTTTGCTGAAAACTATTTCCTCTAGGTTTCAAATTTGTTTTTATGATGGTTTTGAAACATTTCTGCAAATTTTTGACACTTGAAACAACAATTATTACAAAATGTGAGTTAATGTTCACTCACCTTTAATCTTGGCAGGTGTGTGATTACTTCAACTAATAGAATACAGCAGATATGATGCTATGTACTTCCAAGGTGAATTGAAAAGGCATCCAACTTTTACTCAGTTCAGGAATGCTCAGTCTTGGGGAAGTGTGATGCCATGAAAGAAGTCTGATTATTCTGGGCCCATCATGCTGGAAACGCCATGTGTGCACATCCCTGTTGATAGCCTCGGCTATCAAGCAACGTATATTGCCAGCTAGTTGAGTGAGCCATCTTTAGATACACTAATTTGAACTTTCAGATAACTACAACCCCATTTCAGTGCAATCACATGAAAGGCCTTATATGAGCCTTTCCTGAATTTCTGACCTATAAAATCTGTGAACATAATAAAATAACTATTGTTTCAAGCCACTATTACTCAGCACTGTAACTGAGATACAAAATTGCAAGTACTACTTTTTTATAAATGCCATATGTGTTTAGAAAGTATCAAATGTCAGATAAAAATGCATTAAGCACAGATAAACATAAACTCTTATGTACTTTTCTCTCAGTTTTCTTTAACCAGAGTTGAATCTTAATCTTTCAGGGAAACAGTTTTTAGATTTGTTCATTACTATTTGAAATATTTTAGTTTCATTATCTGATGTTTATTCATTTTTCTTCCTACTTTCTGTGTTTTTTTTTTCTGTGTTTCATTCCCTCCCCCCCACTAAAAACAAAGAAAATCAGAAAAAGTAAGCAGTGGGTTAATTTTCTTTTCCATCTTTGTTTCTCTAGAAGAAATGCTTTGGAAGCTCTAAGTTTTCCTGAGTATAGCTTTCACTGTGTCGCTTAAATTTGCTAAGAAACATGCTCTTTCTTCATTGTCTTCTTTTTTTTTAATATTTAGCTAACCTTAGATATAATAAGGTTTTATTTAATGTTATTTAGATAAAATGAATAATTACATTGATGTTATAAATTCAAAATAAGTAATTCTGATTACTGAGATACTAAATATTCTATTATTTGAAACATCAACAACAAACAGTACATAAATTCACATACTTTTTCTATTTGTTGAATATCTATGTATGCAATATATCCCTTCCTTCAATAAACTGTAAGTGAACAAAACTAGAGAATAGATCTTTTCAATATCCGATGTATTTGACTTGAAAATTCATACTTCCCATCTTTCAATGTACACACAAATTTCTTTCCTAATCTTATAATTATGTATAATTCTTCCTGTCAGTATTATTCTACTGCTAACTATCAGCTATATTCATTTATTATAAAGGAACATTGGTATGAGGGGAAATCAAGAATTCACATTTTTGTGGGCTGGGGCTGTATATAGCTCACAGGCAGAGGGCTTGCCTAGCATGTGTGAGGCACTGAATTCGATCCTCATCACCATATAAAAATAAACAAATAAAATGAAGACTGGCTGTCAATCTTCAACTACAAAAAAATAAAAAATAAAAATAAAAAAGAATTCACATTCTTGCATAAAAAATGAGAAATGAACATCAATTTCTTTATTATAAAGTGAATTATTTTCATTGTCTTCTTGAAAGTTTGTAATTTCAATTTAAAAATTTTTTTGTTCTAAATTTTTGATTATACATGACGGTAGAATATAATTTTGACATATTTCTACAAACATGGAGTACATCTTATTCTAATTAGGATCCAGTCTTGTGGTTGTATGTCATGTGGAAATTCACTGTGGTGTATTCTTATATAAACTTAGGAAAGTTAATTGCAGTTTTAATTTTCTTTTTACAAAAGCATTTCTAAATTTCCAAATAGTTAACTACTTTTTCTTTGTGGTAGTAGGGGATTTTCATTTTTCTAATAGTTAAAACAAATACACATTCCCTATTAGTATAAGAAAGTAAAATTTCTGTTATTTTCCCCACTAAGACCTTTTCTTTTCATACCAGTAAATTTGATTTTATTTTGGGGTACTTTTTCTTTCCCTATTCCCCACTGTGAGACCTTATAATACTTTTGTTTCTTCTGCCTTCTCATCCCTGATCTTAAAACTTAAGACCCTCTTTTTTTTTCTTTTTTCTTTTTAAGAGAGAGAGAGAGAGAGAGAGAGAGAGAATTTTTTAATATCTATTTTTCAGTTTTTGGTGGACACAACATCTTTATTTTTTTATTTGTATGTGGTGCTGAGGATCAAACCCAGTGCCCCGTGCATGCCAGGCGAGCGCGTTAGCACTTGAGCCACATCCCCAGCTCTAAGACCCTCTTTTCTAATACCTCAATGTAAAAAAATAGTAATTTTTATTTCAGACTATTATTGTTTTTTTATTCCTCACTTGGTACTGATATTATATATTCTCATTCCATTTCAAAGTACTGTGTATCTCATCTCCATAGATGCAAAGACTCTTTCATCCTAAGGAGTAGTCAGGACACCTTTTCAACTTCACTTGCACAGCCAGGGAGACCAGCATGTCCATATAAAAAGATTTAGCTCTGTACTAGTGAATGTGCTAGTTTTATATTGCTGTTGTAACAAATTACCATGATTTTAGTGGCTTAAAACACCATGATTTTTTTTTTTAAATTTTATTGTTTGGAAATCAGACGTCTAAAATCAGTTTCATTTTCAGAAGACTTGTGTTTCTTCTTCAAGCACTCTGGGAAAATCTGTTTCCTTGCTTTTTTTCCAAAATTTTTGACTTGTGGGTCTTTTTTTTTCATCTTCAACATGTCTTCCTAACACTGCATCACTTGGATACTCCTCTTCTGTCATCAAATTATCCACTATTGTCTTTTTGACATTCCTGCCTTTGTCTTATGAGGAGGAGGATATTAGTGGAATATCCTGTTAGAGCAAAATTATTTTCTAGATATAATAAAAATATAGTAGATAGTAATAAGTACATAGAATGCTAAATTCTTAGAAGCTTATTCATCTGTGGATCTCAAAATATTTAGATACTTGATAGTTCTTTTATTTCTGTAAGGTCCATGGGTATGGCAAGATCAATGAGTTAAGCAGTAATTTATCTACTGAATGCAGATTAAACATGTATGTGACACAATACTGCCACGCCTTTGCCTGCCCAATGCATTTAAACCAGATTTTCACAACATTTGATAATGTTTGTTAATGCCACATAGTATAGGGAAAATGAGGAAATTGGAGCAAAACTGGGTACTGGAGAGTCACCTGGAGGTATTCTTGACAGTGACTAGGCACTGGGTATTGTATGGGTTGACTGCTGATCCCAGAGAGGCCGAGCAGATAAGAACAAGGTAAACAGTAGTATCTAAACAATAAATAGATAACTCCCAATTTTATATCTGAACTTTGCCATTATTTTGTGTATCAAATATTTTAGCCGCTTGTCTTCCATTTAGACTGGGAAAATAGTAAAAAGGAGACCAATAATGATCCATTCATGTCCTTGAATATTTAGTTTTAGCATGGGGCGAGAATCTAAATTTAAAGACAGCATAGCCCAATCTACACCTGTGGAGCCTAATCCCTTGGAACCTCTTTCTATAGCACAACTGGAAAATTTATCATGTAGGCTTGGTATTATTAGTAACTGTGCTATTCTATCTCCTGGTGAAATTACTGATATACCATTTGGAGAACTGGCTATAATTTTTATTTCACTTTCATAATCGGGATCAATTACCCCAGGACTTATCATAAATCCTTTTAGAGTAGAAGAGCTGCGTCCCAATAATAAGCCTACTGTTCCTTTGGGAAGAGGTCCTTTCACCCCTGTGGGAATGATTTGAACTCCCATCTCTGGAGTTAGTACTGATCTGGCGGAGGCGCAGATGTCCAACCCTGCGCTCCCTCTGGTTTGTCTGATGAGGGATCTGATGGACAATGTGTCCTGGGCACTACCCTGATGGGGTTGCTGGGTTCCTCCAGTGCTCCGTATATTTGTGGTTTGGGGCCCCGGAGCATTGGGCCCCCCTGTCCATTTTTTGGCAATGGAGCCCAATGCCTTTCTCCACGATAGCGTGTATAAACACTTGGTCCTTGTTCGTTTTTTGATAATGGAGTACCCTCTATGGTGGTTTGAGAACGGCATTCATTAGCCCAATGTCTCCCTCTACAGCATCGTGGGCAAATACCCGGTATTCTACTCCTTTGATACCTAGTTTTGTTAAACCCTCCTCCTATGAGGCAATTCCTTTTAAAATGTCCTGTTTGTTCACAATTGTAGCATGTTCTTGGCCTGGAATCTAAAGCCTGTTTTACTGAAGCTGCCACAATTTTCCCTTGTTCATTAATGTCTCTGGCATCTAAAGCCTGTTTTACTGCAGCTGCCATGACTTGCTCTTGTTCATTAATGTCTCTACATAATTTAATATATGTGTTTAAATCTTCATGTTTCCATGGTCTAATGATATCTCTGCACCAACGATTCGCTTGGTCATAAGCCAGTTGTTTTATTAATGGCATTGCTTGTTCTGTATTCCCAAAAACTCTGGTAGCTGTTTGAATAAGCCTATCTACAAATTCAGCATAAGATTCATTAGTTCCTTGTATTATCTTAGATCATTGACCTTGTAAACCTCCATGTCCTTGTAAAGTCTTCCATGCCTTAACTGCATCTACAGCAATTTGTAAATATACACCAGGATCATATGCAATTTGTTGCTGCTGATCCTCATCAGGTCCCTTTCCTAACAACATATCTAGATTTCTCTGAGGATAACCAGCTGCTGCATTTCGCCTAGCCGTCTCCTTGCAAAATTCCTCATTGGCAACCTTCCATAACAGGTATTGTCTTCCATTTAGCACAGCTTTACACATATTAGCCCAATCTGCTGGCATCATGTTCAAGTTGGTAAAGGATTCAACCAAGCTTACAGTGAAGGGTGCTTGAGGACCATAGGTTGTTACAGGCTCTTTTAGCTGCTTCACTGTTTTGAAATTTAAAGCATGGTAAATTCGCTGCCCTCCTACCTCAAATACAGGGCATGTTAATACTTGAGATCCTGTCTCAGGATCCGAACTATCAACTGCGGGGGTTGGGGGCCTCTCAGCATATGGAGGTGGCCTTGTCAGTTGGACATTTACGTCCTCTGGTGATAGAAAGGTGTTAGTAGCAGTCTCCTGTAGAGGTGGTGCTGTTGGTTGGACACTTAAGCCCTCTGGTGATAGAAAGGTTTTAGTAGCAGTCTCCTTTTGTAACTTTCCCCCTGATGGCTTTTTCTGCTCTAAACTTTCTTTCTCTGTCTGATTAGCTCGAAAGACCCTCTCTTTTACTTGAATCTTTTCCTCTTTCTGACTAACTTGAGAGACCTCCTCATTTACTTGAATCAGTATGTCTTCTCCTTCCTCTACCTTTGTCTGAATTGAAGGCTTTGGACTAAGAAAACCAGATATCAACGCCCACAATGCCAATGTGCCAGCTGGCAGAGTTCCTGGGCTGTTCTTTTCTATTTTTTAAAAATCTTCACCATGATGGTTCCATTGTGATATATTTAACAACTCCTCCTTAAAAAGCCATGGGCTACATTTTTGCATTGTATCAACGTATGCCCTGACTGTTCTTGATTTTACTGAGATGCCTTCTTCCTCTAACAATTTACTTAACACTCTTTCAGTTTGTTTTTTACTAATTTCTGATCCCGTATTTCTACTATAATACAACCCAACAAGATAACACCAAACAAAACCGAGACAGAATGAAATAAAAATGGAACAACAAAAATTCATTATAGCCTTTCTATCCTCCTTACATGTGCATCCGTCCTTTCTCCCTATCTGTTCCTCAGACGTAAATAGTTTTTCCTCAGAAATGAGCGGTTTTTCTTCCGTCTCACTCATCTCCAGGGACAGGCAACTTAAAACAAAAATTAAGCAAAACAAAAGAGGAATCTTAAAATGGCTCCCCATCCTCTCACCCTGCCCTCAGGGGCGAGCGGTTTACTTACCCTCAGTCGCTCCCCGTGTGAGCCACCAAATGCCGCAGTCTGGCTGGGCACAATTCAGGAGCCACTTGTCAAAAGAAACTAACTTTATTTTTAGAACCACACAAGATAAACAAAACAGCTCCTCAGGAAAAAACCCTCAGAGCCCAACTGCCACCAACGGCTTCCCACAAGCCACACACCCCAACAACCTCCTCCTCCCACAATCCTCCTGCTCTTGAGGCCGATTGGCTGGGTCGCATGAGCGGAGCCAAAAAAGTCCCCCAATGAGCAGCTCCGTGGTCTGAAAGGGCAGGGAAACAGCTCAATGAGCATCACCACAGAGGAGCCAATCAGCTAGGTGTTGCTGGGGCCGCTGTGAGCCAATCATCAGCTGGCAGTCTGAAAGTTTGCTGGAGCCCCTTCGGCTGTGGCTCTCAACATCCTTTTATTTTAGCCGCTTGTCTTCCATTTAGACTGGGAAAATAGTAAAAAGGAGACCAATAATGATCCATTCTTAATTTCTATTAGTTGATTTTCCATCCATGTGTACAGTTGTATGTGGTAGATCCTGGATGGCCCAGTAAAATTATTTGTTTTGTGTTTCCATGGTATCAATCTGTACTGAACATGTAATTAATTCTCCTTTGTGTTAAAATTAATTGGTCATATGTCCAGATTGATATTTTTCAATACCAATTTGGTCAAACTTTGGACCATGATCATTACTGGGCAGTAAAATCAATTTAGTGGGGTGGGGAGTGTTGTGACAAGAATTTTTAAAAAGGGACTAGAATATAGAGTGTATTACAAATACTACTGGTATTTTCTATGAAACATTTATTTCAGTGTGTGTGTGTGTGTGTGTGTGTGTGTGTGTATTGAGTCATGATGTCAAATTGTATTTGTTACTGTGGATCAGGTTTAATGTCTGAGAAATACGGACTGAAAGATCTTCATGATAGGAGTCTGATTTATCTTTGCATTCAAAAATCAATTTCATACTATAGGTTCTTATTAAATGCCTGTTAAATTGAATTATTATTTTATTTTTCTCAGTTGCCACTGTGTATTAAAAAAGAGAGACTTATTTACCCACACAACTTCTGATGTGGGTATAGAGATTCTTCATTAGGGGTGCCTTTAAGAATACCCCACCCCATGACATAGTCATTTACTATGAAGTATTATGTACTGTACATAAATGAATATACTATATTTTTATGTGACTGGCAATAGGTCTGTTTATACCAGCATAACCACAAACACCTGAGTAATGCATTGTGCTATGTTGTTCCATTCACTTTGATGTATGTTATTAGATGATAGGGATTTTTCAGTTCCTTTATAATCTTCTGGGACCACCATTGCACATGTGGTGCATCACTGACCAAATTTGTTATGTGGTGCATGACTCTATCTATCTATTTATCTGTATCAACTTTAAAATTAAAATTATGGATATGGTAAATTATGTTGATAAATGTAAGAAAGAAAAATCATACAATGAAAGTCCTAAAGGAGCTTGTGGTAGGCAGAATAATGCTACCCCCCCCCCAAAGATGTTCGGCTGGAATCCCTGGAATCTGTACATGTTGTAGAGCAAAAGAACTATTGTAGAATTGATTAAAGTTAAGAATCTTGAGATGGGAGTGTTTTAGTTAGCTTTTTCATCATTGTGTCCAGAAGACCTGACAAGAACAACCTAGAGAAGGAGAAGTTTATTTTGCCTCATGGTTTCAGAGGTTCAGTACATGGTTGGCCAATTACACACCTCTGGACCCAAGGTGAGGCAGAACATTATGGCAGAAGGGTGTGACGGAAGAAAGCAACTCAGGATAAGGCAGTCAAGAAGCAGGGAGAGAGAGAGAGAGAGAGAGAGAGAGAGAGAGAGAACGAGCGCAAGTGAGCGCGCTCTGCTCACCATGGATAAAATATACCCCAAAGGCACACCCCAAGTACCTTCTTCCTGCAGCTACATCCTACCTGCCTGCAGTTACCACCCAGTTAATCCATATCAGTGGATTATTCCACTGATTAGTTTAATCTAATCATTTTGCCTCTGAACATTTTTGCATTTTCTCACACATGAACATTTGGGAGACACCTCGTATCTAAATCACAATAGGGAGATTTCCCTGGATTATCTAGGTAGGCCCAGTCTAATCACATGAGTCTTTGAAATTGGAAAGCCTTTTCCAGTTGTGAAGAATCTGTCGAGGAAACAAATTCTCACCTAAAGCCTCCAGAAAGGAACTCAGCTCTGTGGATACCTTTACTTTACCCAATGAAACTGTTGGACTTTTAACCCACAGAACTCTAAAATAATGTTTGTATTGTTTAAGCCACTGAGTTTATGGCGATTTGTTACAATAGCAGTAAAAAAGGAATCTAGAGCTCTTTAGTACCTCCCAAATTATCAGAAGAGAGGGTCTAGGAAGGTAAGGACTTCTTCTGTATGCTTGAAGAAACTGAAGCTGTTTAGCCTTGAGAAGATAGAGCTAACAAGGGTGGTTGAAATCCAGACTTCAGTATTTAAAGACTGTCACATGGAAAAAGATAAGGTTATTATGTTGAGTTGGAAGAATTAGGTCAAGAGTTGAAGTTAAAGAGTGTGAAAATTATAGCTGTCAAAATCAGACTGAATGGTATTGCAAAATATGAATTCCCCTTCTCTGAAATATCAATGCATGGTATTTGTAAAACATTTTATGATTTTACCAAGAGCTTTACATTCATAAATCATCCCATTTAACTCTTAACAATTCAGTGAGTTAGCATTAGATTTATTATTTTATGTGTAAGTAAATTGAAGCTAAGAGGGCTTAATGTAAGAGGGCCCAAGCTATTAAAGAGCAGAATTGGGAGTGGAGCTTTATTTTAGGAATAGGAAACCAGTACTTCTCCGATTGCCTTATTCCTTCCTTGAATTAAAAGCTTGGGTAGATGCTTTCTGGAAAAAGTGTTTTTTATAGGTAACAGAATACATGGCTTCATTTGGATTTTATCTTAGCCAATATTATATATCAGGCATATATAGGTATAGGTCAGGAAGCTAAGCATTGAACAAAAGAGTTTTGAAGTAGAGCCAGTGGACTATTCCAGGAGCAAAGGAGACTATAGTTTATGGCTATCCAGTGGTATGTTGGTCAGTGTGTAACAGGTAGCTTTCCAGAAAAATAAGGTATTGTTTGTAGCAGGTGCAAATTCTGTGGTATAAATATACTCCCAACCCCTGGCTAATTTTCACCTACCATCACTGATGGAGCTGGGAGGAGATGTGTATAAACACACCACTATTTGATATTTTCACACACATAATAGGCATAAATAATACCTCAAGAGCATAGCATTAAAAAATTAGGAAGTCAGATCGCACCAAGGCCTCAGGCCCTGGCCGGTATCCCAAAATGGGTGCAGCCGTGTGCAATGAAGAAGCATTTGACAAAATACAGCACACCTTCAAGTTTAAAGCACTAGAAAAACCTCAACATTGTGAAAGCTATATATGCTAAACCCAAGGTCAGCATCATTCTAAATGGAGAAAAATTGAAAGCATTCCCTCTAAAAAATGGAACAAGACAAGGATGTCCTCTTTCTTTCACTTTAAAAAAATATTTAATTGATTTTATTTTTTAAATACATGACAGTAGAATGCATTACAATTCTTATTACACACATAGAGTTCAATTTTCATACCTCTGTATTATAAAGTATGTTCACACCAATTCATGTCTTTAAACCTGTGTTTTGGATAATGATGTCTATCACATTCCACCATCATTGCTAACTCCCTGCCCCCTTCTTTTCCCTTTCACTCCTCTGCCCTATCTAGAGTTTGTCTATTCTTCCCAAGCTCCCCCTCCCTACCCCATTATGGGTCAGCCACCTTGTATCAGAGAAAACATTTGGGATTTTTTTTTATTGGTTGTTCAAAACATTACAATGCTCTTGACATATCATATTTCATACATTTGATTCAAGTGGGTTATGAACTCCCATTTTTACCATGTATACAGATTGCAGATTCACATTTGGTTACACATCCACGTTTATACATACTGCCATACTAGTGTCTGTTGTATTTTGCTGCCTTTCCTACCCCTTCCTATCCCCCTCCCCCTCCCTCCCCTCCCATCTTCTGTCTCTACCCCATCTACTGTAATTCATTTCTCTCTCTTCTTTTTTTCCCTTTCCCCTCACATCCTCTTATATGTAATTTTGTATAACAATGAGGGTCTCCTTCCATTTCCATGCAGTTCCCCTTCTCTCTCCTTTCCCCTCTCACCTATCGTCCCTGTTTAATGGTAATCTTCTTCTCATGCCCTTCCTCCCTGCTCTGTTTTGAGTTGCCCTCCTTATATCAAAGAAGACATTCAGCATTTGTTTTTTAGTGATTGGCTAGCTTCACTTAGCATAATCTGCTCTAATGCCATCCATTTCCCTGCAAATGCCATGATTTTGTCATTTCTTAATGCAGAGTAATACTCCATTGTGTATATATGCCACATTTTTTTTTTATCCATTCATCTATTGAAGGGCATATAGGTTGGTTCCACAGTCTAGCTATTGTGAATTGTGCTGCTATGAACATAGATGTAACTGTATCCCTATAGTATGCTCTTTTTAGATCTTTGGGGAATAGTTCGAGAAGGGGAATAGCTGGGTCGAATGGTGGTTCCATTTCCAGCTTTCCAAGGAATCTCCATACTGCTTTCCAGATTGGCTGCACCAATTTGCAGTCCCACCAGCAATGTATAAGTGTACCCTTTTCCCCACATCCTCTCCAGCACTTGTTGTTGTTTGACTTCATAATGGCTGCCATTCTTACTGGAGTGAGATGGTATCTTAGCATGGTTTTAATTTGCATTTCTCTGATTGCTAGTGATGGTGAGCTTTTTTTTGTGTATTTGTTGATTAATTGTATATCCTTCTCTGAGAAGTGTCTGTTCAGATCCTTGGCCCATTTGTTTATTGGGTTATTTTGTTTTCTTATTGTTTAATTTTTTGAGTTCTTTGTATACTCTGGATAGGGCTCTATCTGAAGTGTGAGGAGTAAAAATTTGTTCCCAGGATGTAGGCTCCCTATTTACCTCTCTTATTGTTTCTCTTGCTGAGAAAAAACTCTTTAGTTTGAGTATGTCCCATTTGTTGATTCTTGATTTTAACTCTTGTGCTATAGGTGTCCTATTAAGGAATTTGGAGCCCAACCCCACGAGATGGAGATTAGGGCCAACTTTTTCTTCTATCAGAAGCAGAGTTTCTGGTTTGATACCAAGCTCCTTGATCCATTTTGAGTTAACTTTTGTGCATGGCGAGAGAAAGGGATTCAGTTTCATTTTGTTGCATATGGATTTCCAGTTTTCCCAGCACCATTTGTTGAAGATGCTATCCTTTCTTAATTGCATGCTTTTAGCACCTTTGTCAAATATAAGGTAGTTGTAATTTTGTGGATTGGTCTCTGTGTCCTCTATTCTGTACCATTGGTCCACCTGCCTGTTTTGGTACCAGTACCATGCTGTTGGCATTTGTTTTTTTGGGATTGGCTAATTTCATTTAGCATATTTTCTCCAACGCCATCCATTTACCTGCAAATGCCATGATTTTATTCTCTTTTATTCTTAGTAATATTCCATTGTGTATATATGCACATTTTAAAAATCCATTCATCTACTGAGGGGCATCTAGGTTGGTTCCACAGTTTAGCTTTTGTGAATTGTGGGGCCACTTCTATTCAACATCATCCTGGAAACTCTAGCCAGAGCAATTAGACAAAAGAAAGAAAGTAAAGGGTTACAAATAGGTAAAGAAGAACTCAAACTATCACTATTTGCTGGTGATATGATTCTATATCTAGAAGATCAGAAAATTCCACCAGAAAACTTCTAGAGCTGTTAATGAATTCAGCAAAGTAGCAAGATATAAAATCAACACTCATAAATCAAACACATTCCTATACATCAGTGATGAATCCACTGAAAGAGAAATTAGGAAAACTATTCCTTCACAATAGCCTACACACACACACACACACACACACACACACACACACACCTGGGAATCAATCTAATAAAAGAGGTGAAAGACCTCTATAATGAAAACTACAGAACACTAAAGAAGGAAATTGAAGAAAACCTCAGAAGATAGAAAGATCTCCCATGCTCCTGTATAGGCAGAATTAATATTGTCAAAATGGCCATACTACCAAATGCGTTATTACAGATTTAGTACAATTCCTATTAAAATCCCAATGACATTCTTCACAGAACTGAAAAAGCAATCATGAAATTTATTTGGAAAAATAAGTGACCCAGAATAGCCAAAGCAATCCTTAGCAAGAAAATTTAAGCAGGAGGCATCACAATACCAGACCTTAAACTATACTACAGAGCTATAGTAACAAAAACAGCATGGTTTTGGCACCAAATTAGACTTGTAGACCAATGGTACAGAATAGAGGACCCAGAGAAAAACCCACATATATAGTTATCTCATAATAGACAAGGGTGCCAAAAATTCACTGGAGAAAAGATAGCCTATTCAACAAATGGTGCTGGCAAAACTGGAAATCCATATGTAGCAAAATGAAATTAAACCTATATCTCTCACCTTGCACAAAAATAAACTCAAAGTGGATCAAAGACTTAGGCACTATAACAGAGACCCTATGGCTAATAGAAGAAAAAATAGGCCCAGATTTTCACTATGTAGGCCTATGATCTGACTTCCTTAACAAGACTCCTAAAGTGCAAGAAGTAAAATCAAGAATCAATAAATGGGATGGATTCAAATTTAAAAAAGCTTCTTCTCAACAAAGAAAACAATAACGTTAGGAGAGAGCCTACAGGTTGGGAGATCTTTACCACATGCACTTCTGATAGCTTTATTAATCTCTAGGATATATAAAGAACTAAAAAACCTTAATATCAAAAAAACAAAACAAATAAACCAATCAATAAATGAGCTAAGGAACTGAACAGATACTTCACAGAAGAAGAAATACAGTTAATCAACAATAATAAAAAAGTATTCAACATCTCTAGCAATTGGAGAAATTAAAATCAAAACTACTCTTAAGATTTCATCTGACTCCTGTCAGAATGGCAATCATCAAGAATACAGGCAACAATAAACGTTGGATGTGGGGAAAAAGGTACACCCATTCATTGCTGGTGGGATTGCAAATTGGTGCAACCATTATGGAAAGCAGTATGGAGATTCCTCAGCAACTGGGAATGGAACCACCATTTGACCCAGCTATCTCACTCCTTGGTTTATACCTAAAGGGCCTAAAACCAGCATACTATAGTGACACAGCCACATAAATGTTTGTAGCAGCTAATAGCTAGACTATGGAACCAACCTAGGTGTCCCTCAATAGATGAATGGATAAAGCAAATGTGGTATATGTACTCAATGGAATATTACTCAGCTTTAAAGAAAAGTGAAATTATGGCATTTGCCAATAAATGGTTGGAGTTGGAGAATATCATGCTTAATGAAATAATCCAGTCCCACAAAACCAAAGGCCAAATGTTTTCTCTAATATGCAGATACAAATTCACAGTAAGGTAGGGGGCTACTTGGGAAGAGTAGCATTACCTTAGATTGGGTAGAGGGAAGTGTTGGGAGGGTAGGGTAGGGGATGTGAGGATAGGAAAGAGAGTAGAATGAAACAGACATTATTACTGTATGTATATATGTGACTACTTGTGCCGCAGTCTGGCTGGGCACAATTCACGAGCCACTTGTCAAGCAGGAACGAACTTTATTTTTAGCATGCACACGGCACCACGCGAGCTCTCTAGGAATTCCCCGAGAGCTCAACTGCCACCACTGCCACTTCTGGCCAGCACTCTACCGGAACTCCTAGGTCATTTTCAATTTTCCCACTCTTGAGGCAGACTGGCTGGGTCGCGTGGGCAGAGCCAAAAGAGTCCCCCAATGAGCGTCACCACAGAGGAGCCAATCAGCTGGAAGTTTGCTGGGGCCGCTTTGGCTCTCAACATCTCCCCCTCTCTGTTTAATTAAACAACAAGCATGTGGCTTAGGGACCGTGCCTGTCTTAGGTTGTCCAATACTACATATGGTTCTTACCCATCATCAGATGAGCTGACCTCAGGGCGTCAGCCTCCTGTCTTAGGTTGGTACCATTGCAATTGGATCTTACCCGTCGTTGACTACCGGTCCAGCATACAGCCACACCTGTGGATAGGCCTTTGTACCAGTGGGGAGGGTGAGGTTCTTTGCCTCACCTCTGTTGGCCCCCAAATTTTAGCTGAACAACCATCACAAGCAGAAGGGAGGAGGATACAAAATGCCACGACACCAAGCCAATTGACGGCTCCTTTTGGAAAAATTGTACCACTGATGACACCATCAGCAAAAGTACACCGTCACTACCACAAGTCGCTGCACCAACAGATATTTCACAATGCATACAAGTGATACATGGTCCAGGCAAGTTCTGCAAGCAGTTCAAAGCAGAGGAATCCATTAATATGTCCATTTCCTCCCAAAGCGAATCAACTTTTTGATTGAGCATCACTTGTTGACTTACATTATTCATTGATGCATCAGTTTATACAGTTTGTTGTGATAGCTATTGCAGAAGCTGTAGTTTGGTTTTATCTTTGTCTTCACTGGCACTGGGATGAAGATAGGAATTCTGGCAATGTTGGCTAAAGAAAAAATTATGTAACATTCCAGCAGGCACTAAAAGAAAGCAATTTTCTGAACAATTTACATTATCCTGAACAGAATTATTAAATATAATGAAAAGGAAAGGTGAAAGTAAACAAACAGATCTGTTAACTTCCTCTTGTGTTCACATATTAAAACAATCCTCAACAGCTATTTACCCAATTTAAATTAAACCATTTAAATCACGTGAATAAGAAAAAAAAATTTGGATCCATTTTTTCATGAGTGTTCGTCATATATGATATATGGACATAGGCACATACAGACATACAACACAAAACACAAGTGTGCACACATAATATAATACATACAATACTGAACATAATAGTAAAGGCCTTATAACTTTTTACAGGTGAAATCTCCATTGCAATGTTTAAAAACTCCATAGTCAAAAAATAGAACTGATCAGCAAAACATTAACCTAGGTCTGTATGAACTCAAAAAACAAAATAGAACTTCATGATGTGGGAAAGGGCAATAATAAAATAGATATTGAAAAAAGCATCCTGGTTTCATTAGCCTCCAGGTGTGGGAGAACCACTGTTGCAGATATAAGGATAGCCAAACTGGAGTTCTGGATATCAGCTGTTATGGATTTGAGCCAAATCATCTTCTTTTTGGTCTGTAGAAATCACTTTAGTTAATCTCTCTGGAATCCAAATCGGCTGCTGTTCTCCCTGTGGAAACACACAAACAGACCCCCGACTCCAGACAATTACTAAGTCAGGACCTTTCCATCGTCCTGTTAGAATATCCTTCCAAAGTACCTTGGGCTTATGTACATTTTTTGGACACATATGCCTTTCCGCAGCACTAAGCCCTGATGAATCCAAATTTTAAAAGTTTAGAGTAAAAAGGGTTATTTTAAGTTTATCTTTGGGGGATATATATCCCTTCCCAATTCCCTCTTTTTGCTTTAATAAGTATATTTTAATAGTTTGATGAGCTCTTTCAACTATGCCTTGTCCCTGTGGATTGTATGGGATTCCTGTTATATGAGTAATGCCAAATGATGAGCAAAATTTTTTAAAAAGAGGTAGACGTATAACCAGGGCCATTATCTATTTTTAACTGTTTTGGAATGCCCACAGTGGCAAAATTTTGTAAGCAATGAGCTATAATATCTTTAGTTTTTTCTCCGGCATGAAGGGAGCCCATCAAAAATCTGGAAGAAGTATCAACTATAACATGCAAATATTTTAATTTTCCAAATTCTGGCAAGTGTGTGACATCCATCTGCCAAATATGGTTAGGTATCAATCCTCTAGGATTGACTCCAAGATTAACTTGTGGTAAAAAGGTCACACAATTTTGACATTGTTTTATTATTTGTCTAGCTTGTTCCTTAGTTATTTTAAAATGCTTTTATAAAGTATTAGCATTGACATGGAACCTTTTATGAAAATTTGTAGCTTCTTCTAGTGTAGAGAAAATATGTATGTCATGTGTAAGTGTTATCTGCTAAATCATTGCCCAAACTAAGGGCTCCAGGCAATCCTGTGTGTGCCCTGATATGTCCTATAAAGAATGGATCTTTTCTGTCCCAGATTAGACTTTGTATAGCGGAAAACAAAGAGAAAACAGTAGAGGAAGGAGAAATCCCACCAGCATCTTCAAGGGATACTATAGCATTAACTATATACTGACTATCGGAAAATAAATTAAATACAGAATCTTTAAACATCATAAAAGCTTGTAATACTGTATTAAGCTCTACCTTTTGAGCTGATTGTTTGGGTACTAAAAATGTAAAAGTTTGATCAGGGGTAACTACTGATGCTGTACCATTATTTGACCCATCAGTGAATATATTTGGAGCATTCATGATAGGTGTTTTTCTTGTCATTTTTGGAAAAACTACAGGATGTGAAGACCAAAAAGACAACAAAGGATTAGATGGTAAGTGGTTATCAAATGAAACATTAGATTTGCACATGATTATTGCCCAAGTATTTAAGTCATTAGCTAACTCATCAATTTGATCCATAGTATATGGAGTAATAATTTTATTGGGAGAAATCCCAAACACTCCCTTTGCTGCTTTTATTCCTTTGAGTATTAATTGTCCTACAACCTCAGGATACCTAGTAAGAATAATGTTAGGAGAATAAGATAGATGTATCCATAATAATGGACCTTCTTGACAAAATACTCCTGTAGGAATATTTTTTGTTGGTAGTACAATAAATTATAAAGGCAAACTTATATCAATTCTATCCAAATGCATATTTTCCATCTATGTTTCAATGATTTTTAATGCCTTTCTTGCTTCAGGCGTTAACATGCGGGGTGAATTTGGATCTGATGGACCTTTTAGGATATCAAATAAAGGTCCCAACTCTCCTGTTGGTATGCCTAGATAAGGCCTTATCCAATTTATGTCTCCTAATAACTTTTGAAAGTCGTTGAGTGATTTGAGTTGATCTACTCATATTCGAATTTTTGGTGGACAGACCATGGTTGAGGATAATAGAACTCCTAAGTAATTAATTGGAAGATTTAATTGTACTTTATCTATTGCTATCTCTAGATTATAGTTTTTTAAGAAGTTTTTAAGTGTGGCATAACGTTCTAGCAATGTGTTTTTATCTTTGTGTGCTAATAATACATCATCCATATAGTGAAATATTTGTAGTTCAGGATTTTGATTTCTAAGTGGCTGGATTACTTTGTTAACATAAATTTGACACATAGTTGGTCTGTTAGCCATCCCTTGAGGGAGTACTTTCCATTCATATCTCTGATCAGGACCTTCATGATTCAGTGCAGGAATAGTAAATGCAAAACGTGGACTATCCTCAGGATGAATTGGAATTGAAAAAAAACAATCTTTAATATCTACAACTAAAACATACCAGGTTTTTGGCAAAGCAGACAATTGGGGAATCCCCGATTGAGCAGGTCCCATAATAACCATCTCATTATTAATGGCTCTTAAATCTTGCAATAATCTCCATTTACCAGATTTCTTTTTGATGACAAAAATGGGAGTATTATGGGGAGATACAGAAGGTTGTATATGTCCCTCCGCTAATTGTTGTTTGACCAGGTCATGGGCTGCTTGTATCTTTTCTTTAGTCAGGGGCCACTGAGGAACCCATACTGGTCTTTCTGATTTCCAAGTAATTTTTATTGTCTCAGTGATCCCTCCTGAAAACCCAATCTATGTCTATCTATTTCTTGATCTATTTGTATTGGTGCCACTACACTTTATCCTTTTTCTTCCAATCCTTTTCCTTTCCTAAAACCTTGTCTAGCCATAATATTGGGCGCATTTGAATTGATGTTATTTGTTAATGTTAGTCCTAATTGATCTAGGACATCTTGTCCCCATAAATTTATAGGAAGATGATCCAATACATATGGCTGTATAGTTACCTTACATCCTTTAGGATCCTTCCAATCTAATACCATCGCACTTCTATGGGGATTAGCCACCATTCCTAGGCCTCAAAGCATTTGAGTGGCTTGTTGTAATGGCCAATGTTTGGGCCATTCTTGATGAGAGATGATGCTAAGGTCTGCACCTGTATCCAGTAGCCCATTAAATTCATGTCCTTGAATATTTAATTTTAGCATGGGGCGAGAATCTAAATTTAAAGAAAGCATAGCCCAATCTACACCTGTGGAGCCTAATCCCGTGGAACCTCTTTCCACAGTATGACTGGAAAATTTATCATGTAGGCTGGGTATTATTAATAACTGTGCTATTTTATCTCCTGGTGAAATTACTGATATACCCCTTGGAGAACTGGCTATAATTTTTATTTCACCTTCATAATCGGAATCAATTACCCCAGGACTTATCATAAGTCCTTTTACAGTAGAAGAACTGCATCCCAATAATAAGCCTACTTGGGGAAGAGGCCCTTTTACCTTTTACCTTTTACCCCTGTGGGAATGATTTGAACTCCCATCTCTGGAGTTAGTACTGCTCTGGCGGAGGTGCAGATGTCCAATCCCTCTGGTTTGTCTAGTGAGGGATCTAATGGGTAATGTGTCCTGGGCACTTCCCTGATGGTATGGCTGGGTTCTTCCAGTGCCCTGTATATTTGTGGTCGTGGGCCCCAGAGCATTGGGCCCCCCTGTCCGTTTTTTGGCAATAGAGCCCGATGCCTTTCTCCACGATATCGTGGGTAAACACCTGGTCCTTGTCCGTTTTTTGATAATGGAGTACCCTCTATGGTGGTTTGAGAACGGCATTCATTAGCCCAATGTCTCCCTCTACAGCACTGTGGGCAAATACCCGGTATTCTACCCCTTTGATACCTAGTTTTGTTAAACCCTCCTCCTATGAGGCAATTCCTTTTAAAATGTCCTGTTTGTTCACAATTGTAGCATGTTTTTGGCCTGGCATCTAAAGCCTGTTGTACTGCAGCTGCCAAGACTTGCCCTTGTTCATTAATGTCTCTACATAATATAATATATGTGTTTAAATCTCCATGTTTCCATGGTCTAATGGCCTCCTTGCACCATCTGTTTGCTTGTTCATAGGCTAGCTGTTTAATTAATGGCATTGCTTGTTCTGTATCCCCAAAAAGTCTGGTAGCTGTTTGAATAAGCCTATCTACAAATTCAATGTAAGGTTCATTAGCTCCTTGTATTACCTTGGATAATTAACCTTGTAAATCTCCATGTCCTTGTAAAGTCTTATGCCCTAACCACATTTGCAGCAATTTGTGAGTATATGGCAGGATCATATGCAATTTGTTGCTGCTGACCTTCATAAGGTCCCTTTCCTAACAACATATCTAGATTTCTCTTAGGATAACCGGCTGCTGCATTTCGCCTAGCCGTCTCCGTGCAAAATTCCTCATTGACAACCTTCCATAACAGGTATTGTCCTCCATTTAGCACAGCTTTATACATACTAGTTCAATCTGCTGGCGTCATGTTCAAGTTGGTAATGGATTCGACCATGCTTATGGTGAAAGGTGCTTGAGGACCATAGGTTGTTACAGGCTCTTTTAGCTGCTTCACTGTTTTGAAATCTAAAGCATTGTGAATTCGCTGCCCTCCTGCCTGCTCAATTACAGGGCATGCTAATCTTTGAGGTCCTGTCTCAGGATCCCATCTATCAACTATGGGGGTTGGGGGCCTCCCAGCATATGTTGTCTCCATAGGTGGAGCTGTTGGTTGGACATTTACATCCTCTGGTGATAGAAAGGTGTTAGTAGAGGCCTCCTGTTGTAACTTCTCCTCTGATAGCCCTTCCTCCTCTAGACCTTTTTCCTTTGTCTGACTAAATTGAGAGATTTCCTCTTTTACTTGATGTAAGATGTCTTCTCCTAGACTAAGCAAAGATTGTACCAATGTCCATAATGTGCCAACTGGCAGAGTTCCTGGACTTTCCTTTTGTATCTTTTTAAAATCTTCACCATGATGGTTCCATTGTGATATATTTAACAACCCTTCTTTAATGAACCATGGGCTACACCTTTGTATCATCTTAACATATGCCCTAACTGTTCTTGATTTTACTGAGATGCCTCCTTCCTCTAGCACTTTACTTAACACCCTTTAGGTTAGGTTCTTACTAATTTTTAATTCCATATTTCTGTGATGAAGATACCTGTCACTAAGATAATGCAAAAGAAAACTGAGACAAAATGAGACAAAATGAAACAAAAATGGAACAAAAATTCATTATATCAGCCTTTCTATCCTCCTGAAATGTCCATCCGTCCTTTCTCCCTATCTGTTCCTCAGACGCAAATAGTTTTTCCTCAGATGTGAGCGGTTTTTCTTCCATCTCACTCATCTCCAGGGACAGGCAACTTAAAGCAAAAGTGAAACAAAAGGAAAGAAGAATCTTAAAATGGCTACCCATCCTCTCGCCCTGCCCTCAGGGGCGAGCAGTTTACCTTATGCCTTACCCTCAGTCGTTCCCCGTAAGGGCCACCAAGTGCCGCAGTCTGGCTGGGCACAATTCACGAGCCACTTGTCAAGCAGGAACAAACTTTATTTTTAGCATGCACACAGCACCACAAGAGCTCTCTAGGAATTCCCCGAGAGCTCAACCACCACTGGCACTTCCGACCAGCACTCTACCGGAACTCCTAGGTCATTTTCAATTTTCCCGCTCTTGAGGCAGACTGGCTGGGTCGTGTGGGTGGAGCCAAAAGAGTCCTCCAACGAGCAGCTCCGTGGTCTGAAAGGGCTGGGAAACAGCCCAATGAGCCTCACTGCAGAGGATCCAATCAGCTGGAAGTTTGCTGGGGCCGCTTAGGCTTCAGCTCTTAACATATGCGACCCATATGATTCTGTAACATGTATACTCAGACAAATGAGAAATTATATCCCATCTGTATATGATATATCAAAGTGAATAAATGCATTCTACTGTCATGTATAACTAATTAAAACAAATAAAAAATTTAATATAAAAAATTAGGAAGTGATGAGTTTTGAGTACTTCTTTTGTTTAAAATATATTTAGTTGAAAGTTTTTATAATTTAATTTTTAGTAATGTTTGTATTAGATCTCAGAGTTTCTGAAAATTAACAATCAGCCCTTGCAAGCTGACACCACTGCAGCTACCCCTGGAAGTGCTGCATAGAGCTTTGGCATTGTGAGGATTGACCTGCTTGTCAGAGGGCTCTATATGCTTCTTACAAGGCTTACGTGTTCTGATACCCAGTCTAAATAATGATGTTCATAAGCACAGTAGCTGTTAGCTTCATGGGACTAGAGTAGAAAAGTTCCTACTTACCCCTTCTCCTGAATCCTGTTTTCAGCTCTTCTGGTCTTAAGTTTGGCTAAAATAGTCTGTTGCCCTTAATTTGTTATTGTGTAGAGGATAGAACATGGAGTAGGGAAATTTTTCCTTTTACATATGTGTTCTTGGCTAGGCAGACATGACTATTTTTAGTCACTGGGAACCAGAGGAATATAGTTTTAAATCCATTGTAAAACAACTTCTATGTAATTTTGTTTAAAGCTATTGTGTTTCATTTGATTTTTTTTAATTGCTGAAAAAGAAAGAAGGTCCCTCTTATTTAAAACACAGAAGTCTTATTTAGTTTTAGTTCAAGAGAGTTGTAAGAAAGAGAAGGGAGCACTTGGGGTTTCTTTATTCTGGACAAGGAGATTTCTGAAAAGTCAGATATAAAAGAATGAGGCCTCGTGGGGTAAATCATCATGGTAAGAGACTAGAAGGTGTAGACTGTGAGAAGTTAAAAAGGGCTTTTCATTTCAACCAAGGAAAAGAGAGCAGGAAGTTTTAAGTGGAATGGCCTAAAAAAGCTGGTCAAACACATAGATCCTCTGAGCTGGGAGGCATCTAGATGCAGGAGGAGGCTTCTGCCCCTTCATCACTATAGCCTATTGCTCAGTGCATGGCTTGATCCACAGTCATCAGTAATACAAGGAAAGTCAATTAATTCTCTTACATTTTTAAAACTAGTAAAAAATACACAAATGCCTTCTTATTGTAAAATGTTTAAAATAAGTGACAGAATAAAAATGAGATCTCTCTTTTACATACTATGAAACCCAAAGTCCATTTCCATCTCTATGATTGGGCATTCTTAATAGTCTGATGTGTATTGTATTCATTTTCCAACATGTCTACAAACATAAATGTATAAATATTCCAATATTATCTCACTCCACTCATTTTTAAAATTTATTTTTAAAATCAATGTATTAGAGATCTTTTGACATGAATATCTTTTAAACAACTGTATAATATTTTATGGTATGAATAAATTACTAGATATTTTTAACTGTTTCTTATAGGTGAGCATCTAGTTAGTCCCCCTTACTTTTTTTTTTTAACTATTAGAAGTAGTAATAGAGTAAATACTCTTCTGTATGCCTCAGTACACATTTGTGTTCATTTCTCTAGTCTGATTCCTACTAATATAATAGCAGATTATAAGATATGTACATTTAAAAGCTTTATAGAAACTTTCGACTTGCCCCCCCCAAAAAAATGGTATATAATTTCCCTTCCACCAGTAATGGAATTTCAATTTTACACAGAAATTGAAACTACATTTAATGTTTTTGCCTGCCTAGCATTCAATATCCCTTTTTCTGATGGTTGTTCCCTGATTTTCTTTGGGGCAACTGTCTTCTCCGTGTGAATTAATAAGACCTCACTTACAGCTTCAGAAGTACGACATGTGACTCAAGACCTTAATTTTTAACACTTGGTTCAGGGATAGGCAAATGACAAAAACTTAGTGAATCAGGAAAATTCTTCTTTTGGTTACAATAATGGTTTTAGGAAGGGCCCAAAGCTCAACTTGATCCAGTTAAGGTGAAACCAGGGACTTCTGGGAGCTAGACTAAAAAGTGGAACTTGTCCTTTTTGCTATATCCCAGTCAAGGAGGAGACAGACCCAAGGAATGTGATGGCCTTGCTTTTTAAAATTTCTCCTGATAATGGAGTCATGTCTTTGCTTCTTTGGATACTTTGATTCGTCTTACTCATATTCTCTTCCTGCCTTCTTCCCTTCTGAATCTTGAAAAAAAAACAAACCAAAACAAAACAAGTTCACAGAACTTGCCTATTTTTGAACATTTCATGTAAATAGAAGCATATGATATATGACTTTTAGATCTGTCTCTTTTATGTTTCAAGATTTTCAAGATTAATCCATACAGTATATATATGAATGGCCAAATAATGTTCATTAAATATTCATATTCATTGTATGAATATGACCACATTTTCTTCATCCACTCATCCAATGATGGACATTTTGGTTGTTTTTAACTTCTCAGTGATTACAAATATTGCTGTTTTGACAATTATGTTTCACTTTTTAAGGAACCAACAAAGGGTTTTCCAGAGCAACATTTTACATTCACATCACCAGTGTATGGGTTCCATTTTCTGTACCTCTTCGTCATTGCTTGTCGCTTTTCATTTGTTTGTTTTTAAACTCTAGCCATTCTAGTAACTGTGAAGTGTTGTATCATTGTGGTTTTGATTTGTGTTATCCTAGTGACTCAGATATTGAGCATCTTTTCATGTGCTTATTGTATACTTTCTTTGTAAAAATTTCTATTCAAATCCCATGAGCATTTAAAAATTGGATTGTTTTTATATTGTTTAGTTTTAAGAGTTCTTAACATATTTTGAATACTAGACCCTAATTAGTGATATGATTTGCATTTATATTAGGACTTTGATCTATTTTAATAAGTATGGTATTAGGTAGGGGTCCACATTTGTTCTTTTGTATCTCAATATCATTTGACCCTGAATCAGGTCAAATGCAGATTAACTTATCAATGATGTCTTCTAGGCTACCAGACAGGTCAAATAATGACATTTCTTTGAGAATGAGGATTTGGAAGAGCTACTGTACCAGCACAACTTGTTGAAAAGAATATTATTTCCTCATTAAGTTGTCTTCATATGGAAAATTAATTAACCATAGAGGAATAGGTTTATTTCTAGACTCTCATTTCTGTTCCATTTATATATATTCATCCTAGGTCAGCAACCAGTGCTACACTTTTAATTACTAAGTAATAATAATTATTATTTTAAAAAATATTTTTAAGTTATAGAGGTACACAATATCTTTATTTTGTTTATTTATTTTTATGCTGAGGATCGAACCCAGAGCCTCACATGTGTGAGGCAAGCACTCTGCCTCTAGGCCACAACCCCAGCCCAATAGTTATTATTTTTTAGGAGATGGGGGGTCTCAATATATTGTGTAGACTGGTCTCAAGTGATCTTCATGCCTCAGCCTCTTGAATTGCAGGGTCGACAAGTGAATGCTGCTTCTTGAATCCCTTCTCATCCCATCTTTGCCCATATAAATTACTGTAGTTTTGAGGTAAGCTCTGAAGTCACAAAGTATGGATCCTCCAGTTTGGGCTATTCTAAGTCCTTTGCATTTTCATGAATTTTAGGATTATTTTGTTGATTTCTGCAAAGAAAGCAGTTGGAATTTTGATGAGGATTGCATTGAATTAGAAGATTGATTTTGGTGGTATTAACCAAAGACAGAATGTCTTTACATTTGTTTCTTTAATTTCTTTCTACAAAATTTTATAGTTTTCAGTGTATAAGTCTTGCACTTATTTTGTTAATTAATATTTTTGATAGTATAGGGTTGTTTTCTTAATTTCACTTTCAGATTGTTTGTTGCTGGTTATAGAAATACAACTGTTTTTGTTTATTGATATCTCAACCTATAACCTTGCTAAAGTAATTTGTTGGCTTGTATGTGCATGTATTCCTTAGGATTTTCTGTATACAAGGTATGTTATTTTGCAAATAGAGATTATTTTATACTTTTTCCATTACCATGAGTATGCCTATTATTTTATTTTGCTGAATTGTTCTATTGTCTAAGACCCCCAGTACAATTAAATAGAAGTAATAAGAGTAGATTACTTGTCGTATTCCGATATTCCATAGTGGGAAGTGTTCAGTCATTCATCATTAAGTATAATGTTAAGTATGAGTTCTTTGTGGATACCTCTTTATCAGTGGAGGAAATTCCCTCTATTAGCTAGATTGTTGAATGTTTTCGTCATGAGAGACTTTTATTGATTTTTTTTTCTGCATGTGTTGAGATCATCATACATTTATTTTACTTTTTAGAAGTATTATATTGTATTAATACAATGTGTTGCATTGACTTTTATATGTTGAACCAACCTTGTATTCCCAAGATAAAATAAATCCCACTTTGTCAAAGTGTCTAATACTTTGAAAATGCTGCTGGATTCAGTTTGATAGTATTTTGTTAAGGATTTTTGCATTTATGGTCATACAGATGTAAGTTTATTTTGTGTGGGGGGGCAGAGAGAGAAAATTCAAGAGAGAGGAAGAGAAAGATATGTTTTTGACTAGTTTTGGTATCATTGGGATACTGGCCTCAGAATAGTTACTTTATTTTTTAATGATAGTTTTGTTTGGTTGATAGGTTTATTTGTGTTTTTTTCCCAGAATTTCAAATATATTATTTCACTTTTTCTTTTTTTTTTTTTAAGATGTGGCAACTCTGGAAATCAGTTATTCTCCCCTCTTTAGATTTATTTTGTTGTTGCTGCTGCTGATTTTAGTAGTAATTGTCATTGTTGTTTGTTGGCTTTTCTGAATCAATTATTTGGATCCATATTCTTTGTTGCATGTGCCCTCTAAAGTGTCTACTTGTTTATCTTAGTTGTCAGTTAATGATTGAAAGAGATTTCCTTAAATGCCTACGACTGATAAATCACTCAAATAGTTGAACTCTGTACATTTTGGGGCACATTTTCAACACTGAGAAAGCTAGTTAGCAACTTTACCTCAGACTTCACTTCTTGTATTTGCAGAGCCTCAAAGTCAGACAGAGTTTAGAGGTTTCTTGAGTCTTTCTGTGCCTGAGTACATCACTATGTTTGTGTGTAGCCTGTTAGATTCCAAGGAAAATGCTGGAGCTTTTTAAAGACCCTATGGACTCTTACTTTATACCTTTTCCTTTTAACCCTTTTGATTAAATATCCACTGCCTCAGACAGTTATGAAGTTAAAACACTTGCTTTTAATTGTTTTCAACAAATGCCCTTTGGGAAGAGGGCTTCTGTGCTGATGAACCCTGAATCAGGTCAAATGCAGATTAACTTATCAATGATGTCTTCTAGACTACCAGACAGATCCAATAATGACATTTCTTTGAGAATGAGGATTTGGAAGAGCTACTGTACCATTTTACTCTTTCCAGAGGTGGCTAGGCAACATAAAATTTTAGGATATCATTTTTCAATGTGATGTCAAGATGGAGAGTAGGAGATGAGCTTTTGGCAGGTTAAATTCCACCAAGCTGACTGTTCTTACTGAAATTCATTTATTGATCCATTCATATATACATGCTCTCCAGTGTACTACATGCCTTTGTGTAATTTTCAGGGTTTGAGAAAGTTTTTTCTCATTTTTTAACCAGTTTTTTCATTGCTTTTATGGATGGGCATAATTTTTGAGGTCTCTAATTTTCCATTTTTGCTAAGAATATTTAATCATTTAAGTTTTAAGTACAGGTTTTTTTTCAGTACTGGGGATGGAACCCAGGGCTTCCCACATGCTAGGTAAGCACTTTGCCATGGAACTAATCCCCAGTCCTTTTTACTTTATTTTGAGATGTTTCTAAGTTGCCCAGGCTGGTCTTGAATTTGTGATTCTTTTGCTTCAGCCTCCCAAGTAGCTGGGATTACAGGCCTGTGCCACATGCCTGGCTCATTTTTTAAAATTTATTTTTTTATTCTAATTAGTTATATATGACAACATAATGCATTATAATTTATATTACACATACAGAGCAAAATTTTTCATATCTCTGGTTGTATATAAAGTGTATTCACACCATTCATGTCTTCAGACATGTACTTAGGGTAATGATATTCATCTCATTCCATCATCTTTTTTTTACCCCCATTCCCCCTCCCTTTCCCTTCTACCCCTTTGCCCTATGTGAAGTTCATCTAATCCTTTCATGCTCCCCGTTCCAACCCCACTATGAGTCAGCCTCCTTATGTCAGAGAAAACATTTGGCATTTGGGTTTTTGGGATTGGCTAACTATACTTAGCATTATCTTCTCCAACTCCATCCATTTACCTGCAAATGACATGATTTTATTCTCTTTTATTGCTGAGTAATATTCCATTATGTATGTATGTATATGTGTGTGTGTGTGTGTGTGTGTGTGTGTGTATCACATTTTTTTTATCCATTCATCTACTGAAGGGCATCTAGGTTGGTTCCACAGTTTAGCTATTGTGAATTGTGCTGCTATAGACATTGATGTGGCTGTGTCCTTGTAGTCTGCTGTTTTTAAGTCCTTTGGGTGTAGACCAAAGAGTGGGATAGCTGGATCAAAAGGTAGTTCCATTCTCAGTTTTCCAAGGAATCTCCATACTGGTTTCCATATTGGATGTACCATTCTGTAGTCCCACCAGCAATGTAAGAGTGTGCCTTTTCCCCCACATCCTTGCCAACATTGACTATTGTTTGCATTTTTTAGGTTATATATAGTGCTCTACTGCTGAGCCACAATGCCAGTCCTTTGTTTGTATTCTTTTTTTTAAAATATTTTTTTAGTTGTAGATGGACACAATACCTTTATTTTTTATTTGTTTATTTTTATGTGGTGCAGGGGATTGAACCCAGTGCCTCACTCATGCTAGGCAAGTGCTATACCACTGAGTCACAACCCCATCCCTTGTTTGTATTCTTAACAGCTGCCATTCTGACTGGAGTGAGATGAAATCTTAGAGTAGTTTTGATTTGCATTTCTCTGATTGCTAGAGATGTTGAGCATTTTTTCATATATTTGTTGATTGATTGTATATCACCTTCTGAGAAGTGTCTGCTCATTTCCTTGGCCCATTTATTGATTGGGCTATTTGTTTTTTGGGGGGTTTAACTTTTTGAGTTCTTTATGTACCCTAGAGATTAGTGCTCTATCTGATGTGTGAGGGGTGAAAATTTGCTCTCAAGATATAGGCTCTCTATTCACCTCACTGATTGTTTCTTTTGCCGAGAAGAAGCTTTTTAGTTTGAATCCATCCCATCTATTGATTCTTGATTTTAATTCTTGTGCTATAGAAGTCTTATTAAGGAAGCCGGGCCTAATATGAAATTATTGAAATTTGGTCTTACTTTTCCTTCTAATAGGTGCAGTGTCTCTGGTTTAATTTCTAGGTCTTTGATACACTTCTATTTTTGTGCATGGTGAGAGATAGGGGTCTAATTTCATTTTGTTTCATATGGATTTTCAGTTTTCCCATCACCAATTGTTGAAGAGGCTGTCTTTTCTCCAATGTATGTTTTTGGTGCCTTTGTCTAATATAAGATAACTGTAATTATGTGATCTCTATTCTGTACCATTGGTCTACCAGTCTACTTTGGTGCCAATAATGCCTGGCTCATTTTAAGTACAGTTTTTTTTTTTTTTTGTCCTCATTGCTTGAAAATTTTGAGCCATTTGCCTCTGGACCAGTCTTTCCTTCCTAAAATGCCCTCTTTGCTATCTCTATGGATACCCTTTTTCATTCTTCACTAGGCTCTTCTTATTATCCTTTAGAAGTTAATGTTCCCAAGAGCTTTGTTCTTATCTCCATGGCTTCATTCCACATATTCTTCCTGGATAATCTCATCTATATCCATGACTTCTGTTTCCTTTTCTAGGTCATAACTTTTAAATCCAAGTTTCCAACCTAAGTTTCTTCTCATCTCTGGACCTGCATTTTCACTACCTCTTAAGACATCTTCATTTCATTACCCTGAAGGCAAAGCAAACTTAGCACATACTAAAGCAAACTGATTATCTATATCAATTCTTCTTCCTTTCTTTTCTCACTGAATGTCTACCATCCAACTCAATATTCCATATATTCTTGATTTTTCTTTTTCTCTCACCAGCTCATAGCTGATCAATTGCAAAGTTCTGTCACTTTACTTCTTAAATATCTCTAGGATTTGGCTATTTTCCTTATCCTGGACACTGCTTTCCTAGGTAAGTTCACAATTTCATCAATAAGCTATTATAATAATTTTTTTGCCTTAGAATTTCTAGTTTTATTCTGCCTTCCGTATATTCTTTATACTGCATGTAGACTATGTTTTCTAAAAAGCACTTTTCATAATGTCATTGTCTCACTGTGTAAACACTAACAATATAGATAACAACCTTACCTTTAGAATTGTTTGGAAATAGTGAAAGGTACAGATAAGTGACTAAGAGCAATTCAGCATGTGATATAACAAAGACAGCATATTTAGGAGAGGCACATGCTCAATTGAGATTCAAGGTTTCAGGAGAATTTCAGAGAATTTCAAAGTTGAGATCTGCAACAAGAATAAGAATTATTCAGATGCAGAGAGGAACCAGAAAGAGTATTCCAGGCTGTAAGCATGTATTCGAGATCTTGAGAAAGCATAGGATTGCAGAAAATGAAAATGAAAGAAGTTCATTGCAGAAAACTTTGAGGAAGTAGTATTAGATAAGCCTGAAGGAGTAAGCTGAGGCCATATCACACAGGCTCTTGTATGTCATGCTAAGTAGTCTGCTTTAATCTCAGTGCTATTGGAAGCCATTGAAATGATTTTGTGAGTGTGTGGAGAAAGAAACATGATCAGATTTGCATATTAGAGTACCTTGGCTAAATGTGGAAAATACCTTGAATGAGAAGGCTAAATTGGAGCCAGAATGACTATTAGAAACTCTTGCAGTAATCTAGGCATGACAATGATGTGGACCAGGGTATGACATTTGGAATAGAGAAAACTAATGGATTTTAGTTGTTTAGGGATTAGGATGGTCATGTTTATGTTGAATGTGCATACTGATGAAGCTTATTTTAGAGTTAGTTTAATTTTATCACTTTTTAAAAAAAATTAGAGCTTAATATTTATAAATATTAGCTGGGTTCATTTTGACAAAATTTGTACATTTGTGGAATTTGATTTACTCCATTTCAGTCTCCAGTGCCCCCTTTCCCTCCCCCTATTCTCCTTTCTTTACTTTGCTTGTCTTCCTTTCACTTATTTATGTATTCATTTTTGATTGGTGCTTTATGCATATACATAAAGGTGGAATTCCCTGTGGTACATTTATAAATGCACATGACTTGATTTTGTTAAATTTGTTTCACGTTTCCTCCCCTTTACTCTCCTTCCTCCCTCTTTTTCAATCTCCTTTTACTTCACTGATCTTCCCTATATCTTTATGATATCTGATCCCTGCCCCTCTTTCCCCTTATTTTATTCTAGCTTCTGCATATGAGGGAAAACTTTCATATTTTCTGAGTCTGACTTCTTTCACTCAGCATGATGTTCTTCAGTTTCATCCATTTATTAGTAAATGACAAAATTTCATTTTTCTTTATGGCTGATTAAAACTCCATTGTATACATATACCACACTTTCTCATTCCATTATCTAGTGATGGGCATCTAAGCTTGTTCCATGATTTATTTATTTTGAATTGTGCTGATATAAACATTGATGTGGCCATATCACTATGGTATGTTGACTTTAGTTCTTTTAGATAAATACCAAGGAGTGGGATAGCTGGGTCATTTGGTGATTCTATTTCTAGTTTTTTTGGGGATATCCTTACTGCTTTCCAGACAAATTAATTTTTCTATAACAACAACTTTTGCTGAATAGTTAACAAGTATACCTTGTTTTTTTTTCTATGAGACAGGCTTTTGCTAAGTTGCTGAGGCTAGCCTTGTAATCCTTCTGCCTTAGTTTCCTGAATTGCTGTGATTATTGGTGTGTATCCTGTACCCAGCTAAAAGTATACTTTGAAAAATAGCATTCTTTGAATTTGAAGGTGTGTCTAAAATTTTATCATTAGCATATGAAAGAGTGTCATTGATCATTTTTGCAGAAAAGTTTTGGAAACTCATGTTTATTGGACTTTCATATTCTTCTTTGTATAGTTTTCCAAAGCAATAAACTTATAACCTCTACCCCCCAAAGTGATTTTTCAGTTTAATTTTAATCAGGATAATTTTTTTTTTTTTGAGACAGGGTCTTTCTATGTTGCCCAGGCTGGCCTTAAACTCCTGGACTTCAGTGATCCTCCTGCCTCAGCCTCCTGAGCAGCTGGAACTGAAGGTGCTCATTAGACCTAGCAATCTCTTTTTATTTTAGGAAATAAAGGGAAATTTAATACTAATATTATTTTTCAAGTTTTATAGAGGACATTTTAAACCTTGATGAAAAAAAGGGACATAATGATTTCCTTGGCTCTAAAAGAGAAGTCCCCTCTATTCTCAGTTGCCTTTAAAAATCTTGAATCTGTCAGTAAAATCATATAATCTACTAATAACACGCCTAAGGCTTATTGCCTTTTCTTGGGCAACAGTATCAGCAAATGATGTGCTCTATCGATTTTAATCACATTGCTTTTACGGTACTATTGCAATGTTCAAAAAATCATCAAACAAATAAATCTGTGGATACAGATGCCTTGTTTCTCTGAAAACATAATCATTTACATATTATTTTTTCAATCAGTTATTAAGGTATAATATAAAGTAGTGATATTTTGTATTTAATAGTCTAGCCAAAGCTAAGCTGTTCCTGATTTTGAGCACTTTCCTATTTAAAAATTAAAATGTTTATAAATACAGTATTTGGGTACCTTCTAGCTTTCATAAAACAAGTAGCTTATGGGCTAGTTCATCAAATCATTTCCTCTACAACTCAGCTGCATACATCTAGAGCAGACTCCCATAAGGTTATATTCTAAACTATCTATGAGATAATTAGATGACAATTTGTATATTGGAATCCATGGAGAACAGTATTTAGAGCACTATGTTGAGAGATTACGACTGATAAAAATAATTTCAGATGCTACCATCCATTGTTTTTTTTTTTTTGCCAGAGCTATACAACAATAATAAAAATATCCATTTATTAAGAGCTTAAAATGTATCAGGACAAATGTAAAGGATAAATAAATTATATCCTTTCCCTATGACAATTCTGCAGGTATATAGACACTATCTATATATATTGGGTATGAGGAAGCTGAGATCAGATAAGTTAAGTTACCAGTTAGTAATTTGATTCTTGGTCTAACACTGTGTAAGAGCAGGTGCATTTCATTTTTATGTTCCTGTATGTATAAAATAGAATCATTGTTTCAGACAACTTCTGAGATTTTAATGCTTATGAGTTGTTTAGAAATTTGGAGTCATTAAACTCTCAGATGGTATAACATCATTCAATTTAGGTGTGTGTGTGTGTGTGTGTATGTTGTATATAGAATAAAGAACAATATTTCATTGTGAAAGCTATAATAGAAATGTCCTTTAATTTTTAGTTATTTTGGCACAAATTGGAAATAAACCATATATTTTATGGAATTAAAACATGGCTTCAAGGCTGGGGTTGTGGCTCAGTGGTAGAGTGCTTGCCTAGCATGCATGAGGCACTGGATTCAATCTAGGCACAACATAAAAAATAAACAAATAAAATAAAGGTATTGTGTTCATTTACAACTAAAAATATATTTAAAGAAATTTTTAAAATTGGCTTCAATTAATTTTTTACTAAATTATAATATCATAGGCAGTAGATTTGGATTGATTGTATTGGCTGGAGCCTATTCTTCATACTTTTGAACTTTTCAGTTTGTATTTTCAGCAGACATTGATGTCCTATACCTCATCCATAGCTGAGCTTTACATGCTTACTTAATATTGGCAGTTTGGTGTCACTCAGTCTTTTCAAGTCTGTGGCTGATTAATGTTGGGATTGGATGTGACCACCTACAAATGTTGCAGTGTAATGGTCCTTTGTGACAGCTCTTTCAAAACAAGAGCCTGATATCCTGCTCTATCCCTCCTTCGTTTGTGCCTTATATAGACTACTGCTTTTCAATGAAGGCACTCTTGTTTAGCTGTAATCTTTTGTAGAAATACTTCTTTTCTTTTCTCATTTTAATCGAGATCTGGCTTTCTCACTCCTTTTGTTCTTGCTTCAGATGAAAACTTCCTTCTTCTACTCCTCTGGAGCCATGGACTCTACCCCTGGATGTGTTGGTGTGTCCATCTAGAGAGCCTTTCTTTAATTTGTTCTCCATTAGAACTCCAACCAACTTAGTTTGAGTATTACTTGCCCCATGAAGCCTCTGTAGCCTTTCCCTCAGCAAATCAGTAATAATGATTTTTTTACAAGGTTGATGTTATTTTATTTGGACCTTTATTTTGTTCATTTATATGTGGTGCCGAGAATCCAACCCAGTGCCTCACACATGCTAGCTAGGCAAGCCTTCTACCACTAAGCCACAACCCCAGCCCCAGCAATAATGATTTTTAAAGCAATAATATGTGCCAGGCAAAGTACTAGGTGTTTGACAAGTGTTATCTAGTTAATCCTCACAACATTTGTATTAGATAGCTTTTATTATTATCTCTACTTATATATGGGGGGACTAAGCTGGGAGAGGTGGAGTTCAAATCCTGTTTCTCTCATTCTAAAATTATGTTCCCAACTAGATCATGGTCACTCCCATTTTTGGGTCACTTTTGCACTTTGTCCATAGTTATCATTGTTGTCATAATCTTGTCTTGATGATCTCTTTATCTCTTGCCCCAGTATGATCATTGGTATATAATAGGTATTAAAGTGTTTGCTGGATACATACTGTCAGACAACCAGATTCTCAGTGAACCTGATCTCCTACTTCCATCTCTGGTGTTTTTCATTTCATTCCCAACTGCATGCTGATCACTCTTCCCATTTAAACTTACAGAACTCTTGCCAGGAAGTGCCTTTTTTGTCTTCTAGGGTAGTACTGATGTAGGAGCCACACTTTTCCTCTCTCCTTCCTGTTTTACTGACATTAATAGCCATTTGAAATGTCAATTTCTTGGGTATGGCATTCTATAATGCTTTTGTTCTGCCTAAAAGTTTGGGTTTTATGTGCTACAGGTGAATGCTCCCTTGTTAGGACGGAAGGAGGTAGGTTCTTCTAGAAAAGAAGCATCCTTATTTAAGATGATGTGGCTAGGAAACCTGGGAAAGTTACACTATGTCTCATGGGAAATTTTTTGGTCTTGGCTATGACTTACATTGTTTTATCATGAAAGAAATATGAACCAGTTATTGCTGATTAGAGTCTGAAAAAATAGTGATCTTACCAGGCGCAGTATCACACGCCAGTAACCCCAGTGGCTAGGGAGGTTGAGGCAGGAGGATAGCAAGTTCAAAGCCAGTCTCAGCAATGGTAAGGAGTTAAGCAACTTGGTGAGACCCAGTCTCTAAATAAAATACAAAATAGAGCTGGGAATGTGGCTCAGTGGCTGAGTGCCCCTGAGTTCAGTCCCAGTACCCCTGCCTCCTGAAAAAAAAAAATAGTGATCTTTAATGAGGCTTAAATCATTATTTTAAGTGAATTTAGCAAATTAATTTTTAAAAATTTCGTAGTTCTAGTTTTTAAATCAAATATCAATGGACATAAACCATACACACACATACATACACAAAAGGAAAATGAGAATCTTAGTACCTATAGTTGTTGGAGACTAGATAAAGATGGAAGAAACCCTTTGGGTTTGGCATTATGGTCCATTACCAAAATACATACTTATGTGTTCATATACTTCCAGATTCTTGAAAACCAAAAGTATTGACTAGAAAATAAAGATGGAAGTGCAGTTATAGCATTTAGTGTGAAAGAAATCCTTTCAGAATCAGGCGGAAGTTTAGCCTGATTGGAATCAGGATTGGTGTAGGGGTTTGGTGTTTCGCTCTGGAATGAAAACTACAAGATGGGATGGAGGTTGAACTGTGGTGCTGTTTTTTTTTTGGCCAGGAGACCTCACAGATACATTCTTTGCACATCAGGCCACTTAGAGTAAGCAACTGCATTGTGTATTATATTCCTGAGTTCCAAAACTCTTTCCTCCAACTGGTGAATCACTTTCAATCAATAATTCTTATTTAATGGAGGCCGTTTGCTCCACAAGATAATGAGCTGACTAGGACATGATTCCTGCTCTGGAGGGGCTTACACTTCAGGAAAGTAATTTTTGTTGTTATGTTTTATTAAATTAATATCACTTCTCTGAAACTTAAAAACAGGGGTCATGGGATTTGTTGTTGTTGTTGTTCAGTTTGCAGAGGTCTGGCCACAAGGTGAAGTTGACAGAACCCTTCTAAAACTGTGCTTCCAGATTTTCAACATGATCTTGAGGGCATATTGCTTTTTCTTACATGGTACAAAACATCTGAGTTGAGCCTTATACCTTTTGTTCACTAAGTAGTTTTATGGGAAATTGCTGGCTTTGGAAGTTTCCTCTCTTTCACTACTTCTGAGAACATTCACCATAGAGGATGGACCCTTTGATCACAGAATTTAACATGGGCCCACTTTCTTACTCTTAAACCTACTACCTCTTATTTCATGAGGGGTAAGTAGGTTTTATTTCCTTTTTCTTACAATATCTTCTACTCTTCAATTTTTTTCTTTTCTAGCCAAGGCCACTTTTCAGAGCATCTAGTCTTCAACTCATTTCCTTCTTCCATTTTATAACCACCCCACTCCAAGTTAAACTTTAATGAGGCTGTTTTATTAGAGCTTAAACCCAGGTAGGCTGAGGTGAATTTTAGCTCTCTAACTGGTCTGGACTGTGGTAGAAAGCAGGATCCCCATTATTATATTGAAACCTGGTATAAGGTCACCTGGTACGTCAGTTCTTTAAATGTCTGCTCTCAGATGATTACTAGAAGGAGTGATTCCTTTTCATAGACCTTTAGAGCTAAAAGGAACCTCAAGATACTTAAAACCCTTCTATGGCTTCCCTGCCAATTGCCCTTCCAAGTTCTGCTCAAACCCTTCTAGTAACTCAGATAGTCTTTCTTTTCATCTTTGGCAGTTGTGAATGTTAGGAGGCTCTTTATATTAGATTGGAATTGGCATATACTCTTTCTTTGAACTGTGTACAAGCCTAATCTTTTATGCCTATTCTTCTTTACATCTATGAAGAGAGCCTCACATTCCCTTTGAGATTTCCCTCCCCCAAATTATCTCCTCCTTTCTTTTTATCCCACTTTTTTTTATTGTTGCATTATAATTGCATATGATGGTGGGATTTGTTGTTACATATTCATACATACACAAAATATAGCAATATAATTTGGGCAATATAGTTCTCCAGTATATCCCTTTTACTTTCCTCCTCCCTCCTCCTGGTCCCTTTCCTCTACCTACTGATCTATCTTCAATTTTCATAAGACTCCCCAACTTTCTTTTCCTTATTCCTCTCTAGCTTCTATATATGACCATTTGAGTTTGGTTTATTTTACTTAACATTATTTTCTTAAGTTCCATCCATTTTCTTGCAAATGACATAATTTTATTCTTCTTTATGGCTCAGTAAAACTCTATTGTGTATATATACCTTTAAAATTTTCTTTATCTATTCATCTGCTGATGGACACCTAGGCTGGTTCCATAGGCTATTGTGAACTGTGCTGCTATAAACATGAGTGTACATGTATCACTATAGTATGATGACTCATTCTTAAGGTCAAATATTGAGGAGTGGTATGGTTGGGTCATATGGTGGTTCTATGCCTAGTCTTTTGAGGAATCTCCATAATCATTTCCATAGTGGTTGCACTATAAATTTTTCCCACCAATAGTGTAAAAGTGTTCCTTTTTCTCTGTATCCTCTCCAGTATTTATTATTGTTCCCTCCTTTCTTTGATGATTTTTTTCTATATACTTGCATATTTTTCTGCCTAAGTGATTTGTGATTTTTCTCACAAAAATTCTCAGTCAAATTTTCTCTGAGTGCCTGCTAGGCACAAGGAAGGGTCTGTGCTGGTATAAACATTCCTGGATTCTGGTTGTATATGGAGAAAAGAATCTTGATAAACAACAAGAAGGAATCAGGGATAGAGTTTCCTGGGTTTATCCAGCATTTTTGAGTCAAATTTTTTAGTAACACTTCTGTTCTTAAATTAATCTATCATGGAGTGAATATAATGAAGATTGCCCCTCCCTATTATAATTTCATCAGTGAGGAACATTATGCAAATTAAAATAGAAAAAAAACAATAGCAGACAGCAAACATTGAACTTTTTTAAATCTCTGAAACAATATAAATCTTAAATATGCTATAAATATTTTTACAAGATAATACAGACTCATTTTCCTAATCATGCTATTAATGGAAATAATAAACAAATGTAGGTCTTCTTTAAAATATAAGAATATGATCTAGAATTCTCATTTGATTCCTTTTTAGGCTTGTAAACATGTTACAAAAATACATAGTTAAAAAGTTAATATCCAGTCATTCAGCTTGGTCTGCATAGTGTCAATTCATAAGATTTTTTTCTTCACTTGAATAGAACACATTTTTGACTGAATTGACTGACTGTTTAGGTTCCTTGTAGACACAGTCTTAGCAAAGAAAACTAAAAAATTGCTTTTGGGGAAGAAAATTGTAACTGGTTTTATCTCATAAAACCATTCTTGTGTTCATTTTCTTGAGGAAATTGCTATAAGTGTATTTTCTAGGGCCAATATGTAAGAGACCTTTTTATGATTAAATAAAAGCTCCGAGATTTTCAGTATCAGAATTTTTCTATTGACTCGGCTTAGTTCTGAAAATAAAATGAAAATCTTTAGCTAAAGGAAAGCTCATGCATTAGTTAAATACTGGCATGATTGGAACTCATTTTATTTGCTTACAGTATCTCTAATACCTATGTATGTCCAGTCTTTGGGGACACAAAGAAACATTGTTATATCCAAAGTGTCTTTGATTTTCTAATATATCTTTTTTATGTCTAAAGCCCTGTTAAAACATAATTTCATGATTCTATAGAAAAAGAACTATTAATCTTTGTGTTTATATAAAGTTAGGCTTGCAACACTTGATTAATTTTATGCCTCTAAAATATGAATAACATCCATTGGCTTGTTAGATAGTAGATATATTTTAGTAAAAAATCTTTCAAATCCATTCATAAATGAGAGAAAGAAATGTGAGTAAACATCTGTTCTATTTTGGTTTTTGTTTAAGATAGGATAATTTAATTCAGCCAGCCAAAAAGAAGTTAAATTTGAAATCTTATTCTTGTCAAGAAGTTTTGCATGCAGACATTCAATCTATTGTTTTAGAATTGCTGTGTTAAGAAAGTAGAACATCATTTGGCAAATGTAGTGGTTGGTAGACTGGAGAATAGAAATAAAACTCTTCAGTAAGTAATAGGAATGCCTGTGCTTTCTGAATGTAGCCACCAAATACCTCTAAGGCAACATATAAATCAGAAAACTGGAGCAAAAAGTACTCAGAAGTTTAGTTGTCAGTGATATGAAGATGATGATTTATTGAGAATTGATGAAAAATAAAGGAAATGCTTTCTGCACAAAGCTAAGAAAATAGCAGCTTTTAAGATTCCCTAATCTACCAGGCATTATGGCACACACCTACAATGCTAGCAACTCTGGAGGCTGAGGCAGGAGGGTGGATGATGAGTTCAAAGTCAGCCTCAGCAACTTAGAGAAGCCCCAAGAAACTCGGGGAGACCCTGTCTCTAAAAAAGGACTGGGGTGTGGCTTAGTGTTTAAGTGCCCCTGAGTTCGTTTCCCAGTACCCAAAAACAAAAAAAAAAAAAAACAAAAAAAAACCCAAACAAAAACAAAAACAAAAACAACAAAAAAACCAAACTCCTAACCAATCTTAAAATAGAAAATTTATTTGTTTATTTACTTAACAAATTTTATTATATTTCAGGTTTACAACATTATGTTATGAAATACAGGGTAGATAGTAAAGTGGTTAATATAGTGAAGCAGATTAACATATTTAATCAATTCACATAGTTACATTTTTTTTGTGATAAGAGCAACTAAAATGTACTTATTTAATAAAATTCCCTAATGCAATTTTATTAACTTTAGTCCTAATGTTTTGTGCCTGCTGTTCTGTATCATTTGACTTATAATCTCTCCATCTTCTCTCCCCTTCCAGTGTGGTAGCTACCATTTCATTCTCTATCTCTGTGTATCTAAACTCTTTTTTTTTTATTCCTCATATAAGCAAGACTGCAATATTTTTCTTTCAGTTTCGCTTATTTCACATAGTATAATATCCTCCAAATCCATCACGGTGTGGTCAATAGCAGAATCTCTTATTTAAGAGGTTGAATTGTACTCATATAACACATTTTCTTTATTCTTGCATCTGTTGATAGCATTTAGTTTGTTTCCATATCTTGACTATTGTGAACAATGCTACAATGAACATGGGAGTGCAGATATCTTTAGGAGGTGGTGATTTCTTCTCCTTTGGGCATATACCCAGAAGAGGGATTGCTGGGTCATATGATAGTTCTATTTTTAATTCTTTAGAGACTCTATATTGTTTTCCCTAATAGCTCTATTAATCTACATTCCCACCAATAGTGTACTAGGGTTCCCTTTTCTCCACATCCTTTCCAACATTTATTATCCCTTTGTCTTTTTAAAAATAATTCCTATCCTGATGAATGTAGGGTGATATCTCATTGTGGTTTTCATCTACATTTTGCTTATGATAAGTGGAGCTGAACATCTTTTCATATACTTGCTGGTTGTTTCTATGTTGTCTTTGGAGAAATATCTCTTCAGATCCTTTGTTCACTTTTCAATTGGGTTACAAGAAAGAGATTGAAGAAGAAATAATTTTTAAAAAAACTTCCTGTAAAGAAAAGCCCAGGACCAGATGTTTTCGCAGCTGAATTCTACCAAACACTCAAAGGATAATTATTACCAATACTTTTTAAAGTCTTCCACAATATAGAGCTAGGGATAACATTTCTATACCTATTGTATAAGACCAGCCTCACCTTGATACCTAAGCTAGACAAAGATGCCATATGAAAAGAAAACTTCAGGACAGTACCTCTGGTGAATATCAATGCAAAAATCTGAATACAATATTAGCACACTGAATTAAACAACATATCAAAAGATTACACATCAAGACCAAGTAAGATTTACCTAGGCATGCAAGGCTGGCTTAATATTTGCAAATCAATCATTGTGATATACCACATTGACAGAAAGAAAGATAAAAACTACATGACATTTTGACACAGAAAGAGCACTTGAAAAAAGTTTAGCATTCTTTCTTTTTAATGTTCTTATTGGTACATTGTCATTATACATGATAGTAGGGTTCATTGTGACACAATAATATTATTTCATTTCTCAGTTCCTGCCTCTTCTCCTTCCCACTGATCCACTTTTTCTACTCTACTAGTCTCTCTACTATTTATATATCTATATATATTTAGTTGGTACATGATAATTATTCATAACAGTAAAATTCATTGTGATATATTAATGGATGAATATAGCAAAATTTGGTCAATTTTGTTTCCTAGTATCATGTTTTTCCATCCTCTCTTCTCTCCCTCTCAATCTCCTTCCTCTATTCAACTGGACTCCCCTCTGTTTTTGTGAGATCCTCCCTTTTAAAATTCATTTTTCTCTCTAGCTTTTGCATATAAGGGAAAACATTTGACCCTTGACTTTCTGAATCTGGCCTATTCACTTAGCATAATGCTCTCCAGTTACTCCATTTATCAGCAAATGACACAATTGCATTATACTTTATGGCTAAGTAGAATTATGTTATGTACAAATACCACATTTTTTTATCCCTTCATTTGCTGATGGACCCCTAAGCTGGTTTCATAACATGGCTATTGTGAATTGTGCTGCTATAAACTGTGGAATACATTTATCATTATTTTATATTGGTTTCCATTCTTTTGGCTAAATATCAATGGATGGGATAGCTGGGTCATATGGTGGTTCCATTCCTAGTCTTTTGAGGAATCTCCATACTGATTTCCAAAGTGATTGCTTTGATTTGCAGTCCCTCCAACAATAAATAAGCATTTCTTTCTCCCCACATCCTCACCAGCATTTATTATTATTTATATTCTTGAAGATTGTCATTCATCTCAGTGTAGTTTTGTTTTGCATTTCTGTGATTGCTAATGATGTTAAAATTTTTTGATATATTTGTTGGCCATTTTTAGCATCCTTTTTTGATAAAGAATCTTAATAGTTTATGTGTGGAAGGAAAGTTTTTCAACATAAAAAAGGTTTAAAAAACCCACTGCTAACATCATGATCAGTGGGAAACAACTAAAAAATTTTCACTAAGATTCAATATAAGCCAGGGGTGCCCACTCTCACCATTTCTATTCAAAATAGTATTGGAAATATAAGAGTCAGATAATGGGGGGAAAGCCATCCAATTTAGATAGGAAGAAGTAACATTTTTTCCCATTGCAGATAATATGCTCCTAAATGTAGAAAACTCTATAAAGATTCCACAAAAAATTATTAGGCTAATAAATGAATTTAGAAAAGTTTCAGGATACAAAGTCAATATACAAAAGTTAGCACTTTTATATGTAAATAATAATATAGCTGAAAAAGAAATTAATAAATAATCCTATTCATGATAGTATCAAAAGGAAAATGTGGTATAAATTTAACCAAGGAAATAAAAGATTTGTACACAAATATTCATGGAGGAGCAGAATTAATATGCCATAATCCCTACAAGAATTCCAATGGCATTCCTCACAGAAATAGAAAATCGTACCAAAATTCTTTTTTTTAGTTGTAGATGGATAAAATACCTTAATTTTATTCATTTATTTTTATGTGGGGCTGAGGATTGAACCCAGTACCTCAAACATGCCAGGCAAGTGCTCTACCACTGAGCCACAATCCCAGCCCAGTATTAAAATTCTTAAGCAACTACAAACCCCCCAAATAATCAAAATAATACTACAATAGAAAAGCAGATTTAGAAACATCATATTCTGATTTTTTTTTAAGATTATATTACAAAGTGCCTAGCATGTGCAAAGGCCTTGGGTTCAATCCTCAACACTGCAAACAAACAAAATAAAACAAAAAAATACTAGTGGTATAAAAAAAAAACCAGACATCAGACAAGTGGAATAGAATAGAAGGCTCAGAAATAAATTTAAACAAATATGGTCAACTAATTTTTGACAAATGTAGCAAAAGGACACAATGGTGAATGGATAGCATCTTTAATAAATGTTGTTGAGAAAATGGGATTTCTACTTGACAATGGATGATTACACTATTATACCATACACAAAAATCTGTTCAAAAGAAACAAAAGATCTATAGGATTTAAAACCATAAAACTTGTAGAAGAGAACATAAGTGAAAAATTCTTTGACATCGGCCTTGACAATGATTTTTTTAAATACTACATCAAAAGGCTACAAAACAAAAACAAACAGGATTATATCAAACTATGAAGCTTCTACACAACAAAGGAAAGAATCAACAGAATGTAAAGGAAACACACAGACCTGGAAAAATAATTGCAAACTACATATCTGAGAAATAGTTAAGTTGCCTTATAACTTAGTAGTAAAAAAATGGGAAATTTAATATTTAACAGTTCTGGTAAAAAAGTTTGTGAATAGTATATGTATATATATCTGCACACATATTTTGTGAATTATGTAATTTTTTTTAACTTGAAGAACATGATAATCATGCTTTTAGAAGTACTGTTTATAGTGAAGAAACTCAGCTACAGTCTAAATAAACCTTTATATTGTGAATGCTTCTTACAGTTTCTTATAAAAAGTACCATAAAATCAGTATTCTAAATGCATACATCTGACATGGACTTTTCTACACCTGTAGAGAGAAAGCACTATTTTTGCTAAATGTAAAGGCTGTTATTTGCAGATCTGTTCTACTGCTCTAAGTCATTGATGGTTACAGGCTTTGTATTTAACCTGAAATACAAAGCATTTTCTTCTAGGCTTGAAGTTAAATCATTTCACAAAGTGTATACAGGTAAATTCTGAGTTACCTTTGTCTTGCTGCACGTACTTGAAAAACAAGGTTAAATGTTTGTCCAGGCATGCATTGTGTATGGCATCAGGTATATTCTTTTCTTCTTCTGCCTGTCTGGAGGTACTTTCTATGCACCTATCCTCAAGCTCGCCATTATGAATTTTAACAACAACAGAATCATTTTTTCCTGCTACTTTGATGAAAGGTCATGCTTAGTGGGATGACTTGTCTATTACTTATATCCAATTATCTTGGAACACACTGTATACATTACCTAGGGTAAATACAAATAGAACATTTAGGACTTTTGCATTTATGCATAAATGAGATTGGCCAGAAGGACCTCTCCCCTTCTGGGGAACACTGCCATAATCAAACTCAATGAAATGAATTAAGTGGCTTTGCATTGCTGAAAATTTATGTGGGAATCATCTCTTCTCTAAAGGAGGGAAAGAACTCTTTTATAAAATTTCCTGAGTGAAATGATAAGTGCTATAAAGAAAAATAAAGTAAGGTAAGGGGATTGAGTAAGCAGGCCTTCTTTTTTAGATAGGTGGATAGGAAAGGCCTCTCAAATAAGCAGAAACCATAAGAAAGCAATAGAGCAGGCAAATATTTAAGAGAAGAGCATCCTAGGCAGAGCAAAAAGAAAGCCAAAAGACTTCAAAAGGGATATGCTTGGCATCTTCAAGGAGCAACAGGAGATCGGGGTATCCAGAGTGAGAGAGAAAATGTGAAGATATAAAATCTGAGAGGTAGTGAGGAATCAGTTTATTTGGGGACTTATTGGCAAAATTCAACAAAGCTTGATTTTTATTATTTCTGTTCATCTTAAATTCCCTCTCACCATTTGACCCAATTATCCCACTCCTTGGTATATATGCAAAGGATTTAAAATCAGCCTATTACTGACTCAGCTGCATCAATATTTACAGCAGCTCAATTCACAGTAGCTAAGCTATGGAACAAACCTATATGCCCTTCAACAGTTAAATGTATAAAGAAAATGTGATATATAATAGAATATTACTCAGCCATAAAGAAGAATGAAATTATGGCATTTACTGGTAAATGATGGAACTGGAGACTATCACGCTAATAGAAATAAGCCAATTCCCCCAAACTAAAGGCTGGATGTTCTCTTTGATACGTGGATGCCAACACACAACAAGGGGTGGGAGGACAATAGCATTTCATTGGATTAGACAAAGGGGAATGAAGGGAAGGCAGAGGGACAGGATGAATTGGTCATAACTTTCCTATGTTCATATATGAATATACCACCAGTGAAACTCCGTATCATATACAACCATAAGAATGGGATCCTAATTAGTACAAGTCATACTCCATGTATGTATAATGTCAAAATATACTCTCATGTATATCTAAAAAGAATAATTTTTTTTAAAAAATTTGTTTTTAAGTAAGCTTCTAGGCCATAAGTCACATAACTATCCCTAATCTACAAGAGAGGTCAGAAAAATATATGATGTTAATGAGCACACTGTTTGCTGCCACAAATGGAATCAGGATTCTGTTAGTAAGGAAGGATGAGAGAATAAATATTGGATAATCTGCTAGCAATATCTTTCATAAATCCTTTGGACCTGGCAAATATTTCTGTAGATTCCCATACTATGTGGATTGCTATCCAGCATTAAAACATGGAAAGGTATCCAATTTATTTCATGAAAGTAGCCAGCAGCTCATATTAAAACCTGATGAAGATGGCTGAAAAGGAAAATTGTAGACCAGGTTAACTTATGTATAAAGCTGCCAAAATGCAAACATGCCAGTTTTTTAGTACTTTTAAAAGAATCATCCATCATGATCACATAAGGTTCATATTATAAATGCAAGAACACTTTAATATTAGAAAAGATTTTAATGTAATATGACATATAACAAGATCCAATAAGAAAAAATATGATAAAGTAGATAAGGATTTGATAAAAGTCAGCGTTCATTTCTGATTAAAAAACTAGGCTTAGACAACTAAGACTAGAAATAGATTTTTTTCTTTCTCCTCCTTCCCTCCCCCCTTTTTTTCTTTCTTTGTGTCTTTTCTTTTTTGCAGGGAGGGTATCAGGGATTGAACCCAGGGGCACTTAACCACTGAGCCACATCCCCAGGTTTTTTTTTTTTTTAATTTTTATTTTGAGACAGGGTCTTGCTGAGTTGCTTAGGGCTTTGCTAAGTTTCTGAGGCTGGCTGGAACTTGTGATCCTTCTGTCTCAGCCTCCCGAGCTGCTGGGATTGCAGGTATGCACCACTGCAACTGGCTAGAAATATATTTCTTTAATGAAATAAAAATATTTATCTTCCTATTCTGGCCAAGCTTATTCCATTTCAAAGGACAACAGTGTATTTTACATATCTCAAAACTTTTGATTCTGTGACTTCAAAATACACATTTAAAGAGTATCTGAGGGGCTGGGGATGTGGCTCAAGTGGTAGCGCGCTTGCCTGGCATGCGTGCGGCCCGGGTTCGATCCTCAGCACCACATACAAACAAAGATGTTGTGTCCGCCGATAACTAAAAAATAAATATTAAAATTCTCTCTCTCTCTCTCTCTCTCTCTCTCTCTCTCTCTCTCTCTCTCTCTCCCTCTCTTAAAAAAAAATAAAAAAAAAAATAAAGAGTATCTGAAATAGTCTGACAAAAAACCATAATAATGTATTTCTAGGTACTTTTGGAAACTTGTTATAAGATTCTCTTATATATACTACTAGCACATTCCTCCTTTCCTCTGCAGGTCAGATCTTTTTAACTTGCAACCATATAGTAGTCAATGAACCTAGTTTGGTAGGATTCTGAATATACCTATTTTAGATTCATGGAAAAATAGCACCCACTCATTCCTGTTGTTTTCCATGTTTGTGTAAAAATGTGGTTACTGGTAATATTTTCTTTGAACTTTTAGAATTGAGTAGTTTTTAAAAATCAAATTATCTATTCCTTTGTGAAATGCATAATAATTTGCTCTGATAATAAATAGACAAAGGCTTTAAATTTTGAAAACACTGATATATGTTTTATACCAATATTTATAGATCTTATTATTTTTTTGCCATAACCCACATTAAGGAATATTTACACCTTGATGAAGTATGCACACAATGCACACACATTCTATAACATATTTGTATAATTAAATATTTCACAGAACTTACTGAGGATCTATGCAAATTCTGATATTATCTGTTCTATTCTACTTCATTTACAAAAATTGGTATCAATCCACCAAAATGATTTTATAACCCATCACTATAATTTGATAAAACACTGTTTTAGAACATGTTTTTCAGCATCCTTGTAGTCCAATTTTGTTGTTGACATTAACTTTTCCTGTGGTAAGAGATGATTTTGGTGCTAGTTACTAGTTTTTCTGTAATCTTTAGGAGGATTGTGAGATAGGAATTTCCTAAATGATTTTTTTTCTTTCTGCAGATCTCATGTGTGAATATAAATCTAGTGCATCATTAACCTAAGGACCTTACCAATTGGAAATTGCAGTTTTCACCTTCAACCTACCATATCCTTTTTGATTATTCTCTTCCTAAAAAAGTGTAAACATCTTTCAAGTTATTTTTGTTGCAGAGCTAAACAAATGGCTGATAGTGACTTGAATAAAATATCTAGACAATGCCCCCACTGTTCATCTACCCTGCAGAATAATGGACTTAGATTATGTTCTTGTGCATCAAACTATTCTCCAGTTTTGGTGGTAGAAATGTCACAGACATCAAGCATTGCCAGTTCAGAAATTGTAGTTTCAGCAGAGAGAAAAAAAGAAAAAAGTATCAGCAGAGAACCTTCTGGGAAAGATTTGGTAAATATCAAGGATTCTACATCTTATATAAGTTAAGGGCTGGGGTTGTGGCTCAGTGGTGGAGCACTTCCCTAGCATGTGTGAGGCACTGGGTTCGATCCCCAGCACCACATAAAAATAAAATAAAGGTATTGTGTCCACTCACAACTAAAAACATATATAAAAAAAAATAAGTTAGCATCCCATTATTTAATCCCTTTCTTAATTCCCTCTCGTGAGCCCTTGTCAGGTAATTCATTTCCTTCTTAACCATAAAAGAAACATTTCTGGGCTGGGATTGTAGCTCAGTGGTAGAGCGCTTGCCTAGCATATGTGAGGCATTAGGTTCGATTCTCAGCACCTCATATAAATAAAGATAAAGGTCCAACTAAAATATTTTAAAAAGAAACATTTCTTACAGAAGAGGTGAGCAAAGTTGGTTAATTGTATGTTTTATGATGTTTCCAACTAATACCCAAATTAATTATTTTTGAGGATCCACAACAATTAGCAATGTCTTTCCAGCCCTTTAAACAAATGTGCTATAAGGATTGATTTTTCAAATTGAATCAAATCTGAATTTTTGAGCATTTTCTTCCACTGATGCAGAATGAGACTTATGTCTGTGTTTAAATAAAGTGTGATTTTGGTTTATTATTTAATGAAATTTCTGGTTTTCTAACTGGAATTTCAAATATACTTTACAAAATCAGTTTGCATTAGTTACAAACAATCTATAGGTACCCAGTTGAACTGATTTGTCTATATTTTTCCACATAAAGAAGAGGCAGTATCATGCACAAAAGTTAACTCAAAGTGGATCAAGGAACTTGATATCAAATCAGAGACATGGCGTCTGATAGAAGAAAAAGTTGGCTATGACCTACATACTGTGGGGTCGGGCTCCAAATTCCTCAATAGGACACCCATAGCACAACAGTTAATAACTAGAATCAACAAATGGGACTTACTCAAACTAAAAAGTTTTTTCTCAGCAAAAGAAACAATAAGAGAGGTAAATAGGGAGCCTACGTCCTGGGAACAAATTTTTACTCCTCACACTTCAGACAGAGCCCTAATATCCAGAATATACAAAGAACTAAAAAAATTAAACAATAAGATAACAAATAACCCAATCAACAAATGGGTCAAGGACCTGAACAGACATTTCTCAGAGGAGGACATACAATCAATCAACAAGTACATGAAAAAATGCTCACCATCTCTAGCAGTCAGAGAAATGCAAATCAAAACCACCCTAAGATACCATCTCACTCCAGTAAGATTGGCAGCCATTAGGAAGTCAAACAACAACAAGTGCTGGCGAGGATGTGGGGAAAAGGGTTCACTTGTACATTGCTGGTGGGACTGCAAATTGGTGTGGCCAATTTGGAAAGCAGTATGGAGATTTCTTGGAAAGCTCGGAATGGAACCACCATTTGACCCAGCTATTCCCCTACTCGGTCTATTCCCTAAAGACCTAAAAAGAGCACACTATAGGGACACTGCTACATCCATGTTCATAGCAGCACAATTCACAATAGCAAGACTGTGGAACCAACCTAAATGCCCTTCAATAGACGAATGGATAAAAAAAAAATGTGGCATTTATACACAATGGAGTATTACTCTGCATTAAGAAATGACAAAATCATAGAATTTGGAGGGAAATGGATGGCATTAGAGCAGATTATGCTAAGTGAAGCTAGCCAATCCCTTAAAAACAAATGCCAAATGTCTTCTTTGATATAAGGAGAGTAACTAAGAACAGAGTAGGGACGAAGAGCATGAGAAGAAGATTAACATTAAACAGGGATGAGAGGTGGGAGGGAAAGGGAGAGAGAAGGGAAATTGCATGTAAATGGAAGGAGACCCTCAGGGGTATACAAAATTACATACAAGAGGAAGTGAGGGGAAAGGAGGAAAAATATAAGGGGGAGAAATGAATTACAGTAGAGGGGGTAGAGAAGAGGGGATGGGAGGGGGGAGGGGGGATAGTAGAGGATAGAAAAGGCAGCAGAATACAACAGACACTAGTATGGCAATATGTAAATCAATGGATGTGCAACTGATGTGATTCTGCAATCTGTATACGGGGTAAAAATGGGAGTTCATATCCTACTTGAATCAAAGTGTGAAATATGATATATCAAGAACTATGTAATGTTTTGAACAACCAACAATAAAAATTAATTTTAAAAAAAGAAGAGGCAGTATAGAAGAGTATAGTTGATATAGTACAATTTATGAGACAGAAAGCAGTTAAGTTTAAGAAAATTCATGTTCTCACTCCCCCAAATTGAACCCGTTTCACATTTTCCCCATCAACTACTATTTACTACTTGAATTATATAGTTATGGCCATGTAGGTGTCTCTGAGTGAGTTATTACTATGTTATCTTAATTCAGAGAATATTGGATTATTTAATTTAGAGTTCGTTATCAACAAGAATATTGTATCTTAAAGTTATTTTCAAAATTCCTTTTTGGTTCTAGACCTCCAGAACCTCAAATGTAGAAAGAAAACCATGTCAACAACAGTGGAGTCGGTGCAACATTTCAGAAGGAAAAGTTCCTCACATAAGGATGGAGGATGGATCTTCTATTGAGGTATACAGGAAATAAGCTGAAGCTTCTAGGGACTTGCAGGTTGCTTCTAAGTCAGTGGTTAGTGGCAAAAAAAAAAAAAAGATTTCAAAATCAGCTTTTAAGGAAAAGAAGTAAAGTAAGGAGGAAAATTTCCATTTTCAAGTATGTCAAAGTTTTTCAAGGATTAAACTCAGGGGCACTCAACTACTGAGCCACATCCCCAGCCCTATTTTGTATTTTATTTAGAGATAGGGTCTCACTGAGTTGCTTAGCATCTTGCCATTGCTGAGGCTGGCTTTGAATTTGTGATCCTCCTTCCTCAGCCTTCTGAGCTGCTGGGATCACAGGTGTGTGCCACTGTAACCCACTCCAAAGTGTTTACTCAAGAAAGTGCGGGCTTAATTTCTTGCTCATAGAGGATGAAATGGACTTCAATAAAGAAGAGGGCATTTTTACTAGAAAAAAGGAGAACATTTTGGTGTAATGTTGACTGTCCCTCAAAGTACAGTGCATATGTGGACTCCTTGAAGATGTAGAAGCCACATGACTTTTGATACTTTAGCTGTTCATCTCCTTGGTGATTGATAGGGAGGCCACAGTTTCCCTTGTGATCTTTCTATCTTTTCCAGATTGGATCAATACCAGTATTATTCTTCAAGGATTTTGATTATTATATAAGAATATGAATTAAATATTAGAGCCATTAAAAATTAAATTGTGTCCCTTTAATACGAGATTGAAGAAACTGTAATAAAAATAATTACAAGAAGAATTTTCATTCATGTTAAGTAGTTTTTTAAAATTGTGTTAGGAGATATTTGGCAATTTATCTGGAGTGATCAGGAAAACTTCCTAGGAAACTTTGACATGAAAAGTTTAAACATTCTTCCTTTAAATAAAAGTTCCGCACTTTACAAAGTCCACAAATTTAGTTGTAAGAGCTTTTCAAAAAGCAAAATGTGTTCACTGTGAAAGATCATGAACATGCAGATAAAAAGTGAAGAAAATAAAAATCATCACACAGTTTTAGCCAATCTAATTTATTATCTTCAGTTTTTTCTATTTATGTACCAGTTATACTCTATTTTTCTTCAAAAAGTCTGTTTTAAATTAAGAAATATTTCAAGTATATGTACATTTTAAAGAAATCTTAATTTGTATAGTTGAAATTCAAACTTCTTTCCCCCATAGCATGGACAAACTCACTATAAATATTTTTATCATTTCAAAGAGTATAAAGAATGAAGTTACAATCATCTGCAAGTCTACTACCTATAACCACTCTTAATATTTAGATGACATCTGTCCACACACCAATGTAAGTGCCTTATCATACCCACGTGTTTTAAAAGGATTGTAAGTACATGGTTTTCACACTCTGCTATATCATCAACTTCCTCTGTATCAATAAAAATAGATTTAAATGATCATTTTAACAGCATCCTCTTAAAATTATTAGAGACAAGAAATCATTTTCTCCTTATTTTAACTAGTATATAACACTATCAGAGCAGTTAGTTGAAGAAAACTGTAAGTTATAAAACACTGTGCACTCCTCATTTTTAAAAAATCCAACTTAATCAGTACTAAAATACTGTATTTAGAATGTGGTTCCGTATATTTAAAGAGGAAAATTAAGGTTGGTTTTGTTTTAAAGGACAAGACAAATTGGGACATAGTTATGAAGAGATTATTCTGTGGGAAAAAAGGGTAAATGACTATGTTAATTGAGATTTAATTCACTTAACATACTATATATGTGGGAGTTATATGTAAATATAATAAAAAATAAAATTATACTTTGTTCTATTTTCTAATTAATCATCTGAGTTTTCTGACTTTGATTCTCACTACTACACTATTATGTAGTATTGGGGAAGAGGGAGGAACTAGGTCTTTTAATGGATACAACAGAAACAGCTCTTTAAGGAGCTCCTATTCTGTGTTGGAATAAAACAAAAGCCAAAACAAGCATGATAGTAATAATAGTTTTTGAAGACTAATATAAACATGCTGAAGGGAGTATAAATAAAGTAACAGTCATCATTGTGCAGAGTTAGGAAGGAAAGCCCTCTGAGAAGGAGTTAAGTCATTGGGCATTTCTTGTAGAAAAGTAAGAAAGGAGTGTAAGCAGTGGGGAATAGGAGCAGTTAATTTAGCTGTTAAATGATAAGCAGAAAGAGTCTTTGGATGGTGGAATTGTGGATGTGTTCATTTTTTTCTCAGTGCTAATTTTTTAAATTTTGTTTTTTAACTACATGACAGTGGAATGCATTACAATTCTTATTACACACACAGAGCACAATTTTTCATATCCCTGTTTGTAAATAAAGTATGTTCACACCAATCATGTCCACCACATTCCACTATCATTGCTAACCCTCTGCCCTCTCCTTTCCCCTCCCACACCTCTTCCCTATCTAGAGTTTGTCTATTCCTCCCATGCCCCCGCCTACCCCACTATAAGTCAGACTCCTTATATCAGAGAAAACATTTGGCATTTGTTGTTTGGGGATTGGCTAACTTCACTTAGTATTTATTATCTTATCCATCTCCATCCATTAACCTGCAAATGCCATGATTTTATTCTCTGTTATTGCTGAGTAATATTTTATTGTGTATGTATGCAACATTTTAAAAATTCATTCATCTATTGAAGGGCATCTAGGTTGGTTCCACAGTTTATCTATTGTGAATTGTGTGGGGAAAAAGGCACGCTCATACATTGCTGGTGGTACTGCAAATTGGTGCAGCCAATATGGAAAGCAGTATGGAGATTCCTTGGAAAGCTGGGAATGGAACCACCATTTGATACAGCTATTCCTCTCCTCAGTGCTAATTTTTATTCAAATTTCTGTCACATATTGCTTTTTCTAAAACAAAATGAGAAAAAAAAATAATAGTAATAACTAATAGAGATAATGAAAAAGAGAAAACATTAATTGTAAACAATAAAGCAATTGTTCAATGGGTGTATATATTGATTTTGTAGTATAACTCTGAGTTTTGGAATAATTTTTTTGGTGACTGTATAAATTGTGTGTGTGTGTGTGTATATATATATATATATATATATATATATATATATATATGCAAATGTGTGTGTATATTACCATTCCATTTCTTTTTTCTTCTGAAAATATTTTATTAATATTTATAAAGATATTTCATTAATATTATAGTTTGAAAGGGACTCATTTTACACTTTTGAGTTTTTTCGTATTTCACCGTTTGGAATTTTATAGTTTCCCTACAAAGGGGATAGTTAATAAAATTCATCAAAACTTATTTTTTGTTAATTAAGATTTTTCATGAATACTGAAGCAAATAAGTAGCGTCATCTCTTTGATTTTATCCTGTAACAGAATCTCTCTTCCCTTGAGCCGATACCTGTCAGTTTTATGTGCTCATTTTTAATACCCGATGAATGGCAAAGAAAGACAAAAGAACTCTTATTTTGTCTCCAGGATTTCTATACCTTTGGAAGAATACTGGGACAAGGGAGCTTTGGACTGGTCGTTGAAGCTACAGACAAGGAAACAGAAACTAAGTGGGCAATTAAAACAGTGAATAAAGAAAAGGTAGGGCTTGTTAGCAGAATCCCATTGAGGACACAGTGTGGTGTGGGTTGATGTGGGCAGTGCAATTTTTCACACTAATATAAGCTGTGTCTGAGCCTGAGGGCCAGGGCCTGAACTGATCTACTGGAGAAGTGTGGGCATTTCTCTTGCTTCCTTGGAAGGGACTGGTACTTGAGCGCAAGTAGACAAGTGCTATTTGGAAAAAGCAAATGAAAGGATAACACAATCAATATAACCAAATAGGTAAATTTTTACCAGAATGAGTTGAAGGTAAGGGCTGGTGTTCATTAGGATGGGCACAGGGCTGTGGGCTGGAGACATCTTAGCTATAAGTAAGTCCTGATTGTCCCTGTGGGGTTTTGTTATACTTTTCACCTATCCTTCCATTTGATTCCTCATTGTTAGCTAACATCCTATCTGCTCTTTCAGTTTGAACCACTTTGTCTCACAATTGTCTAATACATTGTCACTTGTACTCTATTTCTCATTACATTCACTCTTGGAGTGAACAAATGGGCTTCTCTTTGAAGTGGAGTCTAAAATACTTTATACCAGATCATTTTTATCAACTGTAAAAAATTTCTATGCCTGGAAAAAAATCACAACATTATAGTGTTTTCTCCTGAAAATAATGATAAATATTACTTTTATAAAATTAAACAGTAAGTTTTGAATATATTCTTTAAAAATAAACTGTAGCAAATTTCTCCCTAATGTTCAATAAGGTAACAGATCAATCTTTTTTGGGGGGGGGCACAGGGGATTGAATTCAGGGGCACTCAACCACTGAGCTACATCCCCAGCCCTATTTTATATTTTATTTAGAGACAGGGTCTCACTGAGTTGCTTAGCACTTTGCCATTGCTGAGGTTGTCTTTGAACCAGCAATCCTCCTAGCCTCTGCCTTCGGAGCCACTGGGATTACAGTTGTGTGCCACCGCACCTGGCACATATCAAATCTTAATAAGATTAATAAGGCAATTAAGAGTCTTTCTAGAAATCTTTAGAATTCTTTAAGGTTCTAGGAAGCAACCCACAATGCTACCCAGGGTATCCTTTCCACCTTTATTTTGGTTTCAGGTAGGTTAGGGGTCCAGTTTTAGGGCTATATAGACAAGATACTTACTTGCAACTTTAGGAATTACTCTTTCACATACATATTGATGTTGAGAGTTTATGGGAAACTATGATATTACAATAAAATTATATAGGTTAAAATTATAATATATAATTGAACAAAATTATTGCATTATGAACAGGTCAAGATATTTGGGTAGAGAGAAAGGAACAGAACTAAGATGGCTATTAGGAGAAATTATGTTAACTTTCCATATCTAGTCTAGACAAGAATTCACTCCTACAGTCACTATTTTTCTTGATCTTCTAGGTTAATCTTAAAATGTGTTTTCATCCTATATGGGTGGGTTATACATGGTAGGGGGAGTGTCAGTATCCTAGTCATCCCAAGATGGTGTAGATTGAAAAATGAAGTTGAGTGGAAGCAGGAATAACTTTAGATAAAATTTTAACTGGATGATGTGAGCTTTGTGATAAGTCACTTTCCTTTCAAATTATTTATGTACCTTTCCAAAGTGGGGTTGGGTGGTAAGTGAAGGAGTAAGTCCTTTATTATCCCTGTCAAGGACATTTTAAAATTTGTCCTTTCAAAGACATTTTTATGTGGAAATAGGACTCATAAAGGAAGATAGTACTTACCCTCAAATAATGGAAATTATCAGTAGGGTTGATGATTTGGGGTGGGGGGATGGTGGTGAGGGTAGAGAAAACTTCTCTAGAGTTTCTTAGATGACATTGTACATAGTTACCTACATGCTAAATGAAGTCCTTGTGCTCCCTGGAGTGTTCCTGCCTTTACCTTTGCTACCAGGCATGGTAAATGTTAGCTGTTAGGAGATAAAGTAGGGATTAGGTTGATCTGAAAGCAAGGTAGTCTCTGCCTCTTTAGGTTAATCAGGGGATCAGGAAGAAACATAATCCAGGGTTGAATGCAGAATCTCACTGCCTATGTACTTTTTCTTTTTCTTTGGGTACTAGGGATTGGTTCTAGAGGTGTTCTACCACTGAACTATACCCCCAGCCCATTTTATTTTTTAAATTTTGAGACAGGGTATCACTAAGATGCCCAAACTGGTCTCAAACTTGCAATCCTCCTGCCTCAGCCTCCCAAGTAGGTGGGATACCAGGTGGGATTCCAGGAAATGTATGTATTTCCTTTGATATACATAAGTTAAATAAAAACAAAACAGCAACAAAAGAAAAACATTTTGTTATAAAAACATCTCCAATTTGTGTCCCTAGAAAATTTTGTTTTTATTATGTTAACATCACAAGGTCAATATGATTTTGAGGGAAATATCAAAAAGTATACTAAAAATTAGAATAATTTTGTGAGGGGACAGATGCCATCTTGTAGCTAATTTACAGAAACAGTTTAAGAGATAGATATAGTTTGAGGCCAAACTAAATATAATTTGAAATTGCATGAAGGAAAGAAGAGCATAATTTAGTCTGATCATGGGATAAACTAAATGATATCATTTAAAAAGGAAATTTCTCAGGTAATATAGATAAAAGCAAAAAGCAATTTTATATCGAGGAATGTGAGAGTGACATTCAAATGTGAAATCTGTGTTTTTTCATTGATTAAGGCTGGAAGCTCTGCTGTGAAGTTACTTGAACGGGAGGTGAATATCCTAAAAAGTGTAAATCATAAACACATCATACATTTGGAACAAGTATTTGAGACACCTAAGGTAAAGTTCTATCGGATACTATGTTTTGAAAGTTGTTACTATTGCAAAATGAATATCATTTCATTCTGCAGTAATTCCTTTGGGGCACAGTTGTTCATGTCCTTGGCATGAGTCTGACATTGGAGATTGATGAGAATATTCTGGAGGACTTTTATTATTGATTGTATAATTAGGTGTCTGATGATTGATTGATGTCTTCAGTAATATGTTCTGGGTGGCATGGTGGAAACAAATGTTTAAAATTACAACAACTTCATACTCAACCAGTTAGTGATTAGAGCTTCCTTAGAGGTGGCATTCCTTTAGCTTTGGTTCTTAGTCTCTCCATTAGAGTTTCTTGGAATACTGTCATAATTTTGAAAAATTAGCTTTATAATCAGCTTGGCATAGTATATTTGGTATTACGTATAAAACATTCCATCATCTGTATCATTCCAATGTGTTTTTTTCTTTCCTAAATGTTATCATTTTTCTGTTTAAATGCCTGTAATTTTCACTTAGAATTGTTCAGAAGCCTGGCTTATTTTCAATTTTGCCTCTAGATTTTTTAGTGCTTGTGGACTTGGGTGTTTCTCGGCTTGGAAGTACTATGATATAGTGGTTAATTATGTAGATTCCAAGATCAGATTTCCTGTGCATTTGAATCCTGATTCTACCACTTACTAGCCATGAGACCATGACCAAGGCATTCAATTTCTCTATTCCTCATTTGCTCATCTGTAAAATGGATTTAATAATAGTGTTGATTTCATTTGTACATTGAAGGATTAAATGGGAAAATGGATATAAAGTATCTGTTTCATTAAATGTTAGTTATTGATTTTCATTTTCTTTGACAGTCTTTAAGGGTCCTCTGTTCATTTTTTCCAACATTTTTTCTTATTTTATTTTGTATAATTTATATTGATGTGTCTTCATGTTTAGTAATCTCTTCTTCTATAACATTAAGTGTGCTATTAATCTCTTCCAGTGGAAATTTTATTTGTATATATGTGTGTGCATGTATGTGTATGTGTGTGGGTATGTATATATATATATATGAACATTCCATGTGTCTACTTAACATACCTAATCTTTCTTCCTTCTTGAAGTTATAATAACTATTTTAATGTCCTTTTGCTACTAATTTTACATTGTATCATTTCTAGAACAGTTTCAACTGATTGATATTTTTCTCCCTTTATTATGGGTTATATTTTCAGACTTTGTATACGTATTAATTTTTGGTTGGATACCAGGCATTGTGAATTTTACCTTTTTGGATACTTCACATTTTTATATTATTTTTTTCAAATTCTTATTGCTTTTATTTTCTTTTCTCTTTTTAAATTAATGTATTACAATTATACACAATAGTGGAATTTATTATGCCCCATTCATACATGCACATAGCATAATTTAATTAATCTCATTCCCCAGTATCTTCCCTTTTCCTCCCCCTGATCTGCTTGCTCTACACTTCTAATCTCCCTTCCATTCTTATTATTATTTCAATTAGTACATTATATATATATATATATACATATATATATATATGAATACATATGTTATATGTAGAGAATACATACATACATACATAGAATACATATATACAAAGTATATATATTATATATATATACAAAATCCACTGGGGTTTATTCATACATGGACATAGTATAATTGGGTAGATTTTGTTACCCTTTACTTTCCCATGTTCTCCCCTCCTCCCTCTCTCTGGATACCCTTCCTCTACTCTGTTTGACTCCCTTTTGTTTTCATGCAATCACCCCTTTTTTCTCTGTCTCTCTACATTTGCATATGAGAAAAAATTTTCAATCATTGACTTTCTAAGCCCTGTTTATTTCATTTAGCATGATGTTCTCCAGTTCTACACATTTACCAGAAAATGACTAAATTTCATAATTTATGAAAAGCTTCATTGAGTATATATACCACATTTTCTTTATCCATTTGTATGTTGAGGGGCACCTAGACAAGTTCTATAACTTGGCTATTGTGAACTGCACTGCTATAAGTACTGATGTACATGTATCACTATAGTATGTTGATTTTAGTTCTTTTGGATAAATCTCAAGGAATGGGATAGCTGGGTCATATGGTGGTTTCATTTCTAGTCTTTTTGAGGAATCTCCATAGTGATTTCCAAAGTGGTTGTACTAATTTGCCATCCTACCAAATATATATAAGTGTACCTTTCCCCATTATTTTCACCGTGCATTATTATTTGTATTCTTTTTATTGGTTCTTTTTAGTTATGCATGACAATAGGATTCATTTTGACATAATTATAAAAGCATAGGATGTAATTTGTTCTAATTCAATCCTCAGTACTACCCCTTTCTCTCCCCCTGTTACCTTCCCTCTACTCTATCGATCTTTCTGCTATTTACTTATAGGTTTTTTTTTATTAGTGTATTTTAGATGTACATGATGAGATTCACTGAGGCATATTTATATATGTACATAGAAAAGTTAGGTCAGATTCATTCCACTGTCTTTTCCTATCCCCTCTCACCTCCCTTCCCTTCATTCCCCTTTGTATTCTTTGTATTCTTGATGGCTGCCATTCTAACTGGAGTCAGATGAAACCTCAAGTGTAGTTTTAATTTGCATTTCCCTTATTGATAGGGATGTTGAATATGTTTTCATATATTTATTGGCCATCTATATTTCTTTTTTAGAGAAATGTGTTGATAATATTTGTCCATTTATTGATTGGGTTATTTGGGTTTTTTGAAGTTAAGTTATTTTGAATTCCTTATATATTCTGAATATTAATCCCCAGTTGGAAGAGTAACTAGAAATTTTTTTCTCCCATTCTGTATACTCTCTTTTCATGCTCTTGTTACCTTTGCTTTGTAGAAGCTTTTAAATTTGATGCCATTCTACTTTTTGATTCTTGGTTTTATCTCTTGAGCTTCAGAAGTCTTATTAAGAAATTGGTACCTGTACCAGATATTTTTATATTCTTAAAACTGTTCTTGACCTTTAATCTAGCATATAGTTAAGTCACTTGGAAATAGTTTTGAATCTTGCTTTAATCTTTGTTAGGTGGCACCAGAGCAGCCCTTAGTCCAGGACTCATTTTCCCTACTACCAAGGTTCAAGCCTTCTGAGTATACACACTCTATTCAATGTCCCATGAATTATGATATTTTTCTTTTCTTTTTATTTATACATGACAGCAGAATGCATTACAATTCTTACTACATATATATAGCACGATTTTTCATATCTCTGATTGTATACAAAGTATGTTCGTAACAATTTGTGTCTTCGTACACATACTTTGGATAATAATGACCATCACATTCCTCCATCGTTTCTAACCCCATGCTCCCTTTCTTCCCTTCAAACCCCTCTGCTCTATCCAGTAGTTAATGGGAACACAAACTGTTCCTGGCCATGTGTAAGCTCAAGTGATTGTTCCCTCAGCTCCTTTTGCATGTTTATTTTCCCAGTTTTGGGAATGAATCATGTGCTGATTAGTACTCTAATCATATGCTGAAGAATTGAGGAGGCAAATCTCTGGAGCTTTCTGTCTGTATAGCTTTCTCCTTCTGATATACTTTTCCTATGAACTCCCAGCTCCACCTCTTTGATCCATGGAGGCTGCTGGCCTCTGCTTGATTTCTTTCTCCCTGCCTGTAGTCTGGAAATTCTCCAGTCAGGAAGCAAGGATAATCATGGGGCTTGCCTCTTGTGTTTCCTTTCTCCCAGAGATTGCTTCTTTATGCTGCCATTTTTGTTTGTTTTTAGGTCAAATCTGCCTCCCCCTAACTTGTAAACACTCACAAATGTTTAGACTTTCCACTGAAGCCGTTTTAAAGAAATGGGAACCATTTCTGATCATCCAGTCTGCATATGCTAGTTTATCATGAATCTAAACATTCTCTAGATCTACCCAATTGTTTCTAAAGATTATAAAAAGAATTTGTTTTTATAAATGTTACTGATATAATTTTGATCAAATTGCATTTAAAATTGACATCAGTTAATATTGTAACCCCTACTAATGCAACTTTCCCTCTGTGAACCAGTGATCCTGTCAATGAAGAAAGTATGGCCCAGTTCAAAAGCTTATTTATGTGTCAGACTTTGCAGATAACTTTTGATATTCTAAAGCAGTCTGAAGTTCAGTGAATCAGAATTGTGTCTGTAAGAAGAAAGGATGTTAACCTTCTCTTCCTGCTTTAATGTTTATGGATTGAACACTGAAGTTGTATTAGCAGTGGTTATAAGAGCAGAATCAGACCCCCAAATCTTTTTTAAAAGTTTTTTTTGTTGAAGATGGACAATGCCTTTATTTTATTTATTTTTATGTGGTGCTGAGGATTGAACCCAGTGCCTGATATTTGCCAGGTAAGTGCTCTACCACTGAGCTACAACCCCAGCCCCAGCCCCCCAAATCTTAAGAACAACAGAAATCTAGCAACAGAGGTTAGAATGGAGATGCAGAGAGTAGTCTCTATCCATAGCAATACATGTGAAAAAGACTTGCATTTTGGTTGATTGTGAATCATTTTGACTCAATAGATGACTTAACTATTGGAATATCTAAAGAGATATTAATATGCCTTAAAAGAAACAGCAAGGTTAGGGATGTGGCTCAAGCGGTAGCGCGCTTGCCTGGCATGTGCGGGGCGCTGGGTTCAATCCTCAGCACAACATAAAAATAAAATAAAGATGTTGTGTCCACCAAAAACTAAAAAATAAACATTAACAAATTCTCTCTCTCTCTCCCTCTCCCTCTCTCCCTCTCTCTCAAAAAAAAAAAAAAAAAAAAAAAAGAAGAAGAAAGAAACAGCAAATATGGAAGAGGCCTTTCATCTGTATCTTCTTACTGCTCCACCCAATTAGTCATTGAACCCCACTGTTTCTTCCTCCTAGGTATTTTTCAAATCTTTTTTTCCTCCTCCTCCTTGTTTGTATTCTGTTCCTCATACCTGCCCACTATCAACAGAAGTCAGCACTGGTCTGTTGCCCATTTTCTTATGGCCTATAAACTAAGTTTTCTCCATTTTCAAATTATTGGAAAAAATGCAAAAGAATAATATCTTATAACTTGTGAAAATTATATGAAACTCAAATTTCCAAGTCCATAAATAGAGTGTTTTTGTATTGTTTATGGCTGCTTTCATACTACAGCAGCAGAGCCAGGTAGTTATGAAAGAGACTGGCTTGCAAAGCCTATAATATTTACTCCTGGGTTTGGCCTGTATAGAAAATTTTTGCTGAGCCCTGATGTTACACTACTGCTAGAGTGTTCATTTGGAAATGCAAAATTAATAATATCATATAACATTCCCCCTTCCAAAACACTATCTTAAAATATTCAGTGGCTTATTGCATGTGGGAAAAAAAATCTATACTCTTGAGGATGATATCCAAGACTTTTTACCAACTGGCACCAACCTGTTCTTTCTAGCTTCTTCCCCACCACTTCTTTCCTCCTCACCCTATCAAGTTTCTAATGTTATTAATGCTGAGATATTTGTTGTCCTTTTAATAGCTGATATTGTTTCAAATTTATACTGTGTACTCTGCCTGATCTTCTCCTACATTTTCTACCCACAAATCCCTGTTCAAACACCTAGATCTGGCTTTAATGTCTTTCCTGTGAGCATTCTTTTTTTTTTTTTTTGTAGTTGTAGTTGGATGGCTTGCCTTTATTTTATTTGGTTTTTGTTTGTTTGTTTTTTGTGTCTCACGCATGCCAGGCAAGTACTCTGCCACTGAGCTACAGCCCCAGCCCTCCTGTGAGCATTCTTTAGGCAGAGAAGAACTGCCCCTCCCCCATAACCCTATCACATTTTGGGCCATTAGCATTTACCAATGATTCTGTAATTGTAACTAAATTGGGAACTTTTTGGGAGTAAAGACTATGTTTTATGTTCTTCTAGTATCCAGTTCAGTATCCTGTACATAATAGATAAAATTATTTTTGAATGAATTAATGATTGTGATCATGTAATACAATATATAACATTTTAAAGATACTCAGCTATATAATTTGCTCTCTCTTGCTCTCTCTTTTAAATACATAATGTCAGAAAATGTACCTTGTGATGGAGCTTTGTGAGGATGGAGAACTCAAAGCAGTTCTGGATAGGAAAGGGCATTTCTCAGAGAATGAGACAAGGTGGATCATTCAAAGTCTTGCATCAGCTATAGCATACCTTCATACTAAGGGTAAGAAGAGGATCATCCAACTCATTGAGTCCATAAATGCAGATATCACTTTTGTTTAAGGGTAATTGTATTCACAGTCATATAAATAACACTTGGTAATTTAGAAGACTTGTTTGCTATTTTGTAGTTTTTCCCTTTTCACTTTATGCATAGATACCTTTTAATTAGAAACAAACAGATACACAATTACATTTTACATAGACAAAGAAGCAGTTATGAACATTGCTTTTTTTTTTTTTTTTTTTTTTTTTTTTTTTTTTAAGTGCTGGGGATTAAACACAGAGCTTTGCATGTGCTAAGCAAGCACTCTACCACTGAGCTGCACCTTGAGTCCTATGAACATTTCTGTTTAGTGATTTAAAAAGCAGACAATATATCCAAAGTAGAAAAAACAATATTAAAGGTGAAATTTCCTAAAACTTTATATATTAATAACATTAAAAATGTGTATGTTCTAGGCTTTTTTGTACTTTCAAATTTATTGTTAGAGTGCTAGGTTCACACCAAAATTGAGCAAAAGGTCCAGCAATATCCCTTAAACTCCCTGCACTCACATATATAAGGCATTTTCCACTATCAAAATCCCATACCAGAGTGGTCCAGTTATTAAAAAATTTTTTTTTAAATACTATTCCCTCTACCTCATATCCTTTTTTTAAAAAAAATATTTATTTATTTATTTAGCTATTGGCGGACACAACATCTTTGTATGTGGTGCTGAGGATCCAACCCGGGCCGCACGCATGACAAGTGAGCGGGCTACCACTTGAGCCACATCCCCAGCCCAGTTATTAAAATTGATGAACCCACATTGACACATCACTATCACCCAAAGTACATAGTTTATAATAGGATTCACTGTTGGTGTTGTACATTCTGTGGGTTTTGACAAATGCATAATGATATTTATCTACCATTAAGGCATCATATAGAGTAGTTTCACAGTACTTTAAAAACCACATTTAACGATTATTGTAATTATTCTTTGACTTTTCTGTTCTTTGATGTTACTGCTGCTGCTTTGCCTCATGCATCTTTTTTTTTTTTTTTCTTCAAGGTTAGTTTGGCTTACCATATGACTTTAGAACTGTCTCATCTTTCAGATGAGAAAAAAATTTGTTCCCAAAAGGTGTAGTGACATGGTTTGGTGGGCAGAGCTGGTACTAGATCTCAGGTTCCTTTAGCAGATTTTTCCTGAGCACCTATTGCACTGTTACTGATCTTAAGAGTTACACAGATTAAAAGATAAGACATCTTCCCTCAAGGAACTCAAGCTAGTGAGAGATTGAGCATAAAAAACAATTTGTAATCAAATATGAAAATTTCTCTGGTGAAGAACCATGTGAAGTTCAAGAAACACAGAAGTGTTAATATATCATTTGATTTTGAATGTCAGAAAAGAATTCAGAGGAAACAATATTCAATCTAGGAATACAAACTTAGACAAAAAAGGGAGGGCATTCCAGACAGAGGGGAAACTGTTTTTGCAAAGGCTTAATATTATGCTCATGCCAATCCTCCCATATTAAGCTATAACTTCAGTATAATTCCAAACCAAATTTTTATAGCATTTTCCTAAAACTTGATTAGATTATTCTAAAACAGGTGAGAATAGATAGTACAACAATGAACAGTAATGAGGGAGCAGGGAGACTTGCTCTGCCAGGGATCAAAATACACCATAAGGATATATTAATTAAAACTGTGTGGTATTTATGTAAGAAAAGACAGGTAGAGGAACAGAACAATACAAATTCCAAAAACAAAACCTGTAAATTGTGTAAGGAAAATATAAATGACTAGATATAATTACCACTGCAGGGCTCATTCAACTCCATTTTTCCAGCAATTAAACCCTTAACTTTTAAATATAGAGAAATGATTGCTATGGATATGAATTGAGTTAATTATTTGCAAAGGAAGAATTTTTACATGATTATTTGCAGGTATACAAAAATACTACTTAAACTCTAACATGTTCAACTAAAGATTTTATGTCTCAAGGATTTTTTTATTTTAACATACCAAGAGTATGAAATGTATGCTGATGTTATAGAAAAATACACTGAAATAAATATAGTTTATATACATATAGCCAAATTAAAGTGTGTTAAAATTCTTATATTGACAGTAGCACATATTTAGAAGTAAAGAATTAATCTCTTCTTTTGAAGTTCTAAGGATATGGGCAACATTACTGTACTTCTAACACTGTCTCCCTCCTCCTCGGAAGGTCACCTTGGCCAGGATCCTCCTCCACACTTAACCAGGCCACACATCATGAAGAGCAACCAGTTGGGGCAACAAGGGAATGGGTAGAGATGAGGGAGACCAAAAAAAAAAAAGGCTTCATAGGGTTAGAAATGTAGGGAAGATGGTTTGTAAGATTTATACCCTGCCCCCCAACATTCCATTTTCAGCAGTGGATTGTAATTTGTTAAATACACTTATTTGTCTTATTAATGTACCCTTTATTTTTCTGTTATACATTTCATTTGACTTGTTTGTTTTCTTGATAGATATAGTACATAGAGATCTAAAACTGGAAAACATATTGGTAAAAAGCAGCTTTGTTGATGCTAACAATGAAATGAACTTAAATATAAAGGTAAGATATTAAAAATGATGATAAATATTTCCCTATAAATAGTTTATTAGCAAAGTGGCAGAGTACAACTTTTAGATATATATCAATTGCTTTTAAGCAGCCAGAAAATAAGTTATTTGTGCTAAAAATAAAAAATTCACAAAAGAGGTTGTAACTGACAAGAGTAATTTTACAAGTTAAATGGTGTTTTTTAAAGTACATACTCATTTGGATGTTCTAAATCATTAGTTAATAGCAAGCAAACAGATGCTCTGAATTCTAATTAATTTCAGAATTATGCCTGGTAATTTGATGTAAATGTGTTACAGATTTAGAGAAAAACACACCTTGGCTGTGCTTTTGATGCTAAATTAATGCTACAGTCTGTATTTCTCATTGAAAATTTTCCTGGGTGTTAATATTTATGTCTTAAGCGCAATTACTGTGCCAAGTGTTTATTCTTGAAGATTTTATTCCTTAATGTCAAATAAATGATAGGATATATTATTTATTACTCAGCACTTTAATAGTGGCTGCTTTCAAAATATGTACATGTTTTTATCTCGGAATAAAATGTTGTCTGTGAGTAACTTGCTGTTGCTGAAGCTAAGTCCTTAGAAAAAGTTCAATGCAGTACTTTTGGTTTACTGAAGTAAATGTTCCTAGATAGTTCCATTGTAAACTCCATGAAGTCAGGAATTGTGTATGTCTTATGCTCTGTTGGAACCTTGATTAGTCCCTGAGACATAGAATGTGCTCAACTAATCTTTGGCAAATGAAGGAATTGATGCTCTCCAAGAACTAAATTGGATTGTGAAGGCTTTGGTCTACTTGATGTATGTACAGGTTTTCTATAGAGAAAGATGTATCATAATGCTCAAAGTAGGTATTTGTGAAAATGCCTGGAAAAATTGATTCACATTTTAGAAAAATAGTGATATCAATGTTAACTAGGAACATTTTCTTACTCCATAAGGTACTAAAAGCTTTGCATTTAGTGAGTACCAAGAGGCTGTATTTGGTTGTATGATGAATAGATTTGTCTGTTTTTCTGCTTTTGGCTCAAGAGTCTTCTACCATGGGAGACAAGACCAAGGGTACACACTCAATATTTAATAACCAAATGTTTAATTACTAAGATTTAGAATGGAGCAGAAAGACTGCAGCTGCAAGCAGTAGGCCTCTAGAGTATTCATAGTTACACTGCATTATTATGAGTTTTTTTCTTGTTAATTTGATTCTCATAGTTTTTAATAGGATAGTAATTGTTTTAATTAGTATACTCTAGAATCAAAAGGAAATCATAGTAAAGAAAAGGTAGTATTTACCAATTATAAATAACTATAAAAAGGGTATTTCAGTGAATGCCCATAAGGGTAATGATTTGATTTATAACAGTGCTTTAAACTGGAACATATCTTGAGTATCAGGAAAATAGATAATACACTAAGGCTAGAATGTATTTTGCAATGAAAAAAGTTAGATCCTTTCTTTCAAGATACAACTCCTATTTTGAACTGGTGAATTTAATCAGAGGCATGAACAAGTTCTCTCAAGATCTGAGAAACCAGATTGTGGTTTCTTCCCCACACAGAGAGGTGGGTGGGGAGACAAAAATCTTTTTAGTTAATAAAAGTCTTTTTAGTTAATAAAGTTCCCACCCATAGGAATTATCTAAGTAAATGCAATTACCATGTGGTGAAAATCCTATCTTCAGAATGAGTGAAGTCTGGAATAGGAAAATGGGTGACTATGCCTGCTTTTTTTCTTCAAGGTGACTGATTTTGGCTTGGCAGTAAAGAAACATGGTAGGGCTGAAGCCATGATGCAGGCCACATGTGGGACTCCTATATATATGGGTAAGTTTGTAGACTTAAAAGAAGATTTTTTCCTCTGTAAAAAGTAGAACAATAGTATAGAGTGCAATTTGAATGATTTGATTTTGCCATCATGACTTAATGGCCCTTGATCAAGCAACATTTTCTTTCTTAGGTTAAATAATTTCAATTGTTCTAGCATTTTTCTCATAGTTCTTACTTTCAGTGATTGTTGAAATTTTTGTTGTTTCTCTGGGATCTTCTTAAAGTTATTTTTATCTCTTAGGTAATCATACCTGAGACTTACTGTTTTTGTTAAATCACACTAAAATCACATGCATGTTTTGCTTCTTTGCATTTTTGTTCAATTTTATTGTCATCAGTTTTTCATAAAGATTGGTTGATTAAATATATTTTTTAAACCAACACATTTCCTTTTTCTAAATGTAATTTTAAACAGCTTATTAAGGTTTAATTAAATACCATAAATAGGTAAAATCAATTGATTTTTCATATATTCACAGAGTCATACAGCCATCATCACAATTCAGTTTTAAAACAACATATTCACAAAGTATACAGCCATTATCACAATTCTATTTCAAAAGTTCCCTCATGCCCATTTGTACTCAATCTCATTTTTATCCTACCCTCAAGTAGCCACTGATTATCCTAGATTTCCCTCTTTTTTCCCCCCTTTCTCTAGAATTTTCTTTTCTGGATATGTCATACAAAAGGAATCATATGATAATGTGGTCTTTTATACTATGTTGACTTTTATGCCTTACCATAATATTTTTGAGCTACATCTATGTTGTAGAATTTGTCTCTAGTTTGTTCCTTTATATTCCTAAATAGTTATATAGCATGGGTATGCCACACTAGCTGATGCACTCGTGGGTTGTTTCTAGTGTGAAGTTATTACAAATAATGCTGTTATGAACATTCACGCTCAAGTCTTTGTAAGGACATGTTGTTTCATTTTTCTTGGGTAGTTACCTAAGAGTGAAATTGCTGAGTCATATGTTAAGTGTATGTTTAACTTTTTAAGAAATTGACAAACTTGTTTTCCATGGTGGCTGTTACCATTCCACCAGTAATGTTTTAGGATTTCAATTTTTTCTCATCCTTGCCAACTCTCCAACTCTTCCCCCCACCCCACCCCACCCTGAACCCCCCTCGCACCAGTACTGGGGATAGAGCCCAGGGTCTGCTACATTCCTAGCCTTTAAAACATTTTTTATTTTGAAACAGGGTCTCACTGAGGTTGTTAAGACTGACTTTGAACTTCCTATCTTCCTGCTTTAGCCTATGGAGAAGCTGGGATTAAAGGCATGTGCCACTGCCCTTCGCTACTTACCAACTTTTGATATTAACTATCTTTTAAATTGTAGCATTGTAGTGGGTATAAAGTGTTATCTCATTGTGGTTTTTAATTTGCATTTCCTAATGGTTAATATTGTTGAGTGTCTTATTCATAATATCCTCTCTGTTGAAATGTCTTTAATATGTGTGTGTGTGTATGTAGTTTCATTAATAGATTATAAAATGTTGAACCACTCTTGCATATTTGCAAGGTTGCTTTAATATATTGCTCTATTCAATTTTCTACCACTTTATGTAGGAACTTTGACTGTTGCTTTCTTCTTTTTGTGCTAGGGTATGCTGGCACCATTTAAAACTTAAAAACAATGTTCACTTTTTATATGCCCATGAACATTTTACATAATAGATGTTATATATTAATAGTTTGAAATTTCCCTTTAAAAGTTTTTGGTCCTGTTATCCTTTGCAAATATTGTTTCTGTTATATTTTTCATTTATACTGCATTATTTCAGTTTTCATTTCTTGAATAATTTTGATAATATTGACTGTTTTCTAGAAATTGTTATTTCATTGGCATAAATGTGCATATTGCATATATATATATATATATATATATATATATATATATATAGTGTTAAAGAGAAGTGCTGAGGACAAAAAATGAAACAGGGAGGAGGAGGATGATAGTATCTTTTTTATCAAGTTAAAATGAGAATTAAATGAGAAAATGGGAGTAAAGAGCTTAAAACAGTGCTTGGCACTTAGAGCTCAATTTTTGCCCCTGTACTAACACAAATTTTTATTATTTTTTTTTTTATCAAATTTGTTAGTAGTTAGGGCAGTTTCTTGGGCTTTTCAAGAACTAGCTCATATCTTTCAGTATTTGGATGGCTTTTTCATAAATTTCTACTTTTATCTTTCTGAGTTCATTCTCTTTTTCTTTTGGTCTGCACATGCCTTTAATCCCAGCTTCTCTGGAGGCTAAAGCAGGAAGATAAGAAGTTCAAGGCCAGCCTCAACAACCTCAGTGAGACCCTGTTTCAAAATAAAAAAAATTTAAAGGCTAGGAATGTAGCATGCATGAGGCCCTGTGCTCCATCCCTAGTACTTGGGGGTGGGGGGGAAGTTAGCAAGAATGTGAAAAAATTGAAATCCTAAAATCCTAAAAAATGGAAATCCTCAGTTGAATGCTTGTTTATTATCAGTCTTCTTGTTTTCTAATAAGTACATGTAAAGCTATGAATTTTTCTTCTCTTTTGGCATATAGTGTTCTAATTGTGATTCATCTCTTACTACACTGTAATTTTAAATTTAGTCTTCTTTAAGCCAACAATTATTTAGAGGTGTGTTTTTTCCAGGTGATTGGGATGTGTTTAATGTTCATGTAAATGTGAGTTTATTTTCATGACCTTTTGGATCATCTGTCTAGTTTTCTTATTGTATCTTTATGATTGTATCTTGAAGATTTTCAATTTCCCTTGATCTCTGAAAGCTATTAAAATCACCCACCAAAACAGGGCTTTAACTAGTTCTTTTTGTAGTCATAGTAGATTTTTTTTAAAAAAAAATTCACTTTATAGAAATAAAATTTATATACAGTAAAATACACACATTTTAAATGTAAAGTTGAATGAGTTTTAAAAACTTCATATACTCATGTAATCACCACCTCAATGAAGATTTAGAACATGTCTATCATCCTATAAAGTTCCCCTGTGTCCATTTCAGTCAACCTCCTATCTAGGTCCCAGAAACCACTGATGATTTCTACCACCACAATCAGTTTTGCTTGACTAGACATTTTATGTAAATTTAATTATATAGTATACATTTTTTGTGTCTATCTTCTTTGGTTCCATATGATTTTGAGATTTTTTGCATGTTGTTATATCAGTATTCATTTTTATTGCTTTTTTGCCTGCTTGATACTAAAGTTTTTAAATTGTTTTATCTTATTTTGGAAAAGGCTACTTTAGATTCTGTTCATATCTTCCCGTTGGCAAAAGACAGCTGGTCTGTAGTTACATGGGGAAAATATATCTAAGCACACCCTGAGTTTTATGCCTGCTTATTAGTTGTCTACACTATAACAAGTGAGAGAACTAGAGAGAAGACAGATGGTTTGTGGAGCTTTGCTGACTTTCTAAATGGCTCCTTGGCACAGTTACTCTGGCTTCTGCCTCCCTGAGGGCTGGGATGACAGTGTAAGTAGAAATGCCCCTGATAATTAAGAACATTCTGAAAAAGTGAAGCCTAGGAATTCCTAGCCCCTGCTGTATGATGCATCAATATGGTGAGCCTTCATTGTCTCCAGTCACAGGATTTACCCTTGTGATAGACACAATCATAGAACAACTTGTACTATAATGATGCAATATTTAAAGATTTTAAGTAATATTAAAGAATACAAGTACAGTAGTTGCTTAAAGGAAATTTTTACTAAATTTTTAATCATTTGAAGGAAAATTAGTAAGTTTATTAATTATCTATAGTATAGCCTTTTCTCATTCTTCTCTTTCGACTTGTGTTGCTTTTTCATTCCTTTAAAGTAAAAGGCAGAGTAAAAAAGTAGAAAGGGAATTCTGTTTGCTTTCAGTAGTTATTATAAAGGTGTGTGTGTGTGTGTGTGTGTGTGTGTGTGTGTGTATGTGTGTGTGTTTCAGTGTGTAAGTGTGGGAGATTCAAACTGTTTTCTAAAAAAGTTGTTTACATGCCTTTTCTGTGGGATGTGCTCTGTAGCTGTGTGACTTTAGAGAAGTTGTTTAATATACTTCAACCTTATTTTCTTTAAATATTTTTTTTCTATTTATTTTTTAGGTGTTGATGGACACAACACAATGCCTTTATTTTTATGTGGTGCTGAGGATCGAACCCAGGTCCTGCCCGTGCTAGGCGAGCGCTCTACCGCTGAGCCAAAATCCCAGCCCCAACCTTATTTTTTTATTGATTAAAAGGAGTCGAATGCCTACATACCCATGTCACAGGATTCTTAACACAGTTTATTAAAAACTTTTATGCAAAAATGCTTTGTAAATTTCAAAGTTCTGTTAAGATATATATAATTTTTAGAACTGTTTTTTTTCATTAAAGATATCTATTGCTATAGAAGTGAAATGAACATATTTCTGCAATATCATATGTACCTTTTAAAAAGTCAGCTATTGCAAAAATAAAATCCAGTTTTTTAAAAATGTACTCCCTTAAAATGGAAAGATGATGTTATTTTGAGAAAGTTGTCTTAAGGAATCAGTTGTTTTTTGAACATCTTTGTAAAGCAAGGATCACAGAATTGGGGAGTCATGAATACCTGAATATCCTGTGACTAACTGACTGGTTTTTTTGAAGTTTCACAAAACCTCTAACTAGCTTTTTGATCCTGTCTTGTAGGAGCTTTTTCTCTTTGTTTTGGTTTTCTCACTTATAAAATGTGGGAAATAATTTATATTCTGTTGTAGGAGTACTGTGATGTTATTATTGTTATTCTTTCACTAAAGTTATTTATAACCATTTCTCTTAGTTTTTCTGTGAATTCAGATTTCTACACATTGGACTTGCTTAAATTACTTCTATTTAAGGCATGTTTTCAATTCTATTTGGGGGAAAGGGCTGAGATCTTGTTGTTTTTTACTGTAACTACACAATCTTGCAAAATCATTTCCTAACATTTTCCCAGGAATAAAGAGTAGTACATTTGGTTATACAGTTCCATCATTCCATTAGAAGCTAAATGATAAGCATGAGAATACAGTGACATCAATTGTTAAGGTCTGTACATTATTCATTTAACATCTGCTGTTGGTTTTTTCCCCCCCCAGTGGGGGAATAAATTACAACACATCAGCACATTTTTTCATGCTTTGTGTTAAGCATTTAAAAGTCGTTTATTGTATTATTAATACTATTTTATTTCTGCTTGCTTGGCAGCACCTGAAGTTATCAATGCCCACGACTATAGCCAGCAATGTGACATTTGGGGCATAGGTGTCATAATGTATTATTTGTAAGTAGCCTGCTTATTGTACAGGGTAAAATAAATGGATAGTCTCTGATGGTAGAATGACAATGATTTTAAATTAGAACTGAGCGATATATTTTTTAAAAAGTGATTTAAAAACCAAATGGAGAGTCATTCTAAAAAGTTCTCTTATTAGTTATCAGGTTCATCCCTTAGGTATTTTTTAATATTATAAATTTATAACTTTCAGCTTTGCTTTTCATTGATCTATAATTGCAACAATTCACTATATAATCTGAGCAAAGTGAAAAACTGTCCTAAACACTTTCCTGATCCCTTTTTACAAATCAAGAACTTCTTTGTATTTTTTCATAATCTTAATCCATCAGGTATAGGAAGGTACTGCAGCCTGGCCGTAGAGCTACCCATGTGGACAGGACATATTTGGGTAATGGCACTAACTAGGTAGAAATTTGTTCAGGGTCTAGGGAGTGCTCTGCATTTCCTAGTTCTTTTAATGTTACTGGAGACTACAGTGATTCTTCTTCCTCACTCTAGATTCAGTCAAACCCAAAGTCTTGTGATTTTTTTTCCTTTGAAGTATCCTTAACTATTTGATTTCTCTTCACCTTTTTCATTTCTCTTTATAATCCCTTTTCTATAACATTAGTGTCTTGTCTTTCTGTCTGTTCTTCCTGCTCTGGTCACCCTCCACAGTTAATCTTGCTGCTATTAAGGTTGTCTTTCTTTCTCTCTTTTTTAATATTTACTTTTAAGTTTTAGGTGGACACAATATCTTTATTTTATATTTTATGTGGTGCTGAGGATTGAACCCAGTGCCTCACGCAGGCTAGGCAAGCACTCTACCACTGAGCCACAACTCCAGCCCTTAAGGTTGTCTTTCTAAATCATAAATTTGATCATATTATTTCTTGATTTTAAAACCTCTGATAATTACTCCTTGCTATAGAAAAGTGTCAGAGCAAACTGGCATGGCATAGCTTAGCAAATCTTTCATGACCTGTCTCCAGCATGCCTTTCCTATTTTGGCCTAGGTGTGTGTTCCTATGTCCCTACCCTATTTTGTGGCCACTCTAGATTACTCAAACACACCCTGCGCTGCTTGCCTTTGGATGTGTGTGCATGTGTGCACCCATGCATACATGTATTCTTTTCTACAAACCTCTCTCCTGAGTGGGCCCAGTTCAAACATTCAAGTCATCTGTTTTGTACTTGTGTCAATATGATAATTGTTTACTTTGATGTGTGAACATAATGTATTTTGAAACTATAATTATATAGATTATACCTGTTTTTCTTGCTCTAAATTTCATGAAGAACAGAGATTTTATGTTATTCATCTTTGTATACCTGATATCTAATACAATAACAGGCACGTGTTCATGTGCTCAATATGTTTGCTAAATTGAATTAAGTGAATTGACTAAGAGGTGTTCTGAAAAGTTAGTGACCATTGTTCTGCCTCTTGGTGAGTATGAATGTTTTATGTTGATGCAACATTAGTTTTATGGTCATATTGAAGATTTCACTACTTACTACCTCTTCCAGATGGTTTCTAAATATTGACATCACAGTAGTTTCATTTTCACAGCTCTGTGAAATGGAATACACAGGCAGTAGAAATTGGATGATGTTATTGTAGCTGTAACTCAGTTTGGTCAACACACATCACTGCATATACAGCAAAAAGTATAAATGTATTTGCAAAATTTTTGACCATTGTTTTGTGCTGACTAGAATCATAGTGCAAAAATTTTGAGCCCCAGTCTTTAACTAAAATGTAACTCTTTTAAATTAAGCTTTTATACTCATAAGACATTCTAAGCAAGTCAAACATAATATGTATAATCAATTATTCTATAATTCACATGGTGTTTGCTTGCTGCTGCCTTTTAAAATTTTTGTTTATTTATTTTTACTGTACTGGGGATTGAGTCCAGGGCCCCTCATGTACTAGGCAAGTGTTCTACCACTAAGCTACATTTTCAGTGTTTTCTTCTTAGTTTGAATATGATGTTAAGGCAAGTGAGTATATTACATATCTTTAAAATCTTTCTCTTTCTTAAAGATGTCATTTTCATTGTTCTGCTCCAGAGTGTAGCTGCATAACTTCATAATGGCTTCTTCTATTTTTTAAGGTATTCTTCCTTAGCTAATCAGTGCATATTCATTAATCTGTCTGATCCCAGTTGTGTTATAGATAATTCCTTCACCAGGAACACAAACACATTACCTTCTCCAGGGGGGTTATTTTCTTGTTTATCAGTTAGTTACCTTGGATTCATTTCTACTTAATTGGACAATGATAATATTCTTTCACAAGGTGCAATTAACAAAAATAAATACTTTCTGTGGTTACTATCATCTGCTTTTTTGATTCCTATGGATACAAAAGAAAAGGATAGGAGGACTTAAAGAGGCATTTTTTTCATGTCTTGGATTCCCTTTTCTGAATGTGCAAGAAAATTGCCATCATAAAATTTCACATGCTGCTGATTGACCAACCATTAGATACATTTTACGTAAATAAACTTGCAAAGGACTGAAAAAAAGTGGACTTTTAAAAATGTAGCCCTTAAGCTATAGTTGCATGCTCATCAGAGCAGCTAAGGAATTGGGGGATTCGCATATCACTGGTTGATAACAGACTCAATGAGCTGGGCTTTTGCTGGCCTGTACTTGTTATAATACATAGTAATCATCCATAAAGCCATTTTTCTGCCCTTTATTTTTATGACTTTTAAAATCATGTTTTTAAACCAAAAATAGCAAGGCGAATAAGATGAGTGAGAGGCAGGTCATTAAGTATTGAAATGAAGGTTCCATAGCAATTTGATAAATACTGACCTCTTAACAAGATGCTTCTGGTAAATGAAGAGCTCTAATCGTCCAGCCTAGTTTGATAAACCAGTAGGATGAAAGTAACTTTAGTTCCTGGGAAAGTAATCATCATGAAAAACATTTATCAAATTTGACTTATTCAAAAATGTTCATGAGTTAGATTTTTGGAGAACTTGGAAAACATCACTAAAGAAAATCAGTAAAAAATGTAACTATAATTACTGAAGTATAGAATATATAAACAGGCCCAGGTTTACTTTATAATATACTTCTGTGGTTTTACTGATGTTGGTTGTTCTGTATACTCAGCTTTCACTCTTTCAGAACAAGGGTCAAATCATCATTTGATTTTCCTCATCCAAGCCTTCATTTCACCATGATTAATGAGTTGTGGCCATTTTAATGGCTTTTTGGCTTTGTCTCAGAGCCTATAGAAATTATCAGCATTGTCTTTATTTATTTTTGTTTGTGTAGTATTTCACCATGAATAAAACTCTTATATAGTCATTCTACTCTCTAAACTCTCATTAGATTCTAACAACTCATTGAATATTTTCATAAGTTCAGTTTCCATTATGTATCTTAAGCCTTACCCTTGCTCACATCAAACTGTATCTCTCCTATTAGCTGCTCCTGTTACGCTGTAATTAGACTCACACACTTCCTGTATTTGAACCCCATTTAAGCTTATGTTTCCTCACCTGGAAGAGCTTTAGATCATTTGCAGATCTGAAGGTTTCAGTGTATATATGTATACTTCCTCTGCCAGATCATTCTTATACCTGGAGAGATCTCTTCTTCATTTCTGTAAATAGAAAGAACCACTATTTCAAAAACCTGCAGGAACTTAATTTGCAATGGCTTTATTTTGATTACATTTTAAATATTTAAATAAAATAATTGCCTTTGTTTAGGTTATGTGGAGAAGCACCCTTCTTGGCAAACTCAGAAGAAACCCTTTTTGAGTTAATAAAAAAGGGAGAACTACATTTTGAAAATCCAATCTGGAATTCCGTTAGTGATTGTGGTAAGTATAGATTTGCTGTTATTTACTAATGCAAATATAATTATTATAGGAAAGTGGGCCAGTTGTAAAACTGCTTTACATCTCTATTTACTCATAACATTTACTTTGGAAGTAAATGCTAGTTACTTTTAGAAATAGTGATATCTTCACTATGATTATTCATAATCAAAACTTCCCCAAGCCAGAAAATACATAGTAAAAATTGAAGAGAAAATTTGCTGATCTCTAGCTGATTTTTACTATAGACCATTAAATGAGGTAGTTTATACAATAAAACTCACTTTAGGCTTTTAAAAAATGTATTAGGTATTTTTACTGATAATACTTGGAATCTTTCTCTTATATTATACAGACCTAATCCTAAATAAATTAGAAAATATATGACATTAATTGTAGTTAAGAGAAATAAAATTTTTCAGGACTTTTCCCTTATTTGCAGCTAAAAGTGTTTTGAAACAACTTCTGAAAGTAGATCCAGCTCACAGAATCACCGCTAAGGAACTACTAGATAACCAGTGGTTAACAGTAAGTTGTAATAATACTTTTTTTCTATTTCTGACATGGTGCCCTTGTTCACATCTTTTCATTTGATTTGAAGTTTTGCATATACTCAAGTTAAAAAAGGTTGAGTCTTACCAGAAGTGGTGGCACACTATTATAATCCCAGGGTCTTGGGAGGCTGAGGTGGGAGGATATCAAGTTCAAAGCCAGCCTAAGCAACTTAGTGAGGCCCTAAGTAACTCAGCAAGATCCTGTCTCAAAATAAAATACAAAAAAAAAAAAAAAAAGGCAAATAAAATGCAAAAAAGGTCTTGAGGTCTGGGGTTGGTGCTCAGCAGTAGAGTGCTCACACTTGTTGAGACCCTGGGTTCGATTCTCAGCATCACATAAAAATAAATAAGTAAAATAAAGGTATTGTGTCCAACTACAACTAAAAAAATAAATATTTTTTTAAAAAGGGCTTGGGATGTCGCTCTGTGGTTAGTTAAGTGCCCTAGGGTTTAGTTCCCAATTATTAAATCTTGACACACTTCTGAATTGAGCATTTTCAAATTGTTACCATAGTTGTTCATATATATTTATAGGTGCTTAAATGAACTTTGCTCTGTTATTTGTCTTGAAGATATCATGTCCAGTAGAACAGGGTTGAGAAATGTTCATTATTGAAGCTGTGGAATATTGAAGCAGTCTCTATAGTTCAGTGATATAAAGCAGTGGAACCATTCACCTCTCTTTTTAACTCTTGGATATAAGGAATCTTCAGAGATTCAGAAAAGTGAAAGTCTCCAAACAGTGGATGTTATCTAGTTTTGAATCTTAAGTAATTGTTTATTTACATATTGTTTTCCACCATTAGATTAAATACCTTGAGCATAGACCCAGTACCTTTCCTCTGTATCCCTGCTCCCAGAATATCAACCTGGCCATAGCAGGAATTTTGGAAGAAGCTGCTTCTTACCTCTCAGTTTTTCTTTTTCTTTTCTCTCTCTTCTCTTATAATAAGAATCCTGATGTTTAGCTGGAAACTTTGCTATCTAGTTAAGACTTTATACCCCAGTCTTCTTTGCTAATCATCAATGATGGTCAGTGAGATGTGAAAGGAAATGGGTATATTTTCACTTTATATGGCGAGAGGATAGCATTGTTTATGCCCTTCCTGTTTCCTAGTTACTGGAATAATGTTGTGGTGGCTGGAGTTTGAGTAGTCATTTCATTTTAAAAATTTATTTTAATTGGTGCAACTCAGTTATACAGAATAGTAGTTTCCGTTATGGCATATTTGCACATACTTAAAATCCATGGTTTTGGCAGTGGAAACAGATGATGGAAGGGAGCAAGGCAATAAATTCTGATCTCCTCACAACACAGAAAGGAAAAGCAGAATTGAGAAAACTTTATTACAAGCTTATCTCTAGATTTGAGGAACCATGTAGAATAATAGCAACAATTTTTTTTTTCTTTTCTTATCAGGTTGGCTCTGAAGTGATTAAAGTAAATAAGGTTCAGTGGCATCTCTTAAAATGGGCTGATATTGGGATCAGCAGAGGAAACACATTGATTAAAGATATCACTACCTGGATATTTGCCTAGGGCTCTTAAGAGAAAGAAACTCACAAAATATTCCCTTACTTAAAAAAAGTGAGAACTATACCAGCAGATGGATAGACATACAAACAATATGGAAAAGCAAGGGAATATGTCATACCAAACAGCTCTTAATGTTTGAACAACTTGACTCCATCAACACCATAGTGGAGGAATTTAGAAAGTTCATAGTTAAAATGTTCTATGAGTTAAATAATGATGTAAAGAGTGAAATTGGAGACAAAAATACATGAAGTAAAAGATCATTTCAATAAAGAGATAAAGATTCTGAAAAAGAACCAAATGGAAATCCTGGAAATGAAAGACTAAATAAACCAAATAAAGGCTGGGGTTGTGGCTCAGTGGTGGAATACTTTCCTAACGTGTGTGAGGCACTGGGTTCTATCCTTAGCACCACATAAAAAATAAAAATAAAGGTATTGTGTCCATCTACAATTAAAAAAAATTTTTTTAAATAATCCAAATAAAAATTCAATGCAAAGCATCACCAGATCATTTTAAAGATAGATTATTCAGACTCAAAGACAAAGTGTATAATCTTTTTAATTGCCAATGGACCTTTATTTTTATTTATTTATATGTGACTGAGAATTGAACTGAGTGCCTCACACATGCAAGGCAAGTGCTGTACTACTGTGCTACAATTCCAGCCCTAAAGTGTATAATCTTGAAAATGAAGTTGACCATAAAGAAAAGATATTAAGAGACCATGAACAGAATATTCAAGAAATCTGGGATAATATTAAAAGCCCAAATTTAAGAATTATCAGGGTGAGATTAAGGCTCTGAAATACAAGCTAAAGGAATGCAAATCTTTTTTTAAATGTTTTTTACTTAGAGGTAGACAATATCTTTATTTTATTTTTATGTGGTGCTAAGGATCAAACCCAGTGCCTCATGAATGATAGGCAAGCACTCTACCTCTGGGCCACAACCCCAGCCTGTGCAAAATCTTTTTAATAAAATAATATCAGGAAAACTTCCAAATCTAAGAATGAAATGGAAATTCAAATACAAGAGGCATATAGGACTCCAAATATACAAAATTACAATATGCCAACACCAAGACACATTATAATGAAAATGCCTAACATACAGAGTAAGGATAGGATTTGTAGGGAGGGAGAGCATGGGAGGAAAATTACCCCTTAGGGAATAGGGGTGGGAGGGAAAGGGAGGGAGAAGGGGAATAGCAAGGATAGTGGAAGGAGACGGTCATCATTATACAAAATACATGTATGAAAATGTGAATTTGGTGTCAATATACCTTATATACAAACAGAGATATGATAAATTGTGGTATAAAGGTGTATTAAGAATTGTAATCCAAAAAAAATAAGAGCTCATATATATTGGCATAATTTGGCGTGAGCATACTTTATATACAGAGTTATAAAAAATTGTGCTGTGAATGGATAATTATAAATGCAATGCATTCAACTATTGTCATATATGTAAGAAATAAAATAAAATAAAATAAAATGTAAAAGAGAAAGATGGCTAGTCACATTTAGAGGTAAACTAGTACAAATTTCAACTGATTTCTCAACCCAGACCCTAAAAGACAGGAGGGCTTGGAATAATATAGATGAAGCTCTGAAAGAAAATGGATGCCAACCAAGAAGACTATATCCAGAAAAATTAAGCTTCAGAATTGAAGATGAAATAAAAACATTCCAATATAAACAGAAGCTAACAGAATTCGTAACTAGAAAGCTTGTACTACAAAACATATTTGAAATATTTCACAAAGAAGAAATGAAAAATAAAAATGAAAACCAGCACAGGGAGGAACTACACTAGAATAGTCAATTAAAGGAGAATCAAGTCTGATTTAAACATTAGAAATAAATCAAAATGGCAGAAACTAAAAATCATCTCACAATAATAACTTTTTTTGTAAACTTTTTAATTGAAAAATATAGATTGGTAGATTGGATTAAAAAATAAGACCCAACAATATACTATCTATAAGAAACTCAACTCATAGGCAAAACATCCATAGACTGAAGGTGAAAGGATGGGAAAAGACATAACATTCACATGGGACTCAAAAAACAGCAGCAATAGCTATTCTTATATTAGATAAAGAGTAAACTGCAAGCCAAAATAAATCAGAAGAAACAAGAAATGTCACTTCATAATGCTTCAGGGAATCATATAACAAGAAGATATAATGATTATAAATATTTATGCCCCAAATAATAAAACATACATAATTATGCCCCATACATGAAACAAATCCTCCTAAATATTAAGGATCAAATTGACCACAATAAAATAATACTGGGTGACTTTAACATGCCTCTCTTACCACTGGATAAATCATCCAAATATAAAATAAGTTTTTATAGAACTAAAGAATATAATTAATAATATGAACTTAATAGACATCTATAGACTATTTCATTCATCAATGACTGAATTCACTTTCTTCTGACCAGCACATGGAATATTTTCTATTACAGATCATATTTTAGGTCACAAGTCAAATCTTTGCAAATAGAAAAAAATACATATAATGCCTTGCATTCTATCAGATCATAATGGGATGAAACTAGAAATCAATGATAAGATAAAAACCCAGTCTAATACCTGGGGATTAAATAATACACTTTTGAATGATGAGTGGATAGCAAAGAAATCAGGGGAGAAATTAAAAACTACTTAGAGGTAAATAAGAATAGTAATACAACATATCAAAATCTTTGGGACAATATAAAGGCAGATCTAAGAGGAAAGTTCATAGCATTGAGCTGATATGTTAAAAGAAAAGGAAAGAGAAAGAATAGAAAGATAATAAATAAATAATCTAACATTACATCTCAACACCCTATAAAAAGAAGAACAAACCAACATCAAAATCAGTAGAAGAGGGGCTGGGGTTGTGGCTCAGTGGGAGAGCACTCATCTAGCATGTGCAAGGCCCTGGGTTCAATCCTCAGCACCACATAAAAGTAAATAAAATAAAGGTATTGTGTTCAACTACTTCTAAAAAATAAATATTTTAAAAAATCAGTAGAAGATAGGAAATTATTAAAATCAGAGCCTAAATCAATGAAATTGAGAGTAATAAAAAACAATACAAAAGATCAACAAAACAAAAAGTTGGTTTTTGTGAAAGAATAAATAAGGTGGATAAAACTTTAACCAAACTAACCAAAAGAAAGAGGGAAAAAACTGAAATTAACCAAATTCAAGATGAAAAAGGAAGTATCACTGTAGATACTACTGAAATTCAGAGGATCACCAGAAACTATTTTGAAATTTATACTCCAATAAGCTAGAAAAGCTTGAGAATATTGACAAATTCCTAGAGACATATGACCTACCCAAATTGAACCAGGAGGATACAGAAAACTCAAACAGATCAATATCAAGTAATAAAATTGAAGCCTTCAAAAAAAAAAAAAAAAAAGCCTAGGACTAGATAGATTCTCAGCTGAAGTACTACCAGAACTTTTTTTTTTTTTTCTGGTACCAGAGATTGAACTCAGAGCCACTTAAACACTGAGCCAACTCATTTTATTTTTTTTGAGACAGGATCTCACTAAGTTGCTCAGGGCCTTGCTAAGTTGCTGAGGCTTGCTATGAACTTGTTATGAACTTGTGCCTCCTGTCTTGGTCTCCCGAGCCACTGGTAATTTTTATTTTTTTTACCTGACAGTAGAATATATTTTGACATATCAAATATACATAGAGTGTATGTTTGATATTTTGAAATATCAAACATACATGGAGTGCAACTTCCCATTTTTGTAGTTGTATATGCTGTGGAGTTACACTGGTTGTGTATTCATATATGAACATAGGAAATATCAACATGGCAATAGATGAAAAGAAATACATATGAAATATATTTTTTAGAAGTAAAAAATGACAGAATTTGGTGATTGATTAGATGAGCAATGAGGATAATATAGGAAACAAGAATTACATCCAGAGTTTGCTCTAACAACTGTTGCACAGTGGGGCCATTTACTGAGGTGTGGAAGACTGCTTGACGGGGAACAAGTGTGGTAAATCAAGAGTTCTACATTAGAAATTGTAAGTTTAAAATACCTACATGGCATTCAAGTAGATATATCAAATAGTTAATTGAATATGTGAGTCTGGAACAGGAGAATTCTGAGCCAAAGATGTAAATTTGAGAATCATGAGTATGTAGATGCCATGTTAAGCCATTGGTCTAAAGAGATAAAATACAGATAGAGAGAAGAGGCCCTAGCAACATGATTTTAAACACTACAACATTTAGAAAAGATCCAGATAAGTTTAGGTTCTGTAAACATACAGTGTATTACCGTTTTAAATTCTCTAATTTTCCTTTGACAATTTTTGATCATTTCTTTGAATATCATATTGTTCTTTAAAGGCTAAAAAAATAGTCTTCACTCAAGAATGAATTATATCTGCCCTTTTTTGTGAATATGCTGATATCTCATAGGATTCTGTACAGTAATTATTTTTGGCTTACAGTAATTGTGCAAATGAGTTTGCAACTAGATAGATCACTGCAAAAATGTACTGAGTAGATTTAGTAGTAAAGGAAAATAAAGTTGTAAAACAGATGGCGTGTCTTAAAAATTTATCTCTTCTCTGCACCGCACAACATTCGGGTTTGGCCATTTAATTATTTGTTTTCTAATTAGTATAACTTTATTTCTGGCTTTGGTCATTTTTCCAGAAGTCTCCATTTTTGATCCTCCGTAACATTTGTCTCTATGAAGTCTTTGCCAAATGGATAGAGAAGTGACAGATATTGTGTACTATATTGGACTATAGTGAGGAGTTCAGAGTATGAAATTTAGAATACTGGCATTTTACAAACTTCTAAAAGACAAAACTATTCTTCTTAACCACTTGAAGTCTTACTTCCTATCCTCTGTTTGAAATAATCAAAAGAAAACATAATCATTTTCTCAGTACTTTACTGCTTTAGAATCAATCAATTTACACTGTCTTTTGCACTACCTACCACCTAACAACATGTTTTTCAAAGACCATAGTAGGCAAAAAATTATCTATGGCTTAACTCGTGTATAATGTGTATTTTGAAACGTTATATATCTGAAAAGTATTATGAGAAAAATAATTATTTCTCTATCTACATTTAAGTGAATGGACTTTAAAGTAAACATATATTTCATTCTGATTTCAAAAATTAAATGTTAGATGTAAGGAAAAACAGTAAAAAAAAAAAAAAAGTGCCTCTCCTACAAAGGAAGAGTGTGATAATGACTACTGTTGCCAGGATTGTGTCTATTGTCCTATGTGTCTCTTGTATCTGTTTTTTCCTTTTTTCCTCTTTACCATCAATAGTGATTCAGGAAATAATTGTTTCTTATTAGACAGTTGCAATGACATCTTGGTATTTCTTCAGATCCTCTAGTGACAGGTAACACCAAAAATTTATATTTTAAAACTAGTTTCTCAAGAATTTCTTATGCCCACTTACATTTTACAAACCATTGGTATAAGTTAAGAAAATTATTTTTAATCTATGCCTTATCATAAGATAGTCCCTAGTTTTGAGCTTTATTATTATTCATAGATTAAGTAAATCTTTCAACACTTTTTTTATGCCTACCATATGTTAGGTCCTGTCCTTTGTAGTAAAATATAGTTAAAGATATATAAGATATAAAGAATTTACAATATTGTAAGGAAAACAAGCTATGCATAAGATACAGTGCATGGAAGAAAATGATAAATGACATAAGAAATTGCTAAATGGCTGGAGGTACAGAGGCAAGCAAGTATGAAATCAGGAAGTTCAGTATGATTGACAGAAAACATGCTTGAAGGAAAGGAGTGGGAAATGAGTCTACAAAGGAAAGAAAATTGTGAGGGGGCTTAAATCTCAGGTTAAAGAGTTTTAGCTTCTTCCCAGAATTAAGAACAATTGTATGCTCTTTGAAATGAAAGAAATTATTTTTACAATTCATCAGTCCCAAAGGTGACTTATTTGAAATAGGACAATAGTCATTTAAATGTCTATACTGATTTTAATAAGTATCTTTTGATTTTAATCCATCAGACATTATCAGAGTACAAAGATTAATAGTCCCTCTCCTTGAATAATTAAGTTCCATTCTGCACTTTATAGTCATATTTTGCAAAGACACTTGTAATTGGGTGTAAGGCTGAATTTCACAATAGTCTTTCCTGATGTGTGAACAGGGCCCTTGCTCATTGATTTATAAAGTGTGTTCAGACTATTATTATTATTATTATTATTATTATTATTATATTCTTAATTATATATACATTATGTGTATATATATGAATATGTTGTTGAGTAGATATTCAGTGAGGCTTTTTATAAAAATTATGTTAGGAAGAAGTTCATGAGCCAAGACACTTGGAGATTTATTTGATACTTAATTACTGATATATACTAAAAATACAACAGATATTTATTGAATAATTTCTTCACACTGTGGGGGACACAGGATCAGTTTAGATAGTCCCTGTGGTCAGGTTGCCCACAGTTTTAGTAAAAGATTTAAAACAAAACCACAGGAAGAGGATGATAAATCTACACAAATATATATGTAGCACTACTACTACTAAATTTACAATAAGAGAGCTATTATTCTTTTTAGGGAGTTATAAAAAAGTGCTTGAAAGTGAAGGTAATATGTGATCTGACTATAAAAAAATAGGTAAGCATATAAATTAGTTTGGAGTTAGGATAAGAAGAAGGGTAATTCTAGATGGAAATAACTTCATAAAAGCTATGTAAAGACAGAAAAAACATGAAGTATATTCAGAGACTAGTTAGTACTTTTCTTTTTCTAGACCTATAGAAACCATGTAGGGGAGTAGTAGTTAAGCTGGAAAGGCAGGAAAGAGCTATTTTGCTCTTGGGCATTGACTAAGACTTTATTTTACACTTGGCTCATATGGCAATGGTTTACTACTACAAGTCACTGAAGTACCATGATCACAGCTGGGCTTGTGTGAATTCCTCTTTTGTCCTTCAGACCTTGTAGGGTAGTGTGCATGGACCTGGATGGTGCTTGTGGGCTATACCTGTGACTCTAGGATGAGAGAAGAACTCCTGCCTGAAATAGCTTAAAGCTGGAAGGGCCCTAGGAATAAATTTGAGTTGAAAAATCTCCAGGGAGCCAAAAACATGTACACACAGTTAAGGAGTAGAAAACAGGATCCTTAGTAAGGAGATGAACTAAAAGCCATATAAGGGACTTGGAACAGCAACTTGGGAACAAGTAGCACGTGCCTGAGACTTTTATAAGTCAACACCTTCAATTTGTGGGTTGGTGTGTGGATTGTGGGCCAGAACAGACAGAACTTCAAGAACAGTTTTCTAGCAACAGTGTATCATATAATCTTCATGATGGCAAGCAGAATTTGGAGAACTGAAGTAGGCTGGGAGAACTGAAGTAGGACTGGCTGAGACAAAGAAGACTGAACTAGGGTGATGAGTAGGAACAGAAAAGAGGAGAGAAATAAGACATTAAAAGAAAATCAACACAAATTGAAACTAAGTACTAGTGTTAGGTGACAGAGAGAAAGGTGACTGGGAAAATGCTATAAGGTAAAATAAAGTTTAGAATTGCTGGTTTTGTAGATTGGGGAAAAAATGATGTGTTTTTTGGAATAGTCTATTCAAAATTTTATGCTTTAGTTTTTCTGAAAATAATTTTGAAAAATGGGGAGTCTCCCCAGATATTTTTAGTTTATACCTTAAAATTTTTAATAGACTTTAGAATAGGCAACCCCCAAATTTAAAAATCAACAAAATGAACATACTGAAAGAGAAAATAAAGTAGTACTAATATGAAACAAGAATATGAAATGCTAAAAAAATAACCAAGTAGAACCATTTAGGTATAAAAATATAATAGTTGACGTATAGAATGCAGTTATGTAGGATATATAGTAAAATAGGTGCAGTTAAAGATCAGAGTGTAGAGTTTTATACAGAGAAAGTAGGAGAGGGTAAAGAGATTGAAAATATAAGAGAAGGAGTTAAGGAGTAGAAGCCAGGGTCCTTAAATTAAAGGTGCTAAAAACCATATAAGAGTCTCAGAAAGAAAAATATAAAGGAGTAGAAGGAAATCTTTTAAGAAATTATAGAGATGAATTCATCAGATTTAAGGCAAGAAAAAAGATTTCAGATGTTAGGGGGGATGAGAAAAAACTGAGAGACATGACAAAATTTGAGAATATCAAAAATAAAGACACATTTTTAAAATCTCCTAAAAAGAAAGAGCAAATCATATCAAACAGAACAATCACATTGCAGCAGTATTGGATGCAAGATTGACTGTAAAATTTTAAGTGTATTAAAGGAAAAAGAGGTGCAGTGGTACACACCTATACCCAAACTACTTGGAAGGCTGAGGCAAGAGGACTGCAAGTTCAAGGCTCAGCTGGCAACTTAGTGAGACTCTGTCTCAAAATTTAAAAAATAAATAAATAAAAGTAGGGTAGGAGGGGCTGGGGATGTGGCTCAAGCGGTAGCGCACTTGCCTGGCATGCATGCGGCCTGGGTTTGATCCTCAGCACCACATACAAACAAAGATGTTGTGTCCGCCGAAAACTAAAAAAAAAAAATATTAAAAAATTCTCTCTCTCTCTCTCTCTCTCTCTCTCTCTCTCTCTCTCTCTCTCTCTCTCTCATTCTCTCTCTTAAAAAAAAAAAAGTGGGGTAGGAATGTAGCTCAGTAGTAGAGCTACCCTGGGTTCAATTCTTGGTATGAAAAAAAAGAAAGAAATTGTCATTTGTATGAAAGAGAATGATAAAAATGTTTTCAAATATACATAGTCTCAGAGGGTTTACTACTTGAGTCTAACACTTTAAAACACTTGATGAAAGAAGTACTTAAATAAATCCAGGAGATGCTACATAGAGTTATGTGTAGCAATAGTCATTAAATACCTTGGTTGGCTTTCTTGGTATCTTCTTGAGTAAGAAGAAAAAGTATATTCATAATAACCTAAAATTAAAATTTGAGGTAATATCTATATGATGGGCATTGGGAAGGGAGCAAGAACAAAGGTACATGAAAGTGTGCTAAAAGAGAATATATAGGTATCAGATTTTTAAAGTAAGAAAGAAAGACTGTACTTTCAGGGATCATTTCTATAGTATGTTAAAGTAGGAAAGAATTTAAAAAACATATAATGGGAGGAATGAATTGAAATAATAAATTTACATGGTTGAAACAAGTCCAAATATAGAAATGAATACAAGTAAATGGACAAAAATATCTGTTTAAAGATATATTGTCAAATTGAATATTTAAAAATCTGGCTATTTACAAGAAACATGTTTGAAACATAAAGGCATGGAATGTTGAAAGACAAAATGTAGCTGAATATAGCTGAATTAATATTAAATACATTTGACAAATCATCATTGAGAAATCTCACTTTATAATAATTATGAAAGTCCAACTGATTATTATTCCATACTTAAAGTTTGTCTTCAACCATAAATACAGTTAATATCATTAAATCCTTAACAATATATTCAGATGTACTCAACAATGTATTCAGATGCTTAACAATCCACCTACACATCAGATTAATTTAGAATTGCCCCATAGCTGTGCATACACTTGAACTTGTCATGTTAGTTAAAAAGCAATCCAAACTTCTTACTCAAATTTTGTTTAACAGTATGAAGTAGGATAAAAAACAATACTTGCCTAATTAAGCAGGAGCCATTTGAACATGTATTCATGTATTTTTCTTGGCATATTAAATGGCATATTATGTTCAGTAAAGTTTAGTTAATACAAAATGGTCAGTTTGGGTCTGATATAGTCATATCTGTGATAAAAAATACAATTAGACAATTATAATCAAAATGATCACATTATATGTAAATATTCCAAACAAGAGCTTTCAAATCAAGTATCTGTCTTCTTAGACATACTTCTTAACTACACAGTGGAATTTAGATTTTGTTTTTACCTAGGCATTTTTATAGACTTATCATTAGCACTGGACCCACTAACCTTTGGGCAACTTCTTTCATTTTTTTCAACCCCCTATCAGTTTCAAAGAAAAGGGGTCTTTACTTTTCAGGAAATGGCTCTATATAGTGTCCTTGGCACAATCATACTGCATTGTTCTTTCAAGACAATATTTCCACTTTAAACTTTGACATATTATTACTGATATTATTCAAAAGGTGTGAGCCATGGCAGGATTAGGAGTGTGATTCCTTGGACATCGGAAGGTTTGTGTTTATTTATCATTGTAATTTTCCCATGTGACTATCATTTATTTGGGAGTATATAATACTAAAAGATATAGGAATCTTTTCAATCATCTAAGCTATTTATAACACCAAAAATCATTATCTATATTAGGGAAATACACATTCTTCAATGAGGCCTACCAATGTATTAGAAATGATGAAAGAATGGAAAAATAACCCAGAAACCGATGAAGATGATGAGACAGCTGAGAAGAATAACTCATCTCTTCAAGAAAAGTTGGAAAGTTCCCAGCTCAAGGAAAATATCCAGGAAGTCAATAATACTTCAGATGTAAAGAATCAAAAACAGGTAGGAAAACTAGCAAAACAAGTAATAGAACGATTGTTTCATTTCTCCAAACTATAAAATACTCTTACAATTCTGGGAACATTTTTGTATTTTTCAATGTCTTTTAAATTTTTTTTGTTTTTTTTAGATATACATGGCAGTAGAGTGTATTTTGACATATTATACATACATACTAATTCTAATTAGGATCCCATTCTTGTGGTTGTACATGATGTAGTTTCACTGGTCATGTATCATATATGAACATAGGAAAGTTATGTCTAATTCATACTACTGTCTTTCCTATTCCCATCCCCCCATCCCTTCCCTTCATTGCCTTTTGTCTAATTCAATGAACTTCTATTCTCAACTGCCTCCCCTATTGTGTTATCATCTGCATAACAGAAAGAACATTTGGCCTTTGGTTTTGTAGCATTGACTTATTTCACTCACATGATAGTTTCCAGTAACATCCATTTAGTGGAAAATGACATAATTTCATTCTTCTTTATGGCTGAGTAATAGTCCATTTTGTATATATACCATATTATCCATTCATCTGCTGAAGAACACCTAGGTTGGTTCCATTGAATGAGGTAACTGTATCTTTGTGAATTGTGCTGCTATAAACATTGATGTGTCTGTGTCACTATAGTATGCTGTTACTGAGGAGTGAGATAACTGGGTCAAATGGTCAAAGTTTTCTGAGAAATCTCTATTCTGCTTTCCATAGTGGTTACAACAATTTGCAGTCCTACCAGCAATGTATGAGTGTACCTTTCCCCCCTCACCCTTGTCAACATTTACTGTTACTTTATTCTTGAAAATTGCCATTCTGACTAGAGTGAGATGAAATTTCAGTGTAGTTTTAATTTGCATTTCTCTAATTGCTAGAGACGGTGAACATTTTCATATATTTCTTCTTTTGTGAAGTGTCTGTTCAGTTCCTTTGCCCATTTATTGATTGAGTTATTTGTATTTTTGGTGCTAAATTTTTTGAGTTCTTTATATAACCTAGAAATGATTTCTCTGTCTGTGGTACAGTTGGCAAAGATTTGCTTCCATTCTGTAGGTTCTCTCTTAACATTCTTGATTGATTATTTCCTTTGTTCTGAAGAAGTTTTCAAATTTGATACCATCTCATTTATTGATTATTGATTTTACTTCTTGTGCTTTAGGATCTTGATCTTGTTAAGGATATCAGTTTCTACATTTTCTTCTAGTATGTTTGGGATTTCTGGTATAACTTCTAGGTCTTTGATCCACTTTGAATTGAGTTTTGTGCATGATGAGAGGGATTAATTTCATTCCACTACATACGGATTACCAGTTTTCCATGCACCATTTGTTGAAGAGGCTTTTTCTCCAATGTCTGTTTTTGGCCCCTTTATCAAGTATGAGGTAACTGTATCTTTGTGGGTTTGTCTCTCTTCTTCTATTTTGTTCTATTGGTCTTCTTGCCTGCTTTGGTGCCAATACCATGCTTTTTCTGTTACTATAGCTCTGTAGTATAATTTAAGGTCTGGGATTGTGATTCACCCTGTTTCACCTTTCTTACTATGGGCTGCTTTGGCAATTCTGGGTGTCTTATTTTTCCAGATGAATTTCATGACTGCTTTTTCCATTTCTATGAAGAACATTATTGGAAGGTTGATAGGAATTGCATTGAATCTGTATAGTGCTTTTGGTAGTATGGCCATTTTGATAATATTAATTCTGCCTATCCAAGAACATAGGAGGTCTTTCCATCTTCTAAGTTCCTCCTCTAATTCTTTCTTCAGTGTTCTGTAGTTTTCATTGTAGAGGTCCCTCACCTCTTTTATTAGATTGATTTACAAGTATTTTATTTTTCTTTTTGGAAGCTATTGTGAATGGGATGGTTTTCCTAGTTTCTTTTTCAGCTTAATTATCATTGCAATATAGGAATACAGTTGATTTCTGGGTGTTAATTTTATATTCTGTTACATTGCTGAATTTATTTATGAGTTCTAGAAGGTTTGAATGGAGTTTTTTGGGTCTTCTAACTGTAAGATTACGTTGTCAACAAACAGAGATACTTTGAGCTCTTCTTTTCCTATTTTTATCCCTTTAATTTATTTCTTTTGCCAAATTGCTCTGGCTAGAGTTTCAAGGACTATGTGAAATGGAAGTGGTGAAACAGGGCATCTTTGTATTGTTCTGTTTTTATGGAGAATTCTTTTAATTTTTCTTCATTAGAATAATGTTTGCCTTGGGTTTGTCATAAATAACTTTTACAATGATGAGGAATGTTCCTTCTATCCCTATTTTTCCTAGTGTTTTAAATGAGTGGAAGCTGTGTTTGTCAAATGCTTTTTCTGCATCTATTGATATAATCATGTGATTTTTGTTTTTAAATATATTTATATGATGAGTTAATTTATTGATTTCCATATATTGAACCAACCTTGTATTCCTGGAATGAAATCCACTTGCTCATGGTGCACTGTCTTTTAAATTTATTTTTGAATGTGATTTGCCAATATTTTTATTAAGAATTTTTGCGGGCTGGGGATGTGGCTCAAGTGGTAGCGCACTTGCCTGGCATGCGTGCGACCCGGGTTCGATTCTCAGCACCACGTACAAACAAAGATGTTGTGTCCGCCGATAACTAAAAAATAAATATTAAAAAAACTCTCTCTCTCTCTCTCTCCTCTCTCACTCTCTCTTTAAAAAAAAAAAGAATTTTTGCATCTATGTTTATCAATTATATTGGTCTGAAGTTTTGTTTCTTTGATATGTCCTTGTCTGGTTTTGGTATGAGAGTGATACTAGCTTCATAGAATGTGTTTGGAAGAGTTCCCTCCTTTTCTATTCCATGGAATAATTTGAAGAGAATTGGTATTAGTTCTTCTTTAAAGGTCTGGTAGAACTCTGCTGAGAGTTCATACAATCTGGGGCTTTTCTTTTTGGTAGGCTTTTGATGGCTGCTTCAATTTCTTACTTGAAATTGGTTTGAAAAAAGAAAAGAAAACAAAACAAAACAAAAACAAAACAAAAAAAGAAATTGGTTTGTTTAACTTTTTATACCCTCTTGGTTTGACATGGGTAGGTCATATGCCTCTAGGAATTTGTTAATATCTTCAAGATTTTCTATTTTATAGAGTATACATTTTCAAAATAATTTCTAATTATTCTCTGTATTTCAGTAGTATCTGTAGTGATATTTCTTTTTTCATCTCAGATTTTAACAATTTAAGCTTTTTCTCTTTTTCATTTCGTTAGTTTGGTTAATGGTAAATTTATCAATTTTGTTAATTTTTTTTCAAAGAACCAACTTTTTGTATCATTAATTTTTAAATTATTTTTAATTGTAGATGTATACAAACCTTTATTTTTTTATTTTTATTTAGTGCTGAGGATTGATCCCAGTGCCTCACACGAGCTAGGCAAGCGCCCTACCACTGAGCTACAGCTGCTGTATCATTGATTTAAAAATTTTTTTAAAATCTTGATTTCATTGACTTGGGCTCTGGTTTTAATTATTTCCTGTGTTCTATTGATTTTGGATTGGTTTATTCCTCCTTGTATAGGATCTTGAGATGTAATGTTAGGTTATTTATTAGGTATTTTTCTGTTCTTTTAATGAATGAGCTCAATATAATGAACTTTCCTCTTAGAACCACATTCGTAGCATCCCAGAGATTTTGATAAGTTATATCTCTATTCTAATTTGGTTCTAAGTATTTTTTTAATTTTATTTTTTAAATTATATTTTTATTTTATTTTTTAAAAATTTTTATTTTATTCTATTTTTTATTCACTCCTGATTTCTTCTGCTCTCTTTATTCAATGGTGAATTTTTTGGTCTCCACGTGTTAGAGTAGTTTTTATTTTTTGCCTTATTGTAGATTTTTAATTTCATTCCATTATGATCTGATAGAATGCAGGGTATTGTCCTGCTAAGAATTGCTTTGTGGCCTGTGATGTGATCTAATTTAGAAAATAATCCATGTGCTGCTGAAAAGAAAGGGTGTTCATTCATTGAGGGATGAAATACTCTATGTAAGTCTATTAAGTCTAAATTATTAATTGTATTTTTAAGTCCTGTAGCTTCCTTATTAAGTTTTTGTTTAGAAGATCTATTTAGTGATGAAAGAGGCATGTTAAAGTCACCCAGTATTATTGTGTTGAGGTCTGATTCTGAATTTTGAGAAGGGTTTGTTTGATGTATATAGTGCTCCATTGTTTGGAGCATAAATATTTATGATTGCTATTTCCTATTGTTGTATTATTCCCTTAAGCAGTATGAAATGATCTTCTTGGTTTCTTCTGATTAATTTTGGCTTGAAGTCTACTTTATCTGATATGAGGATAGGATAGAAACCTTTGCTTATTTACTAGATCCATGTGAGTGACATGTTTTTTTCCCCATCCTTTTATCTTCAATCTGTGAATGCCTTTTCCTATGAGGTGAGTCTCTTGGAGACAGCATATTGTTGGGTTTTGTTTTTTAACCCAGTATGCCAGTCTATGTCTGTGTATGTGTGTGTGGGTGTGTGTGTATACGTACCAGGGATTGAACTCAGGGGCACTTGACCACTGAGCCACATCCCCAACCCTATTTTGTATTTTATTTAGAGACAGGGTCTCACAGAGTTGCTTAACTTTTCCTAAGGCTGGCTTTGAACTTGCAATCCTCTTGCTTAGCATTCTGAGCTGCTGGGATTACAGGTGTTGCACCAGTGTGCCCAGCAGCCTATGTCTTTTGATTGATGAGTTTAGTTCATTAACATTCAGCGTTATTATTAAGAGATTATTTTTATTTCCTGTCATTTGGATTTATTTTTAGTTTTTACATTGAATTGATTTTCCTTTGCTTGACTATTCTTCTAGTATAGTTTCTCCCTTATTCTGGTTTTAATTCTTATTCTCCATTTCTTCTTCATGAAATACTTTATTGAATATGTATTGTAGACAGGCTTCCTAGTTGTGAATTCTTTTAACTTTGTTTATCATGAAAGGTTTATTCTGTCTTCAGTTATGAAGCTTAATTTTGCTGAAAATAGTATTCTTGGCATCCATTTTCTTTTAGAGCTTGGTATTATTCTAAGACCCTCCTTGTATTTCATTGAAAAGATTATACATTCCTTTAATTTGTACTTCAGAGCCTTCATCTATCCCTATAAATATTTCTTGAAAGTACTGTTCATGGTCTCTTAAGATCTTTTCTCCACAAATTTATTTTCAAGATTATATACGTTGTCATCATTGCTGGAAACTCTCTATCTTCCAAACAATCTAATCTATTGGTGATACTTTCCACAGAATTTTTATCCTTTATTTTATTTATTTTTATGTGGTGCTCAGGATCAAACCCTGTGCCTCACATATGCCAGACAAATGCTCTACCACTGAGCCCCAGCCCCAGCCACTCCACTGCATTTTTAATTTGTTTTATTGACTTTTTTTCATTTTGAGGATTTCTTGATTTATTCTTCTGCAATCAGGAAACATTCTTCTTCACGATCTCTATCTTCATATTGAAATGATCTTTTACTTCTTGTACTTTCTTTCTGATTTTACTCTTTACATCATCTTTTACCTTATAACACTTCAGATGAACAGGATGAAAAACAGGTAGGAAGAACCAGCAAAACCAGAAAAAAACAATTGTTTATTTCTCCAAACTCTAAAATACTCTCACAATGCTGGAAACAACTTCAACTACTACTACTACTACTCTACTACTTCTTCCTCCTCCTCCCCCCCCCACCTCTTCCTTCCCCCGCCCACCTCCTCCTTCTTCTTCTCTTCCTTTTCTCCTCCTCCTCTTCTTCCTTCTCTGCACTATCTATTTTGTTATTAGTTTGTAATGAAGGATCTGCATTATATAGCAAATAAAGCTCTTTCTGCCTTTTGGGCTATAATGATTTAGTGATGTGCTCTACATGTTTAAGATCAGTGATTATATATCAGGGATCTGCAAACCTTTTTCTGTAAGGGAACACATAAAGATTGTGCATTCCTAACTGAAAATTCAGCCATTTCTGATAAGGGCTACTCAACCTGTAGTAAATGTTTTAGGCTTTATGAACCATATTAGTCCATCATAACTACTCAACTCTGATAGAAGAGCATGAAGAATACCATACACAACAAATGAATAAGCATGACCATGTTCTACTAATCTTTTGCTTATTTATTTATTTATTTATTTTTAACAAAACAGATAGTTTGACAGATTTGGCCAATGTGTCCAAATTAAAAAGTTTTTATTTTTTACAGGTTATAGAATTTGGAATTAGATTGTATATAACCTAGAAAATTAATGTATCATCTGTTATTTGTGTTTAATTTTATGACAACCAAACTTCTCTGTGTAGATTAATCACACTAATTTTACTTTATTAGATGTGAATACATTTTTATTCCTTTTGATAAATAGAGCTTTACTATTATTTTGATTAATTTTAGATTGTGGTCTACTAACTGGGTATCCTGACAAAGTTTGCCCAAAATGCCACACTCTGGCCCTTTTTTCTTTGTGGAAATTTTTTTCTGTGTATGCTTATTTTCCAACCATCATTTAACTCTTACTTAAACATGTATTCTGCCAGTGGGGGTTATGGTCACCTAGGACAGCCCAGACTTCTTGTGAGCAGTCACTCCTTTTCAATGTTTTTGCAGGCTGTTGATAGTTAGAGTATAGAGAGGTACTGACAGGGATCCTGAACCAGACCCAGGAAAGTGGAATACTGCTTGCCCATATTCTTCCATGTTAAGTGTCCTGTCAGTAACATGCAGAAGGGGACCTGGAGAGTGATTGTTTTATTTACTTGTTGAGCACTTCTTCATCTATACTAGATAGTAAATGTCTAGATATCAAGCTTAACATAATATTTGAATTTTAAAAAAACTAATCATTTTTTATACCAGCAAATCTCCTGCCATATAATTATTGCTGCTAGTTGATCAAAACCTACTACAGTATCAAAGATGCATTTGCACTTCATGAATTTCTTCTTGAATATTTCTTCTAACTTTCCCTCTTCTGTCTCCTTTCACCTTTCCCCCTTCTCCTCCTTCTAACCTTCTTTTCAATTCCTATATTTTCTTCCATAATTTTAACACAATAAACATGGATCCAAAATGGAAAAAAATTTACCATAATATAAACATAAGTTTATTGAATTCCCTTCCTATTATCTAGTCTGACAAGAATCCTGCATTGCATAGCAGATGTATTTATTTTATCTTATTTTTAAAAATAATATCCTAAAATCCCATATTTGCATTTCTTATTGAACACAGTTTGAATATTTCTCTGTTGGCTGATTTAGCAACATATATATACATATACATACTCTTAACATATGTACTATATATACTCATATTTGTACACATGCATATACATATTTGTGCATCCATATATACAAATACTTGTATACACACTATTTGTAGTCTTGGTTTATATTTATCACTGAGTCTGACAATGGAAAAGGAGATGGAAGACAATTTGGACCATTGCTTTTTTACACCTCCTTCCTAACTTTCCCTCAGACTTCTGGCATATCACAAAATAATATGAGATATGCTATTCTCAGCTACTTCAACTGGGGAACAAGAGAATTGGAATTTGAGTTATTTATGGATGCTAGAAATGTAAACAGTAGGTCAAAAATTTAAGAATGTAGAACATAGATATTTTATGAATATAGGTTGGAAACTTAAGAATATATAATTCAAAGAAAGTGGATTTCATCAATAGGTCTAACTTTTCCATAGTTAGGCCTCACCAGTGCCGAAGAGTCTGATCTATAGGTAGCAAAATCAATCAGACTTTGAAAAACTGCTTGTTATAAATGGTATATCAGAAATTCCTGTAAGATGGTATTTGACTTCTTGTCCTCTAAGAAACATTCCCATGCTTAGATTTTAGGATGAGCTTGTCTCTGAAAAGTGATGCATCTTAAAAGAAACAGACTTTTCATGTGTTTAAACATATTGCTTTGTATGCATTTTTATAAATATATTATTTTGTTAATTGTAGTGAAGTTACATTTATGTTAATAAATTACTTCTGTTCTTTCAAACCTTTATCAGCAATAAATTTTTGTACATTTATTTCATAAAAAATTTTAGAATGAGTGATATCACCAAGATGGCTGACTAGGAGATATCAGCCTTCCCCTAGCCTGATAGATCAACTAGCAGCTGTCCACAGAAACTAACCCCTTGGTGAGAGCCCCACGACGAAATAAGATGGAGTCACCTGTGTGTTCTGCAAAACTGAGTAAAAAATCTGCATTGATAGAGTAGAAAAAAATAATCTTGCTTGAACTATATCCTCCTTCAACCCTTCCCAAGGAAACACAATGCCACACAGAGAGAAATCCCCCAGGTCCACAGCTCCTACAAAGGGAAAAATAGAATAGGAGTAGCAGACACTAGGCTTTGCTAGCAGTCTGAAACACTCCTGAGAAGCTCAGTGTGTTCTTAGCTCAGGGAACCTTTTGGGAAACTGAATAGCTAGAACAAGCAGGGCCAGATAGAAACAAAGAGAGAAGGAGGACCCACAGAGACCATCACACTGTTTTTTAGGAAAAGCACAGTACACCTGTCAGCAGTGACACTCAATCAGAGATACCAGGTAATAATATAACCCATCAGCAAAGCCAGTCTGGTCTCTCCTAAAGGGAGTGCTATGTGGCTTGATTCCCCAAATGGCCAACCTCTAGGCATAGCCTTACTCAATAATCCAAGGCTACTCAGGAAGGGAAAAGACCCACATCAAATCCCCAAATCTACAGGTCTCACTTGGGAGTTTACAGAGTGCTTCCAGTGGCCACAAAGAAAACCTTCAGACTCTGCCAAGAGTGGAATAAGAGCAAAGCTGAAAATAACAAAAAACCAGGTTCCAGTTTTGCCACCCCTGGGAGTTTAAACAGCACTTTTTGCAGCTTTAAGGACACTTCAGATCCCACCCAGAAAGGGATATTACCAAGGCTGTGAATTAGAACCACTAACAGGCACTGGTTCTGCCACATCTGGGAGTTTAAATAGTACTCATTGGTACTGCAAAGAACACCTACAGACCCCACCCAGGGAGGAACAAGAACAGTGCAATGCAAAGAAACACACACTGTAGCCCTACTGGATTAGTGGCAATTGCAGGGCCCACCCAGAAGCTCAGCCTAACTGCAGAATATAGCCGGTGGTCTTGCCTGATAGAACAAAAACAGCTGCCACACCTGAATTCAGAGCAAAGGCAGAAGCCTAGCCACCTAGAGAACCTGAAATCAAGCTCTGCTGGCCCAAGGACTTTACTAGTTGGTCTAGACAAAATCATAGGCTAGTATAAACAGTGAAGATCTATCATTTCTTAAGATAGTTTCCTCTGAATATGTTTAAACATCAATGTAAGGACATAAGAGTTACAAAAGTTCAACAATGGACCCCAGAGAAAGGGATATTTACAAAGTGTCAGAAAAAAATTTCAGGATAATTTTTTTAAAATTCAGTGTACTCCAAGAACATACAGATAAAATAAATAAATAAATAAACAAACAAACAAACTTGGAAAATTACATGAACAAAATGAAAAGTTTGACAAAAAAGTAGAAATGTTTTTTTAAATCCTAAGATTAATAATACTGGGCTGGGGTTGTGGCTCAGCAGTAGCACACTTGCCTGGCATGTGTGAGGCACTGGGTTTGATTCTCAGCACTGCATATAAATGAATAAAATAAAGGTCTATCAACAACTTTTTTTAAAAATCTTTTAAAAAGATTAATAATATAATGACTAAACTGAAAAATGCAATAGAAAGCTTTAATAACTAGCTTGATCAGTGAGCTTGAAGACAGAACATTTGAAATTATCCAAACAGAGGAGAGGAAAAAAAGAATAAAGAAAGCTGATATAAATTATGGGACACCATCAAGAGACCTAACCTATACACAATAGGAGTTAAAGAATGCAAATTAAAGATGATAAAAGGCCAAAATATCGGATACAAATACCCCTAATCTGAAAAAGAAGCCACCCTAGGTAGAGGAAATGGAAATATCACCAATCAAATACAACCCAAAGGGGAGTTCAGCATGGAACACAATAAACTATCAAAAATTGAAGACAAAGAAAAATTCTAAAAGCATCAACTGAAAGAGAGAAGAAATGGAGTTGGGCATAATGGCACACTCCTATAATCCCAGTGACTCAAGTGGCTGAGACAGGAGGATCCCAAGTCAGAGGTAAGCTTCAGCAACTTATCAAGGCCCTAACCAACTTAGTGAGACCCTGACTCAAATTTTTAAAAGATATAAAATTAAAAAGGGCTGGGGATTTAACTCTGTAGTAAAGGACTCCTGGTTTTAATCCCTGATACTGAAAGAGAGAGAGAAGAAATGCATTTTTTATACAATGATGACTAGCATCAGACTTCCCAGCTGAAGGCCAGGAGAAGTTGGATGATATAGTCAAAGTGCTAAATGAAAAACAAAACAAAACAAAACAAAACAAAAAAACCTGCCAACCAAGAATATTGTACCTGGCAAAGCTGCATTTTAGAAATAAAGGAGAGAAAAACCAGGCAAATACACATCAAAGAAAGAAAACTTCAGACCAACATCTCTAATGAACATAGATGCAAAAATTCTCAATAAAATTCTGGCAAATTGAATACAAAAACATATCAAAAAGATTGTGCAACATGATCAAGTGGGATTCATCCCAGAGATGCAAGTTTGGTTCATCATACGGAAATCAATAAATGTAATTCAACACATCAATAAGCTCAAAGATAAGAATCATATGATCATCTCAACAGATGCAGAAAAAGCATTTGACAAAATACAGCAACCTTTCATATTCAAAACACTAGAAAAACTAGGGTTAACAGGAACATATCTCAACATCATAAAGGCTCTCTACACTAAGCCTCAGGCCAACATCATTCTAAATGGAGAAAAATTAAAGGCATTCCCTCTAAAAACTGGAACAAGACAGGGATGCCCTCTTTCACAACTTCTATTTAACATAGTTCTTGAAATACTGGTCAGAGCAATTAAAAAGGTGAAAGAAATTAAAGGGATATATAGGAAAATAAGAACTTAGCACTATTTGGTGATGATATGATTCTATAACTAGAAGACCCAAAAAGCTCCACCAGAAAACTTCTAGAACTAGTAAATGAATTCAGCAAAGTAACAGGATATAAAATCAACACCCACAAATCAAAGGCATATCTGTATATCAGTGACAAATCCTCTGAGAGGGAAATGAGGAAAACTACCCCATTTACAATTGCCTAAAAAAAAAAAACACTTTGGAATTAACTTAACAAAAGAGGTGAAAGATCTATACAATGAAAACTACAGGACCCTACAGAAAGAAATCAAAGAAGACCATAGAAGATGGAAAGATCTACCTTGCTCTTGGATAGGCAAAATTAATATTATCAAAATAGCCATACTAACCAAAGCACTATATAGATTTAATGCAATTCTGATCAAAATCCCAATGGCATTTCTCATAGAAACAGAAAAGGCAATCATGAAATTCATCTGGAAAAATAAGAGACCCAGAATAGCTAAAGCAATCCTTAGCAGGAAGAGTGAAACAGGTAGCATCACTATACCAGACCTTAAAAGGGGAGGGAAGGGAAGGGAGAGGGCAAGAAGGTAATAAAAAATATGGTGGAATGAGATAGACTTCGTTACCCTAAGTACGTGTATGAAGACAGGAATAGTGTGAATATACTTTGTATACAACCAGAGATATGAAAAATTGTGCTCTATATGTGTAATATGAATTATAATGTATTCTGCTGTCATATATTTAAAAATTAAAGAAAGAAAGAAAGAAAGCCAGCCAGCCATGCTGGGCAAGGCAGCCATTTTGTGGAGTACACAGCTGGCCAGCCTCCCTAGAAGATAAATCAACACCACATCTCCCACCTTCAGATAGCAACAAATAAAACCAGAGGGAGTACCCTTGAGATGCAATGTCTCAATAATATATCCAGGAGGAACTTGTAGAAGGATCCCTACTAGCTGAAAGTTGCTGAAATATCTTCCCTCTCTCCAGAAACAAGAGGAGTAGGGTGGAGGAGACCCAAGAGCTAAACACACCCAGAAAGTGCTAGCTTAACATAACACTCTCTATACAACCTCCATGGGAGCTTGGGTAGGGATGGGAGCAATGCCCATATTCATGGCGTGGGAAGTGATAACTCAGACACACATGGGAAGGCAGTCTCTGTCCAGGGCAGTCAAGAGGAATGGTGTCCATGATTCACAACATTGGGCAGAGGGAGCTTGAACCTAGGCTAATTGTCTGAGTCTTTTTCCCAATAGCAGGGATGGTGCCCCAGGGACCTGTGACAGGAGCTATGCTTCTGTATCATAGACCACCATGGAGAACCCACAACCACAGGTTTTCCTCTTGCAGAAAGACAATCGGCTCTGTGCCACTTTGAAAAAGACCCTGTTGAGGGGAACAGCCGTGTGGTGATCCTTTGCAATCAGAGCGACAACCTAATGCCCTTCATCCTGTGCTCCTACACTCTATAGAAACAGCTAACAGAAACAACCCAGCACCCTCTGATCATCCACCTTGGGACCCTGGGCTGATAAGTGAGAACAGCTGATGGGAGGTCCATAGCAACTAAGGAGTGGCTCACGTGACCCAGCACCTATAAGAGGATCTAAAAAAAAAAAAAAAAAAAAATCAAACAAAACTGATGAACATCTTCTAAAGTTCCCAAACCTTGATGAAATGCAAACCAAGACTCATTAAGAATTTTCTCTACCTTGGCATGATTTATTATAAATAGCTCCATCCTCAACTTTGATTACATGTATATCACTCTTCTTTTTCTCCTTCTCCTTCTCTTTCTCCTTCTCCTTCTTCTTCTGTACCAGAGATTGAACACAGGGGCACTTATCCACTGAGCCACATTCCCAGCCCTTTTAAATTTTTGTTTTGAGACAAAGTCTTGCAAAGTAGTGTAGGGCTTTTAAATTGCTGAGGCTGGCTTTGAACTTTCAATCTTCCTTCCTCAGCCTCCAGAGCAGCTGGGATTATAGGTATGTACCACAATGCCCAACTCTTCATCTTGATTTGATAGTTGTTATTTTAGTATTTGATGTTTTATACTCAACCCGTTTGATTGTATTTCTTCTAATGTTTTAATACATGAATTGGAACCATTCTTTGTTTTCCTAGTTCAGGTTTATACTTGCTTATCTTACCTGCTTTCTCCTCTTACATTACCTGCTACTGCCTCAAATCCTGCCCCTGCCATCCACCTTTTTCTTTTTAGCTTGGTGTGTACTAATATTTTGTCCATTGTTTTTCTTTTTTTTCTTTTTTCTCTCTTCTTTTTTCTTTTTTACTCTCTTCTTTTTTCCAATTTTTCTCTCCTTCCCCCTTCAGCCTCTATGTACTATATAGCAATTTTACTATATTTAATAACTATTTTTTCAACAAATCTCAGAACTTTACTACAAATTTATACCCAGGTATAGACAAGCTGTGGAGAACAGTATCAACAAGTTTTTCATTTTTCCTAAGAAGATTGAATAGTATGTGGCTTTGCTGAAGTTATTTTGTAAATAGGGTTTAGAGTTTTCTCTTAAAGTGGTGACCAGCAGAGGACACATATTAAGTGAAAATATAAATACCTGGATATTAGCCCAGCCTGGGGCTCTTAGGAGAAAAAAGCTCACAAAATAGTCCCTTGCATAAAAGAAGTAGCAATAATCATCCCAATTGATGGGTAGGACATATAAGCAGTATGAAGAAGTAAGGGAGCAAATGACCCAGACAGTCCACAATACTTCAACAGCTGATCCCATTGACACCACAGTGGCAGAAATGAACTTAGAAAATATAGGAAGTGAAAGATCATTTCAATAAAGAGATACAGATTCTGAAAAAAAAAACAAATTCTGGAAATGAAAGACTCAATAAAATAAAAAATTCAATGAAAAACATAACCATCAGATGAGACCACTTTGAAGGTAGATTTTCAGGCCTTGAAGACAAAAATATATAATCTTATATAAACAAAAGATGGTAAGAGACCATGATCAGAATATTCAAGAAATCTGGGATAACATTAAGAGGCCAGTGGTAGAGTGCTTGCCTGGCACATGTGAGGCACTAGGTTCAATCCTCAGCACCTCATAAAAATAAATAAAATAAAGGTATTGTGTTCATCTACAACTAAAAATATGTTTTAAAAGAGGCCAAATTTAATAATTGTTGGGGTAGAAGAAGGCTCCAAATACAAACTAAAGGAATGCACAATATTTTCAATAAAATAATATTAGAAAAATTTCCAAATCTTAGAAATTAGATGGAAATCTAAACACTAGAGGCATATTGAACTTCAAACATACAAGATCAAAAGATAACCTTTCCAAAATGCATTATAATGAAAATGCCTAATATACAGAGTAAGGAAAGAATTTTAAAAGGCATGAGATAAAAATGGCAGGTCACATTTAGAGGTAAATCAATTTGTATTTCAACTGATTTCTCAACTCAGATCCTAAAAGCCAAGAGAGCTTAGTTTAATGCATACTAAGCCCTGAAAGAAAATGGGTACCAACCAAGATTACTATATCCAAAAAAATTATCCTTCAGAATTGAAGATGAAAAAAAATTCTTCCATGATAAGCAGAAACTAAAAATTCATAACAACTAAGCCTGCACAACAAAACGTACTCAATGAAATATTTCATGCAGAAGAAATAAAAAATAAAAATGAAAACCAGCATAGGGAAGAATTTGCACTAGAAAAATAGTCAATTAAAGGAGAATAAAGTCTGAATTGAGCATTAAAAATAAAATGGCAGGAAATAAAAATTTAGTAACATTGAATGTAAATGATCTAAACTCTTCAAAAAAAAAAAAGAGAGACATAAATTGGCAGATTGAGTTTAAAAAACAAAAATAAAAACCCAACTGTATGTTGTTTACTCTACAGACAAAGACATCCACAGACTGAAGATGAAAGGATAGGGAAAAGATATACCATGCAAATGGAAACTGGAAGTAAGCAGGGATAGTTACTCTCATATCAGACAAAGTAGGCTTCAAGCCCAAAGTAATCAGAGGAGTCAAAGAAGGTCACTTCATACTGTCTAAGGGAATCATCCAACAATAAGATATAATGATCATAAATATTTATGCCCCCAAACAAACCCTTCTCAATACAATAATAGACCACAATACAATAATACTGGGTGATTTCAATACAACTCTGTCACCATTGATAGGTCAGCCAGTCATAAACTAAGAAAAAACTCTTTAGAACTAAGAAATACCACTAATCAAATGGACTTCAGAGACATCTACAGAGTATTTCATCCATTGACAACTGAATTCACTTTCTTCACAGCAGTACATGGAACATTCTCTAAAATCATGTTTCAGGGCAAAAAATAGAGATAGTTCCTTGCATTTATCAGTTCATACTGGAATGAAATTAGAAATCAATGACAAGATTAAAAAAACAGAAACCATTCTAATACCTGGAAATTAAATAATACACTTTTGAATGAGAAATGGATCACAGAAGAAATCAGGGGAGGAAAAAATGTTAGAAAAAATAAATGAGAATAAAGATACAACATATCAAAGTGTCTGGGAAAGTATTAAGGCATTTCTAAGAGGAAATTTTATAGCTCTGAGTTCCCACATTTAAAAGATACCAAATAAATAATGTTACACCTCAAGAGTCTATAAAAAGAACCAGCTAATATAAAAATCAGTAGGAGATAGGAAATTATTAAAATCAGAACCCAAAGTAATGAAATCGAGAATAAAAAACAACACAAAGGATCAATGAAACAAAGAATTGGTTCTTTGAAAAGATAACAAAATTGTTAAACCCTTAGCCATCTAACCAAAAGAAGAGAGAAGACACAAATTAACAAAATTAGAGATGAAAAAGGAAATATCACCACAAGCACTAAAATCCTGAGGATCATTAGAAACTGTTTTGAAAATGTATATTTCTGTAGAAAATCTTGAAGAAATCGACAGATTCCTAGAGATATATGACCTACCCAAATAGAACCATGAGGATATAGAGAACTTAAATAGAAAATATCAAGCAATGAAATTGAAGCAGCTATTAAAAGACTTTTAACAAAGAAAAGCTGAGGATCCAGATGAATTCTCAGCTGACTTGTACCAGATCTTAAAGAAGAACAAATGCAAATTCTCATCAGATTATTCCACAAAATAGAAAAGGAGAAAATGTTGCTAAATTCATTCTATGAAGTATCACTCTGATACCAAAACAGATAAAGAGACATCAAGGAAAGAAAACTGCAGATCAATGCCTCTGATGAACATAGATGCAAAAAATCTTATAAAATATTGGCAAACCACATTCAAAAACCACATTAATAAGATGGATTATTATTATAATCCATATATAAATCCACTGTGGTCAAGTGGATTTCAAGCCAGGGATGCAAGGTTGGTTCAGCATATGAAAATCAATAACTGTACTTTACCACATATAAAGAGTTAAGGAAAAGAATCACATAAGCATTTCAATAGATAAAGAAAAATTATTTGACAAAGTACAGCACCCATTCATGTTTTAAACACTAGAGTAACTAGGGTTTGGAGAAACTTACCTTAACACTCTAAAGGCTATATATGACAAACCCAAGGCCAACATTTCTGAGTGGAGAAAAATTGAAAGCATTTTCCTCTAAAAACAGGAACAAGGCAAGGATTTCTACTTTCACCACTCCTATTCAACATAGTCCTTAAAGCTCCAGCCAGAGCAATCAGGCAAGAGAAGGAAATTAAAAGAATAACAAATGGGAAAAGAAGAAATCAAATTATCTCTGCTGATGACATGATGCTATTCTAAAAAAACCAAAAAGACTTCTAGAGATGATTTAAAAAATTAGCAAATTGGCAGGATACAAGTTCATAATATATAAATCAATTGTTTTCCTATATTCCAATAATGAATCTGCTGAAAAAGCAAATAGGAAAACTATCCCATTCACAATAACCTAAAAATAAATAAACTACTTAGAAATAAACCTAACCAATGAAAGACCTCTACAATGAAAACTATAGAATAAGAAAGAAAGAAACTGAAGAACATTTTAGATATATTAAGACCTCCCATATTCTTGAAGAGTTAGAATTAATATTATTAAAATGGCCATACTAACCCAAAAATTTATACAGCTTCAATGCAATTTCCTTCAAACTACCAATGACATTCTTCATAGAACTATAAAAAACAGTTCTGAAATTTATACAGAAGAATATACCCAGAATAGCCTCGGCAATTCTGAACAAGAAGAATGATATTGGAAACATCACAATTATACCACAGAATTACAGTAACAAAAACAGCATGGCTTTGGCACCTAACAGAAATAAAGATCGATGGAATAGAATAGAAGACACAGAGACAAATCCACATGGATATAGTCACCTGTTGTTATTCAACAAAGGTGCTAAAAACATGCATTGAAGAAAAGGTTGCCTTTTTAACAAATGATGCTGGGAAAACTGGATATCCATAAATAGAAGAATAAAACTTGATCCTTATCTTTCACTTTGCATGAAAATCAACTGAAGGTGAATCAAAGACCTAGGAATTAGACCAGAAACTCTGTAACTTCTACAATAAAATGTAGGCTCAACCCTCCAACATATTGATAAGGCACTGACTTCCTTATCAAGATTCCTAAAACTCAAGAAATAAAATTAGGAATCAATAAGTGGGATGGCATCAAATTAAAAAGCTGCTGCACAGCAAAGGAAACAAGGGCATGAAGAGAGAGCCTACAGAATGGGAGAAGTTCTTCACCACCTGTTCATCAAATAGGGGATTAATATCCAAAATATATAAAGAACTCGAAAAACTCATCACCACAAAAACAACCCAATTGGTAAATGGGCAAAAGAACTAAAGAGACACTTCTCAAAAGAAGAAAAACATAGAGCCAACAAATATTTGAAAAAATGTTCAATATCTTTAACAATCAGGGAAATGCAAATCAAAACTACACTGATATTTCATCTCACTCCATTTAGACTGATTGAATCAAGAATACAAGTAACAATAAATGTTGGCAAGGATGTGAGGAAAAAACATACACTCATACATTGTTGGTGGGACTGCAAATTAGTACAAGCACCCTGGAAAGCAATATGGAGATTCCTCAAAAAAACTTAAGAATGGACCACCATATGACCCAGCTATCCTACTCCTCAATTTATAGCCAGAAGATTTAAATCAGCTTACTACAGTGATACAGCAACATCAATGTTATAGCAGCAAAATAGTCAAGCTATGGAGCAAGCTAGGTGCCCTTCAACAGATGAATGGATAAAGAAAATGTGATACACACACACACACACACACACACACACATACACACACACATATATATATACACACATACATACACATACACACATCACACACACATACATACACCACACACACACACATCACACACAATGGAGTTTTACTCTACCATAAAGAAGAATTTTATGGCATTTGTAGATATATGGATGGAACTGGAGAACATCATGCTAAGTGAAATAAACTAGATCCAGAAAGTCAAGAAATGGTAGAATTAATCTGACTAAACTTCCCCCCGCCGTGTGTGTGTGTGTGTGTGTGTGTGTGTGTGTATGTGTGCACATCACAGTGAATTTTACATTTACATATATCTATAATGCCCTAATTTAAAAGAAATATAAAGAGATAGAGTAGGCCAGTAGAGCAGAGAAAAGGGAACAGGAGGAGAGGGAGGAGAGAGGGAAAAGGGAAGTATTAGGGACTGAGCTGGAGCAAATTGCATTCCATGCTTGTACGGTTATGCCAAAATGAACCAAATATTATGTATAACTATAAGGCACTGATAAATAAACCAAAAAGAATTCAAACTGTGAGGAGGAGTGAAGTTAAAATATAAATTTTTCCATTTTTCCTGTGATCAATATTAAAGTTGTGATTTGTTAAAAATAACCTGTTATAAAACATATTTAGTAAGCCCCATGGTAATGACAAAGTAAAAGCCTATAATAGATACACTAAAATTAAAAAACAAAGAACCAAAACTTACTGCTAGAGAAAAATCACTTAACCACAAAAGAAGATAGTAAAAGAAGAAGAAAAGTGCAAAGGTTCTACGAAAAGTAGGAATCAGGCAACTAAGTGAGAGAGTTAAGTTTCTTCCTATCAATTTTTACTTTGAATATAAATGGAGTAAATTTTTCAATTAAAAGACCTATAGAAGAATGAGTAAAAAAACATAAGACCCAACTATATGCTGCCTGCAAAAGATGTACTTCACCAGTAAAGAGGTGCATTGACTACAAGTGAATAGGTTAAAAAAGACAGTTTATGCAGTGGAACCCAAGGAGTACCTGTAGTTCTATCAGATAAAATAGACTTCAAGTCAAAAACTATAAAAAACTATGATATCATGATAAAAGGTTTAATACAGCAAGAAACATAATAATTATAAATGTATATTCACACAATATTGGAACAACTAAATATATAAAACAGGCTTTAATAGATATAAAGGGAGAGATAGACTGCAATAAAATAATAGGAGACCAATGCCCCACTTTGATTTGGACATATCATCCAGACAGAAATTCAACAAAGAAATATCAAATTTAAATTGTGCTCTAGATCAAATGGACCTAACAAACTTTTTCAGAACATTTATGAAACACCTACAGAATACACATTCTTCTCAAAAGCACATGGAACGTTCTCCAGGATAAGTCAGATATTAGGACACAAAGTAAGTCTTTACAAATGGAAAAATATTAAAATAATATCCAATATCTTTTCTGATAACTATGCAATAGGAGGCACTCTGCAATCTGTAAATAGAAACTTGAAACATGGAAATTAAAGAACACATTCCCAAATATCCAGTGGGTCATTGGATGTTAAATTAAAACTGGGTGTGGTGGCACATACCTGTAAAACCAGTGACTTGGGAGCCTGAGGCAGGAGGATTGTTGTTTGAGGCCAGCTTTGGTAATTTAGCAAGACCCTCAGCAACTTAGTGAGACCCTGTCTCAAAATTAAAGAAAATAAAACGAAAAGGACTAGGGATGTAGTTCAGTAATAAAGTGATCCCAGCACCAAAACAAAGTGGGAGGGGGGTGGCGTTGGGGAAGAAAGAGAAAGAAATTTTTAAAAGGTTTTTTTTTTTTTTTAAGACAAATGAAAATGGAAACACAGTGTATCAAAACTTATGGAGTAAAAGCAAACGCAAATCTAAGAGGACAGTTCATAGCAATGAACATCTATATCAAACAAGTAGAAAGATTTCAAGTGAACAACCTGATAATGCATCTCAAAAACTAGAAAAGCAATAACAAACTAAACCCAAAATTGGTAGAAGGAAAAATTGGTAAAAATAAACAAAATAGAGACTTAAAAAACACAAATGTTCAATGAAATGAAAAGTTGTATTTTTTCAAAAAGATAAAAATCAGTAAATCTTTAACCAAACCAAGAAAAAGACTAAAATTTATAGATGAAATGGAAATATTACAACTGATACTGATACCACAGAAACACAGGGGATTATAAGAGAATATTATAAATATACACCTACAAATTTGAAAACCTCGAATAAATGGATAAATTTCTGGATACATACAAACTACCAAAATTTGAATCATGATAAAAGAAAGCCTGAACAGACCAATAATGAGCAAAAAGATTAAATGTTTGTAATTTTAAAAAGTCTTCAATTGAAGAAAAGCCCAGGACCTGATGGCTTCATTGCTAAATTCTACCAAACATTTAAAGAATGCTGGTTCTTTCAAACTCTTCCCTGAATACAAGGGAATCCTTTCAAACTCATTTCATGAAATCAGCGTAGCTCTGATACAAAACCAGATAGGGATGTAACAACAACAGCTACAACAACAGTAACAAAATAAGGAGGGGTGGGGAGAGAAGGTGAAGGAGGAAGAAGAGAAGAAGGAGGAGGGAAGGAAGGAAGGAAGGAGGGAGGGAGGGAGGGAGGGAAGGGAGGGAGGGAGGGAGGAAGGAAGGAAGGAAGGAAGGAAGGAAGGAAGGAAGGAAGGCGACAGGCCAATATCCCTGATGCACACAGATACAAAATTCTGCAATAAAATTACAGGAAACCACATTCATTAAAAAAATCATTTACCACGATCAAATGGGATTTATCTCTGATGTAAGGGTGGTTCAATACATGCAAGTTAGTAAATGTGATATGCCACATTAAAAGAATCAAACACAAAAAATCATATGATCAATAGATAGATACAGATACAGAAATAAATACAGAAAAAAGCATTTGATAAAATTCAGCTTATGGTAAAAACTCTCACCAATTTAAGTATATATGGAATGTACTTCAACACAATAAAGGTCATTTATGACAACCCACAGCTAATATCATACATAATGGAAAAATTTCAGAGCTCTTTTCCTAAGATCACAAGACAAGGATACACTTTTACCACTTTTATTTAACATAGTACTAGAAATTTTAGCCAGAGCAATTAGGCAAGAAAAAGGATGAAAGGTATCTAAAATGGAAAGAAGGAAGTCAAAATGTCACTTTTTGCAGATGAGATGACCTTGTTTATAGAAAACCCTAAAGACTCCAATGAAAAACTGTTGGAACTAATAAGTGAATATAAAATTAAGTTGCAGGATACAAAATCAACACAAAATAAAAGAGGGAATTTTGAATGTATTCATTGTAAAGAAATGATCATAGTTTAAAATTATAGATATGCTAATTACCATGAGTTGATCATTAAGCAATATATATAAATCAAAACATGACATTGTACCTTATAGATGAGTACAAATACTATGTATTGATAAAAAAAATAAGTCTGAAGTGATAAGAAATAATTGACTACTCTTGAGTGCATACATGATTCAAATAGTAATTAATATTCTTTTAATATTAGGGATGTAACAAATTTTTTTAGTTGTAGTTGGACACAATATCTTTATTTTTATGTGATGTTGAGGATCAAACTCAGTGCCTCATACGTATGAGACAGGCGCTCTACCAATGAGCTACAGCCCCAGCCTGTAATTAATATTCTTAAAAGTGAAATTTGAATTTGAATTTTATCAAAATTTTTCTATGAATCTTGAAATACATTCTTATTAGAAAATATTTCTTTGTTAAAAGTAGATTACATGGACAATTTGGTGTGGAAAATGTAAATAATTTAGATCTACTAAACTAATGAAATATATGATTTTTTTTCCATTAAAATATTTGAAATTTGACTTTACTGTAAAAGGAAGTATCTCAGCAGTTTCTATTTTCCATTGGATAATAGTTCTCATAAATTCATTGGAGTTCCTGATTTTGCATTTCTCACAAGCTGGGTAAAATCACCCCTTTTAAATAAGTGGCATAGCTATTGGAAAACTAGCAGAAAGAATAAGTGAAAATTTGTTTAAAATAAAAAATACTTTGAAATAAGCACTTTTCTTCTTCCCCAAGTAACAGTCCCTTAGTTCCCCATATGCCTCAGACCTTGTGGAAAAATACAATCTGATCTCCTCACTGTTCATATTTGGACTATACTTTTTTAAATTAGTTTTTCAAATAGGTGGCACTTGGCATGATCCTTTTTTCATTTCCACCTTTCTTAGATAAAGGTACTCCTTGAAGACAAAAGTGTTTATGCACAAGGACCTCAAGATGATATTTTGTGTTGTTAGTAACCCTCCAATTTCCCTAGGATGGAGTTTTAATCAATAGTTCTATCCGACCCAACTTTCACTCCTACAGCAGTATTTGCTCATCTTTAGATGAGACTCTTGGCAGAACCTACTTATTACAGTAGCATGCCTTTTAACATTAAGTCCTTAGGGATTCCTGATATATGGTACCAGCTGCATTATTCATAAACTCAGAAAACAACTGGAGATATTTATTATTATAGATATTAAATGTTATAGATATTAAATAAATATCTATTATTAAAATGAACCTCTCCATGGCCATGGAGGAAAGGTCTAGAATCTCTGTGATAGAATTATCAGAATTCTTGATAGAACTACAGAATTCTTATATTTAATGGAAAGAACTCTTACACTATTATATTCCAATATTGAAGCAATGCAGTTTGGCATGTGTGCAATGCAGCTTGTACACTTAAAAGTACAAGCTCTGACTCTACTCTGCTTGGATTAAAATCCTGGATTTGCCACTTACAAGCTGAATGATGTTGGGTGAGTCTCTAAGCCTCTATTTTCTCATTTGTGAAGTAGGAATAATAATTTCATCAACTAAGGGCTAAATGAAATCACTCATGTGACATTCTTGGCATGTGGTAAGTTCTCAGTAATGTTAGCTATTATTACTTTCATTATTATATCACTAAAGTATTTGCATAGAATATTACTAAAATTATATTTTATTCCCTGTCTCAGGGCTCCTTTGGGTATAGATGTGGGAATAAACTAATACACAAACTAAGAGGTGTCATTTTCAAAGGTAATAAAGTGATGCTTCTAACCTCATTTGCCCTCTGAATTTTTGAGGTTCCTAGGTACAGTAGTAGATTGCATTATTTTTTCTCAATTCTTTAACCCCTCCCTGAACAGGATTTGTACATCCACAGTTTTTTCCATTTGTTTTTGCAGTCTCCCCTACTAGAATAGTGGAAGGCTATTCTGTCACCAAGTGTTGATTTGCTTGCATGACTTGCTTTGGATGTGATGTATATAGAGCTCTTGAAAGTGTTTTCTTGATTGGGCTTGCCCTCTTGTATGTCTGTCACCTGCAATGAGAAGAATTTACCTGCAGAGAGCCACAGGTTCCTGAACTCTGATTTTTGTAATAGATGTGAAATCAATCCAAAGCCTAAAGCTCAGCATATTAAGGGCAAGCCCTGCAGCTTATTGAGAAAAATAAATATTTGTCATTATGAGAGCCTGATATTTTTGCAGTTGTTAGATAGCTGTGAAAAAAAATGTTAATATAGTAGACCTAAACTGCTGTCCTTTTGTTGTTGTTGTTTTTGCAGTGTTGGGAGATTTTGGACCCAGGTTCTCACAACATGCTAGGCAAGTCCTCTACCACTGAGGTATAACCCCATCCTGAACTGTTGTTGTTCTTGCAAAGCCCTCTTTGTAAAGTTGGCTTTTGCTGGCTTCTTGAAACTTTGATTTCAGGCCATTGCTACAACTGTATCTTCACTATTTGCACAAACAATATGGTTTGTGCTGAGTGTCTGCTTTTCTTCTGGGAGTGTGGGCTTTTGGTATGCATCAGTCAAAGTCTTGCTTCGTGACCTTCCCCTGATTTAAAAAAAAAAACACTGATGCTGAATATCTACTAAGCTTCCTTGGTAAACAACATTTCATCTGTATCCTCACAACTCATTGTTGGGGAAATTGAGGGCATCCTGAGTGACTCTACTGGGAGTCAACACTTGGAATCCTGTGTATGATGTTCCTGGACTTCACCCTAAGTACCTTTTTTGCTGGTTATGCTTTGCATCTTTTCACTGTAATAAATCATAGTCCTGTGAGTTGTCCTTGTGAATCATCAAACCTGGGGCTAATCTGGAGACCTCCCAAACACAGTTCAGTAACTGCTGCACTAGCAAATACAGGTGCAAATAACTGATTGTACTAACATGACTCATGACCTGTTGGTGTTCTGATGCTGTTTGTAATGCCACTGCTTGTTTGGATTCATAGGCTTCTATAAATAAGAAATCTTTTGTTGTAAAGGGACCTTGTGTCCCTACTTCTGCTCCCACATACAAACTTCCTGTGTACTGCTAAGGTTTCACAACCAGCTAAACGAGATTCCCATGGTTAAAGGGCTCTGTTGGTTAATCCTTTAAATCATTTCCCTGTCCTCCTAAGATGGCTTTTGCTCAGCTTCCCTTAGGGGCCTATAGTTGTTTAGCTATTCTGTGTACAACCTTTCTCAATAGAAAACTGTGTTGGGTTATAACAAATAATTCTTTAATTTCAAATGTATTAATTTAGGTCCCTTCATCTCTGACTCTGACTTTATATCATAATTATTATATGTTTTATATTTATATAATTATATACTCCACAAAAAAATGTTATGAGTTTTGCTTTAAACTGCCATGTGTATTTTCAAGAAAGTAAGAGGAAAAATTGTCTTTTATATTTATCCAGCTATTTACCATTTGTGATGCTCTTCTTTCTTTCCTGGAAATTGGAGTTACCATATGGTATCATTTCCCGTCAGCCTGATGAACTTCCTTTGCTTTCCTTGTTCTGCATGTCCGCTGGCAATGAATTCTCGTGGTTTTTCTTTATATCTGAAAACATCTCAGTTTTGTCTTAAACCTTGAAATGTATATTCTCTGCATTTGGAATTCTTTTCAGACAGATTTTTTAAAGTCTACACTTTAAAGCTAGTCCAGAGCCTTCTGGCTTTCAGTTTTTCTGATGAGGATTTAGTGGTAGGTTGAAGTGTTCTTTTCTTACATGTAATGTGTCATTCTTCTCTGGATGCTTTTAGGATTTTCTCTTTATCCTTGATTTTCAGCACTTTGACAATGAACGTACTAAACATGTTCTTCTTCACATTTCTCCTGCTTCAGTTTACACAGAGCTTAATGAATCTGTAAAATTGTATCTTTAGCCATGTTTAGGAAGTTTTGTCATTATCTCCCCTCCCCCTGATTCTAGTTACTCATATGTCAGTTTGAAATTGTGCTACAGGTCTCTAAGGCTGTATTCATTTCTTCAAAACATTTTTCTATCTGTTCTTTATATTGGATACTTTCTATTGATCTATCTTTAGGTTTACTGACTCCCAAGAGTAATTTAATGTCAATAAATTAATTACCATAATAGAAACACAAAAATAGAAAATCAGTATAGTTCTGTATTTATTTAAAGAACAAAATATATGATAAAGAACTATACATAAAGCTTTATTCCCAAATGATTTCACTGGTTAACTATTTTAAATCTTGAAAGAAGATATAAGATAAAACTTCCAAACAGTCTGGAGAATATTGCCCAACTGATTTATAAGGCAAGAACAATCATTAATACCAAAACATAACATAAATGTTACAAGAGAAGAAAATTAATAAATATAGATGCAAAAATACTCAGCACAAGGTTAGCAAATTGAATCCAGAAATATATAAAAAAAGATAATATATCACATTCAAATATACAGTACATTCCAGAAATGCAATTTTGGATTCACATCTAAAAAGCAATCAGTGTAATTCACTATATTGTTAAGTAAAGGAGAAATGCCATATTATTACTTCAATAATTTCAAAATTTTTTTGATAAAATTTAAAACTCAAATATAGGAGAGACAATTCAACCCTGGGTGAGGAATACAAGGAAACTTCTTTTACAAAAGGGATTTTACAAAACAATCAAGTCCAAACCCCAAAACTAACACTAGTATCATTCTCAATGGTAAAATAGTAAACATTTTCCTGATAAAAATAGGAGAAAGGCAAGAATGTTCTCTCTTCTTCTCTTGAACATTGTACTAAAGCTCCTAACCAATGCAACCAGCATATAAAATAAACAAATTTACATTAGTTGAAAAGGAAGAATGCAACTATCTTTATTTGATGACATGGTAGTGTACATAGAAAATCCCAAGAAATCTACCAAAATTGAATTGAGGATATTACAGGATTCAAGATCTGTACATAAAAAACCACTTGTGGTGTTCTGCACTAGCAATGAACAACTGGAAAATGAAAAAGTTATTTTAAAGTTTTTGGAGCATTATAACTATACATAATAGTGGGGTTTATTATGCTATATTTGTACATGCACATAACATAATTTGATCATTTTCATTCTCCATTACCTCTCTTTTCCCTTCTCTCTTCCCCTCCCGCCATCTCTTTGCTGTACTGTACTGGTCTCCCTTCTAACATTATTTAATTCATGCATTATCATTATGCATAAAAGTGAGATTCACTGTGGTATTTTCATCCAAGCATAGTAGATTTCATTCCCCAGTACTTACCCATGCCCTCCTATTCTCTCTCCCTCTTGATCCCCATCTTCTATTCTGTTAGTCTCCCTTCTATTTTTGTGAGAGCATTTTTTATTCTTTTTTTTTTACTAGCAGGAAAACAAACAAAAAAAATCTACATACTATTTGTAATATCACCTAGCAAAATTGTACAAAATATTTATACCAAAATTTACAAAATATTGTGAATGAGATAAATTTTCTAAAATTTAGAGAGTCAAAGACTCTAAAATGGCCAAATTAAAGACGGGCAAGTCCAAATGTTGGCAAGAATATGGAACAAGTGAAATTTCCCTACATTCCTCATAGGATGTAGTCCTTTTAAAATACACGTTGCAGTTACTTATAAAGTTAAGTATTCACTTGGCATTTACCCAGAAATTCAAAATTCACAGAATGACTTGTAAATTCACAAAATTTTGTCAGATATATTTATAGAAGCTTCATATATAAACAGCCTAAAACTAGGAGCAACCCAAATGTCCATTAACAGAATAATAGGTAAACAAATTAAGGGATATACTTACATGGAGTAAAACTTGGCAAGAAAAAAAATTACCAATAAGTAAATTAATCTCAAAAAATATAAATTTTAAAGGTTTAGCATAATAATCCACAAATATTTTAATAAAATTTTCAATTAAAATATCAATTCAAAATAAGTTAGATACAAAAGATAACATATTATATTCTTTTTTGTTTATATGAAGTTTTAGAAAAGGCAAAACTAATTTGTGTTTAGAAAAATCAAAAACAGTCATGACCCCAAGATAAAAGGATTAAGTGGAATATGGCACAGGAAATTTTCTGGGAAATTGTTCTCTTTCTTGACAATGGTGTTGGTTATATAGATCTATGTATTTTTCAAAACTCCTCAAACTGTACACTTGAGATTTGTGTGCTCTACTGTATATAAATTATACCTTAGCTAATATGAAAAGAAAGATATTTACATTTTTCTCCAATGAGCAAATTAGATTTCATTTTCATTAATTCCATATAAGACCCAAGTCTTTATTTGGGTTACCTTATAAAAGAAGTTTATATATTTGGAAATTGATTTATCTTCCCTTTGTTTTTCTTTCACTTCCTCCTAAAAACCATAGTATGTGAGATAAGGTGGGTGAACATTGAAAAAAAAAAAAAAGAAAACTTGCATTGGAATTTTGTCATTTGGACCTTGGGCAGGCCTATAATTTGAATGTGTGACACTAGAAATGGTTGCTATGGTGATAAACCACTTTACTTAAATAGCATGTATTTTACTCAAAATTCAGAGAAATGGTAACAGTTTCTAGTAATCATGCACTGGTATTAACTTGCAGGGGTATGCCTAAAGCTTACAGGTTTTGCATCCATTATCGCCAGATAAATTCATCAGGTTAAGGTTATGCCAGTGAATAAATGAAATATATTTAGCCCAATCTTTGTTACATATCTTCCCTTACACACATGGAACCCCTTATTCAAGATTAATAATAGGAGGTGAAGAAATCAAGCCAAGGGTATTGAATTACAAGAAGGTGAAACTGGAGGGGACCTTGTAAGGTCATCTTTTCCATCATTCTGCTTCCAGTAGGACTGACTATTCTTCAACGGTTACAAATGGTTAAGAATTTGTCAAAGATGAAGAACAATTGAAATGCTGCTTGGGGAAGCCCCTAGTGTGACTGACTATAGCACTAGGGGTGACCTCTATCTTCACAGTATCTCCTTCACTTTATAGATTTTAATTTTATATGTGTGTGTATTTATAAATTATTCTTCTTTCTTTTTAGACTGAAGAGCTCTCTTATAAAGAAACTGTCACCCTTTAGTTACAATAGTAGTCTGACTATAAACCTTCTTTGGTTCCTTTACATATATTTTCACCTGGTTTCAGTGTTTTAAGTAAAATTCATCATAATTTTATATGAGGATAGAAGTATTTTCCCTTGATATCTAAGATGCTTTCTGATGATAGTAAGGTTTTCTTGCCCACTGTACAGTGGTACTTTAGATGCATATCTTCAGAGCACAATCTACAGTGATTTTTAGATCTTCTCATGAACTGACAAATAGATGGCCAATAGTCTCATGATGATCATTTAGGACCTTTTCCCCTACAACTGAATATTGAAATTCTTCTGTCATCTTTCTTGTACAGTCTTATGGGAGCTCCTCTCCTTCTATTTGCCTTTCATGACCTGCAAGATCTCGTAGCCTTGGCAATTTCACTTTTCATTTCTCTGTCCTATTACTTACAAAACTGTAAAATTGCATCAGTGACAGCATAGATCCCCGAGGAATCCCACCAGCTATGAGAGAAGAAAAGGAGAAACCCAAAACTCAGATAATCTATAACCTAACAAGAAATCTCTGAAAAAGTAAGATTTGTTCACAGTCCTAGAAAAAGCCTGGAAGCTGGAATTTATTTTGGCTGTTTATATTCCAAGGACTTGGCTCTTTATGAAGAAAACGACAGCTTGACCTAAAGGCCCTGTGATGGCCATTCTGCATCTATGCTCTGTTGGCATTGGAGAAAGGTTTCAGTTGAGGGGTGCTCAAAAGGGAAGTAGGAAACTCTTTAGAAAAACTATTTAGAAAAATGGTTCTGCTTCCTGAGCCATGCCATTCTAAACTTAATGCAACTGCAAATGAACAAAGAAAAATTGTAAGGTATAATTGTGCTCATACACACACAGTATTTTATAGGTTAAACCCATATACACAGAAGCTTCTGAGTATTTGCAATAAACATTTGAAATAAAGGTAAGCATGTTTGCATTGATGCTACAAGGGATTTGTTTCAATGCAGCTAGTTTTAGGCCAATTTTGAAACTTAAATTATGGTCCTCTATATTAGTTCGAACTTGTATTAAACATCAAATTGACAAAGAAGTAATAACAGACTCCTTTTTATACTGAGAGTAAGATTATTAATTCCTATAACTGCTGTGGAAGATAATATGATGACATCTTTTAAAATTATAAATTCATATACCTTTTTGATCCAGAAATTCTACTTTTAAAATATATAGCCAATCAATAATAGTGACACATGCAAAATGACACAAGTCTAAGACTATGATAGCAGCATTATTTGTATTAGTAAAGTACTGGAAACAACCTCAATGTCCATTGTGAAGGGACTGACTAAATAAATATAGTACATTGAAAGAAAAGAATTACTGCCTAGCCAGAAAAAAACAATGAGCAATCTTTTTTAAAAAAAATTGTCATAGAATGATCTTCAGGATAGTGTGTGTGTGTGTGTGTGTGTGTGTGTGTGTGTGTGTTGTGGGGAACAATATTGCTATCCCTGACCATAGAGATTGTATTTCTGAGTATTTCTTCCTGGACCCATTAGTCTACTTTAAGGACTGACATACATTAACAAATGAAACAGCGAGGAAGAATGGAAACATTAAGCCAGATATGAATATAAGCAAATTAAAAGGAAATATTTGTATAATATTAGTTGCAGTGGAATATTGAAAAACATTCCCTCAACTATGTGAATAATAACTCAGAATCCAAGTAGAAATATCAAAAGAGAGAAAGAGTTACACTTAGATTTGTCTTTTAATAGGATTTGTATATAAAGTTAATTAAATTTTATGAATTGAAACTCCTAAATAGGTTTTATGTTTTGGACTGTAATAAAGAAAGCCATGTGTCCTCAGTCAGATACCAGAACATTAAGGGTGCCATAATCTCACCGTATTGACGAACATAAGGAGTTTCAACAAGAGGAAACAACCCATGTTAGTGAATATTAAAGACTTTTAAATATATTCTGCTTTTTGAAAGAATACATAGAAGCAACTGAGAAGTCTTCTTGGGGGTAAAAAGGAAGAGAAAATAACCTTTTTGCATTTCAGATTTATACAAATTATTCAAAGTACAAAATGCTTTTTGAGTATTACCTGCTCAAGAATTAGCATACATGGTTATAAAGTCAGACATGAGTGAGGCTCTGAAGAGGCACATATTTAAGAATTGTCTGCCATAAACAGACACCAGGTAGCTCTTCTCTTTCTTTAAATATAGATATCAAAAAGTGTAAATGACCTGAAACTTTGCTGCATCTCTGGGAAGTTGTTTATTCATTGGAGATATATATATATATATATATACATACATACACACACTACTGTGCATAAAATGTAGTTATAATTTGTGTTATAAAATGTACTTATTATATATGAGTTTGAATGATCAAAGAAACACCAGATTAATTTGCTTTGTGTTATGTATAATTTTTTCACATTTTTGAAAATTGTTCACCTGATTATTAATCCACATGTACTCTTTCAGTTAACCAGAAGAGTAAACTTGTGAACCCTTTCTCAGACTGTTGTGTGTAGATGAGAGCATGTTATATCTATATCCCATGCCCCTGGCCCCTGTCCTGTTTTATAGCATCCAGGAACATTCTGCTCTCTTTTATAACTCTTTTGCTCAGTTTAATTTAATTAAAAGTGATTAATTAAAATGAACCAAAGGTCAAAGTAGACTCTGCTTCCCTCATGACATCAGAATTTGAGACTAGTTCCTCTTCTACTATTGGAGTGAGGTGATCTGAGAACTTACAGTTGCCTGTGAAAATTCATCTGCTTGTTTTGTGCTTTAAGCTCACACAGTACTTTCATGGCTACCTCCTCTGTTCATTCTCATAATCAAAGTAAACATGCAATTATTGTTTTCCATATCCCTTTACCAGTGAAGAATTGAGACTTCAAGGGGTCTACAGACCTGCCCAAATGGTGTGACTAGGATTATAAGTTAGTTCCTGGATTCATGCAGGAGAATGGTAAGGATATGAGAGTGGTTGGTATGTAGCAGTTTTGTACCCTACTGGGCGGGCACATGTCATTTTGCATGACAGAAGTTTTGAAATTGAGCCTATATGGTTTGCTTCACACCAAACACTAAAAAAGTCACTTGGCTTAAAGGTGATAAAGGGCCAGGTGTGGTGTCACATGTGGAAGGCTGAGGCAGGAGAATTGTAAGTTTCAAACCAATCCCAGCAACTTAGTAAGGCCCTAAGGACTTAGTGAGACCCTGTCTCAAAATAAAATGTAAAAAAAAAAAAAAAAAACAACTAAAGGATCTTTTTGGAGAGATTAAATAATAAGTTTACAGTGTGACTATTTTGTGTCCCAAAAATAGAATGCTTCAACTTGCAAATCTTTAATGACAGTGTCGTTCTTTGAGTTGATGTTTATTTTCATGTCTGAAAATTAATTCAGGTCTCTTCTTTCATTTATAGTCCAAGAAATTACTTGGAACCAGTAAGAGGGCAGATACAGAAGACGTTGACACGTGCTGTTCTCTTTCCACCTCTAGCAAATTCCTTCCAGCTGATCTCAAGGGAGAACTAGAGAAAACCCCTGTGTCTCCAACCAAATCCACTGCTAAATCCACTGCCCTGCTTCGATCCAAAAAGAAACTCTAAGGCTCCCTCCAGTGCTGAATAGTACAAAAACAAACTGCTCTCTCTAGTGCTAAAGGCAGGGCATAGGAGGGGAAAGGACAATACTATACGGAGATTTTTTTTTAGCTCGGCTGGGCCCTGCCTTGTGTTTGCATCAGGTTAAAACTGAAGCTTTTATCTCCAAAGCAGTATAAACTGCACAGGGTGTTGGAGGACAGTCACCAACAGGCTTGATGTCAGGCTGCAGCTGAAATCAACATAAGTTGTACCTGAAGTTTGCTTTGGGAGGGGTGCAAATGCCCTCAATGGAAGACTATGGGCATACTTGCTCAGTTTTACTTAAGATTTTGCATTTAGGCACAATTATTTGCAAGGGAAAAACAAAAGGCCGAATATGGTAATGGAGGTTCCAAATAATTATGTGCACTTTGCACTAGAAGACTTTGTTAGAAAATTACTAATAAACTTGCCATAGGCATTATGGCAGAAATGCTTCAGTCCTTCACGTGTTCTTGTGATTTTAGGTTGCTGTAGATTGTTTAGGACAACTTATTTTAAACATAAAAAAATAGGACATTTTGTAACTACTTACCATTAACTTGCTGCTAAATTTTCAATGTATTGATTAAGTCAATAAAAACCAGATGTTACCCATGCACGTTAATTTTTATGTTAACGAGAAGGGAATATATTAAGGTCTTGTAATCCTTAGACCATGGTTGGCCTGTTGCTGCAATGGTAGGTGCACACCTTGGGGACGGGCATGAGGCTGGATATAGGGAAAATACATCATTAATCTTAGTATTGGAGATATCTCCTTTCCACCCAGTTAAATAATTTTGTTATCCAGAGGCTAAACTGGGTGAATGAATGTTTCTTTTGGCTTCCCAATTTAAAAAAAAAAAAAAAATCAGTTTGTGTTTTTCTTTATAAAGTAATAACCTAGCTTAATTTCAGACTCTCATGGCATTGTCATTTAGGACTCCAAAGTGAATCATACTTGGCCAGTTAAGCAAGTACTAGTATATATAAATCCATTCAGTGGCTAAAGGACGTACATGTGCTTTTTGCAGTTAATTTAGAAGACACTGCTGTGATTCTGAATGCATCAGAGATAACACTGGCATGAGTTACCCTGGCCAAAGGGTTCTGCCAGTATTTTCTTAATACCTTCAACCTGCTTCCATTGAGGGAATCTGTGAGCCAAACATGTCTAGTGTAAGTAGTCTTAGTCTTATTTTAAAACTGAAGTTGATGTAGCTTCTTCAAGTTCTTTTCCCCTTTTTGATAATTATTTCCAGTTCTCTTGGAATGCTGTACAGCATCTCCTAAGCTTTAAGTATTCTCTTAGGTTTTTGTGAGCCAGCCTTTGAGGAGTGTGTTCTGTCCACTAGATCATAACCATGGCCTCACTAGCTATATGGAAATTTCCTTTTCCTAGTAGTACTTGGAAGCAGAGGGGAGAACTATAGTCTGTCACCTCTGGAGGGAAGAGTAGGGACCTAGACCTTGATGGAGAGCTGGTCTCCTTGCAAAAAAGCCAACCAAGACTGTGGCTATGACTCTGCAGAGTTCCCAGGCCTGAAAATGGATTATTCCCTGTGTTCAAAATGCTTTTACTTTTACAGTGATATTGTCTTTGGGGATTAGAGGAATCTGTGGTAAATTTGAGTACTATCCACATTTCTCTGGGCCCTAAATTAATGATTCTGTTCAGTAAGCCTGAGCAAAGCACCAGAACTATCTGCTTATTGAAAATTGAAGTTGTTTTATAACATTTTAGTGTCTCTGTACCTTTTCCCATCACACACCAGGCAAGAACCAGCCATCCTTCCTATCATAAGATGCATTCTATTAGCTCTCCTAATAACAGAGATATTCTGTTACATATCTTCATCTTATTTGCATAGAATCTTTCTGATAGAAATTTAACTCACTCTTTGGAGAGAGAAGTTCCCTATTATTTCTGTTATTTATTCATAAGGAACACATTGAGACTGGGCCATATCTGAGCTTTGTTTTCCAACTAATAGTCCTCTTTCTTTTTTTTTTTTTTTTTTTTTACTATTTATTTTTTAGTATTTGGCGGACACAATATCTTTGTCTGTATGTGGCACTGAGGATCGAACCCGGGCCGCACGCATGCCAGGCGAGCGCACTACCGCTTGAGCCACATCCCTAGCCCCAGTCCTCTTTCTTCATTTGATTTCCATTGCTGTGAAAAAAGTTGCTCTTCCCTTTCAGTTTGGCTTCGTTGACCAAAAGGCTATCTCTGAGGCATCCATGACAATCTGACACCTTCCATGCACCACAGGACAGAGAGCTGGGTTTTGCCCAGAGGGACACACTTTGTCTCCACAGTACAAAGGAGTTGTTTCCAATACTGATCAACTCTCTGACTTGATGGCAGGTAAGTCAAGGCAGGAAGAATGTAAAAAAGATAGGAATGCAGGCCTGGAGCTGAGGATGAGTTCATCTGAGAACAGAAGATGGTATCAGAGAAGTAAGGAAAATGGTTGGGGTTGGGGAAAGCAAGATGAGAAGCAAGTACAGTTAAAAAACTGAAGAATGGCATGTGGCTTTGCCAAACCTGGAAGCAGAAGTCAAAGAAGGGAAACACTGCTCATTGAATAGCCAGTCTAAAACAAAATTAGCCCCCTCCCTGGCCTGTATATAATCAAAGCCAAAGACAGGGCGAGGAAACAAAGATCTATGGAAGCTGGGAGGCTGTGGTTTGAAGATTTGTCCACACATAGTCCTTACATTTTGAGTAAGAATGTTATGTGGTATGGGCAGGGGAGGGAGCAGAAGAGAAAAAATAAAAACATTTTGTGCTTATCATGGAAATGCTTTGTTTAAATAATTCTATTTGACTCCAAAATGTAAGTTCCAGGTTAGACAGATCAAAAGCAGTGAGTCTTGAAAATGAATCTTTTAAAATTCCAGCCCTGCTGTTGGAATAGAGAATAAAGGCTTTGTTCAAACATGCATTCCCAGCAGTAAGCAGGGCTTTGAAATTGGCTGAGGAAGTTGTGTCCTATAATGGCTGCACTTGGCTGGAGATCAAGATGCTGTGGTCTCTGGGAAATGACCCTGAGCTGGATATTTTCTATTGACCCCTTCAGAACTACTCTGCCTGCTCTGTCCTCTCTATCCAGAGGCTGATCTTTAGGGACTGCATTATCGGGCTGCCCTGACTCCTGGATTAGTTAGGATTCTGTCCATAGAGAGCGAGGCCCAGACATTCCTCCCAGTGCCTTGTGTGCTGGGCCACTTGGCATTTGCTGCATCCTCCTTTTATAGGCCAAGCTCCTTGGCATCCCTTAGCAGTGTGCTCCTGGTCCCTTTAAGGACAAGACCAGCCACTGTTGCCCTTGGGTACTATATTTTCCTTTGTGGGTTTCCCTCTCTGTCTCTTTATAAATTGTCTCTTCCTTGAACTCTCTTCTTTCCCACAATCCAGATCCTTTCCTCGCCAACTCTACATTGTTCTTGACCCAGGATGGTTCCTATCATATTAGAGTTAAGCAATGAGCAGAGCATGAACCTAAATGAGTTCTTCCTGAAAACATGAGGCACATGGATAGTCACTGGGGGCTGGAGCAGGGGTGCAGGGGAACTGTTCCCAGGGTTGGAATCTAAGCAGAGTAAAATAAACCTAGCATTAACCAACTGAATCTGAAATACAAAATGGACTCGACCCAAAAGGCTTGTGTTTTTGTCTTAAATTCCAACCCTAGCTTTGGGGCCTAAAGAAATAAAAAACCAAGAGGCCCTCCAGCCTGGGAGGGGGACCACCCTGCTGGTTCCTGGCTGTTGATGAACATCTGCCTAGAGGCTTCCAGGGGACCCAGGACCAGTTGTGCCAAGGACAGAAGCACAAGTGGCCTGAAGGCAGGACGGCTCCCTGGGCTTTGCCTTTGCTTCATCTTTGCAAGCACAAAAATCACTTCATAAGAACATTTTAAAGTAAAATTTCCACTATTCAAAGGTCTTACATAGTTCAGTTTTACTCTTCAGGATCCTGTATTTTTCTGAGTCAGCTGACTTCGAACTGATTTTTTATTTCTGTTCAGTGAATTGTTATCACTTAATTCTCATTGGTGAGCCAATTTTCTTTGCCTTTGTCTTCAAAGGAAGGCCATATTCAGCAACTGTCTTGCATTTTAGTGTCTGCCTTCCTTAGTTGCTGGTGTAATCAACCCTGTTCTGGCTGTGTCAATTCTCCACATTTCCCTAAATTACTGGGAGCAGCCCCCAGCAGGAGTCTTGGGGCCTCTCACCTGTGCCCCATGGGCCTCTCTTTGAGCAGCAGCACTCAATTGGTGGTAGAACACTGGGAAAGCCAAAGGGGTCGTCACAGGTGTTGCTGCAATCTCAGAGACCTTCTTCTCCCTGCTGACCAGTGCCATCCCATCTGGGAACACATAGCAAAACCTCAGAGGACCTCCTCCCCACAGGAGGCAGTGGTTTCTGGCCTGCTGCATCTGAAGTTAGGGCCACAGATGCAGTGCAGCCCTATTGCCCCAGTACAGACTTGGTTCACCCCTCTCCTAACTAGATCAGGCAGCATCTTCACACCCTAGCCATGGCAATGATACAGGGGGCCCACCTGTCTCCCTGCACTGAAGCACACCTTTCACTCTTTTTCTGCAGGCAAGGTCCTGAAAGCAAGCTGTTGTTCAGGGAAGACTTCCCTCATCAGCCCAGAAATCTGTTTCATCCATAGCAGCAATTGCAAAGTCCCAGAAACAGCATTTCCAGCCTCCCCAAGAGACAAGATGGGTGCATTGGAAGATGGAGAGCAACTGACCCTTGTGTGGAGGTGGCCACTAGTATGTCCTGGTCCTAGATTTGATTTACACTGAATTTACTTGACATTACAGTCCTCTTGTAAGGGGATTTTAGATTATATTAGTCTGTCTTTTAGCTAAAGTCCCTCTCCAGAATGATGATGTAACAATAGCAGCAACATTTCAGAGCACTTACCCTGTGCCAGACACCATGCTAAGCCCTTTATGTGTATTAGTTCTTTTAATCCTTACAGTAAACTACGAAGATGGTACTATTTTTATCTCTACACAGGAACAAATTGAGGCACAGAGAGATAAAGAAATTTGTTCAAGGTCACGTAACTAATAAGTAGCAGAACCAGGATCCGAGCCCACCAGGCTCAAGTGCTATTGTAGCACTACGTGCCTCTCAAGGCCTTGGTGGCTTTGCTTCCTTACTCTTTAGGCCTGAGACTGTGGTAAAGTTTGATCCCAGGGTTTCAAAAGGTCAGTGGCTCATGCACACCTCTGTCTCCCAGAGTAGTAATATAGGCAAGCTTGAGATCTAAGATATCAGAAGAAAGCAGAATTATTTTACATCTTGATAAATTTGAGTAAGATCCAACAACATGAAACAAGAAAGGCTACATTCTGAAGGACTCTGCATGATAAAAATAAATTTGCAGTGTTTTCACTGGTCACTCATTATCTGGAACAGTCTTCAGCAGCCTTTGAACATGTCTTTGACCAAAGAGCAAAGGCTCTGTTACTTCCTCCAGCGGGCACTCCTTCTGTGTGAATGTAGTAGACTGATGCTTCCCAGGAGCAAAGGTTTGCAATTCCCATCTCAGGTAAATTGGGGTTAAGAATCATTATAATATTTCTATTTCTATATTTCTTCTTCAGGTGGGATGGGTAGCTGTGTGGCTGAGGATGCAGAGCTCAGAGCCAGCTGCTGGAACTCTCCTCTGCACCCTTATTTGTGTGCCTCTAATTTTTACCATTACTTACTGCTTTAGGATAACACTAGACACAAGGACATCTTCCCCTGTCCTCCTGACATCCTTCTAGCTCAGGTGTCTCAGACACACTCATCGTGCAAGGCAGGAAGGACTTCTGATCTGGGGGATGAAACCAACAGCTAGGGGTGGTACTGCCTCCCCTGGGCTGCCCATCTCTCAGTCAGCTGTCTGCTCCTTGGTGCTGAGAGAAGAGAGGCAGATCTAAATCAGGGTCCTCGCTGCTGGTTTAGAACTTTTGGAGGAAACGCCTTCTAGTGGGAAAGCTCCCAAACATACTGAAATAGGTCATTTTTTGCAGGAGTTATGTGTTTCCCACAGGAGCAGTTGCTTGGTTCTAGCTGTACTCCCTTTTCCCCAGCAATGCAGAACTTAGTCACAGACCTCAGCTATTCAGTTAAAGTTTCATATCTACTTTCTGCTTCCTGATTTTTTAGACTAGTTCACATTCATGAAACACTGCCACTTGCCCCATCCCATATTAAACTTCAGCAAGAATGTCTCACCTGCAGTGCATCCTGATTGCTTGGAGGATAGCTAAACTATTTTTTCTCCAAAGTGACCAGCCTCTGGCTCTGTGGCAGCAGCATGAAAGATGGAGTTGCACAAATGTTGTTCACCAGGTAAGAATAGACTGAGAGCTTCAACTATTCATTCAAGAAACACCTTTACCATCTACCATGTACCAGCCACCGTGACGGGCACGTGTGCTAAAGAGCCACATAGTCTTGGAGGTACAGGGGACATGATAGCAGTCTATACAAACATGTAATATGATTATCTTGTGACTAGATCTAAGAACAGAGTTAATAGAGCGCTATAATAGAGAACAGCAGGGTAAGACCCCCCTTGGAGAGCCTTTCTGAGGAAACTTGAAGGCTAAAGTGAAGTCAACCATGGGAAGAGCCAGGGTAAGAATGTTGTAGGCAGAGGGAACAGGGAAAGATCTCAGGGGATTCCAAGACTTGGTTCAAAAGCCAGGGTGATGGGGAAGAAGTGAGGCACAGCCAGGCCCTTCAGGACTTTGGAGATCTCATTTATTCTAAATACCATTGACAGGCTCTCAACTGGAGAATGACATATGGTTGTGTGTATAAAGTACTACTCTGTTTTCTGTGTAAGGAATGACTCAAAGAGGAGCAAAAAGGGGAGCAGGGAGATTAGTTAAGAGGACATCAAGTGAGGTGGTGGCAGAGAAGATGAAGAGAAATACATGAGGTATACGTTAGAAATAGATTTAATGGGATTCAATGATGGATTAGATGTGAAGGGTGAAGAAAAGTAGGAGAGAAGCAGGAATGACCTTTGGCTTCAGTAACCAGATTAATGGTGAGTACATGTGCTTGGGAAGACGGAGTTGGCAGTTGACAGTGGGATGGAGACTTCTATCTGGTCCTATTAAATTTGAGATGCCTAGCAGATCTTGAAGTGGAGATGGTTGCCTGAAACAGATTTAAAGGTAGAATGGATCAAGGAGGATGTAGCCAAACCTCGTAATAACTTGATTAACCAAATCTGAATTGTGACAGGTAACAAGGCCACAGCAGCCAAATCATCATTCCATAGCCTCCCATCAGCAGAAGTCAGAAGACGGTGGACCATGTATTTATCCCAAATGAAACTTGTGGGATAATAACTTTTTGAATGGTTCTGTCAGCACCCACCCACCTCCATGACATGCTTCCTGGGATGGGGGCTCCCTGCCTTCCAACACAGATGAATCCTACTCTGCAAACACACAAATGCTAGAAGAGTCTTCACATTATCTGACATCTGCTCCTCTCCAGACTCTCTGGAACCTTACAAAGTCGGCTCCAGCTGCCATGCAATGGCCCCTCAGGGTTGAGGGTGATCTCTAAATTCCCGAGCATCTTCTACAGTCCAAACATCCCCACTTCTCTTGGGCTCCAGTCTAACTTGTCTGTCTCTCCAAGTGTGACCTGGACCCCAGAACTCTGGATGCCACACCTCTGTCATGTGTCGTGTGTTCCTGTTAACAAGGATTCATGGCTATCTGACTTTAGTTCCCTGTGACAGGCTTTAATGACAACATATCTCTGAAGCACATTTATTTTCTTACTTATGTCCTTGTGGCAGACTTCCTGTGACCACTAAAGAATCCTTTTGCTGCATAATGCCCTCAGGAGTAACAGAGTATACTGATGTGCCTGGGTTGGATCTGAGTCACAGAGCCCTGAGTTTACCAGAGAAGACAGAATCATTTTCCATAAGTCTCTGTCTTGCTAATTGTGCACTGAGATATATGGAAAAGTAAGAAGGTACAGACCAAATTACAGACCTGCTTGCCAGGGAATGCATTAGCAGCCCAGCTACCTCTGGAGGGGCAGTAAGACACAGAGGAGAGGCCTGGCAACCTCAGACAGCACCTGTCCCAAGCCCTCTAGCAGACACGTGTGAGTTGTCATCTGTGCCTGTGTGCTGTGGGCATCCTGCCTTTCCATCCTCAGGCATGGCGTGTGGGGTGGGAATTAACCTCCATGACTGGCTCCAATGGCTCTGAGTGTTCCTCCTCTGTTACTAACAGGAATCTGGGTTATTTTCAGAGAAAATTCTGAGCTCCACCCAAACATCTCTGAGAATTCCCAGGAGTGCTCTTGCATGTCCTTGATCACCTGTGTCTTTTTTCCTAGAGCAGAAGTTCAGGTGTGACTCTCAACACCAAAGTGTTGCTTCTGATATCCTGGCCTTCACTGTTCCTTCCAAGGCCTCTGCTTTACTGGCTACTGGGCAGATTCTGGTGAGCCAGTGGCTGGGGTAGCTGCTGCCAGCAACATGCCACATGTCCAATGTGGTGAGGGTCAGTCTTGAATCCTAGGGATCCATCCTGACCTGGCATGATGCAGTTGCCTAAGCTCTTGGGTCCTTCTTCCCTCACCACAGGGTGTCCCTTAAGTAGACTGGCCTTGTGGAGCAGAGTGAGTGGGTGGTGAGTGAGTGCTGGGGAGCACGCAATGTAAGATATAGGGTGGGAGCTAGGTAGGAGTATTTGGGAAGGGGTGTCCTGTGGGATGTGAGTGGGAGGGAGGGGCCCTCAGAAATTGCTCAGGCTTCTTTGGCCCCACTCCTGGGTCTCTGAAGCTTTCCAGGAATCCTGACATGCAATGTGTCTGCTTCCTATCTGGACTCCAAAGTAAAGACACCAGCAGGCTATTTCCAACTGTCAAGGGACAGAATGCAAAGAGCATATCTGCCTGTGATGAAGCGGCTCAGGTCCACTCATACCTAAAGTTTTTGAGTGACAAAATCTTTCAAAACACAGAGCCCATCATGGAGATACTAAGAGGCATCTTTGGAGGTGCAAAGTTTAAGGAGTAGCCCAGCCCTCCCTACCCTGCAGCAGGCCCAGGGAAGGAGGATTGTGGCGGTTCAGTGCTCAATAGACCAGAGCCAGGCAGGGTGTCAGAGAGTGGAAACGAAATGGACCCCTACACGGGGTCAGGGAAGGCACAGCTCTTATGGCTTAGTCACACACAGCTCTGGCAGCGGGTCCCCCGACAGCTTAGCCCACCTTCTGTCTCTAGGGTGAGCAGCAGAAGCCCTAACCCTTAGCTGCTATAAGGGGGAAAAGAGGCCGGCAGGAGACTCTCCGCTGGCCTAGATTTCTTGGAGTACCCTTAAGAAATCATGTGGAGGTCCCCATCACAGCCTTTGGAAGTGAAGAGATTTAAAATGAGGTACATTTAAATTGGCCAGTTTATGGGGAACTTGTTTGGGACTAAGATGAATACTGGGGATTTGCAGTGGCACCCACCTGCACAATGGAGACAGCAGTATCAACATCAAGACTGTAGGGCATCTACTGGTCATTCTTGGTCAACAGGACACCATCTCGAGTTTTTGCTTTGGCTGTGACGTGGTTGAGGAAAGTGGTAGTGTTTACAAGGTGCAATGGGGCACAGTCTGGTCACTGGTTTTGATTAATGGACAAACAGAAGCAGGAAATGGGACAGCAAGGAGGAAAGAACAGGTACTAGGAAAACACCTTCAGATTCTGCTTTTGAAGCCCAGAGGCTATGTCAGCCACCCCTCCTCTCCAGGACTCAGGATTCCAAGCCTCCACAAAGACCCCTGTTTCCAGGAGCCCCCTTGCCCCGTGTGGCCAGTGTGCTGTGTTGGCTGGGTCAGAACTAGAGCTCTGACAAGCTCACTTACCTGGGAAACAGTCCACGGCCAGCTCAGGAACAAAAAAGGGAAGGAGGGTGGGAAGCGGGGAGGAAGAGAAGGAAGGGAACTTGTTGTTCTTTTGGAAGTCTGAAATCTAAGTAGCCCAAGAGCCCAAGGATTAGGTTGTGCTCTTCAAACTGAGTTTCCCAACCCTCCAGACTAGGACCCTTGAACCCCAAGATTCACTGATCTGCTTCTACTTTCTAGAAAAAAGGGATTTGCAAGTAAATGAGTTGTACACAACTTGCTGCTGGCAGCACATATGAACTGCTTACATATGATTCAAGAATATAAGCTTAAACACATTATAAAACAATTCTCTGCGAGCCTGAAAATTGGCTGGTAGTTCTATTACCCTGGATGGTATTGTTAGTCTCTCAACACAAATTCAAGGGGTACATCACCAATGATGAGTTTCTTTCTGTGAGAGTGGTGGGAACCAACAGGAACACCCACTTCAAATGCTCACGGTTGGGAGGTTAGACCCTGGATACCCTGTTGCTGCAAATAAATGTTACTATGCAATTTCAGGGTAGATCGACAAGCAACTACATGGAGAACAACAAAGCTAAATTCATGGGTGTCTGTAGTTAAAAGCAGAATAGTAGCTAATTAAAACCACCACCACTTAGGACAGTGGCTCCTTAAACCCTGCAAATGTGCTTTTGTGGGGAGCTCTGCAGCACGAATGCAGCCACAAGTCTTGGAGGGTTTGGCTTTGCAATCTTTCACAGCCTCTGGAAACACATTTAAGTTTAGCCCAATTCTGGGATGGAGAAAATGTTACCTGTTAAAGTTCCCCTTAGAAAGGGAACATGCTTGCTTGCAAAATAGCCCAAGATGGGTCACGAGGCTAGAAGATGAGATGCCTGACAGGAATGAATCCTGGTATGGCTATTGAAGGAGAGGAGAGTGAGGGAAGGGTGAGGTGGGGAGGATGTGTCCACTTCTCTGGGACAGAAAGTGAGAGAAGCATTCCAGATGGTCAAACCCTCTACTTGCAATGAGTGAAGATCCCTGTTAGGGGCTAAATATTTGTGTCCTACCTATGTCAAAGCCAACCCCCAGCCAGGCATAGTGGCGTATGCCTATAATCCCAGTGTGTTGGAGGCTGAGGCGGGAGGTTCGGGAGGTTCGAGAGTTCAAGGCCAGCCTCAGCAACTTAGCGAGTCCCTATAAAATTAAAAAAAAAAAAAAAAAAAAAAAAAAAGGGATGGGGATGTGGCTCAGTAGCTAATCCCCAGTACATAAAAAATAAATAAATAAATAAACAAACAAATAATAACCAACCCCCAGTGTGACTGTATCTGGAGGTAGAGCCTTTATGGAAGTAATTAAGGTAAAATGTGTCACTAAGGTAGGGCTGTGATGGAAAAGGATTAGTGTCTCACAGAAAGAGACAATACAGAGCTTACTTGTGTGCTTATGGGCTCTCCATCCACCTGCGTGAGGACCAGCAGAAAGGTGAATGTATACAAACCAGAAAGAGGGTCCTCACCAGAAACTGAACTTGATCCTGGACTTCCAGCCCCTGGAACTGTGAGAAAACAAGTGTCTGTTGTGGAAAGACACTAAGTTGCCCAGGCTGGCCTTGAACTTGAACTTGTGATCTTCCTGCCTCAGCTTCCTGAGTAGCTGGGGTTACAGGTGTGTGCTACCACATCCGGCTTCTACTTCCGCTTCCATCTCCACATGGCCTCTCCCTGTGTCTTTTTTTTTTTTTTTAATTGTAGTTGGACACAGTACCTTTATTTTATTTATTTATTTTCATGTGGTGCTGAGGATCGAACCCAGGGCCTCATACGTGCTAGGCAAGCATTCTACAACCCCAGCCCTCCCTGTGTCTTTGTATGTCTTCTCCTCATCTCTTCTTATAAGGACACCAGTCATGAGATGTAGGGACCACTCACTGTGTCACTGAACCCAAGAACCAACCCCGGCTGGTCGTTTCTTGTGGCTGGAAAGTATCCTGAATAAAGCGCTTAGGCTGACGTCGAATGCCTACGGGCATCATACAGAGGCTCCGGAGATTTCTCTCCATCCCCTGTTCACATGAGCTATTTCATCTTCTCTATCCTCAAGTTTAGTGGTTGATTTTTTTTTTTTTTACCCTAAATTCAGGATGTTACATTTGTTCCTATGAGATCCCATCCTGGAGGTCTAGACCCAGTAAAAATTCTCACCTCAATAATGGAGAATTTTTGGCTAAGGGATGTGTTCTGTGACTCCCTTGAGGCTCTGCTTGGAGGAAACACCAGAGAATCCTATAAAACCACAGCTTTTGAGAACTGAAAATCAAATCAATCTTTTATTCTGGTGACTCTGCCCCAGTTACCCAAACTAGCTGCAACCCCAGAGCTGGCCTTCTGGAGGTCACGTGGCCCCTCCAGCTCAGCAGCTCATCACCGTTTCCCTCCCTCCCTCCCTCCCTTCCTTCCTTCCTTCCTTCCTTCCTTCCTTCCTTCCTTCCTTCGTTCCTTCCTTTTTTCCTTTCTTTTTCCTTTTTTCCTCTTTGCAGTACTTGGGATTGAACCCGGGGCCTCCTAGGCAAGCACTTTATTACTGAGCTACACCCCCAGTTCCTATCTATCTATCTATCTATCTATCTATCTATCTATCTATGTTTGGGCAGATTCTCACTCAATTGCCCAGGCTGGCATTGACCTTGTAATCCTCCTGCCTCAGCCTCAGCCTCAGCTGGGGATACAGACTTGTACCGCCACACCCAGCAGGAGGGATTGCTCCTTCCATCATTGGCCACAGCTGCAGTTGGAGTACCAGAGAGGGTTCTGCTTACAGCTGATCCACCTGAGCCAGAAATGCAGCAAGAACACACCTACTTCCCTTTGGGTCCCTTTCCCAGAGCTCATTGTGAAAGACCCACCGATTCCCTGTCCAGGAAAGACGCACGAGGCACTGGCTGCAAACGCATGAGGTTTATTCAGACACAGACGCCTGTGGGTGCTCAGCGAAACCTCAGCCGGAGCTTCGGTGAGCTGGCACACCGGGCTTTGGGGTACAGGTTTTTTATAGGGTCAAGGGGCAGGTTTCGCGCGCGCGGTAAGCAACAGGTTTCTTATTGGCTATTTTGAACCCAGCATGTAGGTTACCTAAAGGGTAAAGTTATTTTTTATTTTATGTTCCTGGAACAATACCACATGACAGTTACATATGAGCATTCTGATTTTTCTGTTCCTGCTTATTAGCCCCTGTTTATTCAGGCATGCCCTGGAATCTGTTTTTCTGCTCTTTCCCAACCATCCTGTTTTTCCCTTTTCAATCGGTCACACTTAACTGATTATCTGAAAAACACATTGTCTGCAGGTTTGTGACGTGCCCTAATAATTTTGTAACTAAGCCTAAGGTTGCTGGGCTGGGGTCTTTCATTCCCCCCTTTGTCTGGAAACTTGGGAACCAATCATGGTTCCCTCAGTTGGGGGCCTATTTGGGCTGGCTCTACATCTTAGTAAACAGTAATCCTCAGGGGACAGTCTTTAACTTCCCAGACTTAACTTAAAATTGACCTCCTAGATCCAACCTGACTCGATTTACCTATCTATACTATCTATCTACTTTTGGCTTTGTTCCCCCCCTAATTTTAGAAACTTTATTGCTGTGTGGAGAAGGGGCGATGACTCGTTCTTGCTGCTTCAGAGCTGAAAAGGGGTGTCGAACATGAGGGGGCTTGAAGACGTTGGGGAGCGACGTGGGGGACGTGAGTTTCCTTTTAGAAGTCAGTTCCATTTGAGGTCTGGTTGGGGAAAAACAGGCTGTCATCTGGGGATGGGTGCTTCTATGAGAGAAACAAAAACCATGAGTACTGAATAAGTGTTGCAGCAGCTGGAACATGTCACTGTACATAAGTTCCCTCATCAGGCTTTAACATCTCCAGTTACTAGGACTGTAAACATAACATTTAACTTTTAGGGTTACAGATGTCCTTTTTTAAGACACAGTTTAATAATTTAATGTCATCTGATCTTGTGAAATCTTTAATTCTGTTATTAGGGCTGAATAACCATACTAGCAAAAACTAAGCCCACCTGTATAGGTTAGAAATAAAGGCCTTAACCTTAAGCTAAAATTACTCTGGCAGTTTTCTTTTGATGGTTATCAGGCATTTCTACATAAGAATCTCTTTTGAAGCCTCCAGTTTATTTATTTATGGAAGTTACATTTAACTATTATTTTATTTAAAATGTCCAGGAATAACTGTGTTTTGGCTTTGACTGTCTTTGCTAAGTGTTCAAGATGAAGCAAGTCAAACTGACTTTTGTTTCCATCTATTGTTAACAGTCAGCTGAGTTTTCTTGGGAGTCCTCGGGAACTTACAGCAGCTTTTCAGATCTGCTAGTGCCATTTGTGCTAGGATGGGTCCAGGCCTTGCTTGACCATGTGGCTTCCCTTGGAAGCATCAGGGATGTCTCCCTTTTTTGATGACCCTCCTCTTCACAGCAAATGCACTGATTGGCTTTCTGTCCTCCACTGGTCTCATTAATCTCCCTGTTCAGGAGGTTATGTGGCCTAGAGTTGCAGAGCCCTTTGGAAAAGTCCCCTATCCCCTGACTCAGACTGACTCAGAGGGCAAAAGCCAAATTTTTAATTTTAAAACTTGATCTTAAACATCCAGCAAATAAGTCAACAGCCTTATATTAAGAGCACTGGGCTTTAATGTCTATCTCTCTATCCTGTAGGTGATAACTTTTTATCTTACATTAACCCAGGTTGTGAGTTCTTAAATCAGTACCTCTGCAGAACATTAACAGGCAGTCTTTTAGCCATTTTGAAAACTACAAGATAAAATTATCAAAGAGTAAAAACATATTTAGTTCATATAATAGCTACCTTGAATTTTGGCAGAGTTATACATTATAATTTCCTGTTTGAGATCTTAGTAATCTTAACAAAAACTAACTTTTGGACATAACTTTAAATGTACTGAAATCTAGCCTACTTTTTTATAGTCACTTTTACATATAGTGGGATGGGACATAGAGCTTTATCTCAAGTAAGGCGGGGCTCTTTATAAATCTTAACTACTGCAGTTCTGAGACTGATCTTTACTTTTTAGACATCATTTTATAAAGTTTACATAAATTGTTGTGAACTTGAGCAAACATAACATAATATCACATCTAAAACATGAATTAAAGAAAGGCTGAAAGCTTTTAACCTTTTGTAGAAAAGTGGCAAAGTACTTTTGTGTTTTTCAATAAAACCTTTACACAGATTAGGCTCTCATTAACTTAAAAATATATTTAAATTGTATCTCAGTGTAAAAAGTAACATAGAACTTTACATATCTTATTGATAACAAGTCCAGTTATAGAACACAAATGACATAAATAAATTTTTAACATTTTTTAAACCTAAAATTACCATACAACTTTAGGACACCAGTTTGATATAATGTTCTTTTGAAGCTTTTACCTTACAGACTTGTATACCTGGAAGATATAAACATATTAATGGCACTACAATTACATTGATGTTTTTATATTAACCAAGTTTAGCTTTTTAAAGAGATAACATAGCACAATTTTTTTAAAACAACAGCACTTGTTTAACCAGCTGTTTAATTTTTTTAAGATTACTTGTTCAAAAACTTACACTTATAAGCAACTTATACAGACCTTTTTTTTTATCATTTACTTAAACTTTTTAAATTATTTAATCATATAGACTTTTATCCAGAAATATATTTTTTATTAAATTTATATCTAGAACCTTTCAGTTTTTTTTTTTTATCTGTTTACCCAATTTAAATTGAACCATTTGAATCACGTGAGTCAAAGATATTTGGATCCATTTTTAAAATATTTTATGAGCGCTCCTCATCTGTCAATTGTCATATCACTACATGATACACGGACATACACACATACAGACATACTGACATATAACACGTAACAAGTGTAACACAATACAATAGCAAAGGCCTTGTTGCTTTCTCAGGTGATATCTCATTGCAATGTTTAAAAACGCCATAGTTGATCAAAAATAGAACTTATCAGAAAAACATTAACTTGTCTGTAGGATCAAAATCATGAGCTCAAAAAAATACAAAATTTAAGGAAAAAGCAAAAATCCTAGAAAAAATTGACTGGCCAGTAATTAGTAAATGCCATACAATTTACCCTCTGGTTTAATCTAGTTTGAGTTCCCATAAAAAGACTTTTACTATTTTTTTTTTTTATACTAGAAAAACTTGCTCACACAAAACTGAAAATAGGAATTTACTTAATAATATAAAGCTACCATCAGAAGAGATCCCTTCAGGATCATTAAGTCACTTTCTTTGTTCTGAAGTTTTTAAAGTAGTACTAAGTTACATTAAATCACCTGGAAAAAAAAAAAATTAAAAAAAGAACCACACACTACCATGTATATCCAAAATTAAGCTTTAAATATTTCCAAGACTGTTGCTATTTAATGTTATTTTAATAAGCCAGACCAACATTTTAATTTAACATTTTTTTTCTGAATCTTACACACTAAGGGGAACAGATACCAAATCATAATTTACTATCCTTGCCCAAATTAATGCACTGGTACACCTAGTGAAATCTTTTTAGGCTACCCAGTTCAAAATTGATGGAAAAAAATAAAACTGAATGATTGGGAGTTACTTGCCAACTTGGAAGTAGAGTTTTTTTAATTTTTTTTTATCCTAAATATTTAAGTTTTCTGGCATGAATTATCTGAAATCACAAACTAAACAATTACCTAACCCCAACTTTTAACTGCAGGATTATGCAATGCTTCAAACTTATTTAGGTACCAGATTGTTACAAAAAAATTATCTTTTAGACACACATTTAACCTAGATTATCCCCAAGAAACAATCAGACAACTAGATAAGAAAATATCTCTCCAGGTTTTGAACTTCCATTTAATTATGACTCCTATCAGTGGCACCATAGATTTTTCCATGAGTGGACCAGATGTTTTTACATAGGGGCAACTATAGGTGTAAAATCAAGGGTCTCAGTGTGACTGACTTTACTGCATTCAAGTGGAGTAATCCTTGCAGTGCAGGGAAAGAATGAGAAAATTCCCCAGAGCAAAGATGGCTCTGGCAGCTGCTGGGAGTTTCTCAGTCTCTCCTTTACTTACAGGATTAACTTCTTTGGATAGACCCAATTTCAGGCAATCTGGCATATCTCCTAACTTTCCAGTAGAGTCAGTTTTTATCTGTCTTAGGTCTTAAAGGGGGAAGAGGGTATGTACTTTGATCGGCTCAAATTTTTCTCTTGACTCTCTCTCTCCTCATGGTGGATCTGTAGACTAAAGAAGCCACCTAAGTGTTAAGGGATATCTACTGGTTTTAAGGTCCCATGTTAGTCTTAGATGGAATGAGAAAGTACAAAGGCAAGAAGACAGACACAAATATCAGACTGGACACAGAGAACGCTGCGCGGCTGGAGCACAAACCGAACGGATTAGGGAGAGGAGGGATACCGTCACCTCCGTCACCCACGAGTACAGTGTACTCTACAGAACATTGGAGGCCCCCCCAGATGGGCCTCCCTGAGTCCCTGGGACGTCTCCCAGGGTGGCAGGGGAGAAGTCTGAGTTCGTCAACTCCTTCTCAAGCTGCCCAGAATACAGAGCAATTACGCGTAATTGTACAGACGCTGCGCATGAACAGATAACAATCAGACATAGACAGAGACACACAATGACACGAACTGGCCAGCTTACCTCCCAGTGGTTATCGGGTGTTCCTCGGGCAGGGATCCGGACGGGGTTACAGGAGTTCTCCTGGCTGGCTCGCCAAATGAAAGACCCACCGATTCCCTGTCCAGGAAAGACGCACGAGGCACTGGCTGCAAACGCATGAGGTTTATTCAGACACAGACGCCTGTGGGTGCTCAGCGAAACCTCAGCCGGAGCTTTGGTGAGCTGGCACACCGGGCTTTGGGGTACAGGTTTTTTATAGGGTCAAGGGGCAGGTTTCGCGCGCGCGGTAAGCAACAGGTTTCTTATTGGCTATTTTGAACCCAGCATGTAGGTTACCTAAAGGGTAAAGTTATTTTTTATTTTATGTTCCTGGAACAATACCACATGACAGTTACATATGAGCATTCTGATTTTTCTGTTCCTGCTTATTAGCCCCTGTTTATTCAGGCATGCCCTGGAATCTGTTTTTCTGCTCTTTCCCAACCATCCTGTTTTTCCCTTTTCAATCGGTCACACTTAACTGATTATCTGAAAAACACATTGTCTGCAGGTTTGTGACGTGCCCTAATAATTTTGTAACTAAGCCTAAGGTTGCTGGGCTGGGGTCTTTCAATTGTAGGACACATGAGCACACAAAACAGGCCTACTTACCAGCCTTCCTCAGCTGACCACTTGGTTTAAAGGCCCAGCATCTCAGGCCTCTGCAACTGGGGAGGCCCTGAGAGCAAGGAGCCCTTAGCTATCCGGAGGGTGGCTGTGGCTACCCAGACCTTGGTCCTGGGGCCTTACTGGGCTCAGCCTCTCAAGAGCTCTCAAGCACTGCAAATTCTGAATGTTAAGAAACTGGAGGTATTATAGGTACTGCAAGCTAACCTGGAGAATCACCATAAATAAATAAATAAAGATCCTGGAGGCTGGAGGTCAATGAGAAGGGAGTGCAGCCACTGAGCTGGAAACCCAGGCCCCTGCACCCTACGATGGCTGGAGGAGAGGAGGATAAGAGATGAAAAGCAATGTGCTCCTGTCTTCTTTCCCAGGGCCTTCCTCCTCCGCTACAAATAATCTTTCTTTTCACACAGTGTCACCAAGCAGGCCTCCCTGGGCTTTCTCACCCTTCAGAGGCTCCTTGCTGCCCCATTTAGGTCTAAAGATTCCATCAGCCCCTCCCTTGCCCCTAATTAGCACACCTAACCCAGATTTTTTTTCTGATTACAAATAAATAAATTTACACACACACACACACACACACACACACACGTGTTACTGCTGTTGGCCTGTGACGAGTCCTTGTTCCCCAATGTTGAAGAATAACACCATAGAGGGAGAGCACGCTGAGGCAAGGTCAGGGTAGAAATTAGAAGTTTATTAAAGGACAGCAGAAAAGACTTCTCCCAGAGGAAGAAGGGGACCCAAGAGGTGGAATCCGTGGAAGTGTGGTTGTTTCACCTATTTATAGTTTTGGTGATGGAATGTACGGGGAAGGGTTGGGACACAGGTGGGCCAAACAAGTAATCTGGGCAGGAAGGACTTCATTATCACTTCTTTGGGATGGGCTATCTCCAAATCTGTTGGGGGCTGTTTCCTGGGTTCCATTAACATTTCTTTGAGGTGGACTTTGGCCTAGGGCTTTTCAGGGACTTCATTAACATTCCATGAGTTGTCCTGCTTTTCCCGGAATCATTATCAGCATGGCCTCCATTTTAGATTTCACTGATATTAGACCCCATTTACCTAACTACACTGACTACCTAATTTTAAATCTGGCTTCACATGTACATACACACAGATTAAAAACACCACAGAAAAGGTCCTTGCTTAGCATCTGGGTGGCCGTCTTAAGTGATAGCCACCATTTTAAGGAAAAAGTCTCACTTTCCCGCCCAAGGGCCTTTCTGAGAAAGACTCCCTCACACCAACCCAACCCCTAACCTCTTGCATTAAGACCCGCCCAGCTCTGATTCCTGAGCCTGCCCCATGAAAGTCCCTGAACCCAGCTCTGACAAATAAACTCTCCTGTGTATCTCTGCCTGGTCTTTCATTTATCGCTTACCCTTCTCTCATTCCTCGCTTTCCCTTCAAAAAGTGTAACAAAGAAAGTTTAAAGAAATCATCTGAGCTGTGCACATTTGTAATCCCAGTGGCTTGGGAGGCGAAGGCAGGAGAATTGCAAGTTCAAAGCCACCTTTAGCAATTTAGTGAGGCCCTAAGCAATTTAGCAAAATAAAAAATAAAAAGGGTTGGGGATGTAGCTTAGCGGGTAAATACCCCTGAGCTCAATCCTTGGCACCAAAATAAAAGAAAGAAAAGAAATTATCTGAGAATTCACTACAGAGAAATAATAACTGTTAATATTTTTGGTGACTTCAAAATATTCGTCTCTTGCCTTTTCTTTGTCAATGCAATGTGTGATGAGCTCATGTGAGACAATGCAAGAAAGTTTAGAGGTGAAATGATTGGGTTATAAGAAGTTTAATCAGTGCATTAATCCCCTGAAAGGAATTAATTGGTAGGTAAGGGTAGGTACATAGGATGTGGCTAGAGAAGGTGGGTCCCTGGGTGGGTGCCCTAGGGGTTTATATTTTGTCTTTGAGCAGAACACTCTCTCCCTCTCCCTCCCTCCTCTCTTTTTGCTCCCTGTTGTGTCTTGAGCTCCTTTCTACCACCACACCTTTCCGCCATGATGCTCTGCCTCATCTCCAACCCTGAAGAATGGAATTGGCCTTCTATGGACTGAAATCTCTGAAACCATAAGCCCCCACATAAATTTTTCCTTCTCTAATTGTTCTTGTCAGGTCTTTTGGTCACATCAGGGAAAAAGCTGACTGAAACAATATGATATTATTTAAATATTATATTATAAATGCTTTAGTAACCTACAGTTTTCCCAAAACAGTATGTTTCTCATATTCATCAGTATGGGTTCATATCCCTGTCGTTCTGGGCCCAGTAGTCCTGACACAGGCTGTTTGGGGTTTTTGCGGTGATAAATGCTCTGTGATGGATCTTCTGCGGATTGTTCATTTAGGTGATTGCTTTCCACCAATCCTGGATGTGGCATTGAAGGTGAAATGCACCAGTCTTTCATGTCTCCATCTGACTGCTCCATATCTTGGGCTGGCTGGGGCCCTGCTTGGTGGTGGTGTAGGAATCCCTCTGATTCTGAGTGGGAAGCCACTTGTAAAGGCGGGGCTCCTTGAGGATAAGGGCAGGCTCCCATCCAAAGGAAGCAGGAATCCAACCAGTTGGGCAGGGCTTCAGAACTGAAGGGGTTAATAAAAGATGGATTGAGAAATCTATAAACACCCGGAAATGACTGACATGTGCTAATTTCTTCTTTAGTATTCACAATGGCGTTCTGTTAATTAAGAAGAGCGGGAGCCCAGGGGAGGCAGTAGGCCAGGCGTCTGGCACCAACAGGCCAGCCGCCTGCCAATTCTGGGCCTTCTGTGGGTGAGGGGGTGGCTGGGGCACAGTGTGACCTTGAGGGCACAGGCCAGGGACAGCCTGGCCCTCAGGGAGCCTCCTCAGGTAAGAGACAGCATTTGCAGGGGAGAGCAGCAGTTTTAGCTGTTCTCATTTTGAACCTTGGTGGTTGCTGGTCTTCAAGGAGGCTGGGAACTTGTGTGGCCTGGGTGGGGACTTGGGGTCTCCTATTTCCAGAGTCTTCTCCACAGATGGGGAGTGGGGGTGTGGACAGCATTCCACACCCCCCACCCAGAGCCTGGACAGCAGCAAGAAAACCCCCATAGCTGATGGACGAAACAAGGCTGAGCAGACACAGATAGAGCAGGTCCAATTTTCTGAGTGCAGTGGGTAGGAAGGATCCTGCCTTCTGTCTCTTGGCTGTAGGGGAGGGATTACAAGAGGGAGACAACTCCAATCACCTCCCTCTACACCCGCTATCTTGTGCTCCTTGCCCTTCTTTCCCACCTCCCCAAAGCACTGAGCTAGAGGACTGGCCTAGGGTACTCTGGATGGGTGAGCACACCTGGAGACTGCCTGAGTGTGAGTGTGTTCCCTGTGTTCCTGTATGATAACGAGTGTGTGTTCATAGCCTCTCTGTGTGTAGTGTGTATATCATTGTGCATGTGTGCATGTGAATGTGTATGGATGTAAGTGTACGTCTGTTCTGATCCCAGTTATCCCCCTTCCAAGCTGAGTCTTTGGGCAAGTTACTCACATCTCTATAGTTCATATTCCTCATCTGTAAAGTGGGAATAATGATAGTACCCCATGAAGTCAATGCTGCCCACTAATCTGTGAAGATTACGTAAATGTGTTTGACATGCTTAGAACGTTCCCTGGTGTGTACAAGTGCAATGGAGGTGCTTGCCATTATTATTTGGCTGGAGAAGCATCTTTAGCCCAGAATGTCCTTCCCTTCTCTACTAGTCCCTCTGCTTGGTGAAATCCTATTTGTCCTTCAAGACCCAGCTGAAGGGTTGGGCAGCATCAGGCCCACGTCACTGTACAAGGAGATCTACTTTTAGAATCCCAGGCTCAAGGGCAGAACTTCAGTGCAGGGAGGAGACTATGACCCCCACAACGTACCTCAATACCTCATAATTAAGATACAAATGTGTAAGTAAACACACCAACTTGGGCTGGTACACATCTGTACAATGATCACACAGACACAGAACGCTCACCCAGATGCCCACACACAATTTGCAGGGCACAAATATTTTGTATTCTCAGCATTCACAGGCATAGGACTCACACTCATAATCTTTGCAGATTTAAACCTTCCATATGAACAACCTAATACAGGGGCATAATTTATATAACATACTTTGTACACAAGTAAGGGACACAGACAGGACACACATAAAGTTCTTCATTCACACAAACACAAGAGTTATATTTTGTATACATAAACATTATAATCACAATGCAGGCATATCCAGAATGTTCACGTGTGTACACACGACCTTTACATGCAAGTCACGCAGGATAATGAAAACATGCACACACATGAGCACACAGTGTACAGTCCCAAACACAAGGCCTCAGACTCTCACAAGTCTGGCAAACAGGCCTAGAACTGTCATCCCTGGGGAAAACTCACCCTGAGCCAGTCCCCTCCCTTTAACCTTCAGCGCTGAAGGCTGCATTGGACCCACAGATGGGGAATTAATTGGTGTCATTAACATGTGGCAATGATAATGACTTCCCATCGATCCCTGTGGCAGATGTATGGCTGCCCCGAGGTGGAGCTACGAGTTCAGGATTGGGGTCCAGGCCTCCCCTGCAGATCCCTGACATTTGGTGGCCACACCAGGAGCCCCTGTTCCTCCACAAAAACTGTGTCAAGGCCCTTCCTTGCAGGCTTCCTCATAGAGCACAAAAGGAAATTTCAGGAAGATAAACAGCTTGCCCTCAGTCACCTATCTGCTGGGGGCTGGGGCCACCTGACCATGTAGAACACAGCACCTCCCACTTGACCCCCCATCCTCTTCTCTGCTCCTCTTCCCTTTTCCTGCTTTGGGAGAAGACCCTTCATCCCTCCCGGTTCCCCAAGTCCTCACTTTCTCCCTGAGGCTGACTCGTTCCCATTCTCTGTCCTCTGTGGCTGGGACCTTCTGTGTGGTTGAGACCATGAGGTGGAGGGGTTTGGCTAGGGAGAGGGGAGAGCCTGGAGAGCAGCAAGAAAACCAAGGCAGAGAGATGGTCTTAGGAGGACAGATGGACAGAGCAGCAAGCCCCTGCTCCTCCTTCATGAGGTTGCCTCCTGCTAGAAGCCTCCCTGATGGCCCCTCTGTGGGACCCACTGGAGTCCTTCTCTGGAGTGTCTGCACTGTTTACTCCATCCGGTTCTTTTCATGATTCTTTGTAGTTATTTTGGACTGAACCTAACAAAGAGTAGTTGCCAGATGGATGTTGAAAAAATAGGGATAGACCAAGACAGAAAGATGGACAGAAAGATGTACAGAAAGACAAAGACTAAAATTGGTGGGACAAATGGGCAGGGGTGTTGGAGAACAGGAACCCCAAGAACAATGAGGTGGAAGAGGGCAGATGGACCTTGCAGGTTTGCCTTGGCACAGTGATGGGCCCGACTGGGCCAGAGGCTAGGGTCCCCTTCCTACCTTGGTGCCAGCCTCCTTCCATCCATGAGGCTCTCAGGGGAGGAGCTATGGAAGGCTGAGGAGCTAAGGAAGGCTCTGCAGCTGGGAGCTGTGCAGGTGGGGCCGGAGGTCGGCCAGGGTGATGCTTTGAATCACTTTCATGGAATCCAAAGAATATGATTCAAACAGAGGATCCAGACCTGGGCATAGAGGTGGGCTCATTCCCAGCAGCCCCCTGGAAGCCCAGCCTGGGTCAGGCCTCTGGGGATACCCCCATGCTGCCTGGCTGCACTGAATTTGTTACTGTCACCACATTTCTAGGGCTTCTAATGAGCTGCTAATGAGCTGTCAGCTAATTATGAGAACTAAATGGGGCGCCTGTGCTGGGCTGGGCTGAGTTTTTGCTGAAATTTTCCGGGGTGTCAGGGAGAAGAAGGGTTTCCATTAGCCTCCTGCCCTACACGACTGATTTGGCCTCCACCCTCGTGTGGGTGGCAAATGTATTTGCCCTTGGAGAGGAAGGGAGAGCCCCAGTGGCTCCAGAATAAGGCAAGCTCCAGCCCAGAAGCTGGGGAGGAGTGGCACCTGAGGGCAGTTCTTGGCAGAGCAGTAAGGCCTCACAAAGGCAGCTCAGGGACCCAAGGTCCAACTCTCTGTGTGACCTTGCACAAGTCCCTCTGTCTAGAGTCTGTCTTCCTGTCTGTAAAATGGGTCTGGAGGAAAAGGGCCAAATCAGGTGGTCCCTGCAAGCACTTCCTTCCATCTCAGTGCAACCATGACTCTGTCAATCCTCTCTTTACAGTTTGGCTCAGATTCCCCCAGTTCAGCAAGGGTAGGGGCTTGTCAGGGGTCACATGAAATACCTAGTAAACCCAAGTAGAGAAATCTTCAGTCAACAGAAAAGAGTACAAATGTTGACAAAGACAAATGCGAGAATGTTCATCACAGCCAGAAGCCTCCCTGATGGCCCCTCTATGGGACCCACTGAGGTCCCTCTCTGGAGTGTCTGCAGTGTTTACTCCAAAAAACTTATTTATAATAGTGCCGAGCTGAAAAGGGCTTCCACATCCCTCAGTAGAAGAATGGATAAAGAAATAGTGCCATCCGTGCAAGGAATAGTACATAGCAGTTGAAAACAGACTAGTTCTCTAGGCCATCTTCATTTTATGGGGTTCCAATAGGCACAGTTACCATGGTTTAGTTAAATATAGTACCAGCCTCTCAAAAGGGTGTTTAAATTTCAGCCCATGGTTCATTTTTAAACACAAGTAAAGGTAAGAAGCACAAACTTCCTTGCTAGCTCTTCAGTCCACAGGTTGCTACATAAATGGCAGATGTACAACACCAACTGTGATCAATCATGTCACTTTTTTCAAAGCCTGTTGGTGACTAGACACTGGGCTTCTGCTGTTCAGCTCACACACAGACAGCAAAGTGTGTTGTTGTGTTGCCTCCTTGTCTCCAAGTTAGAAACCCATGGGACAGCTTGCAAACATCATTAATCAAAAGAATGACTTAGTTAACAGAGCTGAAAGTGTAACAGAGAATTGAAAAAAAAAAACAATAATTCTGGAAGTGAAATTTGCATCAAAGGCAAATGGAGTTTAGGTGGAAATAGCTGGCTGTGGGAATGTTGACATGGCTGCTATTTGTAGACATGCAGCAAAGGAACCTAGTGACATAAATGAGGTTGTGATAAAAAGGATGAGAATGTTCCTGAGAAAGTGACCCTACCCAAAGACTTTATTCTGAAGGCACTTTCAGAGATACTTCACAACACTGAAAATACAAAGATAAAAGCTGATCCAAACAGCAAACAGTAGAACAATTTTCCAAGGCATAGAAAAGAATGTTTGCCACGTTGCAAGTCACATGACAAGTGTTGTTCAAACAGTTCTTGGTAAATTATTCCACCATGAAATAAAACTTACACTCTCAATATTTCTGATGTCTTAAATTGCAATGTACTAAATGGGTATTAGTTTTACAATTTTTAAATTTCATTATGCATTTATAACCAACAGTGAGAAAGCTTTTCTTGTTTTGACAAAAGCTTTTAAATTTTTTATGATTAAAATCATAATTTTCCCCACTGATTATTATGCTCCCTCTCCATGATTTCAACCTGCAGTTTGTTCACAGTCCTCGCTCACTCCATGCAGAGCAAGAACAGCAGGGATGAATCTCACAGACGTGTGTGGAAGGAAAGCCAGACACCAAAATGTACAGGCTGTGTAAGTTCAAAAGCAGACAAAAGGACTCTATTGGGTAGAAGCCAGGATGGTGTTACCTGGGGGAAGGAGGGGGGTTAATGGGGAGGGGTCCTGAGGAAGTGCTGATGTAGTGTAGATCTTGATTTGGTGGTAGTTTCAGGCATGTATGAATATGGCTTTTAAAAAGAAAATCCCTGAGCTATGTGCTTAAGGTATGTGTAATTGTGTACTTTACTGTTCTCAGTCTCTCTTTCTCTCTCTGTATGGATCAAACCCAGGGCCTAGCCAGTGAACTATACCCCCAGCCCAATACTATTTTTTTATTAGTTCTAGTCAGGTATAGATGACAGTAGAAAGCTCTTCTGTTCATTGTACACAAATGGAGCAGAATTTTCACTTCTCTGGTTGTGCATGAAGAAGAGTCACATCATTCATGCAATCATACATGTACCTAGAGTAATCATGTCCATCTCATTCCACCATCTTTCCTACCCCTTTGCCCCCTCCCGCCCTTTGCCCCATCCAAAGTTCCTCCACTTGTCCCATGCCCCCTCATGTGGATTAGCATCCACTTATCAGAGAAAACATTCAGCCCCTGGCTTTTTGAGATTGGTTTATTTTGCTTAGCGTGATATTCTCCAACTCCATCCGTTTACCTACAAATGCCATAATTTTATTTTCTTTTAACGCTGAGTAATATTCCATTGTGTATATGTATCACAGTTTCTTTATCCATTCATGAATTGAAGGGCACCTAGTTTGCTTCCACAGTTCAGCAATTGTGTATTGTGCTACTATAATCATTGAAGTGGTTGTGTCACTGTAGTATGTTGTTTTTAAGTCTTTAGGGTACAGACCAAGGAGTGGGATAGCTGAGTAAAAAGCTAGTTCCATTCCAAGTTTTCTAAGGAATCTCCATACTGCTTTGCAGATTGGTTGCACCAATTTGCAGTCCCACCAGCAATGTATGAGTGTACCTTTTTCCCCACCTCCTCACCAACACTTCCAATAACTATTTTTTAAGTTGAGAAATTCTGTGAATGCCTTGGGGGATTATGCAGCTCCATATTCTATTAGATACTAGGCATGGTTAGGTATGACTGGCCTTTTCCTCCTTCTTCAAACTCCTCCCTCCTGGAACCTGTGCCATCTAGCCCTTCTGGTTTTCCTCCTTCCTCTCTGGCCACTGGTTCTTCCCCTGTACTGGTTACAAAGTGCTGCTCTCCACCTTCTCTCACCTAGCTCATCCTAGCTGGGCTTGGGCGACCTAAGTATACTCCCTCCACCATGGGGCCCAAGCTCACCCAGAGCCTCCTGCTGACCCAACAACAATTTGATTGTGTCATCCTGCCCTTACTATATTCCAGGAAGGAAGGAAGGGAGGGAGGAAGGAAGGGAGGGAGGGAGGGAGGGAGGAAGGAAGGGAGGGAGGGAGGGAGGGAGGGAGGGAGGGGAAGGGAAAGGAAGGGAAAGGAGTGGAGAGGAAGGGAGGGAGGAAGAGGAGGAGGAGGAGGAGGAGGGGGGGGGAGGGAAGAGCTGGCTGTTGGGGAAAAGGCAGCTTCAGGGAAAGGCCATGAGGGCAGAAGCATCTCAGGGAGGATTAAAGCCTGATCCCAGTTTTAGAGAAGCAACACCCCATTAATGCCTTCTGGACCACCTGACACCTCTCCCTGATGGAGTCTGGAACTCTACACTATTAGCCACAAATGGCATTTTGAGATGGCTTTTTTTTTTCTTTCTTTTTTTTTTTTTTTTTTGGCGAACCCCAAAGACATTGCTAAGATTTACATTTTCAAATATATGCTGACCTTTTTTTCCTCTTTCTTTTAGTTCATTTGTCATCAGTGTATAATTGAATCAATATATTTCCCGATCAGCCCCAAGATTGAATAAGGTCACGGGGAGCCGTGTGTGGGCATTAGACATCATTATTTCACTCCGAATGAGCGGCCATGGCATGGAGCATTCCAGGCGCCAAATGAAATTCTATTAGATTCTATTACACTTTTACAATTATAGAGACGTTCCAATATTACAAGGGGAAATGAAGTCATAATAAAAAAGCCCAGAGGTGTATTACAGAGAAATGGGCACACTATTTTTCTAGTTAAAAACTTGATGGAAGGAACTCCACTGGCTTTTGGTTGCTGAGATGTGACCTTGTTCTCAAAGCCCCTCAGCCTCTCTGCCTGACCATCTCTGCCCAAGCTTCTGCTGGCCAAGAGCAGTCAGAGTCAAATCTCTCAGAACTGGCCGATTCATTCTGCTCAAACTGAGTCCTGCTCCTGGGCCCCAAGGAGAGACAGACCTGTTCTGAAAACATGTCACAGCTGGGGCAAGAGAAGCAGTCCCCATACCAAACCATCCTGGGGAATATCCCAGAGTGTGCAAGAGTCAGCGAAGTGGCCTGAGCAGGCACATTGAGAGGGAGTCATGTGGCAGCTGCCCCTGCTGACCCTTCATATAGGCCAAGGTATCTAACATGATATGAGGTACATCAGCACTTTGGGTCGTCCATTCCTTGCCTTTAAACATTCCCTACACCCACTGTGCTACAGCGAGCCAAGTCCTGCCACCTGCCCCGACCTCTTGCAGAGGAAGGAGTTCTACCCAGCCCAGGAGGAAGGATGAGACAAGGCTTCCTGCAGGAACAAAGAGAACTGGGCCTTGAAGGATTGGGAGGGTTTGGAGATGGGGATGGCCATAGGAGAAAAAAAGCCCTGAAACTGGGTGGGAGGAGAGACTCCTGTGATGAAAGGCCTGGAGGTAGGGAGATGCCTGGTCCCCTGAGAATTAGGGAGGAGTGAGGTGGGGAAGGCAGGGAGAAGAGTGGATTGTGGAGAGAGCGTGGCTGGAGAGGGGGCCTAGAACAGGGTCTGACCTCAGCCTCTAGCCACAGCGTGGGGTGAGTGTCTTGAGGCATCGGAGGGCAGAGAAGGGTCTGGCCAGGCCTGAGTGGGTGGCTGCCCAGGAGGGGCCTGCTGTGAGGTGAAGTGAAGACGGAACAAGCGCCGCAGTGAGGCAAGACAGGGAGCCCAAGGAGGGAAGCTCAAGAGTGTTCCCGGGGCCTAGTGGGGCTCAGACACCAGGTGCAGGCCCAGGGCCATCCTGAGAAGAGGACTGTGACAGAGCCTCTGGGGACAGGTGTGAAGCCCTCCACTTTCCTTGAGCCCTGCCCAGGTACTGCTGTCTGGTGGATAGATGTATGGATTTTCAGGTGCTCCCAGAGCCCTGTGGTGGATAGAATAATGTGTGGCTTCTCTTCCCTCTCCCCCAGGGAGGTATATATTTTCCCACCCACAGATCCTGTGCTCAGTCACATGTAGTAAATAGAATTCTACAGATGCCCCCTCCCCGCAAGATTCCTGACCCCTAGTTATTCAGAGAAACACTAATCTAGGAACTGCTGTGGAGGGATTTTTGCAGCTGTAATTAAAATCCCCCATCAGCCAACTATAAGATACAGAGATCCTTGGCTTGAGCTCATCAGGTGAGCACTTTAAAAGCAGAGCATTTTCTCTGGTTGGCAGCAGAAAAGGAAGGCAGAAAGATTCAGAGCATAAGGATATGTTGCACTATTGCTAGCTTAAAGATTTAAGGGCCTGAGGAGCAGGCCCAGACCCCACAAAGTCCTGCACAGCTGACTCAGATCCTGAAGTAGAGTTACCTGGCCAACCTGCAGACCTGGGAGCAAGAAAACAGATGTTGTGGCTGCAAGCCATGGGGTTCCGGGGTGGTTTGTCATGCAGTGATATTCCAGCAGTGGTTGACTGTTTAGACACTGTCACCTGAATAGCAGCCAGGAACAGGCTGAGCCAGGAGAAGAGCTGTGTGGAGATCCTGCAGCAGGCCCCCTGCAGGAGTAAGCCCTGGAGGTCAGGTCTGTGCTGGGTGAGCCTGGCCTAGCGCACTCAGATGCCAGCTCACAGTCCTCATAATCACCCAGGTCACCTACATGCCCTTCCTAGCAGTGTCACATCTCTGTGGCCTTTCCCTTGCTGCTAGGAACATCCTTGCCCTTGCCCAGTCAAACTTGCCAGGACAGAGCCCTTAGAGTAGGGGACTTTCTTCTCTCTGCAGCCCAGGCAGCTCCAGTTGACCCCCGGCCTTCAGATTTTCCAGCAAAGTATCTAGCACCTGTCCCCAAACTCAAAGAATTCAGGCCACACCCCTTCAAGAATCCCTCTGCTTGTCTGGAAACACTTTCCCATTGCTGGGGAAAAGAGGGGAGAAAACCAGAACTACCTGATCTCTCCAGGGAAATCCTTGTTCTCAAATCTGTCATGTCTCCAGCTTCTGTGCTAGGTGGGGACCCAGGGTCAGTGGAGGTCTCCCGTTGGCAAAACTGGCCTGGATCATCCAGCACCTGTCTTAGGATCTATACATCTGGACCCCTACTTTCTCAGCTTTGAGCCTCAGCTCCTCCCAATCTCCCCAATGTCCTTCTAAAATTTACTTTGAGATAACCTCAACTTTATAGAGAAGTGATAAGTCAAGTACACATCATTGTTTTTTCCGTGAGCCATTTGAAGATGACTATGCGATGCTACATCCCATCCCCTACTTCAGTGTGCATTTCTTCCATGTTCTTTTTTCTACACAGCCAACAAAATCAGCAAATTAACTCTGATATATAACTGCCCTTTGGTCTTCAGACCCCACAGTTGTTAAAACAATGTCTTTTACAGCAAAAGGATCCAATTGCTTTGATCATGTTTCTCATTCGTCATATTTCCTTGTTCTTCAATATGGGACATTTCCTTGATCTGTCTTCTTTAGGGAGGTCGGGATACTGGGGATTGAACCCAAGGGCTCTGTACCACTGAGCTACAACCTCAGCCTTTGAATTTTTTTTTTTTTTAATTTTGACACAGGGCCTTATTAAATTGCTGAGGCTGGCTTCGAACTTGGCAATCCTCCTGGCTCAGCCTCCCAAGTCACCAGGGTCACAAGCATGTGCCACCATGCCCAACTCCTTGGTGTTTCTTGATCTGGCACTTTTATGACAGGCTAGTTATTTGGTAGAAGATCCTTGAAACTTGGGTTTGTCTAATGTCTCTCAAGCTCCAATTCAGGCTGCATGTGGACAGGTATGTGACTGCAGGCTCTTCTCACCAAACCTTACCAGGTGATTCAGCTGTTTGCTTTGCAGTGTGGGGGATTGAACTCAGGGCTTTGACCTTGCTAGGCAAGTGCTCTACCTCTGAGTGAGAGTCCCAGCACCCTAGTGCATGGTTACAGTCTTATAACTAAAGTGCTCTCTGCTAGCTTCTCCACGGTAAACTTACTCTTTTTCCTTTGTAATTAATAATTATGTGGGAAGATCTTTGAATTCATATAATCATTAAATCTTCAATTTATTCATTCATCTCAGTAGGAATTCGTGGTATCCTGTTTTTTTTTTCCAGTAAGTAGTAAACTGCCACTATTCTTTTTTATTTTGATATACAAATTGCACAAGATTTGACCAGTGGGAGCCCCTTCAAGTTGGCATCTGTATCTATTGATATGTCCCCATTGTTCTTTGCATAAATACATATTTTGGGGACAATAAGGTATCCTGGACTCATATATTTTCCTGCCCCAGACATGAAATCAGGCATTTCTCCAAGAAGCCCTGGATCACTTTAGTGGACAAGCATATTTAGAAATCAAGATGTCCATGTAAGGGATGCTTTTGTGATTGGGGATTGTGGGGGGTCTCTGCTCCCAGGCCTTCTCTGTGGATTGTGCTAAGGAATATGTGATCCAGAGATCACACTAGTGTATATGTCTTTCCTCTGTCACCTATCTACCTAATCTATAGCTACAGACACTTCTAGGCTTCATGATGGTACTCCATCCCTATAAGTCCATCTAAGTTGAAAATACTTTTAACACACCTCAGGTGTCCTTTTAAGTCTTGATTGTTCACCCTCCTGATCTCTGGGTCTGCTCCTGATCAGAGCAGCAACCTGCTGCCACACCCAGACTGTCTCCAGAGTATTGTACCATGTACCATCAGCCTGGAGAAAGGTCAAAATTCAAACTATGGTTTCTACAGAATGCCTGTTTCTTTTTCACCACCATAAAGCCAAAAAAACAGTCTTTATAATGAAAGTTCACATTGGCACTTCAAATTCTATTCTAAGGTCCCTTCTCATTTTTTCCCTTTCTAGTATGGTTTGGATCTGAAATGTCCTCCAAAGGCTCATGTGTTGAAGTCCTGGTCCCCAGTGCAGCAATGTTCAGAGGAAGGGGCTTTAGGGAAGTGATTAGAGCAGGGGGGTTTAACCTCATCAGTGGATTAATCCATTGATGGGTTCATAGTTGAAAGGATATTTGAAGGTGATGAATTCAGTTGAAGGAAATGAGTCCTTGAATGCCTATCCTTTGGGGCTGTGTCTTGCCAGAGGCCATTTGCTCTCTCTCTGCCTTTATCTGCCAGGAATATCTGCCTCACTGCAGGCCCAGTATCAATGGAACCAGGAACGGAAAGCTGTGAAACTGAGCCAAAATGAATCTTGCCTCATCTAAGTTGATTTTCTCAGGTATTTTGTCACAGCGACAGAAAGCTAACATGCTTCCCTTTTGATAATTACCATCCCCCGTAATGAGAAGCATGGATCCCAGCAACTTCAGTATATTTACATATTTGATCAGCCTGCATGTGTAATCAGTCTCCTCTGCTGCTGCACTGCCCTCCCTGATGGGTGCCTTCCTCACCCCGTCAGCTCTGGCATGCTACAGTGGATACCCCCGTCCAACTCAGACTCACGCCCTCTGTGGCCTCCCCTTTTGTGCAAACATTTACCTTACTTGGCCTCACCTAATGGGTTTTAGATGAAAAGGAAGTCAAGAAAGAGGAAGTAAAAGAAGAGTGAAAAAAAACAAAAAACAAAAAAACCATCCCTTTTGCCTGCCTGTAAGGGGAGGCTACTCTTTCTTACAGGCCCCATGACATCTGCCTTTTGCAGATCCCAGGATATCAGACCAGTGAGTGGTTCTACTTGTGCTCAGCTTTCTTCCCTGTCCCTTCTCTGTCTCCTCATCTGTGATACTGAGATGATAACAGCATCTACCCCACATGTCATTAAGAGGATGCAATGCCCCAGGTGCAGGTCATACTAGTCTCTGAGGGAGGTCCCTCCCAGGGCCTTGTCACAAACCCCTCCCCCTCACTATTCCAGTCTATTCCAGGCTGTGGCTCACAAAAATGCAGTCCTGGAAAACCCAGAAATCTATCTTCTTACCTGTAGGCATTCTTTGGCAGCAACTCTAAGATGCCCCTGGCCAGCACCCTGAGCACCCATTTCCTATTCCACTGGCCTAAACAGTTGGACCTTGTTGGAAGGCAGAGCAGACCAGGACTGAGCCATCAGCTACCTGGTGCCCCACCCACCCACCCATGTGTTAGAGGCAGGACTGGGCTACACTACAGGCTCAAAGGGGTGTCAGCTTCTTCACTGATGGGCAGGGAGGGCTTGTTCTCAGGACTCAGAAATGCCCTCCCCTAGGCTGTGAATCCCCTAGGCCCCAACCCTGAGGTCTTTTAGTGTGGGTCTTCCTTGTTGTCTCAGGAGAAGGTTGTGCACAGCATGGATCTGTGACCACTTGCAGGCAGCCCATGATTTCTAGAGCATAGAAAAGTCCTAGTGGCAGCTGTGTCATCATGGAGGACATGTAGACAAGAGTCTGGAGAATCAAGAGAAGGCTTCTTTGATTCAGAGGTAGTCAGAGGCTGAGTCACACCAGGAGCTTGGGTCAGGAGGTGGGTGACATCAGTTTGGTCACACAGGCTGGGCTCTGGGAAAACTGACTTCAGAGTGGCCAACAACCAGGCGTAGCCCAGTGCCTACCATTTTCTGGCTTCAGGTTCCATGTACCTGCAGACATTTCCTAGTGTGGGTATGAGCTCCTCTGTTCCAATGGCCCCACACAGGGCTCTGGTTTTCAGGAGCAGTGTGCATGGCTCAGGTGTAACTAGGGGGTTGGGGGGTGGGGGGCATCCACCTGAAAGTTGCACTTTGCCCTAATTCCTGCAGGCTTCTTCTTCTTGCCCCAGACTTCTCTAAGTGGGGGAGACAGGGGGCTGCAGGGTAGGAGGTCCCTGGGGTATTTGGGGCCAGGCCCCACCCCTCCTGCAATCCTGAGTCTAGGTTCTGGCTGTGCAGGGGCTGGAGCTCGAGGCTAATTGTGAATTAGGAGCCCAATTATGCCCGGCACAATTGGCTCCGCGCTGCCTCCTCTTCCCGACAGACATGTATATTAATAGTTGGCACTTATTGAACCAAATATGAATATTCATCTTCATTTATATTTCAAGGCCTTTCCTCCTGGAGGCCCGCGGGGCTGCGACCAGCTCCAGCCCCATCACGGCGCTGACAGCTCACACTCCTGGGCCCTGACTCCTGGCTTGCCGGGCCGCCGGGCGGGCTCCCAGCTGTCCACAAACACTCATTAGGGGGGCCGGACCCAGCGAGCTGCGGAGAATGTGTAATCGCGCAGCGCGCTGCTAATTAGGGAGCTGATGGGGCATTGAGGGCGAGAGGACGAATTCTTTAAACAGAGGACGGGAAACTTGAAGAGCTGTAATTACTTGGAGCAGAGTTCATTTCAGAACTTGGGAGCCAATGAGTCTGATGACAGCCCTGCTTGGAGGAGGAGGAGGGCAGGGAGGGGGACTGAGTAGCTGGGCATGGGCACCCAGCACTCTGGGGGCCAGTACCTCCACTTTTATTTTGTTTAATGCAATCCAGCTGTGTGAACCCCCACTTGGGATAGCTTCCTCTTCCTCAGGGGACAACTTGGGGTCAGGATCCTGCCCGGAGCTCTCAGCTCTATTGAGGACCTTAGACTCTATTGACAGTCACCACCACCTGGAAGACGAAAATATGACCTGCAGAGGGGAAGTTCAGGGCTCTCACCAATGGGGAGCCCTAATTTCCCAGGTCTGTCACCTAAACCTGTCGATCATTTAGAGGAAGTGTTGACTCCTGAATACTCTCCCTCTCTGAATTTGCCTCTTCAACTCTGACATCCACTCTACCACAAGGTCGCCCTTAAATCTGCTTAAAATCCCATCTCTCTCAGGAAAACCTCTGTCCTTCCTCCCCATTGCAGGGTCTCTCACCCGTCAGTGATTTTAGAACAGCTTGGGGCTTTGGCTTCCAAATCTTCCCTCGCCATCCCCCTGTTTGGGGTGGGTAGAGAGGACAGGGTCAGAGGACAGCCAGATCATTCCTCCAGGTCTCAACCAACAGGGCACCAGCAATGAATCTCGCAGAGAATCTGGGCAGCATTTTCCTCACTTCTGCCTCTACTGTGCTTTACAATCCTGTAGCCACTGACCCCATGTGGCTATTTAAATGAATTAAATAAAATTACACATTTGGTTTCTCACTCATACCAGCCACATGTCCATGCATGATAGTCATGTGCAGAGTGTTAACCTCTGAGGTTATCCGCTGACCCATACTGAACACAGGTGGCCTGTCCAGTATGGGGGAGAACTCAGGAGTTCAAAACTTTGAGAAATCTTCTCCCAGCATCCTCAGGGCTTGGTGCACTAACTACCTGGCAGGGGCAGCAAGGGAAAAGGGGAAAGGGTTCTGTGGGAAAGTTGGGAAGAGCCCCACCCTTACACCTGCCTCCCATTCAAACCTCAGAAGCTGCAATTAGTAGTGTGTGTGTTAGGGGGAGGCAGTGTCCTTGAGCCTGCCATTCCCCTCCTCCCAGAGCCCTGTGAGATCAGAAACAAGCATTCAGGCTGTGCCTGGCTGGTTCCCCTCTCAGCATGAAGTCTGTGCCCAGCCCTGCCAGGCTGGGCTTCCAATTATGGAGGAAGCTTCAGCTGCAGAGGGGCCGGCACCCAGCCAGCAGCCCACCTGGCCCCCTCCCCAGTAATCAGGGCCTAATTGATGCTGGGCTTGCTCATGGTGCTCCCCTTGATTCCACCAGCCCCAGTTGCCATTCCTCAGGAAGGGGCCAGCCCTTTGTCCCAGCAAGTTTGAAACCATTTGGACAGAAGGTGGCCACTCCATGTTCATGGCAGTCTGGACTTCATGCTGGCAGGGTAATGACTGGAAGAGAATGCAGAGCTACCTCCCCAGTGGCTCTGTGTTCTGCACCTGACCTGGGTGTGGCTGAGCACCTTGTGGGTGTCTGAGGGGCTGTCCCTGTGTGAGGTTTCCTAGATGCAAGTTTTGGAATGTTGGTCTTGCTGAGAAATTAGGCTTCCAGCTCTGGGTATGAGCATGTGAGTTCAGACCCAGGCACAGGTGCCCCTCTTTTTATTTCTGGGAGGCAAGGATGGGAGGAATAAGAAAGGAGTTGAAGCCTGAGGGTGTGAGGTGGGGGCAGGGGTAGGAGGATTCCTGGAGACAGCTCAGCCCAGGCCTGGCAGAGTTTTTATACTACCTTGTCCTTGGAGCTGGTCCTCGCAGAAGAAGCACTGCCAAGGGAAGAGGGGACATGGTGCATACAGTTTGCAAATGGCTTCCTCTCAGTTCATCTCCATGTTGGCATGTGAACAGGGCAGGACTGTCATTGCCATTCTGCAGAAGGTGAAACTGGTCTTCTGAGTGCCACACAGTTAGAGGTGGAGACGAGATCTGACGCTTGTCTTCTTGCTCCCCAGCCCAGGACTCCACCACGAGGCCTAGGTACTTGGCTGCCAATAGAAATGCCAGAGCTTCCCTTTGCTCCAGAAAGGCCACTGCTACCATGCTCATGTTTGGTTCTAGATGGCTTGGATTTGGGGCTGTGGCTCATGTTTCATTTGGAGCTTTAAGAAAAGTGGCACAAATCAGAGTTTGAATTAACTTGATACAACCTTGAAAACTACTCCAGAAGAATTCCGTCCAGGCAGCAAAGGTAAAGAGGCCCCCCAGGCCTCCTCCGAGGAAGGCTCCTCTATCTAAGCTGAAAAGCAATAGGGAAGGAGAATTTTGGATGCACATTAACAAATGGAAAGGATTTCATTTTGGTTGTCAGTTTCTCTGTGGGAACTTAATGACGAAAGAAGGATGTGAGGTTCAGATTTGGGGGACCTCTTCTATCAATGGTTAGGCTTTTGTGGCATGTATTTCTCTGTGGGATTCCCGGTGGGTCTGTCAGGTGATAGCCAGGACTGTAGGGTCATTGATATGCAGGAATAGTAGGGCAAATATTTGTCCTAAGTGTAAAATGTCCAGGGGTCATTTAGTGTCTTATTCTAACCTATTTCGGATATTTCATGGCTTTAGCCACTCCAGCAAGTCCTAGGAAGGGGCCTTACCTAGCTGGGAACAGAGCTATATGGTAGACTGCTGCTCATTCAGAGGGAGGCTAGAGCAGAAGTGACTAGAGAAATTATTCTCTTTCCCTTCCCATGGCACATCGGCACTGACCACTGTCCTCCCGGCCCCTTCCCAGGGGGTCCTTGCCAACCTGCTTGGTCAGAACTGAAGACATGGACTGGGCCATGGGCACAGCTTTGGTGGGCATCAATTCAGGTTCATGGCATCTTGGTGACGTAAGCAGGACATACCACCTGAATCTTTTCTGCTCTTCCCTTCTGATTCCAGGTTGCTGGAAGAAGAAGTGGACCCAGAAGCCCTGGGCTTCTTTCTTCCCTCCAGATCCACCTGGGGGTGCTGAGGCCACATTTACATTTGGGGGAGTCTGGTGAGGACCTGGAGCCAAAGCCCCCTGTTCCATATGCTCCAGTCCATCCACAAAGAGCGCTCCAGAGGGGGCATCCGGCATTCACACATTCACGCATTCGGGTTCTGATTTCCATTCTGCTATTGCTCCCTTAGGACCCCCAGAAGGCTGATATGCAGGGCGGGATGCAGGCATTCCTGGGTCCCTGGTAGGAAAAAATCTCTAATAGAACCAAAACCTCACCCTGAACCTAGAATGGTTATTAACATATTAATTAATATTTAAAAACTCATTAGGCCTTGATGATGGCTTCCTTAATCTGCTTTTATATTAATTGCAGCCACCCAGGAGCAATAACCATACTTATGTGGCAAAATGGAGTCATTCTACTTAATTACTGAGGAGGTTTTATAGGCAGTCTTCAAAGCCCACAAACAATCAGAGAGTTGATGAGATGTCTTTTTAGATTTTGTTTTAAATTGGATGCTGTGGTGGTTAGAAGTTTTTTCCTTATGCTGAGATGAAATCTCCCCACCAACACCCCTACTTTCCTCCCCTTTAAGCTGGCCTAGAGCACCTGGTCTCTCCACATGCGGGGCCCAAGGAGGGCCTTTCCTCAGGGTGAGTGAGCTCTAACACCCGTCCTGGGTCTTGACCCTATCACTCCTGGATAGCAGCTGAGGTCTCCAGCCTGGTGACCTTCTTCTCACTTGGCAGCTTCCACCTCTGAGTGCAGGGCTGAAACCCTGGGACTCTGCCCTTGGCAACCTCAGTGTTCTGGGTAGACTGGGCCTTCAACCTTAATGGTTACCTAGGGAGTGATCCGGCCAGGCTTCTGGCTATAGCATCCTCCCTGTTACTTGCAGGCCTGTTTCTGAACCATATTTCCCCCATACAATGCCTGCTCTAGAAGGGCTCACACAGCCCCTACCCAGAAGCTTGGCCATTGCTCTGAGGTCCCTCAACAGCAGTACAGGCATCTCACTTTCAGCCTGTTGGGGCAGTTGCTAATGGGGATAGTGACAACGGCCTCTCAGGCCCTGAATATATCCCTTCTACCTGTTAAAACAGATCACAGTCGCTGAGTACCTCCAGGATTTAGTGTTTCTGTCATCTTCCAGGGGCTGCAGGCACAGAGTGGTCAGGAGCCCTGTGGGTATTGGCTTCACCTGCCTCCTTCAGTTCCAAGTTGATGGAGGTACTGGTGAGCCAGGACTGTGTGCTGAGGCTGGGACCCAGTGGACCCAGTGTGACATCTCCTCAGGAGACCAGAAGAGAATGCCTGTCATTATCTGAAGAAGGATCACACTCCTGGGCCATCCCTGCTGGGGCCTGGCCCAGAGGAAGCCTGCAGGGCAGGGACAGAGTCAAATGGTGTTGAGAGATGGAATCAGCTTCCTGTGCTTCAGAAATTATGGTGAAGTGACAGGCAGGGAAATTGGTGACTCCCTCCTGCGGTGCTGATAACACCAAGCTCATCCATCACCCTTGTAGGATCGGCCACAACCATTCAGAACGCCAGCTGTTGTAAGCGGTCCCTCACAGCCCTCAGGGCAGGGCAGGCAGAGGCTGCTGCCAGCCACCAGGTACCCAGCATGGTCCAAAGCTGTGGCCCTGGACAGGTATAGGCCAAGGTTGCAGGGTAGAGGACATTAAAAGTAGCAGCAGGGGTGGAGTAAGGTTTGCAGTTTGGTCTGAGGTCAGTTAGGATAGATTCTAGGATAAGGCTGGATCAGGTTAGAGGGCAAATGAGGCTTCCCTCTGAATCTAGGAGAGAGACCAGGAGTAGGGAATAGAATTGGTGTTTGGTTGGGGGGGGGGGGTGCGGGTGGAAGGTATTTTGTACTGGGTGAGGGTAGAGTTGGAGGTTATATGTATGTCAATTATTATTAGTTATTATTATCCTGTCTGGGGACCCAGCTAAAAGACAAGATAGGCATGTTACCCCCAGATCAGCTGGGATAGCACCAAAGGTTCTCTTGCAATCTTCCCAGCCCAGTGTTCAGTGGAGGCCCTAAGTGACTTGCTCAGAGTCACACACCTGGTGGAATTCCAACCAAAGCAAAAGGGAGGATACTGTTAAGATAAGCCACGTGGCTTTCTTCTGTTTCTTAGGTACCCCCTTCACTCACCCCCTTTACTTAGCCAGAGGCACCCACTGTTTGAAGGGTGCTCAGAGTTGCTGAGCAGGAATGCAGAGGGGTACATTCAGCATGCAGACTCCCAAATAGGACAACTGTGTCCCAGTGACACAGACACATAACAAGTCAGGCTTAGTTGAGAGAGAAAAGGTTTTCTAAGTTCCAGAAGCCCCTTTTACACAACAAGTTCTGTTTGGCCTCAACCTTAGTGTTTAACTCCAAGCCATAGCATAGGGAGGGTGGAAGACATAACGGGAAGCGAGCTCCCTGAACAGGAAGAGGAAATGGAGCAGGGAGGGAGGCAGAGGTGAGCTGTAGGGGTTCTGGCTGATGGAGGAGGTTGCCCAGATACATTTGGGCCCTCCAGGGAGGGGTGTTGTCTTCTCTCCTCTCAGGGCCCAGACAGGAACACGGCCAGCTTCTCTGTGAAACCCCCAGCTGCACAGAGGCTGGGGGCAACATGGCAGGGGAAAGGTCTACACAGATGAGCTTAAGGGCTGTCTCACAGGGTCTCCTCAAACCGGGGCACAGATGGGAGAAAGCACTTGATATTCCCAGGCTCGAAGAGCAATGGAATCAAAGAGATCTGGAGATGGGTCAGGTACTTGAGGCCACAGAACATTAGTTTTGTTTATTAAGTTCTAATTATGATACTCACCTCACCTCTTCTTGGCACAGGGCTGAGCTTCTAGGGCCACACGACCAGCTCTGGCCAAAGCATCATGAGCAGAAATAACCCGTATCACTTCTAGGGTGGAGCATTTCAAACTGCCGACAGGAAGCCCTTGTAGTGCTTCCTCCCCTCTGCCATGGTCACTAGTAGTGCCCCAGACAGGGGCTGCTGCATCTGCCCCAGGGACTGGAGTAAAGATGATATGGAAGAGAGTCCATAGCTGACTTAAGCTGACATGGAACAAAAGCAAGAATTAAACCCTTGCTGCTTGTCACTGAGATGTGTGTGTGTGTGTGTGTGTGTGTGTGTGTGTGTGTGTGGTAGTAGTGGTGGGGATGTCATCACAGTTCGTCATAGCTTATATGGTCTGATGCAGACTTCATGACTAGAGCTTGGACAGGGTTCCCAACTTGGCACCTCAGTGAGCACCAGGAGCAGTCCAGCTTCACTGTGATCCCTGAAACCCAATGGGTGACAGCCTTTCCCTGGCCACCATGAGAGGCATGAGTTGCAGGTGGCTGCCATCTTAGAAAGAAGAAGGTAGACTGAAGCTCTCCTGAAAGGAGGAGAGAAACAGACCTCGAAGAGAGCTAGCATTCTGAAAGACTAAGTATGCACAAGAGGCTGTGTTAATCTGAAAGAGACAGTTTTCAAGTGGAAAAGGCTGAGATATCTTTAATTGGTCAAAGTAGTTCCTGTACTCCTTCCCCAGTCAGCTGTGGAAACACAGTTCAAGAACAAGATGAGATGAATTATAAAAAATAAAGGCCTATGATTTTTTTTTTTAACTTCTGAATGTGTAAAATCTTGCAGTTTTGTGCCTAACAAACTCATTAGGGTCTAACTCCAGAGTCCAGGCCTGAGTGCCCCTTACCATCCCTATTTAGTTCATGTTCCCCCAAACACTGTCCCCGATGGAAGATGGGATTTCCAGGTACCATGTGCCTGGTCCAGAGTCATGGAAGCAAGAAAGATGAGAGCTGGACGGGGGTGAGTGAGATAAAAGGTGGCCCTTTCATGTCACTGGTAAGTCTTTTGTTCTAAAAATAAAGGGACTAGTGGCAGGATAAGACAATCCCTCAGAGTCACAGAGCAAGCAAGAGCCTCATGGAGCCTGAGGGTGGACACAGGGCCTTTCTTCACAGACATCCTGCCCTCCTTTCTCTTGCACTCCTTCTCAGAATACTGCCATACCACAAGCCACCAAGGCCCATGCCAGAAGCCTGGGTCTCCTTGACTCTTTTTCCACCTATACAGCCCACATTCTGTTCCCAGCCCTCTGGCTGTGGCCAGATGTTGGAGCCTCCAGGACCATCCTTACCCACCCTGCCCATGCCCTAGGAAGCTGATGCTATCTATGGACTGCCCTCATGTTGTCATTTCTCCAGCTATGCACCTCAACAAGGGTCACCAGAGGCTCACTCATGTGTCATAGGGTCAACTGAAGGGTGACACCTTCTGTGTGACACTACTTGGATCCTCTCTGAGTTCAAGTAGCTGCTCCCTCTGATCTCCATTCTGGCTTTAGAGTAATGGTTCCTCACTGTTCATAGCTCTAGGGTGTGACACCAATCTTTACCTTCCTTCTTAAGCCTGGTCACATCAGAGCAAAGAGTCCATTGATGAAACTCCTCTCCTGATACTCCGTTTGAGGGTACCACCTGTTTTCTTCTACCACCTCTTTCCTCCCTTGAAGGATTCCTGCAAGAAATGGAGATAATGAATCTGAAGTACAAAGAACAAACACCAGTATAGAGTTGCCAGTTGGAAGTCAGAAGCTGTAATTAACTGTTAACTCCTAAATACACCTCAAAGCATCATTTTTTCCATCCTCACTGCCACTTTTCTGGAAGATGTTTCCATTGTTTTTCTGCTGCCAATCTTCATTGTCCTCTTGGTCTCCCTGCCTCCAGTCTCACCCCTCTCTTCCTCTGCGGAAAGATCCTTCTGTGTGCTCAAGCTTACTCCTCACCCCCTTCAGCACCTTGCTGGAGCCTAAGCTCTTCAGCCCATCCTGCAAGGCCCTAGCTCTAGGCTCTTCCTCTAGGGGAGGCCGATTCTCCTGTCAGCAACACTGATCTGATTTGGGGACTCATCAGGTCCAACCTAAGGGTCTGTGCAGACAGGGGAGAGGCAGCTCCAGAGACATGGACTGGGGCTTTAAAACATAAATATGATTTCCTGTGGAGGAGAGGAGAGTGGAAGGGCATTCAAGGCTAGAGGCAGAGCTTGAGTTGGTAGTTAGATTGACCTTGGGGGGAAATAGGAAGGGGGTGTGAGGTGACTGGAGCCCAGGGAGGGAGGAGGGATTCAGTGACAGATGAGGCCGGGCTGAGGGGCTGGAGCCTTGTCCTTGGGTGCTAAGAGACCTCCAGAAGGTTGATGGCAGGTCAAGGCATAGTCAGAACTGTGTTCTGGAATAATCAGTCTGGAGAGGGTAGGATAGTGGGAGGGGGAGCAGATACAGAGAAACTAGTTAGTGAGACCCACCCTCCACTCCTAGAGAGGGCAGGGGGCCAGGAGCTATAATGGGGAAGGTTCCTCTGGGTGCCTAGTCCCCACCCTTGTGTCCTTCTTTCTCCTTTTGCTAAGGCCTGACCCAGGGCTCAGCCACCCTCTGAACTCTGGTCCTATGCATTCTTCCCCTTCCCTTCCTAGATCAGAGAGTGAGAAACCATGACTCTATGACTTTCATGTTCTTCACTGCCCCCAACAAGACCTCCAGTTCAGTCCACTCTGAGAAGCTTCCTGCAGACAGCTGCAGAGCCCTGACAGGCGCTGACCACACTCTAGGCCTCACCTTCCTCCTGAAGGTAGTAGAGCTTGCTCACCCACACTCCTCCTGCATGGAGGTCATAAGCTGTCCAACATAATGCCACTCAGCCAGGACAACAGGGCTTTTTGGTTTTGGCCCCAAGAGGACATTCCTGAGTGATCCTTTCAGCTGGGCTCTACCCAGATCTCTGGGCTTCAGCCCAGTCATGAAGGACCCACAAGGGCATCATCCTGTATGGCAGGACTCAGCCTAGAATGACCCAGGGCCAGTCACCTGCGTCTGATCCTGGTGCCACCACTTCCTGGTGTAATGCTGAGCAGGATGCTCAGCTTCTCTGAATCTTGGTTTCCCCATCTGTAAAATGGGGATAACAATGGCTCACCTGTCATGTGACTGTGAATGATTTAGTAACTATAACACCGTGGCACACAGAGACCCCTACGTAAGTGTTAGCTCTTGTCACTGTCCTCTTTTTCTGTTCTGTGGACATATGGGAGCCCAACCATTTGTGAGTAATGATCGTCCAGAAGAGAAGTGCATTTTGTGGCATTCCTGGGTGGGGAGTAGGAAAGAGGTGAAAGCAAAGAGAAAGAGGAAGAAAGAGAAAGAATCAGGAAAACTCATTTCATACCTCTCTAGATTGGACAGGAAGCCCCTCAGCAGCAGCCCTAGCACAGTGATTTGGCTTCCACTTGCTCACTTCCAGGGCTGGGGAACTCATCCCCACTTCAGATGGCTTGATTTGTTGTTAGACCCTCTGAAGCCAAGTTCTTCTTGTGTGACCTACATCACAGGCCTTAATAGAACACCTGGACCTTCCCCCAGAAGCCCGGATCTCTGCACACTTTATTTCAACTGTTTGGAGGGATATTCAGCAGTGCCTTGTATGATTTTAAGCTCACATGGACAGTGAACTGAGCCAGAGCCCTGGCCATGCTTTCATGCCACAGTCACCACTATTGTCACCTTGAAAATCATTATTTCACACTCTACCTATCAGAAAAGGGGAAATAAAACCCTCTTATCTTGGTCATCTGGCCTTCCCTTGCAAAGTGGGGGGGGGACATTCCCCTCTCCATGTGATGCCCAGGTAGCAGTCCCACAGCTAGGGGCTTGGGTTTCAAGGTGTGCACTATCTAGGGCCTCAGTCTTTGGTGGTTTCCTTCCTGGGACCCAGCACACACTGTACTGGCTCCTCCTTCAGTTTCAGGGCCATACCCCGCTGTGTCCCCTGAGGCTCTGACCTTGCTAGGTTGGCCCTCCAGGAGAGCTCTCATGTAAGTTGAGTCAGTGGTCTCTGCCAGGGACCCAGAGCTCCACAGGAAAAGATTGTGATCTGGGCTGGGGATGTGGCTCAAGCGGTAGCGCGCTCGCCTGGCATGCATGTGGCCCGGGTTCAATCCTCAGCACCACATACAAACAAAGATGTTGTGTCCGCCGATAACTAAAAAATAAATATTAAAAAAAATATCTCTGTCTCTCTCTCTCTCTCTCTCTCAAAAAAAAAAAAAAAAAAAAAAAAAGATTGTGATCTAAGTTCAAGTCCATTCCCAAGTAAATTTCTTAGCTTTTGTGTCCATCACTGAATGCACATGCTTACTTGGGGGTGGGCCCCAATATTCCCACAGGAAATTTCAGGGACAGCTCTTGTTCCTGCCTCCTACCCCATTACACTTTCCTAGGCACCCACTTTGCTCTCTTGATCTCCCAATACTTGTCTTCCTTCTGTTTTCTGTACTGGTGCAGGGAAAGTCAGGTCTTAAAATAACCTTAATAGGCACTTTTGGTATGCCTCCTATTATATCCATTAGGAGAGGGGTAGCTCCTAGCTATGTGTTTTAGTCAGCATTTTTTGTTGCTGTGACCAAAAGACCTGACAAGACCAATTTAAAGGGAGGACAAGTTCATTTCCAGCTTGTGGTTTCAGAGGTCTCAGTCCCTGAACAACTGGCTTCATTGTTCTGTGCCCAAAGGTGAGGCAGGACATCACAGTGGAAGGGTGTATGGCAGAAAAAAAGCAGCTCAAAACAGGACAACCAGAAAGCTGAGAGAGACTAAGCTCAATTTATCAGGGACAAAATATGTGCCCTAAAGGCATGATGCCCTTAGCAACTCACCCCCTCCAGCCACACCCTACCTGCCTAGAGTTGCCACCCAGTTAATTCCTATCAGGGGATTAATGCACTGATTAGGTTACAGCTCTTATAACCCAATCATTTTACCTCTGAACACAGAGCTTTTGGGGGGACACCTCACATCTAAACCATAATACGATGTGTCCTCAGGCAAATAACTTCTCTGTGTCTTGTTTTCCTTGTCTGTTAAATGAAGAGCTAGTAGTTCCTCACAGACTTATATGTGGATTAAATGAGTATGTGGACATAAAATGTTTTGAATAGTGTTTGGGATGGAACAAATGTTTGAAAAGCTCTCATTATCACGACTTAACAATTTCCGCCATATTGATCATTCCATTTTCCAAGCAAGTCTCTGAAAGGTGGTGTGACTCAAAACAGAAGTCACAGTTGAATAAAGGAAGAGCAGGGGTCTGACTTTAGGGTCCACTTTTTAAATTCCTAACTGCTAAACTGTTTCCCCACACTGTCTTCTCTGGACATGATTTCCCAGAATCAGGTCTTCTCTGGACAAAATATCTCTAATTCTTCCAGCTGTTGTCTTTGGCTCATTTCTTGGTAGGAGTAGGACATTGGGGGGATATTGCCCAACTTCATCTCTTCTCCTACAAGCAGGTTATGCCATAATCACCAAATCCTGAAGGAAGCCAATGTGGTGTGGGTGGTGACTCTGAACATATGGGGAGTGCAGGGAGCTGATCTGGAAGCCCAGGACAGAGGAAAAAAAGGCTTCAGAAAGACATTGGGAGTGGTGTGGACCCTCTTAGATTGTCCAGAAGATGCCTGGGATGGGTGGGAGCAGCAGAATGACCTGAGAATTAGAACCTGACAGAGACAGACTCCCTGCCCTGTGGGGCTCCTGTCCTCTGATGAAGTGTCAAGAGACTATGGGCCCAAGCCTTGGGAACTCCAAAAAGACCAAAGATGCTGATAGGGTGCCTAGCTCTGTCTCCTAGGTTGCATGCTGATGCCTACAAGCCTAGGAAACACACCATTCAAAGTTTGACCCAGGGCAAGACCCGACACTGGAGCCTCCATTTCCCCGACTATAAAACTGAAAAATAGGGCTGGGGTTGTGGCTCTGTGACAGAGCACTTGCCTCGCACATGTGAGGCACTGGGTTCGATCCTCAGCACAACATAAAAATAAACAAAGATATTGTTGCCCATATATAACTAAAAAAATATTTAAAAAAATATAATTAGAAGTACTCTTTGAGGGCCTGCTCACCAGTAGGGCTCTTTTAAAGGTGTTACCATTCAGAAGGGGCCAGAACAATGTTGGGGGCAACCTTGACTAGAGAGATTGGGACCCTGGGCATTGGAGAGCCAGGTTCCAGCCCTGCTTTCCCTTCTGACCTGCTTTGCAGTTAAGGCAAATTACTTAGTCTCTCTTGGAGTCAGTTTTCCCAAGTGGAGAAAAAGGGAAGAGGATACACAATCACAGCTCAGGAGGCTTCCCAGCCCTAGTGTCCACTAAGCTCTTCTCTGCTTGGGTTCTGAAGAAAGGCTGTGTCAGCAAGTGAAGACCGGTAGCTGACCTCTCCAGAGATGTCTTCTCCGGCAGTTCTTTCATGTCAACTATAGTTACTCTGCATCATTTCAAGGGAGACACATCATTGAACAAGTACAAGATCCTGACTCTGGTAGAGGCCACTTAGGACAAGCATGGACTTGGGAACCTTGAGTTGTACTATACATGGAAGGATGGTACTTGGCTCTTCAAAGGAAACCAAGTTGGAATCCCTTTTGTAAATCAAGGGAAGTCCCTTCATTTTCTCTCCTGAAAAAGAGACCCCCAACTTCTATAAATTGTGTTTGCTTCAAAGGGAAGCGATTAGAGACCTGCCTGTTTCCAGGCTGTTGGAGGCGCTCGTTTGCATAGGGATATGCTATTTATAAAGGCATTTCTATTCGTTAGAGTAGGTTCCCCCAAGGCTCTAGGCTGCTCCGAGTGCTGGGCTGCGCGGGTGTGCGTCCTGCGCAGAGGGCTCCCAGCCCTGTGCCCTCCTCCAGTTCGCACAACCTCTCCAGATGCAACAAGAAGGTGGAGGGCGGGGTCCGGAGCCATGCTGGGGCAGGAAGAGCAGCAGTGAGGGCTCACTAGATACCGGGGTGGGTGAGGCGGAGCGGAGAGGTCCGGCTCTAGGGCTGCGCTCTGGCCTTGCGCGGTGCAGGTGGCCGGGAAAGCATCGATTCTCTCTCCCGGACCTTGGTGGCTGTGCAACACCTTCCCTCCTACGCCTTTCCCCAGCCCTTTCAGTCTGGCAGGTCCGAGAAGCTGTGCCCTGGTGAGCCCGAGAGGCTCCCGCCCGTCACCTGCTGGCGCGTCTGCAGCGAGCGGGGCCATCGTCCTCTGCGCGCCGCCCTCCACCCTCTAAGCGCACGTCTTTCTAATGGGATTAGGCTTCACACGGGTCAGGGAACAATTTATTATTCTGCTGGCTAGAGCCAAGTTTCTCTTTGAAAAATGGTTACTCCCGGAGTCGGCAATTACTTCAAAATAAATTTACCAAAGACAAAATTGTGCCTCTTGGGTCAGTAAACGACTTGCCTGTTTGGGGCTGAGGAGACAAGGTGTTTATTAAGGACCGCCTTCGTTTCCTGTACAGGTTTTTCAGTTTGAATAATTGTCCAATTAAATATAATTTGGAAGACGGTGCTAACCCAGTGGCTGGATTGCAGGAGGAAGAATCACTTGGAGGCGTGCATTAATAAATCCCTCGGAGCCCATCGCTCCCCAAACCCCTCCTTTGGTTTAATTTGGAGAAATTTTTTTTGTCTTCCCACAGCCTATAGCCTCCCGTTTAGAAATGAGCTTCTTTCCCCCAAAGAATTCCTCGCGTTGCTTCCATCTGTCTGTCTGCTTCTCTCCAGCGAGCAGATGCATGGGGTTTCTCGGTGGGACCAGTACACTGATGCTGAGGCTAAAGGGCCATTCTTCTATGGGCTGCACACGTGGGGGTTCATTCTTTCATTCATTCGTTCAGTCAACAAACACCTACTGAGAACTTATTCCCAGCCAGTCTTGGTAAGGAGAAAAATCAGACAGACCTGTCCCTCAAGGTTGACCTAGTTCAGCAAGAGAGGGGGACATATTAAAAAGGTCAATGACTGCCAGACCTATAAAGGAAAGTGTGAGTCACCCCTTTCTTGCTGCAGATGGGGAAAGGGTGGTCAGGAGATGGACAGAGAGTCACTCAGCGGACCAAGCAGGGTTGTTTATGCAGTAACTCTTGGACCTCCCTGCCCTAGAGATATTGTAAGGGAAGAGGGTAGCAGCCCTGGGGTCCCCACAAGATGCTCCATCCTCTGGGAAAAGCTTGTGGAGGACAGCTGTGGGATCAGAGCATTTACATGATACCATCCTGGTGGGTTGGATCTGATGGTGTCAAACATCATCACAATGGTTCTGTCCCTAGAAGGAGGGGACTGACAGGATCAGACATTGTCCAGGGCATAGAAGCCATCTGTTCCAAGGGCAAAGAGGGGACAGTCAATATTGAGTATTGAGTACAGACCAAGCTGCAGGCCTAGGGAAGGATCTGGACCCTTTTTCTGGGAGCCTGAAATTCAGAGTCAGGACATGTGATACCCTTTGCAGTCTGGTGCCTAAGTCCCAGAAGGGGGGTGTGGGCCCTGGATGGGCCTGGTATTATTCTCCTATAATCATTCATGCATCGAACAATTATTTACTGAGCACCTCTATTCAGTGAACACTGTTCTAAGTACTGGTGACATCATGACCAAAGGAGCACAAATCCTTAAAGACACGGAGTTGAGATTTTAGTGAGGGGAGACAGACAACCGACACAAGCAGTAAAATATACCATATTTCAATCATGGTAAAGGCTGCTCAGAAAAGTAAAGCAGGGAAGGTTTAGGGAGTACAGGGGGAGGGGTTGCAGTTATAAACAGGGTGGCTGGAAAAGGTTTCATTGAAAAGTTGGCATTGAGTGGACTCGCAGGAGGTGAGGGATGAGCCTGAAGGAAGTCTAGAGGAAAAGCTTCCCAAGTCTGGGAACAGAAATGCCGAAGTCCCTGGAGTAGGAGTGCAAGTGATATGTTCAACTAAGAGGTCAGGGCTGGCTGGAGTGAGGAAAGGGGTGAGGGTGTGGGGGAGGGGAGGCTCAGAGGAAGAGATGGTAGGAGACACAGGAAGTGAGAGAACAGGCAGAGGGCAAGGGCCTTGTCTTTTGGCTTCTCTGCTGGGCCCAGCACTGCAGGCCACCTCATGGTCCCACGGCTCCACTGTTCCCACAGGCCCACAGTGACCTCCCCTGGCTCCTGCGGGGAAAGTGCTGGTTCTCAGGCAGCCTTGCAGAATCCTGTAGGAAGGAGACACAGAGCAGGTGGCGAGGAGGGTGCAGGGCCCCAGTAGCCTGGGTCCCTCTGGCTACCACCCCCACTCTTCCTCAGCCCCATGGGGAAGGAAAGAGCGGCGCTTGTCCGCCCAACTACACAGCCATGGAGGTGATCCAGGCTGAAAGAAAATCAATAAGATGTGTCCATTTATGTGGCACAAAGGAAGAAAGGTCTGCAGACAGAAATAGGCCGGGATTCACACGCGGGAGACTTAATAAGACTTTCCCCAGTTTGAAGAGGACGGTAATTTAGATTTGCCTTTGAACGTCTCCTTTTTTTTGTGCCTCAATAACTCTCAGGATCAGCCTGCTTAGGAAGCAAGGGAAAGGAGATTGGCCGCCTTCTTAGAAGACAAGCCCGTTTGGGAAGGCTGCTTGCTCAGAGAAGTTCAAACACCGGCCTTGAGAAAAGATGAAAGTGCCGCGTCAGCACATCCTGGGCCCATTGATCACGATGGAGGCCCAGGCCTGGTGCATTTGGGCTGGAGCAGGACAATGAGAACAAGGCCAGGCTGCCAGGAGGCCTCCTCTGAACCACAGTGGTGCGGGAGATGCTCATTACCGGCATCAGGGCTTAGCGGCCAGGTGGGGGCAGGAGGCAGCTAGGCCTGCAGAGCATGGGTCCCACAGCCTACAGGCCCCACAGCCCACCACCCAGCCTTGGACCTGGAGGTGGGTTGGCTCCAGCCTCGGGCTGTGGCTCTACTCAGGCTGCCTCTCCAACCCAAGCTCGGACCATGGGTTGGTCTAGTTCACTCCTAATGCCAGGGATTTCTGCCAAGCAAGTCTGGAATGCCTGCAGGAAAAGGAGTAGTTTCTCAAAGGTTCTATTGAGGAGGACACAGCCAGCCATCTCTAGGGAGGTGGGGCTTTGCCTGCTAGCAGGCCTGGGCCACCCACTGTGTGCTGCCTGAGTAGGACTGTCTATTCTGGCAGGAAGAATCAGGGTCCTGGGGTTTGGGGAAGCTAAAACTGCAGGAGACTATGGGCAAATTCTCTGTCCCTTTTCACAGATCAGCGCAAGGATCACCTTTCCCATCTGTTCATGAAAAACAAATACTGTCTTTGACACCCCCACCATGTCTGTGCTTTCCCATCCCAGCCTTATCACACTGTGTTATCTTGAATCTGCCTGACTGCAGGTTCCTCTTGGGGGGCCATTCTGCCCACAGGATATGGTACCTGGTACAGAACAAGTGCTTTAGTGTCTTTGTGTGCCCTCCTTCCATAGGGAGCAGGGCAAAAGGGTAGACTGCTGGGGGCCCTGTGTTTAAAGCAGTTCCTAATCCACCATGGTCATACATGGTTAAGTGAGCAGCAGGCCCAGCATGTGATACAGGCTTGAGCTCCAGCTCAGGACTTTTCTGCCTCTGTACCTGGTCCCCTTTAGTATCCCCCAGGGCAGTGGGAGGACTTGGAGTCAGGGGACCTCATCCCAAGTTTCCTCCTCTGAAGACACATGTGTTTCTATGTCCAGTATAGGACCTACATGTAACTATGGAGCACTCAAAACATAGCTAGTTGGAATTGAGATGTGATGAAAGTATAAAATACACACTAGATTTCTAAGATTCATTCCCAAAAAGAAAACAAAATATCTCACTAAATTTTTTTTGTGTGTGTGTCCAGGTTTGGTCCCCAGCATGGCAAAAATAAAATAAAATAAAATAAAAATAATATATGGGTTACATGTTGAAACTATAGTGCCTTAGGTTTTATAAAACCAGTAAAAATAATATTGGGTTAAAAAATTATTAACATCAATTTAATTTTTTTATGTGACTATTGGAAACTTTAAAATCACATGTGCAAGCTGCACTTGGTCACACACACCTATAATTCCAGCTACTCCAGAGGCTGAGGCAGAAGGATGGTAAGTTTAAAGCCAGCCTGGACAACTTAGAAGGACCCTGTCTCAAAATAAAACATAAAAAGGACTGGGATGTAGCTCAGTGATAAAATACTCCTGGGTTCAATACCAAAAGCAAAAAATAAAATTATACGTATAGCTCAGATTATATTTTTATTGGACAATTCTTGTCTACATTCTGAGCATAAAGTTCTAGGCCTTCATGATGTGAGATAGTGGGTGTGAAAGTACGTTGAACAGAACCATTTTCACAGGGATGACACTAGCAGTAGGAGAAACCAGACCTGCCTCAGAAAGGGTTAATGCCAAAAGCTATGCCTTTTGGAAATCTCCTTCAGGTTTTTCTAGTATCAGGAGCCAATGGCCATTGTCCTGGATGAGGTAATTCTTGCAAGGAGTCTCTCTCATTGGTGGTTAAAGGTGTCACCAATTATCAGAGGAGGGATCATCTAGGCACTTCCTTCTTTTCCTCTCTGAAGTTCATGTGTTGTCCAACTGTTAACAGAACAGGTAGCCGGAACCACTTGATCTTCATAAAGGGCCTGAGGTCTCCAGTTAGAGATCAGGAAAGGGTACTAGAGTTGTCTGAGCTAAGGCTCTTCTGGCCTCTCTGTACTTGAACTTGCTCTTCCCTCTGGAAGGCCCTTTGTTTTACGCTTCTTGACTTCCTTCTGAAGTTCTGAGGCCCAGCTCACTGGCACCTCTTCAGGGATTGCCTGCCTATGGAGCTCTCTGCTCTGTCAAGGCTCTGGCCCTTATACTGTGCTGACCCAGCTCTCCTGCTGTGTCTCCCATTTGGATGGCAGCACTCTAGAGCAGGGACTGGGACCTGGGCTCATATTCTGAGCACAGAGCAAGTCCACACTGAAGGAGCCTGGGAGTGAATGGACAGAATCTGGTTCTGGATCAGCCATGGAGGCAGACAAAGGAGAGGGAAAACTAGAGCTTGGGGGGTGATATGGAAAAGCAATTACTGTTGGCAAGGGAGTAGGGGGAAGACTGAGGCACCAGGAAACTTCCATGGCCTCTGAACTGACAGGCTCTGAGGTGGGAGGTCCTCCTTACAGAGGTAACCCAGACAGGCTGAGGCAGCCTGACCAAGGGATAAGGCCTTGTCCCTGCACCACTAGGTCCTGCCATGTGGCTTCTCAGGCATTTGGAGAGCAGGCCCCAGGTGCCCAAGGGGGCCCAGAGAACCCTATAGTATTTAAGTATCTTAATAAAGGAACGGACTAGAAACTGGGAGGGAAGGGCACCCTATCTGGAGATGGATGCCTTCTGGTGGCCTTGGAAACTGGGATCTGAAACAGCAGAGTCCCTCAAGAGATGAAAACCCTAGGTGACACTGATGAGGCTGGAGAGACTCCTGGGGTGGCTGGGTTAGGGGGTATGCTGGTGCAGAGTAGTTCAGCAAAGAGCAGGGCAGGCCTGGGGGTGGATGGAGGCTCCCTGAGCATAGAAAGAGAGGCTGTGAGACTCAAGGGAAGTGTCAGACTCCTGCAGCATCCCCCCAGGACCCCCTGACATGAGCAGGTATGTTGACAAGACAGCTGGGCTCCATGCTCTGCCACTCACTTACCCTAGAACACCTGTCAGCATCTTCCATTCCTACAAGTCCTATGAGTGGAGAACACCATGTGGTCTTTGGGCAAGCCACCCTGGGGACAGAAGCCTGGCTTCCAGTATAGCTTGCTCACTGATGGCCTGAGATGACCACTGCTTCCTCTAAGCCTTGGAGTCTTTATCTAAACAATCCTTTGGGGTCAGTGACCACTGCCTGTCCACCCTGGAGAGCCTGGACTGTAGACCAGTCTTTGCCCCTTTGTGGAGAGGGGGTCTGGCATCTCAGCCAGCGGGGGCAGATCCCAAGAGCTCCTCAGGGTGGGCAGATGAAAGGCACTCATCCGCGCCTCCCTCCCCGCCTCCGGGCCAGTCCCTTCACCTCTTCTCCTCTCCTCTGCAGAACTGTAAGAATTATTATTTTTTAAATCCTCATTGGAATGCTAATTTTGATTTTGAGTGTCTGTCATGGGCTCTTTGAAGTTTTTCAGACAAAATAAGTATCTCCTTAACAGAGGGGATTAGCGCCTACTTGTTTAGAATCCTCTGACTGAGAGTGACAACCAATTTCAGAATCTGTGGGGTTTAGGGAGGCTGCAGGAAGAGGGACTGCCTCCCTCCCTGGTGGTCAGCTTCCCATAAATGGCTTAATGGGGTTAGAGTTTAACCCCTCAAACAGGGATCAGAGCCCCCAGCTTGAAAGCCAGTGAGCAGCGAGGCAGATCTTTCCATTTAAATCCAGCAGGACTTGGTTAGAACTCTTTTATTCTCTTAAGTTTAAAGAAAACAAACCCATTTCCCTTGCAGAATTTAGAACCCACTCCAGCCAGTGGCCCCCATTCTCCTCCCCAAAACGCAGGCCTTCACTCCACAGGTAAATTCATGGCCCAGACTCAGCCCCGGCTGGGATGCTCCTGGCTTTATGATTCTGTTCAATTCGGGAGTGCTAATGGGGCTATTTGTAAAGAAAGAAATATAATGAGTTATCACAAAGCCCAGCAAGGACTCGACAAACCGGGCACTTCCCATCCATCAAGCATCCTACCGTGGTCGAAGACCAGCAGCGCCAGAAATCTTGCGAGGCCCCTGGGAATGCAGCCTTGCCTTGGCCTGGACATGCTCACACGGCAGCCACTGCAGGCACCTCCTGCCCCCTTGCTCTGTCCCCCAAATCATGGTCCTTAAGGGCCCAATGACCTGAGGCAATGGTGTGAAGTGCATGGAAGTTAAAAGGGGAGTTACTTAAACATTTATTTGTTGAAGCAAAATGATTATGTAGGCAGTTTTTTTAAAAAATATTTTTTAGTTGTAGATGGACACAATACCTTTATTTTATTTATTTATTTATTTTTATGTGGTACTGAGGATCAAACCCAGTGCCTCACACATGCTAGGCAAGCGCTCTACCACTGAGCTACAGCCCCAGGCCCTGTAGGCAATTTTTAAAAAGAGCAATACTATCATGAGAAGGCCCACAGAAGCCCCAAGTGCAATGTGACATTTCCCCAGAACACCCATTGCCAGCTCCTGCTGGGGTGCTGAGGTTGGGGATTGACCAGTCATTAACCCTAAGGTCATGAATGATGTTGGATAGTCAGATCCATTCAATATGTCACATGAAGGCAAACTTCATCCAGTCTGGACCTGGGGGTAGGACTCTGGGACCCTCTATAGAGAGCAAGTGACATGCCAAATCTATTCTTCTGAGACAAGAAATCATGAACTTGAATTGCAGACCCACAGGCAGGCAAGCCCCTCCTGTTCTCCTTTGGATGTGCAAAGGGAGGCCCAGAAAGGAGGAGTGAATTGCCAGAGGACAGTTTGTCACACTGTATATGACACTGTAGGACATAGTGTGGTTGAGGCTGGGAGGGGGCAGTCAGGGCATTAGGAAGTTCAAGATTGAGACAGTTTGTCCAACAGGCCTAGATGCCAGACCTCTGGGCCTGGACTGGGCCCCACTCCTCCCTGTTCTAACTCAGGCCTGGGAATCTGGAGGATAGAGGCTTGGGCCAGTTTAGGAAGTGCGGTTGGCCCATGTAGAAGTCTCCCTGGGCTGAAGTCTTCTGAGCCTTTTCATTTTCCCCACAAGCTTCTGCTGGACCCTGGGTATCTGCCCCATTAAGTCCCTTAAGAGGTAGCTTGTTAGAGGTACAGGTTACAAGAATGCCCCGAGGTCAGCAGATAGCACAGTAGAGGCCTATCCTCTGAAAGGGATGTTTGATCCAACATGGGGTGATGTATGTGGTCCTCATTGGTCCTCAGCATGGCCATGTCCCACCCACTCTGGTCCTGCCTCTTTCCCTCCAGTTTTTGGAGGCAACCTGGGTATCCCTCCAGCCCAGCAAAAGTCAGTCTGGAGCCTCAGAACAGACACAGGGCCACAGTCACATCCCTCTCATGCTTACTAAATATCTAGCACAGCTGGTGTTACTATGCACCAAGTGTGATTTTGAACACTATACATTGGTTGACTCACTAATCCTCTTCATAATACTATGAGACACTATTGCTATTATTCCCATTTGGTAGATTAGGAAACTAAGGCATAGACAGGTTAAATAACTTGATTAAGTTCCCCCTGCTAATGCATGACAGAGTAAGAGTTAAAACTCAGCCACTCTAACTCCCGGCTGGGTTCTCTAGTGGCCACTGATGTCCAGAGTCCAGCAAAGGCTTGAGATCCAAATTGGCACCGCTCTACCTGCCTCCACCCCGTAAGAGTAGACCAAGGGGCAGAGGGGCAGATTCCTGGACAGAGGGATTCTCATGGGAGGAGTCAGTCTGGGATAGCCTGTTGAGCCTTGAGAACAGATGCTGAGGTTATCTCTGCACTGTGAGGGATGAGGAACAGGGAGAGGGCAGTGGGCACAGGGCATTGACTCGAGTTTGGGAGAGACCCCAAAGAGCCTGGAGCTGACCCAATAAACACCTGTGCATGCAAAGCACCACGTCCAGGTGTTCGCTCACAGCATTTTACAAAAGTCTCCTGGCAGCCCTCAGGGTAGGAATTGCTGTCTTCATCGACTGATAATAAAATGGAAATTCAGCAAGGTTAAATAACTTCTCCAAGGTCACATGGATAGTAAGGAGCACAGCTGGGTTTCAAACAGGTCTGTCTAGTTTCAAAGCTGGGTCCAAGCCACTAGGTGCCAGAAGGGGGCTGGGGGTTGTAGGAAGCGTGGGAGGGACATTGAAAACTCAGGTGACAAGTCTGGGGGAGCACTAATGGCCCAGAAAGTCACATAGAGAGCCAGCCGGAAAGTCTAAGGAGAGTAAAGACCCATCTTATGAGAGGGTGGAGGCCTGTATAGAGGCAGGGGACTGCAGGGATTGACCTTAACTTCCGTGTCTTTACTCCAAGCTTCCTCTGGAACAATGAGAAGCTGAACCCTGCTGCTAACTGGAGGGAAACTGCACCCCACAGACCAGGGTAGAGGCTGAAGACCACATTCATATCATGGGGTGTTCTTATCCCCAAGGGTTCCATCACTGCTTTCGTGCCCCCTCCCCCAGGTCCTTTGTGTCCCACGCTGTAGTCTCATGGGGTCAGCACTCCTGGCATCCTGGGTTGCCATCCTGTGGCCGTCCTGGGAGTGGAAGGGTTACGGCTTCTGCTGCAGAGTGGAGGCTGCTGTTCCCCAGCGTTAAGCAGCTTTAGTGTCTCCTACCCCAGCCCTGATTTAAAATTCATAAATGCTAATCCTTCATAATTTACGGTTTAAAAGCAGCCCCACTCACAGGCCCCGTGGCTACAGCTCTGTCAGAGTAATTATGCCGCCAAGCTGAAATTGGACTACTAACTGAGATATTAAACAGGGGGGGAAATCCGCGCGCTGGCAGCCGACCCAATTATTCCAAATAAGCAAACAGATTAGTGAGTAATTTTCCAGTTAAATTTGGTGATTGGTGCCAGAATTGTATGTTAAATATTCAGAAGTAAATAGATTAAAGATGAAATGTGCCCCCCTCCCTTTTTCTGGGCTTAATTTACTGTGTATATTAAAACTTTTTCATGAGGACAAAAAAAAAAAAAGTAAAAAATGATAATTAAAAAATCCAAATAAGCCCCTCTGGGCTTCCCGGTGCAGCTTGGCAGAGACCAGAGCTGGGCCCGTCAGCCACCTCGACTGCCTAACCCTTCTGGGCAGGGCTAGCCACCTCGAGGCCCAAACTCCACCCTTCCTCCACCCTTCCCCACCAGAAAAGGGAGGAGAATGGGGGATTCTGGGCATCTGGGTGGGCTGGGGACCTCCTGGCCCCTGTATGCTGAGGTTGTATTTTCTTACAAGTCCATTAGTGCTAAACTCAGGCGGAGCTGGGAAACTCCAGGTGGGGTGGAGGAGGGAGAGGTGGCTGGTGAGGACTCAAGACCCTAGGGATGCTGGGATCCTCCTCCAGGCAGACTGCAGGCGGTCTGCTTCTTAGGTCCCAGTGCCCACAGCTGGGTGCCCTTGCACACATGCCACCCCATGCCACCCCCCATGCCACAACCACTGAGCCTTCCTGGCCTGGCTGTAGCCACCCATCTGCTGTCCTCGAGTGTTAGCTGCGCATCCTCCACTATAGCTCTGGCCCCCAGCACACACACCTGGCTGGCCCTCCCTGCTGCTTACTACATTCCTTCCCAACCCCTCCTTAGATAGATGCTCTGCAGCAGCTCAGCCGCAGCTGTGCATCTGACAGGGAGAGGCCTGTGAGTCATTACCCCAATAAGCAAATGTAGAAACGGGAGCCCAGAGAGGCCCATGAATTGTCCAAAACCACCCAGCACTTCAGGGACAGAAATGAATCTAGAGCAGGGCTGCTTGGCTGCTCTCTCTGCTGCCCCCTAGAGGGGATAGGCTTCTGGCACAGGCTCAGCCTTGGCAGATGTGCAGAACTGAGCAGGAATAGGTGCAGCCCAGGGAAGGAAGGAAGCCCTCTGCCTGGTCAGAAGAGAGGTCAGATAGTGGAATGGGGGTCCAGCACAGGAAGACCATACCATGAGATGAGGGATCTGCAGGTGGTACCAGGCAGGTAAAGCTGACAGGTTCTTGGAAGAGAGGACAGTGTTGGGGCTAGGGCCTCTAGTCTGGTTCTAGGCCTGGCCCCAATATTAGGCACAACTTCCTCCAGTGTAACCCCTTCCTCCCTTAGTCTCAGGGATCCCTTCCTGTAGCTTTCAAATCCCAAAGTAGTGAGAGGGTAGATGGGGGAAGCCTGAGAAGTGAGGGGCTGCAACCCCTCTCCAGCAACCCCCTCCCTTTCCTGTCTGTCAGAGGTATTTCTGTGGCCCAAATGGTGCAGCAAAGATCCTCCGTCATACAGGGCACATCTGAGAAATGAGCTCCAATCACTTGCTCCCAACATGGATATATTGAGACTGTATACGCAGGCCTGGCTCAGGCCAAGTAAACACAGGACAGGCAGGCCTCGGGGCCCATAGTCCAGGCAGAGGAAGATGGTGTGGGGAGAGAGAAAAGGCATGTTCTGCCCTGTCCTTGGACTCTTCCCTCACTTGGCTTTCTCTGACTACTGGTCTACTGGTTCCCAAACGGCATATGAGAACTCCCTGCGAATATTTTATAAAACTTAACCTCCTGCACATGAAATCCCCTAAGGGTTATTAACCCATGTATCCCATGAAAGTTGCTGCCCCTAGACCAATGTTTTGCAATTTTTAAAAAGTGTCTAACACTTTCTTAAAACAAAAGCTTTTGTACAAGGCCATTATACAAAGCAGGTAACAGCACAAAAGTCTTAATTTGCTATTCCTTGTCCCCGACATCCAGAATCACCTCCAGGGGAACCTCTATAATTTCACCAGAGAGCTGACGATGGGAAGTTGATCCTGTAGTATTGGCTTCCTGGATTTGCTACTCTTGAGGACTCCCTTGTCAGTGGCTATAACCTGCTGAATATGCTGTTAAACTCAAGGGTGGGCAGTGAGTAGAGGCAGAGCCATGTCCATCCAGGTGCTGCTGGGGTCAGCTACTACAGCCTGGAGGACTGGTTCAGCTGTCAGTCAGCTGTTATCCCATTTTCTTTCCCAGAAAGTTTACAGTTGACCTCTCTGAGAGTTCCCAAGGAGCCACCAGTTAGGGTTTAGAGCCACCAGTTAGGGCCCTAGCCTAGGGTCCCTCTTGGTTACCCCCTCTGCAGATAGATAGACTTTCCCTGGTTTCTTTACTTCAGGTCTACGGAAACAAAGTCCTTCCTCCTCCGGCCTTCAGAGAAGATGGAAGGAAAGGCCTGGATCATTGTCTTCATATCTGTGGCTCTGGTCAGGGTGCAGGGGACCCAAGGTGTGCAGACATCAGTTTTTAAAATTGCTTCTTGCTCTAGGGGAAGAAAAGTTACAAAAATAGAACAAAACAACAAACACTTGAGCACTTACTATATATGGGGAAATGACGGGGTACTCATCAACCCGCCTATTTTTGAATGGTGCCAGGTGTGTCTCATGACTTCTTTTCACTTCGAGAAGTTCCCACTTTCTTCCACATCTGCCTGGGCCAGCTGAGTCCTGGCATCTCCACTTCGCTCCTAGTAAACAGAAGGGCTTGTTGCCATAGTAACCAGCTCACTCCATTTCCACCTTCTCATTGATCTGCTCTGGATTTGGTAGGAACATAATTTGGCATGGAAAGCTAAGATTATCCCTTAACTAACTTCCAGCAGTTTTTTTTTTTTTTTAACTGCTTCCTACTTAAGACTTTCCAAAGGGATTAAGATTTGTTTTCTATGAGTATTAAACAAAATACAACAACCAAATGCATCAGAACCCAGGGGTCCAACAGAGTCAGCAAGTGGCTACTAGACCAGCTGCAATGAACTGGGGATTTTGATGAATTTCTTTGCCCCAAAACTCTAGCCCCTTACTTCACAATCAAACTGAGGGTGGAGGCCTCTGCAGTTGGATGGGAGAGACTTGCAGTTATAGGGCAGGCTCTCTGTGCCAGGACACTTGCTAACCCTCTGGGAGGCAGTTCCCCCACAATGGGCAACTCTTGCCACGTGGGTAGTTTTGGTTGTTAGAAAACCCACCCTGCTGGTACACACAGAAAGCTAAACACACACTTACACACATATGCATGGGAATACATAGATGCATACAGAGACACCTACATGAGCAACACATATGCATACTTACACACATGCATGCATACACATATGCAGTCACACCATGCACCATGCAATTCTGTGTGCCTCTAGGCCCTTCCAAACACAGGACCCATGTGAATCTGAGCTCTAGGCAATGGAGTGCATTGAACCAATCATCCAGGGGAAAACGGCTCTGATTGTGGTGTTCACCAATTTCCTTGATGTAATACCCTCACCGTGGCAGATTTTAAGCTATTAAAAGTTTGATAACTAACTTGCAAAATTTCTGAATATTTTCCAATTGGCTCTTGCTGCCTCCAATGGACCACTATCTTCAGGACCCTGTGTTTTCCTGTTCCAGCACTAGTTGCTGAAGGGGTGACCTGGCTGTAGTGGTCTGAGTAGATGGGAAAGCAAGGAAGGGTCTTGGCTTGAAGTAGGCTAAACCTGGTTGTGGAGAAGAATCACTGAGTTCCCAGTAGGTGGCATGAGGATTCTACAAGCCCAGAAAAGTTTGAAGAGCCCCAGTTAGGCTCAGAGGGGAAGGAGCTACAGACAGGTGGATGGGGCGCTGAACCTGCAAATAACATTATCACAGCCACCCACTGAAGCCTGAGTTCCCTGTAGCTGTGTCACTGGAGTCAGCTGGGGCAATGAGAAGGGTCTGTACTTGCCACCTCTTACTTTCTCCGCAGAAGGTTTCAGCTGGCTTTTTGCCCCCACAGAGTAATAAGGAACTAGGAAACCCAGTTCTCAATGGTGGAGGCCAGAATGCCTAGCTTTGGCTTCATGTGACACCAGGGACCATTCAATTTGTGTCATGGGCTTGGCTGAGAGCCAGGCCCCTTCTCTGTTTTCTGCCCTTAGTTGGCCTGACGGAAGAGGGTGGGCATCCTCAGACCATAGCACCATTACCCTCCTATCCTGACTTCCCACAGGGCCATCATCCCCAGAAGTGACCTTCCACACAATCCCAGGGAATTGAAACTGCCTTAAAGGCAAGTTCTCAGCTGGGAGCCCACCAAAGTTTAGATGTGTGTGGGAGGATGAGTATAGGACCATGGGCACAGAAGTAATCTTTTCAAGTAATTTTTTTATTGAGCGCTTATTTTAACCAACAAGGCAGAATAATACAATGATTATGAACCCTGCTTCTTGGATTTACCAGTTATATGACTTGGGGTAAGTTCTTAGTGTCTCTGAGCCTCTATTTCTCCATCTGTAAAATGAGTTTATTAAAATGCACCTTCAGTTATGATGAAAACTAAATGAGTTGGAATGTATGCAAAGCACTGGAAACAGATCTGGCACAAAGTTAGTATGAATCAATACCAGCTATTGTTATTACAGTCACCACTGTATGAGGAGGGCACTGGTTCTGGACACTCCCAGCCCATATGAACACCAAACTCCACAGATTCTTATATACAATGGTGTAGTATTTGCATATAACCTAAGCACATCCTCCCATATGCTTTAAATCATCTCTACATTACTTATAATACCTGATACAATGTAAATGTTATGTAAATAGTTGTTCTACTGTGTTATGTGGAGAATAATAAGAAGGAAAAAAATCTGTACTTGTTCAGTACAGATGCATTTTTTTTTCCTCAAATATTTCTATCCATGGTTGGTTGACTCTGCAGATTCAGACTCTGTAGATACAGAGGCCAGCTGTATTATTACCATGATTCAATAGTCCCTTCCATGTCAGACATTCTAGTAGGCAAATTTGGAGATTTATTTAATTTAATCCTTGCAACAGTACTGTGAAGTTGATGCTATTACTAGTCCTGTTCTATAGACGAAGAGTCTGAAGTTCAGAGGGGTTAAATGACTTGCCCATGGTCCCACATGTGTTAAGTAGCAGAGCCAAAGCTCCAAGTCACCTTAGCAACCTGAGCCACAGATAGGGTACAACAGTGTCTTTATATTTTTTTTTTAAGAGAGAGAGAGGTAGAGAGAGGTAGAGAGAGAGAATTTTAATATATATATATTTTTTTTTAGTTATCGGCGGGCACAACATCTTTGTTTGTATGTGTTGCTGAGGATCGAACCTGGGCCGCACGCATGTCAGGCGAGTGCGCTACCGCTTGAGCCACATCCCCAGCCCCAAAAACAGTGTCTTTAAATAAGCAATTCTTCCAGAAACTGAGCCCACAGAAACCCCCTGAAATCCGCAAGAAACAGCAATGTCCTGTCTGTCTCTTACTTACTGCATGGTGGCCACACACCAAAGAGGCCAGAACAAATGGTAGGACAACCACTAAGCACCCATCTTGCTTTGAAACTCTGTGTGCCTCATCTGTCATCCCTGTAAAAACTAAAAAGATTCTTTACCACCTGGTGACCCAGGCATGGGGATGTTCGGGATGGCAGCCTGTTCCTATGGGCAGGAGCTCCTTGTTACTGAGCCTGAGACCTCCCTGGCTGTCTCTGACTTATTTCTAAATGTTTCTTTCTTCAGTCATCAGTCAATCCTTTAACCTCCACCCCCATCCCACCCCCTTGGGGCCTCCATCTGTGTGATGCTGCCAGTCCATATCAAGGATCGCCAAACTTTTTTTATTGTTCACATAAATCACTAAAACCTTTCAGGTCACAAGCACCCACTTTGGGGGCCACTAATGCAGCCAAGGCCCATGACATAATTTACTAGTTCAAAAAACAACTGGATACAGGCCCAAAGCAGACTCAGTCTCACCTTTTCACTACCCAAGCCCATGGTAGATGGGTGAGCCCCAGGGGATTATAACCTCCTTGCTAAGACCTGGCTTTGGGGACAGGTGAGAGGCCCCATGGAATTGACTGTGGGACACATCATGGAGAATGGGGCAGGGATGGCTACCTTGCTTACCCTAGTTCCAGCATGTGCCTCTGGCTCCTCTGGTCTTTGTGCAGGCACCTATCCGCATGGAACTGCTGATAGGGCTCCTCTGCCTGCAAGGAATGGGGGCAGAGTCAGGGGCATGGGGCTTGAATGGGCTGGAATACTGGGAGGTTAGGAGAACTACTGGGCTGCTGAGAACTTACCCCAGGGAGGTGACAGAAGCAGGACTGTGCTTCAAGCCCCCAGCACATGTTCCATTGTCCCATGAGGCTTCACACCTAAAACACAAATTCAAAGATGAAATTTTAAGAATTTCAAGATAACGGGCACAGGGTATGAAACCCCAAACCCAGAGCCCTTTTGGGCATGGATCACTGCACCCAGGCCACAGCACTTTATCAATAACTAGGTGTCATTGATCTGCACCCAAATGCTTCTTCCCCAGGTCCCCTGCATCATCACCACCACCACCCATCCCCTAGTTAGAAAGGTCCCTTTCACTGACCAGACAAAGTCCTCATTCAGAGAGCTCTCTAATGAGAGTCGGTTTTCCCACCAGGCCCATCTGCCCCCTCCAGGCCCACCCAGTGCCCCAGCCATGCCAAACAACATGCACCTTGCAGTTCCTTTTTGCCTTTCCTCCTTTGTCTGGGCTATCATCTGCCAAATGTCCTTTCAGAGTGCCACCTGGATTGCTCCCATTCCATCCTTAGGTGTTTGTCCAGTTGGTCACCAGCTTTGTGAAGTCTTTTCTGACTTCCAGGAAGAGATATTGAAGGTTGCCTTTCTTTCCTCTCACTGCCTGTTATGCATGAACCTTTTACAACACCTTCTACATTTGTTCACTTGCTCAGTATTTACTTGTTGAGCATCTAGTACATCCAGTTATAGCCTGGCTGATACTTTCCATTAATCTGGCTCTCTCCCTTGAGAGATAACCAGCTCCAGTCATTGCCATATTCTAAGAGTTTGGAGGCAACTAATAAATATTTTGTTGAATCAAAGAATGGGTGGATGGATGAATGATGGATGGATATCCAGTTGAGGTTATTCCCCACCCTCCAGTTCTATATGCACTAGTATTTCAAGACACCTCTTTGAATCATCCTCTGGTCATAAAGCCTTGGAGACATAAACAGTGGCCTGTTGTGTGTGGAGTGGGGGGGAGTGTGCATTGAGGATCAGGGCCACTGGGGCAGAGCACAGAGGTCAGGGAGGCAGAGGAAGAAAAGATAAGCAGGGAGCCAATCCGCTGGGGTCTAGAATGCCCTGGTAAGGATTGTTGCTTCTTACAGTGTAGGCAGTGGGGAACCATTGAAGGCTATCAAGTGACTTGACTGTCTTAGGAAGGCTCTGGCTCCTATCACAACATGAGTTAGGGGAATGAAGAACAAAGTTATTCATGCAGATATTGATGTAGGTGGGAGAGTAGTTTGGGCTCAGTAAGTTTAGCTGCCACAGCATCTTAGCTGCAGGGTGGGAAGCTGGGGACAACATTTCAGACCCAGAGGGAATCAGTTCTTTCATGGCTGCCCCCTGCCTCATTTCCAATGACTGGGGAATGCACCCTTCTAAAGCCAACAGGACCAGCAATCATCTCTCTCCACATTGCTTCCAAAGTTTGTTGGCTTTCATAAATCATCAGGAAGTGTAATAATACTCAATAGCCACAGGATGAGTGGTTTGTCATGGTTACCCAGGGCATTTCTAGTTTCTGATTATAATACTTGATCCATTTTGTGGTTTTAAAAAATAATAAATGCATATTCATGCTGTAGAAAATAGATACCCATGGGCCACATCTGCAAGCGAACACACACATGCATTCACAAATGACACATCACACAGTGCACACATACACAATGCACCATGTGATCCAACTCTGTACACATGCACACACAGAGTGGGGCAGGGGACAAGGCAGCTGTCATCCTGATCACCACCCACAGTGACCACTGCCACCCTGTTCCTGTTGGAGTTCAATCCACCCTGACCCCATGCGGACCACACCCCTCAGTGTAGGATTCTGACCTCTCAGTGCTCCCTTGGGGATTTCATAGACCCTAATCTCACTCCCTTGATGTCCCCATCCTGTTTTCATTTGACCTTGACCTCCCTACACCCTCCCTCTCTCTCCTCACCTTGCCTTCATATATCTTGGTTTTACCTGACCTCATCCAACCCTGACCATGTCCTCTCTTTGATCCTGGCCCTGGTTCTGGCTAAGCACTCATGGAGGGGCAAATTTCCCTGTGGTCTTCCTTGGAGGTAGATTGTGCTTCAGGGGATCACGAAAGAAGCTGGCTGGCACCACTTCTATGTTCCTTCCCCAGCTCTAAATACATCACATTTCCTCACTGCCTTCAATTGTTTTGGAAAAAAATAAGATATAAATTAAAATCAATAGGCAACCATATATGTGCAAGTATCCCCAATCATTACATTTATATATATATATATATATATATATATATATATTTTTTTTTTTTTTTTTTTTTTTTTTTTTTTTTGGTAAATCCTCCCACTTCTCTCCCAATGCCTACACACTGGAGTTCCACCTCCATCCTCTGCTCCCTGCTCCTAGGTAGAGATTGTCCTCCTTCCACATGGCTCTGGACTTCTGTAAGGACAGGCTCAAATGCTGGGGGCTCACCTGGGAGCTGGGGGCAGCTGGTGATTGGCAAGAGTAGGGATCCAGAGCTGTGGAGGGCAGCCTGGCCTGTAGGCCGTGGTCTGACTTTTTCCGCATACCAGAACCAGTGCTGTGCCTGCCCAGGACTGTTCTGCCCCACTGTCACCTCTCTTTCCTCTCTGAATGAGTCTGGGGGACAGAGGGCAAGTCTCTTCACAGGCTTCTCAAAGGTTGGGGTGGGAGAGCGGCCCCTGAGTAGTGGATGAGCAAGGCAGGCAGGGGTCGCTGCAGAGCCTGAGGGCCCTCCAGGTGAGCCGTGATGCCTGTGAGGTTGTACCTGACCAACTCCCCTGAGCAGCCAAGCACTGCAAAATCAATACTGATTTCCACTTCCCGTGCTAGTGATTCCTTCCATCATGTCTTTCGCCTCGTCTGTTCTGTTAGGGACCGAGACAGTTCTCTGGACATGGTCCCAGCTAATCTCTGCACTAGCGGATATGTCTGGTTAACACAGGCTCAGGGTCCTGTGGTCCTTCTCACCCTGCCTCAAACCCAGAGTGGGGTGGGGGTCGCCTCCAGGCTGTTGTCTTACTCTTAGGCACACCCCTCCCTACCTCTCCTACACACACACACACACACACACACACACCCCTCAGGGAATGTGTTTTTTAATCACCCACATTATTTTCCAGATAGTGGAATGTGTGGCCATTTAAGCACCAACATTCTAAACCTTTGGCTGAAAATCTTTCCCAAATGTCTTTGAATTTCCTTTGACCTTAAGAAACAATCTGCATCTTTATTTCTTTTTATTAAAATAACAAACATGCATTATGAAATTTTGTCAATTGTAGGCCATAATGAGGCCAAAATATTTCACTCCAGAGTCATTAACTTTTCAAAAAAAAAAAAAGTACACAGGTGAACATGCACGTGGGCTCAGTGAGGGTTTGCAGGTATGCTCTACACCGGAGTGTGTTTATCTAAACTCAAACATCACCTCAGAAAAGAAGGCGACCCCATGCTGCTAATCAATTTCTGGTTTTGTTACACCAAGCTGGTTTTTTGTTGTTGTTGTTGTTTGTTTGTTTGCTTGTTTGTTTTTCCCATAGCTAAATCAGCCCTGTCTCAAATCATCTGACTTTGTTGTCTATCTCCAGGACTGCAATATTGCATGATTTGGGGGAGGGTTGGTCCCATCCTAGTCTTTGTGCCCAGGGTACCCTCTCCCAGGGTTGTTCAGTTCGCAACCTCTATGACCACACACAGCTGCTCTTCTGTCTTCTTTCTTTAAAGTGAAACTAGAAACTCTTACCCACAGTGCCCAGAACAGTGCCCGGTATAGAACAGATACCTAACTTATAGTATTTGTTGAAATGAATTAATGAATGTGCTTCTGCTTAAGACCATAACTTCTCATATCTTCTACCTAGACATTCTCTTAGCTCCAACTTGACTGAGAATCAGGAAGGAAACAAAGTGATCTGAATAAAAACCACATCCCAAACCCTACGTTGAAGAGACTTCTCATGCTCTCAGCCAAAGCCTACTTTATCTACTTTCACAAATTAGTCATGAAGTTTGGTTTTCTAGTCTGGTCTCCCAGTTCACTGAAGATTAGGAATAGCATGAGGACATGAAGATGCTATGGATGGAGGCCCTGAGGGCTACAGCCTTGGGTGTATATCAAGAGAGGAGACAGAGGCTCTGTAGGCAATGCTCCTACAGAGTCCAGAAAACACAGCCCTGTCGCCAGGAGAGCCTCAAAGTACATCCATATATTATACTTCCAAACACAATAGTGACCTTAGCCATCACAAGAAGATTAAGTCCTGTCTAGAGTGCTCTCTTTAAGAAAGCATATGGTATTCATTTTTTATTTGGTTCCTCCAAAGCAGTTCTCACCCTGTGCACTCTGGCCTATGGGCCACGCACTAAACTATTTGCAAGACAGAAGAGCAACACACCTGTGTTGCCTCCAGTGACTTAGGATGATCTGCAAGCACAACTGTTGTGCCTTGCTCTCTCCTGGCTCCTGCACCCTCTGCCCAGACTTTTCAGACCCTGGCTCCCCAGTGGGGTGGATTCTGGTGCCCCTGGAACAGACCAGCCTCTGCAACAATGATTAATTGGCCCTAGCAGTTTAAGGATGCTTATTTGCACACAGTTATGAAGTGTCACAATATGTCTCAAATGCAAGCTGCTTCCATTAGAAGCGGAACGGCAGAGCGGGAAGCGCAAGCAATATTTCCTTAAAAGTTCATCGTAGGCAATGGGGTAGTGTGCGAAGCTAAACAAATCCAGGCAATAATGGAAATGTAGCATGAAATTACTTCTGTAAACAACAACCATTCATTATTTGAACATTTTTCATAAGCCAGCAGGCAGGGAGAGGGGCAGGGGCGGCGGGTGGGAGGGGAGGGGGCTGCGGCGGGCAGGGCCTGAGCACCCACCGGAGTCTGCAGGCGGAGCTTCTGCGGGGGCTCCGTGTGCCCATCTGTCTTGGGAAAAATGCCGAGGTTCAGCTCCATTCTGCCCAGCGCCTGCCGTCAGGTTCCCTTTCTTCATTAAGCGGGATCGGCGCAGGCAGAGGGAATGTATGATTTAAGGAGGAAAGAGAGACCCACTACTTAATGTTGATTTGGCGGAGTGTATAACCCCGGAGAGAAATGTAAATAGCAGCCTGCAATAACATGACAGCCCACTAATCATATTTACAAACGATATTAAATCTGTCCACACGCAGGCCTGCCTGCGGATTGGCCCGGCCGTAATTGTCATTGTAACCAGCGCCGGCTTATGGGAGGATTTAACTGCAGTGATATAAGGTGAGTCGCGGGCTTATTATGACTTTATTATTACCCGGTTTATGTTTATTAAAACAATTTGTCATGCAGAGCAGGGATGGAGGAATGGGGGCATTAAATCGTGCCATACTCAACCTGGAGAGATGACTCGGGGGATGAATGGCAGCAGGCCCTGATCCTCCACTCCGTCTCCCCCAAGAGCTGGGGATCTTTCCACACTGGTCACGGGGTGCGCTGGTCTGGCCAAGGAGGGCCGCTCTGTCAAAACCTCAGAGCCAAGTGACACACAGCAGAGGGGTTTTTCTGTGACTCTAACTACCTTTCCTGTAGGAGTTGACTCAGGACAACTATGGGAAGGATGAGCCCTGAGTCACTGTGGGCAGTTCCAGGACAGGTCATTAGGGCCACACCCAGGCTCCCCTGCTAGCTGGCCAGGAAAGGAGCCAGGCCTGTCAGGGCTCCACTGAGAGAGACTGCAGAGGCTCGACGAGAAAGGTCTTGGAAGAAGTTTAATAAAAGCGGTTTTATTTTCTCTGGGGGTCCTTATTGGTTATTATCAAATTTATTTCATCCCCAATCTTTGTTCTTTGGTGAAGCAGAGAAAAGGGAGGGAGGGTGGATGGGCCTAAGAGGAACAGGTCCACACGACTAGTAAATAATACTCGCTTTCCCCAATCCAATTACCAAAGGAAGAGAGGCAGCAGGAGGAGGGAGGCCAGGGTAGCAGCTCACCATGCAGCCGGGGTTGAAGCCACATGTGCAGACATAAAACCACAGGCACCTGCTCCTGGGCCAATCCCAGGAAAGGCCCAGGGGTTGGATGGCCAGGGACCCCAACCCAGGGGCATCAGAACTGAGTGTGTGACTTTCAAAACAACAACAACAACAAAAAACCTTCAGAAATGTGACTTGTGGTTGGAAAACCCTGCAGAAGGAAGAGCTGAACAGTCTTCACAGGCCAGGTAGAAACATCTCCCTCCCTTCAGAACTTCCACTAGCTCTCATAACGTCTCTGTGAAAATTTCAATTAGGAAAAGGTGCCCCTTACTCCAGGCCGGTACAGGCCACACAGGTCCCATAGATTGGTGAGCAGAGCGAAGTCTGGATTCCAGCCCTTATTTGCCCTCTTAACCCTTGTGAACTGAACAACCTACACAACTGGGCATGAGAGCCCTTCCCCCTGCCAGCAGCCTTGTGGTCTTAAATGCCATTGTTTCAGAAACTCACTGGTTGAACAAAGTTTCCAAAGCCATTAATGTCCCGGGCAATGAAGTAGGGAGTCTCCCGAGGGGATGATGGGGAGTGAGAAAGGACGTTCCCCTCTCACGGTCCACCAGGATGCATTTGTCAGGTCTCAGGCCTCACGCTGGGAGTGTGCAGGATGGGACAGACAAACTGTGCAGGTTCCTTCTGGGGTCCTGGGCACTGCTGTTTAAGGGATTTGATGCCAGGTCTCCCAGCAAGGGGTGCCTCAGGATGTGGTGCCATCTTTCAGCCTCTACTGAGGCATGGGATACCTGACCTCCAAGTGTGTGCAGCAGCAGATGTGCAGACACAGTCTCAAGTGGAGAATGTGTCTCTGGAGGGGTCACCTTGTCCCTCTGCCCTACCTCCTCCCTGCCCAGCCAAGAGGTCTATGGTGGGTGGGGAGGTGGGTCCTAAGATTGGCCACTGGGCTTTGGAAGTGACCTCCTTGGTCAGAACTCAGCTTCACTCTGGGCACCCTCTTGGCAGGGGGGCGTCTGTCCCCTGCTCACATACTTCCTGCCTGGGGAGCTTACTCTGTCCTCAGGTAGCATTTCTGGTTGTTGGAAACCTTTCTTGGGCCACCTGTACCTCCTGGGGAGGATTCAGAAAGCAGGGTTGTCCCCTGCCTTTCTTGATGCTCCCTTGTGGTGGACTCCTGGGCCCCTCCCTGTCAGAGTCCTGCCTTCTGGAGCCCTGGGGTCCCCCACATCCCCCTTTGGAGTGTGGGTCCTTCCCAGTGTACAGTGCCCCAGGCTATGCCTGTGGGCTTTGGGTTCCCTTTGTCTCACTTAAGAAAGAAGTCACAGAGAGTGGCTCAGAGGAGGAACAATAAGCCTTTATTGCGACTGCCCTTCTCCTCAAATGCTCAACCTGCTGGCCAGCGGAGAGCCGTGCTGGCAAATTAAAAGTCTCTAAACTTTCTTTATGTCTCCTTGGACACTCTGGAAGCTTAAATGCTGAACTGGTTGGCCTGGCTCAGAGACAAAGAGGATATACTGGGGTCAGGGCCAAGACCAAAGGGTAGAGAGGGTCTGAGATGCTGGGTGGGGTGGGGTGGGTCCTGTGTGTAGGGGGGTCAGTGGTGATTCTGGGGCCCCCTGGGCTTGGGAAGGACTCTTGGAGCAGTTGGTCTGGACAGGTTGTGGGGCTCTGCTTCCTGACTTCAATGCCTATGGGGTGGCAGACGCTGTCCTCTTCAGCCCTGTCTGGGGTCCTTCCCATGGGGAGTATAGGCTGAGCTAGGACAAAGGATGCCTCTTACAGGCCTCCAGAGAGTCTCAGCTCCCAATTGACAGCCCCACGCTGCTGAATCCTGAGGCAGCTAATATACCTCTAGAAGAGGTCAGTGGACAGATCTGGGTCATGCCAAGGTGAGCTCCACCTGCTCATAGCACCCCTCAAAAACCTGGCCCAGCCTATGAGCTCTCTCTGGGAGGTAGCAGGGCCAGGAAAAGAAATTGAGACTGGGACAATTCCCACTAATCCCTGTTTCCTGATATTATTAGTAGTGCCCCTTTTCGCTCCTCAAAGTGCCAGGGTCCCCTCCTCTGGCCCTGCTGTCTTTCCAGTGTTGCTGGTGGAGTCAGAGGCACCAGGGAGGTAGCTGCTGGGCCATCAAATTCCACACCACCAACACACACAAACATACAAAAAGTGCTAGGATTTGCAGAATAGAGAAAACCTGTGTGGAAGAGTAGTGACCGGGAGGGAGCACAAAGGAACCTTCTGGAATGCTGGAAATCTAGACCTTGCCGTGTTGATGGCTACATGGGTAGACACTGATGTAATAAACCATTGAGTTGCAAGCTCTTCTATTGGTAAATGTCACCTACCTGAGCATTATATGGGCATAGGGCACCATGTCTAACTCCTCTGAGTCACCCCTGGCTCTGCTAAGGGTTTGACTCAAGAAACTGGTAATATGATAAGATTTCCTGTGTCCTCAGTGTTGGGAAGGGCAGCAGGTCTGAGGGACCCCACAGCTCTCCAGGAAAACATCTTACATTGTTTAACCACAATCTTGGTTATAATGTTCCTTTTGATGCTCCCCCCACAGCAGTTCCTCAACAGGGGTTTGGAGTATCCTCTCTCTCACTTGGAAAGCAGGACCAGAACTGGAGTGCTGAGGCTGAAGCAGGAAGCCCTTAGGGGTGTTGGGGCATGGGGTTTGGCTTGGAGACAGATCAGAGAGGGTTTTTTTGTCCTTTGCAGGGTGTGTGTGTTGGGGGTGGCAGAGGCTGAAGAGCTATGCTGCTGGAACTAAGGCCATGCGCTGAGACTTGTACTGGGACAGGCTTTCTGGGACAAAGAGGACTTGGGGTCTAGGTCAGGGGCTCACTGTGCACACCCAGGACACAGACTCTGAGCACAAGAACACCCTGTCTCAGGTCCCCAATGGGTTGGACTTCCAGACTCCTCTTGGGGGAAGGGCCTCTTCCCTCCATCACTCTATCTGATTGTCCGCTAGGCTAGTTTTTGGCAATTTCTTGCTCTGTTTCTTTAATCCCTGATTCCCTTCAACCGCATAAGGCAGAGGAAAAAGCAGAAGGCCTGAGGTGGGAGGTGGGGTGAAGGGTGTGAATGGAGATGAAGAAAGCAGCTCAGCCTGAGGCACCCAGGCTTGATATACTATAGGGACAGCAAGGGCCCCTAAGAACCCAGACTGGAGCTATGAGACCCAGGACTGGGGTAGCTTCCCCTTCCTTGACCTCTCTAGGATGAGGAGGTCAGTTTAAATTACCTGAGTGCCAAGACTGCTAGGCTACCACCATTTTTACAGGCCATGAATAAAGAGCTTTTGGGTGAGCAGCAGCACCAGGGAAAAAGGAGATGTAGTCAGGTTACCTCAGTTGAGCCAAGTTCCAGGGCCCAAGCTGATGCTTAGGCAAGCATGGACCAAGATTCAGACAGTCTAGGCCAGTGTACAGGGTGTTTGGGGCTGAAGCCAGAGATGGATCATGTGAGGCAGCAGATGTGGGCACCTCTCCTTGGCTGTCCTGCGCCCTTGCTTAGAATTCAGAAGCCTTTTTGCTTGCATAGAAGGGATGGGAGGGGTCGTGGCACAAGGGCAAGCTCTGGAGAATGGAGCTTGTGTGGAGTCTGTAGCTTCTTAGAGAAAACCCTATTGAGAAGCTCAAATCACGGCAATAATTAGGCCACTTATTTTGCAGAAGTCCAAATTAAATGGAAAATTTGGTGCTAATGAAAATGTTCCATTTTCCCCTTTTATTAAATCTAGCTCTGTACCTTCCAAGAGTTTGGGAATAGCCAGCCCCTGATGGCTTTCTCACAGCCAGTTCATATTCTCTGATTGTAGAGTTGCTGAGACAGAACACACTCTCAGGGCCTCCAGTTACTGGCTCAATTGAAAAATGTCCTTCATAAGGCAGCAGCATTAACCCACCCCATCCACCCACTCCTACAAGCCCCGTATCTGCCTGCTGTTTTCTGGCCTGTTACCATCAGCTATGTGGGCCTCCAGGAGCTCAGGCCTAGGAGGTAGGGGAATGCATGCCTTGTAAAGCTGGACTTCTGGTCTACCTCATCTCCAAAGAACTGGTGCTGCTACCCCTTCAGTTTACCTGCCTCCTGATAACAGTACTGGCAAGGCTGATTAGACCAGCCTTGGTCAGTCCAAGATTCTGATTAGACCTGCACTTAGATCCCATGCTCCTGCACTTAGATCCCATGCTTACCATGTAGGGGCCTCAAGCAACCCAATTAACCTCTCTTGACTTTGTTTTCCCCATCTGTATGTTGGGGGCATGCTCTTGCCTGCTTTTGAGAATGATATGAGTATGAGGAAGATAAGGCATTGGAGAGCACTTGACATCTGGGAGAATACAGCATCTTCCTGTGGCCAGGTCCCATTTGGAAGTGTGGTCTCTGGTGGGGGTCAGGACATGGGTTCTAATACTCTAGTCTCTCCAGTATTTCTTCTGGAGGGTTTGAAGAAGAGTGTCTCAGGGAACTTCTCCCATGCTGGAGTGGGTTTGAGAGGAGAAGCAGCTTGTCTCCTCTGGCCAACAGGATTCCTGGGCATGGGAGCCTGGCTGTTAGGCTTAGGGAGGTGTGCAGGAAGTCATTCCAAACTAGCAGACAAAAAGGTAAGCACAGATACAAAGGTACTACTATTGTTTGGAGTGTCCCTCGGAGGCCTATGTGTTAAAGGCTTGGTTGCCAGCCTATGGCATTTTTGGGAGGTGTTGAAACCTTTAAGAGGTGGTGCCTAGTGAGAAGAAATTAGGTCATTTGAGACATGTCCTTGAAAGGAGCATTAGGGTCCAGCCCCTTCCTGTTTTGCTCTTTGCTTCCTGAACACCACAAGGTGAATGGGCCTCCCCCACCATGATCTTCCACTGTGATGTACTGCCTTGCCACAGGCCCAAAAAAGCAATGGGGCCAATTAACTGTGGACTGAAACTATAAGTCAAAATAAGCTTCTCATCCTTTTAAAGTTGATTTATCTCAGGTACTTGTTACAGCAATGGAAAGCTTGCTGGCTCTCTCTCTCTCTCTCTCTCTCTCTCTCTCTCTCTCTCTCTCACACACACACACACACACACACACACACACACACACACACACTGGCTCAGGCCCAGCCCTCTTCAGTGGGGCTGTCAAGGCCTTGGCAGTAGGGCTTGAGGATACCTAGAGCTTGACTTGTATGCCACACTTAATATCTACATTTTAGTTCAGCTCCCAATTTGTTTACCCATAAAGATTTCTCAAGAACTTAGTGTTTATGCAGAACTGGACTAGAAAAAGTTGAGAGAGGAGCACCACCCTTACCCAATACCCAGAGAGAAATGTGAATATCACTCAAATCCACTCTCTTCATCTCCCCATCCTTCATTGCCCAATCCTATGGTTTCTACTTGTTTCCTACTTTCCTGCCTGATCATTCACCGACCCTTCCCTACAAGGGTTCCTTTCCTTCTATTTCATTCCAGGCTCCTCACCAGGATCACTGTAATAATCTTAACAGTACTCCTCCAGTCCTTCCCTCCTGAAGGCCAGAAGGATCCTTCTTAAATGCAATGTGAGGTCCTCACCCTCTGCTTCAATCCCTGCAGTCACTGTGACAATCCCAATAGCTTCAGGATAAAATAAAAAACTTAGCTATTCACATGTTCTGCATCTCTGTCACCTCCCCAGCCTCCTTCTGGTCTTGGTCCCCTTCTTCAAACCATTCAGTCATACCAAACAGCTTGTAGTTCCTCAAGTGCAAAGTGGCTTTCCTTACTTTGGGTGGACACCAATTGTTTTGGCCACCTGAGAGTTTATTCTTATTTCTGGGAATAGAATCCTTCTTTCAGGTGGGGAGCAAGCTCTATGTGGTTTGAATGAAGGAGGGTGGCTGATTTAGTCCCACAATCAAAGTCTATGACAGAACAATATGAGCACCCTATTCTTCTAGTCACCTTGATAAATGCATAAGTATGAGCATGGCCCAAACACAGTTCATTAGAACCTTCTCTGGGAATGTTGTATGGAAAATATGAAAGAAACTACCTCCTAGTGATCATACTAAGCTGACAGAAAGTCTAGGGATTTTGAAGGACACTTAATTCACTATGAAGAGTGAGCCTATCTGAAAGGTATATAGCAAGATGGAATCCAGCAAGTAATAATAATAGCCATGCCTGAAACCACAACATGTGAACTTTTAACTTACGTAGCTTTTCTAATTTTTTTTTGTTTTTGCCTAAGCAAGCTTGAATCTTGACTGAGACAAGGGTTCAAGTGCTTTACACTTGGTGATCACACTGATAGCAACTCTAACTTCCCTTGTTTATTGGGGAAAAAACTGATTTTAAAAATAATTTCAAATTTAAACTCCTCTGGGAAGTCTCTCTTTTTCATATTTTGATTCTGATGATATTCCTTCTCTCCTCCCACAGTGTACTTCTTACTGCATCATAATTAGCTATTCTTAACACCAAATGTGGTCATTTTGAAGGCAGATTTCATGACCACTTTATTTCTATGCTCAATACTTGGTGAGACACCAGGCAGACAGGTAGACAACAGAACATAGACAGTAGGATTCCATTAATATAAAGATCAAAACCAAGCAAAAGTAATCAATGTGTTTAGGAATGCAGACCTAAGTAGAAACAGTAAGAAAAAGTAAGAAAGTGATTATCCTGAGTCAAGATGGTAGTAACTCTTAGAAAGAAGAGAATACACCTGGAACAAGACACCCAAAAAGTTTCTGAGATGCTAGAAATACACTGCTTTTTAACCTTGATGGTAGATATAGAGATGTTCACTTTACTACATTTCTTTAAATTCTGTGTATCAAGTTTACAGCTAGCCCTCCAGATCCATGGGTTCTGCATCCATAGATTCAACCAACTGTGAACTAAAAATATTAAAAATAAATTGCATCTGTATAGAACATGTACAGACATTTTTTGTCATTATTTCCTAAATAATACAGCATAACAACTATTTACATAGCATTTGCATTGTATTAGGTATTTTAAATAATCTAGAGATGATTTAAAGTATATAATAAGAATATGCATAAGTTGTATGCAAATAGGTAGTACCCCATGTCATACAAGTAGTTTGAGCATCTGTAAATTTTGGTCTGAGGCAGAGGTAGTCCTGGAACCAATCCCTCACAAATATCAAGAAATAATTTGTCACGTTCCTGCCTACTCAGGGATGCCATCTGCCACGTTCCACATGACTAAAATACTCAGGGGTCACTCCAGGGGAACTGGGCTGCGCAAAATAACCACACAAGAGATAGAAATACCTTTTTCTTTGGGGTCGCTGTGATGGCTCCTCTGACCTTAAGGGTCCACAGAAAGAGAGAGAGATCCCGCATGCGCTGACCCCTTTTATTGAGGAGAAGCCATTCAAAGGAGGCAAGGGGGTCAGGTTTCAAGGGGCTGAGTCCAGCTTCATGATGTCTGCTGTCAGCAGGTTGACTGACATCTACGTAGGCCACACCTAAGGGCAGAGTAAGAGAAGGGGACACACAAAAGGCGTTTCCATGGAACATTCTATCCTAAACAGAGCAAGGGATAATATCACAAAGGAACAGGTGAACATAGCTCGACCCATGGGGCTATAGGAAGGCACGTCCATGCACAAAGACACATTTGCTGGACCCTAAAGATTGGGGCTACCATCTATGGTTACCTAGGCAAACAGATCACAAGGTGACCAACAATGCCACACCAATCAGAAGGGGAGACAAACGTTGGTCACCTACTAGGTTGGCCTCCCACAATGATTGTATACTCTTTTATACATATAGCACAATTCACTTCAATAAAGAAAATTAATGATGGTCTGGGATTGTAGCTCAGTGGTAGAGCACTTGCCTAGCATGTGTGAGGCATTGGGTTCAATCCTCAGCACCACATATAAATAAAATAAAAGTATTATGTCCATTAAAAAAAAGAATTAATGAAGTTTTTTAACTTAGCTTTTGTATCGTATTATAATTTTATTGCCTTGGAGTCATACAATGTATCATTAATTATATCAAAAATTTAGTATCTGTTCAGAGTTCTTTTGTGGACCATTATACAGTCCATCTTTAAAATGTTCCATGTATACTTGAATAAGTATAGGGCTTTATATATACACATTAAACCAATGTTAGTAATGTAGTTCAATAATATTCAACTCAATATTCTTGCCATTTATTTATTCATTTTTTTGTAGTTATAGATGAACAGAATGCCTTTATTTTATTTGTTAATTTTTATGTGGCGCTGAGGATTGAACCCAGTTCCTCACACATGGCAAGTGAGTTACAGCCCCAACCCGTCATTTATTTTTTTTTTTTACTGTTCCATCAGTTTCTAAATTAAGAGGGCTAAAACATCATTATAATTGTAGGTTTGTCAGTTTGTCCCATAGCTCTGTCTATTTTTTGCTATGTATATTCCTTAATATATTCTGTCATTTTTCCCACAGATTTTGCATTTTAAGATTATGTTATTAAGAGCAATCGAGCTAGGCAATTCTTGTTGAGTTGTTCCTCTTGTCACTAAATAGTCACTTTCTTTAAATCTTGGTATTTTTTGCTTTAAAAATCTTTTTTGCTTGCTATTAATGTTACCATATCTCATTTCTTGGGGATAATATTTGTGATGTGTTTTCTTTATCCTCTTACTTTCAATTTTTCTATATAATTATATTTTAGTTATTTTTTTTCTTAAAAATAATTTATGACTGGATTTTTAAAATCTTATCTGAGAATGTCTTAGGACAAGTATTTTTAATGCATTTAGTTGTAGATAAATTTAGACTTTTAATACCATTTTTAAAAATTGCCACATATTTTCTTTGTTTCCTCTCTTTTCCTGCATTCAATTGGATTTATTGTATTCTTTTTATTACCTCTCTTTTCTTTCCTTTGCTGACTTGGATGTTATATTTTTAAAAAGTCTGTTTCATCAATATTTTTATTAGCTTCCAACATTACAAAGATCTTTAAATGTTTTAATTCTAGTTCCTCCCATCTTCTTGCCATTATTATAAAATATTTTATTTCTACTGTTTTCAAACTCCTTCTCTTGGGAGACAGTGCTGGCTTAGATTAATCAAATATGTTTTTATATTTACTTGTTTATCATTCCTTACTGTTTTAATTTTCTTCTTACTAAGCAATACCTCTTACATGTTACTTTAGGAAGATCTGTGAGTAGTGAATACACTCTCTGAATTTCTATGATATGTTTATTTTGTCTTTAATGAATTATAAATTCCAGTTTTCCTTTAGTACGTTGAAGATAAATTCCATTGTCTTCTGGAATCAATTTTATAGCTGAGAAGTCTGCTGCCAACTCACCTCTTATCTTTTTTTGGGGGGGGGTATTCTGCTGATTATTGTTGCTTTTGTCTTTTATTCAATGTTCTGAAGTTTCCTCATATCTAAGTGCATGTTTGTTTGTTTCTTTTAATCAGGATTTAAGGGATCTAATGAATTTGAGCTCATCTCTTTCTTCAGTTATGGAGAATTCCTTGGACTTATTCTCTTCCTTTCCCACTTTTTCTTCTCTCTTCTTCTGGAACTAATACTGGGAATAGCTTGAATTATCATCTTTCTACTGATTCTCACACATGGTGCCTCATTTCCTTGTGTGGTTCTTAACTTTTTATTGAGCTTTTCTTTAGCAGGGGTTGAGTTTTTACTGGAGTCTCATGTTCCATAGTTGTCAAAATACTCCTTCCAAGAAATTTCATGGCTGTTCTTCCTGGGTCCCCTAGACCATTTTTATTCTCTCAACTTGTGGACTCTATGCCACCTAGATAGTATACATTTGGATTTCCTACCTGCTTCAGCCCATTCCCAAGATTTCAACTTCTTGTGGACTCCTTTTTTTTTTTTCTTCCTCCTATCTACTGCCCCAGACATATGATATACTTTTGGGTGCTTCCTGAACTAATGGATATAGTTTTCTGGTTCTGCTTTCCTATAGATGTCAGCTTTTCATGCTCCGAGTCATACACAAGGGTCTTAGTTCCAGCTCTGTGGTTTTTATGGGCAAGAGGCTAAATCTTTCGTGTATCCTTGGATGGTAAGACCCTAGCCACCAATCCCTATGGCCTATTTTGTGTTTGAATTCCCCCTCCAACCACCATCACCACCATGGAGCACTACAGCATCACTTCCTGCTTACCATCCTAGTAATACATACTCTCTGATTCTGGCTCTGGTGTCATGTGGTGCTATCCCAAACATTTTCATGTATTTCATTATTTTTTTCCATAGATTTAGTTAAAACTAAGGAAGTTAATTTCTTTAAAGGAAGTCATCTTTTTTAAGTATATAAAATACCATTTTTTTTAATACTCAGGAGTTAACTGAATTTACCAACATGGTTTTACCATTTCACATGGTTGTCCATAGTTCCTTACTTCTTGTTTGCTTTCCATTTGTGTTCACTTTTGTTCTTACTGGGAGGACATTTTTATTTCAGTAATGGGGCCATATTAGCTTAATTTTTGCATGTCTATAAGGAGTTTTATTTTGCCTTCATTTTTGAATAATAGATTAGTAAGGGCATAAAATTCTAGATCAATTATTTTTCTTCAACATTTGAAGATACTATCTAAATTTCTTCTAAGATCGGTTGTTAAAGAGGATTCTGTTATTTGCTTTTTCTTTTTCCTTTCTTTTCTTTCTTTGAGATTTGTCTTCTCCTTCTGGTAACTTTTTAAAATGATCTCTTTGAGTGAACTTTTGATTTTCTGAAGTTGTACTACATTGTTTCTAAATGTGGATCTGTTTTTATTTTTCTCAGCTAGCATTCTGAACAAAATTTTAAATTTGAAAACTCACATCTTTCTTTAATTTTGGATGCTTCTTGGCAATTACTTCTTTACACATTATTTCTCTATTATTTCTTTCATTATGTTCATATACAACTTTTATTAGCTGTATGTCTAACCTCCATGTTTCTCAGCTGCATGTATCTTCTTCTGTTTCTCTTTGTGAAGCAATTTGGATAAATTTCTCCAGTAGTAGCTTTAAACTCAAGTTTCTGTTTCTCTGTTTAAGTATGCTCAATCTGTCTGGAATTTATTTCATCTACTGAACACTTAATTTCAATGACTGTATCTTCCCTATTCAAGATTTTCAATTGACTCTTTTTCATATCCACTTTTTAATTTGATTAATTCTATTGGTGCATTATAATTATATATAATAGTGGGACTTGTTGTGGTCATTTGTTGTTTATGCCTGTTTTTATTTTGTAATTTTTTGTTTTCTTTTAATGAGACTTTAACCTTTATCTCTTTGAACTTATAAACATGCCTAAACCTAAAGTCTCTGTCAAATTCTTCATATCTAGAGTAAATTTCTGTTTTGATTGCTGATCTGTTTCTTTGTAATAAATCCCTTCATATATCTTGGAATATTGATTTATAGGCTCATTTGAAGTAAGGATTCATTTCCCCCTCTCCTTTCTTTTCTCCCTCTCATTTTCTCTCTTCCCTCTTTTTTGCACATTTGTATGTAGCATAGGTCAAATAATAGTAGTTTGCATTTCATTATCCCTGGTCATAGTGGGGATGTCACATACACAGTCAGTGGGCAGCTGGCCATACACCTGACTATAAAGCTGCATGCTTATTCCTCCCATCTTTTAGGAGAATTTTAGTCTCCTCTGGGTTGAACGGTCAACCACATTGCTTGATGTCATACCTGAAACCTAGCAAAATTACATATTTGGTTTTATTTACTGTTTTGTTTCCATTCCATTTAATATATACATGTATATATTAAGTTGTGATAGACCCTTATTTATTTTTTTTATTTATATGTGGTGCTGAGAATCGAACCCAGTGCCTCATGCATGCCAGGCAAGTGTGCTACCGCTGAGCCCTAGCCCCAGCCCATCCATTCCATTTTTAAGTCATGTAGATATCAATATTGTTTTTGAAATTGCCTATGGGCTTTTGGTCTTCTCTTTATATACTATAATTGTTCCTTGTATAGATCAGATCAGGCAATCAAGGTGTGAAACAACACACAATTCCGTAGTCAATAATCTCCCCATCTCTATTCAGAAAATCTGGACAAGGAATGTATGGGCTCAGCTCATGTCACTGGGTCCAGGGTGTGCAATGCATGTGATTCACCTTAGGTTATATGCCCACCTTGGGGTGGAGATGGAGCCTGGGTCCCTGAACTGATAGATTCATCATGGCCACAAGGGGCAGAGAAAGGAATTTCAAAGGACAGTTCATCCCCATAAAGGAAGTGAGATCATGTGCTGAGCAGAACAGTCATGGCTGCCACACCAGGAATCATGATTCCTGTGACCTGGAGCACCCTAGAAAGCTAAGACTTACTCTTATATTCCTGTTTGGACACTTTGAATGCCCAACAGAGTGCTGAACACACTGTAGGAGCCCAGCTGGATGGATGGGAGAATGTATCTGATGGGAGATGGTGCACACAGGAAAGATCCCACCAGGGATGTTCCCCTTGCCCCAAGCTTTCCTTCAAGGACAGCAGCAGGTGTGGTCATGTTACTCTCAAATGAAGCATTGTCTTTACTTTTCCTCAAGTCCAAGAGATAGATCAGTGGACAAAAAGTTTCTAGAATTAAGCAATGAGGACCTGCTGCTGAGCTGTGGGCTCAGATGCCATCTTATATTCATGGTAGGAATAATCATTTGTTTAACCTCTAGTTTGAATAACTAGCCCAGGATTATGAGAGCCTGAGAAAGTGGGAAGGGGCTCTGGTAGAAGAAAAGTAGACCATGGGTCTTCGCTAACCAAGGTACAGGTACCTGCTTCCCACACCAGGGAAGGCAAGGTGGAGATTGGTGGATTCCAGGGCAGGGCTCCGGGGTCAGTTTCTACCCTGTCTCCCTAGTTCTCTGTTTAGAGGACTGCTCAGCACTGCCACTACCACAGTCCCAGTTAATGGCATCTTTCATTTCATTTAGAGCTTGATTTGTTTACAAACTAATAAATATGATTTATAAAATGTGCCCGTGGTTTGCTAATTACTGCACATATGGCGTTTTCATTTTGTAAAAACTGGCATTTGCATTCTTTGTAGATTATGACTTTGTGTCCCCAGTGCTAATTAGTCTGATTAGGCAGATAACTTCTCTGTTCCTAGGCTGAGAGGCCGAAGACCGGGGCACTGGGGGCAAAGGGGCAGGGACTGCAGCAGGCCTTGAAGGGAGGAGCCAGGGAGGCCTGGGATTTTGTTGAGGACCCTGGAATGTCAAGCAGCCCATTTTGTGTCCTTCCCCAAATCCAATTAAGCACAGTTCGTTAGCACAAATTTCTTAATCAGGCCTAATCTTCCCACTGAATGCACAATTTCTGGATTGTCACAGAGCTGGGTCAGCCTGTAGGGGATCAAGAGACTGGGAAGGGCTCTGGCAGGAGAGGAAAGGGTAGACTCCCGGACCCTTCCCAGTGAGTCATTGATAAGGAGGCACAGCACTGGGCTTGTCCACAAACCAAAACCTAGGGAATCATCAAGCCTCCAGATCAACTTACAAGCCTCAGATGGGAGGTCCCCCAAGTCCACAGGATCCATCCTCAGGCCCCTGGACAGCTTGGAGATAATGCTTCTACCTGCGGTGGAGGAGCAGGTGGAAGGCTGAGCACAAGACTCCAACACCTTGGGAGTGGGTCTCAGCAGAGCTACTTGCCTCAAATGCTCCTAAGTCAGGGGCAAAGGGAGACATGTCTGAGGATGAAGGTTTCTCTGGAATTTGGGAAAGTATAACCACTGACGTTCTTGTAAAATAAAAAAAAGAGGGGAGAGAGAGAGCACTGCAATGAGTGATATTAGGTCTCTTTCCAATTTTGGTGAGTGTGACTAGCACCAGACATGTGTTAGAAAAATCAGAAAATTTGTCATTGCTTGTACCCCAAGTGTCACAGAGCAATTTGTGCCTGCTTCATGACCACCAAGGAAGATAACATCCCTGAAGCATTTAGTAAGAACTGTGGCACACATCTTTGAAGGCTTCCTCTCAGAGATGGCTATATTTTAAGCAGCACCTAGAGCACTGCGCATGTGTCATGGATGTGCAGTGGAATTAGGGCTTCTGGATTCCAGAAGCAGCCAGACAGATGTTTCCTAGAGACTCAGAGGCCACACCAGCAGAGACAATGAAAGTGTCCTTGGGCATTTGCACTCACATTGAAAGAACCTGATCTCACATACCCATCCCTCTTTCTTCCCCTGCTACATTCCTTTTCTTCCTCCTCCTCATGAAGCTGGCTTCTTCCTATCTGCCAAGGCTCCAGACGCCTCATTCTGACTGCAGGAGTGACATATCTCTGCTCCCTGGCTCCCTGGGCTTTTCCTGTCACAGCACTTAATACCCTGGTTGCAATGACTATTTTCCTGCCTGTCTTCTCAGATCCATGAGCTACTTGAGGGAAGGACTGAGGTTTCCTTGCTTTCTGCTGCAAACTCAGGGTAGCTGAATGTGCTGGATGGATGGAAGGGAAGAAGGTTGGATGTGTGGGTGGATGGATCTCTATGGGTTCTTCAAACCATTTCCTCCTGCCTTTTTCCCTGCTTGGTCTGGGAGTTTCAAAAGGCCAGTGCAGGAGTGAGATGGTATTATGGTTGGGATCTTAAATGTCCCCCAGAGGCCATGCATTGAAGGCTTAGTTGTAAGCTTATGGTGCTATTGAAATATGGTAGAGTCTTTAAGAGGTGGGGCCTAATGGTAGGAAGTTAGGTTATAGGAGGAATGTCCTTGAAAGGATGTCGGGATCCCATATCTTCCCCCACATGCCCTCCTCCCTCTCTCCCTTTCTTTCTCCTTCCCAGATGCCATAAGGATACCATCTCTGCTTCACCAGGAACTCACCACCATGATGTTCTGCCCTACCACAGGTCCCCAAATAATGGAGCAAGCCAACCATGGACTGAAACTGTGAACCAAAATAAACTTTTTCTTCTTTAAGTTGATTTATCACAGGAATTTGTCACAGTGACAGAAAGCTGACTGACACTGATGGAGTGAGGCTAGGGCAACAGCATTCACTTGGACCCTACTTCTCTGACTCTTTAAGAAGGGGAGGGAGGGGGCTGGGGTTGTGGCTCAGTGGTAGCATGTGTGAGGCACTGGGTTCGATTCTCAGCACCACGTAAAAAAAATCATAAATAAATAAAATAAATGTCTATCAACAACTAAAAAAAAAAAGAAGAAGAAGAAGAAGGGGAGGAGGCACTAGGATATAAGATTACCTGGGCCTACACTGGCCTCTTCATGGTACTAGGAACCTGAGGGGAGCCTCGGACCTGCCTGTAGGTGTGGAAAGTTCTAGAAGGTGATGATCTCAGATTTGGTCCTGGTTGACCTCGGAAGGACTGCTTTCCCTATCTGAGGTTTGATTTTTTTTCTCCTTTGAATATTAGACATCAGATAGCCATCCAGGCTTCCTACCTGAATACTGTGATGACTCACGAAAGTACCTGTAGGCAGGACGGGTCCAGGGCATGTTGGTGTGTGTGGGTGTGTCTGTGTGTCTGTCTGTCTGTCTGTGTGTACGCACGCACATTTTGTGAACGTGCAGGGGAGGGAGGTGAATGTCAGTCAGCCCGGGTGAGGCTAGTCCTGGCAGGGGCCTTCAGAGTCAGGAGTGTCCTCACTCAGGGGTAGGCCAAGTTCCCTCCGCCTCCCCTCCCCCAGAACCTGATGTGGGAGAGGCACTGTAAGAGGATTGCCTTGGCCATCCATTTGAATTTCATAACCCACATCCTGGTGTAGGGATATGATTCCTCCTCTTTCTTCAAAAATCTTCATGCATTCTGCTTTAAAATTGTTTTGAAGTAATAAAGGGATTTTCACAGGCAACAAATGTGTCTCTGGACAGACTTAATCTGAGGCCAAAAGCCAGAGACCAGGATTTACCTCCCATAATGGCTCCTTTCAAGTGAGGCAAAGCAGAAGCCCAAATGCCACTCCTGAAGGGGAAAGACAGGGGCAGGGGAGAGCACCCCAGAACCCCACTCCAGGGCCTGGAAGACTTGATACGAACAAACGGAGGCCCACAGCTCCACAAACCTCCCTTCACCAACTACTGGCACCTTGTTGGCCACGGCACCATCACCCCACTGCCTGCACCCTGGTCCTGGCTTCCACACACTCCAGGGTCTGCTGCATGTGCCCTGGTCTATCCTGGTCCTGGCTGCACAGCCACACACAAAGCTGGGGTGGGGGGAGGAATGTGCTAAAGCTGAAAGTCACAAGGCAGGAGTTGCCAATGCAGGTAAGAGCGTCCCCTGGGCTCCAGACCAACATCCAACATCCTGGACACCTCCCCTTGGATGTCCCACAGGTGCCTCCTTCCCACTGTGTCCACAGACTCCTCACCATTCCCCAGAGATGCCCCATCCTTTGTGCTCCTGCCATTAGGACCCTGTCACCCAGTTCCTGACCATGGCAGAGCCAGCTGGCATGGAGAAGGGGGTGGCAGAGGGGATGCAGGTGCTGCAGACTCAGGAGCTGATGGTGAGCTCCACCTGACTGGGTCACTGCTTGACTCCAGGCCTAGGGACTAGGAAGAGAGTCAAAAACAACCCCAGGAGACCTCCTTCTCTGCCCTTTTCATCCTTATCAAGGTCTCCCCAGAGGCATGGGAACTGCATGATTTTGGTGCACATCACTGTGTGTGTTCCCTTTGGCCTTCTCCTTGGATTAGGTCAATGGGTGACAGTAATGATATACACTTTTGTGCAAGACTCCCCTGCCATACACCCCAGGTGTATGCACAGATGCCACACAACATCCCCCAAACACACATAGCCATCCAGGCACACACACAGCCAAGTAATTGTCCATCCATGTGCACAGAAAGGCCACGCCTCCATGATGGGTTTGGAAGTCTGATTTCACAGTTCAGGGGTGAAAGAGCATGATTCAGGCCAATAGCAGATGATGTTTCCAAATGGAACCCAGGGGCACTTCACAACGGAGCCACATCCCAAGCCATTTTTATTTTTTGAGACGAGGTCTCACTAACTTGCTTAAGGTCTTGCTAAGTTGCTGAGGCTGACTTCAAACTTGCAATCCTCCTGCCTCAGCCTCCAGAGCCACTGAGATTACAGGCATGAGTCATCATGCTCAGCTAGATACATTCTTGAGCTGAAAAGAAAAAGGAAAATGATGGCATCTCCTTTCTGAACTGGAACCAACAGTCCCAGTGGCCTCTGGTTGGTGGCTCATGTGTGGGTCAGGGGTCACATACTGCTCTGGGGTTTTTCAAAGCTCCTGCCACTGGAAGAACTCTGCTATAATTTGGAAGTTGAGTGCTCCCCAAAGGTCCGTGTATTCAAAGCATGGTTCCCAGGGTGGTGCTATTGGTGAAACTTTTGAGAGGTGGGGTTCTGTGGGAAGTTCTTAGGTCATTGAAGGCATGTCCCCAAAGGGGATTATGGAACCCCAGCCTTCTCCTCTCTCTTACTTCCCAGCCATGAGGTGAGCAGTTTTGCTCCAGTGTGTCCTCCTGCCTTGATGTGCTGCCTCACCACAAATCAAAAGTTATGGGGCCAACTAATCATGGACTGGAAATTCCAAATCTGTAAGCCAAAATAAACCTTTTCTCTTTATAAGCTGATTATCTCAGGAGTTTTGTTATAGTAATGGAAAGTTGACTAACACAGGCTATTTACTCAAAGATGCCCTGAGATTATCTTCTGTATCAGGCCTATTTTCAAGCCTTTGGGGCAGCTATTATAGTGTAGGGAAAGGATCCAGTTGGCTGGAGCTGGTTTTACATCTACAACCACTGTTTTCAGGCTGTGTGACCTTGAGCAAGTCATTTAACTTCTCTGGACATTAGTTTCCCCATCTGTAAGATGGGGATACGTGTGCCTGCCTATATCCAAGGATGATGAGAATCAATGACACTAAAAGTTCTTCAAAGCTGTAAAGCCTTGTATTTATTTGAGGGGTTATTTTAATATGTTCTCTTGTCTCCAAAGCCGGCCTTCCCAGAGGACACAATGCAGTGTGTTTGAACATGGAGTGAATTCCCCAAACTGTACCCTCCCCCTCTCCAGCATTTCTGCCTTGGGTTGTCAAAAATGGTAATCTTCTCTCAGGCCTGAAATTATGAGCCTGCTTTATTGGTCAAAGGCCATAATAATTTGAGCTCTTATTTTATAAACTCATTTCTGCACAGTGATATCCTGATAGGAGCAGGAATAATAAATCACAAACATGTCCCCCAAGATTGCATTGTAAATGTCAAACTAGACAGGAAATTGTAATTAAAGAAAGGAAATTGCTACAAAGAAGCACTTGATTTTAAAATGAGCCAAGCATAGAATTTTCTAAGCATTTAATTATAGTCCAATTTCAACTGACTTGGCTTTTGCAGTCATATTTCTTATTATAACTCTTCCACATAATAACCAAATCTCCCTGCTCACATAGGTCCAGCCTGTCAGAGGGTAGGGACACTGCATAAGTACAGGGATTAGGAACTTTATAGGGACAGTAATCATGGTGGAGTCTGGGGTGATGGACACAGGTGCTGGGGTTTTAAATCAACCAGTCAAATTTCCAGCTCACAGGAGGGCAACCTAACACCTGTGTGGAAGCAGATTTAGCCTGACTTTAGCTCAATGAGAAATTCACTCAGGCATTGGCTTCTGTCAGGGGAAGAGAAATTTGGCCTTCCTTGTTCTGTTCCTGAGCCCCTCAAACATGCATAGGACAACCCCCCGTCAATCCCTCCCTGCAGGCCAGGCCAGGCCATGGCCTGGCTGTGACTTCATCTAGGCACAGTCCACCTCTGCACCTGGTGCCTCATGCTGGCAGGTTGATGTGCGATGCATATTTAACCGGGTGCTCTGCATCTGGAGGCACTGGAGGCAGTGACCACACCTGTAGGGTGTGATGTCAGACACTGAGTCCGAGTACTAACTGCCACTGAGTATAAGTTGGGCTAAGTCCCATAAACTCAGCAAGGCTTGATTTGTTCATCTGTAAAATGGGAGTATTGATAGCCTTCATCTCATATATAAATCAGCCAGTGCCTGGTACATGGTTAGCATTCATAAATGGAAGTGATTATCACTGTTATTACAGCCCAAGTCCATCTGCGTTGTGCCTAAAGAGGAAAGATGGGGGAATTGATGGTCTGTCTTGATTGATGTAGGTGACCCAACTAGACGTGGCTGAGCTAGTGCAATTAGTGGTGGATGTGGAAGGGTGGTGGGGAGAGATGACCAGGGGCACTTTGCTGCTATTCCACATGATGAGGATTGATGAAACCACATAAAGAAGTTCTTGCTGGTCCAGGAATGACTCCCAAAATACCTTTCTTACCAGGGCGTCTTGTCTCTCCCTCAAATGTATGGGGTCCAGGCGCTGATCAGCTATGAGTTCCACTCCTGGACCATGGGGGAGGCTGCTTCCCACCAAGAGTCCCTATCCTCTTCAGCAGGCTTAGCCTCTTTCCCTGGAGGGAAAGGAAGACTCAGAACCAGGGAATCTTTCTGTCTGGAGTCCTCCTTTCTCTTTAGACAATCCAGCTAGCTGTGGGCAGCGGTGTGGGTAAAGTCTGACACAAGTGGAATAGCACTAGGGTCAAAACCCTGTGGCTGTCTCAATGGAAATATCCAAGGAAACACTGTGGGTGGGGAGCCAGGGATGTGGGTGCTGATTTTGCATTATGCAGCCCAAGGGAATGCTGTTTACACAGATCAAAATTGAATGTCCCCTCTTCATGCTGTGCAGTGTACAACCTTCATAGCTGAACATGGTGAACCTAGAGTCTGGGCCCAGAGCTAAATTGATGGGGTGGAGGCGGGTCAGGTTGATGGGTGGGGGCGCAAGTTTTCCTTTTGAAATGAAAATCTGAACATCTTCAGGATGGAAGTAGAAACCAGGGAAACAAAGTCCCATAGAACTGCAAAGGCATGTACCTGTACATGTACTTATACCTGTAGTCCCAAAGGAAGGGTAGCTGACAAATCTTCCCCCTTGTGCACCCCTGCTATGTGGGGTTTGTCTCATCCAGGGCCCCAGAGCAGTGAGGGGGCATGACCTCTGGCAGGAAGTGTTGAGTGGAGCTCCTGCTTGCCCTCAGGCAGAGCCTCCCTAGCTCTGCTGGTGAGGAGTGGCCCACAGGGATCCCCCCACACACGGGGCAGACTGTATGAGTGTGACAGGCAGTGACAGGACCAGTCTTCTGGGAGGAGTGATTCAGGCAGAGTGCCAGGGGAGCTGGTCACAACGGGGTGTGCTGGGGTGTCACAGCAAACATACGAGAGGCCTCCCAAGGAAGGGGAACAGCTGGCCAGAGGCAGAGAGTCTGAAGAGACTTTCATTCATTCAAAAAGTATCTGTTGTACCATAGGCCAGTCCCTGGGTTGCACACTAGGAACACTTCAGGGAACAGAATGGGGAGAAAAACCCTTGCCCTCCTGAAGTTTCCAAATAACAATGCTACGTAAAAAGACAAAGCAGGGGAGAAAGTAGGGAGTGTCGAGCAGGAGTTGCCATTTTAAATGGGGTAACCAGAGACCTTTCTGGGAAGAAAATACTTGAGCCAAGACCTGAAAGAAATAGAGGAGTAAGACAAGTGGACATTCTGGGGAAGAACATTCCAGGCAGGAGGAAGAGGAAGCGCAAAGGCCCTGAGGTCTGGGACCCTCAAGGAATAGCCACGAAGCCACTATGGAGACAGGAGGGGGGAGTAGGAGGAGACAGGTAGAGAAGTAATGGTGACCGGGTTGCACAGGCCTTGTAGGTCATTGTAAGGACTCAAATAAGATCAGGATCTTTCTGTCCACATTGCAGAAAACAGATTGCATGCAGTCAAGGGTAGAAGTGGAGGCAGTCTAGGTGCAAATCCTGACTTAGCCACAATTAGCTGTGTGATTTCAGGCAATTAATTTAGCTTCTCTGGACCTCAGTTTGTTAAATGTAATAGGGGAATTGACAATAAATAATGTCAGCCTTATAGGATCATAACAAGGTTTAAAATAGCAAAGTACCTCAAATGTGTAGCTCATGCCACCGAAGCGTCAGCTACTACTGTTTCAGGAGAGGGAAAGATGGGTCAGCACTGTGGTCGCAGAGCTCCCCCAGGCTGGCCTGAGGAAGTAGGAGTGCAGGGGTGGACCTAGGGTGGGAAAAGAGATCTTTGCAGCAGTCCAGGACAGAAAGGAAGGTGGCCTGGATTGAGGGTCAGGGTAAGAAGTAGGGGACAGAGAGAACTGGGAGGATTGGAGAGGATCGTGTGAGGTACAGACGGACACTCCGCATCACTGCCGTGGTCCCCACACTGGCTTCTCATTATTGCACCTACTGATGCCCCCTTGCTCCCCTCTACCCCCAGCCTGTCCTCTCCAGCAGGATCTCCCACCCACTGCTCAGAGACCCCTCTCTGACTAGAGTTGCCAGATCTGGTCTACAGTGCTTGGCTTGGGGGTCAAGGCTCTCCCCACTTGGACCCCAAACCGTCATCCCTCACTGGCCCACTCAAGACTCTCAGGCTGCAGGCCCTGCCTCCTTCTGCTCTGCTCTGCTGTCTTCCATGCCATGCTTTGCACACCTGTACCCCCGGGGTACAGCACCCCAACACCTCCTGTCTTGCCAGCAACTCAGGCTGCCTCCTGGCAGTCACAAATCCCCACCAGATTTTTCTGCACTCCTGCCTCAGTTCCGGGCAGCCAGCAGGTACCTCCCCACGTGTGACTAGATCCACCTGTTCACGGCATCCTTGGTGACTGCACGAGGGGAACCCCCACCCCATGGCTCCATCTGGGCCCTTTGTGAAGGAGGCAGGTGTGAGCTCTGAACTATAACTCAACGGTCCCCCATATATTGTGACCCTTTGTTCAGGACACCCCAAACTCTTCCCTTATGAAAACAGATCTTCAGGAAAGGACCTCTAATTCCTAGAGACGAACAACCAGCAGAGGGAGCCAGCTGGGCCTACCCTGGGGCATGAGAAGCTCTTCTCCCTGAGGAGAGAGGGTCCTCCAGCTGCTGGTTTGTGCCTGCACACCAGGACTTCATCGCATTCTGGCCAAGACAAAATACCTTATCCGATTTTCTCTTCCTGGCTTCCAAGGCTCCAGTCATCCCCACCACTGCCCACAGAGAACTCTGTCGCTCGACCATGACCAGCCACTCTTCCTGTCCCCCACCCACCCCACACACCTTCCGGCCTTGCTCACTCTTGCGCTCCACCTCCCCAACCAGCTCCTACACCCTCTCCCCTTCCCAGGAGCAAGTCTCCCCGACCTCCCCTCCCTCTCTCTCCCTGTTGCTCCCCCAGCCAGTCTCTGGTCATCACTGGGGTCCCTGAGGGCAAAGAAAGCCTCAGGGCTCAAACCTCAGCCCTCAGTTCAAAGCTCACCAAGGTCTATCCCCCAGGGTTCACTGGCTTCCTTGAGGCCATGAGACCATGGGAAACAAAAGCCACCTGCCTTTCCTTCGCTGTGTCCCCTCATGGGACCTAACTCCATGGGACCATGGTGCCCAACCCACACTCACCTAAAGGAAGAAAGAACAATTGTCCTCCTGAGGCCTCGAGCCCAGAGTCAAGGCCTGACCAAAGGAGCCCACCTGGTGGGGACCTTGGGCAGCTGAACCTCATGGCAGATTGAGAGGTCCGGAGAATGGCTCCACGGTGGATGAACAGGACCTTCGGCAAGAAGACCCAGCCACGTCTAAGGGAGAGGCAATGTCCATTAAGTCCATTAACTTTAACACTGAAATCAATGTTGCAGCCACCAGAAGTAATTAGCGTAATTCACGTTTCAGATCAGGAGATTTTTGAAAACCAAGTTTAATTATGTTGAAAAATGACAACTTCATTTTCCTTCCCTGGATAGGTTCCCCTGATGTTGCCCACACTTTCATTAAAAAAGAGGACTGGTCACAGGGTGGTGGGTTTTTTGTTTTTTTTTTTTTTAATGCCATTAAGTAAAAGAAGTACTTTGGCTATTGCAGAGCTAATAAATCAGTTTGGACACCCACAACACAGTCCAAGTGGCTTTGAAACACTTCCTTCTTCATTCCAGGACATAGTGTATGGTTTTAGGACTGAGGAAATCCACTGGGGGCTCTTAGGAAGCCAGAGTAATGCTTTGAGGTCATCAAACCTATTTTACAGATGAACAAACTGAGGACTGGCCAAGGCAGGAGACCTGTTCAAGGTCACCTTGCCCTACCCCATGCTAGTACAAAGGAGGCAAAAATGGTTCCTAACATCAGAGTGGACTGTGATAGGATCAGCCCAGACTAGCATGAGGAATCCCTCAAGGCTAACTGGGGGAGATGATCTCTGAGTCTTGAAGGCTCTGTGACTTAGGAGGAGGAAGGAGAGAAGGCTACCATTCCAGATTGGGAAGAGGTGACCGCAAAAGCCAGGCAACCACAGGGGACTGGAGTATATCTGGCTCCGGTAGAAGAAGCCCACTCAGGCTCTCACAGGTCATGAAGTCTAGGGGTGATGTAGCTCACTCACCGAGACTTCCCTGACAGAGCCTCACGCCTCCATGAGAGAATAGTGGGGCTGCCAGTACATTAAAGATGGCTACAAGGAAACCAACCCTGTGCCACCTCATCCATCCCATCAAGGTCCCTCTCCAGCAGTATTCTAGCCCTACGCAAGCACTTTGCCCCATGTCTTGTCACCCCCAGGACGTATCCCCAAGACAGCCTCAGCATTCTTATTTTCAGCTTCTCTCAAGTCAACCACTGTCTCTGTAGCCTCTGGCCCCTCTGACAGATGCACGAGGTTCCCCTCCCATGACTTGGTCCCATGTGTTTGTTTAAGAGGCTGCCATGGTGCTAATTGCTGTGTTTATTCCTGCTCACCAAATGCGCTCCGTTTTGCAGGCATTTGCTCGAATGGCTCTCAATGCCTGGTCTTGCTTGTTTTCCTTTTAGGGGTGGGGGAAGAAGCATCCCTCTAACCTATATTTCTCAGCCCTGCCCTTCTGGGGCCACGGACTAGAACTAAGATTCAGGCCTGTCCTGATCTCTGCATTCTCTTTCCTCCCTAGCAATGGGTCCTGGGCTGTGCTGTGGATCAAGAGAGTTTAGGTTTGTTGCTGGGGCCCGGAGCAGCATTTCCCTCAGTGGAATCGTGGAATCATGTCTCTGTTTTCCCAGCAACCCCCATGGCCAGAAAAGCAAGCATTAGCTCATTGGTTGTGCAGTCTGGCCTGCCCTGTTCTCTAAGTAAAGGAACAACCTAGATGAGAATGTTGTGCTTCGCTGGATCTCAGAAGATGAGGCAATAAATGTGAGCCATCCCAGCCTCCAGGGATCCCCAAGAGGGCTGCTCAGCCAGGCAGGACCCCACCTCCAAGCTGCTCCATTGTGTGGGCTTGCAGGCTGGGTGGGGGACGGGAGGGTCCAGCCTGCCAGGGTCTTCTCATCACAGCCCCTTGCTGAAAGGCCCCACCCCCCTCCCCTGGGCCCCACCAGCCAGGCCAGGGTCAATGGGATTAAAGGCTCAATTCACGCCAGTCAGTTCTCTGGTAACACGATTTCATTAGAGGCAGGCAGGGAGGAGAATGGACGGAAACAGCTGGTGTATAAATTATAAAGTCTACTTTGTACTGAGTGAGCACACCTTTCCCCAGCCACATGACTAATTAATGTGGCGGGGAGTGGACTTGAAGTCAAATTGCCTTTCCCCCTCTCTCCTGGGGCTTGGTTAACAACAGGTCCCTGCAAAGCTGGGAGAAGGGAAGATTATGCAGAGCTATCATCATATGAAAATAGCGTATTAACATACTGCCTGTGAGCTGTGTCCAATCAGTTCCCTCCCAGTGGCGTGTGTACGAAACAATTAGAATGGCATCTCTACCACGCTTCTTTAATACATGTTGGCATTAATATAATCAAGGAGTGGGGGCTAGACATCTTGCAGGCGAGGTTTTCTGTAACACCCCTGGGATGCTGGGGAGGGGGGTGCAGTACGGTCTTGAGAGGCAGGGGTGGGACACAGGCTGATATCCTCTGGACCAGAACCTTGGGCACAGTTTTCTGGAAAGAGCCCTGGACTCCAGGGCTGCCTGGGAGCAGAGGCTCCCTTCCCTCGGAGCAAGGGACCCCAGACCTCCATGGCTCCTCTACTAGCAACAGCAAGAAGTTCCAGAGTGAGTCTTTGGAAATGCCAATCTTTGAATCCTCTTTTCGAGTCCTCCACTAGTGCACTTCCCATCTCAGTTCCAATAAATGCACAAGCCTCATGATCTAGCCCCTGCCTGCCTCTGCCCTCACATAGCTTCCAGCTACTCAGCCTGCTCTCTGCCCCACCCCCACACCAAGATCTAACCAGTACAACTAGGTAGAGATCCTGCCTTTGCTGCACCGCACCATAGTGGTAACTAGCATATGGTAGGTGCTTAGCAAACCTTTTTTGGGTGAATGAATGTATGTGTGAATGAATGACTCTAGTCTTGGCATCTGGAAGCTCTGGGGAAACCAGTAAGACCTGGTAGGGATCCTACCTTTGCTGCCATCCCCCTTTCTGGCCCTGGGCAACCAGACACCCTCTCTTACTCCCCAAACCTTCATTCAGCACCTGTTGGTTGCCTAATCTTGAAGAACTGGGAGAAGTAGGAACCAGATGTGGTTCCTGCCCTGAGGCACCCAAAGCCTAATTGGGAAAAACAAGTCCAGATATGAGAAAAGAAGACCAGTTAAGTCAGAACCTGAACACAGGATTGCAGTGGGGGAGGAGGTAGGAGCCAAGGGCCTGGGGCCAGTTTTATCACTAGTGTCCTGTGACTGCAGGCCCATTGTTGAACCTCTCTGGACCTCTGTTTCTTCATCTGGAAGGCAGCTGACAGTCAAAGTCACACTTAGAGTCACTGCTCATTTCAGAGAAAGGCAAACTGAGGCCCAGGAGTGGGTCAAAGTCTTGCCTAGGGTCACAAACTGAGTTAGTGGCTAAGCAAGAACCAATACCCAAACCAGGGTTCATGTGTTTTAGTGGGATGACAGACCCTCTGCTCTCTGCCACCAGCCTCCTGAACAGCTTCTCTGGAGATCCAACTGGCGCCTGGCCCTGACCCTACAGCCAGAGAATGAGCCAAGAGCCCTGAGCATGTTCTTCCTTCACTCATGACAGGTGGGGACCGTATCTGAGTGAATGCATCACTCTCTGGGGTGAGCTCCTTGGCCTGGCCATGAGACATCTGGAAAGTGGCCTATTGCCACTCCCCAGATTTTGTATGAACAAAGCCTCATTTCTGTGCAAGACCCAGCACAAACAACCCAACTCAAGGCCTTCCTCCCTTAACTTACTCTGACATCCCTGGATGCTCACCCCACTGAGTCCCAGTGTCCATCCATGATACAACCAGCCATGTGGCCAACAAGTGTTCCCTGAGTACTGCATGCCAAGTACTGTCCTAGGGGCTGAAGAAGCAGAAGGGAAAAGCAACAGGGTTCTTCCCACAAAGCTCACAGGCAATGGGGATACACACTCTTGCTCTAACTACTGAACTACCATCAAGTATTTGGGTGGTAATAAATACTATAAATGCAGATATAACAGGGGAAGAGGACAGTCACGATGGGGAGGACTTGTGGATAAGGTGACATGTGGGCAGGGGCCTGGATAAAATACTGGGTCAAGGAATGCACATATTTGAGGAAAGCAGGTGAGGGGCGGGGGTGGAGAAAGCTCAGTGGCCCTGAGCTATAAGGATGCTCAGCATATTGGGGGAACAGCAAGGAGGCCCGTGTGTGGGAATGGTGTTAGCTAGTGAGGGACCAGGTGGGAAGTAAGGTCAGAGGGTAGGTAAAGGAGGGAGGAGAGACGGGTAGATCATGTAAAGGCCCTGGAGAGAACTTCAGTTTTCATTCCCTGTGATTTGAGGAGCCATGAAGGAATAACATGATCTGACATATATATATATATATATTTTTTTTAGATTACTCTGGCTGACTGTGGGTGAAAAGGTTGGTAAGAAGGACATATTAAGCTAGGCACGGTGGCACATGCCT